>NC_136067.1:1780115836-1781347086 GCF_964261635.1 Lissotriton helveticus | reverse complement strand
CTAACATATTTAGGAGGTCCCTGGCCCCTGTTAGGATCCGCTTTGAATATATGGTCCAGTTTCAGCTGTTTCATGCCCTCTTTCACTAGGTCACTGACAGTGCACAGCAATTCCTCAAAAATTCTAAATGTGTTTCCATCTATAATATTCACGGATAGTGATGACCTGTTTTCAAAATTGCAACACAACATCAGCTCACTAATATTAATGCAAATAATCTCTGTGACACCCATCCATTTGTCATGCGTGTGTGAGGTACTGTTTCGATCTAAAAGTAACTTTAAGGATGTTGCATGAAACATAAACTAACATTTCTCTGCAAAATGTCACTCTGAAATAGACTAGTCTCCCACATCACCAACATTAAAAACGAATGTCAGGAAAACGGTATTCAAAAAATTCTGTTTCTGCAGGTCTAGAGAAACTAATTAAATTAATATCTAAAAATCAAAATGGTTACAAATAGAAAAATAATGTAATAAGTGAAATTTTGCTGTGCTAATAAATCGCTCAGAACACATTCTCAGTTAATAAGCGCCTCGAAGTGAAGTAGTGAAATAAGGTCAATTCTCCAGACTGTAAGCCTTTGCTCAGTCACACCTGCAGCCAAGCAAAGTCATGAATCGCAATGGAAGGCCAGACTCCACTGACATGCATACTTAAACCGATCAGCATTCCCAGGGCTCCGTTTAATATTAGTGCTTCTTTCAAAGAAGATTGGCACAGCCCCAGGTGAAGGTGTCCTGGCCTCAGACCAGCTCCCTGCATTTGTGACACTTGTATCCCGGGCACTACGATCTCAGCTACTGCTCCCTGCTGAGGCTCGACCGGGTGGGAGCGTCCTGGAGGTCAGACTGGAATGACCTCTGAGTTTTAACTGGAAAGGACATCTGAAACAGGAGAGCGAGACGGCTGTGCCAGGAAATGTGTCTCTATCCATGAAATTAACACAGAGGAGCCAGGCAGTGACAAAGAGAAACAGGAACAAGAGGAGAAAAGAACAGAGTCGGCAGCTTCTGTGTTGTTTGTGCAAATTGCGCATGTGGGGGACGTGGTGAAATAGAGCCAATTGTGAGTGAATATTTGATTAATATAGAGAAAGGAGGCACACACATGTTAATACGTAGCAAACAAGGACCCCCTGAAGAGGATAGAATTCCTGGGTCAGGGTAAACAATTTATGGCAAATAAACACTTCCAGGCAAAACATGAAAAATGGCAACGTTCAAGTGAAAAAATAACAATAATACAGCACTGAAATGGCATAAAGGATTTAATTTAATAAGTTTGATAAAATTATCATGAAATTGTTCATTGACATAATCAATAATTAAAAAACAGTAAAAATAATTTTTTCCTTCCTTCTTTCAAGAAATATACAGGATGTATAAATTATTCATATTGGTAGTATTCCCAATGGTACACAGAATAGATGGATTGTGTCTACGCGTTTCGACACTCTGAGTGTGTCTTCATCAGGACAATACCATCTTGTTACTTTAAAGCATGGACAAAATCGATTCAGTAGTAAGTCCAATCAGGATCTATGAGAGGGGCCTCTATACCTGAGGTACAGCTCTTTTTTCCCAATGATGTATTCACTCCTTGTGTCAGAACGTGATGTCAATGCTCTCCACACTGAGCCGGTTACACAAATAAAATTTTAGAGGCAGAAAGGTTGGTGGTAGTGTCCCCCTTAACAAGGAGAAACGTCCGCACATATAGCAATATATCTCAGGTTTCCAAAATTATACGTGAATTTATGAGTTTTTTTGGGATATTTCACCAACCAATTTTGGGTGCTTATATAGCCTGATAAACACTCACCACCAGGAGTGTTCATAAGCACACAAGGTGCAACTCATACTAAACAGGATACAGGCTTGACTAGCACACCCGTTATTGTTCAATGTGACACAAAGTAGATTGTCCTAAACTTTTTTTAGGAAATAATAGAGTCCAAAGTTCACCAAATAGATCAAGGGAAATCAAGTATAAACAACGTCAAATTTTTGTATAATATCAACGGATTCAGAGATCCAAACCAGGTAGTGTTTCTTCACAATCTTTATTAAGAGTTCATATATAGATAAGACTTCTCAGCTCACACCGCCGACACGTGTTTCGTCTCTTGCAGAGACTTTTTCAAGGCAGAAGTTAGAGAAAGGTTTTCTAATGATGTGTTGTAGGCCTGATGGAGCGAGATAGAAAACAAAATTTTGTTTAAACTCGCAAAGTCACATTTCCATAACATGAATAATAATATTAATGATTTGTGATGTATCGTGTTAATACAACCTAGATTAAACTTTACACATGGGGGGACTAACATGTGTGCTCATAAACGTGCATAAATGTTGCATCTTTTTGTTCGTGCAAAATAATAAAAATAATTTGTTGTTTTCGTTTTTGTCATTATTAACTGCAGCAAACCTAAAAAAGGCATGTGCTTATTTTGCTTTTCCTTGTCTATGTGATGTCATTTCTACTATTCTAGGTGCACATAAGTTTCATGAATTAATGAAGACTGGTAGATATAAACGCTGCTTTATTTGTTTGCATTTGCTAGGTAACATTAGACTAATTGGGAGGGTTAATTAATTAGTAAACCTAGGGTGGATACAGAATCAACATTATTTCTTACATTAATACTTTTCTTGTGTTTGTTTTATACTAGAAAGCATAAGTTGCCTGCTTTTGGGCCTAGTTTGCTCGAGATTGCTAAAGCTGAATTTTACTTCTGCAAAAGTCACGAGAAGCCCATTCTGAAAAAGTGTTCGTCAAAGCTGCATTCACTAAGCAAATCTGACATGCTGTCACCATTTTGTCGGACGTGGCCAAGGTCGGAAGCAAGTGATAAAGGACAATTTTGCCAGCTCTAACTTGGCACCCGCGGAAATGAAATGAACACTGTGAGAACATTAATTTACAATTGTTGCAAACCAAGGAAGCTCCTGGTTGCATTCGGAAAAGACAATGGTCTTTAAGAAACGTGACCTAATGGAACTTTTGAAATGTGGGTGACATGTCACTTGTCCCTCTCAACCAATGGGACTTCGTGGATTTTTGAAAACTTTCCTTCGCTTAGTTTAGCTAGCATAGAAAGGTATAAAAAGTCATGCCCTTAGGGATGGGCTGGCTGCTGCTTTCTGACTTTCCGATGAGGGTGAAGTGCTGCTGGACTTTGCGTGGAGCACGTCAGAATCCTCAAAGAACTTTACTTTAATTTCATTTATTTAGCTTAGCTAGGGACTTAGACTTTAGAAATGCTAAACTGTTAAAATCTTACTTAAACTTTGAATTTCTTACTTAAACTGTAATTTTCTCATGAAGCTTTTCAAACATGCTTACTTTAATGCTAATAAAAATGCATTTATAAAATTACATTTTGAAATACCATAATTTAGTAAATAAAATCTTACTTTTGACAAACAAGCTGGTCTTGGTTATTCAGAAGTGCAGGTTACTATTAGCTAGATCCCATCGCCAATGGTGGTCGTTTAAATGGTTAGGATTTATTCTAATGACAATATTTCTTACGCAGATGTATAAATTTGTATATAGTTTGTAAATAATGTGTATATAGATTTAATCTGACCACCTGATTCAGTAGGCCCAAATATGTCATGTTTATAAATGGGTCCATAAGTTAGTATAGAATTTTGTTTATAGGTTATGAAGTTGGGTAGCGTTGTTTATGATATATTTCCTATAGGCCGCTGGATCAATTCTCTGGTAGCAGAAATTGATGGTTGCTAAGGGTAACCAAGGTAATATGTTGGTTGCTAAGGGTTACTAAAGTGTTATGGTATGGAAATAGGATCGATGTTTTAACACATGTCAAGTTTGTTTTTCGTGCTATCTGTAAGCTATACCGGTATAGATTGTGTGGCGAGAAATTAGTCACGCAAGTCATCTGTTCTGTTTGCAGTGATATCGCCGAGTATCACAAGTGGTATCGCCGAGTACCATAGTGTTGTCGCCGTGCAGCACAGTGTTAGGGCTAGGTGTGAATCTTGTAAAGTGAGGGTTTTCTAAGAAATTAGAGCAGCATGAGAATAGGGACAAAGCGCCTTCCATAAAACTCACTGTGATAAAAGTATTAGTTATATCCGAGCTTGAATGAAGGGCAAAGTAGCGTCGGTGCATGATTATCTATAAACAGGTTAGAGTCCTGTAGGGGTACATGTTTTATATCTATAAACAGGTTAGAGTCCTGTACGGATAACGTCGTTATTTTGCTAACGGTGCATGATTTCTATAAACAGGTGAGAGTCCTGTACGGATTTCATGTGTGTTTGAAATTAGGGAATTTTCCGTGTGAAAGTGCGAATTTGATTTGTAATTTATGTTCAAGTGGAACTCTTAGAACTGTCACTTCGCGGTGCGTTCAGAGGAAAACGAGTTCATAATTTTACGTGTTAGAAGGGTGGGGTAAGAGTTACTCTACTGACAATTGAAAATTATCCTTAGTGTGAATAGCGCCGACTATTCCGAAGTGTGGATACTTGAATGTATGTAAACTATCCTAAATAGTGAAACGAACAGATGAGTCCTTATTGTCATTGTTTAAGAATTAATTTACACTGAAAAGTGCCCTTAAAATGGCGCTGTGAAAAGATTTTGTGAAGGAAGGGTAAGCGCTAGGAGTGAGAAGCGAGAAACCGCAGCTGCTGTGTACGTCACAGAGCCGCGCTGGGATTGGGTGACCTACGTCACAAGCTATATTTTGATTGGCTCTTGAGTCTCTGACGACCTGTGAGCTGATTGGTCCTTCAGAAAAACTCCAAATTTATTCGTTGAGCAGGAAAGTGACGTAGCTCAACTGTCATTGGCTTGTTGGTGTGTTTCGCGCACGGATTGGTTGCTTTGCGGAACATCCCGGAAATATTTTACGAACGATTTTACGAATTAAATTTAACTTGTAAAAATGAGTTATCATTTTAAGCATGTTGAGAAAAAGCCAACATTATTTCAGAAACTTAAAAATTTATTCTCACCTGACAAGAAAATCGAAACGCGAGGTGGTAAATTACTTCATAAGTATAAAACACCTGCAGCGTACATGGAAGGTGAATATGGATATCATACTGTTTTATGGTTTGATAGCTGGAAACGCTATACTAAGAACGACGGTGTTTTAACTTGGCCTGATGATGGTTCATTTAACGTAAAAGTCTTGAGAAATTTACGAGAGAAAATGAATGCTCTTATTCCAAAACCAAGACCAACTCAATTTGAAGCTTTAGTTGAGTGGGAAGACGAGATGTATCAGTTACAAAGAGAAGCTAGTGGAATTAAAAGACCTACTAAAACTCCAGCTTGGAGAAGAGATACTCATGAAGACAGGTTGCGAATGTGGAGGCAGGGAAACATGAGTGAAGGATTGTATTTAATTCAGGAAATGGTTATGGGTACTCCTGCTGGGAAATCTATAGAAAGCGAATCTGAAGATGCAGTTATGGAAGAAATATACACTACTGCTAGAAAGAATCAACCTTTGAGACCTCCTAGATCATGGTCTACTCCGGTGGTTTCTACTGAAACTTCACCGAGTGCACCTCCAATAAATGAAACTCCAAAACTTTATCCAAATAATTGTGAAATTATTGAAACTCCAAGAAGACCAGAATTTGATAATGTCCGAAATGAAGGTAGACATTTTACAATGACTCCAAGAGCAAGGGAAGCTCCAAAAGACTATGCAAGAGAAACAAGAAACGTTGAGGCTGTTGATTCTACTGAATATTTTAAATCTAAAGAAGAATTAATTAGACGAATGACAAAAAGCATGGAAGCTGTGACAGTTCCAGTAACGATTGGTCCTGTTCAGCCTGTATTTGACCAAAGAGAATCAAACAAAACAGGGTTAACTATTCCTTTAAATGCAGAAATTCAAAAGGTTGCTGAAAAATTTTACTCAGATATTTCTGAAATAAACTCTTCGAGATCGAGAATGCCAGATTTAACCTTTAATGAGGATTTATCTCCAAAAACACCAATGGGTGCTATTTCAGATGTGGGGAGTCCTGAAGTTAGGGTAACTACTCCAAAACTTGATGTGGCTAAATTAAAAGCAAATATCGAAGAATTAATAATTGGAACAATTGGTCCAGATAGTTTGAATTATTATCGAGATGATGAACTACTGTTCATTTGTAAAAGTATTCAGTGGAAAACTAAAAATAAATATGATCAGTTAGAGGAACTAGCAGCGGAACTTGAAATCGATGTGAGTAAACAAAAGAATTTTGCAAAGCATTACAGATTAGACTTTTCAGAAAGTGACATTAAGAGTTTAAACTCAATGGGAAGAATACTGCACATAAAAGATTTGATTGTTTACATCAAAAAGCTGGGAGAACTCAATAAGTGGAGAGTAAAATGGACGAAAAAGAAGGAAGATGAAAGATTGGAAAAATTGTCAAAACAATTTCCAATAAGAGAAATTGCAGGTGGAGGATATGTTCATGTCCCTTGGTCAAGACAGGACATACTGCTATTCACAAATGACTTTCCGAAATTGAGGGAGAAACCAGTAGAATGGTATAGACAAGTGGATAGATTTATCAAAGTGTCAAAAGTTCTGTGGATTGATTTAGATGGATTTTTCGACATTGTCGTACCATCAGATCTTTGGACAGAATGTAAAATATCAATAAGTTGGCCAAAAACAGAACCTGAGCGAATCAAAGAAACAGGTGCCCCAAATCCTCTTGTAATGGATTTTTACGAAAAAGTGATCGTTTGGATGAAAAACAAAATTCCACCCAAAGAAGTTGATTGGGTTAAAATAGAAAGGACAAATCAGGAAACAAAAGAATCAGTTCATTCTTTTTATGAGAGGTTACTGTTAATTTTTAAACAATACAGTGGCTATGAAAAATTAGATGAAAAGGACATGAGTCATTTTATCTATAGATTTGTTTATGGACTAAAACCTGAAATTGCAGATATGATCAGGAATAGCATTGTAGGATGGCAATCACTTTCTGTGGATGATATTCTGAGAAAAGCTAAGTATTGCAGTGATGAGTTAGAGGTGAGACAGAAGAAGCTCAAAGAGAAAGCCATGTGGGCTCAGGTAAAGGTGGCTGAGCAACAAATTGCCAGCATGGGTAATAAGAACACAAATTTTGTTCAAACTGGAAATACGAACCAGATACAAGGAAAGCTTAAAGGTAATATTTTTCCAAGAAAATTTAGCCCAAAGATTGAGGAGTTGAAACAAAGATTACCTTGTTTTAATTGTGGCGAAATTGGACATTGGAGAGACGAGTGTCCTAAACCTCCTAGAAACTTAAAGAATCCCTTATTAAATCCACAGATGCAGAATGGTGTTGACCTGCAGCAACAGCTACAGATGCAACAGGGGTTAAACGAGTTAAACATTCAGCGACAGCAACAACAACAGGTGAATAACTGTCAGGATCAATTGCCACAACCACCATTTCCGAATTGTGGGGGAGTTCAAAAATATAATCCAAACGTGGGATTTCAGGGAAACGAACAGGTAATAAGACCGCAAAAACAGCAAAAGCAACAAAGGGTGCAAATGCAAAATGCTTCACAACAATTTTTGTTAACAGAAAGCCAAGACAGTGATTCTGATGATTATTGCTGACGGTGCCCGAGAGAGGAGGAAGAGTGTGTTGTTGGAGCCACTCTTGAGGTTGACCAGTCCGGTCCATTTGTAAACGGGAAAGTTAACGATGTAGACATCACTTTTCTAGTGGACACTGGCGCTACCCGTTCTACTGTTAGATCAATAGAAATTGAAAACCTACCTCTCTATGGGGATACCATCCAAGTTGTTGGAGTAAGCAATCAACAAATTAAAACTGATTTAACTGATCCAGTTCCAGTTGAAATTGGAAATTATAGAGACAAACACAGATTTGTGGTTTGTAATAGTAGTCCAGTAAATTTATTAGGCAGAGATATTCTGTGTAAAATGAATTGCAGAATATACTGTTCTCCTGATGGAGTTGAGTTACAAACAATGGAGGAAGATGGTTTGTACAGAATGACAATGATGATGATGGAAGCAGAAGAAACACATTTGTTTCCTGCATTTGAAAAGAAAGATTTGCCTGAAGAACTCAAGGAAACAGTGAAACCTGATATATGGGATTTTACTGGGAACGAGATGGGTCTGATGAAAAACGTAGATCCAGTAAAAATTACATTGAAACAGGGAATAGAATTTCCTAATATTCCACAGTATAAAATGAAAACAGAAACAATCGAAGGTATTACGCCTATAATTGAAAAATTAATCAAACAAGGTGTATTAAAAGAAATGGAGAGTAGTCCTTGTAATTCACCAATTATGGGAGTTAAAAAGTCAAATGGAACATTTAGGATCGTACAGGATTTGCGAAAGGTTAATCAAATAGTTGTTCCATGTTGTCCTGTAGTTCCAAATCCAGCAGTAATTTTGTACCAGATTCCACATGATGCTGAATGGTACACTGTCATTGATCTTTGCAATGCATTCTTTACTGTTCCCTTACATCCAGACAGTTATGAAATCTTTGCTTTCAGATTCCAAGGTAAGACCCTCGGATGGTCTAGAATCCCTCAGGGCTATACAGAAAGTCCTTCAATCTTTAACGAATTGTTAAAAAGATCTTTGGAAAACTTGGACTTACCAGGTAGGTCTACGTTAGTGCAGTATATTGATGACTTGTTGATAGCTGCAAAGACAAGAGAAAATTGTGTGACAGACACAATAATACTGTTAAATCGCCTTGCAGAAGAGGGACATAAAGTGTCTCCAGGAAAATTACAGTTTTGCAAACAAGAAGTAAAATATCTTGGTCACAGAATTGGAAAGGGAAAAAGGCAAGTGACAATTGAGAGAATTAAAATGATACAAGCAATGCAACCTCCAAGAACACAGAGACAAGTCAGAATGTTCTTAGGAATGGTTGGTTACTGTCGACAATGGATAAGTGGATTTTCAGTAATTGCAAAACCACTACAGAGACTGACAAAGTCTGATGTAAAAGATCCAATTATTCTCAATGAAATTGAGATGGAATCTTTTGAGAATTTGAAAAAGAGCTTACGTCAAGCTCCTGCTTTGGGTATGCCGAATTATGAGAAAGATTTTGAACTGTATTGCAGCGAGAGAGAAGGATGTGCATTGTCTGTATTAATTCAGAGACATGGGAATTTAAAGAAACCTATTGCATACTTCTCTGCAGTTCTTGATCCCATTGCAAAAGCATTACCAGGTTGCTTGAAAGCAGTTGCAGCTACAAGTGTTAGTCTTGAACAGAGTGAAGGAATCATTATGGGATTTCCTGTGAAAGTTTTTGTGCCTCATTCAGTTGAAATATTGCTGACAAGAGGTAAAACTCAGCATCTGACAAGCAGCAGATTGACAAAGTATGAGAAAATCATACTAGGAGCAGATAATGTTTCGATTTCAAGATGTTTGAATCTGAATCCTTCTACATTACTGCCTGATTCTGAGATCATTGATAACATCGAAACAGAACATGAATGTTTAGATGTTATGGAATTCTGCACGAAACCAAGACATGATATCAAAGATAGACCTCTATCTGAATCAGATTTTGTCTACTTTGTAGATGGCTCATGTTTGAGATCAGAAGGAGGTGTCTTGAAAGCCTCATATTCAGTCTGCACAGTTGCAGATGTTGAAGAAGCATCATGTCTTGAAGGAGTTCGATCAGCACAAGTGGCTGAATTGATTGCTTTAATTCGTGCTTGTGAAGTATCAAAGGATATAAGAGTTACCATCATTACTGATAGTCAGTATGGGTATGGAGTTGTACATGATTATGGACAACTCTGGTCTCAGAGAGGCTATATGACATCAGCAGGATCTCCAATTAAAAATGCAATTTTCATTAGGAGATTAATTGAAGCAATACAATTGCCGAAAGAAATCGCAATTGTCAAGTGTGCAGCGCACACTAAAGGAGTTGATTATATCTCAAAAGGGAATGCATTTGCAGATGAAACGGCAAAATACTGTGCAAGAAAAGGTTATTCATACAATCGGGAAAGGAGTAAAGAAACTGATTCAAATTCATTAATGCTAACAACAGTTGTAGAAACATGGAATGAGATTAAAGAATTACAAAATGAAGCAGATGATGAGGAAAAAGATCTGTGGTTAAGATCAGATTGTAGACCACGTGATGAAGATGGAGTGTGGGTTTATAAAGATGGCAGAGTAGTCTTACCAAATTGCTTGATTGCAGATATGGCCAGATTATATCATGGCCCAGCTCATCTTGGAAGAGATTCTATGATAAGACTTTTTCGAGAGACTTGGTTCAATACTAAATTCAGAACAATTGCAGAATCTTTTTGTCAAAGGTGTTTATCATGCCAACAAATGAATCCAAACAGAAAATCATTGGTGGGGACAGGAATAATTGGTCGAGAGGGTGGTCCTTTTACCAGGTTACAGATGGATTTCATTGAAATGCCCTTACACAATTGCTTAAAATATGTTCTTGTAATCGTTTGTTTATTTTCAAGATGGGTAGAAGCATTTCCTACAAGACATTGTGATTCAATTACAGTAGCAAAACTACTGCTCAGAGAAATTATCCCAAGATACGGTTTTCCAGTCACTATTGAGAGTGATGGAGGAAGCCATTTCGATAACAAACTGATGAAGTTAATTTGTGAAGCTTTGAGCATTGAGCAGAAAATACACTGTGCATACAGACCAGAGGCATCTGGGGTAGTTGAACAGATTAATGGAACAATTAAAAACAGAATTGGAAAAATGTGTCTTGAAACAGGTGTAAAGTGGACAGATGCTCTTCCACTTGTTTTGATGTCATTAAGAAGTACACCAGATAAAAAGACAGGTTTGAGTCCTCATGAAATTTTAATGGGAAGAGTTATGAGACAAGCTTTTGTACCTGTAGGTAAACTGTTGAGCATAAATGACAGTGCTATTTTGGATTACTGTAAAAGGTTATCTGATATAGTGACTTCTGTATCTAATCAGGTGGGAACTGAAGCACAATCAAATGAGAAAGTTTTGACACATGACCTGAGACCCGGTGACTGGGTCAGAACGAAAGTACATCGGAGAAGAAATTGTCTGGCTCCTAGATGGCAGAAGCCTAGGCAAATAATTTTGATCACTACTAATGCTGTAAAATGCAAAGGATTGAAACGTTGGATTCATCCTAGTCATACTATTCCAGTACCAACTCCTGAAAGTTCTGATGTTGAAAGTGATACTACAGATGATTCTGATTCTGAAGCAGAAGGTGAAATAAATCCAGATTCTGAAGATCGACAAGAAGGTCGACATCTGAAACCTGTACCTGTGAATGAAAATTCAACAAGAAAAGACTTGGAAATTATTGAAATAGATTCTGAAGGTGAAGAGAATCTATTAAAAGGAAAGATAACTGAGGATTCAGTTGTTTCTATTAAAGACAGAGAAGCAAAACAAAAAGAAGTTTCAGACCAGGAGAGTATCGAAAAGCAGAAAACAAGCTCTGAAGTAAGGAACAGAAATCCAAAGTCTGGGAAGTTGGAGGTAATTGAAGAAGAAGAAGAAGACGAATTACCAAGTACCAGTATTGGAAATCAGAGAAGTGTTCCTGAAAGAGTAAAACTGCCGAATAGAGAAGTTCCTGAGTCAATTGAAATTTCAGACTACGAAACTGAAGAAAGTGACGTGGATGGTGAAAGTGAAAACAGAAAGAAAAGGGCTTGGAAGTCAGAATCAAATGCTTCTGAACCAAAGAAGAAATACGTGAGAAAAGCAGACTACTGGCCTGGTGGAAGATTGAGAGTCAGGTTGATCAAGAAACCTAAAGAGCAAGTTGAAGAAATCAGTAGTCAAAAGAGTCCTGGAAAGGAAGTGGGAGTTGGAAGGAAAATTGAAGTGGTGTCGAGAAAAGGAAAAAGAATAGTGAGACCAAACCAGAAATACAAGTCTACTGAGTGGACTTATTTAGTAATTCCACCTGTTATTGACATTTATGGTAGTAGTGAAGAAGAAAACGAAATAGAGGAAATTAGTGACAATGATTGAAGTACAGAAATTTTAATTTGGCAAAAGGCTGAAGAAATTTTGTTAGCTGACATAAGGTCGAAGAAAAACTGTTTAGTTGAAGAAATCTTATGTATGACATAAGGTCGAAGAAAACTTGTTTAGGGCTTTAAAAATAAAATTATTTTAAAAGGGGGGTATAAATAGTTTAATTCTTAAAAATTTTAAAATAAATTTTGTTTTTAATTTTGAGGCAAAAATAACCAAAAATGCCTTATGTTAAGGAGAGCACTTCAAAGTGTTCTGTTTTTAAGAGATGCTGTAAGATGACTCTGGTGTGTCTGCTCATTTTAATTCTGCTCTGGTTAGTTTTAGCTGTGATCATCCCATTAGAGATGAATAGAGAATTACACAAAGTTAACATGACAAGCAAAGCTTTGGTTAGTCAAACTAAACATAGTGCATCTGCTAAAGTTATTGATCATCAACCTAACATACATCAAGATAAATCTATTAGTGATTTTTCAAGTAATACATTTACTAAGCTTTTGAGTGAATATGTTAAGGTAATGGATGCTAAAGACTGCTATGTCTGCGTCAAGTTACCTGCTTCTGTTTCTGAGGGAGTGACATACAATATGCTTCCTCTTACATATGGTGTAACATGTAGTGTGTTAACTAGCTTATTTTATCAAACTGGACGCTTAGAATATTACTATTCAGATTTTGACGAGATTTTTGCGAATATAAAGATTGAGGGTGCTTTAAATAAGCACAAGAAAGCCAAACAAATGAGAGAATTTTTCCTTGTTACTAATGAACTCACTTATGAGTATGCTTATAAGAATAATCTAACCTGCAAATTGAGTGCTGAGGGAAAGAAACTTTTGAATATGGTTGAGGAGAGAAGAGCAATTTACAAAAGAAATGAATTAGTCAAGCAGACTAAGTCAAAATTTTGGCAAAAAGAGGATGAGAAATTAAATGGCAAAATGCTTGAAAACGTTGCAATACACATAGATAAACCAGTTAGTGGAAAGCTTTGCATTAGAAGAGATAATACACTTTTTGATAATTATTTTGTAGGTGCAAGTAACTGTGAAGATACTTATCAGATTTTGGGAGGCTGGGGATTCAAAGGTGGAAAAGATCCAATCTTCCCTGGGATTTATTTTGTTTGTGGTGACAAAGCCTACTACAACCTTCCAGACCATTGGTATGGAACTTGTTATGTGGGAATTGTTTTTCCTAAAGTGTTTCATGTTGATAGAGATTCAGAAGGATTGTTCAAAATTCATAATTATGTAAATAGAGTCAAAAGAGAAACTTTTACAGAAGTTCTGGGAGATATTTTTCAAGCAGTGATACCTTTTGTTGGTATAACCCTAAACGCAGGGAGAATTAGAAAATTGTCCACAATTGTTGACAGATTGTCAACAGACACAGCTGATGGATTCCAATTAGTGAATGTTGAAGTAGTTGCAATCAGATCTATGGTAATTCAAGATCGTCTTGCTTTAGACATACTCCTAGCAAAGGAGGGAGGAGTCTGTGGCATTTTACATGTACAACATTGTTGCACATATATACCTGATGAAAGTAAAAATATTGAGATGTACATTAAAAACATTACACAAATGCATTCAGAGATAATTCCTTTAGAAGAAGATGATTTTACAGGGAAACTTTCAAAAAGATTCCAAGCAATTAAAAATTGGTTTCATGACATTGGTAGTTCAATTCTTGGCAAGATTTTGGCACCTTTGATTATAATAGTATTCATTTTTATTTTAACAAAAATAGGTTGTTTGTTGCATAAGAGAAAGAAACAGTTGAAAGAAAAGAAAAGAATCTATAAACTTAGAAAAGAAGAAGAAAGGGAGATTGAATTACAGGAGTTACATAGAGAGCGTTATGCTAATTCCAAAGATTATGCAGAAACAGATTTTTAGGATTACTGATACAAATGAATTTGAATCAATTTCTCGGAAATTTTAATTACCAAAATTTTGGGTGTTGGTGTGGTGATTTGTTAATCACCAGATGAGGGAGTTGATGGAGCGAGATAGAAAACAAAATTTTGTTTAAACTCGCAAAGTCACATTTCCATAACATGAATAATAATATTAATGATTTGTGATGTATCGTGTTAATACAACCTAGATTAAACTTTACACATGGGGGGACTAACATGTGTGCTCATAAACGTGCATAAATGTTGCATCTTTTTGTTCGTGCAAAATAATAAAAATAATTTGTTGTTTCGTTTTTGTCATTATTAACTGCAGCAAACCTAAAAAAGGCATGTGCTTATTTTGCTTTTCCTTGTCTATGTGATGTCATTTCTACTATTCTAGGTGCACATAAGTTTCATGAATTAATGAAGACTGGTAGACATAAACGCTGCTTTATTTGTTTGCATTTGCTAGGTAACATTAGACTAATTGGGAGGGTTAATTAATTAGTAAACCTAGGGTGGATACAGAATCAACATTATTTCTTACATTAATACTTTTCTTGTGTTTGTTTTATACTAGAAAGCATAAGTTGCCTGCTTTTGGGCCTAGTTTGCTCGAGATTGCTAAAGCTGAATTTTACTTCTGCAAAAGTCACGAGAAGCCCATTCTGAAAAAGTGTTCGTCAAAGCTGCATTCACTAAGCAAATCTGACATGCTGTCACCATTTTGTCGGACGTGGCCAAGGTCGGAAGCAAGTGATAAAGGACAATTTTGCCAGCTCTAACTTGGCACCCGCGGAAATGAAATGAACACTGTGAGAACATTAATTTACAATTGTTGCAAACCAAGGAAGCTCCTGGTTGCATTCGGAAAAGACAATGGTCTTTAAGAAACGTGACCTAATGGAACTTTTGAAATGTGGGTGACATGTCACTTGTCACTCTCAACCAATGGGACTTCGTGGATTTTTGAAAACTTTCCTTCGCTTAGTTTAGCTAGCATAGAAAGGTATAAAAAGTCATGCCCTTAGGGATGGGCTGGCTGCTGCTTTCTGACTTTCCGATGAGGGTGAAGTGCTGCTGGACTTTGCGTGGAGCACGTAAGAATCCTCAAAGAACTTTACTTTAATTTCATTTATTTAGCTTAGCTAGGGACTTAGACTTTAGAAATGCTAAACTGTTAAAATCTTACTTAAACTTTGAATTTCTTACTTAAACTGTAATTTTCTCATGAAGCTTTTCAAACATGCTTACTTTAATGCTAATAAAAATGCATTTATAAAATTACATTTTGAAATACCATAATTTAGTAAATAAAATCTTACTTTTGACAAACAAGCTGGTCTTGGTTATTCAGAAGTGCAGGTTACTATTAGCTAGATCCCATCGCCAATGGTGGTCGTTTAAATGGTTAGGATTTATTCTAATGACAATATTTCTTACGCAGATGTATAAATTTGTATATAGTTTGTAAATAATGTGTATATAGATTTAATCTGACCACCTGATTCAGTAGGCCCAAATATGTCATGTTTATAAATGGGTCCATAAGTTAGTATAGAATTTTGTTTATAGGTTATGAAGTTGGGTAGCGTTGTTTATGATATATTTCCTATAGGCCGCTGGATCAGGCCAACCCCTCCAATTTCACTGTGTCCAAACTTAGGCTCCCTCAAATTGGATGGCAGTGACTTGATAAACACTCACTATTCATAAACTCACGTTACATTGATGAGGAGAATGTTGATTATTTTTCCAATAAAGATGTCCCTTCTACTGCTTTTCAATAAGGCAATACCGGATGTTGGTGTGGTGGAATAAAAATAGCCTACTACTTCGGCGTCACGTAACGAAAGGTGAATGGATTACTTCGACAACAATAAAGGATCCTCAAAATGGTGTTGCGGCTTCGTACGACATCATATAGATAATATGATGACCTTCAGTAACTTTAACGATAAGATGTAGCCTGGCTGTGTTGTAAACACACTATAACACGTATAAGCTCCCCTGTGTAGTATTAACATCCGACCCTGATAAGTCTTGAGTATAGTACTTGACCGACGAATAATAACAGGAGCCGTAAATATCCTCGGTGACTTAGTTAAAAGATGATTTAAAAGATGATTTCCAAAAACCCCGTTACAAGCGTGACATAGTAAAAAATACTTGAGCGATGTTAGATGTTATATGGCACGATGAGAACTGGAACAATTTCCGATTACTGGATGTGTATGTGAAACAAACCCGCTCCTATTAGCGCATGTGAAGTGGCTCGTCACTATCGAGCTGTAGCGAGGGAAGAATTAGTTTCCGGCTTTCTGTATGTGGGGCCGTGCTGCCGTCAGGAATGGCGTCTGTACCTCATCAAGCAAGTCGAAAAAAAAGAAGGAAAAAAAAAGCACACATGTTATGCAGTTGGGTTCAGTGGACAAATAAGGAAAGAAAAAAAAGAAAACGATCTAAATACACTTTGAAGAGAGAAAGCAAGAGACAAAGTATGATGGAAGCTTTTAGGAAGTATGAACGAGAGCGAAAAGAAAGTCACCCTGACAGTTGTCATAAGTGGCAGTAAAGTGCTTGGAAAGGAGACAATAAATCAGTGTGCACATTGCATCGAGAGAGGTAGGGTGAAAAAACACCTTGTGTGCTTTGATTGAGCGTTGATCCTGCTGAAAAAACACTGTTGGTAAATTCCTGGCATGGGGAAAAATGGGCACCATGGGCACAGCAGAGAGCTGTGATATTCTGCTACTAAAAACCACCCCTCCTGGGAAAGAGGCGAGTGGCATGCGCAGATCAGACCTGAAACGGGGTACGATCTTTTATTCCACAGCTGGCGGTTAGTGCTTTTTGGGAGCCATTTTTGACATCATTTGCTTGTAACAACTGCAGACTACTGCATCCATTTACAGCACCAAACTACGAACCCGCAGCACTCTCAAAGCCAACTAACATAGAAAAGACTGGTACCATGTGCACAACAGGCCTGCCAATAAAACGTACATCAATACACTGCGTGTGGGGAAACAAATGAGTCAATGACCAGTGTACTTGGAGTGCAAAAAATACACGTAAAATGCGCTGCTGAACGATGTGGATGAATTTGCAAGTACGTACAGTTCATGAGTCCTGATGCCAAGGTAGGACTCTGTCTGAATACGTACCTGAGAGTGTCGCAAAACTACAAACACTGGGAACATAATTTCTGTGTGAATCGAATTTTATTTTTACCCAATTGTTGTTGTGTTAATTAATGCTCGCCAGAATCCCAAGGTGACCTAAACTGCACGAGGTTGAGAATTTCAATGGCATCAATAAATAAAGTAAAGTGTAGCATTCCAGACACATGGCATGCCTGTGCAACCAGTAAAGGTCAGAATAGTTCACATATGCACAAAGCGCCGTGCCGAGAAGAAACCGGAGACCCCTTTCCATTTCACGAAGTAGTAATTAGTGAGCAAGAACAGAGCATACGTACCTAATCCACAAAAAAAACACAGTCGCAGCTTGCAATACTAACGGGGGGGGGGCCGGGGGGCGTTAAAAATAAAGTTTAGTTAAAATTAAACTTACCTGACTGGTCGGGTCCGCGCCGATTCTGCTGTCTGCTCCTGGGCTGGGGGCCGGTGCGTTGGCGCCTTCTACGTCTTCTGCGTGAGTGGCTGCCGGCTGGCAACCCCTCTCAGCAGCACCAGGATTGGCTGAGGGCAGGGCCCTGCCCATTAGGAGACCGGGGGCTGCGCATGAAGCATCCCTCGGTCTCTTAAGGGGATGGCTTGGTGCGCATGTTCGGGCTGATGGTAAAAATATTCAGCCCAAAAATGAACATACGCACAAATGCACTGTTACTCAACGAGAGTGCTGCTGCAACCCCGCCCCCTTTCAGCGTCCGTGTTCTACTTCTGACGCTAATTCCAATCAGGACTCAGAGTCCTGATTGCTGCAATTATTAGCATCAGAAGTAGAACGATTTTGGGGCCATGGCATTAGTGGGGCAACGCCCCAACGCCCCCAACGGATGCACTGCCACTGCACCAACTACACTTTGAAACCCTGGCCGCAGCCACCAACCCTGCCTACGTACCATTTCACAGCTCCGGGATGCCTCTCTGACCAGATTTCACCTAAGTACCCACAGTGATAAGCAAAAAGAGTAGAGCAGTTTGGCCCTAGATCAGCCGCACTGGAGTTAGTCTAATGAGTCAATTGATAGTATTCCACCCTTTGTGGTTTCACTGCCCAGACACCACTACAAATGTCCAATACATTTTGATAGAGAGGCAGCACTTGAAGTATTTGTTATATATTCTAAATCTCAAAGTACAGTTCACAAAATAATCACACAAATTCCTCTTCTCTCAATCTACATAAGAGAAGGGAGTCAAACGATTTCCAGGAATAACATCTTTATTAGTGTTTCATCACTATTCAGTACTTTAGCCCAGTCAACGTGTTTCTTCCTGTAAAAGACTTCATCAGAGTTAGCGTGATAGTATATGATTTCTTTGTAAACAAGTGCAATCAGAAGGAATATAATATTCCACGGATAATGTTAATCCAAAGAGATTTCACATGGACATGAAATAATCCTCAAAAACTGCTTTTAATGAGTGTAATTAGGACATTTATCAAATATTCTCTCCCAAGTGGGATCTGCAAAGTGATGTAGCTTTGTGTGTGTCTGTTCTGTTGCTGGATAGCGATATGTGTCGCAAAAAAAGTGATAATAGGGTTTTCTGACATTGCCCCTGGGGCCTTTGAGACGCCAGTGGGGATAGCAGCTGGCTACTCTTTAAAAATTCCAGTAGATTAGGCCCTGGTATCCATTTCCCGCCATGACTCACTTCAATTTTCTGCTGCTGTACCACGCATATTGGGTAAAATGGGGTACATTACAAACCACTGACTCCTTATATGTGTGGAAAAGACTGCTTTATTGCAACTGGTGCGTATTTACGTAAACATTCTCGCCCTAAGGCCATACAGAACTAAAACCTCACTATACATTCAATTACCTACATTCCTTACCCCTTCCCCTAGTCCCACTCCCTATACATACCCTTCAGACTTTGACATCATAACCTATTATACCGCTCTGATTGTCCCACTTTAAACTTCTCCTTCTGCTTAGCAGTGAACTAATTAAACTTTGCTCCACTCGTTATTCCTATGATGTAATTTTTTACTTCAGTACTTCCAGTGTGGGTTTGTTGAGACCCTCCCTTCCTGCTTGCTTAGCCTATATTAACCGCCACCAGAACCAGCATGACCAAACAGCCTGACCATTGCAATCTCATCTCCATCGGATCCTGTTTCATGGATCTTTAATAGCGCCAAACCTTTCTCCACCACCATGCCATTCTCTCCTAAGTGAATTGCCAAAATATCTGGACAAGTATTCCCAGACATAATCTTGTTGAGCTTGTGTTAGAAATGGGGGTGTCTAGTTGGCAATAGAGACCTTTGTCCAAATAGAGACCTTTTCTTCTAGACAGGATAAGGGGTATACACTATTTAAATAACCCCTACTCACCCCCTTGGTGGCTGGGCACAAGCAGTCAGGCTTATCGCAGAGGCAGTGTGTGAAGCATTTTCACATGACATACAGAAATACAGTGAAAACAATATAAAAGGACACCACACCAGTTTAAGAAAAATAACCAATATTTATCTGTTCAAAGAAGACCAAAACTATAAAAGACCAACATGGAGTAATCAAAAAAATGCACTTTGCAAGAATTACTTTAAATTGCAGTTCCTTAAAGCTCCATCCGGGACTACCACAGTGCTGAAAACAACAGAGTTCACCAGTTTTGGCCGACCAAATCGGTGTGTACTGGCATCAGTGTCAGCAGACTTGTAAACAGTACCTTCAGTTGTGGCCGATAGCATTGGTGCAGAGTACAGCAGTGTGGTGTGCAGTGCCCTCCAGTCGCAGTGCATGCAGCAGCTCAGTGACGGTCGTCTAGGGGCGTTGGTGAGATCAGGGCTGCAGTGCGAAGCGGAGCAGTACTCGTTGTGGTGCTGAGAGGTCACGATGCAAGCGGCAGAGCCAGTTGATGGGAGCTGGCGCCTGTTGGCCCAGACTGCGGAGTGGGACAGAGCACTGAGTCATGGACTTACGAGGTCAGCAGGCAGCGTCGTCGTCGGTGAGACCAGGGCGGCGGAGTGAAGTGAGGCGGTACTGAGTGCAGTGCCCACAGGTCACGGTGCAGCGCAGCGGCTTGGTGGCGGTCGTTATCGGTGAGACCAGGGTTGCGGTGCCAGTGTGGCATTGCACTCTGCAGTGCCTTTAAGACATGGAGCCAGCAGTGGTGTAGGTGACGGTGTTGGCTGCTTTCCCCCTCGGTCGCCACTGAAACCCACGGTTGCAGAGGTGGTACCCAGAGGTAAATGAAGTCTTTGTTGTCCCTTAGTCTTCGTAAGCAGGAGAAAAGCTCTATTTCAAGCCCTGGGAGATACTCAGCGACAAGTAAAGAAAGTCCAGTCCAGTCCCTTCACTACTCAAGGCAGAAGCAGAGACTGCAGGCCAACCCAGCAAAGAAACAACACATTAAAGGGGCAGTACTCCCCTGGCAGTTCTTACAGCTCTTCTTATTGGCAGGTTCCTTGATCCAAGTGAGTTCTTAAGTTCTGGGGTCTGGGCCCCAATATTTATACTCATTTTCTCTTTTTCTTTTGGGCAGAGAGTGTCTGTGCTCAGTCCAAACCAGTTCTGTCCTCTCTGGTCCAGCTTCCTGGCAGGAGGTGGGGACAGCATTGTCCAAGGCAGACCAGGCCGATTAAGTTGCAAGGAAATCTTCACCCACTACTCTAAATGAAGCCCAGGTGTATTCAGCTCAGCCCTGACTCATCCAGGAAAATCAGGACATACCACAATCCCCCAGTGGCTGTCTGAAGAGAATGCACATCCCCAGCACCTGTCACTCCAAAGCTAGACAGTCAATCCACAACCCAGCCGAAGGACACAGGATGGCTAAGCAAAAAATACATACTTTCTAAAAGTGGTATTTTCAAACACAGAATCATCTTTACTAAAATATGCATTTCTGCATTCTGAGTTCAGGCATACTAAACTCAATTTCTATGTCTTGTCCCAATGAGAAGATATACACATAAAATGTTATAAGTGAACTCCTATTCTATCCTATGGGACAGATAGCCTTTCAATAGGGAAAAACCAAATACACTGCAATTCAATATCAGGACATGCCACACACGCTATTACATGTTCTTCCTTTCACATACACGGCACCCTGCCCGCAGGGGTACCTTGGGCCTACCTTAAGGGTGACTCACATGTAATAAATACGAAGATAAGGGGGTGCCCTTGCCAAGTCAACAGGGCAGTAAAATCTGTGCAGACATTGCAGTGGCAGTTCTGAGAACCCTGTGAAAGGCTGCTCATGTGGGTGACACAATCAGTGCTGCAGGCCCACTAGCAGCATTTGATTTACAGGCCCTGGCACTCTCAGTCCACTTTACTAGGGACTTACCAGTAAATCAAATATGCCAATTATGGAAACACCAATCCATTATATAATTTACAATAGGAGCATTTGCAATTTAACACTGAACAGCAGTGAGAAAGTGCGCAGAGACACTAACCCAGCAAAAACAGAGTCAAAACCAGATCAGAAAGCAAAAAGGCAGGGGAAACACACCAAAAAGATGCCAGGTCTAACAGCTTGGGAAAAAACTCCCTCCACCTCATGCTACCTTTACCAAGCCACTCAACTACCAAAGAGCTGTTTTGAAAACCCAAGTTCCTACCCCATGCATTCCTCCCTGCAGCCCGATCTGCCCACTTTATGAAAGAATATCCAACAATCCACACCAACAGACAGCAGCCAATGGACCTGGAACCCAACCTGAAAAAGAAAACAGTGGAAACACATGATCCTGCTAACAATCGCACCATTTCCCTTCGCTTCTTATGACATTGGAAACATCTGATGACCACCTGCCGAATCCCATTATCTGCTCCCTAGACCACCCTCTCCTACCTGCCTCTGTCACTGCCCCAATCTTGAACGAATGAGTGCCAAATTTGTTAGCCACTAACCCCAGCTTAGTGACTGCCTTCCTCAAGACTGCTAGCAAGTGAAAAGAAGTGACCTGATCCCTTTTTTGGTGTTTGAAAACTGCCCCATCCAATCTCTCCGCTTGTGTCCTGAGCCTCTTGCCTCATGCCACTGGGCAAACCCCTTCCCCTTGAAACTGCAAAGTTACTATTGTTCCCTTCAACCGCTGGTCAGTCTTTGACCAAGGCATGCGGAACTCAAGACCTGTCTGCCTAAAATGAATATCTTTCCATTTCAAACCCCGGTCTCCCAACCTCACAACACCTCTGATACCCTAAAAGCCCCCCTCAAAAATCCACATCATTAATGTGGAGAAAAGAATAATTTCAACTTGGGAGTAACATAACTCTAGGAAACTATGAATCACCCTGCAAGAAACCTGTCAATAAAGAGGTCTTCTCTTATGACATACCTTACCTTGTTCCCTAGCCCAACCTTCTAACATCCTCTTGCCCAGTTTCCCTTCTGATGGTGCATAACCCCACAAGAATTGTCCCATAAAAGCAATGCTTGCCAACCTCCTTGCGATTCTTACTCTGGATAAACATTTTTCCATTAGCTGTAATATGAACTTCAACATATTCTGGACTTTGTCCTATTCACACAAGCGGTGAAGGGCTCCTGAACTCAAATACTTGCCCAAGCTTCGTAATATGCCCTATATGTAGAAGCTGCCAAGGACCCAACTGCCAGCTGAAACATCCTCTGCCTCCCTTTGTCCATAGCTCAGGTGGCATCCGGGTTCTGTCTCTGTACGCCTCCGTGGCCAGCCGTTGGAACCTCTCCCAATGCGAATGAGATAATAAATCTGAAATGTCATTGTCCACACCTGGTACATGCCTGGCTTTAAAAAGAATGTCCTGTCGCAAACATTCAAGCACCAAAACCCTCAACAACTTGAGGACCTGCATATCTCTTGCAGACTGCCTGTTAACTACCTGAACCACAGCATGTTGTCTGTTCTAAAAAGTACCTTCTTGTACTGCAACCATGTTCCTCACAGTGTAACAGCTACCACCAATGGAAAAAACTCAAGAAATGCTATGCTTCGCCCCCCTTGTTTCCAACAGTCCACCCATATCAACGTCCCTGCCAACACAATCCAAAGCCTATGCCACCTTATGCATCTGAGTAAATCTTAATGTCCCAGTTAAAATCCTGTTGCGCTATAATCAGAATGCCATGGAAGGAGACGAAAAGCACTGCCATAGCCGCAGATCAGCCTTCACCCCCTCCCCCCAGATAACCTAACATGATGGTGTGGTAGGGAAAGCTTCAAGAACGCCAATCCCAACCTCCTGCAGAATTTCCTGCCAGCTCACACCATCCTACAAGCAAAATTGAGGTGTCGGTACATCACCTGTACCTCTCGAACTGTGCCTTTTTTTTGTCAGCATCATGCCTAGCACTACCTGCATCCTCTATTTCTTTTCAGATGGCTGGCATGCTATCATAGTTACAGAATCTAACTGAATTCCAAGAAATGAGATGGTGGTCATCGGATCCACTGTTTTTTCCGGCACCAATGGAACCCCCACGTCCTCCATGAGCTCCTGGAAACTTACCAGCAAATGCTGGTAGTCAGTGGAACTGGAGTGGGTGACCATAGAAAAGTAATCTAAATTAGGGGTGGGCAGAATTTGCGAAATTCACTTTCGGAAACTTTAGCGAAAATGTAAAAAATCTCCACGAACACGCAGAAATATCGCGACGACGCAGAAGTTTTTTTCCTGCCCGTTCACTGTATTTTCTGCGTGATCAGGTAGAAAAATGTCTTGCTAACTTACCTATGCGGTCGCTCATGGGCGTGGCCATCTTGTTTTCACTTGTCCCGCCCGCTCGCGCTGCTTACTTCCTGTTCAAGGTCCCGCAATGCATGCTCGCGCCCGTTCGCGTTACGTATTTCCTATTCGGGAACGCTTTTACATGTTCGCGCCACTTTTTGCGTGCTCGGGGAGAAAAAATCACGCGAACTTGCGCACGCGGTCGCAATGGGCGTTGCCATCTTGTTTTTCACTCTATGATATGGTTTTGGGGCCTGCTTTTGAATCCTCCCTTTATCTTTTCAATCCGTACTTTCTAGAAACTTTTTTTGGATCGTTTTTACTTATTTTTATTCATACTATTATCCTGCTTCTATATTTTTGGTTTTGTCTACTTTTTTGTGTTTTTTAGCTACTTTTTCTCTTTTTTCTATTGCCTGCTATTTTCATTTCCTTTACTTACTGTTTTCAACTCAACAGATCACACAGAAACACTTGATTAATAAAGCTGTGGCTACCTGCTCTGAACCTACTGGATGAAAGCAGGCCTGTTGGCAGATTAGGCCAGACAAGCTTGCAGGCCTAGGCTTCAAAAGTCCACCAGCCACATGGCCAGGCCCAACATCAGAAAACCCTCCCCAAGAAAACACACTTCCCAACTCAATCCAATGCCATCCATGCCCTAAATTATGTCTAAAAATTCAACAGACCACACAGAAACACTTGATTAATAAAGCTGTGGCTACCTGCTCTGATCCTACTGGATGAAAGCAGGCCTGTTGGCAGACAAGGCCAGACAAGCTTGCAGGCCTAGGCTTCAAAATTGCCACCAGCCACATGGCCAGGCCCAACATCAGAAAGCCCACCCCAAGAAAAGACACTTCCCAACTCAATCCAATGCCATCCATGCCCTAAATGATGTCTAAAAATTCAACAGACCACACAGAAACACGTGATTAATAAAGCTGAGGCTACCTGCTCTGAGCCTACTGGATGAAAGCAGGCCTGTTGCCAGACTAGGCCAGAAAAGCTTGCAGGCCTAGGCTTCAAAATGGCCACCAGCCACATGGCCTGGCCCAACATCATATTGCTCGCAGATCACGACGAGGTACCGACGGATAGAGCGGGGCCTCTACCACCGAGCAATTGCCGGGTGAGGTGAGGCTCACTCCCACAAAAAGCTGGGGATGAAGAAGTAGCTTTCAAACTACCAACACATGAGATACATGTCTGGTAGGGTGGTACTAAACCACTGATTTCATTTTTTCAGTCAAAATGTATTAACACAATACTTCTTGCATTTAAGGTTTTTGCAGTAGCACTTTCACATACAAGATCCTGAAGAAAGCCGAGCCAATGAGCTTCACAGCTGAAACATGTCGACCCCACTTGTAGCCAATAGATAGTTCAAATTATTCTATACTATCAGGCGGTTTTTAACATATGGCATCAGTACAATCCCTAATAAACATATTTTTGTCCTTTTAGTCATTTTTATTACACACACGTTTATCACTTGCACTGCACTCCATCAGTCCTCACATACCTTGAACAAACAAAGAGGCTGAGACTGTTTTGAGAGTAGGAGGCCCAGTATCTACGCCTAAGTACCATCTTTGGCTAGTGGTGACCCCGCTCTCCTGGTTTTCCAGATGACGAAGTTCCGCCAAATGGGTGGGCTGATGGAAACCATACTCAAGCCTGAGATTGTGCGAGTTATGTACCATTGGTGAACTGTAGTTGCTCTTACATTGGTGGTCTTTCTATCACACCACACAGACCAGTTCCCTTCCTGTAGTTAGTAAGGTAATGTCTGGGGTATGGAGTGAATCTGGTCTTTAAAAATTGCCCCCTAGACCCTCCCCCACTTCTCTTGTTGTTAGTACCAACATCAGAAAGGCCACCATAAGAAAACACTCTTCCCAACTCAATCCAATGCCATCCATGCCCTAAATGATGTCTGAAAATTCAACAGACCACACAGAAACACTTGATTAATAAAGCTATGGCTACCTGCTCTGAGCCTACTGGAAGAAAACAGGCCTGTTGGCAGACAAGGCCAGACAAGCTTGCAGGCCTAGGCTTCTAAATGGCCACCAGCCAAAAGGCCAGGCCCAACAACAGAAAGCCCACCCAAAAAAACACATTTCCCAATTCAATCCAATGCCATCCAGGCCCTAAATGATGCTTGAAAATGAAATACATTAAAAAAACACCAAAGGAATAGTTGCTTCATCATGCACACACCCATGAGGCCATGACTAGCTCTGGACCTACTGACTACTACTACCCACAACATTTAAAAAAAAGGAATGATAGTTACCAAAAATAGATTGTAGTTGCAACAACTGCAATGCCCCCAATCAAACAGACACAACGACCACTTACTTGTAAAAGATCCAATTCAAAAATCCTCAAATCCAATGGCAATGATGCAGCAGACAAAAAGAGTGATCTTTCCAGCTTAAAGTCCAAAGGCAGAATGAGCAGGAGATGTACAAAGCACTGGGAGGAGCATGCTGGACAGGAACAGGAAGTTGGAGATTCTGTGGCACTTCCTCCCTCTCCCCACCTTTTTAAAAATAGACTCCTTGCACCAACAAGGACAGCCAAAGGTCAATCTGAGGAGTTTTGTTCATCCAAATCATCATTTGCAGAAGGCTTCATGCTGCTACAGTTGATATTCTTCTCCAAATTGAAAATTTTACATGTTCTAGTTCTCGAGCTTCACATTACTTCCGCCGGTGCGTTCTCTCGCTCCCTGTCTCGTTGGATATGACGTGTTCGGGTTTTCTTGCTCCTTGTCGCGTTCGATATGACTTGTCCTCGTCCTCACGCTCTCTCTCGTGGTGGAGAATGACGTGTTCGAGATCTCATACTCTCACGGTGCATGATCGCGAGACGAATGACGTGTTCACGTGACAAATGACGTGATTGCGTGAAGAATGACGTGATTGCGGTCGCTAACTCGCACGCGATAGCGCAAAATGGCTACCAACAATCCAACATCTTGTGGAGAACGTGACCGGATCGGGAAAACTTGTCGGCGAACTCGGGGATGCAGGTAAGGCAAACGCGCGCGCGAGAATGTATTTTTACAGCGCAAGCAAGAAAGAAATTTCCGGGACAATGCTGATTGCGGAAATTTTGACTTTTTCGCGCTCTCTGCGGAACGCAAAAATGTCAAATTATCGCAATTTCCGCAAGCGGAACGGAATTTGATGCCCACCCCTAATATAAATAGTGTGTCACCGTCTCGTGATCCGATACTTGTGCGAAAACCCACTGCAGGAAAGTTCTGTAGCGGTCAAATAGCGTGCATGAAATCGAGCATGCTTTGTCAACATGCCATGACCCCTCAAATTGAATACCCAGCAATTGAACATCATCCATGTGCATGGAGAGCAACCAAAATGTGGATTTTATGTCACATTTTGCCATATAAGCTCCCGGGCCTGCCTGCTCCACCATGTCCTCAGCCACATCAACAGAGGAATGAGACACCGACACAAGATCTTCCCTAATAAATTCATTGACCAAATAGGCCTTCCAGTCATGACAGATGTTGAATGAGCCTAAAATACTCTGCCTCTTTCTTGGGCACCACCACAGTGGGGGAACCGATCAAATCTTCCAGCAGAAATTGTCAAAAGGCCCTGCCATCCTTCCTTCTTGCACCTCTTTTCTTAACTTGTCCGGCAGCACTTGTATGGATGTGTATTAACTGACCTCAAATTCTCCACCTTACTCTCGGGTCTGTGTATCCCAACCTGAAACCCTATGTAAAACCTTCCTACAAAATACATGCAGCTTCCTTGCTCGGGTAAGATCCCAACTCAAATTTGAGTCTATCTAACTTAACTGGCTTATGAGCTTTTTCCCTAAGTTCCTTGTGTTCCTCTCCCTCTGATAACCTCCTACATTGGCCATCCCTGCTCCCCCTGAACTCTATTGCCATTGTGAATTGTGATTTCCTTACTGGGTCTTTGACGTCCCTCCAGCATTCCCATAGCAGTGGACAAGCAGGTGCCTCCCTGAGCACTTAGATAATTTGTGCTTGAACCCACAATACTCTCTCATACACAGACCTTTGCTGAAATCCCAACATGCACTTTGTGCGCCTCTCTGGCTCCTACTGGATTAATCCACCCCTCCCTGGGTGTGACAGGCCTGAAATGGGCAATATACTATGGGCTACCACTTGCTGTGTAGACGGTCTTAACAAATTTGGCTGATCCCATTGTTTGCTGCCATAGGTCCGTATCTAACTTCCTTCCTCGAGCTTCAAGGTCTCATGCCATGCTCGCCCGAAACTTCTCATCATACTGATCCCACGCATTACCTCCAAAGGAGATTTGTGCCTTACGTATAATATACATATTCTTAAATAAAGCTACACTCTTCTCCAGGTATTTCTTCCAGTAGATGCTGGTGTATATAAGGAATGCAGCTGTCTAATTCTCAGTGGTCACGGGTACCCTTTGGTGCTTCGCCAACTCGTTCTCCTCCTCTTTAGAGTCTTCCTTTTCCCTGAGTTCTCAATGCAGGAGTTTAAACATCTCTACATACTAACCTTTCAAAATTCTTTCCTTAGTAGACAACATCAGATGAGCCCACAGTGGCTTTGTAACCCCCATGTATGAGAGTTTCCATATCTTGAGCTTCTTACTCTATTTGCTTCCATCTCATCTGCCTTTCTCTTATCTCCCTGTTTGTCTTCCTCCCCTACACTTATTGCTGTATCCTTAGCCTTCACTACCCTTGCAGGTGCTCCTTTATCCTTCTGCCCTCCCTCCCTGTGAACATCCAGCTTTTTCAGAGCCTCCGCTCCTTCTCGCTTCATGTCCTTTGTACCTACCCCAGGGTGCCTGACGTACCTACCCCTCTGCAGTCATGCCTCCTGTTCCCACTCGTACCCCGCATCTACCACGATTAACATGATGGCTGGACCTGGTACCATTCTCACACTTGTACTCTTACCTGGCCGTAAGGTTGGTCACTTTGCTCAACTTTTCACATGTCCTCTGTGTCATTGAAGCCAATGGTCGCCATCTCCTCTTCTGGTACCTATGCTACCCAATCCCACCCCACCTGCATCCTCTGCTTGGGGGATCCCCCTCGATATCTTCCTCATATTCCAACTCCCCAACCAGGTCATGTCCAATTCTACCCCACTCCCCCACAGGCTCTACCATGCACAGGGTTAACTCCTCCCTATATCCAACCTGCAACTGCCTCTTGAAGGGTAGCACCATATCCTGTTAACTTTAAAGTGCCTGTTCCTAAGTTAAATCAATGCCCCCAGTCTGGCCTTCCAGTTCCCCTCTCCCTGTTGGGCCTGTCATCTCATGTATGCCGCTCACCGAATGCCTCTCCCTCCCTACTGTACTCTACTGGCAGGCTTCAGCTTAAGGCTGTGACCCTGGAGGGCCTTCACCAGGCCCCAATTTAACGATCTTGTACAGCCTCCTCCCCACCCCTGGGGATCTCCAACAATGCTGCCCATCACCTGCGGCCCCTCCCTGCCCCAGGCTCCTCGTGTTGTCTGGGCTGCTCCTCATGCTTGTGTGCGGCCCGAACACTCACCTGGGCCTCCTCAGAGCTCCTAGATGGCAAGCACACCAATACAATGGCCACCACCCCAATGGAGGCACTCCTCACCTGCTGCTCTGACTGCGCGGCCGTACTCCTGTCCTCCAGGAGATCTAAGCGCCCGGCCTCTGCCAGCAGCTGGAGCGCTTCCTGCACTGTCTTGTCCTGCATCTTCTCATACATTCAAACAGGAGCTATAGAGGGAAAAGGAAACCAGGTCGCCCTCCACTCACAAATCATCAAACCATCAAAACCTGGTTTCTAAGGCACCTCCTTATTGGTTTGCTTTAAAACGTATGCGTATCATCATTAATTTCGGAATTCCATACACTCCTCATGTTTCTTTTTATGAGGTAGCCGCAAAACGTTATCCGCCTTTTCTTAAAACACAGTTTTTACAATTGACAGTCTCCTAAAGGATGAATGCAACATTCATTAAACTCAACTCTGTGAACATTCAACACCAGAATGATTTCCTGAATCAACAGGAAAAAATGTGTTAGAAAAATGTGAAAAGACAAAATGACCCCTCACGTGTGCACCACAACGGGGTCACTGGTTGGCACTCACCAGTTGTGCTCACTTTTATCATCATTGGTGGTCATTTTGTCCGAAAGAAAAGAAGAAAGTGTCCAACAGAAAAGAAGAAAGTATCCATCTTCTCATGCCAGAAAAGTAGTAATGGAAACTGGGAGACACCTTCTTCTGCAAAGGTGCTGACTCTACCTTTAATCACGCTGCTCTCAAACCTCAAGTATAGAAACATTTACTATGCTGCTATGCGCTGCCACCGTGTACACCTACCAACAAAATGATGGCTGTCAGCCCAAAATGGCGCATTTTATATATCCCTTGGGCTACATTCTTTACCAGATGTAGCCCAATATCATCTAGACTGTGCCTGATTCTCCCAAAGCAGCCAGGGGAAAGACCTCCCTTCATTCAGCTGTCCCCAAAGCCTTATTATAGTCCTTCATTCCTATCTATATCATAATAAACTATACAAAGACCTTAAGAAGGCTCCTTTGCCACCCGACCTTCAGTTTACATGGAAACAAAAAGAGGACTGTGATGAAGGCAAATGAGTCTTTATAATCCACTGCCTTTCATTTCTTAGCCTTTTGTGGCTTTAATGTCCTAACACTTTCTTTGTATATATTGTATCAAAAACAAGGGGGACCAGGAGCTATGTTTAAGCATGTCCTGTACAAGAGCTCCAGGGCGAAATGTGTATCAAAGGGGTGTGCCGTTCCTATTGGGAGGAGAAGGGAGAGGAAGGTCTTTCTTCGTGATGCCCTCACACACCCCGAAGGATGTTATGTTTCATTATTGGGCCAAGCTCCTAGTCGGGCCTGCGCTGCAATGCCCAACAGGCACCCATAAATGAGGCTCTTTGGTAGAGATCTTTTGAAGAAGCGGTAGGGTGTGTGCGGGTGTGAGGGCTAGGTAGTGCACAGGGTAGTGAGATAAAAATAGGTCTAGAGCTGTCCTACTGTCATATGTTTTATTCCTGTGGTTGCTCAGGCTTAATTAAAATATGAGGGAGCCCTACACAGATGTAATGTTCCTATAGGGCTGAGGTGGTGTAGTAGGTCAACATGTTTCGTGCCTGCTTAGCCCATAGTGGGTCTGGTGGCACTTCATCAGGACCAAAACTAATTAATTAAAACAGTGAGTGGTGCACTACCGCTGGTCTGGTTCTCAAATTTGTGTCTGATGACTAGACACAGTAGAGTGACACCTAGTAGACTAATAGCAGGGTAGGAGATCTAGGGTAAGAGATCAAAAGGGGGGGATTGAGACAACCAATGGAGGATTATAAAACAAGCAATATGCACCTATAAATTGGTGCTCTTCTTGGCAGGCTTGCAGGTAATTAGTGAAACTCAACAGACAAAAAGTGCCAAAGTGGGGGGGTGTAAGCATTCCTTCTTAACTTACTTGGTAACAGCGTTAGAAAGCTGAGCGTATGTATAGCTGTTCATTTTTGTTGTACCAAGAGCTGTGGTAGCACACATCCACCAGTGTGGGCCATGCATGCCTATTACAACAACTTGTCATCGGTATATACATATACGGGTGACAAGAACCCCAAAGTTGGTGTCATATTGGAGGTAGCGTGCCTACGAAGGTGATCGAGGCTTTGTGCAACCTTACTTCATTCAGATACAGCGCAGCCCCACCTCAGCAGCAACACAGCAACAAGGCAGCACCACCTCGGCATCAGCACAGTATGACTTCAGCACAACACCAACTCACCATTAATCAGCACCACCTGAGATTCAGCGCAGCACCACCGCCTCAGCATGACTAGGCACCACCACTTGAGTAAGCTGTTGGAGAGGCACATCAACAACATCCTAGTAGATTATTTGGAATCAAATAATCTATGTGCCTCCCAGACGGGATTCCGCCCCCAACACGGAACCGAAACTGCTTTATTAGCTGTAACGGAAGAAACAAGATCTGTGCTGGACCGGGGAGGGAAAGCAGCCACTATATTATTAGACCTCAGCGCCGCGTTCGACACGGTTAACCATGTCACATTATTACATCGTCTAGTTGGCATGGGCATGTTGGGCGCGACCCTGTAAACGCTCTTTAATGTCTACATGAGCCCTCTAGCAGGGATAGTCCATCCCTTTGGCGTGCGTATTGTCACCTACGCGGATGATACCCAATTGGTGGTCTCGCTGGATCACACGGAGGGATCATCCATCACCCTGGGGCCCTGTCTAGAGGCTGTAGCCAAGTGGATGCATTCCTCGTGTCTCAGACTCAACGGGGAGAAGACAGAGATTATGCTGCTGGGCAATCTCGCACCGACCACTCTGGTTTCCATCTGGCCCGCCTGTCTTGGTTCTCCTCCCTCTCCTAAACCCCATATCAAGAGCCTTGGCGTCTGGCTCGACAAAGCACTAGACTTCTCTGTGCAGGCCACCAAAACGGCCTCCACCTGTGTCGGACTAAGGAGAATGCTCCGGAAGATACTCCCACTGCTTCCTTTCCAGGCGAGGAGAATCATGGTTCAGGCCTTGATACTCTCTCGCCTGGATTATGGAAATGCGTTATACCTAGGAGCTCCGGTAGCAGTGATCAACAGAGTCCAAGTCACACAAAACTGCGCTGCCCGACTTTTGTTTAACATCCCTCGTTGGCAGTCAGCAAGGAAGGCCCTAAAAGAACTCCACTGGCTTCCAATAGCTGCTAGAACACACTTCAAGGCCATGTGCATTGTGCACAAAGCCTTCCACCGAACAGGCCCAGCTATCTTGCTCCCTTTGGTTGTACCTTACACTCCATCGAGAACCCTCCGCTCCAGCGTCCTGCATCTAGCCACCACAACTAAAATCAATAAAGCTCGCTGGGGAGGCCGGGCTTTCTCACATATGGCGGCGAAGATGTGGAACTCTCTCCCGCCGAATCTCCGGGAGATCAACAATCGGATGGTTTTCAGGAAAGCGTTGAAAACCCACCTATTTGTCAAAGCGTGTTAACTACCACGGCCCTCGCCACATCAATCAGTTGAAGCGCTGCGAGGCCTCTGGGTAGGTACGCGCTATATAAATATAATTTTTCATTTCATTTCACCACAGCACCACTCAGCACTACCACAGTATCACTCTGCACCATCCCGCACCAGCTCAGCATCTTCTCAGCATTATTCAACACCACCACAGCACCACATCCGCATCAGTGCATCACCACCAGTGCAGCGCCACCTCCGCACCAGTGCAACACCACCTCAGCACCAGCGCACTACCTCAGCTGCAACTCAGCATCAACGCAGCACCACTTCAGGATTAGCACATCATCACCTCAGCACCAACTCAGCATGACTCAGAACAGCATCACCTTCACACCACCTTAGTATCACCATGCACTGCCTGAGTACCACCTTTGCTCAACCACACCACCACCTCAGTATCACTCAGCACCACTTCAGCATCAGCACATCACCTTCTCAGCATCAGCATCAGCATCAGCACAGCACCACCTCCTCATCAGTGAACAACCCCCACTGCAGCACCAGTGCAGCATCATCTCAGCACAGCACCAACTCAGCACCACCTGAACACCAGCTTAGCACCATCCCCTTAGCATGTCTCAGCACCATCTCAGCACAACACCACCTCCTCATCAGAGCACCACCAGTGCAACATCAACTCAGCATCAATGCAGCACCACCCCAACATCAGTACAGCACCATCTCCGTATCAGCACAGCACCACCGCCGCATCAGTGCAACACCACTAGCAAAGCCCACCTCAGTACCAGCATAGCCCTACCTCAATACCAGCACAGCCCCACCTCAGCAGCAATTCAGCACCAATGCAGCAGCAATTCAGCACCAATACAGCAGCAATTCAGCACCAACGTAGCAGCAATTCAGTACCTATGCAGCAGCAATTCAGCACCAACACAGCAGCAACTCAGCACAAACACAGCAACAATTCAGCACCACCTCTGCATCAGCGCAGAATCACCTCAGCACAGAACCATCTCATCAGTGCATCACCATCAGCGCAGCACAAACTCAGCATCAGTGCAGTGCCACCTCAGCATCAGCGAAGCACCCCCTCACCACCTCCAGTTCAGCACCACCTCAGCATCAATACAGCACCATCTCAGCATCAGCAAAGTACCACCTCCGCACCAGTGCACCACCAACAGCACATCCCCATCTCAGCAGCAATTCCACATAAATGCAGCACCACTTCAGAATCAGCGCAGTCCCACCTCAGCATCAGCATAGCACCCCCTCAACATCAGTGCATCACCCCAGCACCAACTCAGCATCGCCTGAGTACAAGTGCAGCACCACCACCTGAGAATCACCTCCACACTAGCACACGTCCTCTTCAGCATCACTCAGCACCACCTCATTTTGCCTTCTGAATCAAGCATCTGTTGATTCTCTTCTAGTGTCCGGCAGCTGCTCGTGTTGTAATTTGGGTACTTTTTCCCTAATTCTACCCTTTTGTTGTTTATGTCCTCCCCACCCCCATAACAAACAAAGCTATAGCAAACACGCATTAGAACAGGCCGGAAATAGTTAGAAGCATTGCATGGGCAAAAAGATTAGAAGACAATTTTTATGTTCTTTTTTTTAATATGGTTGCTCAGCTGTACATAATGTCTTCTTGGTTATATATGGTAAAAAAATGCTAAACACTTTTTTTATGATAACTTTTCAACACATTGCACAGTAGCCACACACGTTCTACAACATAGCTTAAAGACGATGGCAAACCCAATAGCTTTAGCAAAACACTTACAAGATCCCAAAAGCGAGACCTATTGGCTATGCCAATGCTCGTTTCTCTCTTCCTTTTATCCTGATCCCTTCCTGTAGTATGGATCCTGATTTTTGATCAGAAAAGTGCAAATTACGAAGCTTAAAAGTGATACCATTACCAGCGCTCCAAACATGCATTCCAAATATTTTCCTTTAGGGAAAATGCAGAACATAGTACTTTTTAATTGTTTTAAAAAATTACATTTCAGCAGTTTGTTTCAAAATACAAAATGATATCCATGCAGCTCCCCACAAGCGACCTCTATTCTATTGTGACTGTTGAGGAAAATGTAAATAGCAAATTGGAAGTCCTTTAAAGTCCCATCTGTAAACTACCATTGTGGCCACTGGGACGTCTTATGACACCATATTAGCATAGAAATTATTGAGACTGCTACTAAATATTGCATCTGATCTGCGGGTGCAAGTTTATCTTTGGTTTACAGTTCCTAGATGCTAAAGACGGTTAAAAAAAAAGCTTCAAAAGTGATACAGGAAAAACTGTGATCTGTATAAAGTACTTTATAGGGTGAAGTTCCCCTTTAATAATAGGGTTGACTTTACACCATAAACTAATTGTTTTTATGGAAATTACCAGTCGTATAGTACCTAACTTATAATTTCTCTTTTCCAACCTTGCACTCAATTGAACTTGATCCATTTAGCTACCTCGGACACTACTCTCACACTATTATTTGCAACAATGCTTGCAAAGCTGCCTAATGACCACTTTTTGATAAACAGATGCATATGTTTTGCAGGTCACAAGCTCAAGATTTGGCCAAAGTGAGAAGTTATTCACAAAACGCCCCAAAGGCATGCATAAATAGACCTCCTAGCCAGAAATGTAATTACTATTGAAACATGATTATGTTATTGGACATGTGGGGGTTGTTAGTAAAGGCTGCACATTTGGCATGATGATTGTAAAGGTTGAACTTTTTTATATTGATGATCAATAAAATAAGTCAACTGTTGGATTACAGTGAGTCCTGATGTAAACATTTCTGTTGCCTGAAGTCACATGAGGCAGTCTTACCGCCTCCCGCCTACAAAAGTTTTGCACATTTTCACTTAATGTCACTTCTTCCTGTTTGCACCCTCTTGAAACTAATCTGCCTCATTCTAGTACCTAATTTCCCCTCTCCTGGCTGATGCATCCCAATCCCTACCTTTCTTTCCCTGTGGAGCTATAGGAAGGGGCTCAGACGAAATATCTATTTCCCTATCATGCAGGCAACATAGTGTGAATTAGGGGAAACTACTCCAATCGCAAGTCACACAGTCATTGGGATGAGATAAAGACAGCCCGTCAAAACCTGCCACACGCAGGGTATGGGTTGAGACTCAAATACTTCATACCCTACCTGTAGGAAACAAGCATTGGCAAAGCCAATAGATCTTACCTTTGATACCTATCAGCATTTCCAATTGCTTTGCACGGTATCCCTGATGCAGTACAGCATGGCTAAAGATTTTTTTAAAAGGTCTTTGATATGGGGGCTCTCGTTATTTTGTAAGCGAGCAAAGAATGTATGCAAGCATCCACAAAATGACTCTGGTTTTCTATATCTTAGCAAATGGTCCGAGTTGGATCAGTAAATTAAAAGAAAATTAAATGTGCAGAAGATTTTTTTATTAAAGCGGGTTGGAGGCAGCAGACACAATGGGCGACAGAATAAACACATGTCATGGAAGCAACACGGGGATGGGTGGACGACACGAATGCATCATTAGGAAGGAGGGAATGGGGCGGAAGCAACAGTGGGAGGGCGCCGAGGCAAAACAGGGTTTGGTGTAGCAGCATGGAGAGCGCAGGTGGGGAAAGAAGTAATGAGTAAGAGAAGGGGGCAATGGGTGGGTGAAGCAACACAGAGGGTGCCTGGGGAAATTAGTTCAGAGAAGCACATGGGGAGTGCAACATGAAAAGTGCGGCAGAAACAGACGTGATAGAACAACACAGAGTGCAGGGGGAGAGAAGTGTAGGAAAAAGACAGCTAAAAAACACACGCACTCTCGTGGTGCTTACCACAAAAAAGTTGTTCTTGAAAACCAAGCAGTGGAAGCTTCAAACACAGATGATCAAAAGAGATGTAAAGAGGTAATCCTCCATGACTGGGACAAACGCAAGTTTAAAAAGCAGGGATGCGAATGAGAAGCAGCCAAATGAGACTGACAAGGAAAGCTAACCAATGGTAAGCAATAGGTGGGTTCAAAGCCCCAGTATATTTTAATGAGTCACATATGATAGAGGTGCGAACTCACCTCAAATAATGATCACATTCCTTGCCAGGGTGAACCACAAATGTCACTCAATAAACCTGTTCTTAAAACTGTGGTAGCTTGGCACTAAGCAGTCAGGCTTACCTCAGAGGCAGGTGCAAAGTATTTATGCAGTACTCAAAGAGCAACAAAAGTGAAAACACAACTAGAGAAAAATCCCAAACCAATTTAGAGAAATAGAATACATTTATAATAAGTACAATGACAGCAAAATGACAAAAATCCAATCAGTAGAACCAGAGTTATGAATTTCAAATTTTTCAAGTATCAATATAGTACCAAAACACATTAAGCGCCAACCCTGGTAAACTGGTTGCACTTCACTGGAGCAAAGTGGAAAGTTAAGGCTGACCACGATGGAGAGCGGGTCGCATACAGGGACCAGGTTCACCCTGATGAAAAGTTTTACCTTCTGACTTAGGGGCTGATTACCAGTTTGGTGGTGCTAACACTTGCGTCATGTTTGACGTTAGCGACAATATCAGATGACCTCACCAGTTAACAACAACGTCACTACTGATATACCACAAGACTAAACTTTTCTACTGATGATGAACATTTTAATTGTATGGGATCATTTTCTTTTTTTTTACAACTCTTTTTTCTGAATTTGCAATTAAATAAAGTATTACAGAAACATGTGCCTCGAATCGGTACATAACATCCCCAATTACCAATACAATCAACTGTTTTTCTTGTGTATGCATGCACTTTCAATGTATATAATGGAACTTTCAATTAATTATGTCTCATATATATGACACTAAATCTCTGACGTTTCCCCGTTTCTTGGGTATATCATGGGCCCTTGGTGAATAAGGTGACGTTTTTATAATCTGGAAGCGTGAAGTATTTTATGCCTTTATGTCCCAGTCTGAGGCTGAAATGAATCTTCACTCCCATAAAGGTTGCCAATATATGGTAAACACTTAAGGTAGCAATGGGAGAGTGGGGAATGAGAGGAGAGCGAAAGTGCAGCTGCTCAGGCATTTCTGTGGAACTCAGTAGGTGGCGTGATGTCATAAAAAACACCTTCAATTGCAATGGCATTCAGCAGGTTAGTCTTCGATAAATCATACAACCCTGCGCCACTAAAACTAAATATTAACCACATATAATAACCAAGAAGCTCTATTAAAAAAATGAGGTATGGGGGCATGGCCGAACCGCCCCCAAGTTGGCTGCAGTACCCTGAGTCTCCATGCACCTCGGAGATGCAAGAAGGAGCCTCAATGAAGTCTGCCCTCCCTTTTGGGCAGAGGTGAGCAGCGTGCGGCATGTGAGCATTCAGAGAGCAGGAAGGTTTATTTACAGACTGTATTGTGGTCTAATGCCTTAGTCTTACCCCACTCCCTCGCGTTGGACAGCAGCACCTGCCATTTTAGGTAATAACCCCGCCTAAGAGGCGCATTCAACAGCCTTAAAGGGGGGGTATTTTTCAGAGTGAAATTTTTTCTACTGTTGTTCTTTCTTGTGGTAAATGAACATTTTAAATTCAAAACCAGACAACTTGATGTTTCCCTCAATTATGCCTCCCACATAACATATCTGCGGAGAAGAACAGGCGAGCATTCTCTTTATCGTCTTTTCAGAATGGGACACGTAAGGCTTTGGGGCTCATTATGATGGCGGGCGGATACCAAAACGGTGATGGGACCGACTGCCAGATATGCAGCGGACTCACCTGCCAATTAGGTTGCGACCGCCAGCATGACCTTTGACCTTTTACCATTGTGGATGGTGCTGCTAGCTGCAGCACCTCCGCAATGGTAAAAGGGCATGCACAGCATTTCCCTGCACCACGTGGCAAGCACCATGCTGTGCCTGCCACGTGGTGCAAGGAACTGCAGCGGGTACCATGGGTCCCCCCCAAGTGTGCACCCCCCACCCCCAAGGGGCCCGAAATGGGCCCCCATAGCCAATCCCCACCAACCTTTTCCCGAAAGGCCAGTTACGGCACCCATCCTAATATGGATGGTGGTGCCTGGTAGGCACCGCCACCATATTAGTGGCCAAGTCTGCCCAGCCAGATATCGTAACGATTGCCTACCGGGGGAAAAGCGGCAGATGGACTTTCCGTCCGCCGCGGTAACCCCCTGCCATGACAATATGGAGGGGGCAAATCAAGATGGGATGGCGGGCGGATCACCACCCCAGGCCCAGCGGTGGTGATCCACCCGCCATTATAATCACCTCCTTTTTTATGTCATTACCATTCTTTAGATTTCATTTCGCCTCCGAAGATACCCTAGACTGTTTGGGCATCATTTTACTGACTTTTCATTTTTCTTGGATCAGAAGTAATTGATGTTTTCCCCAGGTTTGTCTCTCAGTGCATATTATTTCTGAGGGGAAGGAGTGATGGCCGTTCTCCTCATCTTTTGTTTTAAATTGGAAACTGGAGACATTCTTTCATTGGTAACCTTTTGCTTGCATTTTAGTTGGCTTTGGCCACAGGAAATGCCCTTGACTGTTTGGGCATCATATTAGTGACTTTTAATTTTCATTAGGTCACAGATACTACAAGCCCATGTCTTCAGATACGGACCATGCGGCATCCTCCTCATTAAAACCGGTGTCATCACTTGTCATTGAGTGTCCTCACCCACATATCTGTGATAGTGTGAACCCTCGTCCTAAGAAGATAACAAGAATACCCGGAGGCTCTTTTCAAAACAATTGCGGGAGCCCACACTTGTTTTTATATTTGAATTCTCCCTGGAGTCGCCGGTCAATCGTAATGTTTGGAGCTTTCTTTAAATAATATGCTTTTTTGCCCTGCCAGGGTCCCACTGGGACCCCAGGGCTAGTGGTCAGGGTCTTCCTACCCTGGCCCCTTTTCGTTTTTTAAAATGTTTTTGGGGGGACTCATCTAAAGCCAACTCAATCATACTCATTGTATCGACCTCGGAAGGATGAATGGCTGGCTGAGTGAACCTGCTGGGATTTGAACCTGTGACAATGAGGTCGAACACAGGCCCCTAATGGATGCATTAGTCCACTAAGCCACCAGACCTGGCAGCCCTATTGCTTCCATGCACTCATTGAAATATAATGTAATGTGGATTTGTAGAGCTCGAAACTCGGCACCCATGACGGTATCCAGGGGCTGAGTAGGTGCAGGGTCTGAAAGTAGAATCAGTTGCATAGCAAGGTTTTCAGTTCCTTGTGGAAATTCATAAGTCTTGCTGCAGTCCTGATGTGCTGGGGGAGGTAATTCCAGGATTTGGCTGCCAGGTAGGAAGAATGCATTTTTTAACAGCATAAGGATATGTAACGGATCCAGCTACATCCTACTGTCATCAGTTTCTTAAAAGATATCTCTCCAATGGTTCCCTCCGAGCAGTAATAAACCATGGTTATCCATTTTGCATGAGTGTGCGCAAGCACCCTCATTGATGGAGACTACTGGCCTCACCCAAATGTGATCAGAGCTCAAGGTAGAGAGAGTATGTAGGAGAGTAGGGTCTGCAATCCTATGATCACCCAGATTTTTGCTTTTTGCTGCACTGGTTTACGACTTTCCCTGGCTGTGGGCCTGCTAATCAGACCCACAGCCTAGCTGTTCTCTCTATCCAAATTGTACTCAGGTACTGAATTGGCACTGGGCCCTCTCCAAGTCCCTGTACCCAGGGCTGAGGTGTACCCAGAAGTCTCCCAGGGGCTGAAGCATGTATTATGCCACCCCTGGGCTGACTAACTAAACTGACACAACTGGCTGCACGACAGCTGGGGCAAGGTGGTGTACTCACCCTTTGCTTTAGATATAGTATACCTATATCTAACCCTAAAATGGACACACAGATCTCCTATCAGTCACTCCTATGGCAGGCCTTAACAATCCTGAAGGCAGAGTGCTTGGAATCGTGTGAGATGGTGCTCTGGCATGAGCTGAGCCTGTCTGCGGCTTTCGGGATCCATCCCTTAGCCGTTTCCATGATATCGCATACCATATACTCTTAAGTGCATTATAATCCTCGCGGTTATATGCCAACTCTGGTATCGCTTTATCAAAACATGTCGAGTAAGGTGTCATACGAATTGGAATACTAACCCCTCGCCAATTCTGGCGACGGGGTTAGCATTCCACCCTTCTAGAGGGACACGACATGTATGTAACCCCTAACCCCGGTTAAAGTCAAACAGAGCCTCAGCTCCACAAAATGGATGCTGCCACCGAGACACAAGTCTGCCCTCCTGCTGCTGGGAGTCCTCCCAGAGCAGGAGATAAGGACAAAGGGTTTCCTGCCAGGGGCGGTGCCAGCACCGTCCCAGACAGGGTTTTGTGTATTGTAGGTAGGCAGGGCTTTAGAGGAAGGTGACTGCACGTGGCACCCCGGTGCTCACTGTGCATAGGCTGGCTGGAACCAGTTCCAGGGTCACTCCAGACCCTGTGCTGGGGAAAAGCCCGCCAAGGAAGTGGGTGTAACCACCCCCCTCCTAGTCCCACCCCTAGGGCAGGACTTAGTCGCGTGCCAGCCCCTTTTTACAGGATAAAGGTAGGAACTGGCCCCCTTCCAAATCAGATCATCTTTGAATCCTGAAACTACTTTCCACAAAAGGAACTCAAGACTTCTTCCTAAGATTTCTCCCTTGTGACTAAGGAGTAGTCACCCTGCATCCGCAGGCACCATCTTAAGAACACTGCGGTCTGCTGCAAGTCTCTCCCCCGTATCAAGACTGCCCAGCTCGACGAGAACCGGCTTCCCTGGCACCTCTGACCTCTACCTACATCATCAGTCACGCTGAGATTCGTGGGTGTGACGAGACCTCGAGGGACCGGCCATCTTCAAGACTGCACGACTTCTGCACAGCAAGCCCGCCGAGTAATTTCCTGGTGAGTGCTTTGGGGTCCGAGAAGCCCCGACCCTGAGCAGCTCCAGCACCGAAGTGCAGCCTCCCAGCATCTCCACGATCTACGTGGGGCCCTTCTGCTTTTTGCTGCTCACCGCGTTGTTTGGCTACTAGCCCGCTGGCTTGTGGCCTTCTGAACGACGCCCGACAACATCACTGCTGCTAGTCTGGTTGCTCCAGACTGGCCCTTGCTTCCCTCCATCGGAGAAGTACCCTGGACCCTCCTGGTCCGGCTAAGACGCCATTTTAGGTCCACCGCGTGGGCCTTGCATTTGCCAAGACTTGTTGCCCAATCCTGGGTCCAGCGACGTCGACAGCAAGAACCTTCGTGGGACAGCTCGCACCTCCATCCTGGTCGCCGACAACGCCTCCTGGTCCGAGAGACTGCAGAGCCCAGCAGCGCCCACTCACCTGACTGCGGTGACTTCGCCCGGTGCCATCCTGGTGCCCACTTAATCACTGGCTAGTGATTCAAGAACTTGGTCCCCTCTGCTTTCAGGTTTTCTTCTTCCTTGATCCAGGCTTGGATCCATCGAACTTTTCTTCACTGGTCGCCTGCCAGCAACTTCCTTCTTCCAGGCTCCTGGTCCGGCAACGAGATTCCCGACGTCTTTTCAGACCTATGCAGCTGCAGCCCCTGGGCTAGGTAACTTCGGCACTTCGGTGTCCCAGCATAGCCTCACTATCCTAGGGTCAGGATCCACTGTCGTTTTCTTCCTACCAGGTCGGGTTCGCCCGTGAACACTAACTTTGCCTTTACTAGCTTCCATAGACTTTGTCCCGCATCCCGCGTGAGAGTGCACACTCTGCACCCGAGTCCCCTAGGCCTCCTAGAAGTAATCTAACGATTCTATAGTCAAGTCCTAGCGATTCCAAAGCCTATTAGTACTGTACTTACCTGCTAGTAATTTCGCATTCCACTCTTAGAGTATATGGTTTTTCGTGCCCCTCGGGCATTTGTGTCTAACGTGCTAACTTAAGTATTTTCGTAAGAGTTTTGTTGTGTGCCTAGCACCCTGTCCTCATAAAGAGTACAGGGTTGTTGTGATTCTAATAAATACATTGTTTATTTTCATAACACTTGTGTGGTGTCCTTTCACTGGGTGTTCAAGGGGTAATGTGATGGTGAAACAGCTGGCTTAACACGCCCTCTAGAGTCTTAGCCTTAGACTGCTCGTATCCATGCTACTAGGATAGCTGGTCTATAAGGTTGACTTACAACCAATCATCAATAAGGGTTGTTTGGACTGATATATAGTGATCACTAGAATAGTGAACACTGCACATCAGGCCAACTTCTCACATTGGTGAGCAGCGGTTGGGATTTGAGCTTGCTGTTGTTTTACCACACATGCCCTAAGAATATCTTGTGAAAGATCACATAAGTACTAAAGGTACATATAACTTAGCTTAGAATACTCTGAGTTCTACTGAACCAGCTGTTGTAGCTCCTAGGGCCTAGCACACCCTAAACTACAACTCTAGCAAGGGATCAGTAGGCAAACATATAGTGTAGGTAAGTGCACCACTTACACCTCACTAGAAAAGCATGTCTACCCAGGGAGAATCTACTGAGACTCCCCTGGTCAGTGTTGACCCTCCACAGGTCACTTCAAGATATGCAGCTCTCAGTTTCCAGGAGATGAGACAGATCTGTGTCTCCAGAAAACTGAAGCAGGGGTCTAACCCCACCATTCCCTTTCTGATAGGTCTCTTAGAGACCTATGATGCCAGAAAGCTTTCTCAGTTACATGAGAACATGCCAGCCTTAGAGGGAACCTCTGGGGATCCAGACCTCCCCAACACTGCTACTGCAGTTGAGGAGGAGGAGGATCAGGAGGCACTCTCTGGGGATGAGGTAGACAAAGGTCTGGAGGTAGTCAGAAGGCTAACCAGGACCAACTTAGACTTACTTGGGCTAGGATCTGGGGGACCCCCAGTACTAACCCGAAGTGGGCCTAACCTTGGAGTTAGGAGAGATAGATCTCTTTCTAGGGACTCCAATAGATCTCTGCACTCTAATGCCTCTTCTCAGGGGAGAAGGAATCCTCCACAGAGGAGATTTACTTCCCCTCAGAGAAGGGAGCATGAAGCTAGGATGAGACAAGCTGAACTGAGGATTGAAAGGGAAGAAATTGCCCTGGCCAAAGAGAAGCTTGCCCTGGCAAGAGAGCAGCAGATGAGTGGGTTAGCTCCCACTGGTGGCAGCAATCTCCCAAGAGATAGAGAGAAGGGTTTAGATACTAAACACCTGACTAAAATAGTGCCCCCCTTTAAGCAAGGGGATGATATCCAGAAATAGATGGCTGCTCTGGAGAGGGCCTGCACTGTGCAGTGCATTCCCCAGAGTCAGTGGGCAGCTATACTGTGGCTCTCCTTTGATGGTAAAGGTAGAGATAAGCTCCTCACTACAAGAGTAGAGGATGCTAACAATTACCAGGTCCTGAAGAATACACTGGTTGATGGGTTTGGTTTAACCACTGAGCAGTACAGGTTGCTGTTCAGAGACACCCAGAAAACTCAGTCTCAGGACTGGTCTGACTTTGTGGATTGTGCCACTAAGGCTTTGGAGGGCTGGTTGCTGGGTAGCAAGGTTACAGATTACACAGGATTGTATAATCTAATGATGAGAGAACAAATCTTAAACAATTGTCAGAACCAGTTGTTGCACCAGCACCTTGTTGATTCAGATCTGACCTCTCCCCAAGAATTGGTTAAGAAGGCAGACAAATGGGTCAGGACAAGGATCAAGCAGAACCAGAACCAGAACCAGGGTGGTCAGAAGAAAGCAGACCAGAAGGGTAATGTTAAGAATGAGCAAAATGACCAGAAGTCTTCCCCAGGTCCCCAACAACCCAAAGAGGGTGGGGGTCAGGCTTCCCAGAAGAAGAAGACTCAAGAAGGCCAGTCAAAAAGGTGGTGCCAGTACTGTAAAAGTAAATCTCACTGGTTTAGTGAGTGCACCAAAAGAGGAGGACAAACTCCTGCCACTACAGCCCCTAAGGCAACTGCACCCCCTAGTACAGTCAGTAGTGGTAGTGTACCTCCCAAGGCATTAGTTGGGTTAACCTTGGGTACTGAGGGGTCTGACAACTTAGTTGGCACACTCACTCAGGCTGTCCTTGTCTGTACAGGGGATATGGATATGTCCCCTGAAATAAGTCCCAATACTTTGGGCAAATACAGGCAGACACCTTTGATAAATGGCAAAATGGCTCAGGCCTATAGGGACACTTGTGCCAGTGTCACCATGGTGACACCTAACTTTGTGGACCCTGGACAGATCATGCCAGGTACTGATTTCCTGGTGACCAATGCCAGCAATGTCACTACTAGTCATAGTGTGGCAATTGTGGCTTTCTCCTGGGGTGGAGTGAAGGGACAAAAGAAAGTTGTAGTCAGTTCAGACCTCCCAGTTGATTGTTTGTTGGGCAATGATTTGGAGTCATCACAATGGTCAGAAGTGGAGCAGAGGACTCACATGGAGATGTTAGGCTTGCCAGCACATGTGCTTGCTGTGACTAGGTCACAGGCCAGAAGATGCCCCACTGAACAGGTGCTGGATCCTGAAATTATGGACCAGACACCTTCCAAGAAGAAGAGCAGTAAGGGTAAGGCTTTGCCTTCCCCCTTGCCCCAGGTTGAGGATCAAGTCTCTGAGGAGGCTGATCTGGAAGAGCTGAGGGAAACTGAGCCTAAAGAGCTTGAACTTGATCAAGTTGAGTTTCTGGGCTCAGGGGGACCCTCCAGAGCAGACCTGGGGAAGGAACAGTTGAGCTGCCCTTCCCTTGAACCCCTCAGACAGCAGGCTGCTGCTGAGGCTACAGGGAATGCCACAGGTGCCCACAGGGTATACTGGGAAGATGGACTCCTGTACTCTGAGTCAAGAGACCCCAAGCCTGGTGCAACCAGGAGGCTGGTCATCCCCTTGTCTCTGAGAGGTTTCCTTCTCACCTTGGCCCATGAGATTCCCCTTGCAGGTCACTTAGGTCAGACAAAGACTTGGGACAGGCTTGTCTCACACTTTCACTGGCCCCATATGAATGAGAATACCAAGGAGTTTTGTCGCTCCTGTGTCACTTGCCAAGCCAGTGGTAAGTCAGGTGGCACAACAAAGGCCCCCCTCATACCACTACCTGTGGTGGGGGTTCCCTTTGAAAGAGTGGGGATTGACATTGTTGGTCCAATGGAACCCCAGACAGCATCAGGGCACAAGTTTATACTGGTGGTGGTGGATCATGCCACCAGGTATCCTGAAGCTATTCCCCTTAGGACCACTACAGCACCTGTAGTGGCAAGAGCCCTAGTTGGAGTGTTCTCCAGAGTGGGTTTCCCTAAGGAGGTCGTTTCTGACAGAGGTACAAACTTCATGTCAGGATATCTGACTGCAATGTGGAAGGAGTGTGGTGTGAACTACAAGTTCACCACACCCTACCACCCACAATGCAATGGGCTTGTTGAGAGATTCAACAGGACCCTGAAAGGGATGATTCATGGACTACCTGAAACTCTTAGGAGAAGATGGGATGTCCTGATCCCCTGCCTCTTGTTTGCTTACAGAGAGGTCCCACAGAAGGGGGTTGGCTACAGCCCTTTTGAGCTTCTGTATGGGCATCCTGTAAGAGGACCCCTGTGTTTGGTGAAGGAAGGATGGGAGAGACCTCTCAAAAAGCCTGCAACCAACATAGTGGACTATGTACTTGGTCTCCGCTCCAGGATGGCTGAGTACATGGAAAAGGCATCTAAAAACCTTGAGGCCAGCCAGGAACTTCAAAAAGCTTGGCATGACCAAAAGGCTGTTCTGACTGTGTACCAGCCAGGGCAGAAGGTGTGGGTGCTGGAGCCAGTGGCCCCAGCAGCTCTGAAAGACAAATGGTCTGGGCCCCACACCATCATTGAGCAAAAGGGAGAGGTTACCTACTTGGTGGACCTTGGAACTCCCAGGAGCCCTCTCAGAGTGCTCCATGTTAACAGGCTCAAGGCATATGTTGACAGGAAGGACATGAGCTTGCTCATGGCCACAGATGAGGGACAGGAGGAAGAGAGTGACCCTCTCCCAGACCTGCTCACTCAGAATCCTGATGATGGATCAGTTGATGGTGTTGTCTTTTGTGGCAGCCTCACTGAACATCAGCAACAGGATTGCAGGCAAGTTCTGCAATCCTACAGACATATGTTCTCTCTGACACCCAGCCAAACTGATTGGTGTACCCATGATGTTGACACTGGAGACAGCCTGCCTGTCAAGAGTAAAATCTACAGACAGCCTGATCATGTTAGAGACTGCATCAAAACTGAAGTGCAGAAAATGTTGGAGCTGGGAGTCATTGAGCCCTCAGATAGCCCTTGGGCTAGCCCAGTAGTTCTAGTGCCAAAGCCTCACACCCAGGGTGGTAAGAAAGAGATGAGGTTTTGCGTAGACTACAGAGGCCTCAATGCAGTCACTAAGACTGATGCCCACCCAATACCAAGAGCAGATGAACTTATAGATAAATTGGCTTCTGCCAACTTCTTAAGTACATTTGATTTGACAGCTGGGTATTGGCAAATCAGGTTAGCTGAGGAGGCCAAACCCAAGACAGCATTTTCTACCCCTGGAGGGCATTATCAATTTGTGGTAATGCCCTTTGGACTGAAAAATGCACCTGCCACCTTCCAAAGGTTGGTGAATCAAGTCCTCACTGGGCTGGATGACTTCTGTGCAGCATATCTAGACGATATTGCTGTCTTTAGCTCCACCTGGGAGGATCACCTGGTCCACCTGAGGAAAGTGTTAGAGGCCCTGCAAAAGGCAGGCCTCACTATCAAGGCCACCAAGTGCCAGATAGGGCAGACACAGGTTGTATACCTGGGCCACCTTGTAGGTGGAGGCCAGGTTCAGCCACTGGAGAGTAAGATACAGGCCATCAAGGACTGGACTCCTCCAATCACCCAGACTCAGGTTCGAGCTTTCTTGGGCCTGACTGGGTACTATAGGAAGTTTGTCAGAAATTATGGGTCCATAGTGACCCCTCCTAATGACCTGACAAGCAAAAAGATGCCAAAGAAAGTTCAGTGGACAGCAAGCTGTCAGAAAGCATTCAATGACCTAAAGCAGGCCATGTGCACAGCACCTATCCTAAAGAGTCCAGATTACTCCAAGCCATTCATTGTCCAAACAGATGCTTCTGAGTTGGGTGTGGGGGCTGTTCTGTCTCAACTGAATTTTGATGGTAATGATCAGCCTATTGCTTTCATTAGTAGGAGGTTGACACCCAGAGAGAAAAATTGGTCAGCTATTGAGAGGGAGGCCTTTGCTGTGGTCTGGGCCCTGAAGAAGCTGAGGGCCTACTTGTTTGGCACTCACTTCACCATTCAGACAGACCATAAGCCCCTCTTGTGGCTAAATCAGATGAAGGGTGAAAACCCCAAACTGCTTAGGTGGTCCATTTCCCTACAGGGGATGGATTTTACAGTGGAGCATAGACCTGGTACTGATCACAGCAATGCTGATGGGCTCTCCAGGTATTTCCACTTAGAGCAAGAAGACTCACCTGGTCAAGGTTAGTTTATTGTCCCAAAGTTTGGGGGGGGGTCATGTAGGAGAGTAGGGTCTGCAATCCTATGATCACCCAGATTTTTGCTTTTTGCTGCACTGGTTTACGACTTTCCCTGGCTGTGGGCCTGCTAATCAGACCCACAGCCTAGCTGTTCTCTCTATCCAAATTGTACTCAGGTACTGAATTGGCACTGGGCCCTCTCCAAGTCCCTGTACCCAGGGCTGAGGTGTACCCAGAAGTCTCCCAGGGGCTGAAGCATGTATTATGCCACCCCTGGGCTGACTAACTAAACTGACACAACTGGCTGCACGACAGCTGGGGCAAGGTGGTGTACTCACCCTTTGCTTTAGATATAGTATACCTATATCTAACCCTAAAATGGACACACAGATCTCCTATCAGTCACTCCTATGGCAGGCCTTAACAATCCTGAAGGCAGAGTGCTTGGAATCGTGTGAGATGGTGCTCTGGCATGAGCTGAGCCTGTCTGCGGCTTTCGGGATCCATCCCTTAGCCGTTTCCATGATATCGCATACCATATACTCTTAAGTGCATTATAATCCTCGCGGTTATATGCCAACTCTGGTATCGCTTTATCAAAACATGTCGAGTAAGGTGTCATACGAATTGGAATACTAACCCCTCGCCAATTCTGGCGACGGGGTTAGCATTCCACCCTTCTAGAGGGACACGACATGTATGTAACCCCTAACCCCGGTTAAAGTCAAACAGAGCCTCAGCTCCACAAAATGGATGCTGCCACCGAGACACAAGTCTGCCCTCCTGCTGCTGGGAGTCCTCCCAGAGCAGGAGATAAGGACAAAGGGTTTCCTGCCAGGGGCGGTGCCAGCACCGTCCCAGACAGGGTTTTGTGTATTGTAGGTAGGCAGGGCTTTAGAGGAAGGTGACTGCACGTGGCACCCCGGTGCTCACTGTGCATAGGCTGGCTGGAACCAGTTCCAGGGTCACTCCAGACCCTGTGCTGGGGAAAAGCCCGCCAAGGAAGTGGGTGTAACCACCCCCCTCCTAGTCCCACCCCTAGGGCAGGACTTAGTCGCGTGCCAGCCCCTTTTTACAGGATAAAGGTAGGAACTGGCCCCCTTCCAAATCAGATCATCTTTGAATCCTGAAACTACTTTCCACGAAAGGAACTCAAGACTTCTTCCTAAGATTTCTCCCTTGTGACTAAGGAGTAGTCACCCTGCATCCGCAGGCACCATCTTAAGAACACTGCGGTCTGCTGCAAGTCTCTCCTCCGGATCAAGACTGCCCAGCTCGACGAGAACCGGCTTCCCTGGCACCTCTGACCTCTACCTACATCATCAGTCACGCTGAGATTCGTGGGTGTGACGAGACCTCGAGGGACCGGCCATCTTCAAGACTGCACGACTTCTGCACAGCAAGCCCGCCGAGTAATTTCCTGGTGAGTGCTTTGGGGTCCGAGAAGCCCCGACCCTGAGCAGCTCCAGCACCGAAGTGCAGCCTCCCAGCATCTCCACGATCTGCGTGGGGCCCTTCTGCTTTTTGCTGCTCACCGCGTTGTTTGGCTACTAGCCCGCTGGCTTGTGGCCTTCTGAACGACGCCCGACGACATCACTGCTGCTAGTCTGGTTGCTCCAGACTGGCCCTTGCTTCCCTCCATCGGAGAAGTACCCTGGACCCTCCTGGTCCGGCTAAGACGCCATTTTAGGTCCACCGCGTGGGCCTTGCATTTGCCAAGACTTGTTGCCCAATCCTGGGTCCAGCGACGTCGACAGCAAGAACCTTCGTGGGACAGCTCGCACCTCCATCCTGGTCGCCGACAACGCCTCCTGGTCCGAGAGACTGCAGAGCCCAGCAGCGCCCACTCACCTGACTGCGGTGACTTCGCCCGGTGCCATCCTGGTGCCCACTTAATCACTGGCTAGTGATTCAAGAACTTGGTCCCCTCTGCTTTCAGGTTTTCTTCTTCCTTGATCCAGGCTTGGATCCATCGAACTTTTCTTCACTGGTCGCCTGCCAGCAACTTCCTTCTTCCAGGCTCCTGGTCCGGCAACGAGATTCCCGACGTCTTTTCAGACCAATGCAGCTGCAGCCCCTGGGCTAGGTAACTTCGGCACTTCGGTGTCCCAGCATAGCCTCACTATCCTAGGGTCAGGATCCACTGTCGTTTTCTTCCTACCAGGTCGGGTTCGCCCGTGAACACTAACTTTGCCTTTACTAGCTTCCATAGACTTTGTCCCGCATCCCGCGTGAGAGTGCACACTCTGCACCCGAGTCCCCTAGGCCTCCTAGAAGTAATCTAACGATTCTATAGTCAAGTCCTAGCGATTCCAAAGCCTATTAGTACTGTACTTACCTGCTAGTAATTTCGCATTCCACTCTTAGAGTATATGGTTTTTCGTGCCCCTCGGGCATTTGTGTCTAACGTGCTAACTTAAGTATTTTCGTAAGAGTTTTGTTGTGTGCCTAGCACCCTGTCCTCATAAAGAGTACAGGGTTGTTGTGATTCTAATAAATACATTGTTTATTTTCATAACACTTGTGTGGTGTCCTTTCACTGGGTGTTCAAGGGGTAATGTGATGGTGAAACAGCTGGCTTAACACGCCCTCTAGAGTCTTAGCCTTAGACTGCTCGTATCCATGCTACTAGGATAGCTGGTCTATAAGGTTGACTTACAACCAATCATCAATAAGGGTTGTTTGGACTGATATATAGTGATCACTAGAATAGTGAACACTGCACATCAGGCCAACTTCTCACAGAGTATGAATAACTTTAAGAGTTAACGCACCTGCTGTTGAAATGAATGTGCAACATACTTATTACAGCTTCCAGGACTGTAGTCGGTGTGTATCCTGCAAGTCACATGTTCAGTGATTGTCAGCACTAGTTCAACACCAAAATGCAGTTGACACCAGACACCTGCACTAAATAACTCGAAACTTTAACTTGTCTACTAGTCTTTCATTTGCCTTGCCCAGTATGCGTTCCGAATTTGTCCTGAAACTTGGAACATACTTTTCAAAATTGTTGTCAGACACTGGCCCTTGGGCAAGAGGTTTTGTTATCATAACAGGCACTGGTGATTGGATGTTACATGATAAGGTAATAAGGGCATTGCCATTCTGAGGAATGATGGGCTGTTTACTGGCTATAAAGTACAACTTAAAATCGAAACTCAAGAGGAGAGGAAATATAATTTCAGCAGTTTTATTATGAGAAAACGAATTGTTTTCTTTAAAAATTATGAATATTATCGTATTTAAAGTGCTATAAATACCCGTGCTTAGCAGGATTTCGTGGAAGAATTGGTGGAAGACCTGCTGTAGAGGCTCTCTCAACTGTGCTAGGGTGGGCTTAGGTGTCCTTATGCAATGGCAAGAAGTTATCTTCTGCCTTCACCATGGAGGAGCCCGTACTCTCCTCAGCTGAAAGGAAAGTTTCGATGATGTGCCCCCTCTTAACACCCAAGCTTATGGTAGATCTAGATGCTCAGCAATATGCCCCCTTCTCTGAAGCTACATATTGAACACTGCATTAAAGACCACCGCCCTCATATATAAAGCTGTTTATGGTCGGCAAGGCTAAAATCTGAGCCCTTCTGACTGCAAAATGGCAGGTTTATATTCTCCCAACCCAAAGAGGCATTTGGTATGATGTTATTGAATCTTACTGAATTGCAATTTGGGTTTGGGAATAGAAAATGAATTGCAGGGGCGGTGTGAACTTCTGCTTCAGCAGCTACAGTGGGTTTAGTGTTCTTTATAGGCTCTTTTGTCTAAAACCTGGCAGATAAAAACTCATAATTAATAATATAAGGAGAAGAGAGATGGTTTGATAGAAAAGGGGAAGGATGGATCATTGGTTGTATGAGTGGGAGAATGGATGGATGAGTGGATGAAAAGATGGGTGGATATAAGGATGGATGGATGAGTAGGTAAAAGAGTGGGTGGGTGAAAGGATGACTGGATGAGTGGGTGAAAGGAACATGGAGGGATGGATGGATGAGTAAATGCAAATCTGAGATGATGGATTGGTAGGTGAAAGGATGGAAGAGTAAATGGAAATCTGAGACGATGGATGGACAGGAAAAGTAAATCTGAGAAGATGGATAAATAGATGGACAAAAGGATCAATGGATGGTTGAAAGGCTTTATTAATTGATGGGTAATTCAAATGATGGATATATGGAAGTTTGGATCTATGGATGGATACATGCACAAATGATGGATTTGTTAATGGCTGGAATGATGTATCGAATGGCCGATGGATGGAATAGCAAAAGTTTGAATGAGGGATGAAAGAATGGATGACAAAATCTAAAGGTGAAATGGTGGATATCAGCGGGTGGATGGAAGAGCTAAAGGTTGAATTGACAATTGATTGAATGAAAAATTCAAGGGAACTCCTTTGGGGAGATTCAGGCCCACTTGCTTGGGGCCATCAGAGCTTTGTTTTAAAGTGAGGGGTATTTTAATTTTCTGGCTACTCCCTTGCCGAATCGGTAAGGGTGTCCCATGCAGATATCAATTCCTTTAGTAATGTATTAATGTTTTGCAACCAATATCCGGTCTGAAAACATTGATTTTTTACCACCTCATCAAAGGAGGTAATAAACCATTCGCAAACGGGAAGGGTGTCCCCAACGGAACCCGCCCGCTCACAAAACTTTATTGGGAGCAGGCCGTGGTCGATGGGACTACTGACCCAAGCAGGTCACCATGCTGTTGAACGTATCCAATCGTAGTGGGTTACAATTTTTGACCTGCCTCATGTATATTAATGATGTATGTCAAATTGTGACCCACTGCAATTCTGTATTTGGTGAACCAACCTGTTCGAACATAGGTCAGTTCACAAAATACAAATGCATTTGGTAAATGTCGGTGCGTTTTTACCGAATCAAATTTTCGTACATTCCTGATAAGAAATCGTAAATTGAGAATCGTTAAATGTCGCAATTTACAATTTCTTAATAAGAATCTTTGTACACAAGGGTCTGGATGTAGAAAGCTTACCCTGACCTTTGTCAACACCAGCTGCATTTTTATATGTCAACACGTGGCGGCCACGTTGAAATAGAGTACATTATTTCACAGGTTTTAAAGTTACATGAATGCCTAGTAAAACTAAAAATGTGCATATTTAGTTTTACTTTGTTAAATCATAAATGGGGTGTCCTCGGATAGGCATATTGGGAAAGCATTTGGCAGCTTAGCAAAAAGGGTTTAATGCCCAATAACTTACTATCAACTTTGGAGAAATTATTGTCCTGCGGGTGCTCCTTCCCAGAGCATAAGGCTAAAATAGATCTGTCTAAATGTGAAATCTGTACTTCCGTCTCAGTTTCATATGTAATCCAATAGACAAATTGGGAACCATATGAAAACAAATAGTAATCGGGCATATCATAACATGCCTCAAGCTAATAAAACATGACAACATGATGTTTCATTAATTTATGATATCTGCAAATAAGAGGGCTTGGCTTAATGGAAGAGCCCCTTAAGCACTCACACGTCAACTTATGATTTACGAAATGATCAGAGAAGACTGATATGAAAGAGGGATTGCTGGTGGGAGCGCCGACCGAGCGAGACATAATGAAAGTGAATCTTTCCTTCAATTTCAATGGGATACACTTCGTTGGTGTGGTTAAAACAGGATACATCCTTCAACAAATGTGCTTCATTGCAATGCTTCAGCGTTAGTTGAAATGTGTGCATATGTCCATCTGTAATTATAAATCTATCAAATCTTCCCTACCATGTTTTTCAAGCAGTCTAAACATATTTGTTTTTGGAAATGGTTGTCAGGTTTTAATACATCTATACATAAGTTCTCTAATATGTTTGCAATCACGTGTGCTAGTCGTCTGTTGCAAGGTAGCAAAAAGCATATACTGAAACCGTTTTTAGAATACATCTAATATTGGAATCACACATACGGTATTGTGGTGATCATAAATGGATGTACAATTAATCAAAATAAGTAAATGTGATAAAATAATGTTAAAAATGTCGAACTAATCTTTCATTTAAATTGAATTATTTTGTTCTTGCCAATATCTCTCTCAAAACTGTTCCCTCAACTAGGTATATGATGAGAAAGCAACATGACAACATTTGTTTTAAAATTCAATCTTCAGCATACAGTTTGTCATTTTAACGTGCTACATTAAATTGAATTTTAGAGTGTGACATTATTGCGGTAAAGAACGTAAAAGTTGGTAATGGGATTTTGGCAATGGTTTTGATTCCGCCTGTTTGTTAACCTGCTAGTTCCCAATATACATTTTGTGGACTTTGGTCAGGCCCTTGCTCATAGTTGTTGTCTAGTTCTCTGCCATTCTGCTAAGTCGATTTCTTTCCTCCCTGGGCAACCAAGGAGAACATGAGTAATCACATGAGCATTTGGTGCTTTACACACCTAATTCGACACGTTTAGGCATTAACCATGCATTACTCCCCAGGTACATTTATTTTTAAGAGGGTTAGAGTGCAACAGAAAACACTACCCAGTTGCATGTGGATTTGTGTGACAACAATTTGACTGTCAACATGTGACCTGCAAGGCAATTCACCTCTGATTTGAGGAGTACACATGTTGTTGAGGAGGGAACGTATTTGAGAAATAATTGGAGCTGTACAGAAGAAGCCAAACTCCTTCTTGTGTATATGTGAGCCCGGCACAATGGTTTGCCTGACCTGCCCTTCCCCATCGGGTTTTCCTTCACAACTGACCACTCATTTGGAGTGATATTACTCACTTTATACAGGTGAATGATTTTTGCTGTACATATTTGGGGCCTCATTTATGAGGCTGTGCGTCACTTTTACGCCGTGACGTACCAGTGGCGTAAAAAATGTGCCTTGTTGCGCCATATTTACAAAGTGACGCATCTAGGTAGATGCGTCACTTTGTAAACCCCTGCGCCACATTATACCTGCGCCAGGTATAATGTATGCAAGGGGGGCGTTTTGACACAAGAAAGAGTCATAGAAGTGACGCAGTGAAATCTATAAGATTTCACTGCGCCATTTCTTGGCCGCTAATGCGTCATGGCAGATGTAAGACTGACGCAGGCACTAACAACATGGGACTTGCCCATGTGAAAGTACACATTGCTGGAGTTGCTTCACTTTTGTGACACACTCCAGCAATGCGTCACTTTTGCGCCTACAGATACATCAGAAATACTGACGTATCTGTAACTCCTTGCGACATGATGCGTCATACTGTAAATATGACGCATCATTAGTGTCGCAGGGAGAGCACAGTGAAATGTGACGCATCGCTGTTTTCACGCAGCGATGCGTCACTTTTCATAAATGAGGCCCATGGTATGCTATATGATGTTAGGTTATGTCATGTCGTGGCATACTCTGTCATGGCATATCATACCATGTTACATCATATCAGGGACAATATGTAAGAGGGCACTCTTTAGGTCTTTTACAGTGCCATGGAATGGATACTGAATCTAAACTCAATGACACAGAGCTTCAAGTGATGGAGAACCATCCAAATCCCGACAAACTGCAATATTGTGTACCTTTAGATGTCTGATACTTACACCACATCTTTAACTCGTGGCAGCACCAGCACTATTCAGGGCAGTACCACAACAATTAGCTAATTTACCTCTGACATCTCCTCACCATGTACCATAACTATGCTATTTTATCCCCACTTCCACTAATTATCCATTTACATCACTTAGAACGCCACATTGCATGCTACCAAGTAGCTCTTTTGTGTGGGATGAATGGCTGAATCTTCTCACGTGCTTGATATGAGTATCTTATCCATGCTGAGACTTATTAAGGTGCTTAATAAACAAGAATAGGACAGGGAACACAACAGCCATCGACAATCCAAGGAATACTCTGCAGCAGGTAGGCAGTTTCTCGTAACCCAGAAGGTTGCGCACTGGGCAGGAAAATGCAGAGCCTAGTGATGTCACCAGCACCCAAGAGCAGGATTACATCAGAAGAATGAGCTTGCACGATTCATACAGCTGCCCAGATGCTAATTCATGCAACTCCCACACTTAGGGGCAGATTAGGATACCGGTTTTTCCATATCCTCCGGGCCGGCGGAAGCCACCACCGGCCCGGAGGATGAGCCCCTTACTGTGTGATCTATGCTTAGTCAGATACCCTTCTCTCACCTCCAATGACATCTGCAAGTATCCTTGTCTAATTTCAAGCTGGAGATAATGCTGTACGTCGACTTATTACCAGAATCCTTTGTGGAAATCATAGGTTTTTGACAGCTCATAGCAAATTTTTCCATTTCTTGTTATAGTATGGCTTGATAACTGTTGACAGACAAATATGTGAGACTCACCAAGAGAGAGGCTTTTTCTCAGCCCACATTTTGGGAGCCAAGAGTACATGTTTTGACTGGGCAGAAGTTGGGAGTTTCCACAAAAAAGTGTTTGCATTCCAGGAAGCTGTGAATATTTTGTTTATTTATCCAGCTGCCTGAATTTATACTTCCTGGGGCGCACATGTGACACTGTAATGCTAATAAATGTCTTAGATAACTAGATCATTTACAGTGTTTTCCTCTGGGAGCAACATAGGTGGGAAGAGGCAGTCATTAACGTATATGAAGTTTAAGTCTGGCTCGACAGTGACCTTAAAATGATCAATAAAAAAGAGATCTCAGTGTCCTACTGAAAGATGTACCTCTGAGTACCAGATTTCAGTAGGCCAAAATTGTGTGTTTCCACTAAAAACACTGAATGCATTGCACTTTTTGGCTCTTGGCAAATGTATACTCATCCCAGCATGACTGAGATGGATATAGTGGCAAGCCAATGATCATGGCTATATGAGCTACATAAAATGAAATGTTAGGATAAAGGCACTAGGCCTGACATAATTATTATAAGAAGCATATGTTAAAGTCAATAGGCATTTACTCTATATTAAAGACTACAGATAAGCATTTGTTTGCATGGAATCTCATAGATCACTATAGTAGGCAAGTATTTTGGTGTTGTTTACCTCCTTTGACAAACCATGAGTAGAAGATTTGCATCGTGAGAAACCTTACAATCAGAGTAAGGAGAGTTAGCATAAAAGAACAGTGATTAACAATATCATAGTTCTGCTGCCTAACAACATCAAAATGTACGTCTTAGCACTATTTAATGCAATGCTGTGCATGTATATGCCAGTAAAAGTTTACTGGATTTCCATCATGATACACAAGCTAGTCACTCTATTTATTGGGCTGTCGAATTAAATGTGCAACTGTATGAATTTAGAGATTTATTATATATTTTTCTGTGTATACTATCTTGTTCTATTTGGTAACTCAGCTGTCTGGCTAAATAGCATTTAAATATCACTTGTGTTTTTCATACCAAGGTTTTTTATTGCATTTCCACACGCTCAGTCTTACCTGTAGATTGGTGGATGTGGGAGGCCCCGGAAATTCTTTCAGGTTATCCCCCTACTACCAATCTCTTGCGGTTATCTCTAGAGTATGTGTGTTGGGCACCATTTTAGATGCCTTCACATATCAAAATCAGCATTCTAGTGCCTCAGGTCAGGTCATGAGCAGGTTCCTTGAGCACTATTTAATGCAATCTGCTGCATACCTGAAAAGGGGGAACATCGAAGGCATGCCAAAGCAAGCCTGGCTGCACCCATCTGCACACTAGCTGGGCAAAGGGCAGGACTTGCTGTTGGTCTGAACCCCCAGACATTCGGATCCCCAGTAATTTTCCTAAATCAGAGATTTTTTCTGAAATGTACTGCTATTCTCCTTCAGTAAGTAAAATCCAACCCATCACTCAACCTTTATTGAAAACTAACCCTCTCCCAGTGATCTTATGCCCATGAACTAAATATAGATCGATGGTTAAACATGGGCTCCAGGTGCATGAATTCATGAATGTGCATAAATTTGATTTACCTTTCTTAACAGGAACCTGGATCAAATGAAGCTTCTGATCCGAGAACTGAGTTAACTACCACAATTAGTTTTAACATTTTCCATGTTGACCCCCAATATCCAATATCGAAACATAAAAATATCAGAAATTAAATATTTATAACAAAAATATTGAATTCCTATACTTAGCTTAAATATATTGATTTGACCTATATTGAACACATAAAATATCATAAACAAACATATCATGACCTTTAAAAAAATATATGATATGTTGAAAATCCTGATTCACACAATCACCTACATTATTATAGACAAAATAATGAAATAATCCTGAATAAATATTTTTTTTAAAGCACATTCACATAAATAACTTACTTCAAATCAACCCAAAATATTTCATACACGGAATTAAATCAAATAAAAATATATGACATCAAACACATATTTACCATACATCCTAACAAATTATATAATTGAAATACGAACAACAAAGCTCCCCCAAAAATGTGCTCTACCTTCAAACATTCAAACCTGAACCTAAATATGAATAAATAGATGTATAAATATATTCAAAACTATCAAACTGTTTATCATACACCAAAAATAAAAGCTTAGTTAGCGTTTACCATAAAAGCACTCAATTGATAAAAAACTTCAAACTAAAATTGATCCAACCAATAAAATAAAACCATAACCTACTTTAACCAATAAAATCAAACAAACAATTAAAGCAAAATTATAAAAGGCATACTAATTTAAGCTTCAAAAACGACAAATCCTTCAAGACGAGAAAATTCTGATGGATTCTCTCACCAGACCATTAAAGAAGGAATATATACATCTAAACAACTACCCAATCAAGTAAGTAAAACATATATTTAAACTGAAATGTAACTGTTATTAAGCTTAAAAAATGTAAAACAGCAAATAAATATCAAAACACTTTCCAACATCTATCTCTTTTCATAGACTTCCTAAAAGAAAAAGCTACAATGTGGAAAACTGATAAACTGCCAGGAAATAACAACTATCACAAACCTGCAAAAAGACATAAGAAAGAAAGTATATATAAGTAGAAAAAAACTAAAAACTCACCCAAGTAGCTAGCAACAGTAAGCCTAATGACCTCAAATTGTAGAAAATTCCAAAAAATTAACATTCAAAATTAAACTTGCATTTCTTTTCATCCAACAAAAAAAAAGCACCTGCTTCACATTAGAACACTCACTTCGGAAAAGCTGCAAAACTGTGTTAATCATCTAAAACGAACATACATGCAAGTATACAAAATAGAAGCAGTCGCATATTTTTACATGTAAATAACAAATGTACAAACTTTAAATTATTATATATACTTATACTGTTACACTACTTTCAGACACAATGACAGAAGCTGAAAAATGTATGGTTTCATGGAAAGGAAAATAGTTACTAAATCACATGTACTGCGCATACAGTAAAGAAAGATCATCAGCGGAAATATAAACTTGAAATGTACTAAATATTACTCTATTACAGGCTATGAGATGGCAACTAGAACTGATGATGTTGTAATTTATGTAAGAGAGCACACCCCACCCCCCCCCAAATGTGATAGGAATAGAAGTAAGGGAGTACTGAAGAATATAAAAAAGGCAAGCACTAGCACTCAGGAATACACAACCAAAATCTGAAAAAATATACAACCTAAAGTCCCTGAACACATAATAGGAAAACTACCACCTATCCCCACTTTAAAACATTTAATTGCACAAAGTAAAAAATCCACTGGCGATTCTCCACCTGCTCCTTGAAGACATCAAGATATATGCACATATCTGAACATTTAACAATTACAGATAACATCTGAGGAATCTTTCCTTTTTGCATGACTACATAAATAATGAGAAACAAATCATAATATTGTCTACAGCAGATACCTTGGCAAAACTTAGTTAACATTAAACATGGATGATGGATGGAACCTTCAAAATGTATCCCAAATTATTCACTCAGATACACACCTTACATGGTGACTATCAGAACACAAATATCTAATTTATATATGTCCTACTACCAAATAAACAAACCAGCACATAGGGTCTCATCACAATGGCAGTGGGATTGCCACCCTCAGACTGTCAGTGGCTGTCCCCAGCCTTCGGACCCTGCATGATCGCCGTCAACATTATGAATGCAGGCAGATGGATGACGTGCGGATAGACTGAATGCCACACACCTTTCGCACTCAAGGAGCCAAATAATTTGATAAAGCGTGTTGTCTCTAACAAAACTCCACCTCTAACATCAATGTTAGACAAACTCTTGGAAGCCATATGCAAGTGTGCGAAAGGTAAAGCCCCTGATCCTGAAGGGGTCCCCAATGATGATTTTATAGGAATGGGAGAGCTGTGGGCACCAGCACATGCCCATTTTTTAAATGCAGCAGCAAAGGACAATTTTCCTTCTTCCTGGTCCAAATCAGTCATAGTAACTATGTTTAAGAAAGGGGATCAAGCAAACCCAAAATTCTACCATCCCATTTCCCTCCTGGATCTCTCCGCTGAACTCCTGGGAAGGATTGTCTTAAGGAGACTTGAGGAATGGGCAAGTGATAACTCTATTTTGTCTAAGTCCCTGTTTGGATTCAGGAAGGCACTTGAGATGGTGGAATGAATCACTGACAGAATATCGACTCACAGAATATCGACCTACAGAAACATCGACGCTGGAATGTCGAAGGCAAGTATATCGACATCCTATCTACAACAAGGTAAGTACAAAAATATCAAAACCAAAATATGGATGTTAAAAATATCGTAAATAAAAATAACGTTTTTTTCTGTTAAAAATAATTGTGTAAAAAAAAAGTAAATAATACTAATAAATAAAATAAATATAGTTAAAAATATTTAATAATATTTAAAATTAATAAACAATACATATGTAATAATAAAACATTAATTAAACAAATTCATAAAATATATAACATATACTTACTTAATAACTTTTAATAATTTTTTTATTACTTATAAATTATATATAAATACTATAATTTGCAAACACATCTACACACATTAAAATACTAACATAAATAAAAAGTAAATAATTATTTTAATAAATTAAAAAAATTAAATATACTTTCAAAATATTTAAAATAATTAAATATTACATTATCTAAAATAATGCAAAAAATATTTAAAAAAAATATATATATATATATATATATATTCACTGAAAAAACCATAGGTTATAGACCATATATAGTTAGGAATTAGCATTTACAAAACCTTGAAAATTCACTGAAAAAACCATAGGTTATAGACCATATATAGTTAGGAATTAGCATTTAAAAAACCTTATTTTACTCACACAAAACCATTGAAATTCCATATATAGTTAGTTGCACTAACTATATATCGCGCACCCGCAATCCACTGCTGATCATGTCACATATTACATCATTCATGACATGGTCAGTGACATCACTGATGACATCACTGATGACATCTCAAATGACATCACTGATGACATCACTGATGACAACATCCAGTGACTGTATGTTTCTGTAAAGTTAAAATATGTCTTACATATTGAAGAATGAGTGGATGTATAAGTGTCTGGATGAAGGATTTAGTAGGTGCGTGACTGACTGTATGAGTGAGTGATTAAATGTGTCTCACTGAATGCATGGGTTAGTGACTAAACTGTCTTAATTTGTGCATCATTATGTCTGTTGTGATGTAAACTGCTGCATGTGTTGATCATTAGCTATACGAGAGGCTATATGTGTTATTAATTGGTTGCCCAAGTATTTCTATGGGAGATTGAGTTTGTGTGGGGGTGGCTGGAAGGTGTGTGACTCTGTGCATAGATGTGTGAGCAGTTTATTCACTAGGTGTATGAGTTCAAGAGTGCATGTGGAAACAGCTACATGGGCAGTTGACTGTGTGCATGAGTGTATTGATGAGTGAATGGATATCTCAATGCTACATGTCATAGTAAGTACATATGTAAAACACAGTACATGTGAGAGTTGGCATATATAAATAACTGTGCATGAGAGCCACTGAATGAGTGAGTGGTTGTATCGATCATTGTGAACTTGTATCAGGGATTGTATAAGAGAGTAAATATGTGTTAGTATATGTTTCAATAAGTAAGGTGTGTATAACTGTATAGTTGAAGAAATGGAGGTGAGATTGTTTCTTTGCATGACTGACTGGGTGTGTGAGTAACTCCATGGATGAGTGGCAGTGTGTGAGTGTCTGTATACACTGAGTGTATCTAAGGTTATATTAGAGTCTGAAGAGGTTTATCGTATTAGCACAAGAATGATGTCAAATGAGACGTCATCAGTGATGTCATCAGTGATGTCATTTGAGATGTCATCAGTGATGTCATCAGTGATGTCACTGACCATGTCATGAATGATGTAATATGTGACATGATCAGCAGTGGATTGCGGGTGCGCGATATATAGTTAGTGCAACTAACTATATATGGAATTTCAATGGTTTTGTGTGAGTAAAATAAGGTTTTTTAAATGCTAATTCCTAACTATATATGGTCTATAACCTATGGTTTTTTCAGTGAATTTCAATGGTTTTTTAATAGCAAATATCATAAGCTGTCGAATGTCAAGTACGTGGTAAGTAAAAACATTTTCGTGTTTATGCACACTGATCTGCTTTGAATGCTGCCCCCCACCCCTCATTTCTATTAGGAGTACTCTCTCTTTGCAGATAGTGAAGGGTAGTTAACGCAGGCCTTTGCCCCCGTTGTAATCCGTCGTGCCTGCTTCTCTCTCCATTTGATTGATTGTTCTCTTTGGTTCATTCTCTATTTACAAACAAGCACAGAGTCGCAATACTCTGTTTAGTCTTTGCAGATAGCGAAAAATCGTGTAAAAAAACAAAAGGAATCGAGCAAAATCAGTAGGCCACTAATGGGATCTCTTTTTGACCTCCCTAAAATAGAAACATTAGGAACAACCTGTTGATAATACCAATGTGTATGTACATAAGCGGCGTTCATTTGTGTTCACAGTACCCCTTGTTGATTGTTTGAATCGACCATTGAATTGTTCGAAGTTGGTTCTCTTAAGAATCTTCTCTGCCTGCAAACGAGGAAGAATAGGAATATTCTCTCTCCCTTTGCAGATAGTGAAGGGTAGGTAACGCAAACCTTTAACACGTCGTGCCTATTTCGTTCCTCATTGATTGATTGTTTCCCCAAACATTGACTGTTTGGGAATTGGTTCTTTTTGGAGGTATTCCCTGTTTGCAAATATACGTATGAAAATCTTTGCAAATAGTGAAAGGGTACGTAATGCGGACCTTTCTCCCCCGTTGTAATCTGTCATGCCTATCTACTCCCCACTGATTGATGCACCTGTCTCACCCGGACCATTTACTAGAGATACGTCATCTGGCCCGACCAGAGAGCACCCCTAGTGAAAAGGACATATGCAATAATAACGAAGTGATCACTGTATCCTGTTAACAGAAACTTTAGCATGAAACAACCTGGAAAGAAAAGAATAGGAAAGCGAAAATCAGTAGGCCACTGATGAACATGAACTTTTATTAAACAACGAACAAAGAAACGATAACATAACGTAATGATAAAACCTATTAATGTCCTAGAAACAATAAAACGTTAGAAGTATGCCAGTGGTGAGAGACCAGAAAAACAGTAAGAGAAACCAAATCACCCCTCGCTGTCCCACCGCCTGCCACGCCCAAAAAATCGATAGACTAGGGAAAATGCAAGTCAGTAGAACATCCGCCCCCACTCTGGAAACTTCCAAGGTGGGGCAGGGTTGCGGCTACGCCCAGCCGGGAGCAGCCCATATAAGGCGGGTCCTGCTGCCACGCCTCGGCCAGGAGATCCTAACGTAGGGTGTAGCCGGAGGAGAGGCCGAGGCCAGCGGGACCCGGCCAGGGGATTCCCTTTACAACGCTGAAGAGTTGCAGGGGGGGGAATGTCTCCTCGACCCTCCCCTCTCTCTCCCAGTCCGGCCGCGGTGGCCCTTGAGAGTTTCAGGTAGTCCCGCCACATGCTCTTCCGGTCCGGCCACCAACGGTCGGGGGGCCGAGGCCGACGGGATCCGGCTGCAGCCGATAAACCAAGGAACCCGTTCATGGGGCCAGAGCCAGGGGCGTCCGGCCGACATCCACCGGAAGCCCGGCCCAAAGACGGACGAGACATTTTTTCTTTTCTCCTTCGTAATAGCAGCGGCAACACGCCAGGCACCACTTCTTTCTTCAAAAATGGCTTTGACAACACTGGGGGGGATGTCTTGCACATGCATCCGACCCCCCCCCCCCATCCTCATCGCCACCGGCCATAACAAATGTCAAGCGGGGCGCCGTGGGGTGCACTGGGAGGGAGAGACGGTGCGAACAGGCCTCTCCCGCCTCCTCAGGTGAAGGCTTCCCAGCTGCACCCTCAGCGCTCCAGGCGCCCCGAAAAGGGTTCGTCCACTGTGGCGATGCTGCAACGTCTCGCCCGGCAGGGTGGAGCCCGTCCGCTCATGTGACCCCGCGATCGCCGGTAGCTGCCGAACTCTCAAAATGGCGATCGACCTGGCAAGAGCGGGCCCAGCATGAAGAAATGGCCCGGTCACTGGTTGACTCCACCACCGTAGTCCTCCACGACCTTGAAGATTCTACAGGAGCCGCGGGAGTCTCCGACCCCCGATGGGGAATGACTGCCATGATCGCCCGTGGAGTGACGAAACTGTATCCGCGGGACGTCGGCGCTCCCATGCTGGCGCCAGCCTCACTTTGAATTACTAGAATCCTGCAGACCTCAGTTCCGGTGAAAGCACAGTGTGACCCGGTAGGAAAAATTGTTGCACCCCCTCCCCTTTTGAAGTGATAGTTCAAACCACCGATCCTTTCCTTTGCCCTTTTAACGGAACTTTGGACTGCCTCCCCCTCTTTTACATTTTCTAGAGAAAACAAAACATTAACCACTACATTACCATAGCAGTTGACACCAGAACTGTTTTCAAATTGAAAACCAACAACATCTTCAACAGAATCCTTTTTGTTTCTGCTGTGACCCTGCTACAGCACAGGCATTGTCCCCAGCAGTAATTCTGCAATGCCGGTAAGAATAGCTGTGGTGCCTACTGGACTCACTCACCCCCGCGGCGCCCCACGCCGTTATTTGCTGGGCGGCAACTTACTAGACATCACTTTCGTGCCATCTAGATTTCAGCACGTTCTGCTGCCTTGGAACTATTCGCACAACAGACTGCTACTGACTACCCACCCCCAGGCAACATCTTCTGAATTTTCATAATTTGAAAGAACTAGTAACATGTCCTCATCAGGAATTCAAAAGAAATTGCCACGGTCTCTTCGTTGTTTAAATGTTTTTACTGCTTTTGTTTTGTTGTATATATTTATATGTTATTAAAGTTTTATATTCCTACTACTTTGTTGGAGTGCTATATATTTTTAATGTGACACATAATTGTAAAAACTTTGATGTACAAAGAGTCATTCCTAGAATCTTCCGCTTCAGGCTCGGTCCCCTCCCCAATCACAATACAGGATGGTTTTCAGATAGTAGGAACACGTGTGGTGTGACGGATCTCATCGGGTGTGGGCCTTGATCTACTATAACTCCTTTGAAGAGGGGTGATTCTTTACAGCTGGAGCCATAAACTACATCTGCAGGGCTAGCTGATAGCCTGGACAATCGGACACAGAGGAAGAGGAGTGTCAGAGGGTGCGGTAGTGAATAGGGCGAAAGGGAGGTGTCGGGCGGGCACAGAGTGTGATTCTCAGGGAAGAGCAGCGCAGATGGGGGGAGGTTTATTGCCCATGCATAAGACAGAGAGCGGGGGTGACCAGTGCCTGGGGAAGATGCTTGCGAGGGTGGGGAGCCATGCTACGAATCGACAGCGTGCAGAGAGTGGGTCTGGTCAAGGCATCTAAAATGGCTGCCGTGCACGACAAAAGTGTGGCATTTCAAAAAAGGCAAGATGGCGCAAACAATGTTTTTCAACACTTCCTCATTTCCTTCGAATCGAACGTTAACAGACGTTGGTGCATATTACCAAAGTTAAGCGATATTTATCGCTAACGATGCTTACCAACAAATTTTTTACCGCTAAGCATCGTCAGAAATTATCGAAGATAAACCTTGCTATTATCAAGGTTTATCGCAAATGCGATAAAAAACGGCCGCAATGCATGAATATCGCTAAAAAGTCAGCGATATTCATGCATTACCGAGCTAATGCTCTTAGCCATGTTATCCACCTCCCATTGGATAACATGGCTAAGAACTGCTCAGGGCAGGTGTTACTTTTCGGAGATATTCGCGCTTAGCGCGAATATCTCCAAAAGTTGGTAATAGGAGATATATATCTTGCATGTTGTAATGCAAATTATTGTGGTATATGGAACTCATACCATAATCTCTCAGGAAAGCAGAAACTGATCCTTTTGGGACCGCCTGAGAAGGCCTAGGGGGTGAGGGGTACTCTACTTTGCCCCCTTTTCACGTTCCGAACTATTTTATTTTACTCTCTTCTGTAATTACACAAAATAGCAGCGATAAGATGCATCAGAGACACACAGTGAGAGAAAGGAGGCCGGAGATGAAGAAGAGATGTCAAATACACATTGGAGATAATATAGTGGGAGAAGGGAAGTAAATATGAGTAAACTTACCATGTAACATAAAAATGTTGCACTCTATACTATAAGTCTCATTTTATACTACAATCACTTCGCTACAACCTCATAAATTAAAAATAAAAATGAATAATGTCTCAAACAATTTTTGATTTCTAAATATAAATTTATTCTTCAGAATTTTCTAAATTTGAAAGAACTAGTAACATGTCCTCATCAGCAATTTCCTCTTCAATCATCTCATCTGGAATCTCCTCATTAAAAGTCTGCAATGATGATTCTTGTAACTCTATGGTCTCCAAACATTCGATAAATTCGCCATCAACAGATTGATCAAAAAAATCATTCAAGTCATCTCCTCCTTGTGACAATATTTCATTATTGGTGCTGTCAATTTCAATCAATGTAATGGAATCATTCAAGTCATCTCCTCCTTGTGACAATATTTCATTATTGGTGCTGTCAATTTCAATCAATGTAGTGGAATCATTCAAGTCATCTCCTCGTGACAATATTTCATTATTGGTGCTCTCAATTTCAATCAATGTAGTGGAATCATTCAAGTCATTTCCTCCTTGTGACAATATTTCATTATTGGTGCTGTCAATTTCAATCAATCTAATGAAATCATACAAGTCATCTCCTCCTTGTGACAATATTTCATTATTGGTGCTCTCAATTTCAATCAATGTAGTGGACAATGCAAAAGAAATTGCCACGGTCTCTTCATTGTGAGCCATTTTATTTTGAAATTGCTTGCTGTAAATTGCAGAAAAAAATAATCACTTTCATTTATCGTTTTTAGTAATACATAATATAAAACTAACTTTATCAAGTATTTAGTATAACAGAAGGACTGCAAATAAATAACAGAAAACATTTTTCAAATTATCTTCAAGTGTACAACATAGTTCCCCTTACAAATTAACAACTCACCTTTTTAAAAGTAGGAGAAGTGTTAGTACTGTGTAAATCAAACACCAGAAATTCACCACCAAAAATTCCTCACAAATGTACCTCAGACAGTAGTATCACAAAATGGCTGTGGTTTCCTCTCATTTGAGATATATACATAACCAATTAACTTTCATCACACACAAATACAAAACCAAAGTAACATTTTAATTGGTTCTAAATTTCAACACTTTCAAATGTGTTTTCCCCATGCAATTTTCCATAGGACATTTACATACGTCTACAGCCTGAATGGCTGAACGGAATTACACCAAACTTGGCAAAATGGTACATCAAACCAAAGAGGTCAGGAAGGATCTACTATGCCCCCTTATGGTCATTTGCCCCTTTGCTTTGGCCTCCTCTTGTCTCTCGATCCTACCGAGAGACAAGATGGCGGCCGCTACGGACTGTTTGTAATGTTGACAGACGCCGGAGAACCAATCAGCTTCGCAAAGCTCCGTAACGCGAAAAGTACGCGAAGCGGAGAGCTGTTACAGATATATATCTTTTTTTGAACGTTAATTTCTCAAAATCCACTGGAGCACAAATATTGAGACCTAGCAAAGGCACATCGGGCTACCAGTCCCTAATATTTTGCCAAGTTTCGTGCAAATCCATTCAGCCGTTCGATTATTGACATTTAGATACGTCTACAGCCTGAATGGCTGAACGGAATTACACCAAACTTGGCAAAATGGTACATCAAACCTAAGAGGTCAGGGAGGATCTACTATGCCCCCTTATGGTCATTTGCCCCTTCGCTTTGGCCTCCTCTTGTCTCTCGATCCTACCGAGAGACAAGATGGCGGCCGCTATGGACTGTTTGGAATGTTTACAGACGCCGGAGAACCAATCAGCTTCGCTTCACAAAGCTCCGTTGCGCGAAAAGTACGCGAACTGGAGCGCTGCCCGGTCCGCTGTTACAGATATATATCTTTTTTTAAACGTTAATTTCTCAAAATCCACTGTAGCACATATATTGAGACCTACAAAAGGCACATCGGGCTACCAGTCCCTACAATTTTGCCAAGTTTCGTGCAAATCCATTCAGCCGTTCGGGCTAAAAGTGAGGCCAACCGCCCTATGGAAAACTCAATGTTAAAAACACGTTTTGGGACCCCCCTTTTTTCTCGACCCCCCCTGGACGAACCCCCCCCCCATTTTCCTGAAAATTTCAGCCGATTCCGTCCACAAACGCCAAAGTTATTAGACATAGAATTTTCAAAAATCCCATAGAGAAAAAATCCTAACTATATATACCTACTGGCGACCGCCAGTAGGAAATATATATATATAAAACTACTATTTAAAGTCCAAAAAAAACTACAATAATGAAAACATTGGATAGCGTAGAACGTAAAATTACTATTCTAGCTCCAGAAAATCCAACAGTAGGGAAAGCGTTAAATAGCGTAGGGGTAAAAATTACTTTTTCCGCTCCAGAGAGTGCAACAGTAGGGAAAGCGCTGGATAGCGTAGGGGTAAAAATTACTATTACCCGCAGGTCCCTCCGTCCTCGACACCTTCATACTAACAAGTGGAGATGATCATCTCCCGACAGAAAAAAACAAGAGGAATGCTGGGATATTAATACTGCCCCTCCCCCGGGAGTACATAAGCATTACTTACCCAGCAGACCTCCTGTTCTTTTTTTCTGTCTGTCGACAGGATTGATGGTGTGCTGGTGCTGCTCCTGCTGGGCTTGAGTGGCGGTGCTTCTCTTCTCCCCCCGCCCTGCTGCTTGGCTGTGTGGGCGGGGGGTTTCCTGGACTGCCTCCTGGCCTGCCGGGCTTGCTTGGAGTCAGTCTTGCTCTGATGCCGGTGTTTGGATTGGAGAGTTCCCGGCTGTGTGCTGCGTGCGCTTACCGGCCCTTTGTGGCTGGTGCTGGAGTTCCCGGTTGCTTCCGGGTCACGGGCTCGGCTTCCCGAGCCTGGCCTGGGAGCCGTGCCTCGCTGGACGGGCTCCTGATGGACTTCTGCTCGGCGGTGCTGTGGGGGCCTTGTTCCTGGGGTTGGCCCCCACTCCTGGTGAGTCCCGTTTTGGGATCCCCTTTTTTCTTCTGCCTGCCTGTGTTTGCTGCCCGTTCTCTTTCTGTTTAGGTGGCCGGCGCTAACGGCAGCAGGCGCCTGGCCTCGCTTCTGTGGCACTCTGTTCGAGCCATTTCTCTGCCTGCCCCGGAGGGTGGGGGGGCTGCAGGGTCCCCCGCTCAGCCTCTAATGTCATCTGCAGTGTGGTCTTCCCACGCTGCGCCACTGGCAGCGCTGGACTGTTTCCTGTTCGAGGCATGCGGGGGCCTCTGATGTCTGGTTCGGGGGCCGCCTCTGGTGTCCTCTGCGTCATTCCTGTTGTCTCGATGGGGGGTTTGTGCCTGGTGTCCGGGGCTATGTTTTTTCAGTCCCTGTGGAGACATGGGCGCTGTGTGTGGGACGTTCATTTTGTTCCTGTTCCCTGCCCTCTGTTGACTGCTCTTTTCCCCGCCTTGCAGATGTGCTCGTGTTTTTCACTTTCTGTGGGAGTATATGGGGACTACTGAGGGTTTGTGCCTGTTCCCTCGGTTTGGTGTCCTTGGCGGGCCGAGTGGTCTTGGGCGCCGGACTCCAGTGGGCTTGTCCTTCGGTGTGGCTGTGCCTTCTGGTCTCCTCATATGCCCCCGCCTTTGCCTGGCTCGTCCTTTTTTCTGACAGTTGCTGTCTTTTCACGGAGGCTTTTCTCCGGTGGCCTGTGCTGCGTTTGTATGTGCACTGGGCTTTTTGTGCGAGCCGGGGGTTGGGTTTTCGGGGTTTTGCAAATCCTAGGTTGCCTTCTGTTTTTTGGCATGTCTGTGTGGCATGCTTCTGTGGTGTGGAGCGCTGGGATGTCTTGCTCCTTTGCTGCATATGTATGTGTTTTTCTCACATTTGCGGTGGGGGCCTTGTTGTGTTGTTGGCCCCCGCTCTGGCTGTTTTCACCCCCACTTTTTCTTCTAGGTGCTGCAAGGCGCGGGGCTCCGTGCTCCTTCTTGTGCCTCTGGTGTCGCTGGCGCTCGTGGCCATGGGTTCGAGTCCGGCCGCTGCTGTCCTGATGTCCAGTGTTGGTGGGTCCTCTGTTCACCTGCTGGTGCCGGTCCTGGGGTGCTGTCAGGTGTGCCTTTCTGGCGTGTGTCTTGTCCCTGGGTTGGTGCCTCCTGGGGGTGCCGGGGTTTGTTGGGGACTTGCGTTCGGCGCTGTGCTATGTCCCGTATTGCTTTTTGGGGTGTCCTGCTGCTGTCTCTGGAGTCCCCGCTGCTTGCCTCCTGTGTGGCTTGTTCCTGGTCTACACCCTTGCCGCTGGACCGCTCCGGGTCTTGCTGTTGTTGTAGGGTGGGCGTTCCGAGCGTCTGCTCCCTTTGGTTCTCTTCTTCTGGATGTGCCCGTGCTCTTGGCGGCTCTGTGGGCGTTCACCCTTTCTGTTTGTGGCTTGCCTCGGGTTGGCGTGGGTTCCGGTTGCCTCTGTGGTGGCGGGTTCCTTTTCGCTGGCTCTGCCTTTGCTTGCTCCTGGGGTTCCCTGTGTTGTTGGGGTTTTCCTGCGTGCTTGCTTGCGCCTTGCTCTCTTCTGCATGGCGTTCCCCTCTTCTTCAGCGACGGCCTTTGAGGGGTGCGTTCTGTTCCCCCTCTTCTTCGGGCTGCCTGCCCCGCCTGGTAGTGGGTCGGTGTTCCTGCTCCACGGGCCGTTGCGGGGGTGGGGTCCTGTGGGCTCCCCTGGTTCAGGTTGGCCTGCCATGCTGTTCTCCCTCTGCGGCATTGCCTCCGCGGCGGGCTGGCTGTTGTGGCTTCTGCTCTGCTTGGGTGTCCTGGTTCTTCGCTTCCTGGCTTCTGTGTGGTTGGTCGCCTTTGGGGCTCCTGGTTCCTGGTCCTGTTCCTCCCGTCCCTTGGGCTGTGCCTGGTTCCGCTCATGGGTGCTTGCCTGTGTCTTGTCGGGGGCTCTTTGAGGTGGTCTGTCCCCTCTGCCCGCACTTGGGTGGCTTGTGCTGCCTTGGGTGCGGCTGTTCTGGTTCAGCCCTGCCTGCTCCAGTTCTCGTCTGTTCCCTGCTTGGTCCCTGTTTGTGGTGCCTGCCTGGGTCTTCCTGTTGGTGTGGGCTTCCCTTGCTCCAGCTTGGGGCTCCTGGTGTTGTCCGGGGGCTTTTCTGTGTGCTTGGCCTGGCTGCTTCTGCACTGGCTCCCCCTGGACTGGCCTTTGGCTGTCTGCCCCTCCTGTTTCTGCCAGGGTGCCTGCCTGGTTTGTTCCTGGCTGGGGCCTCCGGGCTGCTGCCGGTTCCTGTCAGGCTTCCTGTTCTCCGGGTTGGTGTGCTGTCCCCGTGCTCCGCTGTCTGCTCTGTGTTGTGCTTGGTCAGGCCGGGTTAGTCCCTGCCAGGCCTTCTGGGGCTGCTGGGGGCTGTTGGCTTCTGGGTCCTTCTCCTGTTGGGGGTGTTTGCTTCCTGGGTTGTTCTGGTCTCGTCTGGTTCCCTTGGTGGGTGCCTGGCTGAGGTTTCTGATGCTGCTTCCCGTTCCTGCTTGTGGTGCTCCTTTTGGGCTCTGCTTCCTTGCTATTCTCTCTTTGGTTCCTGGTGGGGTGTTCTGCAGTTGGGGCCGCTTCTGGTGGTTCCTTCTGGGCTTTCTCCTACTGTTGGTTCTCTTCCCAGGCTTGTTTGCCCGGTGTTGTGGGCCTGTGTGGGGTTCTGTGGCTACTGTTCTGCCGGCTTCTTGCTGGTTGTGTGTGGCTTTGGGCTGTGTCTCCTGGGTTCTCGGGCTGTGCTGACCCTTTTTGGCCTGCTCTGGGGGTTTGTTGCCGGCCTTTTCCGGGTTCTTCCTGGTTCTGTGGTCCTGGCTCGCTCCTTCCTCCCTTGCTTCCCGGGCTTTGTTCCATGTGTGGGTCTGTTTGGATGCCCCTCCCTCACTGGTTGGGGTGCTGTTCTGTGGTTCTCTGGCCTGTGCGGGTCTCTCCCTCCTGGCTGCGGGTTGTCTGTGGTTTCCTGCTGCTTGGTCCTCTGCTCTCCTTCGGGGTTTGCTTGGGTCTACTGTTCCTCCTGCATGGTCGGATTGCTTGGCTCTGGTCCTGGCTGCCCGGTTCTGTTGGGGTTTGTTGACCTCTTTTTTTGTGGTTTGCTTGGCTCCTCTCCGGCGTTGCTGGGTTGGGGCCTTGTGGTTATGGTCTGGGTGCTGTTCTCCCTGGGCTTTCTTTCCCGCTGCTCCTGCCCTTGCTGCTTGCCTGGCCGTGGGGTTCCTGGGCGGTCCTGTGTCTTTTGGGCGCCTTCTTTGTGCTGCCCTCTGTGCCTCGTTGGGCGGCTGCTGGGGTTTTCCCGGTTGCTCTGTGCTCCCTTCCTGCCGTGTATTCCATCCCTTTAGGGTTGGGGTTTTCTGGGCTTGTGGTCGGTTTCTCTGTTCCCGACCTGGTTGGGTTTTCTTTGTTGCTGGTTTCCGGTCTTGTTGGCCTCTCCTTGTTTGGTGGGCTTTCGGCTGGGTTCTGGGGTTCTTCCCCGTCGCTGTCTTTTGGGTCGGGTTCTCGGTCCTGTTCGGCTCCTGGGTGCTTGTTGCCTCCTGGGCCTCCTCGGCGGGGTTTCCTCCTCGGGTCTCTTGGGCTCGTCTCCTTTCTTTTTGGGAGTTTGGCCGTGTTTCTGGCCTGTGCTTCTCCTTCCTTTTTGAGCTGGGTGCTTGTGCCTGCGCTCTGTTGGCCGTTTCTTCTTTGGCTTTCTTCTGGGTTGTCTTGTCTTCCTGGTGGGTCTGCCTGGCCCTGTGTGCCTTCCTGCTGGTTCTGGACTGGGCGGTCTTCTCCGGTGGGTTATTTTGGCTGGTCTTGGTGTCCTGGTCCGGGTCCCGGTTGCCGGTTGCTCGGGTTGGCGGCCTCCTTTATTTGGTGCCCTGGATTTTTCTTTCTCTCCGGCCCTTGTCCCTGCTGTCCTGTTCTGGGTTGCGGGCCGGCTGTTTCCTGCGGTCTTCTTTTCCTCCTTCTCGGTGCTCCCTTGGCTGGCTGCTTTTGTTGTGGTTTCCTGGGTGTGCTTGTGCGTGCGGAAGGCCGGGTTTCTGCTTTGGTATTCTCCACTTGTTAGTATGAAGGTGTCGAGGACGGAGGGACCTGGGGGTAATGTCCTATTACTTACCGGTAATCTTCATTACTCCGGGTCCCGTAGTCCTCAACACCTTCATACGCCCCTCCCTCCCTCCCGGGCGGCCGGCCTTCCTGTCTGGGCTTGTTAGTACAGAAGGTCTGCTGGGTAAGTACTGCTTATGTACTCCCGGGGAGGGGCAGTATTAATATCCCAGCATTCCTCTTGTTTTTTTCTGTCAGGAGATGATCATCTCCACTTGTTAGTATGAAGGTGTCGAGGACTACGGGACCCGGAATAATGAAGATTACCGGTAAGTAATAGGGCATTCCTACTCCAGTGAGTGCAACAGTAGAGAAAGCATTGGATAGCGGGTGGGTAAAAATTACTATTCCAACTCCAGAGTGTGAAACAGTAGGGAAAGCGTTGGATAATGTAAGGGTAAAAATTACTATTCCCACTCAAGAGAGTGCAACAGTAGGGAAAGCGTTAGATAGCGGGTGGGTAAAAATTACTATTCCCACTCCATTGAGTGCAACAGTAGGGAAAGTGTTGGGTAGCATAGGGTTAAAAATTACTATTCCCACTCCAAAGAGTGCAACAGTAGGGAAAGCGTTGGATAGCGGGAAGGTAAAAACTACTATTCCCACTCCAGAGAGTGCAACGGTAGGGAAAGCATTGGATAGCGTAGGGGTAAAAAATACTATTCCCACTCCAGTGAGTGCAACAGTAGGGAAAGCATTGGATAGCGGGTGGGTAAAAATTACTATTCCCACTTTAAAGAGTGCAACAGTACGGTAAGTGTTGGATAGCGGGAAGGTAAAAATTACTATTCTCACACCAGAGAGTGAAACAGTAGGGAAAACGTTGGATAGCGTAGGGGTAAAAATTACTATTCCCGAAACAGAGAGTGCAACAGCAGGCAAAGCGTTGGATAGCATAGAAATTAAATATAAAATACTTATAAATAATGTTTGTATTTAAAATAATTAATAATTTACATTTTAAATAACTCAACATCATTTACAAATACCCATTAATAATTATTAAAAACATAATTACAATTGAATAATTAATTAACAATAAATTAACAATAAATCCCAACAAATATGAATTAATTATTATTAGTTACAAAATAATAAATATTGAACAATAAAATATTTTTCAAATCAAAAAACATATTTCTTATTAAAAATTGATTAGCAATAAAAAACTTCAAACAATAACATTCTTTTTTTATACCAAAACATACTTTTTTTAAAACATTAATTACCAATTATAAAAAATAATTTCCAATTTAAAAAAATACTTTCTAATTAAAAAAAATTATTACCAGTTAAAAAATAAATTACCAATTAAAAAAATGAATTAACAATTACAAACATTAAATACTAATAACAAACAATAATTACCAATTAAAAAAATGAATTACCAATTACAAAAATTCATGACCAATTACAAACATTAATTACCAATTGCAAACATTCAAAACATACAAATCTCTTTACAGACAGGCTCTTAAAGAGTTCCATAAACTCAAACGTCACATCATGAGTGTATACTTCGCAGAAACAATTGTTAATGCACAAAACTCCACTAAGGCCCTCTTTAACATCGTTAAAGAGTTTACTAATCCCATTGCCCTGTCCGCTCCCGTCACCCCCTGCCAAGCACTTAGTGAAAACCTATCTGACTCCTTCTCTGAAAAAATTGCCAACATCACGACAACTATCCTCCAGCATCGTACGAAAGTCACCCCAAACTATGATACCACCTGTACTAAAGCATTCACATCTTTTAAACCACTCGCTAAAGAGTATGCCCTGAATCTGTTTCTAAAATGCAAATCAGGCCACCGCTGGATCCTGATCCTAAATGAGATTGCCCCGCTAGTGATCAACCCCCTTTTGGAAATCTGGAACTCCTCCTTATATTCAGGTGTTATCCCCTCCGTATGGAAACACGCGCTGCTAATTCCCATCCAAAAAAAAGCTGGTGTCGACCCAATGTGTCTGAGCAATTATCGACCAATTTCACTCCTACCTAAGCCAGCCAAAGTACTCGAGAAGGTGGTACAAGAACAACTGTCCGACTATCTAGAGTCAAACTTACTGCTCCACGACTCTCAGTCAGGATTCAGGCCGAACGTCAGTACCGAAACAGCCCTTCTAGAAGTGTCTGAGTCGATTCGTGAGTGCACGGATAGGGGAGAGAAGGCCATGCTGGTCCTCCTCGACCTATCCGCAGCATTCAACACCATCTCCCATGAAACTCTACTTACACGCTTGCAGGAGGTAGGAGTTGGTGGGATCCCTCTAGCATGGGTCAAATCATTTCTCGCGGATCGATTCCAACAAGAGATGCTGGGCTCTTTCTTTTCTACCAAGAAACCGTTGACATGGGGGATTCCACAGGGATCTGCCCTGAGCCCTCTCCTGTTCAATGTATACCTGAAGCCTCTGGCAAAAGTGCTAGAATCATGGGGCGTCAGAGTGATCTTTTATGCTGTCGACACTCAGCTGGTGTTTTCCTTCAAAGATCACTCTGAAAGCTCTCTGCTAAACTTTCGCCACTGTATGATAAATATTGCCGCCTGGATGTCCTCAAACAATTTAAAACTGAATACAGATAAGACGAAAGTCTTATTTTTTAATCAGAAATCCCCCATCTCTACTAGCCGCTGGTGGCCGGCTGAATTAGATCCTCCTCCTGTACCTGTCCAAGCTGCCCGCAATCTGGGCTTCCAATTTGACACTTCCCTCTCCTGCAAAGCCCAAATTAACAAAGTCACAGTGTCTTGCTTTGGAAAACTTCGTATGATTAAAAAAATCATCCCTTTTCTTCCATTAGACTCACGCAAGACAGTAGTCCATGCCCTCATCACTTCCCATCTGGACTACGCAAACAGTCTGTATGCTGGAGTCCCGGCTTATCTCATAAATCGACTGCAGACTGTACAGAATTCAGCGGCCAGGTTGATCTATAATGTCCCCTACCGTCATTCCCTCTCCCCTCATCTGATCAAACTCCATTGGCTCCCAGTGAGACTACGTATTCAGTTCAAATCCCTGACCCTTGCTTTTAGAGCTCTTAATGGTCGTGGCCCCGCTTATCTGAGACACAGACTGAAGATCTCACAAGCATCCCGCAATCTCAGATCTAACCATCGTCGCCTAATGATCTGCCCCCGTTTTCGTTTAGCGCGAACGGGAGGAGGGGCCTTCGCAGTGGCCACATCCAGATTGTGGAATCATTTACCATTGGAAATTAGATTCCTGACCTCGGAGCCTCTGTTCCGAAAGAAACTTAAGACATGGCTCTTCTCCCAGATCTAGCCTACCTGGTATCCTCCTAAGCTTCACTGAACCTCACCAGATGTTGTCTTTAGCGCCGGGACACCTCCGTCGGAGGTAGCTGTGCGCTCTACAAACGACTAAATAAATAAATAAATAAACATTACCAATTAAAAAAATTATTTACCAATTACAAATATTAATTACCAATTTAAAAAATAAATTAACAAATAAAATAATGAATTGCCAATTAATAATTATTTAAGAATGAACTAATTATCAATACCAATAAATTAAAATAAATCATAACTTAATTACAATTAAAATACTTCCCACCCAATTCCCCTATAAACCCACTACCCACTACAAAACTTAAACGCAAAAATTAATTAAAATTAATGTATAATTCCTAAAAAATAATAATTAATTCAATATATTTAAATTACTTCCCACTGTATTCCCCTATAAACCCACAACCCGCTCAGTACTAAAACATAAAATTGACTTAAAAATAACATTATTAATATATAAAAATAGTACACATATAATTTAAAACAAGTAAAATACTTAGCAAAAAACATATAACACATACATATTAAATATATAATAAAATACATAACAATAATACAAATATCGATATTAGTAATATCGAAATAAGTAACATCGATATCATTGATATCGATATTACTGACTTCGATATTACTTACATCGATATAAAAAAATTCGATATTACTTACCTTAGAGTCTATATTCTGTCTAACGATATTCTTGACCGCGATATTCTTTACCTTCGATATTTCAAACTCGATATTTCTGTAGCTCGATATTATAAACTCGATATTTAGACTGTATACCGGTGGAACAATGCCTACACCTTCAACTTCTGATTGGGAAGTATACGCGAGCGAAGACAGGAGCTCTCCATATCAGCTTTGCAGACCTCACTAGCACATTGAATCTAGTGGATCTTTCAATATTGTGGCACGCCTTACTCTCTTATGGGGTCCCAATTGAGAATGCAAAAAGAACAATTGATGGACAGATTGCAGAACAATGTCATACATTCACCCAAGTACGGAGATGAGGGCCTAAATCCATTGTTTTGTTGTTCCCCATGCCATTCCAGTTTGAACCCAGCCATATGCAAATCAGAATTGACCCTGAGCCCAATTTGAACAGCCTAGCCCGAACTGCCACGCCAGGTCCTCGCTTGACCGGAAACAAGCATCCTAGGACTGGTTTTGGGGTTTCACCCCTCATCAGCCATGATAGCTTGACTCCAGTGGCATGGAGAGCACAGGACCCACTCTGGGCATACCCGTCCCACTCTGTGTGACAAATGCAAATACAACAATTGATGGATAGAATGCAGAACAATGTCATACATTCACCCCAGTACAGAGATCTTGGCCTAAATCCATCGTTTTTTTGCTCCCCAAGCCATTTAAGTTTGACCCCCGCCATATGCAAATCAGTCTTGACCCTGTGCCGAATTGAGAAATTCCAGTACGAACCCTCAGACCAGGTCCTCCCTGGACTGAAAACAAGCATCCTAGGACCAGTTTCAGGGTTTCACCCCTCATCAGCCAGGATAGCTTGACTCCAGTGGCATGGAGAGCACAGGACCCACATCTGGGCATAACCGTCCCACTCAGGGTTACAAATGCAAAAGGAACAAGTTATAGACAGAATGCAGAACAATGTCATACATCCACCCCAGAACAGAGCTCTGGACCTAAATTCATTGTTTTTTTGCTCCCCATGCCATTCCAATTTGAACCCAGCCAGATGCAAATCAGTCATGTCTCTGTGCCCAATGAGAACAGTCTAGCCCAAACTGCCAAGACAGATCCTCCCTGGACTGGAAACAGGGCATCCTAGGACCAGTTTCAGGGGTTCACTCCTCATCAGCCAGGATAGCTTTACTCCAGTGGCATGGAGAGCATAGGACCCACGTTTGGGCATTACCGTCCCACTCGGGGTGACAAATGCTAAAAGAACAATTGATGGATAAAATGTAGAAAAATATCATACATTCAGAACAGTACAGAGCTCTGGGCCTAAATCCATAGTTGTTTTGCTCCTCATGCCATTCCAGTTTGAACTCAGCCATATGCAAAACAGTCTTGACCCTGTGCCCAATGGGAACAGTCTAGCCCGAACTGCCAAGCCAGGTCCTCCCTGGTCTGCAAACAAGCATCCTAGTACCAGTTTTGGGGTTTCAAGCACCCTAGGACCAGTTTCAGGGTTTCAGGGTTTCACCTCTCTCATCAGCCAGGATAGCTTGACACCAGTGGCATGGAGAGCACAGGACCCAGGACAGTTACCCTGAAACCAGTCCCAGGAAGCTTGTTTCTGGTCTAGGGAGGACCTAGCCTGGCAGTTTGGGCTGTACTGTTCCCATGGGATACAGGTTCATAACTGATTTACATATGGCTGGGTACAAACTGGGTAGCGAAGTGAGCTAAAGAACAATGATGGATTTAACCCAGATCTGTGACTGGGAGTGAGTGTCTGAAATGTTTAAGTACTCGGTCCATTATCTCCTTGTGTTTACTTTGTTTGCTCTAACTTGGCAGGGTATTCCCTGACGTCGGTCCCTTGCCCACTTTGCCACTGGATTCAGGCTAGCCTGGCTGATGAGTGGCTTTCCCAGAAACTGGTCCCAGGATGCTTGTTTGTGGTCCAGGGAGGAACTGGCCTGCAGTTCGGGCTGGACTGTTCTCATGGGGCATAGGGTCAAGACTGATTTGCATATGGCTGGGTCCAAACTGGGGTGGCGAAGTGAGCTAAAGAACAATGATGGATTCAACCCAGATCTGTGACTGGGGGTGAGTGCCTGAAAAGTGTCAGCACTCCGTCCATCATCTTCTTGTGTTTGCATTAATAAAGGAAAACCACAGTATTTTAAGGGCATGATTCAAGTTAGGCAGTCCTGCATAATGCCCTGTGTAAATTCAATGTCAGGTTTAACCCATTTGGAGAACCACAAGAAAATTGATTTAGATGTCAAAATGTCATCCAGATGGCTAAGCTCTACTTCCAAATGCACAGCGGTGTACGATGCTGAGGGAGGGGTGTACATCAGACGCCTTACCCACAACTCCACCATACATTGCTGCAGATAAAACCGTATAAATAACACTCTTTAAAACGTTGTTTGGCTTCCTGGGACTGAATGATCCGGCCAAGGTAATAATACTGGAGAAGTTGGCAATGAAGGCTGCCTTGCTTGATGCAAGTGCAAGAAACAGAGCCTCTGCCGATAGAAGGAAACAAAGGGTAATAACATATACCTCTTACACATTAGCTGTAGGCTTACAACCCTATTTAACCTGGGTGACAAATTATCAACATCACTACATACTGACTAGACTATGGCTGAGCATTGTCTGCCATCTTGTCTCTTTCCCCAAAATAAATCAATGGGATCTAATGGCTACTTTTTGCCTTTGTGATGGAAATTCTAAATAGTGAACTTTACATTTTATGCTTTTCTATCAGTTTTATTCTAGTCTAAGGAATCACCCTTATTGCACACAATATCAGGGAGTGTAAAGCTGCTATTTGCTTTTTGTGCACAATGGAATCCCGAGCTATCTGTTTTAGTTTGTAATCAGGAAGAGGATGTGCTAAGACTGCTGTGTTTGCATTCACTTGGGATGCCCTTTCTAATAGTCAATTGCCTCCTAAGGTACTGTTTTATTGATTCTTTTTGCAATCAGATTTTTTTTAAGACTCCAGAAATGTTTTATTGAATGGATAGGGTTGGGAGTAATTCTTTTTAACCATCTGTGTTTTTTATTGTATGACATTTTACTTGTTCATCATATGTACTTTTATGGCCTATATTGATAGTGCCGAATTAAAGATTATTTTTATTTTGACTCAAGCCATACCATGGGTCTGACTGCAATAGCGAACAGCCCTACAACCAGAGGAAGCCACACTTTCAATGTAATTGTTTCCAATTTCGAGCAATGCAATTCCCAATGTTGCACAATTCCATTGGCCATGGGCGATGTGTAACAAAGAGCAGTCACAAGTTATTTTGTGGGCTTCCTCACCAGTCCTTGTTAATCACATTGAGAATGCTGTGGATGTGGTTGATAATTGGATTGGATGCCACCATCCCATTAAAATATACCATTGCCCACAAGACCAATCTGACCAAACTGTAGAATACCCCTGAACTCACAGTTGCAAAGCAAAACGATAAAACAACTGCAAACTAGGAAAAACACTCTGAAGGTGCAAACTTCTTCTTCTGTATGGCATAATTATGGATCTCAACTCAATAGCCTGTTAAAAATGCATGTCTAAGAGAGTCATAGTGCCGGTCAATTTTGTGAACGAAGTAAGGTCCTTGTAAGTAATTGGTCCAGTAGCCAGTGGTGTAGATTATATAAGTAGATTTATTTAGTTAAAAGTAAAATGTTAAGAAAGTTGCCCCACTGGGAGCAGCATCCTGCTGCTAAGCTAAACTCATTCCAACTGACCGCTTATACAAACCATGCACTCATGAACATTCTATTACATCACATTCTCACAGGCTGAGCAGCAAGGAACTAGGAGACAACAGGATATAACATAACTCCTTCATTCAGGAAACAAAGAAACAACAGGAAGTTAAGTGAGAGAAAAATGCACATTCCACAACTCTTGTAAATATAAGTAACCAATCTTTAAATTACAACAGAAAATCACATCACATATATTATTCCATTCCTTAGGAGCATAGTAAAATCACGTTACAGTAGATCACATTGCACGAATCATTACATTGCTTTAATTGTAAAGGAAGATGACATAAGATTACATCACATTGCATGAATCATTATATTCCTTGAACAGTAAAGGTAGATTGTCAAAAAATGAGAGAGGGGGGGGACCAGGAGCTAGTTAATCATCCAGTGCCCGTGCTCCAAACTAACCAAGAGTTCAACACAAAAGGGGGGACACTGTTCCTAGGTATGTGGTGCTAGTCATCACTATCTCACATCAAAAAAAGAAATAAAAAGAAGGAGGGGGAGTATCCTAGGTCTGGGACTCAGTGGTGAAGAACAAGTCTTGTCTCTTGTAGCCCTCACACACCCCGAAGGATGTCATGCTTCATCATCGGGCAGTTGCTCCTCGTCGGCCCGGCGCTGCAATGCCCTACGGGTCCCCCGAAGGGCCACTTTTTCGGAGATCTTTTGAGAACTGCCATTGGGTGCATGTGAGTGTGTGGAAAGAGTCCTATGTGGAGGGTGACAATGTGCGTGCAAGGAATTTAAAACTGTCTAAGGGTTACCAAAAATGATACTTTAATACGGTGGTACCCTTGGCAGAGTTAAAACCCCATAGGTTAGTTGTTACCCCTGTAGGCGTAATGTGCCCAGGTAACTAGGAGGTCGACAGGTTTCACGCCTCAGTGGTCATAAAGATCCCTGCCGTTTCATCAGGACCAGATTAAAGCTGTGATGGTTGTGTGGTGCATGTGAAAGACTCTAAATACTAATACTAATAAGAGAGTAAAATTCACCCTCAGGGCGATCAGTGGTGGCCATCAACTAAGAATCCTTTAGTTAAGTCTACAACTTAAAAATAATGTCCACTCCTGATGCCCGACGAGGAGCAACTGCCCGATGATGAAGCATGACATCCTTCGGGGTGTGTGATGGCTACAAGAGACAAGACTTGTTCTTCCCCACTGAGTCCCAGACCTAGGATATTCTCCCTCCTTCTTTTTCTTTCTTTTTCTGCTGTGAGATAGTGATGACTTGCACCACTCACCTTGGAACAGTGTCCCCCCTTTTGTGTTGAACTAGTAAAGGAAGATGACATAAGAATACATTACATAAAGATCGCATACTATATATCTTCTTCTCCTGCAAGGGAACACCAGATATATATAAAAATAGCAGGATACAACTTGTAAATACATTACTTAATTCCTTGCAGGACTGAGGAACTCACGCATCCCTACTACTGCACACACTGCAGATCAAAGGAACTCTAATGGTCCTGCTAATACACACACTGCAGGACAAAGGAACACTCATGTTTCCACTATTACAAAATTATAGGTATCTTCCAACCATAGCTATTCCTACTGTAAGGAAACCGTCGCTCTGGGTATCATCAAACCCAACCAATTCCACTTATAGTTAATTATGCAATGGGTATCTTCCAACCCACTAGTCAGACAAGGTCACAAATTAAGACATAACTGAAACCCACCCCTACACAAAAAGAAATTACAATGTGCACCACAAAATTTAACATGCACTCATACTGAAAAAACACATGCACTAATACAAAGTCAAACACTCTCACAGACTGCTCACATGTGTCACTCACAATCACAGACAACAGCCCATTAATCATGTACACAATAAATAACTAAACCTTCAAGACAGTATGTACGGACAAATGCATGCTTTGGAAACTTACATAATATGTGCCACAAAGAAGAAACTATCTGCATTACTGCATCCAGTTAAGTGCTCACACATTGCAGTGAATTCCCTCTACGCATTTTCCTTGGCAAGGTTCTCCTCACAACAGCAAAACAACCAAATAATATGTTTCATGCACACCTCAATGACTCTAGATGCTGCCAAGTTTCCATCGTTGCCAGGTGTGGCAGCGCAACACAACCCCCCAGGCAATTTAAATATAATCAAAACTGCATGCGCTGAATTGAAAATGGACCTGTGCGCGCCACCTTCCAAATAAACTTGCCAACTAAACCAACACACTAGGCTTGTAATAATTTGAAATGACACCGGGCTTGTAATAACATTTAGCATGCAAACGCCACAGCACACTGACACAGGGACGCACGCAGCCAATCTAAATGGCTGGTGCGCACGTGCAGTGCCAGCTCAGTGCAACCGCACTGAACTCATTGGGCCCGATTCACAGAATGAACTTAAGACTCAATCCTAAACGTACTACTATTTTGGTATTCACAGAATGCACTTACTACTTTTGGCATTCATAGAATGAACTTGCTACTTTTGGTATTCACAGAAGTTAGGATTTTGTCTTAAGTCTGTCTTAAGTTTGTCTTAAGTCTGTCTTAAGTTTGTCTTAAGACAAACTTAAGACAAAATCCTAACTTCTGTGAATACCAAAAGTAGTAAGTGCATTCTGTGAATGCCAAAAGTAGTAAGTGCATTCTGTGAATACCAAAATAGTAGTAAGTTTAGGATTGAGTCTTAAGTTCATTCTGTGAATCGGGCCCATTGCCTTCAGTGACATCACAGCGGTCCCTTCGCTGAAGCTGGTTCTGCTTAGGTGGTCATGAAGAGAGCACAAATCGGTAGTTATGTGAACAACAACCACAACAGGTGCCGTGACTCTTGGGCTCAAGAGCCCACAGCTACCAGCTGGATCCTGCAGCTCGTGGACTCCTGCCACAGGTAAGTAGCTCACGGCAGACTGGTTGTAGCAGCATGAACATTCTTTGAGACCAATGGTGATTTCCAGGAGCATGTCTTTCAAGTTTCAAATATCCACAACATAGTTTCAACCAGCGCAGTTAAACCAATGCCTAGCCGAAGGCTCCCCGGGGCCCGATCTATGCCCCTGAATGCCGAATGCCATGTAGATATCATTAACGCTCAAAACAGGCAACCCTGAATTATCATGATATCCGTGTTTGCACCAAACAGTTTCACTACACCAGCTGCCTGAAGTTTTATGATATCCTTGCTTGCACCAAATGGTTTCACTACACTGGCTGCTGGAAGCAGGTTGAATCCTGGTAACAGCAGTGATCCAACCAAACTGTACACTGGCTGCTGCTTGCACCTAAAATCCTTCACAGCTCGGATTTTCCCCAACGTCCAGTTCTATTTACATAACAGTGCTGCTGTTTCATTGAATATGCACTTCCCAATACAATGCTGCCGGTTGTTCATAGAATAAATGCTGTCAGTACAATCCAACTGTCTGTTGCAACAGCAGTTCACAACACAATAATAGACTTCCACAAGACGTTTTCAAATATTTGATGACTGCTGGCTTCTCTTACTTCCATCAGACCACCCATGTGGTGGAGTTACGTCACACGGGAATCAATGATCATCCCAAACCGAATCTGACCATATAGTGTCGATCCGGGAAGGGTTGTCAAAAAAATATATGATCCTATTGTGACACCAGAAAGTGTTGTGAATGGGCAAAGTGCAGTGCTTAGGAAAGTATGTGAAATAAAATTGGCAACCAGGACACCAAAAGCATTACAATAGGGGTCCAAGTGTCAAAGATTAAAAACACGCCAAGTAGTAAGACTACTCAGAGGCGCTGTGCAGTATGGTCGACATGTTTCAGCTTTTAAGAGCAAATAGCTCAGCTTTCTTCAGGACCTTTAAACAAAGAACAGCTACTGCAACTACACGTGATATGTATAGGTGAAAAATAATGTACTCATCCAGAGTTACATATATACCAGGAACTAGTATACTTAAAAGTCCACTGGAGGGAAGGAGAAGTGTCTTCTTCCTAACAGGAAAACAAAAGACAGTGTGTCAAACAACACCAAAAATCTCACGCACATCCATCGTACACACACAGAGACCATGTAAACACACCTGCAGGAATACTTTATATTCTGCATTTTAATAAGCATATTATCTTGACTCACTCAGAGGCATTTCCTCTCAGTGATACTCACCCAGCTTTGTGTGGGTGATGGCCTCACCTCAACCCGGCAACCGCTCGGGAGTATGAGGCCCCGCTCTGTAGTATAGAAAAAGACAAAGTAAGCACACAACTTTACAATGTCTTACTCAATGGTTCTATACAAATAACCAAACTGACGTGTGAAAGTATACAAGATGTCACCCAACACTGAACACACCGAAGAACCATAAGGGGTATATAAAAATATCACACACCCTGCGATCCCTAGCAACACATAGGGTACTGGTATCTATGTGTATCTCAAGAAAGCTCCTTTAAAAGATGGTATGTGTCCTGACCCACTCGGTGGAGTGTGGCATATTATTCAATTTCACAACCTCCGCATGCTGTATAGAAGGAGGGTTTATTTATGGCATTGTCCCTTAGTTGCTAACTAGGCCAAACCTATTGAAGGGCTACTGAGCTCACTCCGTATCTTCAAAAGTGGGGTGCCCAAGACCTCCCACAGGCGAAAAAAGTAATAATATATGGATAATTCTGGGGCCATGCCGGGTGGTCCTAAACTACCTCATGAAACGGGGATGTCCTGGTCGTAACAAAATGCAGAAAGTAGGGGCCTGCCAGGTCCTCCTAAACTCGCTAATATACCAGGAAAAGTATACTCGCTCAACTAAAATGCGAGCACTCTCTGACTTACCTATCCGTCGGCGCTCTCGCTGCAGACCCGAGCGGAAGTGGAGGTGCAAGATATTCACACCCTTCCTTCTTTTAAAACCTTTTAAAACCCATGTTTGATTGGGCGTTAAATTGACCGGGAGGTTGAAAGTAATCGTGATGAGTCGCGTTGCGGAAGCTGCTACTTTCTAGCGCATGCGTGAAAGCAAGAAGTTCTAATTCTATTGCGCATGCGTTAACCCTTAGACTCGCCGATTTGCGAAAGTCAACATGGGAATACAAATCCTGGGTGAAATCTTTAAAGAGCGAGTGTTCTGTTGGTATATGACGGCATAACCATTAGCAAGTTGAATAACCCATCGGACGCAAAGGTCAAATTGTCATCAGAACAATGAGTGTCATAACCCAGAGCTCCTGTCATACGTGTATTAAATAGGTGATGGAACAAAAAATGTGACACCAATGGCCGTAGTATATAAATATTTATTTTGGATAGGGAAGAAGCAGTCTAAGATTAGGAGTGTTCATTTTAGAAAACGGCTAACCCAGGCCAAGAGTGTAAACAGCACAAGTCTCTAAACGTATTATGTACGGTGGGACATATTAATGGAGTAGTGCTCGGTGACAATGTCTTAGTGGAATCCACGTATTAAATCAGACATGTCATCATGGGTCAGTGTGTGTATGGCAGAGTGATCACATAGAAGTTGATGTCTAAGGGTGTCAGTGAGGGCAGACAAACAAACAACAAACACACATCAGTTAGGTGAGCTATGAGGTGCAAACATGGTTGGCACCATAATCAAAACGACCCGCAACTGAAAAGCTGCACTTAATACTGAAAAACAAGACTGGTGTGTGGAGGGTCGGGGGGAATATTTATTGACCTTCCTGCTCGTTCCCCTGTCCCAAGATACACAATACACAAAAGAACAGGCAAGGTCTAACAGTGGTGTGTAACTACAATGGCGACCGTGAGGCACTGATGGGGAGCGCATGAGACGAAGGGTTGCAAAAGTTGGAAACTGTATGTCACCAAAGGGACCTGGATATTCCATATATTATTACTTTTTTCGCCTGTGGGAGGTCTTGGGCACCCCACTTTTGAAGATTCGGAGTGAGCTCAGTAGCCCTTCAATAGGTTTGGCCTAGTTAGCAACTAAGGGACAATGCCATAAATAAACCCTCCTTCTATACAGCATGCGGAGGTTGTGAAATTGAATAATATGCCACACTCCACCGAGTGGGTCAGGACACATACCATCTTTTAAAGGAGCTTTCTTGAGATATTGAAATATTCCCCCCGACCCTCCACACACCAGTCTTGTTTTTCTCTTACTTCCAGCCATCAAATTTAAGTGCTTCAGTAGACAGACTGTCTTCACACCAAGATACCTAGCACAGAAAATTGAAATATCGGGAAGAAACAGACCGGCCAGGAAGGCCAAGGAACTGATGCTGAGAGCACCCATCTTCAAGAAGAAAAAAACCTCCGATAGAGCCTTTTCAGGAGCGGCCCCAAGAATTTGGAACTCTCTCGATCCGATCATTAGAAAAATCCCAAACATCGCAACATTTAAGAGGGAAGTTAAGATCTTTCTCATGAGCAAGTTCCTTCCATAGACAAACAATTCATCATTTAAGCCTTGACATAGATATGAATATTCTACAACCATACGGGAAGTAAATAGGAATTCGCCAACTCTATGTGGATACTAGAGGCCGACGCGATACTAACTCTGGGTCTGAAAAACATAAAAGACTTTGAAAAAATCATTAAAAACATCATGTACGGGAGAATATAATTAATTACCTATCCTACCTCAGAACATTGTAGAATCGTTGTTAAACATGTACTGTACTCTATCTATTTTACATCATTGTTATCTTCCTTTTATCTAGCTTGGGAGGAAACACTCCCAACCAATTTCTCTACTGTAATATATAACATATATTCTTGTCATGTTAAGCGCTCTGATACCCAAGGGTCTTGTTCGCGCTATAGAAAACTTTCAATAAATAAATAATAAATAATTACATAAATCTATTAACTCTCCGTCTTCAAGGCACAAGATCAAACGCCCATAACTTGAATTCTGTAGGCTGTCTGTCCCAAGGCACTTTAGGCTGTCTGTTGTAGTAGACACTGGTGGGGCATGCAGGGCGTTACTTAGACTTCTCTTCAGGTTACAGCTTGCTTCTCTTAGGCTCTTATGCAGTCTCTTGGCTTCTCACATGTGTTTCTTTTTTTCCAATCATCACCATTTTTGTAAACAAAGTAAGGTCCTTGCAAGTAATCGGTCCAGTAGCTAGTAGTCTAGATTATATAAGTAGGTTTATACAGTTACAAGTCAGGTGGTGAGAAAGTTGTCCCACCGGGAGCAGCATCCTGCTGCTCAGCCCCACTCATTCCAACTGACCACTCATACAAACCATGCACTCATGACCATTCTATTACCTCACATTCTCACAGACTGAGCAGCAAGAAACTAGGAAACAACAGGATGTAACAGTCAAGATGGCTTACTTGCACTGAGGCTCCTCATTGAAGTGTGTGTCACCTTTTTAGCATCTTTTCTGAGCTTTGTATCACTGGTGGGCTGGATTCAAGCTCAGGATGCTGCCAGGAGGACAACTATGCTCTTGTGCGATCTTATTTAGCATCTTCGTAGCATCTTTGGCTGCTTTAATACGCTCATGTGGTGTAAATTTCGATTCATATACAGGTGACAAAAACTAATAATACTCTTTAAATTACAAGCAATGAGAAATGCAAAAAAATTAAAGACTTTCTTCATGCCATTCAAGTCTGAATGGACAAGAAATCTTTCTTTCTAAATACTGAAAAAAATAGGAGATCTACTTTGGAAACATATCTTGCCCTGGGAACTGGGACCTTCGCCTGTCTCAGTGGAATCTGCTGTAAATGTAGGTGTCATTTTTTTACAATAATCTCTCATTTGAAACAAAAATTAACAGCTTATGGCCAAATTGTTTTGTATTTTACGCACCTTGAAAAAATCCTACATGTGTTCCCGGGATCCAATGAGAAATCAATGATCCAGACGATGTGAATCTCTCATCTTAGTTACTGTAATTCCCTCGATTTGGGGCTTCCTGCTTATCTTATGTCAAGATTCTGAAGCATTCACAATGCTGCGGCCGGAAGTATTTTGGAACTCATAAAAAAACATAACATACAACAGCTTCTTTTAAGTCTCTTCATTGGATTTCGATTGATAAAATATGCCTCTAAACGACCATGTTCTATGTCATAAAGCTTTCCATTATCAATCATTGGATACTCACTATGGGCAAACTCCCTTCAAAGAATATATCCCAACAAGAACTTTGAGATCACAATGAGCTAACTGGTGCAGATCCCACGCTACTCTGAGGTACATTGCAGGGGTGGCCAAGATGCCGGCCCTAGAGTACTCCTCCCTGGGGGACCCTCTGCCCATCCTGATTTTATGCCTTCAAGTGGGACCTCACTTGCCACATCAGCAAGGCTACTGCTGCCATTGCTGTGGGACACCCAAGCGCAGTCTGACAGGTCAGTGGCTAGGGGGAAAGGAGTACATGGTGTGGCTTTGGAGTGAGGCTGGCTTGGTCCAGGAAGCTACGGCACGAAAAGTGTTGACGCTCATTCAGAAATGCTAAGCATATACAAATAATGATCATGATGGTTTCGGGGGCTTGGTAACAGCCTCTCCAAAGGACATTATAGATAATAACCTAGAGGATTTGTGGATGTCTACCCATTCTTTGCAAAAAGACTACACGTATTACTCAGCCTCTCACAAAGAAAACCTATCATGCATAAACTTCTTTTTCAGTACTCCTCCCTCCCCAATTAAAAGGAGGCTTCATGCTGTAGATACTAAGGAGATCTCCCTCTCCAACCAACTACCAGTCAGTATCTCCCTGACGCCTGTAAACTCACACAGCCTTACAGGCCATTGGAGATTCCAAAACATCAAACTCCAATCACCACCCCACAGTGAAATTTACAGACTGTCCTCGACTGCCACATGGAAGAGAACAATACAGGTTCCATTTCCCTATCCTCTTTGTGGGATGCCTGAAAGGCAGTGGTGAGGGGAGAATTGATTGCCATAGTGGCCAATGACAGTAGGATCAGACAAGAAGCGAGACAAGAACTGGAGAAGGCTGTTCTCAAGCTATACCTCATTCACAAACATACATGGACCCCTAACTGAGGAATGACCATAAAAACACCAGGTCCCAAGTGCAAAAGCTTGATCTGAATTCCATGCCCTATTCACTGGCCCCCCTACATCATAGATATTACAGGGAGGGAAACAAAACAAATAAACTACTGGCTCATAGGCTTACAGTTTAGGCCACTAAAGATAAGATCAGATGCATCTTGTGTCTCACGGGAGGACTCACAAACAAAATTGAATGAAGCACAGGATCTGCCATATGACATGGTGAAGACTTATCTTGCCCAGACCCCTTTGCCATCAAACTCACATCATGCTGATTGCTTGATAGCCCAATCACTCCGAATGAGGTAGCCTTCACTATTGCTAGACTTAAATCTAATAAGTACAGACACTCACATGGATTCTGCTCTTTATTATAAAACCTTCCGTCTGACACTGGCCTCTATCATGGCCCAATCTATGTAAATATTTAACAGTGATGGAGCCTTACCAGTTGCCACCGTAGATGTTAGAACCCTCTATAACTATAATTCCTAATCCCGACAAGGAGAAATGACTTTGTTCATCTTACATGCCTAACTCCTTTTTAAACATGGATGTCAAATGCTCACCGGTATCCTGGCCACCAGACTCGATAGGGTTATTAGACCCTAACCATGTTGGAAAGGACGTATGCAGATAACGCTAAGCAACTCTTCCATCATATCAATTAAGCTCAGAGGGCATGAACACCTATACTTATTCTTAGTGTTGACATGTAATAAGCGCTTGATAGATCAACTGGATGTACCTGCTCAAGACTTTGCATTTGGCAATAAATTCTACAGTGGATCTGCTGTGATTACAGCCTTCCTGTCACTGGTGTCCTAGTAAATTGTCTGCCCTCACTGGTTTTGCCTGTAAGGCAAGGCAAAATGCCGGGGTTTCTTCTCTGAGCCCTGCATTTTGAACTTTATACGGAGCCGTTTGCAGGTTGTGTGTGTGGTTTAATCGGCCATAGAGAAGATCTTTATGAGTCATAAACCACGCAAACTCTGCCTATATAAGAATGACATCATAGCGACCCTCACAAACACAATTACATCCCTTTCCACTTTAGTAGATCAAATGTCACCCTCTGGCTATAATTAGGGTTTCAAATATACAAAATCTTTTACCCTAACTCTTATGGTTTCCATAAAAAAAAAAAAACACATTGTGACACAATTTTCTATCCCCTGGGCTGCCCAATTAATCGTTTAATTAGGCATACCCATAGGAGCCTCATTACACACCACATTGGCCCTAAACTTCTCTTGCACAACAGACGAGATTTAGGCAAATGATCTGAATGTATGGCTAGACAGATTAGCAGTGAACAAAATGAACACAGTGCCAAAAATGCTCTTTGTCTACCAGCCCCTGCTGCTTAAGCCACCCCCTAACATTTTGAAGCACTTACAACAGTCTATCAATAAGTAAATCTGATAAGGGGCAACACCAAGAATGCACCAGACCCTAGCTTACCATCAATCAAGAGATGGAGAACTTGGTGTACCCTACGTGAAACAATATTACCAAACCACTCTGCTGTGTTATATGGTACATTGGTACTTTCTTGATCAGAAACTGGTTGGTATACCAAATACAGAAGGTGCCATGGTTGCCAAAGGCTAAAAATGCTGCGCAAACAAATGATGGATGAAATGCTGAACAAATGAAACATTCACCCTAGTCAAGAGATCTGGGTTAAATCAATTTTTCTTTTGCTCAGCATGACACCCCAGCTTGGACTCAGCCATATGCAAATCAGTCTTGACCCTGTTCCTCATGAGAACAGTCCAGCCTAAACTGCCAAGTCAGGTCCTCACTAGACCAGCAGCCGGGGACCAGTTTTGGGGCATCGCCCCTCATGGGGTGAATGTTTGATTTCTTCAGCATTCTGTTCATTATCTGTTCTTTTTGCTTATGGTTACCAAGGGTGCATACAACATGGGGATTTATTCCTCCCAAGTGACCAGGACCATCCTGACAGCCTGGGATGTTGGGGCTCACAAGAAGGAGCTCACCTCTTTCCAGTTCCTAACAACCACAATCTTCTCAAACTCTGACTTCTCCCAAAGACCCAGAGAATTTCAGGGGTTTGCAGGATGTTGGTAGTAGGAGGCAGGGAAGCTGTTTGACACCGCGGGCATTTTTCCTTTTGAACAACTGAAGGTAGAATATGGCCTCCCACAACCTAATCAGACACTGGTATTTGGCAAAGAAAGGAAATCTTTGGTGAGCAGACACTTGACTAAATATGAGAAGTGGCTACTTTCCAAAACAGACGACCAGCACTTTTTGGCCAATATATACACCATTCTGACACATACCAACCCCAAAGACAAAAAAGCCATCCAATAACAAACAAGGAGCTGACTCTATATGTATGTATATATGTATATGGGGCCCACTCTATATATATATCATGTATTGGAAGCAAAATTGTCTGCCAACACTATTTGTTTCAAAGGCCTATAAAAGGTTTCTAGAAAAGTTGTGTAGCTATATATATTTTAAATATGTATACTGTACATATTAGCAATGGTGTTTGCACTGAAAGTCTGAAATCAGAGAAAGAATATTCACAGAGTTATATATTAATGTGAAAAATGGTGGTTTAAAGAAAAAGGACAGCTTATTTCAAATATTTCCCAAGTGGAAAAATGTAGGTTCATGAACTGTACTGAACTCTTATTCAGTACTATCTAGTTTCCAAAGCCGTAGAGAGTAGAGAAAAGAATGTTCTGATGTACATTTAATATATGAGATTTTCAAATGCTGAAACAAGATGGACAATTTTACTCCTTGTGTGAGTGTGCTGAGATAATGGAATCACTTCGGATAGATCATTCAGGGAAGTTACTGACTTGACTATCATCCATTCCATAACCTTTTTTAGAATCTATGGGTGTCAAAAAGTGAAGCATGAGAAGGCTATTGGCAACACAGCAGGCTTTTTGGATCTCTGCTGACCAATTTGTTGGGTCATTTTCTAAGTAATTTCACATATGCATGAAAATCCACAGAATCACTTATTGAAAAAGATAACATTTTTTAAATCACAAATTGTACAGTGTACAAAAGTCTTGAGTTTTTAGCATTACATTTGCCTTTGTAAGAGGAACCCTTCATGCTCCAAGAATGGTATGTGTTATATTCACGTGTAGGTATATGTATCAAATGAATATTAGAGTTTTGATCTCATAAACTCATCAATGGTTTTATTGAGAATTGCAATCACTAATTACTTAACCCATATTACCAATAGCCACTTAGTTCTGATGTGGCCGGTACCTCAAACCACAGTAATGCTAAGGGTGGCATAATACTCGCCCATTTCCTGGCCACTCCTATGTGCGCCTAAGGTTCTGTTCCTTTGATTACGCACAGCCTAGGCCTCCGCCTGTCCTACCTTTTTCTGTACAGAGATCACCACACTGTCTTTGGAGTATTCATACACTTAAGTATACATTTTGGTAGTAAATTCAGGAGGGACGGGGGAGTGCCTGAAAAATGGGAAATATTTGCAACTAAAGGGCAGGGGTTTAGGAGGGAGAAGAGAGTGATTAAGGAATGGTTAGGGAGGGGTATAGGGAAAGACATGCACCCACACACAAAAGAGTAAGCTCACTCCTATTTACAAATTACAGTTCTGCATTTACTGTTGCCAAAAAGACCCGAAACAGGTGGAATAACTATTCCTGGGTACTTCAAAACTCTCCCATGGGAAGTAATGGGGGTAGGGTATTGAAATAAAACCCCATAGGAAGTAATGTTACATTAAATTAAATTATGCATAGTAAATAAAAATATAAATGATTTTAATTTAATGAAACAAATCTAAAAAATAAAAGATATGTTTTATTATTTTAATATATTCCAATAAACTCTCTTAATTAAAAAACATAAGGTAACATTAATTTTATTACAATCAAATTAAATTGCTTTTTATCAGTTTTAAACATTACTTTTACTAATTATTGATGCATTATGAAAATGCAAGTTTTTTTTAACTATAAGTGGGGTTTTTTTATAACAAATTTCAGAAAGTAATTTACATTTAATTTATTATTGTAAGAGTAATTGCATTTAAAGTAAGTCAATAATGCTGTAGTACTTGTTTCTTTTGTTCCACATTCAAAAAATATATAACATAAATTTACAATAATATTAAACATATTATTAATAGTAATTCTTTCATGTTTCATAACCTTTCTTTTTACTTTGCCCTATACTTTACCGTAGAGAAACTCCACATTTGGGGGAAGATCCCCCTGTGGTACAATACAGGGAAAAGTAAATAAGTTCATTACGTTTGAAAAAAAATAGTAAAAGTACTATGCTAAATATTATGGTACAATTTTTGTACATGTTTGTCTTAAATGTAGAATAAAGAAGCAAAAGCTAGAGCATAAATAACATGCATTGATGTTAAAATGCAACTATTTTAAATGCATTAAAATTCATTTTTTAAAGTTTAGATTTTTTTAAAATCCCATATTAGTAAAATATTTTTTGGGGTAAATATGATTGTCAATTAATTTTAGAAATGTATTTTAAAAGTAGGATAAAAGCAAACATGGTATGGCATTATTACTGTAAGTTTAAATTAAAAAAAATCCCACCTAGAGTAAAACTATTTTTTATTATATATTAATAATTATTAAAAGAGTTGCATAGAATTACTGAATTAATGTTATGATTTTAAAAATTGTGTTATCTTCATATTTAAATTTGAAACAGTTTTTAAAATATGTTACAAAAGGAACTAACATTATCTTCTAGTTTTATATTACTATTTTAAATATTTTATTTAATTTAACATTTTTTCCTACCAAGTTTATTAGTTCCTACTTTTGAAATTTTCAATGGGAGGGTATTGTAGTATCACTGGTTGGCCATGTGTGATGCTAGACTGACGTCTGCTCCTTTTTGGCAGTTATAACTTTTCACTCAGAAATCTACAGTTTGGAGTAACTTTACGTTCAGAATTTGTGAGTAGCCCAATGTATTAAAGTTACTCAAAAGTGTAAAAGTAAATGTACTACTATTAAATCTACACATGTAGATGTACCTTTGTGTATAGGCCACTGTGTCTCAAAAGTAGCCACAAATTAACATTTTGAATGTCATTCTTATGTTGAGGGTTGTGTAAAAATTCATTTGCAAATACAGATCGACCAAGTGGCACCTCGCTCTTGTTAATCAGCTACTCACAAAGAATTCTGATTTAGATGAAAAAACATGGGGACAGATTTACAAGAAACTGCTGCATCTCTGCATTAGAGCAGAGATGTGTCAGTTTCCCTGTGCCTGCATGCAAAACCCTTGCACCACCGTGGATGCATCGTATTGAGGCAACACACAAATACTTGTGTCTGTAATTCCATCGACCCACTGGATTCCATCCAAATACACAACTGAATTTGCATCACGCAACCTGAATTTGAACTCAACAATCGGTGTTGAGAATAAACAAGTCACAGGAGTATACCGTTGAACTCGGTTCCAGATATGTGCAATTTATTTTAAGGCAATAACTGATTCCCCCACCCCAATAGTGTCAAACCCTGTCCCGGTTCTGAGGAGAACCCTCAATACGCATTGGGTACAGTAACGCGTCGACCCCCCTCACAGCTAGTAATAGATACTATTAGTGTAGGAAATACATCATATACAAACATGACAGTTGTCTGTTGTAATCTCTGTAGCATCTAGCTGTATTTGGCATGTTGCATGTTTAATAAGTATCAATGTTTTGCACTGCCTTATAAATAAGGACTGGTTTGTTGTCTGTTACATTGTGTTTTTTGTACACTTTTGTTTATTTATTGATATGTTTTCCCAATGTATCTTTGTTTGAAATATGTTTATTGTCATTTCTTATCAGTTTCCCTCAACCTTGTGCAGTATCTTTCTCTGCGACATGAATTACATTTCTAACATGTTTGTACTCTGAGTGAAATAAGAAAAGGTGAAATAAAAGCACCATAACCACTTAATGATTTAAGGTGGTTATTTTTGAAAATAGTATCAGTCAGTGCATGTCCAAAACACCCCTTACTTTTTCTACTTTTTCTCGAATCTACAATACAGCGCACCATGGGGCAAGGTTTGACAGATGCGTCAGAAATTTTGACGCATCTTTTGACGCAAAAGTCACGCATTGCTGGAGTTGTGTCGCAAGCACCATGCAACTCCAGCTATGCATGGAGAGGCCTATACGTATTGAGTTGCATCACTCCTTACGCCTGCTCCAAGCAGGCGTAAGGTTTTGACGCAGTGGTGTCCTGAAAGTGGTGCAGTGAAATCTTGCAGATTTCACTCCGTCACTTCTACAAGGCTTTCCTGCATGGGAATGCCCACCAAGCATACATTATACCTGATGCAGATATAATGTGGAGGAGTGTGGCTCAACGATTAGAGCGGCAGACCCTGATGCAGAGGTCTGGCCCGGGACCAGGGTTCAATTCCCGACGCGGCAGGGTCCTGAGTCCAAAAATGTCCACGGACTCGATAATTCTCGCCTCGGTGCCTATTCTAATCATGGGGTCCCACGCTGCAACTCTGGGCAATAGTTGCTTAATCTCCACTACGGCGGCCCACCCGCTGCGGGATGCCTGGCTTTAACCCTGGGGATACGCAGTAGGGGTTATCTCACAGGGAAAAAGGCAGGACGGGTTCCCAAGGCAAGCGCCCTGATGCCTTCGGGTGATACGTGCGCTATATAAGTCGCAATACATTTACATTACATTTACATTTACATTAATGTGAAGCAGGGCTTTACAATGTGACGCATCTCCCTAGATGTGTCATGTTCAAAATTGGCCACAATGTGTCGCATTGTTTACGCTGCAAGGGGCTTGCAAATCTGTCCCATGGTGTTTACACTATTGTGCCATCGCTCAAAAAATCATCATGAGGTAGATTATCTCATGGGGTTCAAGGAAGTTAACTGCTTAAATCTAATAATAAATAATTATTTCATATTATGAATGATAGTGCACACTACCCAAGTTAGGATTCTGCGATTGTAAACCTGGGCGATATTCTTGGTGAACATTGGTGAATCCACCCTGCCCCATCTTTTCTGATTGCTGCTCAGGGGGGAGACAGCCGCAATCTCAAGGAAAAAGAATGGCTATCCCTTTAGCCATGAAGTGCTGGGGCAAAATGGCTTCCTCTTCAACCATGACCATTGCCACCGCGCCAGGCTCGCAGTACCTTTTCGGTAATTAACCCCTTAGCTGCGGTGGCTATTCCGCTGCAGCGCTAAGGGGGAGGCGGGGCTGCGCGGCACTCCCGTACTCGTGACGGAACCGCTCCATCACGGCCCGCGGGTGAGCTGTGCTTGTGACGGAATAGTTCCGTCACGGCCTCGCCCGCTCTTCAGAACGCTCAGCGCTCAGCGCAGGCGCAGAATTTGCACCGCGCAGGCGCGGCGAGTGGGCCGTGACGGAACCGTTCCGTCGCCAGCACAGCCTACCCGAGGCTCGTGACGGAACGGTTCCGTCACGAGCACGCAACGGGTTAAGAATACATCCGTTAACCAAATAGGAATATTGTATTGTAAGTTAGTAAATAGAGTTATGATTCCTTGAAACAGGATGTATTCAGAGAAGGGACGCAGATGCACCCATGTTTTTCTGTCTCATAGCTGCGCAGTCAAACGTTTTAGAAGGCACTGAGCTGGATGTTGTCTCAATCTTTATAAGCAGTGTACTGTAGGTGCTTCTCACGGGCTGCAGGGATGTTTTCAAGTAGGTTGAAACCGTTTTGTGTTTATTCTTTAAACGTGACAAACCTCAGCCCAAAATTCGATAAAAGCATGAAGTGGGTAGGGACTCCAAGCCCTTGTTTTTTTTCGTTTGTCACTATTCTCTTGCCTAATGCACGACCCTCGGTTCAAAGAGCATCTGTCCATGTTCAGAGCCAGACTGCTCCAGGCCGCACATGTCTGCAGCAGTCGTGCGGGAGATTCCTCTGAGACGCGGCAGCCACTCGCGCTGATCCCTGTTGCGATCTGCTTGCCAGGACTGGTCCTTGAAGGCCTGTGCTTTAGCGAGCCCACTTCCCATTCTGGCAAACATCTGAGGCAGCCTATCAGAGCGTTCCTAAACCAGATGAGAGCGATGGCGAAGGTGGCATGCAGTAGGACTGGCTCACAAATGTGGATTTCAGGTGCAGTTTTTGTGCCAGCTGTAAATTACCCATAGATATTCCGTCCAATCCAAGTATTAAGTTAGCCCTAGAGAGTGTACATGCACTCACCTGGATTAGAAAACACCATTCACGACGCTGAGCATTACTCTTTCGAGAACCTGACTAACTTCATTATCACATTAGCAACCTTGTGTGTGATTTATGTGTTGATATCCGGGTTTCCTGCCAGTTAATTTTATATAACTAGGTTTACGAGAACAACCAAAATGCATCTCAGCTATGTACGTTCTGTATCAATGTACATAGTTTGAACCACATGAAAGATGTAGTTGTTGTAATTCTGGTCAGAATGTGAATATGTTTTCAGTATCAAACTGTAACTCATGAATGTCCATTATGATACAGGATGATGTTATGACAGGTCAGATTATCACTGGACACACTGCTCCACTCTTCCTCGATTGTACGATGGGTTAAAGTGGCAATGGAAATACCTCCTCTCTTCTCCTTTAATATTAAGAGGGGTTAAAAATAACAATGAATATAAATCTTTAGTCCTCTTTGATTTTAACACAGGTGAAAGTGACACTGCGTATACTACTTGTAGCAAATGACTATTTGTTTCTGTGACATACCTCCAGGTTTTGCTGCCCTATTTACTTTCCTGGGTTCACAACTCTGCGCACTTCATGCCTGCTAACCAGGAGTAAAGTCCCCATGCTCCCCCTTTAAACATGGTTATATTGGCTTATTCCTGATTAGCATTTACAACTTGCATGTAAGTCTCTAGTATATGGTGTAGAAAGTGCACTCAAGGTCTGGAGATAAATGACACATGTGGACTGCAGCAACTATTGTGCCATCCACTACAGTAGAACCACAACCATGGCTACAGGCCTGCCTTATGTAGTCTGACTGCTGCAGTGTAAAACATGCAGTGCGACACGTCAAAATCCCCTATTTTGACAGGTAAAGCCTACCATTTTAAATTTTAGGAAGCCCGCCCACCCAAAAAGAAAAAATAGGCCTTGTAGTCAAATAAGGCAGGGTGCATGGAATTAAAAGTGGGATAGGTAGAACATGAATGCCAAGTCCCTACTGTGAAAAGGCCCTAACACTATTTTAAATGTGGCAGGCCTATAAATCAGAGCACATATTAAAATGCTAATACTATGGGGCCCATTATGATGTCGGACGGATTGCCCCCGCCAGGCTGGCGGTAGCAATCCGCCCGACATCCACACTCGTTTCCCCCCCCCGCCATATTAGTATGGCGGGGGGACCTCGGCGGACGGATAGACCGTCCGCCGCTTTTCCGCCGGGGGCCAAAAAGGAATAATATGGTGGCGGTGTCTATCAGACACCGCCAGCCATATTATGATGGGCATTATTCAATGCCTTTCCGTGGCGGCAATGCAGCCACGGAAATGCATGCGGTCTTCGCTTTAGGGGCCCCCTGCGGGCCCCCAAAGTGAAGGAGGGGTGGGGGGTGGACACGGGGGGATCTGTGGTACCCCCCTGCATTTGCATATACAATGGGGTAGGCACCGCGCGGTGCCTGCCGCATTGTGTATGCAAATGCAACATGCATTTATGGCGTTGTGGCGGGCGGTGCAGAGAGCACCGCCCACCACAATGTTATAAATGCAGGATGCGGCCGCCACTGTGGCGGCCGCATCCTAATTCCACCCACGATACCCCCGCCCTTATGGCGGGCGGTCCTGAGTCCTAATGACCCCCTATATCTCGAGAATGCAACAAGCTAGAAAGAAATTAAACAACTATTTTTATTATTTATTAAAATTCCAATTCAATGGTTAAAAGTAGATTTTTAATAAATACTAAGGAAAAGTTATCTTACCTCTGCCTGAGGTTCCTGGAACCTAATTTGCGTTTACTTTCCAGCAACTTCGAGCTTGTCTGAGCTTGTGCTCAGCTCGGAAAAAGATGTGAAAGAGGTGTGAAATTCCTGTCAGGAGCACACAATGAGCTGACATCGAAGGACACCATAGAATTCCCGCAGTGATGCTGACAAACAGCCTAGCATTGCATTAGGGTTTATAATTACAAGCCTGCATACAATGTGAACACCCTGGTGTATTTATTTTCGGACAGTATTTCTTCGATCTTCATGAATTTAGTGCTGTCATAGTACAGAGCTGTACTACGAGTATTTTGGTATTTATATTTACCTGATATATATAGGAAATTATGTTGCCAAGTTATTGTACATAATCTTGTATACAAGGGAAACAGCCTTTACTACGAGGTACATACATCCAAAGCCTTTGCCTCGCATTTTTTAGCACGCATATTTTTATCACAAATATGCATTTACAATGCATGCCGATACAACGCATTTAAGGTAAGTTAGCGGTGTGGGGGGTATCCCCAACAAATAATTTTTTTTTAAATCTAAAAACAATGCATGGTATTGGCATGCCATGTAAATGCATATTAGCAGTAAAAACAAGCGTGCTAAAAAATGTGAGGCAAAGGCATGCAATGTATTTACCACTGTTGTACCATCGTACAACCGTATACAATTGTTACATATTACAATGTATGCTTTATAACAGTCTGTTTCTACTTTTTATGAACTTAGGGGCTGATTTCGATGTTGGTCGGTTGGGTGCTAACAGCCCATTGGTGGTGATTTAACCACTGACCTCCCTACGGTCTGCCCGCCGCATTCGGTCAGGCCCATATCTGTACACCCAAGACCGCCGCCTCTGTAGGTATCAGAGATCCAGCTGGGGTGGAGTTCGGAGCTGCATCCCAGAATGGTGGCGGTGCCAATGCAGACACCACCGTCGGGATTACAGTATCCCTTTCTGATAGCCTTTTCATAGTGGTAACACCACCAATAAAATGTTAGAAATGGATATGCGGGGGCTTCAAACAGGGTCTTTTGCTGTTGTAGGCCACTTACAAATGGCCCTGGGGTCACATGTAGTGCCCCATTCACCTCCATGCAACGTGTGCCATGCACAATATGGTTCTAAGCACATGGTGCTAGGAGGTGAAGGATTCGCTGCACAGCAAAGGCATATATGGCAGCCCATTTCCATGGCCACAGCATGTCCCTGCTGTGGTACTGATTCCTTTCCGGCTGCTAACCCGGCGGTCGCTTTGTAATTCGGCGGTCAGACCGCCAGCATGCTAGTCAGTCGTCTCCTGAGCGCTGCAAATGGTCTGATCTTCCGGCATCATAATGGTGTCCTTAGTTTGGGTTTCTGGAGGAATTGGAGCATGGTTTCTCAGTTTGATAAAGACTTCTGCAAAGCTAAAACTTGTTGATCCTGAGCAGGATTATAGGGTGTTTGAGCTTTCCTTGATGTTTCCTAGGTATATATATAAAATATAAAAATGTCAACAAATCAAATGAAAAACAATAAATAAATTAGTAAATTAATTAAATTTAAAAAACATAAAAAGACACTTGCTAAACGTATTTAAATAAATTATATAAAAACATTTATTTATACACAAATGCTATAAAATGAAACAAATAAATAATAACATTAGGTATATTTATATTATAAAAATATTTAAAAAGTATACGTTTCCCACTCCAGTCTGTGCAACAGTAGGGAAAGCATTGGAGTCAGAATGGGTAAGAATGTACTATTCCTACTACAGTCTCTGCAACAGTAGGGAAAGCGTTGGACTTCAGAGGAATAACATTTACTATTCTCACTACAGTGTGTGCAAGAGATGGGTAAGTGTTGGATGCCAGAGGGTTAACATTTATTATTCTCACACCAGTCTGTTCAACAATAGGTGTTGGACTCCAGAGGATTAAAATTTACTATTCCCACTCCAGTCTTTGCAACAGTGGAGAAAGTGTTGGACTACGGAGGGTTAACATTAACTATTGCCTCTCCATGTTGTGCAACATTAGGGAAAGTGCTATACTTCGGAGGGTTAAATGTACTATTCTTAATCCAGTCTGTCCAACAGTAGGGAAAATGATTGGTTCTGGAAGGGTAATGTTAACTATTCGCACACCAGACTGTGCGGGAATAGGGAAAGTGTTGCACTCCAGCGAGGTATAAATTACTATTTCCACTCCAGTGTCTGCAACAGTAGGGAAAGCGTTGTTCATCTGAGGGGTTAAATTTACTTTTCCCACTCCAGTTTGTTGTGCAGCAGTAGGGAAAGCATTGCACTTCGGAGAAGTAAAATGTATTACTCCTACTCCATTCTGTGAAGCAGCCGGGAAAGCGCTGTACTTTGAAGGGGTTAAATTTACTATTCCCATTCCAGTGCGTGCAAAAGTAAGGAAAACACTGGATTCTGGAGGGGTAACATTAACTATTCGCACTCCAGACTGGCAAGAGTAGGGGAAGTGTTGGACTCCAGAGAGGTAAGATGTACTCTTCCATCTCCAGTGTCTGCAACAGTAGGGGAAACGTTGGTCTTCTGAGGGTTTACATTTACTAGTCCCACACCAGTCTATGCAACAGTAGAGAAAGTGCTGGACTTCGGAGTGGTAAGCTTTACTATTTCCACTCCAGTCCATGCAACAGTAGGGAGAGCGTTGGACTTTGGAGAAGTAAAATTTACTAGTCCGACTCCAATCTGTGTAACAGTAGGGAAAGTGTTGGACTTTGGAGGGGCAACATTTATTATTCCCACTCCAGTCTGTGCTACATTAGGGAAATTACTTCACCTCAAACACATAAGACATATGAAACATAACCCAATTAATATATAACAAATATAAAACTCTTTAGATAGACATTATTAACAAAACAAAATTATATTAAAAAAAACAATTAAAGAATTAACATTATTCTTCAATTTAAATCAATTTGCCATTATCTATTACTCAATTACCTTGCCACACTACTCCCCCAAACCTAGCAGCCCACACTTAAATAATAACTAAAAGTAATAAATGTAACACATGTAATATAATTTAATAATAATTACATATTAAATTAGTAATGATTCATTAATAATTATTAGTTATTGTTTAATAAGTTAATACATTAAAAAATTAATTCCCACCCTATACCCCTACAAGCCCAGCAACCCACACCTAAAATATAACATAAAGAGTCTAATTTGTACACAATTTACATACCTAATAATCAATAAAATTATTATTAATACATTGTTGATTAATTGTTAATGAATTATTACTTACCTAACTTTTGACCCTATACCCCTACAAATCCAGCATCCTGCACATAGTATATAACTTACAAAATATAATTATTACACAGTTAACATAATTAAGTCAATTACATCATTAATAATAAATTATTAATTAATTACTAATTATTTATACCTAATTACTTCCCCGCCCTACAAAAAAGCATCGTTCTTTGACAATATACATTTCTATGAACAATTACATTAAAAATTATTAATCACTTAAAATTACAAACTATATTTAAAATATTAACAAATGTACAAACAATAGTAACACTTCAAATTAATATATGAACTAACATACATAAAGATAATTCAAAAACAATATTTTTACAACTACATTACTGAAAATAATATTAACAACAATGACATTCTTGAAAACTATATTACTTACCTCTGTTATTTTGTCCAAATACCCAACCTTCTGAGGCCTTCGCTCTAGCTCCTCCTCTCCTAGTTCAAGAGATCCGCTCTATAATGTGGTATTGCAATGGTGACTTGTTACTGTCATAAATTAACCAAAAATGTCTTGCAACAGGGTATGCATTGTCATGGTGTTCACTTGCTCCAAGATGTTTTAAGATTTTCTTGTGTACAAGTAGAGGCATACACCCAATATAGATGCAGTAATACCATGAGAAGTATCTAAATTGATTGGCATCTATGTAAGTTTAAACTATTCTTGGTTTTCTATTGAATAAATATGGGGGGTAGCTCTTATGCAGGTCTCGTGGTGCCAAATGTGTTCCTGTCTAGCCTGGATGCAAGCAGGTGTTACGAACATGCATTGAGTAGTTGTTGGACCTGGCCGTTTTTGCAGGGTTATCCCCAAATCTTTTACCTGCCTCTGCCTAGTTTTCTGACCTTCTTTTCTTTGGCTTTAGGTCTCTTGGCACTTTACCACTGCTAATAAGTGCTAAAGTGCATGTGCTCTCTTCTCTAAACATGGCATGAATGGTTTACACCTGTTTGGCATATTTAATACACTTGTAAGTCCCTAGGAAAGTGGCACTATATATGCCCAGGGCCTGTAAATTAAGTGCTACTAGTGGCCCTACAGCACTGATTCTGACGTTCATTTAAGCAGCCCTTTAAACATGCCTCAGGCTTGCATTGGCAGCATGTGTGTGAAATTTTAAACTGCCATTTCCACCTATAAAAATAAACCTTTTGTCAGGCACAATCCTTCCTTTTTAATAGGTGTGCGCAGTGAACTCCGCTCTGCCAATGGAATAAGCAGAGTTTTGCCAACTCCTTGCTCCGCTGGGTAGTTGGAGTTCTGCAAAAAACTCCAAATCTGACGCGTTGCAGTTGACCCCCTATGCCCACCCCTACTGTGAACATAGTGCCTCACTGGAAGTGTCTGCAGCCTGGCTGGTTCCCTTATCCTGTCTATGGGCCTCCGAGGGTGCTTATGTGATTTGTGCATATTAGCCTTAGGGCAAGAAGATCAGGGACAATACAGTGATCTTCAAATGTCAATCTCTGCCTGAACTAAACATGGCAGAGGCTAATGAGCCACTCCAGCACTGCCAGTTTATGCTCAGGCAGAGGTGTAGCACCACAATAGGTGGCGCGGAGGGCCTCTGGTTATTCGGCAGGAAGTGGGAGAGCGCAGAGTGCCTTCCTGTAGCCGGACAAGGCCAGGGAACCGTTTGGCTACTCCAAACTTTAGCTCTGGGGCACGGGCAGACCCAGAGCACACCCTGATCAGGGGAGTGAGTGCACCACAGTGCTACCCATGCCTCGCGGAGTTGCCTGAGCCCCATCCTGGGATTGGGAATGGAATCCCTTCTGGAGGCTCCATGAAGCCGAACTCCCCCGAACTGGTGTCAGAGCGCAGAGAGAAGTCCAGAAGAAGCAAAGCAACACCTAGCAGATCATAGGTGAATATCTGCAACCACCGGGGGTGCCTGGGGCAAGGAGGAGGGATGACTGTGCACCCTGTAAACAAGTAAAACGTAGCTGCTCCTCAGGAGACTGTCCATTGGGCGGGAGGTCAGTGCATGGTTTGGGGGAAAGGGGCCAACGCATGGGGTGGGGGATAGGTATTCAGTGCATGGAGTGGGAGGGAAACATGTTGGGTACAATGTAGGGAACTGTGGAGTTGGCTCTTTAAACGGAGTGAACTATATCACAAGTTTTCAGGTAGTGGGAAATACTACTTTTAATCATTCTGGTGGAGTTCTAATATAATATTCAAAAACTCATCATTTATATTGCACTTACATGCCACCGGAATCACCTCAGTCTGCTGGAGCACTTGTACAAACCCTCTTGCTTTGTGCCTTATCCTGGCAACAGCAAGCTTTATAAACTAGGTGTGCTTCAGAACCACAATGTATTATTTTAGGGTGGAGCAGAACTCTACAGAATTCCACTGAGGTTGTTATGCAACTCTGTGGAATTCCCAGTAGTGCAACTCCACAAACTCCGTCCACCCATGGTTTTTAATACATATAAGTCACCCCTCGAGTAGGCCCTAAACATCCTGCAGGGTGCAATGTATTTTCAAAGTAAGACATGTATTTCTAAGTTTTACATGTCCTGGTAGTGAAAAACTCTTCAATTCATTTTTCACTACTGAGAGGCTTGCTTAGAGTTGCTATATTACATTTAATAAGCTGTAACCTCCAAATGAGAACAGTTAAACAGTTCATTTTTGATGTCTAGAGTTGTATGAAAAATCTTATTTTATGGTGAAGTTGAATTTTTAGTTGCAATTTTGAAAATGCCACTTTTAGAAAGTTTGCATTTTCCTGCCTTAGCCATTTAGTGCCTGCAGCCAATCTCTGGGTCACATAACTGGGTGTGGTTGGACTTAGACTTTATGCATTCCTCCTAGACAGCCACACACAATAGAGAGGTTAGGTGTGCCTGGCGGGGCCATCACTGGCAGGATAGACTGTGTCCTGCCTCCACAAAATTGATTGCATAGCCCCTGTAGTTAGCCTGGAGCTAGGACAGGGAAAGCAGGAAACCTCTGCACATCAATGGAAAACCTCTGAAAGCTTCTCTCACTTCAAAGGAAGCCCAAAGTATAAATATTGGACCTCAGAAACCAAATCTTTAGTACACTGATAGACCTGTGGATACTACAGAAGTGGGAATGCTGTGCTTTTTTGCTAACAAAAGGACTGCTGATCTTCTGCCTGCTGCCCTGCTGGCTGAGAAAGAAGATTGGACCTATGCTCTACATTCCAGGCGGAAGAGATTCCAAAGGTCAGTCAGCTGACCGCCTGTTCTGAGCTACAGGGACATACCAAGCTCCAGAGGCTCCCTGCAACTGCACAGCTGACCTGCTGCCTGGTCCTGTAACTCGACTTGCCTGAGCCCTGCTGGTCTCTGCTGGAGTGAGCTCCTGACCCCCAAGTGGTGCCCCTCATGTCCTGGGCCCTTGGTGTGGCCCTTTTGAGCTCTCCTGAAAATTTTGGGCTCTTCTTGAATGCCAACAGGCCCATTCACCCCAAGACCTTGCCACCCCTGCCAATCGTCAATGCATAGTTCCAGGAAACTAACTATTCACGCTACGGCATCAACCATCCCAGTGACCACCAAAGTAAAGCAGCAGCCCTAACAGTAAGCAAAATTGACAGGATCTTTGTGCTACAGCATTGATTATCTTCGATGCCAGGCGGTCTCTTTGCACTACATTGACTGACACCTGCGATGCTCTCTCTACTCCTCACAACTCCTAAAATTGAATTCTTGGAGCTGGACTGAGAAGGTAACTTTTTCAACAGGACTAACCTCTTCCCTGTATCCGAACAGCACTCCATCATGGTCGACTGAACTTGTGAATTTCTCCGGGTCTCGCACAAATCTTTAAAATTTGCATATCTTAGGTTCCACTGATTGGAATTTCATCATTGTGGTAATGTTTTATTCATTAAACACTACTCTGTAGCTCTAAGTTGGTGTGGAATCTTTCTTGTGCTGTGTTTTCACTGTATTACTGTTGGAAGTGCTGCATACATTATTTACCCATTGCCTCTAAGTTAGGTCTGATGGCTCTGTGCCAAGCTTTCAGAGGGCTGAGTTAATTTGGAGTTTACTAGTAACTTCACCCTCATAAGGACTCTGGTTGCTGCTTGAGCAGGGTTTCACCCCCTTCTACCAGTAACCCAATTTCTCACAATATGCCACTAAACCTCCAAAGCCATGGAAATTAAAACGAGAAAATAACAGATAGCAAGGAATTTAAACTACTAAAAGATAAACATAATAAAAAATATATGTTGCAAAAGTGCATTGCTAAATAAAGAAGAAATAGAAAGACGTCCTCATATGTCAGACAGAACCTGATGCACGAAGGTGTCATGCAAATTAGCAGCAAATGTATCCTGAGATATGTAATGGAAATGTGATGACATGAATTGAGGCAGCTCTAAACCAGCAAGGACCTGACTCAATGACTTTAATGTAAGGTCCTGTGGGCATTAGTCTGAACGTTTTAATGTCCAGTTCACCCCCTGGAGTGTGATAATTGATGCCTCTGTATTCCCAGGTTTGTGCGTGCACTCAGCCTTGTGGCATGAAGACACCAGTTGAGCGGTCTTAATGTGGTTGCCTAAGCCCAAACCTTGAAGTGATGATTAGTTTACGGCACAAGTACTTGATCCATCTCACCCTTCCTTACTTTTGCCATTTTGTACTGTCAACATCCAGGTGATGTCCTGCTCATATCCCATCATGGTTTTCCCAAAGGTGCTGTTACCATCCAATTACTACATTCCCCTCCCAGAATGTGGGATACAGAGAGATTTTAGTCTTTTGGACTGATGAAGCCATACAGTATCACACTTTCACAATTCTTGCACTACGGACATTCTTGTAGCTGGCACTATGGGATATGTACATACGAAACCCCTGTAGGAACTGATTTTGGAGAGGACTAGGTTAAAAAATGTGTGCAAACTCTTTTTTAATTAATGTGACTGCTAATGTCCCATCCAACAATGAGTTCAGTGCAATGTCACATCGAGATATTGAACCAATTTTGCAAATGGGGTGTAAATCTACATGTCTGCTGCACAATTACTCCGGCCTCTACCCCTCTCTGATACCTTCCACTCCTGACAGATCAAGGTTTGCAGGAACCTCCTTTTCCCATGGGATGAGGTCCTTTGGTTTGGGGGCAATCATCGCTTGCCAAGGTATCATAGAAGTGTCTTGAAGTGATATCCCTGACCCTTCTCTTGAGGTCATTCGATATCTTTTAACGTCATCACCCAGTGCTAAATTTGAGCCGGTGATTTGGAGTACTCGGCACCAGCACTTATTTGTCAACACCAGCGCTTGTGACAGTCTGCCACAAGGTGGCATTGTCTGTCTAATTTAGAAATTACCACAACAACAGTTAATTATTAATTCAATATACGTTGAAAATGACTATTGACTGCCGCCCAAGCCATTCTTATAGCTTTGGGGGTTTGGAATAGTCTGAATTCTCATACTTGTAGGAGTGTGATGGTCAGTAGTTGTGTTGTTACTATCATTGGCAGCATGGCAGGGGCAATGTGTGGAGCAAGCTGAAGTGGCCTCCTTACGAGAGCCTAGCATATTAGTTCCATCGATATTCTGACTTTGATATGTTGACCTCATTCCAGTGCCTAATTAGCAAAAAAATAAGTCCTGGGGTTCTCGTCAAGAGGCATCTTACACTAGCCCATGTCGCCTGTTAGCACCGCCTAACTAGAACCAACTACTAACCATGAAAGTGGGGAGAGGATGTGGCGTAATGGCCAGAGCTGCGTTCTTCGGCACTGGGGAACCAGGTTCGAATCTCGGAATCGGCTCAACTTCCTGTGATTCTCTGCAAACCACTGAATCGCCCTGTGCCTACCATGAAAACCGCTGGTGTTGATGATTAAGTGCCGGTGTTGAAACCACTGGCTCAAATTAAGCACTGTACTCATTCACAAAAGGGCACGCACTGGTGGTGGAGGCCCTGCAGTCGTGGGGGAGTCTCACTGCGAAGATTCCGCCCCGAGAGCAGAGACTGCCGCATATGTGCGCAGACTCTCCAATAAGTTCGGGGCCTCCACCATGAGGAAGTCTGGTCCGCAGTATGCACTCCACCGTGGTATGTTGTCTTTTAGAGTGTTCCCTCCGCCCTCATATCTTGCTGTTCTCTCTTTGTCCCCCTACAACTCATTTTAGGGGATAATCAAATGTATCAGGTTGGTAAAGGAAAAAAAGACCCTTTTCTAAGTACTTTTTACTACTACTAAAGCATCCTCTGTACAGTGCCCAAAATCATCTTTTGGAGCAAAATCTACAGAGCCAATTTAAATAAACAAAACACATGCGGTTGTTCTCGTTTTGTATCATAAAGCTTTTCCCACCGCTCTTCTCTTTCCTGCATTATTAATAAAGGAAACATTTTCTGTTTCAAACAAATATGTTTTCGTCATTATTTGGCCGTTTTTGCCTTTGCTTCTTCATCCGCGGCTGCCAGCAGGATATCCATTTTAAAGCTTGCACAAATTGCACAATGTCACGACGAGATTTCCTACAGATAAATAAATAAATAAGCTCCGCCTGTGCCCTGAATTACCTTTAGAATTTCAAATGCTCGTTAAAGGCATCGCTGTGTCTCACTTCAATAATCATCATGCTCCAGTTACCACTTCAAACCATCAGGGTATTATCCTGAGCGGCTTCTATCAATATTTCAACATGTGAAAGTCAAATGATGTTGAAACATTGAACTATATTTCCATCTGTGCAGTCGAAAATGGTTCAAATGCATCCTGTGTAATTGAATCCTCCCTCCCCAGTTACATGCTATCAAGTGATACCTGGCTCTTCCATATTTCCTGAAGGTTTTCCACGTCACCTCTCATGGTGTCTATATGAACATCACCTTTCAAGCTGAACTCGGGGGTATTTGAAGGTCTCCAACCTGACTTGGTGTAAAAGAGCAGTAAAACATCTCATTGCGTTTTGGCATCACGTGAGCTTTTTGCCTGTCTGCGGTGCTCAGTTGTCAGGGAAATGGGAATTAATGTGTGTGGTCTGCTGCACTTATGAAGGAAACAAGACTAATGCACCCTAACAACTCATATTTTAAAAGTAAACATGACGTAATTCATGTGGGTGACTTGTATGTACATACAATGAAAGCTACACCCCTAGGCATGTGTTTTTAATTCTCAAGAACCATTTACTCATATTTTGTACATCATCTATTACAGGTGCTGGAACTGGAGAAAAAAATTCTCCAAGAACCCATAAATTGGGGTTCAAGGTGTGGGAGGGAAAAGGGGGTGGAGTCACGAAGGGCGTAGCCTGAAAATCAGAGTCTGACAGTCAATGTGCTGCAAACAACTGGCAACAAGAATAAATGTGACAGCAAATCATCTGTTCTAGCTTGCTTAATTGGTCACAAAGATGCTGCATTTTAAAATATTTTACAGGGTTAAGACACCTTCTGCAGAGATCTTTGTGCCCTCAGTGAATGTTAAGGGGATTATAATAGCTGTAAGATAACTCTGGTGGTCAATGCAGTTCTGGGAGAGTCCTGTGTTTTGCCCAATCACAGTTCTGACACATATAGGGCCCGATTACAAATTTCACGGCGTGGCACCAGGTTTGCCCTGCCGCCTCACCACCAAAGCTGTGGTCAGGCCACCCGCCAGAATAGGAGTATCCTTCTGTCTGGCAGGCTTTGTATGTGACATTCCCACAGTGGAGTCATGAAAATGGGCAGCGCAATGGGAACACCCAAACCAGTTCCTGTAGAGCGTGGACTATGAAGTCCATGCCCTGCAGGAACAGGTGTGCATGCAAACAGGGAAGCACATGTTGTTCCCCCCTGTGTGCATCCATAGGGTGTGAGGCACCAGAGGGCCCTTTAGGGCCCCCCTTTGTTTCCTCTCTGCCACGGTTTTCAAGGGGGGTGAACAACCATGAAAACTGTGGCGGTGAGGAAACTTGTAATATGCTTAGTGGAACTGCGGCGGTTCCGCTAAGCATATTACTGCCTACTGACAGCTGCAACACCACCAGGGAATGACGGTTGCATGGCAGCTGCAGGCTGGGCTGTGGCGGTCCCACCGACCAACTCATAACAGGGCGTTTGATAGATCGCCACCACAGCGCCCCCATGAGCCTAGCAATCCATGGCCACCAGACTCGTAATCAGGGCTTTAGTAACATAGAGGGTTATTGTACATCCTGAAAAGCACATCATGTAACATAAAGATCACTGATTTGTATTTTATGTAGATAGGTAAGTAGACTACTGCTTTTGACACTAAAATAATTTTGTTACTCTCAGTTCATAAGTTGCATTCCTTCTGATATATAGCACAGTGATCTATTTACTGTCATCAAGAAGCTGCGTGCAAACAGTAAGTCATGGGTTTAGACAGTGGTGCTGGGGCAGTTTTTAGAGTGGGTCTGGTGACATCAATGGTACATTACTGACGTCATTGGGTTGAGAAAATCTAGGGGCATATTATCAAGGGAGTTTATCTCCGCTTTTTTGGCTTTAAAAGCCAAAAAAGCGGAGATAAAATTATCTCCCTATTACCTAGCTGTCGCTAACACCAGTTAGCGACAGCTAGTAGGAGATAGCGACCATCTTGGGCCCCGCTTTGCATGTCAGTGATATTTATCACTAATGACATGCAAAGTGGGCGTGCCAAGATGTTAGCGACTGGAAACAGTCGCTAACATCGCTATCTCCTATTCCCAACTTTTGGAGATATTCGCGCAAAGCGCGAATATCTCCAAAAGCTAACACCTGCCCCTGAGCAGTTCTTAGCCATGTTATCCAATGGTAGGTGGATAACATGGCTAAGAGCATTAGCTCGGTAATGCATGAGTATCGCTGACTTTTCAGCGATATTCATGCATTTCGGCCGATTTTTATCGCTTAAGAGATAAACCTTGATAATATCAAGGCTCCTAAGCGATAAATATCGCCGCTAAACCAACATAGCGATAATTATCGCTAGTTGTTGGTAATATGCCCCGTAGTCTTTTCACAAAGAACAAGTATAGCAAAGGAGCCATGCCCTCTCATCAAGAGAATGGTGAAGGTGTGGTATGCAGCCAATGGTGCATTGTGGAGTACACTGTCATATTACGAAAGCACACTGACAGTTACAGGGAACACATTTTCCATTGAAATGGCTTCAAAATTCACAATGAAATACAGTTTTACTGATAATACTGTATAGCACAAAAGATAGTATGTATTAATCGGATTACAGCAAATATTTAAAAATTGGACATCACCCAGTAAAGTGCCTTGATTTGTTTGGATACCATTAAAATCTTTGTTTCATCAGAGTTAAGAGTTACCAAAAGAATGAGCAACATTTGTTTTTTCTAACTTCTGTTACACCTTGAAATATTTGTACAGTTCAGCTACTTAAATAGTGTGTGTCAGAAAAAAACTCACATCCTACAGTCTTTCCTTTCACTCTCAGTACCCCAGCAACATTGTCAGATTGTTCACTTTACAAAATCCTCTAACATTGTGGTCAGAGAAAGAGAAGTAAATACAAATCTCCAAAAGATATAGCCTGACATTTTACATCTTAGAAAGCACAGCACATGTGTCATAATGAAAACAACATTTAAAGGCCTCATTATTGCTCAATCACCTTCTGAACTCCAGCATGGTTATGTTGGGGATGCTTTCAGCACCTATGTATTTAGATCCTTATTGTTTTTGTTCTCAATATGTTGTTATTCTAATATTGCATAAAAGGGCTCATCTGGGAATTAATAAAGTCTGGTTGGTACCCACAACCCCAATCGCTGGGTTACCTTTTGTATCCCAACTTTGTGTTACGTATGAGTGATTCCTACACCTTATATACACCTTGTATTCCTACACCTTATAACCCAAGTTGTTTTGAATAGCATTTCCTGTACTTTAATTTACACACTTGTATGATTTATTGTGTCTGATGTATAGGTCTCTGACATGCTACACTGGAAAGAGTAGCGCTATAAAAGAACTAAATTAAAAAAGAATTGGCGCATGCCATTTAAATTATTATTAGTTTGATTACTGATTGTTAGATCTGACATCCTTGGAGTGGTTTTCCACCAAATATTTTGCAGTCACTCCCGTTTTGCCAAATTCGTTTTTGTTTTCCTTAGTATTCTGTGCACTTTACCACTGCTAACCAGTGATAAAGTGCTCGCGCTCACTCCTTTGAACTTGGTAAAATTGCCTGACACCCAATTGGCACATTTGATTTACTTATAAGTCCCCAGCAAAGTGGTCCTACCTATACCTGTACCCAGAGCCTGTAAATTAAATGCTACTAGTGGGCCTGCAGCAGCAAGTGTGCCTCCCACTTAAGTAGCCATTTTAAATATGTCTCAGGTCTGCCTTTCCAGCCTGTGTGCAGTTGTAAACTGCCATTTCTACTTGGCAAAATAAACAATTTTGCACAGGCGAAACCTTCCTTTTTGATACATGTAAGTCATCTCGAATGTAGGCCCTATAGATCCCATAGGGCAGGGTGGTATTTAAAAAGTTGGACATGTACTTTAGACTTTTACATGTCCTAGTAGTAACAAATTCTGAAATTCAGTTCTCACTATTGAAAGGCCAACCTCTCCCATAGGATAACATTGGGTGACCTTATTACATTTAATAAGTGATTAATTTTGTTTTGGAACTTAGGAATTACCAGGAAAATTGTTAATCCGGCCCTCATCTTCAATTTCACCCTGAGACCCCACATGTCTTTACCAGGGTGCATGGCTAGATGAAATACTCCTAATCCATGGAGGTACCTCAGAACTTGCAATCCTGGTTTCATCAGTAACTCCTGTTATGGATAAAATTAGCAGTGCTCAAGCAAGGTGAGGAAGTTGAAATTGAGAAAGCTCACACACTTGGCTTGAGATCACTTTATGTCATTGGGAACTGACAAGAGACCATAAGACATTGTTGAAATTTACTTCTTATGAACAAAAACACCTTGGAGAAAGGTGAGAAGAAACACCATTCGTATCTTGATGGGTGATCGTGTTGTACTTCTGTGTGATCTGGCAAAGGGCAGCCTAATGAAAGGGATGGTGTAAGACCAGTTATTGACGGCCTGGCCCACAGGGAATGAGGATCAGATGCGTGTTACTATACAGTTCCTGATCAACTAGTAGCTTTTCCATTTCACATTAGTTAAAGAGCAAAGAGCACATTCATAATGTACATGGACAAGGACCATCAAGGCAATATCCCACAGCCTGCTGATGATGTGTGCAATGGAAACCCTTTGATAAGATAAAGACTAATACAATTCTCAGGAGAGAATGGAATGTCAAGAGAAAGGGGAAACCATATGTTAGTTTTGTTATTTATCACAGTGTGACATGAGCTTGATAGCTGTTACAGGGTTAGTATGGGATAAGTGCAAGTGCTCAATATTCAAAATTTGGGTCATTGTTGGTAAATGTGAGTGATATGAAGGAGTGCTTGTTGGCATAAACACAGACTAATAATGGTGGGGTGTGTCTCCAATAAAGATATTTAAAAAGGTGTAGAGTTAATGGCAGTAATTCAGAGGAGGTCTGCAAGATCATGAGTCCATGTCGGACAGAGATTAAAAAAGAAACCCTATTATTTCATTCTTTTCTATTTGATATGCAGGGGATAAGTGAAGGCAGTAAATGTAGTCAATATTACATGCACCACGATGTAATGTTATTTTGGATAACTGACATCCTCATGAGAGGTCACTTAATTGGAAATTGTTGAATTTCCCTTCTAAGAGGGTGCAAGTAGCTCATTTTTAACTAGGTGGAAGCTATGGTGATTGCAGTCCAAGATACACCATTGCAATATTACTACATTAAAAGTTTATGTTCATGAGTTAAAAAATTGGGGAAACTTGATGTTGAAGGCGAGGACGTGGTTAGATCCTGTCACCATCGTTGCAGTTTAAGCCCCATATCAGGGTCATGTTTGATTAAATTGTTATGCGGTAACTCAGGGTTTGTCGATGGATGTTTATTAGTGGCTGAACACTTCAACCAGGTTATGCATCCTGTTGATATTCGGGATTATGTATGCTTCTGTTAAAGCAGCTTTAAAAGGATACAAGGAGCCAATAAAGAACTTTGACAACAATTACACATCTCAATCAGATCCTCATGGCCAGCCTTTTACTGGGTAAAGTACAGGACATTCAGTTCAGTTTGACCACAACAACTTAACCAGTTACACGTTTTTAGGAGGCTGAAGAGCAGGCCGAGCAAGAGACTACATCAAAACCTGTTGCAAGACATTACTAACTTAGCTCAATTTAAGAACGTACTTGAAACATACGTTGAAATAAACCAATGCTGCTTTGGACATTTGAGGGACCATGCATACACTGATCAGAGGCAAGTTGATTGCTCTGACCACCTGGCTGAAAGGAGAGGACTTTTTTTCAGGGGAATCTGCAGTACCTACCTCTCTAGAGCACTTGTAATCGGGTCAAATGAATTAAGTGAAGGGCCACCTGAATATGAGCTTGGTTAGTAACTCAGACAGGATATTCTGGCTCTGCAGCGAAGTTCCATTAGATGGGTAATAATGCTCACAGATTGTCAGCACAAAGATTGAAAGCAAAACTCTGTATCAGACAATCAGGGGGATCAGTTTCAGGGGCAGTGAAAGCATTTTTGTTTTTTAAGATGATATTATGATCTCAGTAGAGAACATATTAAATGTGATTCCTCGATTTCTAAAGTACTAAATGAATATGGGGGATTCTTGTTTGTTGTTAATATATTTTTTATTCGGCAAATATAGTCATAGACATGCCACAATACAGCGTATAGTTAAAATGCAAATTATATAATCACTGCAACCATAAAAACTGTGTGAGACACAATAAAATCCTATTAAAATATATGATGGGTGCTGTACCACTGAGGAAAAAGATCACATATACATTAAGTATACATTTCTACATGCATACACAGGGTGTATGCATGTCCTCGAAGGGTGGGTAAACTCGTATTTCAACCCCATAATCCCTTTTAAATTATATCACCAATTCATTCAACGACTCCTGTATTGCGATTAAAAATCTTCCGATTGCACGTCACATTTGAAAATCTCATATTTATCAATAGACTAAGAGCTTGATCCCTGCTATCAATTTTATAGTTTGGGTTTCCAAATGAACACAGAAAAGACTGCTTCCATTTTCAGGTTAATAATCAATTGGTCAAGTATCTTGTGGTCTTTTTGAGACCACATTAAAAAAATATCCCACAATCCATTACTATAATGAAGTGGCTATTTATCCAGCTGCCAGCCAAATTGTACATAATCTCTGCTATTTAACCAGTGGACGGAAAAATAGTGTATAATCTCTGCTGTTTAGCTGTCCAGAGGCTAAATAGGAGAGATGTTGCACAATTTGACTGGTGGCCTGATAAATATTGTGAAGGAGGATTCAAAATTTGCAAACATACGTGACAAGAATTTTCAATTCTATTAAGGACAAGGAGGCGAGGATTATGCTTTCTCATTTCTTTAATGAAATGCTCAGCAGCCAATAAAAGTAACCAAAAAACTACATTTCCCATGAACATTAGGGAATGACCATAGAGACTACAGTATAAAAGGTCCCAACATTAGTCCTTCTTCCTCTTTCTTTGTTGTGGAAACAGTTCAAGGTCAAAATACAATCCAATGTAGAAGAACAATAACAACTCCAAACACGCCGCAGAAATCCAAAGGATCTGGAAGCAGGCAGTAGAAGAACTCTGGGTCCGTGAACCAGGAGAAAGATGAAATTCAGGAAGGCGGCAAACTCTACTTCGGGTCTGAACCTGAAAGAGATATAGAGCCGTAACATCCAAATATTGCAAGAGAGTCAAAAGCAATCCAGGGGGGGAAAGAACAAGGAATAAGAGATTTGCAATAACATCAAAACAGATTGCAGAATATAACAATGCAAATCAAATACAATGGGATAATCCTCGCCTCCTTGTCCTTAATAGAATTGAAAATTCTTGTCACGTATGTTTGCAAATTTTGAATTCTATGTCAGGACAGGAGGCTCCGATTATGCTTGTTTAAAGCTGTTCCACCACCACAGAAGCAATATTATCAATTGGTTTGTAATAAAACGTTTTGAAAACTGAATCAGAAGACCAATCTGCGGCCTTCATAATGTCAAAAAGAGTAACACCCATGGAAAAGGCTTTAGAAGCCATTGCTCCATGGGCAGAATGTGCACCAAACACAGATACATCAATGCCCGCTTCGGACATAAGCCAACGCACCCAGCGCGCCAGAGTAGCTGGAGTGACAGGGCGAAATGGTTTCTGTAAGGCAATTAACAATTGACCCTGCATGTCGGAACGTAAAGAAGCAGTACTCACCTCATAATCCTTAAGGCATTGCACAACACAAAGGTTGGGATGTGCGGGAAAAGACGGATAAGTAATGAGAGTAGTATTACACTTAGTTCGTCTGGAAAGGCGAAAAGAAACACCCTCAGGCGTGAAACTGCGACTCGCAAGATCTAAAGCGCGGACATCCGACACACGCTTACAAGATAGAAGACACAGCAACATGGTCAACTTAGTGGACAATTGTTTACGGGACAAAAACGGATTGGAAGGCCAGGCCTCCAAGAACCGCAGGACAATGGAAACATCTCATAGAGAGACATACTTAGAAGTGGGAGGCTTCGAGAGACGAATACCTTTAAGCAATTTGGGAATGAAGGGGTGCTCACCAGCAGGCTTGCCATCAATTTGGATGTGGCCAGCTGAAATAGCGGAACGAAAATTATTGACCGTCCTGTAAGCCAGACCTGAAGAAGCCAGAGACGCCAAAAAATTAATGATTGAACAGATATCCGCTGAAACGGGATCAACTTCCCGTTGAGCACACCAATCACACCACCGCTTCCAAGCACCTTTGTATCGCTTGTGAGTATTGGGAGACCATGCCTAACTAATGAATTTGGAAGCATCGCTAGAAATGCCCGGGATCGTCCAGCGATCCCCGAGATTCGCCATGCCAGCAGCTGGAGAGAGCCTGACAGAATCAGGGGATGCGGATCTTCGAGAGGATCCAACAAAAGATTCCACTTCTGGGGAAGAAGGAGAGGTGGCTCGCAACACATTTCCAGGAGAACCGGGAACCACGCTTGAGCCCTCCAGAGCGGAGCAATCAGAATCAGATCCGCTCAAAACCGTTTGGTGTAAGCCAGAACTCTGGGAAGCATCATGAATGGGGGAAACGCATAGCACAGAGTCGACGGCCAATGCTGAAGAAAAGCATCCGTGGCTAGAGCTAGCGGATCCGGTCTCCAACTGTAAAACAGCGGTAGTTAAGTGTTGAGGAGAGAGGCAAACAGGTCTATGTGACATTGACCCCAACGCCGAAGAATGGAACGGAACACTCGAGGGTGAAGCCTCCAGTCGCTGAAATCCCGAAGATGTCTGGAGTGCCAATCCGCAACTTGATTGTTGCGCCCCGGAAGATACTCCGCAATAACAGTGATCCTCTGCTGCAGACAAAAATGCCAAAAATCCTTGGCTATCTCCGCTAACACATGGGACCGAGTCCCACCCAGCTTGTTGACATAGCGGACTGCGGACACGTTGTCCATCCGGAGAAGAATGCAGCAACTGGTTTGAAGCGGAGAGAAACACTTGATCGCAAAAGAACCCGCCAGGAGTTCCAGACAGTTTATGTGGAGAGACAACTCCTGAGGGGACCAACGACCCCCCATCGAGACAGGTCCGCAACGGGCTCCCCAGCCCCATCGACTGGCATCGGATTCTATCACCAGTTCCGGCGATGCACCGAATAGGGCTCGACCATTCCAGGCCTCCATGTGGTCTAGCCACCACTGCATCTCCCACTTCACTTCCTCTGTCAGAGGAATCTGATCCGAGTACCCGAGACCTTTCCGGAGATGCTGGATCTTTAGACGCTGCATTGCTCTGTAATGTAGAGGACCCGGAAAGATTGCCTGAATTGAAGACACTAACAGACCGACCACACGTGCCAACGATCTCAATGACACAGTCTGTCTGGAAATAATAGATATCAATTCCCTCTTGATGTAACGAATATTTTGGCTGGGCAAGAGGAGTTGGCAAGCAACGGAGTCTATCTTGAAACCCAGAAAATCTATAGACTGAGTGGGAGTCAAAACAGATTTCGGAACATTGATCAGAAACCCGAGAGATTGCAAAAGACCGATGGACCACTCCAGATGTTGCAGAAGCCGGATCAGACAATCCGCCATAAGGAGAATATCGTCCAAATAAATAATCAGTCTGACACCCCGAGCTCGCAGATGTTCCACAACTGGTCTCAGTAGTTTCGTGAAGCACAATGGTGCCGACCAAAGGCCGAACGGGAGAACCTGATATTCGTACCAAACTCCTCGCCACTGAAATTGGAGAAACCGACGATGGGGCTTGAAGATCGGTATCGACAGATATGCATCTTTGAGATCCAGGCGGACCATCCAGTCCCCTTCGCGCAGGAGATCCCGCAAGAGATGGATGCCCTCCATCTTGAAGTGCCGGTAAACCACCCCACCGTTGAAGTCTTTCAGGTTGAGAACTAGGCGAGATCCGCCTCCTTTCTTCTCGACCAGAAAGACTGAGCTGGCAAACCCCGTCGGATGACGGTCGGTTGGAAGAATCGCCCCTTTTTGGAGAAGAACATTTATTTCCTCAGAGAGGCAAGCCTGATCTTGAAGGGAAAAACTTAAACAAGGGGGAGGACGGGTCTGATGCACAGGGTGATAGAACTCTATCTTGAACCCTTGTACTGTTTCTAGCACCCATGCATCGTTGGAGATCATGCGCCAGTTTTCGAGAAAAAACTGTATTCGACCCCCCAGCATCACATCGCAAGCATGAATCAGGCTCACCTGCAGAGTTGGAGTCCTGGTAGTGTACTTGTTGTCCTCCGGAACGGCCTTTTCCATATTGTCCCTTCCCCTTGCGGGAGGGATAGAAGTTAGCTCTGGTGGAGTATCCTGAGTCGTGTGCTCCACCACGATGAGAGGGATTACCTCGGTGGGACTGTTGAGCGGAGCCACGGCCGAACGAGCGTCCATGACCTCGTCCGGCCCTGGCAAAAACCGGACGCATAGCCCGGCGCAAGGATGCCTGCGCCTTGTCAATGCCACTGAAGGTGGAAACAAACTTAGTAAGCTCTTTCAAGAAAGGCTGTCCAAATAAGAGACCTTGCACGTCAGGACCAGATTCCGAAGTTGCCAGCTCGGACAGCTTTGGATCCAGTTTCAAAAGAATCGACCTGTGCCGTTCAGCAGACACAGCGCAATATGCATTCCCCAATTGGCAGATCGCCCTTTGGGCCCATTCAATCAACTCGTCCGGGTCCACAAGGGCTGAGGCCTCCTTCGCCTGAAAGCCTAGATCCAGAATCTTGGTAAGAGGCCCAAGCATGTCCATCATCTTGTCTTGACAAGACCGCCAAGACCGGTCAAGGCCCTTTTTCGGGTCCTTAGCATATTTCTTCAAATAGGTGACCATCATAGGGTCGACCTCCGGCGTCTCAGCTAAATGGTCAGCGAGGTCAGGCCTCGGACATTCTGAACGGAGTCTAGCATGGACCGAAGCCTCAAAAGGTTGCCGAATATGTGCTTGAATGTAGGCGGCAACAGCAGGCGAAGGCAACCAGGAAGATGAATTCGGATGTAAGATATCCGCTGGCTCAAAAGTGAGCACCGGAGGACGTTCCGGAGCGTCCACAAAATGCTCTTTACGGACACGCTTTTTTGGCGGGGGAGAAGTATGGTCCGAAGACGTTGAGGAATGAGCATTGTCCGAATCAGTATCCTGAGGTGCAGAAGCACTGGAAGGCGCAGCCGCCAAGGTCTTAGCCAGTCTCTGGAAGTCAGATTTATGGGGATTAACAGGTGACGTCGTGGATTTTTTAGGAGTAGGCAGCCATCCTTGCTGCTGCGCATACATATTTAAATGACGCTTGAGAGGAGTAATTGCACGTACCAGTGCTTTATTAAACGACCGTTGGACTCCTTTGTCCGCTTCCTCCACCAAATTATGCTCCAAAGAGCCGTCATCCTCATCCCCATAATAGTAGTCATCATCTGCGTCATAGTATTCTGCCATTCTACACAAATGTAGTAATTAGAGCCCACTAGATGACTACAGGAATATGGAGTGTCAAAAACACAAGGTACGGGGGAGTGTGAAAAAACCCCACAGCAGGCTTATGAAAGAGCAGGCACAAACCTGACTCCAAAGGAATTCAAACGTGGAGGGAGCAAAAAGTCTGCGCAGTCCAACACACTCTAGGCAGAGCCTATGCTACAAGTTCCAACCGAAGCCTTCACCAGACTCCAGTGTCACACGGGGTTAAATCGAGACAGGCTGTGGGCATGGGCGTTGAAAAACGTCCTCGTCACTCAACCGGCGCTGAGGAAAATTCTCAGAAGCCGGAAAGAAGCAGCACGCATGCGCGACCGCCGCCTGGCACAAGAAACCGGCTCGAGAGCGCTCGCGCTCTCAGTGCGAGTCGGAACCCCTGCTCCCGCTCCACAAGGTCCGTAGGCAACAAGCAAGCGCCCGGACAGAGAAGCGGAGGTGTTCACACGCTCCTACCAAAGAAAACGCCGAACGGACGACAGAAATCGAAGCTCACACAATAACCAGACGGAGCCGGAGTGCACCAATTAAGCGTGAATGCTGCGCGCACTTGAAAGATGCCAAAAACACAAGCATGAAAGCACAATGGCACAGCAAGCATTCAGCAAACAAGTAAGCATAAATAGATAAACACTTAACTGGCTGCGGAGCAGCAAAGAAAGAGGAAGAAGGACTAATGTTGGGACCTTTAAAATTGTAGTCTCTATGGTCATTCCCTAATGTTCATGGGAAATGTAGTTTTATGGTTACTTTTATTGGCTGCTGAGCATTTCATTAAAGAACTGAGAAAGCATAATCGGAGCCTCCTGTCCTGACATAGAATTTATTTAGCCAACCATGAAGAAAAATGGGACAACAGGCAATAGTAGAGTGGTGGCCATCTTGCAATGGGGTTGCAACATGCGTGAGGCATTTGAAAGTAAGTGCATATACATATGTATAATAAGTTGTACAAAAGTAAATGCATGAATTAAGCTAAGCTGTTTGCATTTGAGGAAACAGTCAAATCAATTTTGAATAAAAACATTATCTTATTTTAAAATTCAAATAAGAACTGTAGGAATCAAAGTTTTATTTCAGGAGCTTTAGGATATGGCACACAGATATTTTGCACTGCAGTCTATGAGTATTTCTCTGTCTGCAAATAATAAAGTGTATGTTTTTAAAGCATGTTCCATAAATGTTTTATTCACTCATGAGAATACATTGTCTTTTTTAATGTTCAAGATCCTCCTTTTGATGATTTTTATGGGTTGGTCTCTTTTTGAGCTTCCTATGTAATGCCTTTGCTAGCTATAGACTTCTTTTCAAGGGGGGTTGTGCTTGTTTGGTATTTCAAACCTGGCAACACAGCAGCAGTCATCAAGCAGCAGCAAACAGGGGATGGAGACCTATTGGTGGTAATGGGTCCCAGTGGGAGGGACATGTACAGTAGGCAACTGGTGCTTGGGGGCAATGTGCAGTGGGACACTTGCAGGAGGTAAACTGAGTGAGACACAGTAATGGGGCTTCTGAGGAACGGGGAAGTGAAAGCAGGCGATAGGTAAGTAATGCATCTGGGTAATTCACAGGAGGAAGTCACACTGCTGCCTGTGAATAAACACACTTTTTCATACTATTCACCAAGCCTAAAGAGTTTCAGGCATCGATTCTTATTGGTCCCATGTCACGAGTGGCCTCTTTAGCCACACTGACATTTCAGTCACCTGCACAATGCATTTTTCAGTCAGCATCCTTCTGTCTCTACTGGGAACTAATTTTTGTTCCCAACAGAAATATGAATGACAAGCTTGTAGGCTGTACAGTACTAAAGTCTCTGTAGAGGGGGGCTGGGGAAGGAAGGAAGAAGTAGGACCAGTAGGAGGAAGATGATGACATTTGGGAGAATAAGGGCCCGGAGGTGGACCACCAGGAGTGGTAGAATGAACAGAGCCAGAAGGGCCAGAAAAAGAAGAACCTGTGTCAGGGAGAACTAATCAAGGAGGTCCATGTGCCAGGACTAGGAAAATAGGACCAGAAGTACCAGAATGAGAAGGATCAGGAGGGCCAGGATGATGTGAAACAGGGGAATCTGCATTGAATGAACAAGGACCTGAAGCAACAAAAGGGTCAGAGCTAGAAGGAAGCCAAGACTGTGGATCATAACAATGTAGAGGGCTAAAAGGGTCTGAGCACACCGACCAGGACCAGAGAGACGAGGATGACCAGGGCCACGAATAGCAGGGTCAGGGACAAAGACCAAATAGGACTAGTACCACCAGGAGAACAATGGAAAGAAGGACTAGAGTCAGGAGGGCCAAGACCACAGAGGTCAGATCAAGGAGGACCAAGAGTCCAGAAGCAAATGCTTCAGTAGCCTGAGGGTGGATCTGGTAGAAGAGAAATTGAAACTTGGCAAAGGGGTCTAAAGTTGGATGGATGAAGAGAAATGTCTGTGAAGAAGGGTCTGAGACACGTACATGGTTGAGGTCAGCAAAAATGGTTAATGGCTAACAAAGGGGGTCAAAGGGCTATCACTATTAGCAAAGATGAGCTCAGAATCATAAGAAGGCTCAGATGAACAGTAGAGGGGGTGTGGGAGGCTCCACATGCATAGTCTCAGAGGGTCTAAAGTGGTAATCAAAGTAACAAAGGGCTCTGATTTCCAGCTGTGATAGGACTGGGAACCAACACCTACAGTGATATCTACAGCACCAGATTAATGATCTGTGAAATTCTAGGGCTAGATGAAGGATGGTGGGGATATATATGTGACAGACGTGTATGGAGCGTCAGCAAAGAGGCAATTAGTGTCAAGAATGGTACAATAGTCTGTGTGACTTCCAGACAGTTAAGTTGATATTCTTTGTGCGTCTATGTAAGGTGGATATATAGCAAGTGTGTAGCAGTTAGACTCTATGTGGGGTGAAAGTCTAAGTGAATGGACCACTGGAATGCATATTATATGCTGTAATGGACAGTGTGCAGAGCTTCTCTAGATAGTGGTAGTGTTTTGACTGCACTAGAACTCAAATACCCTTGTGGGTGATTAGCCACGTTCTGTAAATCCGAACTGATTGATTGATCCCTGTGTCTGGAGGGTGGAGACCCAGACACTGAATTGAGTAAGGATGGATAAAAGGCTACCCACTGAAATTCTGTGAGGTCCTTCTTATCAAATGGATAATTAGTTCTTCCTGAGAGACGACACAGGGTAGATGCTAGGAGTGAGGAGTAATTCAGAGTTTCTCTTGTTAAAGGTGGAAACATTTCTAAGCAGGACTGCCCTTTTGTCTGTGCCTGATGAATGGTCAGGAAGGCTGAAGGCAGCCAGGTGCTGAGTTTTCACACTTCATTGTGTCCTTGTTTTGGATACTCCTGCTTGGAGCTAGCACTATTGCTACTTCTGTGAGAGCCGTTATCTAGCACAAAGGCTGTGTCTAAGCTAATGCCAGCAAACTATATTTAAAAGGGAATCATCCCAAATCGGTTTCAAAATCTCCACATCCCCTGTCTGGAAAATGAGTATAAAAGTGGAACTGTGAAATGATCTATCGGTAGGCACAAGAATGGAGATAACAAAATGCCCCTGTTTATTTTGTGTGATATTTCTTAACAATATTTGTAATAAAATCAATGAATACAATATCTCTGCTAGCTATTTTCCTTCTGTCTTTGATGCTTACATATCTTTCTCTGATTTACTGGGAATGTTTATTCATATTCCTGTGACATTCAGTACCAAAATTATAGTCCTATTGCTTTGCTCGTGGCTCCTTGATGGAATGCTTCTTTTGGTGTCCTCACAGAGTAGAGGTCGTTAGAGGACAGACTTTACACCATCCACCCTGTTTGGCATACAACCTCATTGTAAGGGACAGGTTACAAATTATGAGAGAAACCTCCCAGCATGTGGTGCCAATTAGTGAAAACAAACTCCTGCTTTGGGAGCTTGTTTTTGAAAAACAGAAAAAAAGTTTGATAAGCTTGCCGGCTGGCTACTATGTCTGATTGTAATGTTGGTCAAACATTTGCTGCACAGACAGGAACTGATATGACAGTGGTTCCTATCAATGTAGAAAGTTGTACACAGGGCCAGTAGACAACTCTAATTTTGATGGGCATAGGTCCCTTAAGTTGGCAGCGATATTGTCCTCCATCATCCTAATGGATGTAACTTTGTCCACCAAACTTTAAATCAGGCCCATAGTTTTTCTTCCTTCCGTCATGAAATTGTAATGACGCCTCTCATTTATATTGTGTTGGTGACTTCATAAGGAGCCCTAAGCAATTGGTTGTATTTTGCCACGACCACCCCAAATATCAGTGGGTATTATGTCACTGGGATACAACATTTCCAGCTCTAGCCTTTGCTTTTACAAATCATTGTCTTCAGGTTTTAGTCTAACATGGAGCCTTTTTGTAATTCTATATTTCGAACAGATACATTTCCATGTTTTTTTGAGTTAGAGTGAGTACATAGCTGTAGAAGAGTAAATAGCTTCAACTATTCTTGTAAAGGTTCTAATTACCTTTACCATTAGCCACCTCTGTAGGAAAATATAAAGCAGTAGGCGCACCAGTGGACCAAAGGACTGCCCTAAAAAGGGCCTCCCAACTCAGTGTCACGCCCCATGGTTAAATGGAGTGGCATCTGTGCCATGTCTGTCAATATAACTTGGAAACATTCAAACATATCGGATCTTTAGATTTATAAGCTGCATCATTTGTTGTACAATAAGAACACAGGAATACAGCAAATTTACGGGGAATTAAACAAAGGGTGTAATCCAGCATTTAGGGCTATTTTCTTTGAGCACAATTCACACTTGCATCCAAAATGGACCCAAGGATGCAATTAGTGCTAGAAAAATAGTGCGTAATGCAAAAAAAGGGAAACAGCAGCAGCCATCAGATTCTTGCACTTGCTAAATGTGTTGTTCCTGTTCCCTGCTAATGACCCCCAAGTTGGTGTGGTAACTAATTTCAAAGCAGATGTGGTGGCCTTAGGAGCCCTTTCCCTTTGGCATTCATGTTGGCAAACTGAGAGGGAAGAAGATTTCCATGATGGAAACTTTTTTTTTGTTTAAAGCAACACTGTTATGTTTGTTATGTTACTTTGGTTTATATAGCGCCAGCTCACCAACAGGTCTCAAGGCGCTCCAGACCAAAGAAAACACACTTTATTCTTACTCACAGAAACTTAGACCAGATTGTAGGTTAGCCTGTGTGTCCAAAAGCCTCCCTAAATAGAATCGTTTTCAACTGTTTCCTGAAGCAAAGAAGATTCGACTCCTTGCGCAAGGACACTGGTAGCTTGTTCCATAACAGTGGGGTAAGTATGGAGAAGGACCTTCCGCCTTTTGTGACTAAGTTAAAGCGGGAGCAAGTCAACAATAAGGCATCAGATGATCTTAAGGTTCGTTTCGGGTTGTAGGGCATTAGACGATCCTTAATATAACCAGGTGCTTGCCCATGAATTGCCTTGTGTGCGATGCACAAGCTCTTGAATTCTACCCTCTGCTTCATAGGAAGCCAGTGGAGCTTAGACAATAAGGGGGAAGCATGTGATCTTCTCGGAAGTTTAAAGATTAGGCGTGCAGCGTCGTTCAAAACGACCTGCAGTCTTTGGATCAAATTCTTTGGTAGAACCAAGTACAGGACATTGCCATAGTCCAGTCTTGAAAATATGGTGGCCGAAACCACTGTCCGGAGCATAGATTCGGATAAAAGAGGGACTAGTCGACGCAATTGCCTAATTAGGCCAGTGCAAGTGCCCACAACAGCAGAAATCTGGGAAACCATCGACAAGTCCTTGTCGATCTTTATACCCAGACTTTTCACATTGGGCTTTGGCATTGGGGTGGGCCCAAGTTATTTTGGCCAAAACAGATCTCCCCAAGGTGAAATGCCGGTTGACACCACCAAAACCTCCGTCTTCTCGGGGTTGATCTTCAGCAGATTGTCACTCATCCAGCTGACTGTATACCTAAGTACCTCCTGTGTATGTAGCTGAGCTACTTTAGAGTTCTCAATACTAAAGAGTAGTTGGGTGTCGTCTGCGTAGTTGAACACCCGACAACCCATCTGTACCAAGGATTCAATAAGGGGTTGTAGGTAAAGATTAAAAAGTAACGGTGATAATGCGGATCCCTGCGGAACCCCACAGTTCATACTGCCCGACTCAGAAATCTCCTCTCCCAATTGAATCCTCTGTTGCCTCCCTGTCAAAAAGGACTCTAGCTAATTATAGGCTGTGTCCTTTATTCCAAAATTCGCCAGTCTGTCCAAGAGCAGATCATGGCTGACAGTGTCGAATGCCGCTGATAGATCTAAAAGTATCAGGGCACTCGGTTTCCTACTGTCAGCCATGTCCCTGAGCTCATCCAACACCGAGAGCATCACCAACTCGGTGCTGTGATGTGCCCGAAAACCTGCTTGGCGTCCCTGGAGGAGATTGTGTGATTCCAGGAAGGCAGCCAACATTTGTAGCACATGCTGCTCAAGAATTTTGGACATAAACGGCAGCTGAGAGATTGGTCGATAATTTTTCAGGTTTGTTTGTTCAGCTCCAGGTTTTTTCAGTAAGGGTCGTACCCGGGCTTCTTTAAGCTTCATTGGGAGATAGCCCATCCGTAATGAACTATTTAAAAAGGAGACAATATGGTCTGACATCAAGGCTAATGCTCCTCGGAAAATAGTCGGAGGACATGGATCTGCCGGTGAGCCTGATTTTATAGAGGACATAAGATGTTCAAGCCTCATGACGTCCAACTCTGGAAAAGTTGAAATAGTACAATCTTGCGGTACTTCGATCAGCTGCGGTACATAAAGGCCACTCACCGTATTGCTCTTGATCTCAGAGAGAATAGTCTCAACTTTTTCTAAAAAGTAATGTTGGAACGTATTACACTCAATCTTTGTAACCGCATTCGTTGGTTTCTTTGTCAATTCTGACAAAATACTAAAAGTTTCTTTCTGCACATTATGTGCCCGCTTAATGCGGATATCAAAGTATTCAGCTTTAGCCCCCAACAAACTTTTCTTATATTCTTTTGAAAGGGTTTTGTATTGTTCCCTATCAGATACCTCCTTGGATTTCCTCCATCTCCTTTCCATACTACGAAGCTTTTTTTTTAAATCTCTCAGAGGGGGGGGTATACCAAGGTGCCCCCTTCCCCAGACCCTTTGCTTGTTGTAATTTCTCTGGGGCTATCTGATCAATTGCCTGGGAGATGGTCTGAGTTAGACCCATATAGTCCTCATCTAAGTTTCCACTGAGCGGAGCAAGGTGTTGTGGGAGAGTATCCAACAACGCTTGTGAATTAACATTCCTCCATTGGCGTACCCACCTCAGTTTTGGAGCTTGACAAGGGGGTTTCCCACCAATGGGGATAGTACTGTAGATGAAGAAATGATCTGACCAAAGACACGGTAGGACGCTGTCTATAGTAACCACCGGGTCTGAGGTCCAGATCAAGTCGAGCGTATGTCCTTTAGTATGAGTAGGGCATTCCACCAACTGTGTCAGGCCAATTGAGGACATAACTTCCTCCAATTGTCGAGATACTGATACTTTAGGGGATTTTTCCCAATGAAGGTTAAAATCACCTGTAACCACCACTTTTTGGTATCTTGAGCAGATATCGGATATTATGGGACAAAAGAGATCATTAAAAGCGGGCGAGGAGTTGGGGGGACGATAGATGGTAAGAATCACCCAACAAGAATTTTCAAAAGTAAACTTGACGCCAAGTATATCCGCCAGGTCTATCGAGTCTGCCATCAGGTTTTCCATTGTCAACTGCCTTTTGTAAAAGATTGCAACTCCTCCACCTCGCAGGTTGTTAGCTCGGTTTTGCCAGATGGCATCATATTCACTGGGCAAGGCGGCCACGATGTCTGGGGCAGAATTATTATCTAACCACGTCTCAGTTAAGGTTAGAATATCAATATCACTATCTTGGAGGAGGGTAAAGATATCAAGATGATGTTTATGCAGAGATCTCGTATTCAGGCTAACCACTTTCAGTTCGTATTTCCGGCGATCGGGTATAATATCAAGAGATCTCAAAAGATGCAACTCTTTCAGTCTCCCAATAACATTCGTCTCTAGCCTCACCTTATTTGCGTTAAGCAGATGTAGCTGATCCGCATGATAGGTGTAGTTTTGGCCAAGAGTCCTAGCCCCTGGGCCCGTTCGTGCGCGGACGGGCGCAGACGGGCTGGACTCTGGCGTGACTCCGGCGTGCGAACGCTGCGCGCGAACGCTGTGCGTATACATGGCCGCCTTAAGTAGATGTTCAAGCCCTAGCGCGCTAACCACAATGGCGCCGCCGAGCGTGCAATAATTACCCCCAAGATGGCGCTGGTATTCGGTGTAGGTGAGCAGGACCCGCCAAATGCGGTGTTGTAACTATTACAGAGCAAGTGAGGGCCAAGACAAGAAGCTAAAAACAAGGGTAAGATAAACAAAAATAAACTAAAATACAAAACGGGTAAATTAAAAATCCGAGCCTAAGCGCGGATATTTAAGAAATTGTAGGTCTCAGCGCGACCTGAGCGCAACCTGATTCAAAGCGCTGCTTTCAAGAACGAATGCGCGATTACCTGGTCAAGCCACACTGGTTCCCTTAAAGAACATGGGCTGCTTTAAAAAAAAAAATGAGTTTTTCATTTTGGAATACAGGCATAGGTATGGTGGTGTGCTGTCTCTTGTAGGCCACCTTCCCTGTCATCACATCTAATCACAGAAGGTTACAAATTGGCACCTACCTAATGAATAATAATTAGGTGGGTCATTCTGGAACCCCTTGTGATTTTGTATTTTGTGGTTCGACATAATAGTTTATAGGCCGGTTTGAAAAATACTATTCCATTCGCAAAAAGTATGTGTGCAATTTGGGATCACATTCTGCAAATGAAATGATAGTACATCAGGACCCTAACTTTCATGAGGAGATGGATGCACTCCTTGTTTGCAGTTCGACCTGGTGATAAGTTCCATTCTGAAATCTGCATAAGGCATACTAACACAAAATGTAAACTGTCTAAACGCCAGCTGATTAAACAGTGAAGTTCTTCTGCTATTTGCACTGCTACTGGCCAAGTTGTGCATACTGTCTGCTATTTAGTAAGCCATCAGGTGAAGAAAGAAGTTTCTTTTCTATTTGCAAGGCCACCAGCCAAAAGTAAATCATTTCTGCTATTTACCAAGGAGCTGAGTAAATATGAAGGGGCAGATTTACTAAGATTTTGGTCTGGGTTGCATCACTTTTGTGGCACAGCCCTGAAGCAAAATCATTTTAGAGATTTACTAAGCCACGCAAAGCAGCTTTGTGTGTCTTTGCATGATGTAGTAAACACAAAGTAATGCAAGGCAGGGCATAGCGCTGCCTTGTGTTACTTTGCATCAGGGGGCTTTCCATGGGTAGAACATGGGCGTTCTTACACATCCACACATGGATTTTGGTGCACTCCCAGATTTACTAAAGTGGGTAAACCTGGGAATGCAATAAAATGCTAGGCTTCCCTGAACCAAGTGTAATGAGGAGTAATATCTTTATTCCTTCCTGTTACTTCCTCTTTCCATTTTGCAGCATAAATAGAAAGAGAAACATGACTTTAAGTAAAAATGTTGTGCAGGAAGGCTTCCCTTCCTGTACTATAACAATCCCGCCTGTAACACATACACCCTGTGCCCTGATGTAAGGGTGCAGGCATTGGAGCTAGAAAGCACATAGTACGCCAACAATGTAGACTTAAGAAATGTGTCATACATTCACAGAACTTGCACATTTCTGCTGTTTCCCTTTCACGCAATGTAGCAGAGAAACTTTGCTTGCTGCCCTGCATTGCGTGAAATGTCAGTAAATACCCTCCTCAATTATTTTCCATTTGCCAAGCTACCAGTGAAATACTATATAATGTCTGCTATTTAACCAGGAAAATAATAAGTTCATTTGATGTTTGCATGGCTGCTGGCCAAATTGTAAGTAATGTCTACTGTTTTGCCTGCAACCAGGTAATGAGTGAAGATTTTAGCTTTGGGTGTTTGTTTATTGACCTCTGTGAAGTAGCCAGAGCCCAAGTAAATAGTGAAGTGTCCTTGTTATTTGCCATGGGGCTGGTCAAACAGTGCAGAACCTTTTTCTATTTAGCCAATGCCTGGGTATATAGTGAAATGTTTTTGTTATTTGCACAGCCGGCGGACAAAAATGCAGAATCTCTATTATTTAGCCAGTAGCCAGGTAAACAGCAAAGTTTCCCTACTATATTCAAGGCCACTTGCCACATAGTAAATAACTTTCACTATTAAATAATCCTTAAAGGCATTTTCTTTTTTTCTATGTATGATGCGGAATGCATCCCACATAGCAAAAGGAAGTAACAAGAAGATGCAATAGCAATGCAAGGACTTGTCAAATAATAAATAAATTCCACTATTTAACCAGCGGCCAAGTAAATACTAGAGAAAATCCCCTATTTACCCAGTGGCCACCTAAATAACAGCAAATGTTTGATGTAACCAGTGTTGTTACGGTTTAACAAGCTCAATTGAACAAGCTGGGAAGAATGAAAGGCTAGATCAGCTTTTTTGGCCATCCATTGGCCTGTAACGATAGTCATATCCTACGCCACTCACCCGCCCTCACAACAAAGACTGGGAGTCCAAATATGAGCTTAGGGAGCAGGTAAAATCTGGAAAAATCACATAACTGAAGGGCTCAGAGGTGGCTTGTGCTTTCAAAAAAAGGGCATCATATGCAGAGACTGCCAGGGGTTGCCTGAGAAGGTAAGGAGCCAGAAGGAGTCCAAAACTACAGGAGCATCACAGTTAACACCTATATCTATATAATAATTTCCCTCATTGACCAACCAATGATTGCCTGCGTTATGGGAGCCAGTATTTGACCGACACGCTGGTGTGCGTTAGCGATAAACTTTTACTCTCCAGATTTGTGAAAGCACAGATCATGCCCAGATGTAGGAACTAAAAGGAAGCAGGGGCATAAAACGTCTTTCTAAGCTACACATATATATTTGTTACTGGCCCATTCATAATTGGGAAGAAGCAAGGTGAACTTATCATCTAGCAGACAATCGACTATGGTTATCCATTAAATTAATATTTGACAAATTGGATGAACCCATATCGAAGGCATAATGTGAAGACTTATTACTACAGAGAAGACTTTCATATTAGGTCCCCTGAGAATTGTTTGAATTATATCTGCAGTGGTCCTGAGGAAGGTGATTACACCGAAATGCACGTCGACCCAGTGCCGGGCCTCATAGCAGTCTGGTTCTGAGACCCGCACTCTGGCAGAGGAGAACTGATAATATCTGTGTATTTCTCACTGTCTAAATTCTTTCCCTACCATCAACAGATATTGAGTTACAAATGTATGAGGATGAGTGAGTATGTATGTTTTGAATGGGTATGTGTAGCTGATTTGATTCAGGAGGACATTTTTTAGATACATGTATATTTTTGTATTTGATATATTTATAGGCATTAATCATGGTTATAAATGAAATGTACCAAGGATTAGATGCATTTTGTAATCTTGTTTAATGAAATGAATCTTTTATTCTGTATAAAATGATATAATGAAAAATATAAATACGAAAGAAATAAAAATATTTTGCTAAAAAATTAAAAATAATGTTGAAATAATTATTATATTATTATTATTATTTTATATACTTATAGAGCGCGATCCTGTCACCCAAAGGGCATCCTGGCGCTTGAACTTCGGTCAGCAACACTTTTCACAGCTCAAACATTTCTTGGAAAGAGATGCGTTTTTAACGCTTTCCTAAACGGAAGGTAATCCCTATGGCTTCTCAGAGAGAGTGGCAGGGAGTTCCAGAGTTTGGCCGCTGCAACACTAAATGAGCGGCCGCCCATCCTGACTCTCTGAAACCTCGGGACCACCAGCAGCTGTGCCGAAGAAGAGCGAAGAGGCCGCGAGGCGGAGTACCAGGCAAACATGTTCTGTAATAACACTGGACCCTGTCGATGTACCGCCTTAAACACCAGACACGCCGCCTTATACAGTACACGCAAGTGCACCGGAAGCCAATGAAGATCTCTTAAAGCTAGAGTAGAGGAGCTGAAATTAGGGCGAGAAAGAGCCAGCTTGGCAGCCAAATTCTGCACCCGTTGTAGCTTCCCCAGCAGATTTTTTGGAGCCTCCAGAAGTAGCGCATTACAGTAGTCTAGACGACTTAGTATAGTCCCACAAACTACTTCTGGCCTGGCCTGAGCGGGGAGAAGGGGTAGAACTTTGCGCAGCATGCGTAGCAGCATCATGCACGTAGAGATGGTCTTGTTGACGTGCATATCAAGCTGTAAATTTGGGCCGAAGATCACCCCCAAGTTACGAGCTGACTCCGCCGCCGCCACTGGCTCGGGAAAAGTCACAGGTCAAAAGTTCTCTGGGAGTACTCGCGGAATCCGGTCCATGGAGCAGTGAAGCACCTCCGTCTTAGTGCTGTTAAATTGGAGGGAATTAGCCCGCAGCCAGTCCGCTGTGGCTGCCATACAACGATGGAAGGTCTCCAGTGAGACCGCGTTATTTCCTTCCAAAGAGAAAACCAGCTGGGTGTCATCAGCGTAATTAAAAGCCGAGACACCAAAAGATTTTATAAGCTGGACCAGAGGGGGGAGGTATAGATTAAAGAGTATAGGGCTAATGGCCGAGCCCTGAGGGACCCCCTGCCCTACTTTCCGAGATTCGGATCGAAATGGAGGTAGCGAGACCAACTGCTGCCGATTGCTAAGATAGGATACCAGCCAGTCTCTTGCTCCCTCTGTGACCCCGCACTCCTCAAGCCTCCCGATAAGGGTCCGATGGCAAACCGTGTCGAACGCGGCCGACATGTCGAGCAGCACTAAAAAGGCTGCCCGACCACTGTCGAAACGCGAACGAAGATTGTCCAGTACGGTTACCAGTGCGAATTCCGTCCCGTGCCCAGGACGGAAGCCAAACTGTGACTCATCGAACCATCCGATTTCCTCCAGGAAGCCCGAGAGAGAGCGGGTCACCCATTTTTCCAAGATCTTAATAGGAAAAGGGAGCAAGGAAATTGGTCTATAGTTGGAAAGACAGGCGGGATCCAGCGTTGGTTTCTTGAGCAGAGGAGACACTACTGCTAACTTCCAGCACTCGGGAACAGTAGCCCAATCCAAAGATTGGAGGCAAATGGAATATAGAGGCTGAAAAAGTTCCGCCTGAAATGCCTTCCAGAATTTAGGAGGCAGTGGATCGAGCGGAGAGCCCGATGACACCGTATGTGCCATACTGCAGAATTCCTCAAAGGAAGGACTAAGAAAAAATCTTAGTTGGGGTCGACTGGAGAAGTTATCCGGAGCTACCAAACTAAGGACTGAGTCACTCGGCTGGGGTCGACTGGATAGACCGTCCGGAGCTCCCAGACCGGGGCCAGAGACAACCGGCCGGGGTCGACTGGACGGGCTAACCGGAGCTCCCAAGCCGAGATTGCCCAAGCTAGGAGACCAATCACTCGGCTGAGGTCGACTGGGTGACCCGTCCGGAGCTCCCAGACCGGGGCCGGAGACAACCGGCCGGGGTCGACTGGACGGGCTAACCGGAGCTCCCAAGCCGAGATTGCCCAAGCTAAGAGACCAATCACTCGGCTGAGGTCGACTGGGTGACCCGTCCGGAGCTCCCAGGCCGGGGCCAGAGACAACCGGCCGGGGTCGACTGGACGGGCTAACCGGAGCTCCCAGACCGAGAACAGGAGGCAAAGAGTTCTTTAGACCATCTAAAATCTTAGCGTCTTTTCCTCAAAGGCGCCAGCCAGGGAGTCACACAGGGCCTGTGACGCAACAACCGTGTTGGCCACGCATACAGGATGAGACAGGTCCCTGACGATTTTAAACAGGGCCTGAGACTTGTTAGGCGCCTGGTTCAAAGTGGATTCCAGAAAAGCCGCTTTAGCCAGCTTTATCTGTGCCTTGTAGCCCTGCAGTGCCAACCTGAACGAGGCCCTTGCTGGAGTCGAGTAGTGCTTCCTCCATGCCCTCTCAGCGCGTTTACAGCTTGATTTCAGTTGGCGCAATTCCTCCGTATACCAGGGACATGCCCGGTTCAGTCTACCTCGAGACTTACGAAGGGGCGCGACCTTGTCTAGCGTGTGAGTAATAGATCGGCACAGAGTTAGATAACCTTCCTCCACCGAATTACTCAGGCAGAAGTTCTCTGATAATAGAGAGAGCGACGAGGATGAGTTGAGTAGCCGGGACCAAGGTCTTCCCATTTTAGCCTGTCCGACACCAGCCTCCCCCGAAAGATGAGCTCCTATCTGGAGGGAGAAAGCAACCAGTGAGTGGTCGGTCCAATCTTGACATAGAATGTCATTGACCACTACTAATTGTACGTCAGCAAAGACCAGGTCCAAGACATGGCCCCCCCTATGGGTCGCTGATCGAACCAGTTGCTGCAGCTGAATATCTCCAAGAGCTTGGCAGAGTGTCGTAAGCGCACCGTCCAACGGACCACCCTGCCATAGATTGAAGTCCCCTAGGACCAGCAGCTTGGAATGGGTATTAGACAGGTCGTATATCAGGTCGATGAAATCTGATAGGGAAGAAGCAGAGCCCGGCGGGCGATAACACAACACGCCTGTAAGCAGTGTTCTCTCGGGATCTTTTATAGAGAATCCCATCAACTCAAAGCCCGAGACCTCCCTGATTTTAAGTTGGAAAAGCCCCAACGTTTCTCTATAAATAACACCTATTCCACCGCCTCTGTTCTTCAGCCGAGGAGTATGAATGATTTTAAAGCCTGGGGGGCAGGCCAAGCCCAATTCAACCAGGCAGTCCTCGCGAGTCCAGGTTTCAGTTAAAAACAAAAGCTCCAGCCCCGAGGACTCAATAAGAAAAGCGATCTCTGTATGGTGCTTACAAAGCGACCGAACATTAAGCAGACCGCATGACAGAGAGCGAGGCAAGGATAAAACAGTAGCAATCTGAGTCGAGGATGCCTGGCTCGGTCTCAGATCCAGCAATTAAAACATTGTTAGCGGCATACTTTCAACTTAAATTTGTTGGTCAATGAGGGAAATTATTATATAGATATAGGTGTTGTTTTGCCCTCTTTTCACTGACCTTACACGTATTTAGAAGGGGTCCCAGCATTTCTGCTGTTGCATTACAGTTAACAAACACTGAGAAAATCATGCGGTGCAGACTGTATGGGAATGTTGGTGAAACATAAAAAAAAGACTTTCAAAGGGAGATTGAGAAATCGCATGATGCACAGGGATGACCAGAGGGTGGTGAGAGCAGAGTCAGACAGAGGCCTGCAGAGGAACAGCAGAGACTAAAACAGGAAAGAAGAGATCAAGGCTTCTAGTTATGTGCATCATGCCCCAGCTTGCTAAGAACCATCTCTGTTGAAGTCCCCAAACACTTCCACAGATTCCTGTCTACCATCACTTACTACTACAGTAGTGATCAAGAGCACCTAATCTACAATGAAACTTCAGTCGTTATCTGACAACAGGTTTACTAGTTCAGAATGTCTGCTATTGCTTCAGTGACAAAACCGTCAAAACAACAGAAGGTTACCCACATACCCAGTTGAGACCTGGGTGATCGGTGTATATAACAAATGACCATGTCTCAACAGGTAAAATTTAGAAGACCGTTATATAAAACATGCACAATCGTTGCAAAAATGAAAATACAGGGAGGCTTGAAAGATTGTTAGAATAATGCAAGGAGCGGTTATAACAAATTGGACACCTGTAAAAAACTTGTGCACGTATGTGCTCGTGAGAAAACAAGGTGAGCAGTGCAAGTGACAAGTGGAACAGCTGAGAACGGCACAGAACAAACAGTAGTGTCAATATTTACAAGGGAACTTTTTGGTTCAAGAGTAGTTTGTTACAAAGATTTGATGGGAGTTTGACAATTTGGTGAACTGTGGAGTTGCGCCAAGAATTGCGCTGGAAGGTCAACGATGTTTCGACCTGTAGTAGGTTCAGGTCATCTTCATGACCAGGTTACAATTTTATCCGTGTTGAGAGGAATGGTGTTCCAAGACAGGATAACACTAATATCTCCAAGAATGTAGTGTGTCAATGCCTGGGGCAAGGGGGTGTTAAGGACATTGCCAGCTGGGGTGCATGGAAACAAATCCAGGGGCTGTGAGTACGTGGAGCTGAGGGTCATTATAGGCATCTGGTGATTAACTGGGCAACCGGCGGCAGGAAGCGGACGTCAGGTATTGGTGGGCCATAGACGTCCGGGCGCCGGCGTTGTGAGGAGGACGTTCGGGGACTTGAGTGTAGGTATGTGCAGGGAGTAGAGGTTCAACAGGATCCTCAGGGGGTGAGCACCACCAGTATTCTGTGACAGCATAAATTGTAAAGTTTCTTCAGCAAAGCGTACTTAATCACTAATATTTTGTCAGTGTCCAGGTAAATAGTTTAGCTTCTTTGCTGTTTGCACAGATGCAGGCCAAATAGTACTGATCTCTGCTGTCTAGTCAGCAGATAAGTAAATAGTGAAGCTTCGTTGCGTGTGCACGGCCGCCAGCCAAATAGTACCTGATGTATGCCATTTAGTCAGCCGCCTGGTAAATAGTGATTTTCTTTGTTGTTTCCACAGTCATTGTACATAATCTCTGCTGTTTATTCCTCTACCATGTAAATATTGAAGTTTCTTTGCTATTTGCATGGCTGTGTGCAAATAGTACAAAATCTCAGCTATTTGGAGGCAAGGAAATTTGTGAGGTTTCTTAGCTGTTTGAATGGTTGCTGGTATAATGGTCTATGATAACTACTAGTTTAGTCAGCAGATGGATAAATAGTGAAGTCTCTTTGTTGTTTACATGGTCACTGATGTAATTATACATGATCACAGCTATTTAGCCAGCAGCCCAAATTTCACATGATCTCTGCTATCTAGTTGGCGGCCTGTGTAAATAGTGAAGCATCTTTGCTGTTTGAACGACCACCGACCAAATAGTATTTTATCTCAGCTGTCTAGTTAGCTGCTGAGTAAATAGTGATGTTTCTTTGTTATTTGCATGAGCACTGGCTAAATAGTACCTCATTTCTGCTATTTAGGTGGCGGCTGGGTGAATAGTGATGTTTCTTTGTTGTTTGCATGGCCACGGTTCAAATACTACATATTCTTTGTTATTTCGTTGGTGGTCAGGTGAATTTTACACTTTGCTACAAATTTACATGGACGCCGATCAAGTAGTGTATAATCTCTGCTATTTACCTAGCAGCCGTGTAAATAGCATCAGAAATTCACTATTTACCCAGAAGCCAGGTAATTCGCCACTGCCTTATTTTAAATCAGTATAAATTACCTAAATAAATGGTATAACTTGTATATGTCAAGGTGGGATTGTAGTTCTGTGATTGAAATAATATAATGCTAAATTTCTTACATTGTATTCATGGTGTGCCCATAAGCATAGAAAAAAAGGCTTTGCAAACCTACTACAGGGTTTTATAAAGTTTATCTGGAAGGGCAAGGATTTTTCATCATTTATCTGGAAGGGCAAGAAGCTAAAGTTAGCAACAAATGTGTTGACAGCTCCCAGACAGATAGGTTGCGTAGGACAAGCAGACATCCTGGACTACTGTAAGGCTGTGTAACAGAGCTTATTAAGAAGATAGACTGGGCGTGGAACAGTCAGTATTAGCTCTTATGGATCAAGCAGTGGTGGGAGGGATGCTTTTAGTGACATACTCGTTTCCCCAATGTCAAGTGACTTGAACCTAGACTTCTTCCCAATGGGTATAACATCTTAAAGAGGTTGAAGAGAGAGGGAGCATAGAGCATAGCTGACATTTTGTAGGAGTTGGATATCAGGTAATTTGTTGAATTTAAGAAGCATATTTAGACAGAAGAATCTATCCACTAGGTTATGAATCCTGTGGTAAGGAAGGTTGCCACAAGGCAGAAAACACTATTGGGCATATTATCAAGAACTGTGATAAAAGTATCGCCGCTTTAGCGGCAGGAAACTGCCGCTAAAACGGCGATAATGAGCTTGATAAAAAGCCCTTGTGAATTCCCATAGCGGCCCAGGTTAACACCAGAACCTGGGCTGCTATGGGAATTCACAAGGGCATATTATCACGCCGATTATCGCCGTTTTAGCGGCAGTTTCCTGCCGCTAAAGGGGCGATAATTTTAGCGCAGTTCTTGATAATATGCCCCTATGTTATTTGTATTTGTAAAGTGCACTGTCACACACATGGGTATCCTGGAGATGAACTATTTAAGAAAATGATCACCCCTTTAACACGATGAAGGGACTAGTATTGGAATCAAACTGACTAATTTGTGCACCAATGAGGAACTGGCTTGGCAATATATGTTGCAATGAGTAAGGACCCTGGTTGACATATGTTGAACAAAACAGATAAAGAAAGTGGAGACTTATGACAGTTCAGCACACAGAATCTTGCTTTACAGTGAAGAAAGGGTGGCCAGAGAAGATACTTATGATATTCCCCTGGGGCTACGGATAATGTTGAAGACTGTGCTGGGGACCTGGAACAGCTGTACACATTCAGAGGAATTACCCTAAAATATGAACATATTTGAAAGAACTCTAGCAACAATAAAAGGGATTGTTTCGTTTCCTGCTCTAGCAAACTCAGCTTTTGTGATACTAGGACTCAATCTAGAAATTTGGATGAGGGTCCATACTTTGGAATGGTAACTGGAGGGCAGATTTACTTAACATTATCAGACTGCAGTGCAGCAAGGCAACTTGTGTTGCATGAAAGGGAGACGTCAGAAATGCACCATTTTCACCAAGATATGGCACATTTCTGCTGCCTCCGTTCATGGGTGCAGCCTAGTCTAAATGAAGGCGCCCTTGCACCATGGTGTAAAGATGCCTGTTTTATCAGCAGGATTGTTAGTTTTTGTGCAAGAATGAACACCTTTCTGCACAAAAATAATCCTTAAAAACATTTTCCTTTTTCTATGTATGATGTGGAATGCATCACACAGAAACAGGAAGTAACAACGAGAAATAAACATATTTCTCCTCTTCATGCCTGGGTCTGAGACACATACCATTTTGATGCATTCCCAGGTTTATGACTCTTTGTAAATGTGAGAATGTGCCAGCATCCATGGGTGGATGTTCGGGAACACCCACCCTCCACTCATTGAAAGTCTCCCTGCCACAAGGAAGTGCAAGGCAGCAAAATGTGATGCCTTACGTTACATGGTATTTACTAAACCATGCAGAGCCATTCAAGGTGGGTTTGCATGGTTTAGCAAATATCACGTAAGCCCTTGTGTTGCTTTGCGTGGCCTGCCATGATGTAATACCAATGCAAGGGCTTATTAACTCTTAGCTTGTACGCGGATACTACATACTGAGAAATATATAGAGTGTGGGTCTCATTATATGACTTACCTTCGAATGTTCAAAAACAAACAAATAAACTAAGCAGTACAATTATATTAGATATCCCTGAACAAACTATACCATCTATTGAACCAGAAATAGGTGGGTCACATGCAATATCAATGAATTTGATCCAGTCCTTCCTGGTGGATAGGGGTTTTCAGGTTAGGCAGGGGGACTGCTATTCTAGAATGGTCAACTTGGGTCAGAGCGTTCCACAGGGTTCGTCCCTGAGCCCAACCCTATTCAACCTGTACGTCTCCCCAGTGGCTACCATTGTGGAGGGCCATGGGCTGCGCATAGTGTCCTATGCTGATGACACGCAGCTGGTCATCTCCCTATCGCGCGCGCCGGGTCTTGCTGCCGGCACCCGCACTTAATTCTCAACACCGACACTTATGACAGCTACTACATGGTGGCGCTCTTTCTGTAATTTACAGATGAGCAGAACAACAGTTGTTTTTTAATTCAATATACATTAAAAACAACTACACTTACTGCCTAAGCCATTTTTATAGCTTTGGGGGCCTCGAACAGTCTGATTGTCACACTTGTAGCAGTTTCATGGTTAGTAGACATATAGGCACTGTCTTTGGCAGCGCTGGCAATGGCAATGGGTGGTACAAGCTGCAGTGGTCTCCTGATAAGGGTGTTGGCACTTATTGTTTTACAAATTAAGCACTGAACAGAAAGACATGCAACTCAACATGGTGCAGGTAATATGTCATGCTAAATACTGCTTAACAAATATTGTAACCAGGTATCAGGGAGTTTACATTATTCCTACAATTTCAGACATATTTCAATAAAGTAGCATCTTGAAAGTGGGGTATACAGACAAAGTCTATTGTAAGGAATGCATATCATATGTGACGCCCTGGTTTCCGCTGCCTGATCTCTGTCATCCCGGCTGCCTGAACGACCCACGGACGGATTGCCTCACCGCTACACAGGTACGACCTTTCTCCAACTTGTTTTCCATCTGAGGGAGCTACGATCCACACGGCCTGAGAAAGGGAGGCTTCGGCGCTGGGTTATTGGCCTGTGTGTGCTGCTGAGCTTGAGGGACAGAGGCGCCAGTTTTATTCATGTGTCCCCTCTACTCTCTTTTCGTTTTAGTGCGACCGTTACTGAGTGGGTGTATGTTTTGTCGATCCGACTTCCCCACCCGTGCGTCATCAACTGGAGACGCTGTACATTATATATTTATTCACTTGAAGTGGGATCTACGCCGAGTAAAAAATGTATGGCGGGTAAGTACTTCCGCTATATGCCCTAAAGTTATTGAGGTCGACACTGCTAGCATTATTTTATCTTAGTAGCCTGTCAGGCTATCGTCTGCTGCCTGTGTCGGACACTGGCATGTCATCAGTCTCTAAGAACAGTTGTACATGCTGGAAAATAGACTGTTTCCGGTACCCCAAGTGGGGCGTGTATGGGCATTTGATTTAGCTATTGCCCGCTTTGACTCGCTGATTCTCTTCATCTCTCTGAAATTGTCCTTACGTTGCTTGCCTCCTGTGACGTGAAGGGCTTCTACATTTTTGTGAGAGGCTTTTGTTCTTGTACTTGTGTTGCTTACCCTGCCTTCCTCTCATAGTATCCATTTTCAGGGACCCTCTTTTGTTCTTTTGAAGCTTTCCCCAGCACCTTTGCTGTGAGGGTAGTCGGTTTATGATTTCTTGCTGTTGGGCATTCTAGTGTTGACTGATTGTTTATTCCTGTCCTTACATTTTCCTCTTTACGCTCCCGTTCCATCTCTCTTTTGCCACTTAACTATTGGTGTGTGAATGAATAAGCTACTTCTCTGAATATTCTATCCCATACTCTGTTCCTCTGTGATCTCTAGCAGTTTATATGGAGAAAATCAAATCCTTTGGCTTTACAGATGAGGATTTTTGTAAGCTATTAGGGCAAAGTACCCCATCGGAGAGACCTTTTTCTCTCAATAAAACAGACAACGATGAGTGGTTTAAACTTTTGAATTTGAAAAAGAAAGCGAAAAGAACAGAGTCCCATGCGGACTTTATGCTTGCTTATCTTAGAGCCGGTGTCATCCCTAATGGATTTAGAATAAGAAATATCCCGGGATTGTTTATTGAAATCAGGAAATTTTTGGATAAGTGGTCGCTCATTGCGAATCGCTGCTCGCGGGATCTTATGATCCTGATTATAGAGACAGCACGTGAGGTTGTAGAGACACTCCTCAGGGAAATATCTGAACTAGAGACTACGCTCACAAAAAACAACTCATTAGAAGAGGCCATTAAGAAACTGGATGAGGTTAACTTGGAATTAGGTTCATTTAATGATTACCTGATCAAGAAAAAGACAGAGAATTTGCGACCCCTTGCGGGAAGATGACCAGGAAGAGTCGGATGAAGAAGAGGAGGAGAGCTAATAGAGTGAGAGTTCTATGAGAAGGGGAAGACCAGGGATTGGGAGAGTGGCCTTTTATTGCATTATTACACGAGATGGATGGGTGGGGAGTGCGTGGTGCGCCGATTTGGTGGGTTATGTACTTGATCACAACCATGACCCTCTGGGGATGTAACGAAACTGGGAGAGAGTCTGGCAGGTGACACCTGGGTGAGATATTTACGAACGATCAGTGTCACCCTATGTATGACCACATTGTTGTTCCTAACAGTTACTTTGATTTGTTCTTGTTCATGAAAAATGGAAAATCAAAAACCATCACTTTCTGAGAAACTGATGCCTGTGCCGCACTTCTTAAATGCAGCCACTGTGCTACAATATATACTAGTAAATATTCTACCAGAGACTTTAAGGTGCTGTATTGTGATTCACAACATGCGATAGCGGCCAGCCCATTGGGTTGTAGGCATTCCGCAGTGTAATTGACTGATGTAATAAAGGTTTTTGATTAAAAAAAAAAAAGACAGAGAAATTAAAAAAAGATATTAGATATGTCACTGAAGAAAAAATGTATCCATATCTGGGAGCACAATATTACAATACTCCCAACGATCAAGGGTATCAGGGGGATTACCAACATTGGTCAAATAAAAAGATTCGTACTTTCTCTGACTCTTCCGAATCGGAAGGTGAGGCAGGACCGAGCTCGTCGAGAGGTGGTGCATTTAGTAGACCTAACTTTCATCAAAACTATAGTAGACCCAATTTTCAGCAAAACTATAGAGGGAAACGTTTTTTAGGCAACCGACAATTCACCCCGAGAGTGAGATTCAGTGCACAGGGAAGAGGCAAGTTTCTACAGACAGAGGACCCATACCAATACCCAGAGAATTAGCAACAATATCTCCAAACGAGAAGACAGCAGCATTGGAGACAATGAGTAGCTCTGGCCATATGGACCTTATCCCTATTTTTAACCTCTCTAAAACTCCTCTAGATACTAATATCTGTAGTCTCTTATCTAGAGGATTATCATTTGTTCCTAGCATTGGTCTTAACAGGTTTGAACTGAATAGAGACCTACAGATCTTCTTTAGGAAGATTAGGTTGAAAAAGTTTTTTGAACAGCATGACTCGGGCCTGAATAATAACCGTTCAGGGTTGCGCCCACCTTCCAACTTTACACCTATGCTTGATGAGGTGTATGTTTGTATGTATGTATTGCGACTTATATAGCGCACGTATCACCCGAAGGTATCAAGGCGCTTGCTTAGGGAACCCGTCCTGGTATTCCCCTGTGAGATACCCCGGCAGGGTATCCACAAGGTGAAAGCCAGGCATCCCGCCGTAGTGGAGATTAAGCAAGCTATTGCCCAGAGTCGCAGAGTGTGACCCCGTGAGTCGAGTAGGCACCGGAGCGAGAATTGTCATTTTGAGCCCAAGACCCGCCGAGGCGGGGAATCGAACCCTGGTCCACGGCCGATCTCAGCTTCCGGGTCTGCCGCCTCTAACCACTGAGCCACGCTTCTCCACTCAGGTTGGCCCGGTGGTGGGGATTTTTGAGAAAATTGTGAGCTCTAAAATCCATAACCGTACCAAATATATACCTAAACCGACGTTTAATTTGAGCTATGATGAATATATGGCTCTTAAATCTCTATCTAGCAACAAAGAGATTACACTCAAACCATATGACAAATGAGGGGGTTTTGTAGTGCTGAACAGTGCTGACTATGTACAACAGATAGAGAAAATGCTAAACATCCCTGAACACTATCAAAGGGTGAACATCTACCCTTAAAAAGGATAAAAAATGACATCCTAGGCGTTACCCAAAGTGCTCTCGGACGAGGCACTATATGCCAGCAGGAATTTGAATACCTCAATCCGGCATATACCAACATACCGATACTTTATGGACTACCCAAAACACACAAGAGTGCAGTCCAGCCCCCATATAGACCGATAGTGTCCACCATTGGTTCTGTCACAGAACCGCTGTCGAAATATGTGGACAAATTCCTCAGACCCTTGGTTGAGGCTCTCCCAGCATACATCAAGGATACAGGCCACCTAATTAGTTCGATTGAAGGTTTCATTTTCAATGAATATACGGATATCCTAGTCTCTATGGCTATAGAGGCTTTATATACCAATATACCGCAGCGGGGAGCCTTAGAAGCAGTTAAAAAAGCCTTAGAACGTAATAAATATGATGACAATTTATTTATCCTTGAATGCCTGAGTACCATTCTTCAGGAGAACTACTTTGAATTTAATAAATCGATTTACAAACAGATACTCGGAGTGAGCATTGGCGCGGCCTGCGCACTAAGTGTGGCTAACATCTTTATGGGCGAGTTTGAGGACCGATTTATTTTCAATGAAATGGCCCCCTCCTTTGAGAATATTTTTAAATGGCATCGATTTATCGATGATATTTTTTTCATATGGAGGGGACCAGAAGAACAACTTAATGAGTTCACTCTTTGGTTAAACCTGTGTGATCCTTATCTGAGATTCAGCACGAATATGAGCAAACATCGAATAGAATTCCTTGACATCTGGATTCAAACGATTGAAGGCTGTATTGAGGTTTCATTATATACTAAACCCACGGCACACAACACACTCCTCCAATACCAAAGCTTCCATCCTCGCAGTCAGAAGGATGGCATTCCGTTTAGCCAGTTTTTACGACTGCGACAGAATTGCACCAAGATGAGAGACTTTGAATTACATGCTGAGCAACTAAAAACGAAATTGCTCGCACATGAATATCCTGCTAGACTGGTTCGGGACTCCTTTAAAAGGGCCAAATATTATGATAGAGGTGCACTTCTTTAGAACAGCAAAACAGATATAGATTCGAAATTGGTGTGCATTACCCGGCACTCCAATATCAACAACGAAGTGCGGAAGATCATTTGCTCCAACTGGCACATTCTTAACGGAGGGAAGGGCGACTCAAGCTTACCAAAACCGATATTCGCGTTCCGCAGAAATAAAAATCTGCGGAACCATCTGGTACATTCTAAGTTCACTACTGAGGACAAGTTATTCCAAAGATCTTTTACAGGAGGCAATCCCATTACAGGAACACATAGATGCGGCAATTGCCATGCCTGCAGCTCGGCTATTACCTCGGCTGAATTGGTATGGGGGAAGAGAAAATTCTCTTTCAATGAAATGACAAACTGCAGATCCTCTAATGTTATGTTTCTGATTTTGTGCCCATGCTCTAAGGGCTATGTCGGTGAGACTAGCCGTGAATTTAGAGTGAGATTGAGTGAACATAAATCATCTATCAGGAACAACAAGAGAGGAGCACCATTGGTGGCGCACTGGCAAGAAAAACAGCACTTACTGACAGACATTAGGTGGATCATTCTTGAAAAGGTACACAATCCGAAGGACAATAACATCAATGGCCTAAGGGGAAAGAGAGAGGTATATTGGATATACACTCTCCAAACAGCGGTGACAGGATTAAATGAATGTATCCCTTGGAGTAATGCGATACTCTAGTGGCCATGTTCCGCTTACCTTACTGCCTCCCCATTTCTCTGATTTGAGCCAAATATGTCAGGTACAGTTCTTTTTTTGCGCTGCTTACCAGGCTTTTAGTCTTGTGTAACTAGGCTGTTTGATGAGGGTGATAGTGATTTAGCTTACAGATAGCCGGGTTTTATTTTCAGTGGGAGGTCTTCATGTATTTACAGCCCCGTTTCCCTTACTTGCCTCTATCGGTTACTTTTAGACGCTGCCCTTAGCGGTGATACGTCAGGGTGCCGTTGTGACTATTCCAAGATGGCGCCTGACTTTGACCGCGTAGGCTCATTTCTATGTCAACTGCTCCAGGTGTGACAGACAGCGTATTAGTTTGCCAGGCTATAAGATGCCCTGGTTTCCGCTGCCTGTTCTCTGTCATCCCGGCTGCCTGAACGACCCACTGATGGATTGCTTCACCGCTACACAGGTACGACCTTACTCCGACTTGTTTTCCATCTGAGGGAGCTACGACACCCATGCCTGAGAAAGGGAGGCTTCGGCGCTGGGTTATTGGCCTGTGTGTACTGCTGAGCTTGAGAGACAGAGGCGCCAGTTTTATTCATGTGTCCCCTCTACTCTCTTTTCGTTTTAGTGCGACCGTTACTGAGTGTTTTGTCGATCCGACTTCCCCACCCGTGCGTCATCGACTGGAGACGCTGTACATTATATATTTATTCACTTGAAGTGGGATCTACGCCGAGTAAAAAATGTATGCCGGGTAAGTACTTCCGCTATATGCCCTAAACCTATTGAGGTCGACACTGCTAGCATTATTTTATCTTAGTAGCCTGTCAGGCTATCGTCTGCTGCCTGTGTCGACACTGGCATGTCATCAGTCTCTAATAACAGTTGTACATGCTGGAAAATAGACTGTTTCCGGTACCCCAAGTGGGGCGTGTATGGGCAATTGATTTAGCTATTGCCCGCTTTGACTCGCTGATTCTCTTCATCTCTCTGAAATTGTCCTTACATTGCTTGCCTCCTGTGACGCGAAGGGCTTCTCCATTGTATTTTCAGGTAGTCCCTTTCCGGCATTAGTGTGGGTCCAGCCTTTCGGTTGGCGTAGTGCAAGTCTGATTATATCTGGGTGATAGACTTGTGTCTCCTGACAGAGAGGAGAGGGTATGTAGAGAAGCTGTTTGGACTTATTCTTCTATCGGTAGCGAGAGGTATCTTTTATCTGGTTCCCAACCTGACGGTGGAGGTTTGTTTACTTTTGGGTGTGGTGCTTAGATCTGTACCTTGCTCCGTGACTGGGCCGGGTATGCTTGGACTAGACACTCACTTGTATTCTTTTGAGCACTTTTGGTTCTTTGTATCTTCTTTATCACTTGTTAGATACACTTGATTACTGTATGTAATCTTCACTCTTGACTTTGGTATTTTTGCCCACAGCAACAATGAACAATAATGTATTATTGTCCTTGTTTATGTATAATTTTGGTTTCATTGTCCCCCACAGATTAAGTCTCAGATTATTACTCTGACTTCAGATTGTGCCCCCTTGTGATCCTATAATTGAACGGAAAGCACCGTATTATATATATATTCAACAAAAAGAATATTTTGAATGAAAAAATGATGTATATGCGCCCTGATGAAGGAATCTAGGACCAAGAGTTCCTTTCAGAAACGCGCGTCGGCGCTTTTCTTTTCCTTGTTTGTTCTTGTTTGTATATATAAATCACCTGTTGTGTGCAGTTTTTATGTTGTATAATTTCTGGAACTCATGTGTTGAGGCTGTGATACTGGTGAGATTGTGTGTCCGAAAGAGTTGGATGAGTGGTTTGACTAGTTTGGTATGTACAATTGTTTTCCTAGCTGGGGGTGCGTGTGTATATATTATAAATATGTGTATATAGAATATGTGTAAAAAATTGTTAGCACGAGCATGATATTCTGTGATTATAATGTTCTATGCATCAGAAAATTGTGTAAATAAAAATATGACAATGCTTTTTCAATAATCTCTGTTTGTGGGACAATGTCATTATTCTTATTAATGTAGGATATATTACCTAATTTAAATCAGATTTTTGTGAGAGGCTTTTGTTCTTGTACTTGTGTTGCTTACCCTGCCTTCCTCTCATAGTATCCATTTTCAGGGACCCTCTTTTGTTCTTTTGAGGCACTCGATCTATGGAAACCACGTATTCCAAAGGTTATCTGAATTATAAGAGCTGTCATTTACGAAAGGGCTATGTCCTTTTTAATGTGATTAGTTGTTGCAAATGGCCCTTTTGCAGGGTTAGCTCAAACATTTTGCCTTCCTACTCCTCATCGTTTGCTCTTGTTTTTGTTAGATTTCGAACTCTGACCACTTTACACTGCTAATCAGTACTAACGTGTGTGTGCTTCTTCCCTAAACATGTGATCATTGGTGATAACTGATTGGCATATTTGTAGGGTATAGCACGTACACAGGGGCTGTACTTTACATGCTACTAGTGGGCTGCAGCACTGATTGGGCCACCCACAGAAGTATCCTTTTCAACCTGTCTCAGGCCTTCAACTGCAGTGCCTGTGTGTGCAGTTCTACTGCCACTTCAACTTGGCATTTAAAACTACTCGCCAAGCCTTAAACTCTCCTTTTATTACATAAACGTCACCCCTAACGTAGGCCCTAGGTAGCCCTAAGGGCAAGGTGCTATGTAAGTATAAGGTGGTCATCATAAGTCCTCCTTACTGGTGAAGTTGAATTTAAGCTCATTGATTCAGAAATGCCACTTTTAGAAAGTGTAACAAGAGCAAAGCTGAAAGAATGCACTCCTTCCCTTTTGAATGTAACGCAAACTTGATGAATCTGTTATAATAAATTGATGCGTGCGAGCAGTCAGTGATCTGTCCCAACTATCACAATTCTGTAAAAGTGTATCCATGAGGACAAGCAGCTGCGCTCCTAACTGTCGCACTGCGAGAACAGGAATATTTCCATATCCTAAACAACTTTTTTTCTTTTCTTTTTGCCATAATTTTCGTCTTCAAAGTAAACCATAATCAAGAAGCCTTCATCCACAGTTCATCCATAGTTGCAGCATCACGGCGAGAACAGCGTAATTCCAGCATGATTCATCAACTTTACATTTTCAAATGTCTCTGGCATGTTAAGGGCTGTACTCACTCCTTTCGCTTTATATATAGCTACCATCTCGTTAATAGGTCGATTCCCTAATTTTGAATAACATTTTTAAATCCCTTGGATTGCCCTGCTCATTTTAGCTCTAGTGTTTAAAATATGTTGGGACCACGAGCTGTTATCCGAAAATAAAATGCTAAGATAACAAAAGGAATTAACAGTATTAATTGGAGTACTGTCAATAAAAAAAGTTTTGCGAGTTTTTGGTTTGGGCCCACAGATTATGGTAAATGTTTTTGATTTATTAATTACCATTATGTGTTATAAATACTGAAAATGCATTCATCAGTCTCTGGAGACCTACCGGAATTCTTGCTAAAAGCACAGCATCGTCCGCATGTAATATGACGGGTATTGGACGACCTACCACCCTGGGGGGCATCGGCCTGTATTGTCTGTAGATAATTATCTCCCCATTTAATAAAAAGGGAGAATAACATTGTGTGCTAACATGCATCATTGCCGTATCCCCTGCCACCCTTTAAATTTAGGTGAAAATTCCCCCTAAGGGCCAAAACGAACATGGGCACTTAAGTTCTCGTACAGACGAGAGAGAAACCCAATAATCGCCCTTGGTGCTCCCATAGAGATCCAGGTTGGCCAGAGTAAATTATGATCGACCATATCAAATGCATTACTTAAATAGGCAAAGCATAAATATAGGGTACCTGCCTTTGCCCTAGTGTACTTGCTGATAAGTAGCTCTAAATTAGTGCATTGCTCAAAGTCCCCAAGTCGTTACCTGAACGCAAACTGCACCGAGGTTAAAAATGAGTACTCCAGGGCCCATTCCTGGATTCTTAGCAACAAAACCCTGCTCATCACTTTCAAGGCAGGGTCTAAGAGTGAGATGGGGTGATAATTTCTAGGATCTGTTTATCCCCTTTTTTAAATATTGGTTTGATGATTGATTCTCCCATGTCTGTGGGATTATATCAGTGGCAGCTGAATGAAACACTTGTGTTAGGATTGCTCCCCATAATACAGGGGCAGATTTAAACACGTCCACTGGGACACCATCCGGGCTTGGGGCCCGCCCCCCTGCACTTGCCTGAACTGCCTGGGGTACTTCCTCATTAGTGATATTCAGAGGGAGATGTCTTCCCTCTCCTAACTGCCACTCCGACCCTCCCATCGTCTCGCCGTTGTTGTTAAAGATTTCTGAAAAATGTGTCACCCAGTTATCTGAAGAAACAAAAGAACAGAATTCTGGGATATTATCACTGTTCAGAAAGAGAGCATTTACTGTGTCCCAAAAAAGTTTGTTATTCTTGGTTTTTGCCGAAATAGCCAAGTTTTCCCATGCCTACGCCTTAAGTGTCTTTTTCCGGTCAGATATGGCTATTTTGTACTCACACGTAAAGTTTTGATGGTTAAGAAATCTCGTGGTGATTTAGACATGGCATGTTTTGAGACTTCTAAGGCTTTAGTACAAGTACCATCAAACCACCCCTTTTTTTGTCACATGAGGGCCCAGGGCTCTTTGTCAAAAGTGATTTGATGGAATTTACCAGGGAACAGAAATTCTCAGTCACTAATAGTGGGGCGATTTCATCCTGGAGACAGTATGTTATTTCCCTGAGATTTGAAACTACTATTTTACTCATCATTGAGCATGGGTCAACACCCATCCATTTATTTCTAACGCCATTTGTCCTAACCCGGTCAATATGATTTGCTAAGTCGAATAAATCATCCCTTTTGCCCCAGAAAAAGAAAGTTAGTTTAAGCAAGTTATGATCACTAAAAAAGGAGGGTACAACACTAAGGTTGCCACACATGCAAATAGCAGGAGCAGAGACTAATACATGATCTATAATGGAGTTTCTCCCTATATAAGTTGGAACTAAATCCCCATTTGGACCACAGCACCCCCTAAGAAGTTGAAAATCATATTTAGTTATGATCTGATTTAGTGCTTCCCCATAGTTGTTGTGGCAAAAATGTTTGTTTCCCTTTCCATCCTCATATATGTGACCACATGCCTTGTTGTTGAGTACTCCACATGCCTGTAAATTAAAATCTCCTGCCCACAGTAAAATCTCCTGCCCACAGTAAAACATACTCTGTATTGATTGGAGATAAAAAAGTTTCTAAGCCATGATCAAGAGCTGATGCCACGTTACCACGTGTAGAGTCAACAATATTGTTATAAAAATTTACAATTATCAGATCTTTCCCCCCCTTTTTACGTAACCACAACCTTTGTGTATAGGGGCCCATGGATGCAACCTTTTTAACATTAATGGAGATTTTATTGGAAATCAGTGTTTGTAACCCCCCTTTTGCTCATCCAGCTTGAGAACTTATGAATGCTAGGAAGTGTGAGGAATATCCTTCCACGTGTACCGGACTTATGCACCAGGTTTCTTGTAGACATATAGGGGCCAGATGTAGGTAGCCTAATACCGGTCGGTATCGGCCGAAATTACAGAATTTCGGCTGTTACTGACCTGTATTAGGCTTGTGAGATGTGGGAGGCCAAATTGAAGGATTCAGTAATTTTACAGAATCGGTAATTTAAGGAATCGGTAAATTACCGAATCCTTAAGATACCGAATCGGTAATTTACTGAATCCTGAATGCAGAAAGCACTCAAGTGAGTGCTTTCCTCATTTCAGGTTTTGTTATTTACCACCAACTACAAGTTGGAGGTAAATATCGAAAACCTTAGAAAAAAAGCAATTTGTGCTTTTTTAACTGTGCCATGTGGCAGACATACATGCCCTGAGGGCATGTATGTGTGCCACATGTGCACACATGCACGGTTCAGGGGTGCAACAGGGTGTCAAAGTGACACCCCGCCACCCTTAAATGTGTTCCCTCTTTTACCGAATCGGTATTTACCGATTCGGTAATTCCCATTCATTCCTATGGGCCTCTAGGCCCATGGGAATGAATGGGAATTACCGAATCGGTAAATACCAAATCTTACTCATTCAGTAAAATTTACTGAATAAATATCTACATCCCATTTACCGATTCTGAAATACTGAATCGGTAAAATTCGGTATTTTAGAATCGGTAAATCTGGATTACCTACGTATGGCCCATAATGTCATAAGTAGAGATGGTATTGACCCAATCAATATTTGCAGCCTTGTTTGCTAATCCATTCATGTTCCAAGTTGCGAACTTAACTCTTCTATATGGGGCTGTTCTGCAGGGTAAGTAGTAGGTACACTTTTGGTGGTACTAAGTGTATCATCGCTGATAATCTTATCACACTTTGCTACTACCATCCCGCAGATAGAGGGTACCTGCATGGAAGGAGTACAAACTTTCAGGGATTGCTGCATTATCAGGAGAGCTATGAGATCTCTTGTATAATACCCGCTCTGTAGATCCCTGGGATCTCCAGCATGGCTTTATATCAGAGCTAAGACATCTGTTATCATCTAGTCTACTCAGCGCTTCATATTTATTGGGCATTGCAACTTCCCGCCCATGGGGAGGGTACAGATTTTGGGTAGCCCTCACTGTTTGAAAGTTTGGTACACCACTGGGGCACTGGTCTGAGCCCCTCAAATGACAGTAATAAAAAAACAGTGGGAGTAAGCTCAAGACTTGTGTATCCATCGATAATGCTCCTGTCGTTTTGTGGATACCACTGGCCGTTCTTAGGTAAAAAAATTGCGATTCCCTATTTTGTAATTGCCTTTTGGGAGGCTTTTTCCCATTCGCAAATGGGAAAACGCTTGATACATCTGGTCCTTAGTCCTTTTTAGGGATCTAAAAATGCTTCCACAGGGCAAGCCTGGAGCTGCTTTTGATAAAGTCCTCTCTAAATCGGACACTGTTGCGAAAAGGTCGGGAAGCTCTGTAGGCCTTGGAAGTCTACCAGTTCTAAATTCCAACTTTTAGAATTTCTGGGGCAGTTCCTCTATCCTGTTCAGGTCGAAGGCTCCCAGGACTTCAGGGACAGCACATAGGATCCACAACTCACTCCAGCAACATCTACTAGCAGGCCCCAACTCATGTCCAATTGCTACTGGTCAGCAGGGTATTTCACGAAAAAAGGTCTCTTGCAGCTTGTTGTGTCCCTGTAGCCACAAAGGAGGTCAATCATCAGATCCTCGAGCTCCACTTCTTAGTCCTGGGTACATGTAGAAGCAGTCCAGCCCTTCGGGTCTCCGCACAGGTCTCAAACAGCAGGTCTACCTCACTTCTGTTCTTATGCAGGTCCAGAATGTTTTCTGAAGAGCTGTGGGTGATATATCACTTTTGTAGAATTCACTAGGCAGTGGATGGGGTGACTTATGGACACTGCTTGACAAAGCAGAAAAAGTTCCCAAGGGTAAACAACCCCACTTTTGAAACACATCCTGTTTGCCTTACTGCAAAATATCCCACATTGCACTATTCTAAGTAAAATCCTTGACGGATCAACCTTCCTCCCTTTTGAAGTGGATTTTGTGCCAGGGGTGTGTTTAGGGGTTTAGGGAAATATTCAGTTTACTCCTCTTCAACTGCAACAAACCGGTTCAGGGACCAGTGCCCTTCCCTCAGGGCTGGTGAGAAACTGGCTGCAGAGAAACAAATGATGGACGTAATGCTGAATAAATCATACATTCATACTCCAGGGAGGACTTAGCTTGGCAGTTCGGGCTGGACTGTCCCCATGATGAACAGGGTCAAGACTGATTTGCATATGGCTGGATCCAAACTGGGGTGGCGTGGTGAGCAAAAGAATGATGGATTAAACTCAGATCTTTGTGACTTAGGGTGATTGTTTGCATTGTTCAGCATTTCGTTCATCATTTGTAGCTTTTGGTTTGTAGACTGAGTGTGAAGGGGATCCCCAGAAGTGGGTCCCGTGCTCACTGCACCTCTGGATTCAATCTACCCTGGCTCATGAAGGGTGATGCCCTGAAACCGGTCCCAGGATGCTTGTTTCTGGGCCGGGGAGGACCTGGCTAAGCAGTTCAGGCTAAACTGTTCCCATGAGGAACAGGGTCAAGACTGATTTGCATATGGCAAGGTCCAAACTGGGGTGGTGTGGTGAGCAAAAGAACGATGGATTAAACTCAGATATTTGCGACTGGGGGTAAATGTTCGGATTGTTCAGCATTCCTTCCATAATTTGTTCCTTTAATTTTAATAACTAGGCCCCATACCCTGTGGGCTACTAGGCCTACTTAGTAATGCCTTACATAATAGTTAAAAGTAGGGTTTTATCCTGTCAAAATAGTTATTTTGATAAGTTTGTCAAATATGTTTAAAACCTAAAGGAGACAGGCTACAAAGGTAGGCCTGAAGTCATGTTTTTTGGTCAGCTGAATGGATAGCACAATACTTGCTGCCGTCCATAGATGACATTTAACTGCTCCATGCCATAGGTGTATTTTCTTACACCATATACAATGGCCTTACTGGAAACATAAATAGGTCAATTAGGAGTTAGACAATGTTACCATTGTTAAAGAATCAAAGAATATGCACTGGTGCCTGGGCATCTGTGCCTAAGTGTGCAGAGTTCATAAACCTGCAACACCAGTCAGCAAACAATTGGGGATATCATGCAAAAAGAGCTTTTCTCACAACAACATAGCAACAATTTGTGACAGAAAGGAGTGCAGATTTGGTTTGGGCAAGTTTGCATTAGGAAAATAGCTAAGCAGAATGTGGCAGATCAGTTCACATATTCAGAGTTAAAAAGCTGTGATCTATTGTAGAAAGGAAATATTCTTAAAAAGGAATGAATGCAGTAACAGTGCCTAATATGTTAGCAAATCTCAAACGTACCATTTTAAAAATAAACTCAGAAGGAGACACTGAGTGATTTTTTTCAGTTTTAGAAATGCTTTCATTTATAAAATCAGGTTTACTTATTAAATTGCAGATGGCCATAGCCATTATGGGTGTGTGAGGTGATGGTCAAAAGCACAATAATTTAAATCATTACAAATAAGTTGCAACATAAAAACTACCACCCTTGAAATGTTAAAAGCTTAGAAAAGGATGATCTATGATAACATTACCAGGAAACATAACCCTTGGTGATACTACAGATGTATTCTTATGACTTGAGTTCTTGGAGGTGTAGGTGTCTACTCACAGCAGGCATATGGTAATCAAGCGACTTGATCATAGATAAGACACTGTTGTAATCTAAATGATGTCCAGTTGCCCAGGTGTAGGTTAGGTAAGATGGTGTGTTTATTTATTAGGTAGTTAAGATCAAGAGCTATAGTACAAAGCCCCACCAGGAGCAGCCTTCCTGCTGCTCAGCCCATTCTCCAACTGACTCTCAGAGACATCTAACATTCCACTGCATCAGCACGCACCAACATTCCACACTACACTCACACTGGCTGAGCAGCAGGAAGACCATAAATTTGTGAAAACACAATATCTCAAGATAGTACAACGGCTAAATTATGTATGCCAATCAATATTTATTAAAAATACATTTTGAAATTAAAAACATGAAAAATCATGTACATATAAAATTCACTATACAAGATCATGCAAAGACATTGAATACCCGTATAAAACACAATTAATAAAAAGTAACGATTATGGCCAGCATAATTAAAACGACAGAAAAAATTGGATCGAGGCCCCTAGGTTTTAACACAGGAAAATCACCACCAACTGCGAACAGGGCGGACCACGGAGAGAACTTAGGTATATAATTTACATAATTAAGCTAAAGGGCAACCAATCATAGAGTATTCCCCAAGAGTTTAAAAGCTGAGAAGGCGGCAATCACTGAGTAACGACAACACGGAGCAGGGTTGTAATAGAAGACGCTACAAACATAAGGTGAGCGTTACGGACAAAACGCGATAGATTAGGTCCCCGATTCTTAAACCTTTGAAGGCTAACAAGAAATCGCATTTAGAACATTCTTAAACTTGGAACTTTAATCCTATTTTATAGCATGAGTGTCAACTACACGAAGTGGGCGGGGACGGAAGGGCACGGCGTGCCCTTACTTTTAAAAATTATGTCAGTCCGTACCCCTACTTCTTTGTTTTAAAAAAGCGTCCCGGGACTGTAGGAATAGCCCTACTTTTAAAAGTGCAACTTCATCTTTCAGACTGTGTGGTTCACATTGAAAAATGCCTCTGGAGTGCGCCCGACCTCCTCCCCCTTCGCCTCTGTGTCTGGGGGCCTGCAAAACAAATCCAAAAGGCCATCAGTCTTAGGTTAGCATGTAAACTGCTTCCTCTGATGGCCCTGCTGCTGCTGTGATTCACACCTAATTTAGTGGGGCCGCTACTTGCCTGCACCCACTGTGACCAATGCAATGATCACATCAGGATACTTTGGCTTCCCCGCCCTTGACCTGCTCTGCCCTTTATTTCTGCTCACGCAGACTGCCGGTCGCCACCAGGAAAAAACAAGCATTTGCAATGCAGCAGGGTTCGCATTTACGCGAGTTTTAGCTGTTGGCATTGTAAATGACTGCCTTTTATTTTATGTTTTTGAAACATAAATGAAAAGCTTTGCCATTTACAATGCCAATAGCTTAAACTCGCGTAAATGCAAGACCTATTGCATTGCAAATTTTTGTTTAAGCTTGGTGTGAGTAATTTATTTGTAATTTTTCTATTTTGGTACATATGTTTATATGGTGGTGAAGCCATTAGTATTCCAAGCCATACGTTTTCAGATGTGTGTTTAACCAGGAGGGTAGGCCAACAACCATTGCATTTTCTGACAGGACTGTCCAACGCAAATGATTTGTACTTTATGTCAGATTTGATGGAGCAGTTATGAGCCCCCTGTCTATTTTTTTGCAGCCTGGAGCCAAGGAAATCTATTGGAGTCCCTGAAATTTCAGCTTGCAGCAAAGCCTTCTATCACGCTGTGCTAGGGATGTCTACTATAAGAGGCCAAGGACGGAATGGGCAATGATATTTTACTCATTCTCGGCAAATGGGCTCAGTTGAGTATTAAATGTACCAGCACCCCAGTGCAGGAATGAAAGTCTGTATTACCCCAAGTCTTCTTTGTCCCAATCTTTGGATTCCATCCCTCTTGCTCAAGGACCAGTTTCAGACTTTCCCAGATTACATATTGCTTGGTAGTGAGTCCTTACTGAAAAAGGGATGACAAGGGCAGCATTTTGAAAAACAACTGAGTTATTTTCTTTTTTCTAACGTTCACATCACTCAGTAATACTTTGGACACTCCGATTCGCCACACCTAACAAAGTAATCTTAAACGGGAGTTCAGATTTGCCAGTAAGCATGTGGGAAGCCCTAAAAAAATTTAGAGAGTATCAAGTAAGAATCAAACAGGACCAGGTGATAGAAACACAAACTACAAGATAGCCCAAGGCTAGCACCTGCTGTTCATGGTGACTGTTTTTTCCCCAAGTTCTAAAAAAAAATTCCTCCACTTTATGGCCTTTGACTACTAGATGTGAAAGGACATACCAAGGAGAGGCCAATGACTGTATGAGCGCCAGCATTCTGCTCTGTTCTCTACTTCGAATTCTATTTATGGTGCATAAAGTGTACATGAAGCCTACATTTATTCACCCAAACAGCCTTCTGTCCATCTTAAAATCATCTCTCGAATACCCCTTAAGCTTTATCTGATACTGTATGTATACATGAATTCTCTTCCTATGAGACACTCCGGGTTGGACTGTATGCGCCTACGCCTCCGTTCAGCTATGTACATGGGTGACAAATGCTGGCGTTCTACATGCAGTGGTGCATGTAGGTTTCTGTGCAGAAATACATTAGGGTTTCGTGTTACTCTGCGTCAGTCATAAGGGGGGTGTTGCTAAACGTGAGGGGACACCCAAACTACAACATACGAGTCATCTAAAGCAACGTCGGCGTCATGCGTCACTGTGGGAATGCACGCGCTGTAAATCGACAACCTGCTTCGTGGTTGCCCTAATATTCAACAGTTTTGTTCCACACCTTTCTGTGTTCAAAGAGGCATCAAAACATATATTTTACCTTTTTATTTCGCTACTGTAATCTATTGTCTCTATGAAGTTTGCACGTGTCTCTGTTGTGCTGGGAAGTATCAAAACTATAACCGGTTTCGATGGAACCCATCTCCCCCTCACCCAGCGGGTCCCTGACATTTCAGCTTGCAGTAAAGCCTTCTATCACGCTGTGCAAGGGATTTCTACTATAAGAGGCCAAGAACAGAATAGGCATTGATATTCTACTCATTCTCCGCTTTGAATGCAAGTTCCTCAGCAAATGGGCTTAGTTGAGTATTAAATGTACCAGGGTCCAAATGCAGGAATGAAAATCTGCATTACCCCAAGTCTCCCTTGTCCCAATCTTTGGATGGTGACTGTTTTTTCCCCCCAGTTCTAAAAACATTTCCCTCCACTTTATGGCCTTTGACTACTAGTTGTGAAAGGATGTACCAAGGAGAGGCCAATGACTGTATGGATACCAGCATTTTGCTCTGTTCTCTACTTCAAATTCTATTTCATGTGCATAAAGTGTACATGAAACCTACATCTATTCATCCATACAGCCTTCTGCCCATCTTAAAATCATCTCTCGAATACCCCTTGAGTTTTATCTGGTACTGGACATATACGTGAATTCTCTTCATATGAGACACTCTGGGTTGGACTGTATGTGCCTGCGCCTCCGTTCAGCTGTGTACATGGGTGACAAATGCTGGTGTTCTGCACGCAAAGTGCATGTAAAGTTCTGTGCAAAAATACATTAGGGTTTCGTGTTAGTCTGCGTAGGTCATAAGGGGGGTTTTGCTAAACGGGAGGGGACTCCTAAATTACAACATACGAGTCATCTAAAGCAACCTCGGCATCATGCATCACTGTGGGAATGCACGCACTGTAAAACGACAACCTGCTTCGTGGTTTCTTTAATATTCAACAGTTTTGTTCAGTGTTACAAGTTAGTTACAATGCACGGCCTCTTATCTTCCCAAGTAACGACCTATCATCACCTTCCAGCTGATTACTCCAGACCACCATGGTTAAGAAAACAAGCATTGATCTCTTCTCTTTATGGGGCCATGTGTTTCTATTTCGAAACACATGGCCCCATAAAGATAAGAAAGTGCTTTGCAACAACAGCAAAGCAGGCGACCCAGTCCAGATCGGAGGCCAAAGGTCGTCAACAAAAACTCCTCATTTCCAATGGCAGGCCACCGATGCCAGCCAATGAAAATGAGGGACGGGCATTTAAGTCCCCATCTCAAATCTACTCTCCTACAAAATCTCACACCCAGCGACAGAGCTTTCCGCTGCAATGCCACGCGAGATCTAAAGAAAAGGGCTTCACTGAGGCCTGCGTGGCTTGCTGTAAATCAGCTCTCCACCCAGCCAGAACTGAAAAATAGGAGGAGGGAGGCTGCTGTACAAGAGACCCTCAGCTGACCCAGCCCCTTCAGCCTCTCCTGGAAGTTGTTCTCCATGCCTGCCCAGAGGTCCCCAGCCCCTCCTTAACAGCTCTGCTCATGAGGCCTGGTCCATAGAGTTTAGCACCTGAGCCTCTGCGCTCAAGACAGCCAGTAAAGTGACTGTGCTGTCCCTGCTCAGTTCATGATGAAGCCTGAAGCCAGTGCTTAATTTAAGCAGGTGGTTGCAAGTGCGGATATTCAAAAGGTTGGTTCCATGAGTTAAATACTCACCGTGGAGATCTGCGGGCCATTAGTCGAGGAACATAATGACTCACTTTTAAAAACACACAAATCACTGCAGAGTCATTTTTCTGCAACAATAAAAGTCTTAAGATTGTTTATCTTCCTGCTGGAGAGAGATTGGAGTTTTGTTTGTTGGCAGTTTTTAGTTTTGACTTATCTAATGTAGTGCACAGGGTTAATACGCCTGCTGCGAAGAACGTGTACCATGCATATCAAAGAGCAATATGTTATGTTCATAGCTCAGTGGGTTACTGCTTTTTTTTCACTTCCTGAATGAAAATATAATTTTGCCTTTTACTGTCAATATCGCTCTCGTTTTTTGTGAGTAGAAGAGTTGGCCAAGCAGGGCAATTCAAAAGGTATCCTTTGTAGGACACTTGAATACATATGTACTATACTATGTTTGAGCAGCTATTTGGCTGACATGAATATGAAGGAGCCCTTGTGGGTTTCTGTGAGTCAGATCAAATTCTCTTGAAAGGGCCGTTTCTCTTCTGAGCCCTGCTTAACACATGTGTACAGGAGGAGCCCTGTATTCATGTCCTCAATGTTTGAGACAAAAAAATACTCATTGATTTCTGACCAATGAGAGTAAAAGTGTTAAGGTAACATGTCATTCCTGCTTATATTTCTCATGCTTTACATAATCCTGCATTTCCTATGAGTGTTTGCCTTTTCCAGAATGTTGTTACGTTTTATAGGCAGTGCATAATTTGAATTGAGTCACATCCAGGTGTTTATATTGGGGCAGAATTGGGTTGTAGCTGAAGACAGTGCGAGTTTCACTCAGTGGAGCAAAAGGGTGTTCGGGGGAGAGGATGTGGCACTATGGCCAGAGCTACAGAATTTGGAACTGGGAAACCTGATTCAACCTTCATGACTAGTCCATCAGATCACTCTCCCGAGGGAGCACATACCCCTGCTACACATTAGAAGACCCACTAGACCTTAGAAGCCCTGGTCTCTTAGTACCAGCAGGTGGACCTTACCGGTGCCCAGTATTGGTTAACCTTGAAGCCTTGTCCACCACAATCCATACTGAAGGTCACCTCCAGTCTTGGGGCAGGCCTACAAAGCAGCACACCCTAGAGCAGCAGTGACTTTGCCACTGAGGTCACAGGACCCTTGAGGCCAGTCCGTCTCACCTACTGGTGCCTCCATTTGCCTTGTTCCAGCAGCACTAATGCAACTCACCAGGGATTGGCAATGCTGGATTTGCATGCACACCAGAGTAAGGGGAATGTTTACAAGGGCCTTGCATCATGCTTCTTGCACATTGCAATGTGGTACATGCACAACGCAAAGTTCCAGCTGAGGGACCTATCTAGAATGCTGCTGCGGCATGATATGATCATATATGAGGCGGATCGTTCAATACAGATGCAGGTTTTAGTGCTTGCATCAATGGCTGATTCACCTGGGCCCTTTGCTACAACTGCATTAAATGCTGCAGAACGGATGTAGTTTACTTGTGTAGGACTGCAACAGAACAAAGGCTGAGTTAGCATCAATAGGGCACAGTTCTTTAGAAGCTTAGCAAATAACCTGTGAAAAAGGATGACAATGACTAATGCATCAAATGTTTCTACATGCACAACCACAAACATTGACGAAATGGAAAAAAAAGAGTTGGTACATAGAATGAAACTCCTACAACCAGTTTATTAGCCAGATCCAGTAGACATCTTATATGGTGAGGGAGAATTACAAAACCTTTGTAGCAGGTTGCATGTATTTGATACTAGGCAGTACATCCTTGGTTTCAGAGAGTACAAAGAAAATAAAAATTGCATCCCTGGAAGCCTGAAACCATTAGTGCACATTATAGACCCCTTTAGTACCTCCACTGCTGAATGTGAACGGGGCTTTAGTGTAATGAATGAGGTGCTCAAACCACTGCAGAACGGAATATCAATAAATTGTTTGTCTTATATAATGTTCAGAAAAATTGTGGGGCTTCCTGTCATAGAATTTAAACCTGAATTTTATGTTCAGAAATGGTTCGAAAAAAGGAGGAGAAGTGCCGATGAAAGAAACTGCATGGCTCGGACACAAATGGCTTATGATTCCACTTATAAGTGTATTTGGAACATTCTGTGATTGGAAACGAGTCCCAGATTATAAATGTATTAAATGTAAATAACGTATATAATAAACCTCAAATAAACATGTTTATCCATTGTTTGAATTAAATAACATTATAAGCTGTAACTGGTCAGTGAAATGTCAAACATACTAAAAATTGATATGTTTTGCTATTTCTAGCCACACCTCCGACTCCGCCCACTGATCCAATCTTCAGTTTATGCCCGCCCTCTGATTCTGCGCCCCCAGTTCCCCTACTTTTTTTTCCCCACTTCGACCACTGGCGGAATCCGATAAACAGCGGAAGTCTTGAAAGGGACCCTGAGACCTCGTAATTTTAAAAAATCAGCCATAAGGTAAAAGCGACACACTTTTAACCAGTATGATTCGGCAAAACCTTTTCAATTAATATTTCATGCCGTATTATTGTGTTCTTGTCCCACTACAGCTCGGCATAGCAGCACACAGTTATCCCTGATTGGATTATTTACCAGCAGGCAAATAACTATACCATATAATAATTTTTAGCACCAACCGGAGAGGTCCAACACAAACCCTTATAGGGTGAGCCTTTCCCTTTAACGATCCCCGCACAAAGGTAGAGCGAACATTAGCAAACAATATCTACAAACTCTGTTTTTATTCAATACTTAGATTCTACGAGGCACAGATAGAGAGTGACCTTAGGCGGACTTTTTTTAAACGATTCTCCCTTCAAGGTTGAGAACTGCGAATCTATAAAGGTACTACCGCATCTTTTGTTTATCCACCCAACAGTTAAACATAAAACAATAAAATGTATTGCAAGGTAACCATAATAGTAAACACGCCCGCTAAGTTTAAATAGAGTGGACCAAGAACCCTAAGTCCATTGATCTTTGGAGTTAATAAACACCACATGGATAACCAATCAGTGTGTAACAATAAGATTGCCATAGATAAAGATGATGAAATGATTAGATTTTCCTAAATTAGAATGTCCCTGTTTAAATCGATTGAATAGGTGATTATAGCGTTACATGAAAGTTTCTGTATAGTATTTAATACAAACAATGTATAATTGTTATTTTAACATGTACCATGAATTTGTCTACTCTAATACTCTATGGGGCAGATTAATGTTAACTGGCGCATCCCCAGGGATGCGCCAGTTAACATGCGCCACAGTGCGCCACTGCTCCGCCACCCATGGTGCGCCGCATTTATGATGCGGCGCACCATGGTGCAAGGCAGTGAGGATGCGTGACGCATCTCTCGGCGTACGGGCGGCGCATTGCAGGAGTCATGTCGCAAGTGCGACAGGACTCCTGCAATGCACAGGAGCCACCTATTCACTACATTGTGCGTCACCCTTACGCCTGCTTCAAGCAGGCGTAAGGAATTGACGTAGAGAGTGGTTGAGTGAAATCTCATAGATTTCACTCAGCCACTTTTAGGAGGCGTTCCTGCGCAGGAACGCCCCCCCCCTGCGCAGGAACGCCTCCTTATGGCGCAGGGGTTTCCAACGTGACGCATCTCCTAGATGCGTCACGTTGTAAATAGGGCGCATTGTTTGCGCCGCCGTTGCGTCACATTACGTGACGCAATTGCGGCGCAAGGAGGCGCAAGGCCTTCATAAATCTGCCCCACATCTTTATAGGGAAGAGAAAAATCCCTACATTGACAGATAAAACGAAATTGTCTTGAAAAAGATGGTGTGAAAAAAAGACTAGCCATCGAAACGCGTCGACGCATACAACTGTACAATCTAATGAAGCACACTTTTGCCAAACATTAATTATATGAGTGTGTATGACACTGTGTAGCCAAGTAGTACATTGGATGTACAAACAGTATTGACAAATTCAAAGTCATACAATCTTTTCTGTTGTTTTCATTATGCTGGCCATAATCGTTACTTTTTATTAATTGTGTTTTATACGGGTATTCAATGTCTTTGCATTATCTTGTATAGTGAATTTTATATGTACATGATTTTTCATGTTTTTAATTTCAAAATGTATTTTTAATAAATATTTGTTTGGTATACATAATTTAGCCGTTGTACTATCTTGAGATATTGTGTTTTCACAAATTTATGGCCTAGGGAATTATTCCTTTTTGTTTGGTAAATTACCCTACTTTCCTTGACGCTCTACAAGGGGTACCTCTCCTATCTTTTAACTGAGCAGCAGGTATAACACATATACCTTCTTTACAGGGAATAAGAGCACAATGCAATAGTCCAACGAATAATTCGCATTCGCGGAAAGATACATGCCTAGAAATAACAGGCGGACCAATCGCAAAAATCTGATGATGACCAGATGAAATGTATGTCAACATCAAACCTAGTGATAGTAAAGTAAAATGTAATAATTTACATGCATGGCAACATATAATATGTAATGATGGTAAATGACAGTCACACAAATGTACTCACATAAATTAATAAAGAAACAAATAAAGCAACATGACCACATCCTTTCTAAATGCATAAAAACTCCACTTAACCCATATCTTCTCCCTTTCCAACAACAAAAACAAATCATGCACTCTATCATACCACGCTTCACTACCAAACCCCTCATGCCACAAAAATAACAGCTGGCCAGGCTGACATGAAAGATAGCACACAGGGAACCAACCACCGAAGGTGCCATAGAGACTAACTGAGAGTTCAAAATACATCTCAAATGCCACAGTCCTACCAACTGTTACACCAAAGAAATGATGGATTAAATCCACGCAGGCATCTCAAACACACCAGTCATCCTAACTGTAACACCTACGAGGCACCGGTCGCTTACACGCTGCACAATGTCGCTATGTAGGATACTGAGGCTTGCGCTGCCGAACTACTCCATGCAGTCCGATAAAAAGGTAAGCGGCACGCCAGCAGCTGATTCAAATGTCACACCTTTTATGGAACACAACCTGCCAACACCGCCATTTCAACTAACTCAGCGTAACTAACCCATGTCGACACACGACCAGATAGCCCAAACCACAGTGCTGGTGCAGGTAATCGGCTCCCCAGAATTGCATTACATTTCTTGCTGGTGCTAATATCTTCCACATGATTAGTTCCCTGATAATCAGTCCACGTCATTTGACTTGACACACCACGACTGCTGAAAACACAATTTTCTCTTTAACGTTGCAGATCCTAGTAACTGGAACCTTTTACACTGCCAGTTGTCATCATTCACATGAAAGTAATTACAGTCCTGGCTGTATACTGCAAATAATAATTCTCTTGAATGTAATTGACAGAAGCACGCCCTGTTGGGCAGGCATGTCTTGAGGTCATTGGTGGGGCTTTAGGGCTTTAGTGCTTTATGTGTTTCTCTGTTCTTGACTTCTAGCCTTCTTAAGTTCCGGATAACGTTTTCCTTTCTTTTTTTCTTCTTCAGGATTTAATTGATTTAATTTCTTGCTCTTTGTAGTCTTGAAAAATACCTTCTTCCATTCAGATAACACACATAGGTTCTCCTTAGCCAAATCGGCCCCAAAATGTTGTAATCTAAATGATGTCCAGTAGTCCAGGTGTAGGTTAGGTAAGATGGTTTATTTATTAGGTAGTTAAGTTAAGATCAAGAGCTATAGGCAGGAAAGAGTCCCACCAGGAGCAGCCATCCTGCTGCTCAGCCCATTCTCCAACTGACTCTCACAGACATCCAACATTCCATTGCATCACCAAGCACCAACATTCCACACTACACTGGCTAAGCAGCAGGTATAGCAGACACTATCTAAGAATTAGCCAAATCCACCAGTTAGTTGAGGGTCAACTCTGCTTATGCATGCTTTTACAGCTGCCGAATAATTTTTGAAGAGAAGTTATCTCAAAAATGTCCTTCTTAGCACTGTGAGTTCTTGGCAGATGCAAACTAAATGAATCAACATCTCCTCGTCGACTTTACGGTCAGCATACCATTTCTGTCTCACCCATGAGGCGACTGTAGTGGAAGTCCCTTACTGGCAGCAAGCAAATCCCTGCTCTAATTAACCACCTCTTCTTCTCTATAGTGAGCGATAGATCCCAGTACTTTTGTGTTGTTTTTTTATGTGAGTTTAGAACCTTCTAGCTATGCTTCTTTTTCCAGAAAAAGATATTAATTTTGCTTGCTTTAATGCTAATTTTTGTTTTTGTGTGTGTAGGTGGAAGAGACACAGTCCAGATGGTTCTGAACTGCACAGTTTCTATGGAGGCTTCAAAGAAGTAATAATCCTCATGGGTTCTTCGTTTCTGGTTTATTTATCACCAACCATGGTAGAAGTATTACGGAGCCTACTGTAGCGACCATTTGGCCTAACCCAAAATGAGGAGCGCCCTGTAGAGTGTGATGAGGGGCCCCTGAGTCTCGCATATCTCAGAGGTATTCATAGGCCTTGGGCTATATGAGGCCCCCCATGACAGATGTGGGGCCCTTTACCCTTTAAGTGGTAGTGGTCCTCCTGCACTGCTGGGGCATGCGTTACACTCCTGGTAGCAACTCTAAGTTTAGCACAGTGTGTAATCCAAAAATCATTCAAAATATGTGCTTGCTTGTGCAAATTGAACTCCAGTCTTACTTAACCTTTTGAAGAGCAATTAAGGAAGCTAAAAAGGAGCTTATAGGCATAGCATCGGGCAGAATCGAACCATTTTCTTCCTTCCTGTTGAAGACGACCTGCCCAAAAATTAATGTGGCCATAAGTTTGCTTCTGATTACTAACTTGAGTGGACTCAGTGACTGGTCAAATAACTTACCTGACAGTGGTAGGAAAGCGGTATTTAGTGCTATACATAGAGGCACAATTGCTTCATTATACCCCTCCCACTCATCCAGCCCCATACCTAAATATTTATAGCCATGGATGCATTCCAGCTTGTTCTGATTTAGTTGTCAGCTTCCTTTCTTGTTGATCTTGCGCCTGGAAACTACAAGTTTTGTCTTGCCATTGTTAGTTTTCAAGTTAAGCTTTGTGCAATATTAATTTAATTTACTATTTTATCCAAAATCTCAATCTCATCTGCTTGTTGTAAAATTTTAAGTGGCTGACCAAAACGTTTGGGTAGAAAGGAAAGTGCTTTTTCAAGGGCGTCTTTGTAGAGTAGCTATTTTAGCGTTAGTGTTTTGTCTGTAGTTGGGTCTGTAATTGCTTTTAATGTTTACCATTCGTAAACATGTTTACTTTTCTTGTGTATTCCATGTTCTAGCTTCACTCACAGTGGAGACCAACAAATTGATTTTTAGTCATTTGTTGATGGAAGTCACAGAAAGTGGGATGCTGGACGTGGGCTCCTCCTTTCTACAAGTAAATCTATAATTGTAAGTAACTTTGGGCCATATTCTCAAGGAAGTGGCGGAGAGAGGCGTTAGCCTTCTTGGCTTAACACCTCTCTCTGCTACTTTGGAAACGCGAGGCTGCAACCTATTCTCAAGGATGTGGTGCAGCCTCGCATTTCCCCCTGCAATGGCGCTAAGTTGCACAATTTAGCAACAACGCAGGCACCCTTGCACCAGAGTGCAAGGGTGTCTGCAAGCAGGGAGATTTGTTTATGTACAGGAAGGTGTCCCTTCCTGCACATAAACAAACCTTAAATGCCAGTTTGTAACTTACATGTGTGCTGCTTCATGCAACACACATGGCAGCACACATGGAAAAAGCAAAATCGAGGAGAAATAAAGCATTTCTCATCGTTTCGCTACCTTAAGACCAGATTTTTCCTCGTCTTAAGTTTGGCGCTACCTCCTATGTACGCTGCCCTTGTGAATAGAAGGTAGCGTCAAACTCAATGGGTGTTGCTGTGCAACGTCCTCCCCAACACCCACTGCATGCCCCTTTTCCGCTAATAACAGCGTGAAGGGGGCCCTATTCGCAAGGCAGCATCAACGCTGTGTTGTGAATAGGGCTAAGCCTCCATCGTCACAACGTCACTGAAAGTGATGTTGTGTGGTGATGGGGCTTGAGAATATGCCCCTTTGGGTCTTGGATTCCCTTCACAACATCCTTCTAGATCAGCTACATATAACTTGAATAATATAGGGGCTAAAAACCAGCCTTGCTTCATACCTCTGACACTTTTATTTTTTTCCGTACTTGCCTGAGTCTAGTCTAATCCTGACCCAAGTGGTCGAGAATAGACTAATAATTGCACTCAATAAAACTGTAAGGTTGATCATTTTACCCATAGCTTCCCAGGTCGAAGGCTGATTTGAAGTCAATGAAGGTGGTAAAGGAGAAAGCCCATTCCATTGGTGGTTTGGTGGATGAACCGTGGAAGTGCCATAAAGTTGCTCTAAATACAGCCAGCCCTTTGGAAGCATGTTTAGTAGCTGGGAATCAACTTGTTATGTTCGACCCAGTCTTCGTAGTGCGTTTGTAAAACATTTCTCCTTTATATCTAGTATAGCTATTAGTTGGTAATTGGGTGGGGAGGAAAACCAGTCGTTCTTCTGGCTAGAAGTCAGGTCTGATCCCCGCCAGCTATCTGGTACTGCATCCGTTTTCAGGCAATGGGCATGTAGTGGAGTAAACATGTCTGCTCATAAGTCCATTTTCACCTTAAAAAGTGAACCTGGTAGACCATTAGGGCCATACACCCCATCATCACTAATGGACCTTACTACAGATTTTACTTCCGTCAAAGTAATGCCTATTTCCTGTTGTGTAGGTGCCGGGGTCATGGTAGCTATCCTTTCTTGTTGGTCACGGTCTAGAGTCAAAAAGGAGAGCACTTGTCTTCTTCCTACAAGTTCTTTATACATGCAATCCATTCTTATGATGAAACATTGTTTGTGTCAAGTCTTTTACATTCAGAAATTACTCTGTTTACATAAACTCAGTATTTCCGTTTGTCTTTTGTGTGGCAAGCCTTATGTAGCTGGACCCCTCTTGCTTCTCCTCTTTGCTGTTTTCAATCCAGATTAATCTTTTATCAATAGCCCTAAATGATCTTACATCTTCTCTTAAATTTTGGTCAGAGTCCCGTTTTCTAGATCTCGTCAGGAGCTGGTTAGAAGTCTTTCATATGGTCATCCTTTCCACTGCCTTAAGTGCTGTTTGCAGTTTTTTGATGGGAGATGTCAGTGTAAAAAGTATTGAGAACAGACTGACCTGCCATAAAACCATAATGTTTGTTTTATCCGCCCAGTGGGCAGACAGGAATACTCTCTTCAGATGTTCTGCAACGATATTGTGGTTCTCACACGACCATTTTATTATTGGTAGCTAGAGCCATATGGAATTATAAAGTATATGTTTTTTTTATAATTTCCCTTTAGTCTTGGGTTTGGTATTGGTCATCAAATGAACAGCTCACCAGAAACAGTGTTAGAACTGTTACATAATTGATTGCGCAGACCACATCCCCTTGGACAGGCGACATGTGTGGCATATTTCTGCACTATTCAGGGCAATATCTCTTTGGCTAGCGTTACTGGATTTAGGCTTGCCCATTTGAGAAGCACAACAATATATTGAGTTAATTTGTTAAAAAGTTGCCACATTTTGCATTCATCTTCTTGGCCGGATTAGTGAGATACTGATGCAGTCATTGAACAAAGCTATAATCCTGAATGTTCTGACAAAAAAACATATAGTTTGGATGTGTGCACAAAAAGGAAAAAACAGGGAATTGTGTTTAAATAAACTTATACCGATTTTCCTTTTTTTTTAAAAAAGGTTTAGTATAGCGGTGCCTAAACACTTCAGCAGCAACCGGTTAAAACCATCCTGAGAGTTGTTTATTCTCTCCTAAAACCAAGCCACACAAAACATAACATTCTAAGGAGTTCAGTTAACCATCAGGTAATGCATAGAATACAAATCTTATTACAATTGTATTCCACCTATGCTAAAGAACGTGTGAGTTGCTTAAAACATTTGCATATTGAGGAAAAATTAGCTCAAAGGCAGATTTTTCATCGTGTGTGGTAGCACAAAGTGTTTGTCGAAAACATCAATGTTTTCTAAATGTTATCATTACAACAATTTTTGACAGCCGCAGAATCTAGAAAACTCCCAACTAAAGAGTCTATGTGATATTTGCTAACGCCCTTCTAGCCACATTTTCAGATAATCCTTTGTCTTCTTCTGTGCAGTGTGCCTACATCGATGATGTCATGGAGACACTGTTTGCATGACGCCTCTGTCTATAACATTTCCCTTTAATCCGACTGTCTTTACTAAATCCTATTAACTGTGCTGACAAACAAAAGTCATTCTGAAACTATCCCATTAGAAAGTGTGATAATTGATACTAAATATTTTGAGAATCATAGAGCTGCAGTTTGACTGCTTTATAGAAAGCAAACTTTGCCAACAGTTCAATTTAGCTGTCAACGACTCCTTTTAACAAACTACTCACACTGCAGTCTTTTACTTTGTCTTCACGTAATTGCTTGCTTTGATATTCGCTGCAGACGACTGAGATAAGTCTTGTTTAGTTATGCTAATTTGCTTGATGAATCCTGTTGATTTTGTTGTTAACTGTTGAACCTAGGCCTTTTGCGAGATCACCCCCAGACTTTTGCCTTCTGTTGCTGTACCGGTTTTTGTTGCATAAGAATCTGTGCACTTTTTTACTGCTAACCAGTCGTAAAGTCCTCATGCCCTCACCCTAAAACATGGTACAATTGGCCTACACCTGATTGGTTCATTTAATTTACTTGTAAGTATCTAGTAAATGGGCTAATCGTACCCAAAGTCTGTTAAATTAAATGCCACTCGAAGGCCTGTAGCCCTGATTGTGCCATCGACTTAAGTAACCCTTTTAAAAATGTCTCGGGTCTACCACTGCAGCTTGTGTGTGCAGTTTTCAACTGCCTTTTCGACCATGCAAAATAAACCTTTTGACAGGCCCAAAACTTCCTTTTTAATACATATAAGTTGTCACCCCAAGGGTATGCCCTAAACAGTCCATAGTGCAGGGTGAGGTGTATTTAAAAAGTAGGCCATGTATTTTTGAGTTTTAGAAGTCTTAGTAAGGATAAACTCCCAAATTAGTTTTTTCACTGCTGTGATGCCTATCTCTCTCATAGAATGACATTGGATTACCTTATTGCATTCATTAAGTGATCTTTTTTTTTTAAGAGCAGATAGGAATGTCATGATTGGTGGCTGAGGAATTGCAAATTAAACCATCTTTAATGGTAAAATAGTATTTTAAGTCACAATTCTAAAAAATTACACGTTTAGAAAGTTGGAAGATTTTTGCCCTTACCATTTAGTGCTTGCAATCTATATCACAGATTGCATGACTAGATGCAGTTGGCAGTTGGCCACTGTGTATTCCTCCCGGCACAGTATCATAATGGAGACTCGGATATAGTATAGGCTATCCTGACTTGATGCAAGTAGTGGCAGTATCACCTTTTCCACTTGTACTCCAAAGAGACTGCTTCAGCTCACAGACAAAGAACTTCACACTTGCTTATTTTGACTGTAGACAGACTGGGACCAGGAGAGAGAGGCAGGAAATTCCAAACCATACTGAGGGGAGAAAGCTCCAGAAGCCTCTCCGATTTCATAGCTAGTGCCAGGTCTAAAAATAGCACTCTCTCTTGAGTTCACTCCAGGACCTGTGGATAATAGAGAAGAAGGACTGCCCTGCTGGCAGAAGACAGCCCTTCTGCCTGAGGCCTGCCCTGCCGTATGAGAAGGGAGACTGGCCTGCACCCTTCATCCCAGGCTACCTCATACTCCAAGGGCTAGTTAGCTGACCTCCTGTTCAGACCTACATGGACACTACAAACACCAGAGGCCTTCCTGCAACTGCCCAGTGACCTGCTGCACTGGACCTACCTGGACCTGAAACTGGACCTGCCTGACCTCTTCTGACCTGCTGGAGGGAGTTCCTGATCCCCGAGAGGTGCCTCCCAGGTCCTGGATACTCGATGTGGCATCAGTTGAGCTTGTCCTGGAAGAAAAGGAAAAATCCTTACGTCTTTGGCTCCCTGCAACCATGATCAGGCCAGTGCAGTCCGAGATCTTACCCCCCACGCAAACCCCGCTGCTCTGAGGCTCCGGTGAACCTGACTCTTCGTACTACAGTGACGACCAGCGATAACCAACAACACGAGATCTGCACTTTGCTGAGAGTCCACTGTGACCACCTTTTGCGAAGCTCCAACAGCCACCGCTCTTGAAACCTGCCAGAATCTTCATGCTACAGGGATGACCTTTGGCAACACCCAGCTTTCTCCTTGCGCTACAACGATGAACATCCACAATGCTCTTCTTTCTCCTCGAGGCCTCCCGTGAGAAAATAACTTTTTTTCTGCTGGACTCACCTGGTCCCTGTATCATGCACTCCGTTGTGAACAGCCAGAATCTGTCATTTTCACCCGGTCTTGCACAAGCAGATACCTGTGAGTGGCACTTTGAGCTTTTAGGTGCTATACTTTATCTAAAATCTTTGAAATTGCATACTTCCAGTTCTACTGATTTTTGTCTTTTTGGTGTGAAGTAAGTTATGAAATTCTACTCTATATTTCTAAATTGGCTTGATATTTTTGTTGTGTTATGTTTTAACTTCGGTACTGTTTGTGTGCTGCATAAATATTTTAAACATTGACTCTAAGTTAAGCGTGACTGCTTTTCTGTCAAGTTACCTGAGGGATCAGTACCAGCTAATACAGTGGCTTATGTGGTGTGGCTCACCATGACAAGGATTGTGGCTGTGTCTTGAGGAGGATTTCACGCCCCATTAAACCAACAACCCAATTCCTTACCTCCAAATAGAACCACTTCTGAGGCAGTTTGGCTTTTGAAGCGGTTGGTTTTGTATTGTGATTAACTCCTATTTATATTACACTCCATTGCAGGTAATTATCAATTATAAATATATCTTACTAAGAGCCTGTATAGTCTGGGAATGCACAGTGTTCCAGGTTGAAAGTACTTGAAAAGGGAGCAATGGGGGTAAACTTGTTATGGTAAAGATGTAACGGATGAGGGATCTATATGGATATTCTCATCTCATTTTCTCCTCCTTCCACCACATCAGTGAATGAATGAATGAATTGAGGTTCTTGTAAAGTGCAACGCTCACTCCAAGGAGCATCTTGGCTCTAGCGGAAGAACAAGTAAATATCTGTCGTGGAGAAGAACAGAGGGGTCCATTACGATGGACGGGCAGACTTTGTCCGCCTGCTACCGCAATGGCAAACGGGACCGCCCGCAAGAGGTGCGGCGGTCTCGCGATGGCAATTAGGATGCCACCGCCAAGGTGGCGGTGGCATCCCGCATATATTGCATTGCGGCATGCGTTGCTGTAAGCAGCACCCGCAACAATGCAATATATGCTTGTTGTGTATTGGCTTGCACAACGTGACAGGCAGTGCCTGCCACCTTGTCCATGCCAATGTTGGAGTACCATAGGTACCCCCCAAGTGCAGCCCCACACCCCCTCACACCCCTGGGGGCCCACAGCAGGCTCCCAAAGCAAAAACCATGCCATGCCTTGCCATGGAGGAGTCTCCCCCATGGCAAGGCATTGAAAATGCCACATGCTAATATGCAGGCACCGCCACCATATTATGGGCCTTTTCTGCCCGGTAGGAAATTGGGACGGAAAAGCGATGGACATTCTTTCCGTCCGCCGCGGTACCCCCCACCATGCTAATGTGGCAGCGGGTAAATGGCCGTCCAATGGGGTGTTTTGGCGGGCAGATCGCCACCGCCGGTCGGGTGGTGGCGATCCGCCCGCCATGCTAATGGACCCCTTAGTTGGAAAGAGAGGAGTAAGTCTTAAATGAGAGATAGCACAATATGATGTGGGGCGGCAAAAATCCTGGTTTTTAGAAACTTCCTGAACATGAGTTAATGTTAATGTTAATGTTAATGTTAATAGTTTTCTAAAGCACACAGCTGCCCCAGCGAAGGGGCGTCCCGGCGCTATCTGATCTACCTACCCAGAAACCAGTAAGGCAGGAGATGGCAGACCTAGCAAAATTATACGGAAGCAAAGAGGAAGGTTTTTATCGCTTTCCGAAATGCAAGCAGGTTCTCCATACCGCGGATAGATATCGGCAGGGAATTCCATAGCTTGACAGCCAGATAGCGAAATGAGCGCCCTCCTGCCTTACTACGCTTAAACCGCGGGACAGTCACCAGTTGCTGACCTAGTGAACGCAGTTGTCAGGGGGGCACATACGGGGTCAGCAGGTCGCTCAGAAGTGCTGGGCTACTAGTGTTAATGATCCGAAACGATACACAGAGGGCTTTAAACTGGATCCGTTTAGAAATCGGGAGCCAGTGCAACCCTTGAATAGTAGCCCCTGCCGAACAGTGACGGGGGAGACCTACCAGAATTCTGGCTGTGAAATTTTGAACCCATTGCAGCCGCCTGATTTCTGCTTTGTTGGCCCCTTAAAACAGAGAGCTGGCATAATCTAGGCGGGTCAGGATGGTAGACTGAACAATTAACTGACGTACTATCGGGTCAAAAAATTTCAAAAGGGGTTTAAGGCATCTCAATAATCCTGTGCAGGTGGCAGCAGTTCTCTTGGTGTGGGTCTGGAAGGACAAGGTTTCATCCATCCAGACCCCAAGGTTCTTTACAACTGCCTTAGGCGTGGGCATAGGTCCAAGGGACAGTGGCCACCAATGTTCATTCCATAAGGAAGCCTTCTTTCCCACCAGCAACACTTCAGTTTTGCTGGTGTTGAGTTGTAAGTGGTTTTCTGTCATCCATTGAGCCAATGCTGTCATCCCTTCTCTGAATCTGGATGCCGCTACTGATGCCCCCTCAGCTAAGGTGATAACTAGCTGGGTGTCATCCGCGTAGGACACCATCGTAAGGTCCCAACTTTTTGCGACGGCAGCCAGAGGCTGAACATAAAGGTTGAACAGCGCCGGGCTCAAGGCTGAGCCTTGCGGTACCCCCTGGCCAATCGAATGGGATTGAGAAAGGAACGGCGGGGCTGACAAGCGGAAGGATCTCTCCACTAAGAAGGATCTAAACCAATCCAAGGCAATGCCAATGACCCCTGCTGCCTCCAGACGTTGAAGAGGGATGTGATGGGAGACCGTGTCAAAGGCAGCGCTCAGATCTAATAGAATGAGCGCTGCACTTGACCGGCGTCCAGAATATTCCGCAGATGTTCCGTAGTTGCAAGCAGGGCCGTTTCCGTGCTATGGCCCGGCCGGAAACCGTTCTGTGATGGGTCCAGGATGTTATGAGTACTCAAGAAACACGATAAGATGTTATTCACGTGGGCTTCAGCAATCTTAGCCACCCAAGGAAGAAGTGAGATTGGTCTAACATTCTCGGGCTTAGAAGATTCTAACGTAGTCTTCGTGATAATAGGAGACACATAGGCCTCCTTCCAAGCAGCTGGGACTATAGCCGTGGCGAAGGACCGATTCAGTATGGGGCATAACGGCTGCCGAAGCAGCAGGAGTGAATCTAAGAATTGAGGTGGCCTAAGTGGGTCAGAAGGGGAGCCCAATTTAATTCTGCCCCCCAATCTAGTGAGTTCCGTCTCCGAGATCTCTGGTATGGCTGATAACGTAGGGCAGAGGGCCTCCCTAACAGGCGTATGAATGGGAGATCTTTTGCACTTTTTCCATGAAGAACGTCGCAAGTTCTTCACAATGTTGTGCGGAGGTAACATACGAGCGAGCCACTCTGTTGCTCCTAAGCTCTTTAAATATTTTAAAAATACATTTAGCTGGGTTGGGACTCTCCTTAATCTCATTCGCATAAAACGCTGCACGCGCTGCGCAGATGGCTTTATGATTGATCTTAACTTTTGACAGATAGATTAATTTCTCTCCATTCAAGTATTCCCTTCTCCAGACATGCTCCGCTTTCTTACAAGCTTTCCTGAGCGTTCTCAGAGAATCATTGTGCCAGGGGCTCGAGCTGGACGTGCGCCCCTTGGTCCATTGTGCCGGAATCGGGGAGTCAAGACCCTTTAGAATCTGGTCGCAAAACTCAGCATAGGTCTCCCCAGGGTGAGCCTTATCTCCTAAAGGGTTGGCCATGAGGTAAGCGTGGAAATCTTCTAGTCTGAGTTTATGCCATCGGCGTCTTAGGACCCTCTTACCAGTGTCGGGTCTATAGGCGTCTGGGATGGATAGCCCAATCTCAATCAGGAAGTGGTCAGTCCATCCCATGGGCTTAGGCACAGCAATAGTCAGAGCAGATATATTAGAGAATACCGGGTCCAATATATGACCAGCTATATGCGTAGCTTCCGTCACTAGTTGCTCCATTTGCAGCACCCCTAAGTCTGCTAACAAGGTACTGATGACACTATCCTGCAACATGTCAAAATGAAGGTTAAGGTCCCCCAAAACTGAAAGTTGGCGGAACCCACCGCCAATTCACACGTCGCATCCAACAATGCCTCAATGAATTTGGCCGCCGGTCCTGGTGGGCGGTAGATATACAGTCCAGAGAGAGTGAAATGCGCACTTATGTCCACCCTAAAACGGGCGCATTCACAGTCCCTGATATTCTCTTTAATAAAGGAACAAGGATACTGCAATTTAAAAATTATCGCAATTCCCCCCCCCCCCAGAGTCCCTATTGACTGTACTGATAGAGTATCCCACGGAGAGGGTAAGGTTAGACAAAACTATCATATCGTCCTTAAGCCAGGTTTCACATAAAAAGAGAATATCCGGGAGCTCCTCAGAGATAAAGTCGTGAACTTCCATATGGTGCTTTGCCAGAGACCTCACATTAAGTTGATATATTTTAAGCTGTACTGAGTGGGTTCTGTCCCCTGCTACCCTAGCCAATTCGGGGATAGGTGTGCTAAAACTGCAAGTATTGCATTTCAAGCAAGTTTCCCCCATATGTGAGGTAAGCTTACCACATTGCTGTGCCCCTGAATTAAAAGATAGGAGAGTCTCTCGCCCATAACCACGAAAGTCACCTGGCTTTTGTCCAGCGTTTCTGGTGAGAAGCGACGTCCTGGCGCAGACGGGCGCAGACGGGCTTGCCTTAGGCACGCCATCGGCGCGCCCGCTGCGCCCGCCCGCTGCGTGGACGATTGGTAGGATACATTTAGGGGGCGGGAAGGAGGTGGGAGTGAGGAACAACTAGTCCGCCACCCTGCACTCGTCCCAAAATGTCAGCTTCCCCCTGCCTGAGTCCCGTGGCAGCTCCTACTCGGCTGCGAGGGCACAGGGTCAGGATGCGGTAAGTATCCGAGTTGCAATGTGCAAGTTACAATATTAAAATACAATATTAAAACAGCTTTCAAAAGACAAGCGTTAAAACCACAATTTTCCTAGGCTTAACTTTCCCGGCTGTGCCTTAAGAAAGTAAGCAGATCCAATGCCGCGCGAGGGTGCAGCCGAGACTTTTAAAGCTCGAGGGGGCAGGAGTGAGGAACAACTAGTCCGCCACCCTGCACTCGTCCCTAAATGTCAGCTTCCCCCTGCCTGAGTCCCGTGGCAGCTCCTTCTCGGCTGCGAGGGCACAGGGTCAGGATGCGGTAAGTATCCGAGTTGCAATGTGCAAGTTACAATATTAAAATACAATATTAAAACAGCTTTCAAAAGACAAGCGTTAAAACCACAATTTTCCTAGGCTTAACTTTCCCGGCTGTGCCCCAAGAAAGTAAGCGTTTCCGTTTGTGTATGTCTCAGCTGGGTGGGCAGGATGTTCCAGGCTTTTGTCCCCAGCACAGCCATTGCCTTACCTTCTCTGGATTTCGACAGAAAGTGGGGGATGCTAAAAGGTTCTCCGAAGATGACTGTAGGATGCGTTGGGTGGCATATGGTCTAATTCTAGAGCTGAGGTATCCTGGTCCTGTGGCCCTCGTGGCTTTGTAGATGATGGTTAGGATTTTAAAAAGAATCCTTTTTTGGATATTCAACCAATGAAGAGTTCTGAGTGCTGATGCTGAGGGCGAGCCTTTCCGCTATTTGAGTACCAGCCTCGCTACCGTATTTTGGGCAACCTGTAGTCAATTCAGGACCGTTTTTTTGTTCCTGCATTCAGACTATTTCAATAGTCCAACCGTGATAGGATTAGGGCTGCAGCAACAGTTTTCCTGGCATGGACTGTGAGAAGATCAAAACATTTTCAAAAGGGTTTTTATCGTTTGAAAACATACCTGCCACAGCAGTGCTTGCTTGCGGAAAGATAATAAGGGGTCAAATGTAATCCCTAGATTTCTCACAGTATCCACTGTGTTGGGAGGAGGGGTCGAATTTGAGGGTCACCACTGTTTGGGCATAAATAGGTTGGATTTTACAAACAGCATGATTTCTGTTTTTGAGCTGTTGCATTTCAGATGAATAAATCTCATCCAGTCCATCACTGCCGTTAGACAATGGTGAAACTTCTCTTCAGCTGCTGTAGAATTTCTATTGAGAGTGAGAATCAGCTGAGTGTTGTCTGCATAAGCAATGGATTCAACATCAAATGAAGTCATCAGTGTAAGGAGCGGTGTCATGTAAAGATTAAAAAGAGTTGGGCTAAGGGAGGAACCCTGAGGGACCCCTGATGACAACCATTTTTCTTCAGATTTGAAATTTCCGAGTGAAACTATCTGATGCCTATTTTCCAAAATAGATGTGATCCATGCTAGTGCCTTCTTTGTAATTTCACTATATTCAAGCATGTCTCTCAGAATGACCTGAGAGACCGTATCGAACACAGCTTATAAATCCAACAGAACCAGTACAGCATCCTTACCCTGATCCAAGGCAAACTTTAGGGTCTCAGTGGTGTGTAATAGCACTGATTCTGTCGAATGGCCCGGTCTGAAACCCGATTGCTTAGGGTGCAGGAAGTTATCTTCTTGTGGGAACTCATTGAGTTGTATGTTAACTAATTTTTCAGCTATTTTACTCAGACATGGCAACAGTGAAACAGGTCGAAGATTGGAGAGGGTGGTTGGGTCCGGAACTGCCTTTTTTTAAGTGGTTTCACCTCAGCAATTTTCCAATTGTCAGGAACTCTTGATAGATTAAAGTAGAATTAATTATCTGGTTGATAGCCAGATTTATAATGTCTACCAATGCATGTAGAATTTTGGGGAGGCATGAATCAAAGGGTGGGCCTGCCTGACTTGCAAGAGAGAATAGCCTGCCTAGATTGTTCCAAATTAATCTCCTTGAAACATGTCAATTTGCTTTTATTTCCTAGGGTTTGGGGGTTCAGAGGACGGGGGTGATGTGTCTGTGAAATCTCTCTTTAGGTCTAGGATTTTGTTTAAAAAAAACTCAGCGATGTGATCACATAGACCCTGTGATGGAGGGATTTCTTTTTCTATGATTTTTGGATTTATGAATGATTTTACAATGTTAAAAATGTTTTTTTGGTTGGCTGCCTTGTTAATTTGATTAGAATAGTGCCCCTTCTTTTCTACTCTAATTTGATGGTGGTATAGTCTAAGTGCTATTTTGAAAGGTTCTTGATCTTCTGATTTGTAATTTTTTCTCCATAGTTTTTCTAGTTTTCTACATTGTCCTTGTAGGGTTTTTAAATGGGGGGTAAACCAGGGGGCAGACTTTTTGTTAGTGGTACTTTTTCTTAGAGGGGCTAAAGGTACCAAAGTATTAGCTAGAGACAACATCCAGTCATTGAAAGGATCATTGTCGATTGAAGAATCTCCTCTGAGGGTAGGTGTTCCTGCTTCTGCTAGTCTCTGTAGGTCAGGGTTAGAGAGCATACTATTTCACTTTTGTGTCCGTATGAGTCCATATTGCCTGTGATTTTTTTCTGGTTGGGTATTATTATAGACAAACTTGAAGGGGATAAGCTTATGGTCTGACCATGTTAAAGTAACTGGGGAGTCAGTAGTTAGGCTGGCAGCATTTGTGCATATACCATCAAGGGTATGTCCTGCACAATGTGTAGGTCCACCTGCCTGTTGTTTTAACCCCAGTGTGTTAATGATCTCTGTGAAAGCTTTTGTGTTGGGAGTGTCAACTGCTTCGAGGTGTAAATTGAAATCACCTAGTATTGTAAAAATTGAGTATCTGACCACTAGGGAACTTATACTTTCCCCCAAGGTATCCAGGAAGTTGAGAGCAGACCCCGGGGGCCTATAGATCAAAGCCCCCGCAAACGTTGTGCAACTATCTAATTTGAAACTAAAACAGACACTTTCAGCTTCTTTTAGTTCTTTAATGTTAGATATAGAACATTTCAGGTGGTCCTTGTATATAATTGCTATGCCACCTCCTCTTTTCCCATTTCTGTCTAGTTTGGAAATAGTGTATCCATGAGGGAGGGCTTGCACTACATCTGGAGTAGAACATTCCATTAGCCATATTTCCGTGATAACAAAAACAATCAAAGTTCCAGTTTATCAGCATGTCCTGGATATGCAAGGCATTTTGGCTAAGGATCTTGTGTTTATAAGGCCACAGTACAACTGTTTGCAGTAATTTTTGCACTTTTGGGGAGTGGTGTGTCCGACCGCAATACTGAGCTCATGATTGAAAGTGTATTTACATTTGAGGCAGGTAAGTTGGCCATCAATATTCTCTCTATGTAGGGGAGCTTGACAGGTATTGCCTGAAGAGTTCAGTACCAATAGCTCATTCCTGGTGTACGAGAGAACTGGCCCTAAACCAGCAGCATTTCTGGCCTCTGGGTGCAGACGGGCTTGCCTTTGGCACGCATTGTCTGTGCCTACTAGTATAATCACAGCACATTCTTCAAATTAGGTTGCATTCTATTGACAGACAAGAGTTGCTAAAACACATAGATCAGACAGACAGGCAGGAATAGGAACAGGAAATGAAGAAGAAACAAGTTCTTAAACACTCTTGGCCTACAGTGAGCCTCACCTGGCCACCACACTCCAAAATATGGCTCCCCCCTTCCACATGTATTCAGATGACAGTGTTCAGTTATCTTTCTAAAAGAGGGGTGTTAGTCATAGTCCCCATTTTAAAATAAGAAGGTAGAGCACATGGTGAGTTGTTCAGTCAATGCAGTATTTTCTTCCTCTAACCTCCCCTCAGACCCTTACTGAAAGTTCCCTGTAAAAATGACAACTCCATGGACATGGGTTCAGATGAGGAGACAGCAGCATTCTTACCTGCTGTGGTTTAATGGAATCTTTAGACTGTTTCCATGTGCAACAGACACAGGACTGACTAACTAGTGACAGTTAATAAATGAGTCTATGACTCCCAAGAACTTAGCCCATTTAGTCCTGTTGGGCTGCCATAACTGAACTGATTACTCACAGTGTAGAGGGGTTCCGGTCAGAGCTTTTAATGTAGCACTGTGCCATTTTCTTCAATGAACCTTCCAGAAAACACGGAATCCTTGTTATGAGACTTGATTCCACTCCACTCCGTCAGTACACACATCGACACGGCATTGGTTGAGTGACAGCAGCTTGTTTCTCCACTGGGCTTGTGCAACTGAATTTAACCAATTTGCTCCCGGAGAATGAGCACTGAAATGAGCCAAGGACAAGGGGCAGGCTGGGGCTGGAGAGTGGGGAAAGTGAGGCAGCTAACAGTACAAGTGACAGCACTTCAGTGGACTTAGTTCAAACTGAAATACATTCATGCCCTGCATCTGTGCCCTACATGATACGGCTGCAATGACTGTACACCTGACCTGTGCTGATCTGTGCATGTGTGCAGTACACAACCTGCCACTCCATACTGTCACAGCCCTGGTGCTGCATTATAATTATTATGAAGATATATTCAAACAAACAATCGGCCCATACATTCCCTCGAAACTGGCCCTTAAACAAATGTAGCCCATCTGCACTAGTAGAGGGTCAGACAGGCCAGCCTAACTCTGCAGTCAATACAAGCAATGAAGGCAGAAATCATAATAAAGAGCTGGTTGAGGAAGATAAGTGAAGTTTTCTTCTGCTGACCACCTCCAATCGACCCAATATAATACTAGTAAATAGTAAATATAATATGTCCTAAACACAAATGTATAGAATTAAAGAGTCTCCAACTGGGCTCCTATATTACTTTACTATTTTTTCTGCATTCTGCATTTTTGTATTAGATCAGCAGAAGGTTTCCACTGCTTTAACTCATCTGTAGTTGAGGGAATACTATTCAATATGTACAACCATTAAACTGAGCTAATCACCCTTCTCAAAAGGGATATGAGTACCATGTAAAACCTGGCTATCATCTCAAATGAAATATTGCATTTGGGGCAGTTCAAATGCTGACAACTAATAATTGTGGTCCTTTCATGCATCAGTCCCACAAAGTCGACATTCAATAAACAATGTAGAACAAAACCCTTTCATACCCACGTTTCCTTCGAAACAGTTACATGAGCCCCCTTAACATAAACATAAAATATGCCTCATGGTGACCGAACATAAATTAACTCTCTGAAATTCTGTTTCGAAGGAAACGTGGGTGTGACAGGGTTTTGTTCTAATCACTTGCTTGTTTTAGGAGGGAGGATTAGGTGTTATTATTTCAAGGGTAAACAAATAGCCGAAAATGAGTTTAACATTGTTTATTGAATGTCGACTTTGTGGGACTGATGCATATTTTTTAATTATTGTAGATACCCCTGAAGAAGGTTGTTTACCGACCGAAATGCATTGGGTGCATTAAAATGTGACGGAGCAATGAAGTTAGCTCTACGTGCCTGTGAATAGGCCCGGATGGGCAATTCTTGAGCAATGTAAGATGCGTGAAAAGACGAAAACGTATATTCTTTGGCGTGGATGAATAACATTGTCATTAAATCGGACAAGTTTTGATAAACATTGAGTACGTGGATAATTGATCTACAAATGTGCATTTGGCTGTGCAACTCTTCCGTGACACGCAAGGCGCGTGTCACTTTTTTTCGACAAGTTCATGAAGCGCACTTGGAATGGAGCGCAAAGAGTGTATGCATGCCAAATTGGAAAAACATGATGAACTAATCTCTTGGGTCTTTAAAAGGGTGTGCTTCAGACTGATTTTCAATTAAAATAAACCTTTAGCCAGGCCCAAACCTTCCTTTTCAATACATGTTAGCTACCCCTAGTGCAGGCCGTGGGCAGTCCAGATGGCAGAGTGCAGTGTATTTAAAAATGTGCACATGCAATTATAACTTTTACATGTACTGGTATCAAAAACTCTTGAATTAATTTTTTACTACTGCAAGGCCTAACCCTCCCTTCGGATAACATTGGGTTACCTTATTACATTTAATACGTACTAACTTTCAATTGGGAGCGAGTAGGACTATGGAGTTTGGTGTCTAAAGAATTTTCACTTAAAAACCTCTTTAATAGTAAACTTAGATTTTAAGTCACAGTTCTAAAAATGCCACTGCCTAGGAAATGCTCTGCATCTAGTGCTATTCGTCGGCTTCACTGGCTGCCTGTGGTCAAACGTATAGAGTTCAAGTCCCTCTGTATTTCATTTAAATTCTTGAACTCTTCATCCCCAGGTATTCTGGCCAATCTGCTTGCACATAAACCCCTCCCGCCAACTTCAGTCGATGGGTCAGTATTTGACGGCTATCCCTCAGTTGAGGAGGGGGAGGGTCCGTGCTGGGGGGGTTACTTCCGTACTCTGGCACCCAAACTTTGGAACGCGCTCCCTATTTCCATTCGCAGCCTGAAGAATTATTTGGCATTACGCAAAGCAATCAAAACGTTCCTCTTCCCTCCGTTGTAGGCCTTTTCTCTTTTAGAGGCTTGCAGTTTTCTGCCTTCACTGCCGGGACGCCCCTTTGCTGGGGCAGCTGAGCGCTCTATAGGACTGCATAACATAACATAACATAACAGAAAGTTCAAGCAACAGTGGTTTAGAGAAATAATTAACTATAGTAAAAAATATTACAGTCCCACCCATACATACACCAATAAACTAAGAAACTTCAACCCAACGAAAAAGGGGGCCCCCAATAATTATGTGACAAGGCATTTATAATCAAAAACTATTCAAAAACACTAACCATATATACAATATTAAACTGGTACTCACAGGGTTACACAAAATATATATTTTTTTAATGGAAAATACAGTGCAAACAAAAACACAATGGCAGAGGGAAAATTAACACAAAGCAAAGTCCATCAAATAACAGAACACAGAATGTATGCTTCCTCCTAATTTTCCAAAGAAAAGCGTAGATGGTATTAAAACTAGGGGTGGGCGGAGCTCATGGAGTTGCACTATGCGGAATTCTGCAGGATTGCATAAAAAATCGGTGGAATTCAGCGGGTTCCACTCTGCCCTAGCTAATGTATATGGGGCCGGGCTTCTAGGCATGTTTACATACTTCTTGTTTATAAAAGGGCAAAACACGATCACTCGTCTCAGCAGCAGATGAATAGACAAAGGGCCTCCTCGTCAGAGACACTACATGGGGTATTGAGCTAGAGAAAAGCAAGGATACAAACACCTCATCAAGGATTACAGCTAACTTTTCACTATTTAAATGTGGAGATATACCACTTGTTTGGCCTTACCCTCTCTGGATTTCGACAGAAAGTGTGGGATGCTAAAAGGTTCTCCAAAGATGACTGTAGGATGCGTTGGGTGGTATATGGTCTAATTCTAGAGCTGAGGTATCCTGGTCCTGTGGCCCTTGTGGCTTTGTAGATGATGGTTAGGATTTTAAAAAGAATCCTTTTTTGGATATGCAACCAATGAAGAGCTCTGAGTGCTGATGCTGAGGGCGAGCCTTTCCGCTATTTGAGTACCAGCCTCGCTACCGTTACAGTTACAAAAGTGGAGCTTCAACTCGGGCACCCTCTGTCTTGCTGTAAGTGCTTTCTGTTGAGGTTTAATTTTTGTGGCACGAGCATCATGCCAGAATAAATCCTATCCTGCATATTTTCCAAGAAGAGACCACTGATTCGTGCAACACCTCTACTCAACTGGATTACTTTTTACTGGCTAATTAGTAATTGCTACCTCCTTAGGTAAATGAATAGTGCATCTTCTACACTTCAGCTGCGTAAAGGACACAAAATAATATCTCTAGTGAGCTTGTGTGTCTGTAACTTTGCCAACGCGCAGGAGACTCAATGGGAGTCCTTGTAAGCTGTTCATCATCCAGGGAAAAGGGCGGGAAGACATTGTATACCACTAATGTATATGAGGCAATGCCAAACTAGCAGGGCTTGTAAGCATGTTTACATACTTATTTATAAAAGGGCAGAACACGATCACTCATCTCAGCAGAAGATGATGAGAAAGAATCTAGGGGTAGGCTGGCAGCCGGCACTGGTAAATTCTGCTACTCTACACGGGAGGTGGAGTTTTTTCCGAACTTCGTGCTCCAAGTGAAGCGTGAAGTGGAAAAAAAAACTTTGCAAGCTCTGCCTGCGGAGTGGAGTTCACACCCCACCCCTAGTTTCAACCTCTGTTAGTTCAAATAGGTCATCATCAGGACAAAAAGTACTAGGAGCAACCATCAGAATCAATTTCTAAGGACAAAATTCATCCAAGTGGAAGAACCAGCCTTCCATATGAATCTTCACCGTCCTAGCTTAAGGTAAATAAATTTCCCTGGAATTTGGGGGCCAGACTATACTTATAAAGAACCTCCTTCATGTTGCTGTCTGCTTCCAGCCTAAAACTGATGTCTAATGCAAACTTCTCATAAATCGCGTTGATCAAAGAAACCGCAGGGACAGAGTGTGAATCAACCCTGATCTCCTGGTCAACAAATCCTCCTCTCTCGTCCGAGTCTGTGAAATTATTTCGGAGCAGCGGGTGAGAGAGGATGATTTTTTTCGTGGAAATGTTGAAAACAGAACTATCCATTACATTATCCTATCACAAATTGTAATATTACCCAATAAGGGTCCCGTTGTGAAATCATCTAATGTGGATTTTTGGTCTTGGACCTTGAGTGCGCCTGTATTCTCTTCTTTCGTATGTCTATTTTCTGCCTTACTTTTGTATCCTCTAGTTTTTCTCATTGTTTTACTTGTTGTTTTGAATTTCCTCCCCTTTCCCAACCCTTATTCTGTTTACCTCCAAAAGTAATTAGTGGTCAAACCCCTCAATTAGTCCTGCATGCTTCTCTCCATCGCTACTCACTATCAGAATTTGTGAACTGTCAGTTGCTGTGCTTTTACTCATTCGAACAGTGCCAACCTTCTCTGTTATGAGTTTAACTAAATGATTACAGTTTTCTTTTTTGCAAAGGTGAAAATATGCCCCACTTTATAGTCATGCTCATCTAGCCTCCATTTTTTGCTTTCCGCTCCTGGAACTCATTCATAACCGCCTTAAGAATTCCATAATACTTTTTAGTGAGGTTAGGTATGTTTAATGAGTTTTTATCACTCTCCAACTCCTTGATTTCCACCTTGAGTTTATCCCCTTCATCATTCTCAATCAGAATTTCTATTATGCTAATGTAAGTATTAGTTAGGCGTTTTACCGTCCAACCTTAAGGTTTTATTTCAGATCATTATTGGTTGGAAAGATCAAAACTCTCAAACTACCAGTTCCATAGTGATTTTTCATAGTGTCATTGTCATAGTGTCATGTCATCCCACCATTATGAGAGCTCTGATTTCTTCAGCAATTCTAATCTGATAAACAACTCCTTAAATCGCTCTGGTCTGGAAACATGCTCTGAATTTCCACAGATTATATTCATATTTGATTTGAAACTACTGAATAACTCTTCTCCACTCCTTTCTTAATTGTCAAGAATTATGCCATTTCTTTATACAAGTTAATGTGATTGCACCATCCTTTAAAAGTTAGAGACTATGGGGCATATTATCAAGCCCCTTATCGGCGCGTCATCAGCACTTTTCTGCCGATAAAGCGGTGATATTTGCATCGGCCAATTATCAAGGCAGCATTAAGTAAATTAACGTGGCTTAGAGCCACGTTAATTGACTTAACGCTGCCTTGGTAATAGGGCCCCATTCACGATAAACTCATCGTGAAAGGGGGTGTACAGCGGGTGTTGCGGTGGGCGTTCCATCGCAACAGCCATTCACTTAGACGCTGCCATCTATTATCAAGAGAGGCGATAATAGGTGGCAGCGCCGAATTTAAGAACAGGAAAGACCTGTTCTTAACGTGGCGAAACGAGGAGAAATGCTTCATTTGCATGAAACAGCATACCTGTAAGTTACAAAATGGCATTTAAGCTTTGTTTATGTGCAGGAAGGAACACCTTCCTGTACATAAACAAACCTTCCTGCCTGCGCTGGTGTTAAGTTGTAAAACTTATCTCCATCGCAGGGGGAAACGTTAGGCTGCACCATATCCTTGGTCATATGGTGCAGCCTAGTGTTTCCGAAGTGGCGAAGAGAGGCATTAGGCCAAGGCGGCTAACACCTCTCTTTGCCACTTTGTTGGAAATATGCCCCTATGTTAGACAAAACCAGTTAAAGGTGCACACCACTGTCACGTGCTGTAAGTGCAATCAATTGATAAAGGTGATGCATGAATGCACAAAGTGGAGACCCTTTCATTTGTTTCAAACAAAGCATCACCACATCCATTTAGCTTCAAGCTTCAAACGTGCAGGTAAATTGTTTTTAAGGTAAATAATGAGAGAACAGCCAATGTGTTTTCAGCACCAGCTTTTACTTTGGAAGAAATGGTTCTAGTTTGTGGAGAAAAAATAGGCCAACAAAGGAGAATCAGAAAGCTTTGAGAACCATGTATAAGCCAGTAAGCAGGATTTACGCAATACTTCACTTACATAAGAAACTCATCTATCCCTAATTTTTAAGAGGAATTTTCCCAGCTGGACGAGTGTTCTGGAATTAAAGACACGGAGTCACTTCTAAGACAGATATTGTATTTAAAATCCAATTCTGCTTGTGGTGGATAACCTATTACAGATCATGGAAAATGGAACATATCGTCCCTTGTTCAGTTGGACCATTAAAATGTCTACAGTATTATCAACCAAAGGGTATTATGGGGTATTATGTCCTATAAAGAGCCTGACTGGTACTGGGGGACAGCATTATGGTAGATAGCAGAACATGACATGACACTTTTGGAAGTGCAAGACTCCCTCTCTTTTCTAATTGTCATGTGCTTAAGGAGAGATGGAGTTGCCTACAATCTAGAAACACTGTGTCATATAGCCTTATAGCCCGGGCTATACCGGCTATTAAAGCGTTAAAGGCCCGAGCCCAAGGTGAGGGCCTTTAACAAGGGAGAGGGACTTTAATAGCCGGCATAGCCCGCTAGGAAGGGCTATAAGGCTATTAGAACATTCTGCCACTAGAGGGCAGAATGTTCTAACAAATAAAACAAAGCCTTCAGGGAGCACGAGGGGATTGGAATCCCCTCCGGCTCCCTGAAGCCTTTGTTTACAGCCAGAGCTGTGAATAAAGAAACACTGGAATGTTGGAGCTCTGAGCTTATACCAGCCATTATAAGCCCAGAGCTACTCCATTGTTTGCAATGGAGCTTCCAACATTCCAATGTTCTAATATACACTAAAGCAGGGCACTGAGTTTACACGTACGCCAAAGTGGCTTGTGAAGATTGGAGTGCATAATGAATACAGCTTTCTCAAGCTGAAGCCATGCTGAAGCCATACACTTTAGAAGTGCCAAGAATAGAATTGTGCAAACATAGAGATATTTGTTATGGGATCTGAGAAACAATTGCTTAGTCGAGGGACGGTTGGGATGCATTGTCAGGTTTGTACTAACCTTGTGTGTAAAGAACAATGGAATCCATGACCTTTCCTGTCTCTCACCATTCCCATCAATGACCACATATACTAAGGCAAATGGGGGGAATCACTGAAATATTATCGACGGTCACATTATCGACTTGCAAAAATATCGTTGATTAATTATCGACTACAAAAATATCGACTTTCTATACTTATTACAACAACTACAAAAATATCGAGTCAAAACTATCGAGTATTTAGAATATCGAGTACTTAAATATCGCCTTAATAAATATCGACTACAAATATATCGTTGTTCATGAAATTACCCCTAACACTACAAAAATATCGACTACTAAAATATAGAGTGCTAAAATATCGTTTCAAAACAAATATCGAGTTCTTTTTTGTACCCTTTCATGTCTAAAATACCATTTTAATAGTCTATAAAAGTCATTGTTCTATACAAAAAACATTTTACATATAATACCTGTTACTTTTATAACGTTCCTATTTATCTACATTTACTATACATTCTATTAAATGCGTTATATCATTTGAAAAATAATCTTTACATGTAAATAACATGTTAAATATTTTTTTCCACTTACACATCTATTTTATTTAACAACTAACCTGCTTCAATGCGGAAATCACCACATACCACCATTCTCACATCAACAAACACACCAATTAAATTAAAAAAAATTCAAACTAGCCTATACAATCATTTCTTTCATCCTGCAACCAATCAAATCAAAGCACACAAAATACACATACTATAAAAGGGATACATGCATTATACCATTTGCTGCTGCTAACTCTATAGAAAGAAGATGCCAACACTCTGGAGATTTTGTTCCTGAACAAACATATTTAAAGATCCAGTTTACTAGCTAATTATTCAAGTAAGTTACAATGCATTATTTAGAAATCTAAATTAGTAGTGTACTATTTTACTTATATCTCCTAACTCTTGCACTTATTTTTATCTCCTCCTACTTTTCTGATAGAAACTACTACAAATAAATTCCTAATACATGCTCCTATTTCTTCACCTAGAAAATCAGATAGTAAGTATATATTAATGCTCTGTTATACACCAACTGCTGTTTTTAAGCACTATTTCACAAGATTCATACTTTATTTTAAACATTTTTTTGACAGATAATCAGCGATTTTCCTATTTCAACACTACAAATGTATAAAACTACACTAATTAAACATGTAAGTATATATGTTTTTGTTACTAAACACCCAATATTAAAAATGCTATTTTCTAAACAACATATCTTGCATATTACATCTTCCCTACAGATCCAATAAAATCATCCAACATCAACTATACCAAAAGACAAGACTACCCTTGTAAAAAATGTAAGTATACTTCTAATTTGTCTTTTTACTTCTGAAAAAAACGAGAACTATATTCTTAACACCATGTTATGTATTTTATATTTCCTCTACAGATATTGTGAATACATCATACATCTATTCTACCTACAGCAAACAAAACGACTTATTTAGAAGTTAGTATACTTTTAAAGATTTCCACTTTCCCAACGGTTCCTAATAATTTTTATATTATTTAACATTTATTTATTCTATCTTCTCTACAGATCTGAACTTTACTACCTTGATGTACTCCACCAAATACTACAACTCAACTATTTAAACAAGTAAGTATATGTAATGTTCACATCAAATGTACTACTAAGCAAAATTAAAAAGTGCTTTTTCCTTGGAAAAACGTTTGTTATGTGTAAACATTAACTTAGCATTTCTATATTTTCATACCAACAGTCAATAAAGATATACATACAAGACAATCCTTCAAAATACAGTTCTGCATTTGTGATTACTACTTCTAGTAACTGTAAGTATAAATACAACATTAATTATGTTTGCACCACAAAGTGAAATAGATGTTTTTTGATTTTGTTTCTTTCTACTCTTTCCTAGAACAAGTAAAACAAAATGACAGAAGGTGCAGAATTTGTTATGTCACAGAAAAATAAATTACTGTTATGTTATATGGGTTATGTTTATAATCAGGAAAGACAAAGTGGTAGAAAAGTTTTCTGGAAATGTACAAAATATTACTCAAACAAATGTTATGGAAGGGCTACGACTGAGGAAACTAATGTGTTATTTACCAGGGAACACAATCATCCCCCCAATGTCACAGAAATTGAAATAAGAGATGCTTTAGAAAGTATTAAAACTTCTAGCACACAAAGTGATAAACCAACAACACAAATCCTTAAAGAGGAACTGTTAAAAGTCCCAGCACATGCTTCAGGTCAACTACCCTCTATTGACTCCCTAAAACGCACAATTGCATACACTAAAAGACGCACTTCCACAACCCCACCCAACCCTACTACTTTTGAGGAAATTATTATTTCACCAGAAATGTCCATCACACACAATAAAGACAAATGTATCCTTTTTGACAATGAAAGCAGTACAAACAGAATCATAATGTTTGCAACTGCAAGTAATTTAAGAAAAATCCAACAGTGTCCCCAATGGATGATGGATGGAACATTTAAACCATGCCCAAAACCTTTTTATCAACTATATTCCATCCACGGGTTATACCATAACTATAACATCCCTTTCATTTACTGCTTGCTACCAAACAAACAGCAAAACACTTACACAGAAATATTAAATGTTCTCAAAAATGAAATGAATAATTATTTTCCAGAAAAAATAATTATTGATTTCGAATTAGCTATGATTAATAGCCTTTTGAAAACATTTCCCCACACAGCAATCCAGGGTTGCTACTATCATTTCAATCAGAGCATATGGAGACATCTCCAGAAATCAACTTTAAGTATTTTGTACTCAACAGATAGCACCTTTGCCTATCAAATTAAAAAATTGATAGCACTGGCCTACGTTCCTGTTACCGATGTAGCGGAACACTATAATTTATTAATTGACAGCACATATTACAAGAGGAATGAAGATAAACTAACACCATTACTGGACTATTTCGAAGATACTTGGGTGGGAAGGTTGCACAGATCTGGACATCGACGCCAACCCAAATTCCAAATACCTTGGTGGAATGTCTATCTTAGTACTTTAAACCAAGAGGCTAAAACAAACAACAGTGTAGAAGGCTGGCATAATGCTTTCCAAGCTACCACAAGCAGAACCAGACCCACATTCCATAACCTACTAGATGCTTTGATAAAAGAACAAAGCTATCAAGAACTAAGAATGGAACAATCTGTGACCCAAATTGGTCCAAAACTAAGTAAACAAACTAAACAAATGTTCCGACTACTGCAAAGTCAAGTCACACTATATCCTACAACTAGAGGATTAGAATACCTGTCATTAATAGCTAAAACCCTACTATAAAAATGTCTACAAAATATACTAATGTCTGCTTACAATAATGGTACATATAAAAATCATAAACATTTGTAAACAATTATAAGTAATACATATTTGTTTAACAAACGTATCATAATTTTGGACATTATTTCTAAACAAATATGCAATATTTATAATTACATCACACATACACATTACATAAAGATCGACATTTCCCACCCAATAAAAAAAGTTTTTTAAATACTTACAATTTTTGTAGATGAAAAAGACGTAATGAAGCAAAATACAATCCATACAATCCATTACAATGTAGGACAATTCCAATATGGGAAACCATCAAAAACCCGAAAAATATGTAAAAATAAAATAAACGCTCCAGGAAATCCCGAAAACAGTAGTGTGGACACTTTAGTATTTAAAGTGATATACACACAACTTTAAAAAAACGGTCACGCATATCAATGTATCACTCCAATACGAAAACCTCCAAAAACCCGAAAAAAGTTAAAAAAAAATTAAAATCCGCTCCTGGCAAACACGAAAAATAGGAGAAACACGTCAAAATATAACCATAATAAGTCATACATTAGTATCTCCGAAAAAAAACACGCTTCCTTCCATGTAGTTTTCATGCGAGGAACCGGAACCTGTAAAAAAACATAGATAACGAAACCCACCCACAAATAACCCATAACATATGTAAATACACTCACAATTAACATTAACCATGTAAAAAGACATTTCCCAACACTTAAAATAACACTAGAACTAAAACATACACGACGCATCTATAACGACGACATTACACCTAAACTCTACATAAACAATTCATACATACACACAAAAACACTACACAGTTCGAATATACCCTCAAACATTACCATTGACTTATAAATTGTATGTAAAATTAACCTTACCTCTCTCCACACGAAGCAACTCCCAACCGCGAGCTTCTCCAGTCCTGAATGGAGCGCAATAACCTTACGCGGTAAAAAAGTAGTCCCCTTAACCCAATTTTGAAAAGGTATCATAGAAAACACAATGTTATAGTATAAAAATATAATACATACACATTGTTATTGTAACAAATTAATACACTAGACTCATAATAATTTAAACTGTTGAAAAAATATAAATTTCTTTAATATTAATTAATATATAGTAATTAATATATATTAATAATATTTAAAAAAAAGTATGTAACACTTGAAATAATATATGTAAATATTTTCTTATTGTGTACATTTATAGGAATAACTTTGTGTTTGTTTAGAACTAAACATTATTATTTTTTATGTAATTAATTAATAATAATAAATAATATAACTTATTTATTGTTATTAATAACAAAAATATAACCATTTACTATATAAATAATGCCCTTAAATAATGTTTTTTTATTTCTCTGAATGTATGTATTTCTGAAAAGAAAAGATAAATGTTTAAGTTTATTAATTAATAATAATAATAATAAATATATTTGTTATTATTTTTATTAATTATTTTAAAAAAATTAATAATTTCTAAGTATTATAAAAGTATATAATTGCATAAATAATCTTTTACCAATACCAGATATTATTATTAAACCTATTATTCCCATTTACAGTTATAAAGTTAACAACATAATATATTCATATGTTTAATTTAAAAACAACATTGTCAGAAATATGTGCCAAAAATTGTCTTAATTTGTATTTCCATAGCTTGAGCAAATATAATAATTGTCATGTTACTTTATAAAAATTTAAATTTAAAAAGTAAATATTTAATAATATTAATATATAATATTAACATTATTAAATATAAATGTAAGAAACAGAAAAGTAACTGTTATTTTATGTATTTCAATATAAATACTTGTTACTCAAAGTTGATGATAATAAATATTGTTATAGATAGAAAAATGTTGTGAAATAATTTTGTGTGACAAATTACAACATGTACATAAATGATAATGTGTTATTCTGCAAATACTACATTTCCAAAAATGTTCATGTATTTTTTGATTGTGATTGTATTGTAGTACACATTAAAAAAATAAAAAATTGTAATAAAGTTTTGTGAAAACATCCATTTTGCATTATTGTTTAATATAATAACACGCTAATGTACAATTATATGCAAATGTTTTGGACACTGACCAATTAATAATTGCTATTCCTACTCCTGTCAAGCTATTATCAGAGAAGTTGCAGGACACTGACCAATTATTATTTACTATTCCTACTCAAGTGAAACTAATATCTGGAAAGGTGCTGGACACTGACCATGTATAAATTAGAATAGCTACTTTAGTATAATGTTATTGTATAAAATATTGTCAAATAATCATATATATTATAATAATATTATGTACATATATTTAGAGTATATTTTTTGCTGAGTAGTACCAAAAAATTTTATTAGCCTAAAAATTTGCAACTTTTAGTCGCTAAAATGTTTTCAATATATTTAAATATTTTTATATTTTTGTAGCACACTTTATATACACAAAACTGACCCTGAACACTAAAAATACCCCTTTACCCAAAAACTGAAAACTGTATCCGGAACTCAAACATATACCCCTTTAGCCAAGAACTGAAAACTGACCCTGAGCCCTAAAAATACCCCTTTATCCAATAACTTAAAACTGACCCTGAACTATAAAAAATACCCCTTTATCCAAAAACCCAAAACTGACCCTGAACCCTAAAAATACCCCTTTACCCAAAAACTTAAAACTGACCCTGAACCCAAAAAATAACCCTTTACCCAAGAACTGAAAACTGACCCTGAACCCAAAAAAATACCCCTTTATCCAAAAACCCAAAACTGACCCTGAACCCTAAAAATACCCCTTTATCCAAAAACTGAAAACTGACCCTGAATCCAAATAATACCCCTTTACCCAAGAACTGAAAACTGACCCTGAACCCAAATAATACACCTTTGCCCAAGAACTGAAAACTGACCCTGAACCCAAAAACACTCCTTAACCCAAGAACTGAAAACTGACCCTGAACCCAAATAATACACCTTTGGCCAAGAACTGAAAACTGACCCTGAACCCAAAAAAACTCCTTAACCCAAGAACTGAAAACTGACCCTGAACCTTAAAAAAAACCCTTTACCCAAAAACTGAAAACTGACCCTGAACCCTATAAATACCCCTTTACCCAAAAACACAAAACTGACCCTGAACCCTACAAATACTCCTTGACCCAAAAATATTTATTATTGTTTAATTACCAATTAATTATTAATTAACAATAACAAAGAAGTTAATATATGAGCACATTAGCTGTAATTAATTTAATGTAATAATTAATAATATATTTTCAAAATTAATTAATTAACAATAACTAAAAATAAATAAAGAAAAATGTCTCTAAATAATATAATAAACAAAATTATATAAAATAATTAACAATTAATTACTAATAGAAAATATGTAAAAAATATATCAAATAATTAATTTAATGATATTAATTATAGATTTAATTAACTAATTAATAATAATTATTTACCAATTAATTAATAATTATAAATCTTTATATACATATAATATTTAATTAATTATTTTAAATTACTCCCCACCCTTATCCCCTATTAACCCAACATCCCGCTCCTAAACATTAATTACAATTTATAACAATACCTAAAATATTTATATAGTAGCACAATACCTGTAAATAATTAAATTAAATAATTATTATGATTTGTTCCAAATTAATTACGTAACAATAACAAAATATACTATATATAAAAATTAACTCTAAATAATTTAATTAACTTATTAATATTAATTAATTGTCAATTAATTAAAAAAAAATTTTTACAAATTATATAAATTAATTAACTAAATTATATTAATTAGTTAATTAATTAACTAATTAATATTAATTAGTTACCAAATAATTAATAATTTAAAATATGTACAATAATTATAATAATTAACTAATTAATATAAATAAGTAAATTTATTAATTAATTAATAATAATTATTTACCAATTAATTAATAATTTAAAATATGTACAATAATTATAATAATTAATTAACTAATTAATATTAATTAGTAAATTTATTAAGTAATTATTAATAATTATTAACCAATTAATGAATGTTAAAAAAAATTACAAACATAGTAATTAATTTTTTATTTTAAATTACTCCCCACCCTTATCCCCTATTAACTCAACATCCCGCTCCTAAACATTAACTACTATTTATATTACTATTACTAAAAAATAACATTTATTACCTTTTTTCTACATATTATCGATATTTTATAGTTTGACTATATATCGATATTTTGTCTTGTCGATATTTTTGTACTCGATATTTTTTTAACATTATTTCATTCGATATTTTTCCCAACGATATTTTTTTTTCGATATTTTATTATTATCGATATTTTTTACTCGATATTTTATCCATTCGATATTGTGGAGTCGATATTATGTCTAGTTACCAAATGGGGCAACATTGTTAGTAGGGGAAGGCGAATGGGATAAAAGCGGACGCAGAGACACATGATTCCACACTCTGCCTCATCTCTTCTGGGGTCAATGAGGTCTGCAAGTTGTAGTGGATCTCTACAAGACAGACAGGTACCTTAAGTACCTTGCCATTGGAACACTAAACATAACTTTATTGTGAAGTGATACCTTAGCAATATCTCTGTTTTGCCAACTCTCTATACTTTCACAGGTAGTTGGTATTTTCTAAAAGTTCAACGTGCATCACTGTATACTCTTTCATGCCAAATGAGTATAGCTTTTAATTGACTTCTGGAGACATTATACACTATATACATTAACATTAATATTTATGCATGAAATGTCCTGTTAAGAATCCGTCCTTTCCCAGCACAGAAACTCATAGCTGAACATGCAACCCCAGTCTAAAGGTACAAAAAAATTGTTCAAAGTTTGTTTTCAAACCAAACATGATTTCAGGATATTTCTCAGTGAACTATAATGCAAATAATCACTTCTTTAGGAACTAGAGATCTTGGCACTTGAATACCAAGGTCCATGTAGTATGGTCTAGCTGCAGCAACATTGAAGCACAGCTGCCTATCAAGGCCGATGAGCAACACAAGGAAAGCTTTACCAGAAAATCCTGGCATTCATTTATTATTGGAATTCACCTTAGCGCTCTGTCAAAGGTCAGAGGTCTAAGGATATCAATGAAGTACAGAGTACATTTTGGACCTCATAGGGCCTGATTTAGATCTTGGCAGATGGGTTATTTACTCTGTCACAACGGTGATAAATATCCCGAAAGAGGTGCACAAGTCTAACTACACATGTGGAGGAGGTGCACAGGTCTCTAAAAGTCTCATGTATGAGGACTATTCTGACGAACATGTAGCTGCCAGGACCTATTAAATCTTAGAAATTAAGGAGTAGATAAGCGTGTTCGAATTGGAAGCGTTATCAAGAAAGTTCCTCCAACTAAAATGGCGTCGCTCGGGAGCAGAGCTGAGTTTTCAATGGTCCTGTTGCACAGACCTATTTAACTAATTGTTTTAAAAAAAAAAATTAATACACACTCATTGAACTCACACAAATACGAAGGTAACATAAAGTCAGTTTCAACAGAGAAGTAACACCCAGCAGGCATTTGCATGTCACATTTGGTTACTACAAGAGCAGTGAGAATGTCTATTGGATGAACACTCTCGCCTTGCAGCCCATGAAGCCGCGTCACTCTTCATTACTCTCAGTGTGAGCGCAGTTCAGAGCATTGAGAGACATGCGCAGTCTAGAGTTTACATTCTGGAACATTTTGTGAATTTTACCCAAATGGGTTTTTAATATGAGGTTGCATGCAATTAGATTGTGTTTTATTGTCTTTATTTAGAAGTAGTTTTGTAGGAACATCTTACTGTGGTAAAAACGAAAACACAGGCCGCATTAGTCACCCCTAGTTTATTTTTATGTATTATTTGTTTTTCATGAGGGTAAGCGTGTTCCTTTTTGAGCAAGAAAGAGTTAATAATGACACACGGAAACACGTGCGACAAAACAGCAAATTCTCGGAAGATTTCCTTAAATTTATAGTTTGGCAAATGAGTCCGATGGAACTGAATTGAAGCGAGCCAGAACGGGCATCATCTCACAGCGAGTATCCAGGCAGACGCGTGATGGCTAATATGTTGTGAATGATGCCAGATACCCACTTCCGTGTCAGTTTAATTGTACATCTATCCATTAATTTGATAAAAGTATCCAGGCGTCAGGATACAGGATTTACTCACGAGCTGTAAAAAGTAAAAACAAAATCATATCAAAAGAACTGAAAATGACAAAATCGCACTGTTTTTGATAGCGTTTCTGAACTGTGACAAGTTTCCGAACAACAACGCATACTCGCCGAATCCAGGTCAACATCTGCAGACCCGCCGAGCACCAACTGTCCCCATCCACGGCTCACGCATGGGGCTCGGTTGGCAGAGCTGCACTTGCAGCTGCAGCTTGTGATATTGCATTTGCGTGAGAGCTGGCACTTCACCAGCCTTAGACCGAAGCAACACTGTCAGTGCATAGAAGCATACTGCCGAGTGGTGAGCCTAATTTGGAGCTTATTTTTAATAATAATAATGTATTGAACTATTTCATTTACAACTGTGAAAAAAATGCTCTGTGGATTGTTTGAATATAAAAGAAAATACAAAATCTAGGGCTGTATTACGGAGTGCCCTAAGTGGCACAATGGTCATGTGTGCCAGCTTTCTGCACCCACAATGCACTTTGGTATTACAGCATGGATATATATATTGTTTATTAGTCAATTAAAACCATAAACAAATCACAATACAAAATACAAAGCAGTAAAAAAAGAAATGGGTCTAAAAAATAGAGATATAAAAACGTCACATATCTACTTCAGCCATAAAACATCATATTAATGGATAAAAATGCCAAATACACGTGATAAAAATATCAAGATGACTTGATCAAGCACCAACAATATCCCTTGTTAGAGTAAGGTAAATACATGTGCGGAACTGCCAATTATCATACTCCTAAATACACCACTATAGGTGTTAAAGTGCTTGTGTGCAAATTCAAAGAGTAGGAATGGGTACTGTGCTAAGTGGACAATGTTTTTCAGCCAAATATGATACCTATATACGAGACTGGGCTTTATTAAAGTGACAATGTGCAAGACGAAAGTGCTAGGTTGAGTAAATTATTACCTTGGCAAGGCGGGATAGGGAACGCCACTACGGGGGGCCCTAGCAGCCTGACCTTGCAGTTTACCTGCTCATGTAAATTTTCCTAAAAAAACAGGGTTGTCTTGGCCTGAGATCAGGTTCCAGGACCCCCTCCCCCCAAGTTCACTCAGTACTCAATATTAATCAGTTAAGAGATTTTTAAAAAATAGCCTAAAACTGCACTAGTCTAATGTTCAACTTTGTATTAATTGAGTACCTTGATTCCACAAGTGCAGACCTACAGGATCCGATTCCCCGGTTAAGACATTCTCGCCTTACTAGGCTTCTACGTTGGTCGATCAGCATTGAGCAGATGCATATATTGTGGAGCAAAGTCTCCATCTCCTGATGACACAAACGACAAGTCTGGACTTCGGATAGGCCACCCATCCTCCTGTTTGGCGTGAGGTCTCGTGTTGGTATCTCTCCAAACCTCAGGGCCAGAAATGACTGCTTAATCTTCCGGTCTCAAAGTGCCGCCAGCAAGAACGTTTCTCTTTGGGTTGAATAAGATTTCAGCACCAGCCACCTGGTTTGGATAGCATTTCCTTATCTGCAGTATTACAGGAGGGGCTGCAAACATTTGAATGGCCCCTCACATAATGCAGAGAACACCAGCTCACATGTAGCACCAGTCCTATTTCAAGAGTAGGTTCCCTCATTAGCATGGAGGAATGGTGGCATGTTAATGAGGGAGACAATTTTCCTCTGCACCAGTGCTGTATTATGGTTACAGATGCAAAGAAACTATCAGGAGGTGCACTGACTGCACCACACACAGAGAAGTGGTACAGTCACCTTGCCCTCCCCAACCGAAGGTGCCCACTGAAATGGGGACACATGGAATCTATGGATACCCAGAAACCCAATGTAGACTGGTGCAACCACTCAGTGCACCCGCCTGCTGTTTGGATCTTGTGATGTTGTAGCCATCTGATTGGCAATCCTTTCAACCAATCACATCAGGAGAATAGCACTAATTACAACGCATGTGTTTACAATGCATGACCTTACAACGCAAGTTGTTACAATGACTTGTCATTACATCGCATGCTATTACAGCGCAAGTCGTTACAACGACTTGCTGTAGGAGGGGGCGCTGGAGTTTGGAATAGTATAAGTTACTATTTCAACTTCAGAGTGTGCAACAGTAGGGAAGGTGTTGGATTGAAAATCCAACAAATCCAACACCATCTACCCCCTACAGCAAGTTGTTGTAAGGACTTGTGTTGTAATGGCATGCGATGTTACATCACGTCGTTCTAACAACTTGCGTTGTAAAGGCATTACGATGTAATGCCTGCGTGGTAATGGAAGTTTCCCCATCAGGACCATGTGTTAAGCTAACTCTGACTGCCTGCTTGTAGTCAAACAAAAATAGCATTTTAACAAAAGCTTGTGAGTTGTGTTTGGTCTTATCATGCCAGTTGTCCATCTATCACTGCTACTACTTCCTGCTGTTTGTCATTTTTGTCAGTCCTGGAAGCAACACTATGAAGGCATACACGTATATTTTTGTGTAATCAGAATTTATTTTAGTTTTTTTTTACTAATTAGATTTTATTGTAATATTTCAGGTGATATTATGAACAAGCATTGGTTAGTGAATAGGTATGGCTTATAACAGAAATGACCTGTTACTGATCCAATCACTCATGCTGTGAGTCACTCATAATTTGTGCACTATCATTAGTCCTTGCACTCATGCATTTTTTCATCCATTCATTGACTGGTTAATACTCTCAAACACTTACCATATGTGCCCTCAGCCATTCAACCTTGTACTAATGTATCTTTTCATTGATGCATTGACTTATCCTTACATTCACACTCCTATTCATCCACAACACCAAACCACAAACTAATTATTCAACTAAGAGGCATTTTCACTTGTCAGCCATTCCTATTGCCTTTACTGTTAGTTTGTGAAGGGTGTGAGAGTGCTACAAGTCTTTTTTGACTGTAGTGTGTGAAGAATATGTGCTTCCCATAGTGTGTGACTGCTAGTGTGTGAAGACTGTGAGCATGCAGAAAGTGGTGACAAGCTGGGACTCTGTGAGGGGTGTAAGAGTACTGTTAGTAGTGTTTTGATGCTGATTTGTGGGGAAGAGAGTGTGTCAGTATTGTGTAGGTACTTGTCTGAGAGAGTGTGGGAGTACATGAAGAGTATAAGAATGCTCCCAGTTATGAATAACTGATACCCTGTAATGTGTATGAGGGTGCTTCCATAGTGTGCGACTGCTGGCCCATGTGGGGATTGAAAGTACTGTCAGTATTCAGGGTATTTAGCTTTTTCAGTCCTAGGACTGTTTATTGAGTCCATAGCTGAAGACATGCCCAGCACATATTTTAAAATTGATGAGTTTGTGTCTTGAAACAACATTGCAACAATTGTTCTTAATAAGAGCTCTTCCTCTATGTATTAGAGTCTTTACTTTAAATAACTTTATTAGTTTTTTTATACAAAACCATAAAGGTTCATAGTTAAAAACATTAAGAATTCGCAATTTAAAAATCCACATTACACATCAGCTAAAATAAAACAAGTATTGTCATCAATTCTCGTATAACTGTTGCACTTTACATGAACCTTATTCCTGGGGTTAATTTTATACAGGCTGGGGGTCCAGACATTTCCTACATTTCATTGAGCACTTTAAAAATCCAATCACAAAAGGTGTACAGTCAGGTTTTAACAATTGTAGGTAAAATAAGGCGGGACGGACTTAAACAAAATTTAGCCTTTTTAAAAGAGGTTTGAGATAAAAAGCCCTGGGGAATTCGTAAAATTTACAAAAAAATACAAAGTGCAGCAAATCCTGTGGAGACAAATTGTCGCAGCCACAGGTTGCTAACACTGTCCCTTTGTGACATCCCCTCGGGACGTCTAAAAGTAGATGAAACAAGTTGAACCGGAACCTGATTAGTAAAAAACGCTCGTGTGAGGTTAATGGCCAGAGCAAGTAAGGTTATACACTAGGCGTAGTTTTAGGCATTATCTGAAGACGTGCATTGGGCTTACACAGTTCCTTTTCCTCCCTTTCCAGTCTTTTTCGTATGGCAAAGGACTGTTTAATGTACACAACGTCCTTCCTGGTGATACCCGCCGGGTTTGAGAACAAATCCGGGCGTCCCTCCTTGCTAAAACTGGTCTTAAGATATTTCATCCAGGGGTTTTTGATCATATAATCCAGGCTCAATGCCTCTCTAAGAAGGCTATGGGTTAGACCAAGCTGTTCGTTGAGCCAGCATTGCAGCCAAAATAGGAGCGGCCGTAAGGGCAGTGAATCACTAATAAATGGCTTGCCAGTTTCTTCGTGCACCGCCATATTTGGGGTCCCCTGTGGGACACACAGAAGCTGTTTTTAAAATTTATTTTCGGCCACTTGAAGAACCTCTAGATTACAGTGTCCCCATAGCTCGCTACCATAACTGGCTATCGCAATGCTCTTGGCACGGTATACTTTCAGCATAGCAGCCACTGGTCTATTACCCAATCTTGCGGCAAAATCAAATAATGCTGCATTGGCCCTGGTAACTTTTCCCTTTTTTCTGGCCAGCAAGGTGTTCCAATTTAACTGATTATTGAAAAGAACACCTAAGTATGAAAAGGAGGTGCAAGTGGGTACCCTATTCTCATTTACCAAGAAGGGGTGGTGTTTTTTTGCTCCTTTCCCCACCTGCATTACGTACGATTTTGTGTTATTTATGTGCAGGTCTCGACTATTCATAAACTCGTGGAAGGCGTTTAACAGAGTCTGAAGCCCTTTCGGGGTGCGGTCCAGGAGGACTGCTTTGTCCACATACAGCAGGACGGGCAGTCCTCGCTGGCCCACATACGGATAGTCGGTCCCTGTCCCGACCAAATGACTTTCAAGGCCATTAATGTATAATTTAAATATAAAGGGGGCCAGGATGCACCCTTGCCTGACCCCCGTCTAGTATCAAAATTTCTTGTAACCCTGAGGTCCATAGAGTATCTAACATTTGCCTTTGAATCTCTATGGAGATCCTTAAGGAAATTCACCAGATGTTCATCCACCCCCATGGCCTCCATGGATTGCCATAACTTTCCTCAGTTGACACAATCAAAAGCCGAGGAGAGATCCATGAAGGCCATGTAGATGGTCCCTGGGCGTGAGAGAGTGTACTTATTCAGGATCATATAAAGGTTAAGGCATTGGGCCGTGGTTGAGTGTCCGGACTTAAATCCGTATTGGGTATCAGAGATAATCTCGTTGGCCTCAGCCCAGGTCGTCAGCCTCGTCAATATTACTCCCCCTAAGACTTAAACGATAGAATCGATTAGGGAGATAGGCCTATAGTTTAAGGTACAACTGCGGTCGCCCTTCTTGAAGACGGGAACTATAGTTGATACTCCCCAGGAGATTGGCCAACCCTTTTCAGCCGCAGCGTTACCCACTGCGGTCAAAATTGGGGCCCAAAATGGCGGGCTGGATTTAAATAAATCGGGAGGATTGCTATCTGGGCCAGGCGCCTTTTTGTTAGTAAGTTTATTAATTCCCTCAACCATTTCTATTTCTGAAAACACCATAGCGTCTAAACCCAATCTTTCTTCAGGTGTAATTGAGGATGTATCTGTGCCCTTAAAAATTCCAGAGAAGTGGGCCACCCACTCATCCTCCGTGATGTTAGAACTCGCTTCCTGGCCCCCTGATGCTATTAAGGGGGAACAGTTAATAGTGGCCCAGAATCTGGAGCTGCTGGCTAGGGTTTCGGGGTCTGTTAATTCCCTTCAGAGCTCTTCTTTCAGCTTCTTTTTCCTTTTCGCCATTGCATTCTTATAGATAGTTCGCAATGAGCGAATAAGAGGTCTATTCTGGGAGATAGTTTAAGGGCCCTCTTCAAGTTTCTAGCAGCTTTAGAACAGTTAGAGCAGAACCATTTATGCTCCTCATGTGTGGTCTTACCCCCTGGGGCCTGTAGCATATTTCCCACCATAGAGGCCAAACTCTCAAAAGCTTTGAGGACTCCCTCACCCGTTGAGTCCTCGCTTAGGCACAGTGAGAGTTTGGTGGCACAGTTCAGTTTTAGTTTATCAAGAAAGGCTGATGGTATAACCTGGTTCCATTTAATACGCCGTCCACCATTAACAGGTAATAACTCATTTTTTCCCACTGATTTATCATTTTTATTCATAAGGTTCCCTCCCAACAGCACACAAACTGGATTATGGTTGCTGTATGCACTTGGGGTTATGCAGAAACCCAGGAGCAAGGGCATGATATTTCTGGTAACCAGGATAAAATCTATAAAAGTTCCACGGTTTCTGCCCTTAAAGGTGGGTTCTTTTTGTTTGGATAACGGTGGTGCCACACTCAAGGCGAACATTAGGTCAAGCTAATCTATCATGAGGTTGAGGCCATTACCCTGAGATGTGTGTTCAAAATGTAAGCCCTTTATCAGCGGGCATCCCATGGTCGTTAGGGTGTTTAACATGGGATCACCACAAAGATGGACATTGAAATCCCCTGCGAGTAGCAGGTTCCTTCTTTTGGAACCACGACACTAAATAATAAAATTATGCAGGTCGGAGGTGCCACCTCCCTTACCGTGGGTGTCATTATAATAATTGATCACGCACAGGCTATTTTCCTTATTCCCCATGACGATGGCCTGATGATTACTGCTACGTGAGGGAAAGTCCTTTATGCTACATTTCAGAGCAAGGGAGGTAAAAATGGCCAGTCCTCCCGAGGCTCGACCACTTTTAGAACTAATAGCCGGAACCCAGAAGGATCTATATCCATTTAATGTGATGTTGCCATTAGTTACCCATGTCTCCTGGAGACAAATAATGGAATAGTGACTGATAAATTGGATCCATTGGGGGTCGGAGATCTTTCCCATTAGTCCCACAATGTTCCAAGATAGAACATTGAAGTCTGAATTAACTACGGTACCTGTGGGAGCTCTCTCTACATTGGAAACAGGGGATGATGTTCCCAAATGATAACCCTCCCTGGAGCCTTCTTTTACTGTTCTAGCCTTAAGTCCTGGATTCGACGTTTGATTACAGGAGGCTTTCTCCACACTAGTCTTCATTGGGGGGCATATCGACATATGCCAGGGTCCAAGCGATGGCGACGGACTACGTGAATAATCGTGAAGTCAGTCGCAATTGCTGAGACCCGAAAGAGCATTGAATCTGTTGGTGACATCCAGGTGCCCGAGATATCCAGGGCCGACCCTTATAGGGGCTCTAGTATGTCTCACTGGAATAGAATCCCACCCAAAAGGTTCATAGGATGGGGTAGCCTATTTCTGTATGTGCTATAGTCGGAGACACCCCGCTGACCAGGTTGGTAGAAGAACCCAAGTGGTAATATCTCTATACCCTGTCCCCTTCGTGAAGTATTCACCGCCACCTCCATAAGGATTCATTCTACTGGGACTGGACTGTTAAAATTTATAACTATGCAGTCTCCAGTTAAAGTTTTCCTGGAGCGACCCAGCCAGGCTAATCTCCTGGCCATAATTATGTTGTGCCCAACCGTTTGGCCTGCCTCTGTGTTCTTAGATAACCAGTGTGAGACCTTGTTTTTGATCTGCGTGAAATCCTCCACCACTCCTGGAAGAAGGGGTGGGAAGTTTCCTAAGACTATTACTAAAGGGGTGCTCTGTGGTGGTAGATGTACGAAAGAGCAACTGCCCTCACCTCGTGTTCGATGATTGATCTGATTATGTCTATCGGCTTTTGGACTCACTTGATTCCCCTTTTTCTGGGTTAATGGTGAGGTCCCCGATTGCTCATAACTTCCCTCCATTTCCATGGGTGGAACCCTCGTCGGTGCTAATCTGGTATCTGTAGTTGTTCGTGGCTCTCTCTCCTTTACGGTGCTAATTTGTCCATCCGTGGGGACCGGGGGGTGCTCAGAAACAGTCTGTTTGCATTGCTGGTTAACTTGATCCCCTATCCGCTCACTATCTACTAGGGAATTAAGCAAGAGAGTATTATCTAATGTGGCCTGTTGTAGCCTGCCTAAATTTTCATTAATTAATTTGAGTCTCTCGACAAGTGGCAACACTAATGACTTAACAATCTGTTCTATCTGTGCTATTAGCCCACCCTTTCCCTGTTCAGGCACTAAGATTGTAGCTGACTGATGACCCTTTGTTGGATGGGATTGCACCCTTTTTACCATGACCGGGTCTCGGGGTTGAGAATAGCTGGGGTACCCGGGGGGTGTGTAGTATTGCTCCCAAATTTGGGCATCTTTGACCGCCTCCCATTTTTCCCTCCCCACGCCACTTCCGTTTCCCTGTATATTTTGCGCTGGAGGCTGCCCTTGTGGCTGTGGAATTATTTATAGCAGGCTTAGGGTCGGGATTGTCACTTTCCTCAGGAATATCACTGCTGTCCTGGGTGTAATTTCCGAGGGAGATGGTACTTTGTCTCCCTGATTCAATACTACTCTCTGGAAGTCCTAGGTCTACGAGGCACTGGCTGGTTCTATTTTCGGGGGTGGTGCAACTCTGTATGGCGCCCAATGAGGATCTTTTTGAGCTAAGCAATCCAGTTGAGAGCCTTTTGACAGTGAGGTCGATCTCTCTTTCGAGGGCTGCAGCTGCCCTAATAATAAAGTTATCTAGGGTTCCTGCAATACTCCCCCCGTTAGCTTTCAAATGTAGGTTCCCCCCTTTGGCTGATTTTGTGGGCATGACTAGGTGTAAGGTACAGGCACAGGCTAAGTATCTAGAGATAAAGAAAAACAGGGGAGAATAGAAAACTTAAAACTTGAAACCCTCTCAGTCCTCCAAAGAGTTCTAACAATGTCTTGATCACCTGTGGTTGCAGTAACAGTAGGAATCAATGTTTCAGGGCTTAGGAGGGTGGCCTGTCCCGTCCTCAGTCGTCCTCGGACGGCCACTGACAGTCCCGCCCTTGTCCTGGGCTTCTCCCGGGACGCTCCCGCGTAGCGGGCGTCAAGATCGATTAAGTAACACCTGAGTTGGCTGTGGGCGGGGCTTCCAGCCGAACGCGTGACCAGCTGTATCGGGTCAGGCAGGGACTCCTGGTACTTGGAGTCCCTGCGGCGTTCGGCACGTTCTCCAAGCTAGCCCTCTCGCCCCCCAGCAAACACACACGGCTCCCAAGACAAACAGCGGCTCCCTCCGGTGTCAGTGACCGCGAAGCGGCACCCGCGAAGCGGCTGCTGCGAGGCGAGGGTCCAAGGGTCACCTCTCACGACAGCAGCAGGTAAGGAGGGCTTCACCCAGTCCCAAAGTCACCAGCAAACACACACGGCTCCCAAGACAAACAGCGGCCCCCTCCGGTGTCAGTGACCGCGAAGCGGGTGCTACGAGGCGAGGGTCCAAGGGTCACCTCTCACGACAGCAGCAGGTAAGGAGGGCTTCACCCAGTCCCAAAGTCACAAGCAATCCCAGGTGTGGTGGAGAGCAGAGAAGTTTTATCTATGCTGTGCGGGCGGGGCTTCCAGCCAAACGCGTGACCAGCTTTATCGGGTCAGGCAGGGACTCCTGGTACTTGAATTCCCTGCGGCGTTCGCCGCGTTCTCCAAGCTAGCCCTCTCGACCCCAGCAAACACACACGATTCCCAAGACAAACAGCGGCTCCCTCTGGTGTCAGTGACCGCGAAGGGGCACCGGCGAAGCGGGTGCTGCGAGGCGAGGGTCCAAGGGTCACCTCTCACGACAGCAGCAGGTACGGAGGGCTTCACCCAGTCCCAAAGTCACAAGCAATCCCCAATTAGAGTCAATGGATTGGTTTCCCTAATGCGACCTCCCAAAGATTAGGTTAGGCATGACTGATCCAGGCTACTCTTTGATTTACTTTTGGGAACCTTACCCAGTGACCACGGGCAAACCTCATAATCCACCAATTTCCCTGCATGGATCACTAATTCCCAGATCGTGTGCACAGCTAGTTCTGTTTATCATCATTAACAACCACACAGCAGTTACATCAATGAACAGATTCTCAAACCCTCTCTCCAGGGCCCTTTAGTGTTCAAAGACACTGACACAACTCTGGTTCAGTCTGTTTGATATGCCATGAACAACTTCACAGCAGTTTCTAGCGGTTTGCAGCCATTATCCCACATTTTTTATCCTGCGGACCTTCAGTCCGCATACCATTTTCCCACAAGGTCATTGACCTCGCATACCATCATCCCGCATTTTTTCAAAACGCATGTGCATTTATCACGCATGCCTTTACAACGAATTACGTTGTAAAGGCATGTATGGTAAATGCATTTGCGTTGTGAAAACCACGATGACGAGAGAGGTAAGTGGGTTTGGGTTAATTTTTTCGTCGTGCTGGGTTAGTGATTGTGTAGTGTAGTGTTGTGTTAGTGTAGTGTAGAGTTGTGGCGGTTGTTTAGTGTAGGGTCGTGCTGGGGGAAGTGTTATAGGGTTTAGGGTAGTGTTGTAGTGTTTGTGTAGTGTAGGGTCATGCTGGGGGTAGTGTGTTAGGGTTTAGGGTAGTGTTGTAGTGTTTGCGTAGTGAAGGGTCATGCTGTGGGTAGTGTTTTAGGGTATAGGGTAGTGTTGTAGTGTTTGTTTGTTTGTGTAGGGTCATGCTGGGGGTAGTGTGTTAGGGTTTAGGGTAGTGTTGTAGTGTAGGGTCATGCTGGGGGTAGTGTGTTAAGGTTTAGGGTAGTGTTGTAGTGTTTGCGTGGTGTAGAGTCATGCTGGGGGTAGTGTTTTAGGGCTTAGGGTAGTGTTGTAGTGTTTGCGTAGTGTAGGGTCATGCTGGGGGTAGTGTTTAAGGGTTTAGGGTAGTGTTGTAGTGTTTGCGTAGTGTAGGGTCATGCTGGGGGTAGTGTTTTATGGTTTAGGGTAGTGTTGTAGTGTTTGTGTAGTGTAGGGTCATGCTGGGGTGTAGTGTTTTAGGGTTTAGGGTTGTGTTGTAGTGTTTGTGTAGTGTAGGGTCATGCTGGGGTGTAGTGGTTTAGTGTAGTATTGTAGTGTTTGTGTAGGGTCATGCTGGGGGTAGTGTATTAAGGTAGTGTTGTAGTGTTTGTTTAGGGAAGTAAAGTGCTTTATGGTAGTGTTGGGGGGTCGTGCTGGGTAGTGTAAATGTTGGAAAAGGACTGTGTGTTAAGGGTGGGTGGTGCAGGGGTACTACATTAGAGTGTAGTGTAGGGTAGGGTATGGTACTCTTACTTACCTTTAGAACTATTACAACGAGTATATCTTTAACATGCATGCATTTTCGTTGTAATGGCATGTGTTCTAAAGGCATATTCGTTTTAAAGGTTTTCGTTCTCTTATTTTGCGGACTAATAGTACTTGCGGTATTATATTTGCGGGATGATGGTATGCGGGATGTTTGTCTGCGGTCTAACATCATATATTTGTTTCTAGCAGCTGCTCCCCCTGCCCTACACTTGTACCAGTGCACCACCTCTGAAGCCACCGAAGCTGCAGACCCTGCAGGCAAACAAAGTGTGCATATGCATCAAAGTGCTCTGTATGGTCAGGTCACATGTAATACAGTGAGCTCAACAGACACAGCGTGTTCACCACCAGGCTGGAATGATATACTGCACATGTGCCCTGTTAGAATTGTCAGCCCTAGAATGGTCTTCCCCCAAAACTTTTTGCCTTAACCTCGATTTGTGCTGATCTTGTTTTTGTTGGACTTAGGACTCTGTGCACTTTACCACTTCTAATAAGTGCTAAAGTGTGTGTGCTCTCTCCTTGTAATCGGCTTGCACCCAACTGCCATATTTAATTTACTTATAAGTCCTAGAAAAGTGGTACTGGAGATACCCAGGGCCTGTAAATGAAATACTACTAGTGAGACAGCAGCAGTGATTGGGACACCCACTTAAGTAGTCTTTAAAATTTCTCAGGTCTGCCATTGCAGCCTGTATATGTAGATTTAATCTGCCTTTCCGACATGGCAAAATAAAGCTTTTGGCAAGCCAAACCTTCCTTTTTAATGCATATAAGTCACCCGAGGATAGGCCCTAAACAGTCATAGGGCTGGTTGGAGTGTATTTAAAAAGTTGGATATGTACTTTAAACTTTTACATGTCCTGGTAGTGAAAAACTCTTAAATTCATTTTTTTCTACAGCAAGGACTATCTCTCCCATACAATAACATTGGGTTACCTTTGTGCCAACTTTCAATTGGGAGCAAGTAGGAACCTTGAGTTTGATGTCTAAATAATTGTAATTTAAAGCCCTCTTTATTGGTAAAGTTGGATTTAAAGTCCCATTTCAGAAAATGTCACTATAGAAAGTTGTCATTTTCTTGTCCTAACCATTTGCTGGCTGCAGCCTGTATCCTGGGCCGCATGACAAGGTGTAGCTGGCAGTTTGTCTTTGAGTATTGCTCCTAGACAGTGAGACAAAGAAGAATAGGTGTTTGCCGGATCGACCATCTCTGGCTTGATGAGGCGGTTGAGCTGTCACTTACCACACTTACACATCACAAAAGCTCTGCCTGAGCACACTTGCAAAGTGTTTTACCCTAGTCTTCTGTGACCCAGACAAGCTGGGGCCAGGACAAAGAGGTGGAAATTCCAAACACCCCATGGGGTGGAAACCTCTAGACACTTCTTCTACTTCAATGTGGCCACCAAGCAAAATTATTGGGCTCCTAGACCCAGGTCTCCAGTACACCTCTGAACCTGTGGAATAGTAATGACATGCTGATCTGCAAGATGGACTGCTATGATGTTGCCCTGCTGCTAGAGTGAGAAGGAATGGACCTGAATGTTGAACCCAGGACCATCAGAATGACTCCAAGGTGTAATTGGCCTCCTGATCAGAGCCTCAGGGGCAGAAAAGGCTCCACCCACCTCGAACGCTGCAGCTGGACTCTGTCTGCTTTATGTCCTACCCCCCAAGTGGTGCCCTTCCAGTCCTGGATTGTTGGAAGTGAGCCTGAAGGTGCTATGTCAGCCCAACTACTGTACTGTCAGCAGCACCAATGCAGCGCAACCCATCTTCTAGCAGCTCCACTTTGGAAACACCACAGCAAGATGCATCCCTGATGCCAGCCCTCTTATCACAGCCCGCTGTCTCCTTGGAACCCCTGTTGTGTGATGCATCCTCAACTTAGGCCTTCACTTCACAAGCCCCTCTTCGATGGCGTCCTTGATGATGACGCAGGGCTTCGCATTGCAGTCCTAGATAGATTTAAGATATTTTACATATAACGAGCAATGCTGAATATTTTTCTAGAAAATTATCATCTAGAACCATTTCATGAGCCATTTTCTGTATTAGCTCTTTGCTGTTTTAATATGGCTGCGGTCGTTACTTAGCTCTACACACAAAATTCGGGTAGTCGGCTTTCTATTTTGAGAAACGCGGCACCCATAAGCTGAACCATTTAAATAAACGCGGGTGCAGCTTGAGCACTTCAGATGCCGACTGCAGAGCCAGCTGTACGTCTTGTACATCGAGCCCCATCAGGATTCATGTAATTTCTGTTTGGCAACGCTGTTACTCGTTTACGGGCATTTGTCTTGTGTAGCAAGATCTTGATCTTCAGCATTTGTTGTTTCAGATTGATGCATGTTTTGCACAAGAGGGCTGTTTTACGACCACACTAGGGGGTCCATTAGGATGGCGGGCGGATTGCCCCCGCCAGGCTGGCGGTAGCCACCGCCAGCCTGGCGGGGGCAATCCGCCCGCCATCCTTCCCTGTATTCCCCCCCACCATATTACGATGGCGGAGGGGACCGCAGCGGTGGGAAACACCGCCCGCCTGCTTTCCGCCCCGTCGCCTTGCGGCCGGGCGGAAATGGGATAACATGGTGGCGGTGTCTATCAGACACCGCCAGCCATATTATAATGGTCATTTGTCAATGCCTTTCCGTGGCGGCAGTGCCGCCACGGAAAGGCAGGCGGACTTCACTCTGGGGGCCCCCTGCGGGCCCCCAGAGTGAAGCACATTAGGGGGGTGCACACGGGGGGGTACCTATGGTACCCCCCTGCATTTGCATAATGAAAGCGGCAGGCACCGCGCGGTGCCTGCCGCTTTCATTATGCAAATGCTGCAATGCATTTTCAGCATTGTGGCGGGCGGTGCAGAGAGCACCGCCCGCCACAATGCTGAAAATACAGGATGTGCCTGCCACTGTGGCGGGCACATCCTAATGGCACCCCCGGGACCCCCGCCCTTAAGGCGGGTGGTCCCGTTTTCGATAGGGTGGCATCCTAATGTGCCCCTAAGGGTCGTTGCTCTAGGATTGCCTAGTCAGGATTGCATATCTGCCACATAATTGATGATTTTTAGTGAAATTCCGTTGTATTTTTAAATCGTGACACCCGGTCCTGACCTAAATAGTTAGGCAATGATTTTTTCGTAAATATGTAAAATAAAATCGTAGTTCAAACTATTCTCACCTGAATATTGTGATTTCGCCTGTATGCACAATACACAAGATGTTAAGAATAAGTCTGATGATCAAAAATATTAGCTTTAGTATTGTCAATATTCTGAATTCCCATAGAAGCCCAGGTTAACACCAGCACCTGGGCTTCTATGGGAATTCACAAGGGCCTATTATCAAGCCCATTATCGCCGCTTTAGCGGCAGTTTCCTGCCGATAAAAGAGGCGATAATGTATCGCCCTTTCTTGATAAGATGGCCATTATTTTTCCTTTTTTTTTTCTTTTTAGCAATTGGCAACAGCACCTATAAATTAAGGAAGTCAATGATGTAACCAATGCAGTTCATGAGAAACCAAATATTAATTCTAATGGGTCTCATAGCAGGAGGGTAATTTTTTCCATGAATCTAGCAGTGGTGGCCGCCATAAACAAAGGGTGGAAGGGTGGGTGAAGGGATTGAGTGAGGGGGAGTGCGGGGGGAGTTAATAATATTTGTAAAAATTAAATTACCCTAAGCTACCAACCGTCCCCGCATCTCGTGGTATCCCCTGTGCTCTTCCTGACTTGGGTATGATTTTTGTATCCATCTATCAGACCTTTTAAATACTTCGCCATCTTAGGGCAGCTCCATAACAAATGAAGATAAGTGGCCTCCAGTTCACCGAATCCAGGACAGATATGAGTCTTGTAGGTTCAATTCTTTGCAACAAAGCTGGCACTGTGTGGATCCTGTGTATAAAATTAAAGTTGACGTGCCTAAATCCAGCATTTGTTTACACCTCACATATGAGTGCACCTCACCATTGGGGAATCCGTGCACTCTATCTTACAGCCTCCCATTATGCATGTGATCTCAGTTGTCGCTTACTTATGTTCTGTCTTAATGCCATAAAATGTGTGATGATAGTGTCACAACCCTGGTCTTTCACTCCAGGTGGCTCAATGCAAATGGCACCCATGCGTGTTTTGTGGTTCCTCACATGTCTGATTGATCATCGACTATGTTATGTATGGAGTGATATCGTAGAAATTGACCCACATAAATTCCAAATCATTCCATGGCCATGTCTAGAGAAGCCAGACTGCAGATTCTCATATATCTACCATCCTCCTCTCTTCCACTTTGATATGTCTGTATTGTGTTTTAATTGTACAAATTCTGGGAGTTGCTGTATTGGTAAGTAACAAGCATATGCCATATGACAGTCCCATTTTGAGTGGAATCTTTTCCATATTAAGGTCATATCTTGTTGAGAAGGCACACCCGGGGCACCCTGGATTATGAGGGCTGCCAGATAATATGCTTCTATATCGGGGACTCTACGCCACTCCCTTCTCATATTTGTATGTTTGTGAATGTGTTTTTCCCCTGTCTATGCTGGTCAACATTTATCTCAATTTTTTAATGTACAAGGTTACGGGTACTTAGGTAACATATCATTTTTACAATCACCATTTACCCTGCCATAGAGAGGGGAGAGACTCCTAGAACTCTAATATTTCCCGCAAACACTGATCATTTTCAAGGTACTCAATAAATGCCAATTGGTTTCAGAATTCATCACCATTATACCTAAGCATCTAAATGTTTTTATTTCCTAGGGCACATCTAGTACTGGAACATTTTCCACTGGCTCTCCAGTCAGCCCAGCTAAGGGGCATATACGTGACCTCTGAAGGCCCGACTGTCTACCAAAATCTAAGTATGATCAGCAGGGCTACCATTGCCTACATCGAAGTCCTCAAGCACATCAGTAGGTCATCCACATTCAGGGACACTAAGTGGCTGTGACTTTCTATGTCTACCACCAAATGGTGCATGGAGAATCGGTGTTGGCACGATTCTCAGCATCGCTGGAGTAAACAGCAATAGGGACAGTGCCCCCCTGCCATTTACCCCTCTCAATCGCTCATTTCTCTTATATGACCTACTCTTCTTCACTCTTGCTAACATTTTTGTCGACAGTAATCTGACCATGCCAATAAATGAGTGATCAAAGTTCATACCTTCCTGTATCAAAAATAAAATAGCAATGAAACAGTGTCAAATGTCTTTTATGTTTAATGGGTAGCAGATACCTCCTCAGTGCAATCTGATGTTTGTCCTATAATGTTTAAAAAGCATCTAAATATTAAGAGCTGTCCTTCTACCTGGCCATAAACCAACATTGAATACTATGCAGGAGGTGCACAATAATACTCTTTATACCTAATACCAGTAATTTCCACTGGCAGCTGCTTCCATCTGAAAGTGGTTGTACGAATATTTTGACCCACTTACAGGCACTGAGAGAAACCAGCAAAGCTCTCAATCATGGTCCATCATAACCAGTGTTTTTCATAGGTCACAATTGAGAGCTCTGGAGTTGAGGCTGAAGTCAAGGCAGTGTGAGTTTCTCACACTGCCTGTAAGTAGGAAATACAGCAGTTTTGATGAAAAAGAAATACCACCCTTTTCCAAGGCAAGGCAGAGTCCCAGAGTCACCTTCCCTAACACATCCAGACCATGCTCTCAAGCTGCTGATAATATTACCGAGGATGAGAGCAATACCAGAATTGGTTGGAGCGGGCTTTCTTAGCGCTCCTACAGACACAGGAGACCTGTGCCAGCTTTCCACCCAGCTGTCTAACATATTTTGGGTTAGAGAGGTTTAAAGTCTGCATGCCAGGCTGGCCGTCCAAGGCAACCAGCCAAACTGACATGGACAATTTAAATTGGAGTAGCCACCACTTCTTTTTGCTGCTGCAACAGCAATGTCTCCACCCCTCTCTAACAAACTGCTCAGGCTGTCCGCACTGAAAGATAAAATGGTAATAAAATCATTTTATTACCATTTTATTTTGCATGCCTGCTGTAGTCGCAACAGGAAAGGGGACGTTGCTACCTTGCCCTAATGCAGGATCCGTTGCTGGTAATTTTTCCAGAACTGTGTTGCCTGTATTGAGCTCGGAAAGAGGTTGATAAACCCTGAAGTCCAATGGGTCGTTTTTTGGCTTCAGCAGAATGACTATTAATGCCTCGCTAGTAGTACCTGGTAGGAAATCCCTGTCCACCGCTTCCTGAAATACCTGCAGGGGTCTGTCAGCCAGCTAGCATTCTTACACTTAGTATCCATTATGCCGGGAGTCCATCAGTACCCAGAGTTTGCTAGTGTTTAGTTCTTTAATCGTCTCTGTGATTTCCTCTAATTATATAGGTTCCCTGTGTATCATTAATGGGGTTAATGCATATGGGTGCCTGTTCACACTTCAAGAGCGAGACCAGCAGTTTGCCAGCCATATCTCCCTCTCTATGGAGAACCTGCTGAAATGATTGGTTCTGAAGTATTCCCTTTTCAATTATTTTTTCTAATATCTCAGATTGCAGGGTCTCCAGACATCACTCTTTTAGTGTGTTCCCCATGGGTGTATCCTGTAACTTAGATCAATCAATCTATCAATCAGGATTTGTAGAGCGTGGCTTCTTCACCCATGAGGGTATCAAGGCACTGTGGGGGTCCTGCTGCTGGATCATGCTGCCTGTACCTATTGGTTGAGCATCCAGGTCTTGAGGTTCTTCCTGAACTGTTGGAGTGATGGTGATGCTCGGAGGTGGAGAGTGTTCCAGTTCCTAGCTGCCAGGTGGGAGAAGGAGCAGCCTCCACTGTTTGTCCGGAAGATGCGTTGGGTGGTTCACAGGTAGAGAGATCTGAAATGAAACTCATTTGTTGAGGTACTCCAGTCCTTCATTGTCTGGTGCCCTGTAAGCATGGGTGAGAAGTTTGAACTGGCATCTCTTTGTGACTGGTAGCCAATAGAGTCTCCTGAAGTGATGTGCATCTGTCTGGGGAGGTTGAGGATCAGTCTGGCTGCTGTGTTCTGGATGGCCTGGAGTTTCCTAAAGAGTTGGGTGGAGTTGGGCAGTGATTCCTAAGTAGAGGTAGTTGCCGTAGTCGAGTCTGCTGGTGACGAGAGCTTGTGAGAAAATTTGCCTGGTGTCAATCAATCAGGGTTCTTGTAGAGCACGACTAATCATCTGTAAGGGTCTCAAGGGTTGGGAAGAGGGCTTCTGCAGTGCAGTCGAAGAGTCAGGCCTTGAGGTCATACCTGAATTGAGGCAGTGATTGCCTGAGAATCAGAGGTTGGGAGTTCCAGGTCTTCGCAGCAACGTAGGAGAAGGATCTTCCACCAGTTGAGATTTTGCAGATCTGTGGGATAGTGGCCAGTGCCAAATGGACAAAACAGAGATGTCTGGTTGTTGTATAGAAAGAGAGGTGGTGGTTGAGGTATTCAAGACCTGTGTTGTGGAGGGCTTTGTAGGTGTGCACAAGGAGTTTGAAGGTGATCCTTTTGTTGATCGAGAGCCAGTGGAGGTCTCTCAGGTGACTGGAGGTGTGGTTTCCATGGGGGATATCCAGAAAAAGTCTGGCAGAGGTGTTCTGGAGCACTGCAATTTCTTTTGGATTATTTGGATCGTGCTGGCGTTAAGGGTGGGTGGAGCCGGCGTAGTGCCTCTATGCGGTTTTCCACAGAGTTGGCAAAAAACTCAGTGGAACTCCGCTCCCTCCCCCTCCCAAAATAATTATAATGTATAAAAATCCTACTGTGGCTGCCTACTCCTCGCCTTGGCCATTCTCCTTCCTCGTCCTTGCCGTCCTTCTTCTTTAATAACCCCTATGTTGTACGTCTTGCAGGTGCAAAAAGAAAGGAGAGCAGCCATGGCCATGGCAAGGAGGAGGCAGCCGTGGCAGGTAAATACCTTTTTTTTACATAATATTTACTTTCCGAGGGTGGAGGGGCCGGCTAGCTCCGTTCCACCATAAAGTCAAAGTTTTGCCTAAACTCCACGTTCGCAACGGAACGCGGAGTAGGCAAAACTCCGTTGGCGGAGCGGAGTTACCCGCCCAGGTTTATCTGGCATGGAGTGTGTTGCTGTAGTCAAGCTTGCTGCTGATGAGTACCTGGATGACCATTCTCCTGGACTCAGTGGGGATCCACTTGAAGATCTTTCTGAGCAGGTGGAGTGTGTGGAAGCAGGAAGACGATATGGTGTTGATTTGGAGGTTCATAGAGTATGAGGAGTCGAGGAAGGTGGTGAGGTTCCATGCATGGTAAGTGGGTGTTCAGGGGGGAGTTCCAAGTGCTGCTGGCCACCAGGAGTCAAGCCAAGTGGAGGGAGTGGAGCCCAAGATGAGTACTTCAGATTAATCGGAGTTGAGTTTGAGGCAGCTTTCCTTCATCTAGGCGGTTACTGCCTTCATCCCATCATTGAAGTTGTTCTTAGCAGGTGTAGGTTCATCAGTGAGGAAGAGAATACCCTGTGTGTTGTCAGCATAAGAGACGATGCAGAGTCTGTGTTTTTTAAAAATAGCTGCAAGCGGGTAATATAGTTATTGAAGGTGGTGTGGCTCAGGGAGAAGCCATGGGGGACTCCGCAGCTGATCTCTGTAGGATTTGTAGAGAATGATGGGAGTCTTGCTCTCTGGGTTCGGCTGGAGAGGAAGGAGTGGACTCACTCAAGCGCTTTGCTTTGGATGCCGGCATCGTGGAGTCTTGTGCAGAGGGTGTGGTTTGAGATGGTGTTGAAGGCGGTCGAGAAGGAGCCAACTGAAAACATTCCTTAACCTTTGGAGGGTGAAGGAAGTAAGTGGAGGAGATGGCGCTGACCTGCTTCTTCATGGATAGCTGGTTTTGGCAGATGATACTGAGGTTGTGGGAAAGTTCGGTGAGTTTGGGGGTAGGGTCCAGCTCAGGTGGCCACCATTCGTTGTTCTATAGAGTGTCCTTGCCTTTCCTGAAGATGAGTACTTTGAGACAGATGCTGTTCATCCATATGGCCACATCCTTCCTCATGCATCTTGGAACTTCTCTTTGATAGTTTTGGGGTAGTTTGTCAGGGAGAGGATGAGTTGGGTGTCCTAGGGGTAGGAGATGATGTTGAGTCCGTGGCTCCTGATGATGTTGACCAAGGGTGTCATGTATTTGTGAAGAGGGTTGGGCTAAGGGATGCGTTTTGAGGTACACCGCAGGTGATGTTGTTAGGGAGTGTGGAGTAGGGCGGGAGGATGATATTCTACATTCTTCCTATGAGGTATGATGGGATCCACTTGAGGACTGCCCCTTGAATACTGATCTGGTGGAGAATGTTGATCAGTGTGTGGTGGGAAATGGTGTTGAATGCTGCTGAGAGGTCGAGTATGATAAGTGCTGCTGTTTCTCCATGGTCAAGCAGTATTCTTATGGCATCCATGGTTGTGACTGAAGCTGTATCAGTGCTGTGGCTGGCTTTGAAGCTGGCTTGTGAGGGGCCAGTAGGTTGTGGTTCTCCAGATATCCGGTTAGCTTGATGTTGATAGCTTTTTTGATTAACTTGGCTAGGGAAGGGAGCAATGAGATGGGTCAGTAGTTCTTGGGATCACCTGGGTCGGCGGACGGTTTCTTCAGCAGCGGCTTCATGTCAGCATGTTTCCATCTGGGGAAGAGAGTTTCATCTCTTTAGTCAGTGTGGTTTAGTCAAATTGCTTGACAATAGAAGTGACCTAGGAAACTGCAATGCCTCAAATCAGGACTTTCAAAGTGTTCCACTCTATGCCTCTATTAGTGCCTATATTCTTATTCAATGTGAAATAGTTTGTTGTAACAGTGCCCATGCCGTCCCAAAATGGCAGCTCCGTTAGGGCAGCGGCTGGTAGTCTCCATGTGGATATTCTAGCCTTATAGCTACCTACATCATACTCAAAATGCTGGGGAATGATCTGACAGAATCCTGCTCATATGCTGTATTGCTGTCAGGTACTGTGCATGTACATTGGTGATCAGTACAAAGTCGATTAGAGAATCGCTATTTGCTATTGCGACTCCATTCTTTCCTATGGGCCTCAAGGCCAATAAGTGGAAATGGTCATGCACTGCCTAAATTGTGATTGCCTAATTTGTAATCGCAAATTAAGTAATGCAGAAGCAGGGGTGTCCGGGGGCCTAAGGCCCCCCTGCGGTGCCCCTAACCAACAAATGTGCTCATATAAGGCACACACATGCCCTTTTGGCATGTGTGTGCCACATGACAATTTGAAAAATGCAGTTTTGTGCATTTCTCAAAGTATGCACATGGTTAACATCAACTTCAAATTGATGTTAATTAGCGTTTCCTAAATGCACAGTTGGCATTTAGGATAGGTTGCGTGCATGTGCATTAGGGAATCCCAAATTGCAATTCCCTATTTGCATTGGCAAATCAGGGTAGAAATTGCAATTCCAAAAACTGTCATGTATAGCAGAAGACCATTTTGCGATCGCCTATGGCCTATTTTTGCAAATCGCACTGTTTGCAATCGAAAAATTGCTTGATGCATGTGCCCCAAAGTGCCTTGGGGCTGCAACAGGCCTATGTGCCTGCTTTCTGCACCTCCATGGCTCTTTAGTATTACAGAAGGGGCCACAGACGTTTATGCGACCCCTTCTGTAATCCTGCCAGTGCTGGCGCACATATAGCATCAGATGTATGTCAAGAGGGCATTTCCTTATTTGCATGGCAGCATGGCCTCATGCAAATGAGGGAATCTCGTTTCCTCTGCGTCTGTTCCATATTATGAATCTGGGGGCAAAGGCAAAAAAGCTGTCAGGAGGCGCAATGATAATGTGTCACAAAAAGCAGTGCACTGCCAATGCACCCCCTGAGAGCTGACCTCTAGAAGGGACAAAGGGGGTCAATCAGTGCACCCGCCAGCAGGGGGATCTCTGTCTCCTTTCTAAAGTGCAAGTGGATGCTGCCTGCATAGTGAAATATAGAGAGGCTGACTAAAGCAGTTGTTCCGTATTTCATTGAATGAGCTGCCACCAGAGCAGCCCTAAGTTCATGGTTGCCTCAAGGGCAGCACATTTATTGTACTCCAGTGCACTGTTCATGTACCTGTTTAAAGGCATGCCATGGTGCAAACTTGAACAGTGCACTCAACACATAATATAGGCCCAAATGTACTGAAGGGAGGGCAACGTACAAAGTAAGAAACACATTTGTCTGTCATGACTAAAATTGGCAAAGTAAAGTGCCAATTTAAAGTTGCTGTTTGAGGTTGACCATGCCCTAGGTGAGATGTCAGGTCAACCACAATGGTGTGGGGATGAGATACTCCACACAGGTCATTCCTTTAAAGTTTTTACCTTCTGATTTAGGGCCCAATTTATAGTTTCTCAGACAGGGTACTCTAGCACCAACCTTTCCACCAAACTGGATGGTCTGCCCACCCTAGTTGCAGGGAGGACTACCAGCTTTATGTTGCCGGGACCCATTAGTTCTGTCCATCTAGTGCTTCTAATGACAGCCTGATGGAATTTAGGCTGTTCGAAGAAAACATCATATCTGACAGCCTTATTAGGGTAGCTACATGATGTCCTTTTTTTTTTTTACTGTCCACCTCAGGTAAAATCTAGTATTTAGGGACAGAAAAAATACAAATATTGAACCACACACACAGGGGGAAAGCTCCCTGGGAAGGGATGTCATTAGTTATTCGTTTCTTAATAACAAAGTGGAAGTTTTCTTTTGATAAGCAAATATTTGAGTAGTTTGGTGAATGGCCATGAAAGCTGATGGCGGCCATCCACCAAGGTTTTGTAATGTGACAGGAATTGCAGGAAAATCTTGACATGGTATGGAGATCACCACTGGGCCAGCGGTGATCACTAAATTTGGTAAGTCATAGTCCTTCAGGGTTGCCGATGTAAGGTTTTCCACTACCCTTATGGACTGTACTTCATCTGCCAAACTCTAGATCAGTACCTGCAAATTCTAGATCAGGCGCTTAGCCTAATTTTTGGAAGAATACATCTTCCAGTGGGGCAAGCTTGAAGGCTGTATCTGATGAGGTGCACTTGAAAGTCACATATGTGTTGGAGGTTTCACTCAGCCACTTTTAAGCCCATGCTGCGTCAAAACCCTGCGCCTGCTTGATGCATGATGCTTGATGCTTGATAAGGATTGACGCAGCATTGTACAGAGAGGGCCCCCCCAAAGCATTGCTGGAGCTGTGTCACGCTTGCGACACAGCTCCAGCAATGCGCCGCCTTTACGGCACAGATGCCTCACCCATCTGTGCCGTTTTTGCCCCATGGTGTGCTGCATTGTAAATGCGGTGCATCCATGGTGGCTGAGCCATGGCACACAATAACTGGCGTATCCCTGCTGATATGCAGGGATGCACCACTTATTGTAAATCTGCTCCAGAGGACAATATTTGAAATCATTGACACACCAATACCAGTTACTACACACCCTCTCACTGATTCCTACGTCTAGACACACAACTACCATTTCAACAACAGAATCACTTATACATGCAGTCACTAATTAATAGAACACTATCAAATGTACTTATAAACATATATAGACATTGACACATCAGCAGTCAGGTTATGCAGTCATCCTACTCACTCGTGAAATACATTAATCACACTTACATTTACTCACTTACACAATTATACACACAACACCTCATTTATTCAAACACATAGTAACTCATAGTTAATATGTTAAAAAATCACCATTACAATTATACACTCATTAATATAGTTACTCTCACAATCACTGACTCTTACATATACTTATTTATATACACCAACTCTCACATACAATGCCTTTTATTTTTTTACTTTGTTGAAGATGTACAACTAAAACATATAATCGCTCACCAACACACAAAAAGTACACTCACTCACAACTGTTTCCATATGCACTCTTAAACCTATACACCTAGTCAATCAACCATTCACACAACTATGCAGTTACACACACCCCATCCAACCACACACAAACTCAGTGTCCCATACACATACTCACCCAACTAATCAATAACCAATATACACACTCATGTAGTTAGTGACCAACTGATGCAGCATGTTATACAACAACAGAGACAGTGATGTGCATATTCACATAGTTTAGTTACTAATTCCTGTATTAGGTGAGACACTTTTAATTATTCACTTAAACAGACAGTCAGACAGCTACTAAATCCTCCATCCAGACAGTTGTATATATCCACTCAATCTTCAATACAGATTGGTACATATAGTTAGGACCTAGTTTCCATAGGAAATCTGCAACATTCTATTGGGAATAACTTTGGCGCCGGTTGAAGAATTTGCGTGTAATTTTCCAAAATTTAGGCCAGCTCCGCTCCGCTTCTTCCCTGGAAGTTTCGGGGGGATTCGTCATGCGGGGGCCGAGAAAAAAGGGGGGTCCCAAAACGTGTTTTCCCCATGTTAATTTCCATAGGACGTTCAGACACGGCTACAGCCCGAACCGCTGAATGGAATTACAAAAAACTTTGCAAAATTGTAGGGACTGGTACGCAGAAGTGCCTTTTCTATATTTGTTGAAAATTGCTCCAGTGGTTTTTCCGAAAATTAACTTCAAAAACACATATATATCTATATGCGCGCTTCGAGCGCTCACAGGTACGCGTACCGGGGAGCGCACCCAGCGCGCCACGGAAGTGCGCGAGCGGAAAGGTGATTGGCTCTCGGGTGTCTGTCAACATTCGAAACAGTCCGGAGAGTCCTCCATTTTGTGTCTCGAGACACAAGAGGTAAAAAATAAAAGGGGAAAACGTTGAAAGGGGGAAGGGCAGAGACCCCCTAGGTTTTCTCAGGGGGACCTAGAAGGACGACGAAGGGCCAAAAAACATTTTTTTTTTAAATATCGCGGAATAAGCTCAGGGTGCGCGTACATGGGCGTTTACAGGTACGCGTACCCTGAGTGTACCACAGGGGAAAACAGTGAAAAAGGGGGTCCCAAAACGTGTTTTTCAACATGCAATTTTCCATAGAACATCTAGCCCTTCTCCCCAAGGGCGATTTTTCAAGAAAAAAAAAAATTGCCCTGGGGGTGATTCTGGGACCCCCTGAGAAGGGCTAGGAGGTCAGGGGATCTTTACCCTGCCCCGTTTTTGCATTTTCCACTCTTGTTTTGGGCTCTCTTGTGCCTCAATTCTCCTGAGAAACAAGATGGTGGCCAACACTTCTTGGTTTGGACAGTTTGGAATGTTGACAGACGACTGCCAGCCAATCAGGAGTGCGCGCAGACCTTCCTGAGCATGGGCTGCATTGATTGGCTGTGAACACTCCAAACCAGGAAGTTTGGGCAGCCATCTTGTGCTCGGTAGACGGAGGCATAAAAGAAGCAGAAAAACAAACGTGTAGAATGCAAAAAGGGGGCAGGGTAGAAACACCCTCACCCTCTATGGCTGCTCAGGTGCTCCCACTAGGATATTAACATATTTAAACGTTATCCACTAATAGAATTAGCATTTAGAAAACCTTTGAAAGTTATTGTAAAAAAAACATAGGTTTCACGCCTGATATAGTTAGGAATTAGCATTTAAAAAACCTTGCAAATTCACTGAAAAAAACATAGGTTTCAGGCCTTATATAGTAAGGAATTAGCATTTAAAAAACCTTGCAAATTCACTGAAAAAAACATGTTTTTTTCAGTGAATTTGCAAGGTTTTTTATATTCTATATTTTTATATGCTAATTCCTAACTATATAAGGCCTGAAACCTATGGTTTTTTCAGTGAATATATATATATATATATATATATATATATATATATATATATATATATATATAATACAGATTTAAATTTCAAACTAAACTATATTCACTGGATGATGTCATTAGTGATGTTATCAGTGATGTCATTTGAGATGTCATCAATGATGTCACTGGCCATGTCATGAATGATGTAATATGTGACTTCATCAGCAGTGCATTGTGGGTGCGCGAGTTATAGTTTGCAGAACTAACTATAACAGAGGAATTTCAATGGTGTTGTACGAGTGAAATGTCCAGCTAACTATAACACCCCTGAAACCTATGTTTTTTTTTGTGAATTTCTAAGGTTTTTTAAATGCTAATTTCTAACTATAACGTCTCTGAAACCTATGTTTTTTTCAGTGACTTTCAAAGCTTTTTTAAATGCTAATTTATAACTATAACGTCTCTGAAACCTATGGTTTTTTCAGTGAATATATATATATATATATAAACTTTAATATATATATATATATATTTATATATATTTATATATATATATGTATATGTTTTTTATTTAGATACGTGATAGCAAAACTGCAGTTGTTGTTCATCCACCATAAATTTTGCGTATTCTTAATAATGTCACTACTGTGTGAAGAGTCTGCAAAACATATCTACACCCTTAGCAACAATGGCTATGGCTCTGCGTGTCAAGTTTTTTGACGATCCATGCAAGAGTAAATAAAAGTTAAATTGGGCTGGATTCACCAAATTTAGCTTTCCCCTTAAGGTCTTGGAGAAAATTTTGCTCCAAGCTACAGCAAAACCTGCTGGACCGATTTACACCAAATGTGTCATAAAAGAAGAATTTCAATCAAAATATGTGCCTTTTTTTATATGGTGTATATTCATTCTTTAACATTTGAAGTATGTTACATTTGAAAAATGTGTCAGCTGGCATCGAGGAGTAAAGATTGTGTATATTTCCTTTTTAGCTGGCAACTTAGAAACTCACAAGCTTTGTCAATCAATTTTTAATTTTTAAAGGGATTGACTGATGAATGCATTTTCTTAAAATTTATGATTTTAGCAAAATTCATGTTTTCATCTCAAAATTTTTTTTTGCAGAGAGCATTGGAGGCATGATGACAGTTTTTAAGCATCAGTGGGTTAGATACAAACACATGCATGGAAAAGTAGTAAGAATAATAGTAAAAAAATCAGTTAATTTAGGGAGAATTCACAAGTTTTAGCTACTTTACTAGTCCGGAACCATCATTTTGTGTTCAGGAATATGCATCATTCTATCAAATTCGCTAGTTTACAAAAAAATCACATTTTGGAATGATCAAGTTTCCAGAAAAAGTTGGTTTAAAAAAAAAAAAGAACAAAAAGATTGAACGCCATCAAGACTTTTGTTTAGTGCAGGGTCTGGTACGCTGCATTGGACGTTGGTTGGAGGGCAGGGCCACACGCTGACCATGTGATTATACGCCACTGCACACAGCCAAAGGCCATATGCAGCATTGAATGGGTACATAGCAGTGAGTGCAGTACCTGTTAATTATGATCCTGTGAGCATTAAACTAGCTCCTCCCCAAATTCGGCAGCTATAGTATACAATGTTTAACATGCAGCATAATCATCGCCCACAATATATTTCGTCCTTTTTAGACAGCTTACTTATGTATGTGCCTTCTTCAAAAAGGGTGCACTTAGCATGGCAGGGGTGTGAGTTATTGTGTGCTTTGTCTGTTGCATACCATGACTTGTGAATTTCAGATTTTTACCAGTTTCATGTTCATTAAACCATAAGAAACCATAAACTGTGCTTTTTTCAGTCAATATTTATTACAGACCCAACAGTAATACCTGTGGAGTTATGGTTCGGTCTTACTTTCCATTCCAAAGCCATGTTTCTTTTGCTAATAACGTTGACAAGTATTCCAAAAATAATTTTAAAAAGCTCATCCAACTTGGATTCAGCATGGCAAGTTTTGGGCAGATCTATGAAGCAGGGGAGGGGTGTAGGGATTACTCGATGAAGTAACATTTCCCATTTTAAGTCCATACGTGTAAATCCGAAATTAGCATCTGTAAATGTGATTTTTGTAGGTTTCAAATTGAGGCGATCTATTAATCAAACTTTGGAAGATAGAAATATCTGGACAATTACTCTGCATGTTTTCATTCAAAATGAATTTGGAGACCTTCTGTGGCGTGGACCCAAATTTCAAAAAGTAGATTATTCTGATTGCTTTTTTTTTATTATTATTTTTTTATTAACAGCATGAGAAATACATGCAATACAATTCTTACAGGTAATAGGGTACCAAAATGAAGATAAAGAAAGCAAGAAAGGGAGAGCAGTTAACTAACAAATCAAGATAATACATTTTCCATGCGAGATCCATCATTAATAATTTGGAAGTAGCAGATACAAAATGAAAAGAGATATGATCTTAGATAAAAGTCCCTCAAATTGTATCCATTTATATTAGCGATCGTGCACCTCTTATTTTGGCTATTGAGGATTTCATAGTATATGTTTCTTTGACCAAGGGCCACCATTCCATAGCGTGGGGTGGAATGCGTGATATCCAGGTCATAGCGATAGCCAATCTAGCACAAGCAAGTACAATAGTTACAAGGTCTTTCTGTGAGCTATTCGAAGTCAATGCACCTAACAGTGCCATTGATGCATTGAGAGAGATAGGTCTAACACGTTTTTGATTAAGAACCTGTTGAACTTTTACCCATAATTCGGCCAATGCGGGGCATGAGAAAAACATATGTTCATGATTTGCCGCTATTAAATCACATTTGGGGCATTTAGACCTATCGCTAGTTGGACTATTTAGGGACCATTTTGATAGCCTTTCTGGTGTGTAATACAGGCCACATATTGTTTTATATTGTTGTAACCTTAAGTTAGAGGACTGTACTAGTTTGTTAAGATCAAGAAAAACTGTAGTAATCTGGTTAGCAGTTATATTTACGCCCAGTCGTGTACTCCATTTCTCTGCCAGTTTTACACAGTCATCAATTTTATGACCATTAAGACATCTGTAGCCCTTGCTGATTACTGACTTGATCTTATCTGAGTAAAAACAGTTCCAAATATCTGAGTCTGAAATCTCCTTTACATTCATGCTACGTACGAAGTAGTCTCGAATTTGTAAATATTTGAACCGTATGGCTTCAGTCAGTTTATACAGTATCTTAAGTGTCTCAAAATCCATGAGAGTCAGTAGTTTAGAGTATCACCGGTGTTTATTCATTGATTTCCCCAGGACCATTCTGCCCGGGACAAGCGGTTGTGATTCCGGCGTGCTAGGAGTGCGGGTTGACGCAGTACAGTCATTGGCCTTATCTGGAGGAGGTATTGTCAATACTTTTGCATCCTCAAGAGGCTATTTTCCTGCTTTTCAGGTTGATAGTTGTCCAGTCAGCTGGTTACAGTTTCTAGAACCCCAGTTTTCAGTACAGCCAGATTGGCCCCTGAAGAAGGGACATTTCTGTCCCGAAATACATCGGGCCGCTACAAGAATTCTTGCTAATATGTGACTGTATTTATACATATTAATTATTGCAAGGTCATATTGTAATGACACTATGTGTTTTTTGAACGTATATGTAAATATGCTGGCTATGTACTAAATCACTTGCATTTTGCTTGTCAACAATTTCCTGTAAAGATATACATTTACAAGTACAACTTTGTTTACGTTTTGCATTTTTGATACACCACGTTAATTTTGTTGCGATACCACAAGGGTCCATTGGCGACCATATTGCACAGTGCACAGTGTTGCTACCGTGTTCGTTAGCAAAATCAAAATCCATGAAGCCATTAATGCCATAGAGGTCACCCAAGGTTTTTATTCCCGAGCGAGCCCAGATCTTACAAGCCCCATCAATAAAGATTTCAGGAAATCCTGGGTTACCCCATAGGAGAAGTTTAGAAAGGAAAAGCGTAATCCTACACATTGTAAGAATCCAGAGCCAGATTTTAACACTCTCTCTTGCGGTCTTAAACTTTACCCTTTTGAAGTAGTTGGGGTCATTTACTTTGGCTAGAAATATGTTGGATTCCTCTCTTAACATAAATATGTAAAAGTAGTAATAATTATTTGGGTTAAGTAAACTACGAAGACGACCAATGAAAGCTGCGAGAAAGTATAACCTGAAATCGGGAAAATTGAGTCCACCTTGCCTTGATGCAAGTTTAAGCAGAGCTATTGATCGACTGGCTTTTTTATAACCCCAAATATAACTGCTGAAAATCCCATCTAGTTTAAAAAAAAAATAATTATTAACACATAGTGGAATGGACCTGAATAAATAAAGAAATTTGGGGAGTATTTTCATTTTAATTAAATTAATCCGTCCAATAATATTAAGCGGCACCTTATGCCGTTTTTTTATGTAAGTGCTGTTTCCATAAGGAGAATCTCATAATTGAGTCCAACGATTTCATTTATGTTAGGGGAAAGATTAACTCCTAGGTATGTAGCTGTTCTACATAGCCCTGATATCGGGGCCTGAGATTTGTAGTTCATTAGTATCTGTGTTTTATTTATATTAAGTTTGTATCCGGAGACCATCCCAAAACTATTAGCCTCCTCGGTTATTCCCTGTAGAGCTTCAACCATATCCGTAGAATATATCGCAATATCATCAGCATATGCTGTAATTTTCAGAGAGTTAAGGCCAAAATCAAAAGGGGCAATTCGAGGCTGAGTCTGTAGCGCAGAAAGAAATGGTTCCATAGATAGAGCAACCAGCAAGGGTGACAAAGGGCACCCTTGCCGGGTACCCCGAGATATTATAAAGCTTGAAGATGTCATCCCTGCATAGATAATTTTAGCAGTTGGGTGAACGTATAAGGCTTGGATCCATCTTAAATATTTGCCTTTGAAGCCGAAGGCTGTCAATGTTGCCCAGAGATAATCCCACCCCACTCGGTCGAAAGCTTTTTCAGCATCCAACAATATCATACAGAGTGGGGTGGAGTTTACCTCCGCGACATCGAATGCAGTTATAGCCATATTCACATGAGCTATTGTATCTCTACCTATAACAAAACCATGCTGTTGAGGGTTAACCAGGTGTGGAATTAATGGTGCTAGCCGTGTAGCCAAGACTTTAGCGAACACCTTTGCGTCAGTATTTATCAGTGAGATGGATCGATATGACCCACACTCATCAGCTGGTTTCTTTTTTTTCAAGAAAAATACAATTTTTGTGGTATTCCATGAGTTAGGGGCTTTTCCCTCTACACCGATTGAGTTGATTACTTGGCAGAGGAGTGGGGATAGTTCATCAGAACAAAGTTTATATTTAATCTAATGGTAACATGTCTTCCCCAACGACTTTGCCCGATGGTAATGCGGCAATTGCAGATCTAATCTTGGCCAGGGTTATATTCTCTGCCAGAGAATCAATTCCCCCTATTTCTCTACTCTTTATTAAGGTTATGTCCAAATACCTTTGTATAGTGTTTATAGTGGGGTCGTTTTCAGGGGTATATAAGGTACTATAATAGTTACCAAATTGTTCTAATATCTCTGTAGGTTGACTATATACCAAATTATTAGATCCCTTTATTTTCTTTATCAGTGTTTTAGCCTTATCGTCCGCAACTTTATGTGCTAAGATTTTCCCGATTTTGTCCCCATTCTCATACTAAGATAGGTGATATTTATGTAGTTTTATACTGTTTTTCTCTCTGAGAGTAGCATTCAGTGCAGCTTTAGAATTCACTAGGTTGTATCCTATTTCAGCAGCACTTTCTGAGCCCTGACGCAAAGCCTCCGATAATTGATTTTCCCGTAGCAATACATTCGTGACCATTCTCTCATTTGCTTTTTTCCGTTCTGAATTTTGTCTCCAAACAAACTGCTGGGTAAACCCCCTTATACTGGCCTTACAGGCATCCCAGACCATAGTGGGTAAAGCAGAATTGACATTTATATCGATGAACTCTGTCATATGTTTTTTAAGTAGTACGATAAACTCCTGGTTCGATAATAGATACCTAGGGAAAGAAAATAGCCTTGGACCCTGCTTTTTTGTGAGATATTAAAAGAAATGAGAATTGGAATATGATCCGAAGTAACTCTTGGGCATATATCCATACTACTAGTCTCTAAAGTCTTATCTAAAACCCAAGCCATATCGATACGTGTGCAGAGTTTATGTGGTACAGAGTAATAAGTATACCCAGCTACATTGGGATGTATCATGCGCCATGCATCTTTGATGTTATGTATATGACTTAGTTCCAAAATGGCGGCTCGAGTCCTGCACATTTGTTGAAATGATCCCTGTCTGGTAGTATCTATGTCGTAGCTCATTATGCAGTTGAAGTCCCCCACAATTATACACTCTCCTTCCCATTCCAACAGTTCCATATTAAGCCGATCAATAATAGTAGGGTCATCTATATGTCGTAATTGGCATGGCCGCGTTAGCGATTAGCTGAAACTACATGCTGTCCTCCTTAACTTGGCTATGTATGAAAACGCCATTTTGAATGTTGCGGCGGCCATCTTAGACCATAAGCGGCCTCGTGGCCGGCGTGCCCCTTTAGTCCGTTGTCCGTTCCACTGACCACTTCAGTCTGCCCAGCAACAGGCTATTGTTAGTACTGGTCAAGCTTGCACATGCGCAGTCCAAACTGACCAGTAAGCCTTCAGGAATGTGCGCCAAACTGACCAGCGGAGTTGTGCCCCCTCCAATGAGCTGGCAGTGTTCCAAAACATGACCATATATGTATATAAATGTGTCCTAACTTGTGCCGCCTACCTTTTATTGCCCCAAAACTGTATATAAATCGGGGTCACACCGGTGTTCGGGGTGATACCTCTTGCATTACCGAAGGGTGCTGTTTGAGTGTACCACCACCCCATGGGGTCTTAATAAACCTGTGATTTGCCTTTTACAGTTTCCGTGCCAACAGTTCTTGAGTGTAAGTGGGTTATCTTCGGTGCATGTAGGCCTTGGGAACCCTGATTACTACAAATTGGCGACCACGAAGGGACTCATCGGTGACTCGGATGCCCGAAGGAGAGGTCGTGACGAAGGCTTGGAAACTCGCCATGGACGCGCGCTGCCACGAGTGACCCGAGTCTTGGCTCCCACGGTGTTTCTTCCTTTCCTTCCGATCTGACCTTCCAGGTGGCGCCGGTCCCCGACTGAGTTTTCGATCGTCTGTGTTGCCGGGAAAGTGCCGTTTGGCTGATTTGATCACAAGACCTTGGCAGTTGGAATCTGGACATTTGAGAATTTGGGTAAGAGTTGTGTTCGGTAAGGTAGTCTTCGGACGCTTACTGAAGTTCTATGATTTGTGTTCGGTAAGGTAGTCCTCGGGCGCTTGCCGAAGTCCTACGATCTGTGATTTGACTTGAGTTAGCTAACGTTTGTGAATTTGTGATCCTTTGAACTTATATGTGTAGTGCACTTCACATAGGCAGGCATGTAGAGATGTTTCTCTAACTTTGTGTTTTTCCTCTGAGCGGCACAGTTGTGTGAAGTACTGTAAGTGCCATTTTTGTACGGTGTCATGCTTTCGTGATACTTTTTGAACATGCCTGTTTTTAGCACACTCCGAGGGATGTGCTGTCTTGGAGAGGGTACCACAATTAGGTTAGCGGAAGCACAGCCGGCTCCCCCAGAGGGAACACCAAATCGCGAGATGTACATCAAACTTGGCCTTCCCCCTATTATGTACAGTAAATTATGGCATAAGTACACAAAGGCCGATCCTGAATTGCAATGGCCTATACATGGGTCATTCGATTTACGTAAAGTACAGTTTGTAGAGCAATGTTTGTTTCAACGCAGGTCTAGACAAAACATGTTTGATTGTGTGCGAATGTGGGAGAAAGCGGTGCGTGAGCGTATGAAGCGTGAAGTTGCCTTGGCGGACAAAGAACAGCGCAAGGCTGTTCGGGATAAGGCTTTGCAGCTTGAGGAAAAGGAGGCTCAGGAGAAGAAAGAGAGGGAGGAACGGGAACGTAAATTGCAAACGACTGGTCAATTTCCTATTCGCCGACCGCTTTATCCTGTCCTTAATAATGAATTTGATGATTTTTCATTGCTAGATCGGTCACCGCCTCCGTACGTTTCGCCGACGGCTCCAGCTGAAGATCCGGGATATAATGGGCAGGATAAGTCGGAAAAGAAAGGTGTATCCGCTCTCAGGTTTACTGCGGAGAGGTCCACACATTTACGTAGTTGGGCTCATAAAGTGAATAAGAACTGTGTTTCTCAGTCTGAGGTGATTGCAGAGAGGGGTAAATGGTCGGAACTTGAATTAATGTACTTTTTGTCTAGTTTGGCGGATGAAGTTGTTGCCGCGTATCGTGATCTTTCAGATACGTTAGAACCTAAAGCTTTGTCAGTGCATCGTGAGAATTTGGATAAAGGTTTATTTGATCTTGCAGATGTCGATGACCTATTCAAGCAATTGATCCAATTGCGAGATGAAACGACCAGATTACGGGAGGAGCGGAAAAGGAGGCAAAAGGAGGCCGAATCGGCGCCTGATGAGCAGATTAAGGAGTGTTCTCTCCGGGGTTCAGATAAGAGTTCTGCGTTGCATGTTATGCCTATGCGTGAAGCCGCGCCCTTGTATGTTCCACCCAAAGGGGAAGGTACAGATGATGATAAATTGTCAAAGGATTCGAAAGGGTATTTTGTATATAATTGGGTATACACGCCTTGGAATAGAGCAGATGTTATGGCATTGAAAAATTCTCTACCTGATCTTCGGAAAAATCCGGCGGCATTTTATGAAGGGGTGGAAGGGGCTATTTCGTCTTGTGTGATGACTCTTGTGGATATAGATTTGTTCTTTGGGTTAATTTTACCACCTGATATGTGGAGGCAGATTCGTAAAAATAATGATGAAACAATATTGGGGGGCACATGGAAAGAAAGAAATGCTGCCGATTTAGATAGGGAACCGGCATGTAAGCCTTGTCAGTTAATTCTGGATCTTCCGGCAGCTATTTTGATTAAATTAAAGACGCTTGTTCCCTCTAAAAAGATCGATTGGACTATGCTAACGTCGTGTAAACAGAAACCCGATGAAACGGTTTCAGATTTCTTTACACGTTTTGAGGAGGCATTCCATGATTACAGTGGTCAATCTTTAACAGACGATACGGGTCGACATCTGTTCGTAGATAAGTATGTGGCTAATCTCCTACCGGAGATTGCAAAACGATTGAAGTCGAGTGAAAGTTCCTGGGCCACGGCGACCCCAGCGTCTTTGTTAACTATGGCTCAGTACTATGAGCGGCAGGAATTGGAGGCTAAAGAAAGTGTAGAGAAAAAGGCGAAGGAACTGAAAACGAAGGTGATGTTGGCGCAGGTTCGGGGAACACAGGGTAGAGGGAATGATAGAGGTAGACGAGGTGAAGGAAATACGTCGTATGGTCGTACGGACATAGCGGGGGATCAGTGCGCTTATTGTAAGGAGTTTGGGCATTGGGCCGAAGATTGTCCGGTACTTCGTGAACAGCGTAGTCAGCGTGGTCGAGGAGGCGGAAGGTCGAGAGGAGGTTATGCGGGAGCGAGAGGTGGCGGAAGTGATCGTGGAAGGGTTGAGGAGAGGGGCCGTGGCCAGGATGAACGTAACATGTTTGATAGGCGGAATCAATATCAGATTTTGGAGGGTGAGAATGTGGAGCATCATGATTATGTGCATGCATAGGACTGCGTAGGATGGGGTAAGGAATCAGTTGAAGTGCCGGTAGATCAGCAGGGTCCATATGTAACAGCGGGTATTCTGGGTTCTACTGATCAATTTCTAGTTGACACAGGAGCTACACGTAGCGCTTTGTCGAAAAACTTGGTTCCGAGGGCTCCCCTGTCTGGCGAAATGATTACATGTGTAGGGTTTGATGGCACACCCTCCCCCAGCCCATTGTCCAAGCCCCTTGCACTATGTCTTGACAAATACTTTAGTTTTGGTCAATTTTTGTTATCACCCCATACACCAGATAATATCCTGGGTATTGATTTGCTTAAATATTTTCGAGCAACGATACGTTGCGCTCCTGAGGGAGTGAGGGTTATCCTGAATGACAATTATCCTGACCCCGACAGGTTTTACGCCATCTCAGATATTCCAGCCTTGGCCTCTCTGCCGCATACGTTATGGGCGACCTCAGATACGGATGTGGGAGAGATGCGTATTCCACCAATACACATTACTGTTAAGGAGGGGGCCCCTCTACCACGAGTACCACAGTATAAGATCTCGAGAGAAGGTGAACTTGCATTGACACATATTGTTCAGGATTTGATTTCTGCAGGGGTTGTGGAGGAGGTCCCTTATAATGTTTGCAACAGTCCTATTCTTCTGATCCTTAAACGAGATACTGACGACAAAGTCTATCGCTTTATTATTGACTTGCGAGAGATCAATAAAATTGTCATTCCCCAATACCCGGTGGTGTCCGATATTACGACTCTGCTTACGCTGGTCCCACCCACGGCCACCACGTTTAGCGTAATTGATTTAAAGAATGCGTTCTTTTCCATTCCTGTTCATTCTGATAGCAGATACTTGTTTGGCTTCACGTTAAATAATAAATCGTATAGATTTTGTCGTGTTCCCCAAGGTTATACTGAAAGCCCTAGCATCTACAGCCAGGCTTTGAAAAGGCAGCTAGATTCGTTTAAATTGCAGTCTGGCGTTGCTCTCATCCAGTACGTGGATGACCTTCTGCTTGCTGCTGACACTTATGCACAATGTGAGGAAAGTACACTTGCGTTGCTTTCCTTTTTGGCACAAACCAACCATAAGGTTTCGAAAAAGAAACTCCAATACTGTAGACCTCAGGTGACCTACCTCGGTCATCTGTTGTCTAAGGAGGGGCGTGCATTAACATCTGATCGAATTCAAGCAATTTTAGATACACCAGTCCCCCGCACGCAGAGAGATGTACGTGCCTTCATAGGATTGACGTCTTTTTGTAGACAGTGGATTATGGGTTTTTCACACATCATAAAACCCTTGCTAGCATTATTGTCCAAAGCTACACCAATGCCTCTAGAATGGACAGATGATTGTCAGAAGGCTTTTGAACAGTTGAGACAGGCCCTTTGTTCTGAACCCGTGTTAGGCACACCAGACTACACGAAACTTTTCACATTGTACGTGCACGAGAATGATGGGTGCGCGTTGTCAGTGTTAGTGCAACTACACGGGGATAAGCAGAGACCATGTGCATACTTCTCTGCCATTTTGGATCCTGTAGCACGAGGGTTGCCTGGGTGTTTTCGAGCGGTAGCAGCAACGGCAGTGGCCATACGACAGAGTGAGGGAATAGTGTTATCGCACAAGCTGCTGGTGTTAGTTCCTCACGCAGTAGAAGCTCTGCTAAACCAAACAAAGACCCAATACCTCACGAGTGCACGGCTAACGGGATACGAGCTGACACTTTTGGCGCCACATATTACACTAAAAAGATGCGCTACCCTGAACCCTGCCACTTTATTGCCCTATCCGGCCGAGGAGGGTCAGGAAGAAAAACATCATGATTGTGTTTTCCTGACCGAGGAACAGACAAAGGGTCGTGTTGACTTACAGGATGCGCCACTTCCAGATGTGGATGGGGAACTGTGGGTTGATGGATCGTGTTTAAGGCTGCCAGATGGCACGACTTCCGCAGCTTATGCGATCACGACACTTAAGACAGTGGTAGAAACAGCTAGGATACCACAGAAATCGGCTCAGGCAGCAGAGCTGATAGCTTTGACAAGAGCCTGCGAATTGAGTGCTGGCCTATGTGTGAACATATACACAGACAGCCGGTACGCCTTCGGAGTAGCACACGACTTCGGGCTACTCTGGAGGGAGCGTGGGTTTCTGACATCACATGGAGAACACATTATGCACGGAGAGCTAGTGCGTGATCTCCTAAATGCGTTGCTTGGCCCAAAGAAAGTAGCGATAGTAAAATGCAGTGCTCATAAAAGGATCACGGATAAAGTGGGCCAAGGAAATGCCTTTGCAGACAGCATAGCTAGACAAACGGCTATGTCCCGAACTAGCTCCCCCATGTATGTGATACAATCGCAGGCTGAGCGATGGAGTGATGCTAGAGCAGAAATATTGGACATTCAAAAATCAGCTACTGAATCTGAACTTGCGGCATGGGCAGCAGATGGGGTACTAGATGACGAGGGTTGTTGGAGAAGCAAAGACATGGAGAAATGGAAATTGCCTGCGGCTTACTTGCAGGCGATGGTCCAGATGACACATGGACTGGCGCATGTTGGAGCTCTTGCAATTACTCGGCTGTTAACACGAGCTTGGGAACATCCTGAGATCGCTAATACTGCGAAGAGAGTAGTGCAGACCTGCCTGGTTTGTTTACAACACAATCCCGGAAAGGGGACCCATACTCCGAAAGGAGGGTTCGTTCCACCTTCTGCACCATTTGAGGTACTCCAAATGGATTACATCCAACTCGAGCGCTGCAACAACCTGAAGTATGTCCTAGTGGTGGTATGTGCCTTTAGTAAATGGGTTGAGGCCTTCCCCACGAAAGACAATACGGCTTTGACAACAGCCAAGGTGTTGCTTAAGGAATTCTTTCCTCGCTTTGGAGTTTGCAAATTTCTGTGGAGCGATAATGGGCCTCATTTTGTCGGAAAGATTGTGGAGTATGTACTGAAGGGGTTAGGGATTCAGCAGAAGTTCCACGCTGTATTCCACCCGCAGTCGGCAGGTCTGGTTGAGCAGTACAATGCTACGTTGAAACTTAAGCTGGCCAAAATTGTGGCATCTACATCGTTGAAGTGGCCAGACGCTTTGCCGCTAGCACTGCTCTCTCTTAGATCAGTACCCCATTCACGAACTGGCCTTACCCCCTATGAGGTGGTGTTTGGGCGCCCCATGAATATCTGGGGGGTGCCTAAGCCGCGATTAATACATGATGTGCCTTGTGTTATGATGAACGACTATTTGGCACGATTAACAAATGATTTACTCTCTATTCATCAACAGGTTCGAGAAGCGCTCCCTGACAACTCTACTGGAGAGGGCCATGATCTCCGTCCTGGGGATCACGTCATGATTCGGTCGTTTGAGAGAGCAAGCAGTTTGGAGCCCAGGTGGAAAGGCCCCGAACAGGTCCTCCTTGCAACCCGAACAGCTGTACGAGTGACCAACAGGAAGCGGTGGGTGCATTCGACACATTGCCGCCGTGTCTCTCCGGATCTGGTGACCCCTGCTGTGCTGACCGACTACAAGGAGATTTTGGAGAAAGAAAAGAGCCCAGCTGTGACGTCGGCCGAAGTTGAGGGAGCCTTCCCGGACCACGCTGTTGCCGGACGAGAGCGCTACAACTTGCGTCCTCGATAAGAAGATTTTTTGTATTTTTTTAATGACTGGTTGGTTACCGCTCCAGGGTTATGAAGCGGAAACCGGGAATTCCAAGGGGGGGGATCAGTTCTGCCAGTGTAGCGACACCCGTCTTGGCCCGGAGAAGAAAACAACGGCTACCTCGGAGTTCAGCACCGCATTTTTCTTTTTTTTAGGTATACACGTACGTGTATCTGAGGCTCTGTGAACAATTTGTGCTATTTGAGACTTTTGCACGAGTATTCCTGAACTATGGAATCAACGGCATCACGAGATAAACGAATATTGGGTGCCTTTCTCTTTGTTCTGACTATTGTGGTGATAGCCGTAATAGCCTGGGTAGTTGAACTTGTGGTGCCTGTACGTGAACATTTGCTGCCGACTACCCCGGCTCCATCTGAACATTTTCACTTTACATTACCCTATCACGAAGAACGACATCGGCAAACCTATCTGAATAACAGTTTTATTCAGATTCTTCATCACACACATAATATGACTAATACCTCAAATTGCTGGGTGTGTGGGATGTTGCCAGGGCACCAGAAAAGAGGGGGCACCCCACTCATTCCACTCCCGTTTTCGCACAATGGATCATGTAACGCCTGGTACACCCTCCTCTTTACCTTGAGATGGCCAACCAAAGGGGGGGTGCTTTTCCGTTTGAACAAAGTATGCACCCATGACAAGGATGGGTTTCCGCGGGCTGAGGGTACTCGATTTGAATGGGAGGAGTACAGGCCTGATAATATGTCTGCCCCACGTGTGTACAGCAACCAGAGAAATGTAAATGTATCCAGCGCACATGTTATTAATGTTATTGCCACTAAAGCCGATTTGTGTATTAGGAATAAGGGTTCGATTGCAGTGGGGAAAAGCGAATGTAACACTACCCTTACTTTTGATAGTCCGAATGGCATCTCATTTGTAGCATCACGAAACACGTACTTTATTTGTGGAACGAAGGGTTACCATCAGCTTCCATTGGGATGGTTGGGCACTTGCTATGTATCGTTTGTGCTACCTCCTGTATTCATTGCCCCACCAATGTATCACAATGATTATACTTTGTATCATGATTTCGTCCTGAATAGGGTTAAACGGACTGTTGTTTTGGATGACATAGACCAAACCGATACTGCTTTGCAACAGTATGTGGACTTCAATTTGGGACTATTTTCCTTCGTGGGGGCTGCACTGAACAGCCGGAAAATAAGACGACTGACACGTGTTGTTGAGGCTGTAGCGAATGACACTGCCATTGCCTTGGGAAACATCACTGAAGAACTACAGATTTCTAGAATTGTTACGCTCCAAAATAGGATGGTGTTGGATGTAGTTCTGGCTGATCGTGGGGGGGCATGTAGAATCATCGGAAGCAGCTGCTGTGTATACATTCCGGACAATTCTCCATCTGTTTATGATGCCATATCCAAGCTCCACAAGATCGCAGCTGAGATACATCCGGACAATGGAACTTGGACACTTTCAGGATGGTTCTGGTCCATGCTTGCTACCTGGGGCTGGAAACTGTTGACAATTCTATGTATAATCGTGGGAGCAATGTTTTTCATATGCCTATGTATTCAATGTGGCCCAGCCTTATGTTCTATGTGTCTATCCGCTTGCATACCATCAAGACAAGCTCTTGCTCATGACAAAATGATGCTTCATAAGGAAGTAACACAAATAATGTTAATAGACATCGAGGACGAACATCCTGATTATGTTCACTATGAGGTAGATTCAGCTAAACGCTGAAAGGGTCGTCTGTCGTAATTGGCATGGCCGCGTTAGCGATTAGCTGAAACTACACGCTGTCCTCCTTAACTTGGCTATGTATGTATGTGGAGAAGTGTGGCTCACTGGTTAGAGGAGGCAGACCTGGAAGCAGAGGTCAGCCCGGGACCAGGGTTCAATTCCCGGCTCGGCAGGGTCTTGAGTCCTAAAATGTCCATGGACTCGACATTTCTCGCTCCGGTGCCTACTCGATTCACGGGTTCACACTCTGCGACTCTGGGCAATAGCTTGCTTAATCTCCACAACGGCCCCTCGCGGTGGGATGCCTGGCTTTCACCTTGCGGATACCCTGCCGGGGTTATCTCACAGGGGAATACCAGGACGGGTTCCCTAAGCAAGCGCTTAGAAACCGCTCGGTGATTTGCGCTATATAAATCCCTGTACATTTACATGTATGAAAACGCCATTTTGAATGTTGCGGCGGCCATCTTAGACCATAAGCGGCCTCGTGGCCGGCGTGCCCCTTTAGTCCGTTGTCCGTTCCACTGACCACTTCAGTCTGCCCAGCAACAGGCTATTGTTAGTACTGGTCAAGCTTGCACATGCGCAGTCCAAACTGACCAGTAAGCCTTCAGGAATGTGCGCCAAACTGACCAGCGGAGTTGTGCCCCCTCCAATGAGCTGGCAGTGTTCCAAAACATGACCATATATGTATATAAATGTGTCCTAACTTGTGCCGCCTACCTTTTATTGCCCCAAAACTGTATATAAATCGGGGTCACACCGGTGTTCGGGGTGATACCTCTTGCATTACCGAAGGGTGCTGTTTGAGTGTACCACCACCCCATGGGGTCTTAATAAACCTGTGATTTGCCTTTTACAGTTTCCGTGCCAACAGTTCTTGAGTGTAAGTGGGTTATCTTCGGTGCATGTAGGCCTTGGGAACCCTGATTACTACAAATATTTGATCCATATATAACACAGAATACATATTTATGATTTTCCAAAACTAATTGAGAAATGGCCCATCTTCCCCCATTATCAGCTGCTGTTCTAACAACTTCGATTTTAAATGATTTTTGCTTCAAGATAGCAACTCCTCGAATTGAGACATTAAGTGCTGAACAGACCAATAACTCATAGCCCAGCTGCCCCAACAGTTTTCGGTCTTTAGAAGATATGTGAGTCTCAGAGAATAATGCTAATTGGGGGTTATACAATCTTAGCTCCTCATACACTAGTCGTCTTTTATTTTTACTCTTAAGACCTGCTACATTCCATGCCATACATCTCAGTCGATACATCCTATTAAATTATTGTCCCCTTCTGTTTTCATCCTTCCAATTGCTATCTCCCTATTTCCATTTGTCACATTTCTCATTCTCATGTTGTTAGTTTTAAAAAGTTTTCCCCCCACAAAAACCAAACCCTCCCTGTGGCCAACCACCCCATACCCCACCCCTTCGTCCCTTAGGAGGGGGTACCCGTCTATCACCTGCTGCCGCTGGCTAAGCAGCGTTACAGAGTAGCAGCCTCAAAGGTCCTCCCTACGTCCCAACCATAAATGCAAGAAGAAAAAGAGAAAGAGAAGGAAAACTTATCCTAGCATTCTTTATAAATTGTAGTTTATTATGATTACAAAAAAACTGAAAAGGAGATACCAGATTAGCAAAGAAAAGAAGAAGGAAAACCCTGACTGAAACAGTCTTGAAATAATCACAGAGTACTGAAGGGAAAAGGATTTTTAGGGAAAAGTTAAGCACAAAGCAAATCTGATCCGGTTAAATGAGCCTCTCATGGAGGTATCTATAGCAACACAAGGTTGCGGAGTGCTTTATCTCAGACAGACAATCCAAGTATATTTACCACTCCATCATAACTTCAAGATGTTGGTTTAGAAAGTGCCAAGTTAGCTTCCTTGTCATCTGTAAAGAAGTATGTGTGCCCCCCTTTTATTACTTTTAAATGAGCAGGTTCTTGAGGAAAAGCTTGCCCCCCCCAGAGACTTAAACGGATCTATAAACTGACGCAGCTTCCAGCGTCTTTCCATCTTTGCCTTACTTAGATCAGATTGCACAAAAATGGAGACAGACTCTATTGTGACTGGGGTGTTAGGTCTAGCTTTCAGTGGGACTGCCTGTCTTAATAGAAAGTTCCCAAAATAAATAAAAAATGGGCGAGGAAATTGACCCCCCCTTATTTCTCTGGTTAAGAGGTAGTCTGTGAACCCTTTGGAATTGCGAGTCCCAGTCCCAGACAGACAGATCCGGGAAGGCCTTTTGAAACAGCTGAGCAACATATGCTCTCAGTCTGCCCCATCAGAACCTTCTGGTATTCCAAAGAGTCTGAGATTTTGTCTCCTTTGCCGGTTCTCCATATCATCCAGCTTACTCTGTAAAGTCCCGATCTGTGCCTGATGTGTATTCACTAAAGTCTCAGTGCGAACAGATGTCTCCTCAACCCATACCGCCCTTTGTTGCAGATCTTCAATCTCCTGAGTTATTCCACCCAGCTTCCAAGCCATCTCCTGAAAAGTCTGTTGCAATGTGCTGTTATCTTCCCTCAACTGCAGGAAATGTTGCTGCGCTTCTTGACGATGGTCGGTCTGTGTCTGTAATATCAGGCTGAGTGGGGAATTAGTATCTGTTAAGTCATCGGAGATAGTAGCACAGATTGTCTTGGTATTAGTTATGGGAGAGATTATAAGCGGGGTGGTCGCTTGGGCAGTATCGGAAATAATACTCTGATTATTTACCCCAAAATTAGGTGGGGTCATCGATGCAGCTAAAGTTTGGTTTGTTTCTGATGCTGCCAGGTTTATGTCTACCTTCATGGTGGTAATAGAAGAAGATGCAAAAGGCATAGATTTTGCAAGTGGTAGACGAGATACATTAGAGCCATTAGGCAGAGGCAAGCTCTTCAAGCTCTTCAAGTAATCTCCTTCCGTAGGGCTAGTGCCGGAGAGGCGTAGTGCCATATTCTTGACCCCACCTTTTGCCTCGATCCATTTACGAATAGGGCTTTTATCAGCAATGAGTTTCCCTCGTAGTGTTGAAGTGGAGATAGAGTTGTTAGCAATGTTATCAATGTTGAGGTTTTTCTTTCCTCTCTTTAATTTATTATTTGCTTTGCTCTACTCCTTTTTACAACCCGAGAGCCTGGCTGCATCTCGCGGGGAGGTAGCCAAATCTTCCACTTCCACTTCTTCTGAGATTTCCTCATACTCATCGTTAGAGCATATCTCACCCTCTTCGCCAAGGGCATTAGGCATGTCGCCATTGTCTTGGGAAGTTCTCTCTACCAATAGCTGCCTTCCTGAGTCATCACTTTCGGCATCAGTGGTAGATAACACAGAAGGGCAGACCGGGTTCAATGTTTTAAGAGTCTCCGTCTCTGTCTGATCTAGGGAGTTTTCTGATATAAACATATTTTATTTGCCCAATGGCACAAGGCATGGCATCGTACATATTTCACTTGCTTTAACAGCTGTTCCCTGATCGATAACTTTCGATTTTCCAGTGTCATTGAGTTTCTCTGGTTCCTTCTGACCTTTCTGACCCTCCAAAAGAGTGTCATTTATTTTGACTGTTTTATCGCCCATAACAGATTTCGCAGCATTAGAAACATCTAGCTGTTTTACTGGTGGAATACTGGTGTTAGAGCAACTGTTTATAGGCTGAGCTAAACTAGCAACAGTGTTACCAATCTTCACAGGGGTGCAGGTGGCATTTACAGAGTCACAGAGATGTCTTTCAGTATGAGCATTGTCTCCTGTGACCAACTTTTTATCATTTAGAACAAGAAGCACTGGAGCACGAATCAACGGCTTACCGTGTTGCTGGTCATTTTTCCTTGATGAAGATGATGCCATTCCTGCCAGTTTGGCCTTTGTGGCTACAGCAGTTATCGTGACATCCGCGATATCCATGGCCCCAGTGGCTGCAGCCGTCCCCGCTCGTGTCCCCCGAGGGACGTTCTTCGGTGCCATCCCAAATCGTGGCACTGAAAGCCATGGAGCTGTGTCAAAGGCCGAGTGCACCACCGCCACAGCCGCCGGAGCCGTCGAGACACACAGACCCGGCCAGCCGAGCCTGAACCAATCGAGCAGCTGCGGGAGCAACCGCGGGATCACCAGTCGAGCGGCCCGCAACAGCCTCTCAAGAACGGCATCTCGAGCACTCAGCATCCGGCACAAGCACAGGTACTTCGATACAGAAGGGCGAGGTAAATATATCATTTTCTCCTCTTTTTCTTAAAAAGTTTCTTTCCAGTTTTGTGGCATCACACTAAAAGCATCTCAGAAGTGAGCAGGGGACCTCCGGCTCGCTGCAGCTCCGTGGCGGCACAGCCCACCATCTTGCTCCTCCCCCTACAGGAGTTCTGTTTTGTAAGAGGGACGGTCATTCCAACCACCCTCCATGAGATTATTCTAATTGCACGAGATGCATTTTTCTCCCATCATCCATTTTGGCTATATGAATTCAAAAGGTTTGGTGGGCCCAAAGCTCTCTGATTGGCGGGCCAAAACTGGAAGGAAAATGCGGATACCACTGTTCCAGAACATGGTGACAAAGTCCCCAGGTTATGTAAAAGTAAAAGAACATGAAGGAGTCATTGGAGGGCAGGGAGACTATCTTATGACTTCTTGGCTACAAAGTAGTTGGGCCTAAATGGACTCCTGTTTCATTAAAGTAAAACAAACATCAATTACGCCACACGATTCACAGAGGTTGGGTTCAGTGTCCCCAATGTAGCCTTTAAATTCAGCAAATCCAGCATCTGGGTCCACAAAGCCCTATTAAGAGCCCCATGACAATTGTTGTCCTTGCTTCTGGGTTAACAAATTCAACACCAGGCCCACAAACCATTTCAAGATTTCTGTCTGGTGAGAGGCCAGGCTCTGTGAGCAAACAATGCTCCACATTGCATTTGGCCATGCACAGCGGGTTGGGTGCATGCCCTGTGCCCAGCCACCTCTCCACACTCATCAGAGGAAAATTGTTACCTCAATATTACTTCCACAAGACTTCAAAGACTACGATTTTGTGTTATTCACATAATGTATCTAGCAATATCATGGCAGGAGAAAAGTAAAATAATAATACATTTTTGTGCGAATAGGTTTCCATTTTCACAGGGCAGTTTGTGCTGCTCTAAAAGGTTAGCTTTGCTTCCTCATTTTTCACAGTTGATATAATGCACTATGATCCTGTTGTTCTGGGAGGGAGGAAAGGAGAGTGAGGGAGGAAAGGATAGGGAGGGAGGGATGAAGAGAATAAGAGAGGGAGGGAGATAGGAGTGAGGGACAGAGGGAGGGAGCTAGAGAGGGAGGGAGGGATGGATTTGCCACAGGGAGCTGTTGCTTGTGGTATATAATCAAAAAACACCAAAAAAGGTACATGAAAAAACACAAATATTAAAATGAAAGTATGTTTCTGTTTGGTAATAGCACCTTAACCTATGTTTGGAAAAAGATTAGAAATTAATAAAAAAAACTGAACTGCAAAGATGAGTATGAACTAAAACCAAAAAACACTGACATTTTCAGGTTATGATTTGGACCACAATCCATAGCTTGCACAACAACCATGCAAACCATAACTCACACACCAAATGTAATATTTATAACCTCACAACATTTACCAAAAAGAAACAATTTGGGGCATGTGAAATTTGCATAATTTGCTTTCGTAGGATTACCATAATAGAAAATTGCACAAAGTAATATGTAATTAGGCATAAGCAGTTCACGGTAAATGCATCCTTGTGTCAATTTATTGGTGCAAGGATGTATTTTGCGCTAAACAAAGAGCTAACAATACAATTGCCTCGAACAACAGCCTTTCAAGTTCTGGTTATTTGTACACTCTTGTGCTATAATTTTGCGCAAGTGGCAGTATCATTAAGCCAGATGCATCAAAGGGTTTTGCCCATTCTATGTCTATGGGAAAATATGTTCATGCATATGGCCCATTATGTGATGTATTGTAGTATCGCAATTTTGTGAATTTCACAAAACAAGCATAACGGGAAGTTCCCAAAATGAACTGGTGTCACTTAAATTTGACCCAGCCTAGTATCTATACCTAAAAGAAACATGTAATGAAATAACAATGCATGTTCAAACCTCTACATAATACTACATTTCATAGTTGCTGCGTTCATACTATTAAAGGTAAAGTGATATGTAATGTCATCTGTAACATTATTTATGACATTTGTAGTTGCATCTGTTACATCAAGAGTGAGGTCATGGCTACCGGGCATTTTGGTGTGCTGCCGAGCTGGGGGCTGATTTCACTGCGGTGGGGGCTGATTTCGTTGATTGGGATCTGCATGTGCTCCTAAATAAACTAAGCAAAACAAATGGTTTTAAGCACACGCAGGTCCCTACCAACTAAATCAGCCCCCAGCGGCAGCACACCAAAATGCCTGGTACCCAATCCGGCTCTGGTCATGTGTATTGAGTTGTACTTTACTACAGTTTGGGTTTGACGTTGACCTACCTAGTGGTGGTAATTTTATGGTCAAATCCAGGTTAGATCCTGGTCTACCCCATGATAATATTGATACTTTTCATATTATGGTCATGTAGGGCCTGATGGCAGTTTGTTCAATTAGGGACCTCACTAATCATCGGAATGTGTCTCCTGACCAAAGCGAAGCCATTAGATTGCTGAAGGATGTTCTCAAGATCATAACTAAACATTAGGATAAAGGGGTGAATGGAGTAATATTGGCTGTTAAGTAATACAGGGCTCAGAATTATTAACAACTTTTTACCTCGGGTATTATGAGATCTTTTATGAGGTGGTAGGTACATAGAGAAACCATTAGAAAGTACCATAAGCTGCTGCGGTAATGAAAGGAGTGAGCGATACTGGACTTTGAAGAATATTGTTTTTTGAAGATCAATAAACCTAGAGTTCCCTGTTTATATTTATTACTAAAGATAATTAAACATCCCAGAAGCTCACTAGGAAGATCCATTGTATATTAATGTGCATGAATACTTGAGAAGACAGCTATTTATAAATGTTATTTCGTGGTCCTTTTGTTTCTTCCCTTCTTCACATTGTATGGACAGTACTGCCTTCCTAGACAAGATTGGTGATATTAAATGGGAACTTACTTATGTAATAATTACCTTGGATGTTGATTTTTTTATTGGTATATATACTTTGGAAGGGTTGATAGCCTGCAGTTAGCAATTTCAGACGGTAGGTTATCAGACAATAAGATTAGTTTTTATCTGCATGAAATCATTTATGTAATTGAAGATACTTATTTCAGCCGATGCTAGGCATTGGAATGGGCACCTGCTTCACTCCAAAATATGCCATTTTTCTTTTGGGGCTGGATGGAGGAGCAGGTGGTATGAGGCATTACCCATGAGGCAATAGATGAACACATCTTGTTGTGCATGAGCTACATTGATCTCTTTCCGAGTTGGAATACAGATATTTATGAAGTGAAAGAATGTAGTGATTACCTACAATGAAATGATCTAAATATAACATTCTCACACAATAAGAGTAAGACTTAAATTAAATATTGTTACGCCGTGGGCCGACTTGCGACCCGCGGCACTACCCGTCTCCTCTTCGCCAGCCATAGTAAAGCTCGCAGCGCCCCTCCCTCCTCTTCAGGGGCACTGCGGTACAGCATTGCTGCCCGCTGTGGCCATTTCAACCCCATAGCGGAAAGCACTCACAATGCCTGTTGGTTTTTGGGCACGCCGCATAATTGCACGGCAGCCCATCTGCTTTCGGGACATTACACTCACCTGGTGTGGGCGTCTGGTGATCCCCCTTCCTTGGGGGCCATATTGTTGCTCTCCTCTTCACCTTGCTCCCAGAAGGCAACAAGGAAGGGTTACTTACCTTCCTAACATGGCGATCTTTCTGTAATGCACTTCACTCTTTCCCCTATCCAAGATGGCGACATCTCTCCTTCTTGTTCCCGTATATCACTTACTGTTCCTGTATGTCACTACCTGTTCCTGTATGTCACTTCCTGTTCCTGTATGTCACTTCCTGTTTTTTCAGCATTTAAGGGATTGGAACCTTTCCTTCCTCACGTTGCAATACTCCTTGTTCCTGCTAGTGTGTCCTCGCTTCTGTTGGTTCCTGCTGGTGTGTCCTCGTTCCTGTTGGTGCCGTGGCTCCTCTTTTCGTGATTCCTTCCGTTGGCGCTTATTTATCACCTTGCGCCTTCTGCTCTAGCTTGTCTTCCAGTCTTCTCCTGGTTCCTTTTTGGGCTCCTGGTCTTCCAGTGTTTTCTGGCTCCTTGTCTTCTCCTTCATTCCTGGAGTCTCATCATGAACATGAGAGGTTTTTTCCTCTCTGGACTCCTTCTGGAGGGCACTGGCTGCTTAGGTTTTCATTGTCGGCAGCACCGTGGCTACCGGAAGGAGTCGCACCTATCTCGGCTAAAACCAGGACTTACAAGAACTGAAGCCGGGAACCGTCCCAATGCCTTGAGACTGACAAATATTTAATATGAAACTGTAAGTTGTAAATAATAGGCTAACAACCAGCCTGTGGTCATACATGGTAACTGCTAGAAACAGTGCAAATTATTGTGGACAAGAAGGAACTGCAACACTAATGATTTGTACAAACTAGAAGGAAAATGTAGCCAGAAGCACCACACCAACCCTTATTACCCATTTGCAGGGAGACAATTGGTTATGTCTTTTTTCTATTGACTTCCATTGTGGGGTTGTTGTATGCTTATTATTATTGTGTCACTGCTCGAGCGGTGTTTGTATTCAAATTGTAGTTTATGTTCTCTTTTGCATTATGACCCAGGCTGCGAATTCTCATACAGTTCTAGAGTCTTTTGGTCAGTCAGTTGGCTGGCCTGGCCTGGATCTGGCCTGGATGGGAGCTTGCCGTCGTGGGTGTTCACCTGGAAATAAATCTTCTATTCTACTTATTAAAATCTGCGTCTGGATCCCTTCTTTCACCACCACATATTTGGTACCAGTAGTGGGGTGAAGGTCAGACTCATTGACCACTGCTTTGCCTTGTTTCTGCCTTTGGGCACCTGCCTGGACCTCCATGAGAGGGATCGACCGCTCCTCTTCTAGTTGAACCTGAGCCTCTACCGCTGAAAACATCTTGGGCGGTTCCTTAATTGTTCCCTGTGGATTATTTAGCAGTTTTGAGGAATTTCTCTTCGGGGATTGCATCGGCTGAGTGCCGCGAGCGTGCACATGAGTTCCATGCAGCTTGCGCTCCAAACTGCTCACAAGGTTTCCTCAAACTTGCACATCACAGTGGGACGTTGTCCTGTGACGGTGCCTGTGCGTTTCAGCGGCCCCAACTGTCTTCTCACTTCAGGAGGCTCACACGCTGATCCTGGAAGTGACGTCAGGGTGTCATGTCAGCGTGCGACAATTTTGGTAAAGGTTCTTTCACCTGATTTTGCCCGCCTGATCGAGGTGAGAGCAAACATGCCTTTTCTCTCGCTCTAGATTTCCCGAGGGGCAGCTTCTTTTATCAGAAAGCGGTAATTGATGCTTACGTCCTCCCTACGTCCCAACCATAAATGCAAGAAGAAAAAGAGAAAGAGAAGGAAAACTTATCCTAGCATTCTTTATAAATTGTAGTTTATTATGATTACAAAAAAACTGAAAAGGAGATACCAGATTAGCAAAGAAAAGAAGAAGGAAAACCCTGACTGAAACAGTCTTGAAATATTCACAGAGTACTGAAGGGAAAAGGATTTTTAGGGAAAAGTTAAGCACAAAGCAAATCTGATCCGGTTAAATGAGCCTCTCATGGAGGTATCTATAGCAACACAAGGTTGCGGAGTGCTTTATCTCAGACAGACAATCCAAGTATATTTACCACTCCATCATAACTTCAAGATGTTGGTTTAGAAAGTGCCAAGTTAGCTTCCTTGTCATCTGTAAAGAAGTATGTGTGCCCCCCTTTTATTACTTTTAAACGAGCAGGTTCTTGAGGAAAAGCTTGCCCCCCCCAGAGACTTAAACGGATCTATAAACTGACGCAGCTTCCAGCGTCTTTCCATCTTTGCCTTACTTAGATCAGATTGCACAAAAATGGAGACAGACTCTATTGTGACTGGGGTGTTAGGTCTAGCTTTCAGTGGGACTGCCTGTCTTAATAGAAAGTTCCCAAAATAAATAAAAAATGGGCGAGGAAATTGACCCCCCCTTATTTCTCTGGTTAAGAGGTAGTCTGTGAACCCTTTGGAATTGCGAGTCCCAGTCCCAGACAGACAGATCCGGGAAGGCCTTTTGAAACAGCTGAGCAACATATGCTCTCAGTCTGCCCCATCAGAACCTTCTGGTATTCCAAAGAGTCTGAGATTTTGTCTCCTTTGCCGGTTCTCCATATCATCCAGCTTACTCTGTAAAGTCCCGATCTGTGCCTGATGTGTATTCACTAAAGTCTCAGTGCGAACAGATGTCTCCTCAACCCATACCGCCCTTTGTTGCAGATCTTCAATCTCCTGAGTTATTCCACCCAGCTTCCAAGCCATCTCCTGAAAAGTCTGTTGCAATGTGCTGTTATCTTCCCTCAACTGCAGGAAATGTTGCTGCGCTTCTTGACGATGGTCGGTCTGTGTCTGTAATATCAGGCTGAGTGGGGAATTAGTATCTGTTAAGTCATCGGAGATAGTAGCACAGATTGTCTTGGTATTAGTTATGGGAGAGATTATAAGCGGGTGGTCGCTTGGGCAGTATCGGAAATAATACTCTGATTATTTACCCCAAAATTAGGTGGGGTCATCGATGCAGCTAAAGTTTGGTTCGTTTCTGATGCTGCCAGGTTTATGTCTACCTTCATGGTGGTAATAGAAGAAGATGCAAAAGGCATAGATTTTGCAAGTGGTAGACGAGATACATTAGAGCCATTAGGCAGAGGCAAGCTCTTCAAGCTCTTCAAGTAATCTCCTTCCGTAGGGCTAGTGCCGGAGAGGCGTAGTGCCATATTCTTGACCCCACCTTTTGCCTCGATCCATTTACGAATAGGGCTTTTATCAGCAATGAGTTTCCCTCGTAGTGTTGAAGTGGAGATAGAGTTGTTAGCAATGTTATCAATGTTGAGGTTTTTCTTTCCTCTCTTTAATTTATTATTTGCTTTGCTCTACTCCTTTTTACAACCCGAGAGCCTGGCTGCATCTCACGGGGAGGTAGCCAAATCTTCCACTTCCACTTCTTCTGAGATTTCCTCATACTCATCGTTAGAGCATATCTCACCCTCTTCGCCAAGAGCATTAGGCATGTCGCCATTGTCTTGGGAAGTTCTCTCTACCAATAGCTGCCTTCCTGAGTCATCACTTTCGGCATCAGTGGTAGATAACACAGAAGGACAGACCGGGTTCAATGTTTTAAGAGTCTCCGTCTCTGTCTGATCTAGGGAGTTTTCTGATATAAACATATTTTATTTGCCCAATGGCACAAGGCATGGCATCGTACATATTTCACTTGCTTTAACAGCTGTTCCCTGATCGATAACTTTCGATTTTCCAGTGTCATTGAGTTTCTCTGGTTCCTTCTGACCTTTCTGACCCTCCAAAAGAGTGTCATTTATTTTGACTGTTTTATCGCCCATAACAGATTTCGCAGCATTAGAAACATCTAGCTGTTTTACTGGTGGAATACTGGTGTTAGAGCAACTGTTTATAGGCTGAGCTAAACTAGCAACAGTGTTACCAATCTTCACAGGGGTGCAGGTGGCATTTACAGAGTCACAGAGATGTCTTTCAGTATGAGCATTGTCTCCTGTGACCAACTTTTTATCATTTAGAACAAGAAGCACTGGAGCACGAATCAACGGCTTACCGTGTTGCTGGTCATTTTTCCTTGATGAAGATGATGCCATTCCTGCCAGTTTGGCCTTTGTGGCTACAGCAGTTATCGTGACATCCGCGATATCCATGGCCCCAGTGGCTGCAGCCGTCCCCGCTCGTGTCCCCCGAGGGACGTTCTTCGGTGCCATCCCAAATCGTGGCACTGAAAGCCATGGAGCTGTGTCAAAGGCCGAGTGCACCACCGCCACAGCCGCCGGAGCCGTCGAGACACACAGACCCGGCCAGCCGAGCCTGAACCAATCGAGCAGCTGCGGGAGCAACCGCGGGATCACCAGTCGAGCGGCCCGCAACAGCCTCTCAAGAACGGCATCTCGAGCACTCAGCATCCGGCACAAGCACAGGTACTTCGATACAGAAGGGCGAGGTAAATATATCATTTTCTCCTCTTTTTCTTAAAAAGTTTCTTTCCAGTTTTGTGGCATCACACTAAAAGCATCTCAGAAGTGAGCAGGGGACCTCCGGCTCGCTGCAGCTCCGTGGCGGCACAGCCCACCATCTTGCTCCTCCCCCTACAGGAGTTCTGTTTTGTAAGAGGGACGGTCATTCCAACCACCCTCCATGAGATTATTCTAATTGCACGAGATGCATTTTTCTCCCATCATCCATTTTGGCTATATGAATTCAAAAGGTTTGGTGGGCCCAAAGCTCTCTGATTGGCGGGCCAAAACTGGAAGGAAAATGCGGATACCACTGTTCCAGAACATGGTGACAAAGTCCCCAGGTTATGTAAAAGTAAAAGAACATGAAGGAGTCATTGGAGGGCAGGGAGACTATCTTATGACTTCTTGGCTACAAAGTAGTTGGGCCTAAATGGACTCCTGTTTCATTAAAGTAAAACAAACATCAATTACGCCACACGATTCACAGAGGTTGGGTTCAGTGTCCCCAATGTAGCCTTTAAATTCAGCAAATCCAGCATCTGGGTCCACAAAGCCCTATTAAGAGCCCCATGACAATTGTTGTCCTTGCTTCTGGGTTAACAAATTCAACACCAGGCCCACAAACCATTTCAAGATTTCTTTTTTTAAAGTCTGGTGAGAGGCCAGGCTCTGTGAGCAAACAATGCTCCACATTGCATTTGGCCATGCACAGCGGGTTGGGTGCATGCCCTGTGCCCAGCCACCTCTCCACACTCATCAGAGGAAAATTGTTACCTCAATATTACTTCCACAAGACTTCAAAGACTACGATTTTGTGTTATTCACATAATGTATCTAGCAATACCATGGCAGGAGAAAAGTAAAATAATAATACATTTTTGTGCGAATAGGTTTCCATTTTCACAGGGCAGTTTGTGCTGCTCTAAAAGGTTAGCTTTGCTTCCTCATTTTTCACAGTTGATATAATGCACTATGATCCTGTTGTTCTGGGAGGGAGGAAAGGAGAGTGAGGGAGGAAAGGATAGGGAGGGAGGGATGAAGAGAATAAGAGAGGGAGGGAGATAGGAGTGAGGGACAGAGGGAGGGAGCTAGAGAGGGAGGGAGGGATGGATTTGCCACAGGGAGCTGTTGCTTGTGGTATATAATCAAAAAACACCAAAAAAGGTACATGAAAAAACACAAATATTAAAATGAAAGTATGTTTCTGTTTGGTAATAGCACCTTAACCTATGTTTGGAAAAAGATTAGAAATTAATAAAAAAAACTGAACTGCAAAGATGAGTATGAACTAAAACCAAAAAACACTGACATTTTCAGGTTATGATTTGGACCACAATCCATAGCTTGCACAACAACCATGCAAACCATAACTCACACACCAAATGTAATATTTATAACCTCACAACATTTACCAAAAAGAAACAATTTGGGGCATGTGAAATTTGCATAATTTGCTTTCGTAGGATTACCATAATAGAAAATTGCACAAAGTAATATGTAATTAGGCATAAGCAGTTCACGGTAAATGCATCCTTGTGTCAATTTATTGGTGCAAGGATGTATTTTGCGCTAAACAAAGAGCTAACAATACAATTGCCTCGAACAACAGCCTTTCAAGTTCTGGTTATTTGTACACTCTTGTGCTATAATTTTGCGCAAGTGGCAGTATCATTAAGCCAGATGCATCAAAGGGTTTTGCCCATTCTATGTCTATGGGAAAATATGTTCATGCATATGGCCCATTATGTGATGTATTGTAGTATCGCAATTTTGTGAATTTCACAAAACAAGCATAACGGGAAGTTCCCAAAATGAACTGGTGTCACTTAAATTTGACCCAGCCTAGTATCTATACCTAAAAGAAACATGTAATGAAATAACAATGCATGTTCAAACCTCTACATAATACTACATTTCATAGTTGCTGCTTTCATACTATTAAAGGTAAAGTGATATGTAATGTCATCTGTAACATTATTTATGACATTTGTAGTTGCATCTGTTACATCAAGAGTGAGGTCATGGCTACCGGGCATTTTGGTGTGCTGCCGAGCTGGGGGCTGATTTCACTGCGGTGGGGGCTGATTTCGTTGATTGGGATCTGCATGTGCTCCTAAATAAACTAAGCAAAACAAATGGTTTTAAGCACACGCAGGTCCCTACCAACTAAATCAGCCCCCAGCGGCAGCACACCAAAATGCCTGGTAGCCAATCCGGCTCTGGTCATGTGTATTGAGTTGTACTTTACTACAGTTTGGGTTTGACGTTGACCTACCTAGTGGTGGTAATTTTATGGTCAAATCCAGGTTAGATCCTGGTCTACCCCATGATAATATTGATACTTTTCATATTATGGTCATGTAGGGCCTGATGGCAGTTTGTTCAATTAGGGACCTCACTAATCATCGGAATGTGTCTCCTGACCAAAGCGAAGCCATTAGATTGCTGAAGGATGTTCTCAAGATCATAACTAAACATTAGGATAAAGGGGTGAATGGAGTAATATTGGCTGTTAAGTAATACAGGGCTCAGAATTATTAACAACTTTTTACCTCGGGTATTATGAGATCTTTTATGAGGTGGTAGGTACATAGAGAAACCATTAGAAAGTACCATAAGCTGCTGCGGTAATGAAAGGAGTGAGCGATACTGGACTTTGAAGAATATTGTTTTTTGAAGATCAATAAACCTAGAGTTCCCTGTTTATATTTATTACTAAAGATAATTAAACATCCCAGAAGCTCACTAGGAAGATCCATTGTATATTAATGTGCATGAATACTTGAGAAGACAGCTATTTATAAATGTTATTTCGTGGTCCTTTTGTTTCTTCCCTTCTTCACATTGTATGGACAGTACTGCCTTCCTACACAAGATTGGTGATATTAAATGGGAACTTACTTATGTAATAATTACCTTGGATGTTGATTTTTTTATTGGTATATATACTTTGGAAGGGTTGATAGCCTGCAGTTAGCAATTTCAGACGGTAGGTTATCAGACAATAAGATTAGTTTTTATCTGCATGAAATCATTTATGTAATTGAAGATACTTATTTCAGCCGATGCTAGGCATTGGAATGGGCACCTGCTTCACTCCAAAATATGCCATTTTGTTTTGGGGCTGGATGGAGGAGCAGGTGGTATGAGGCATTACCCATGAGGCAATAGATGAACACATCTTGTTGTGCATGAGCTACATTGATCTCTTTCCGAGTTGGAATACAGATATTTATGAAGTGAAAGAATGTAGTGATTACCTACAATGAAATGATCTAAATATAACATTCTCACACAATAAGAGTAAGACTTAAATTAAATATTGTTACGCCGTGGGCCGACTTGCGACCCGCGGCACTACCCGTCTCCTCTTCGCCAGCCATAGTAAAGCTCGCAGCGCCCCTCCCTCCTCTTCAGGGGCACTGCGGTACAGCATTGCTGCCCGCTGTGGCCATTTCAACCCCATAGCGGAAAGCACTCACAATGCCTGTTGTTTTTTGGGCACGCCGCATAATTGCACGGCAGCCCATCTGCTTTCGGGACATTACACTCACCTGGTGTGGGCGTCTGGTGATCCCCCTTCCTTGGGGGCCATATTGTTGCTCTCCTCTTCACCTTGCTCCCAGAAGGCAACAAGGAAGGGTTACTTACCTTCCTAACATGGCGATCTTTCTGTAATGCACTTCACTCTTTCCCCTATCCAAGATGGCGACATCTCTCCTTCTTGTTCCCGTATATCACTTACTGTTCCTGTATGTCACTACCTGTTCCTGTATGTCACTTCCTGTTCCTGTATGTCACTTCCTGTTTTTTCAGCATTTAAGGGATTGGAACCTTTCCTTCCTCACGTTGCAATACTCCTTGTTCCTGCTAGTGTGTCCTCGCTTCTGTTGGTTCCTGCTGGTGTGTCCTCGTTCCTGTTGGTGCCGTGGCTCCTCTTTTCGTGATTCCTTCCGTTGGCGCTTATTTATCACCTTGCGCCTTCTGCTCTAGTTTGTCTTCCAGTCTTCTCCTGGTTCCTTTTTGGGCTCCTGGTCTTCCAGTGTTTTCTGGCTCCTCGTCTTCTCCTTCATTCCTGGAGTCTCATCATGAACATGAGAGGTTTTTTCCTCTCTGGACTCCTTCTGGAGGGCACTGGCTGCTTAGGTTTTCATTGTCGGCAGCACCGTGGCTACCGGAAGGAGTCGCACCTATCTCGGCTAAAACCAGGACTTACAAGAACTGAAGCCGGGAACCGTCCCAATGCCTTGAGACTGACAAATATTTAATATGAAACTGTAAGTTGTAAATAATAGGCTAACAACCAGCCTGTGGTCATACATGGTAACTGCTAGAAACAGTGCAAGTTATTGTGGACAAGAAGGAACTGCAACACTAATGATTTGTACAAACTAGAAGGAAAATGTAGCCAGAAGCACCACACCAACCCTTATTACCCATTTGCAGGGAGACAATTGGTTATGTCTTTTTTCTATTGACTTCCATTGTGGGGTTGTTGTATGCTTATTATTATTGTGTCACTGCTCGAGCGGTGTTTGTATTCAAATTGTAGTTTATGTTCTCTTTTGCATTATGACCCAGGCTGCGAATCCTCATACAGTTCTAGAGTCTTTTGGTCAGTCAGTTGGCTGGCCTGGCCTGGATCTGGCCTGGATGGGAGCTTGCCGTCGTGGGTGTTCACCTGGAAATAAATCTTCTATTCTACTTATTAAAATCTGCGTCTGGATCCCTTCTTTCACCACCACATATTTGGTACCAGTAGTGGGGTGAAGGTCAGACTCATTGACCACTGCTTTGCCTTGTTTCTGCCTTTGGGCACCTGCCTGGACCTCCATGAGAGGGAACGACCGCTCCTCTTCTAGTTGAACCTGAGCCTCCACCGCTGAAAACATCTTGGGCGGTTCCTTAATTGTTCCCTGTGGATTATTTAGCAGTTTTGAGGAATTTCTCTTCGGGGATTGCATCGGCTGAGTGCCGCGAGCGTGCACATGAGTTCCATGCAGCTTGCGCTCCAAACTGCTCACAAGGTTTCCTCAAACTTGCACATCACAGTGGGACGTTGTCCTGTGACGGTGCCTGTGCGTTTCAGCGGCCCCAACTGTCTTCTCACTTCAGGAGGCTCACACGCTGATCCTGGAAGTGACGTCAGGGTGTCATGTCAGCGTGCGACAATTTTGGTAAAGGTTCTTTCGCCTGATTTTGCCCGCCTGATCGAGGTGAGAGCAAACATGCCTTTTCTCTCGCTCTAGATTTCCCGAGGGGCAGCTTCTTTTATCAGAAAGCGGTAATTGATGCGCTCGGGACTTAGTGAGTGGCAAGTTTATTCATTTGTTTCTTCTACAAAGATAACTTTGGTAAGCTCTGGATTTGGGGCAAGTTCTCTCATAAACTGTACAGTTCTTCTTGGGATACTGTTACCTTTTGAGCTGCTTCTTGCCTGCTTTTCTTTGCGCAACCCTTTGTTTAGTCCACATGGCCACTGCCCAAGGAGTTGCTCAACCTCGACCTTTTCTTTCAAAAGCTGGTAAACCCAAAATTAAATGGGAAGACTGGCTCAGGATCTTTGAAAATTATTTGACTCCCATTGGTGTGGACAAGTAATTTCCTCCTAGTAAGATGGCTTTACTAGTCAATCGTTTGGGGGTAACTGGTCAGAGAGTCTTTGACAATCTTCCCCCTCTTCCTTCCAGGTGGAGACGGCCTTCCATGGACTCCTTATCTTGAAACTAGAGAAAGGATGAGAAAACAGTATTCTGGAGAGTCGAGTGTTTTACTTGAGAGATTTAAGGGGTCATCTGAAGATGATGAAGCTACACTGAGGGTTTTAGCAGCGAAGTGTGAATTTGGGCCTAATGTTGACACTCATACCCGGGAGCAATTTGTGTTTTATTGTTTCTCGAAACAAATTCAAGAGCGTCTACTTACCTGTCGCAATCCCACTATGACTGAATCTCTAGATGTAGCGAAAAGTATTGAAAGGTCCATTGTAACTTCAAAAGAACTTTCCAACCATGCAGGGCAGTTGCAAGTGACTGTCAGTTCAGTTAAAAATAAGGAGGCAGTGTGTGCTGTTGCTGACAAACTTTGTAATGACAGTAGGGTTCAAAGGAGTCAGCAAACTCATGTGCAGCAACTGTGTGTTAGTTGCAGTTCCAGGAACCACATTGGAAATAATCCTTCTTGTCCCGCAGTGTAACAAATGCCAGAAGATAGGCCATTTCAGGGTGTTTGTAGAGGAACAGCTTCAGTGGGAAGTTGTAACAACAGAACCAAATAAGTAATGTGAGCCTGGAGGATATTGAAAATGAGTTGCATGAGGACACAAGGAAGTTTTCTAATGTTTTCTTAACGGTGGACTCATCCACAGTTGCATCAGTTGATTCAGAAAAGGTCATCAAGGGGCCTACTGTGGATACATTTATGGTGGCAGGCAGGTTCATGAGATGGCAGATTCAGGTTCACCTGTTTCCATCCTGGCTGATCAAACATTTTTTTATATTTTGGCCTCCTGAAACAGCTTTGCTTTTGCCTGACATCAATCTTAAGGCTTTGGGGGAGCAAGATATAGACCTTCTTGGTTTCTTTTGGCCCTCAGTACAATGTTTGGGAAGGTCTATAACCACAAAGCTCTATGTGGCTGTAAAGGGAAGAGATATTGTTGGCTGGAGGGACTTTGCTAAACTTGGTATCATCTTACGCCCTGGTCAGGATCCACCCATTGTTTTGGGGGAGCCACTCTTAGAAATGCTGTCCATGGGTCTTAATTCTGATGCGGTAGCCAAGATGTTAGAGTTGTATCCCAGTGTGTTCAAGGATGTGGTAGACACAGTTTTGGGGTTTGAGCACAGTATTTGGGCTGAAGAAGAGTGCTCTGACTGTAGTACATAAGGTCAAGCTGTGTCCCTAAGTATAACGGGAAGATCTTAAAGTGTTGCTGGCTAATCTCAGAGAGGAGAAAATCATTGCACCCATTAATGCTTCTGAGTGGATTTCTCCCATTTTTTTGACCAAGAAGAGGGCAGAGGATCTCAGGTTATATGTGGACTTGAGGTCCCTCAACCAGAAAATTGCGGTTGATTGCCACCCCAAACCACACATTCATGAAATGTTGGCCAATATTGTTTCCTTCAAGGTCTTTTCGATCATTGACTTGCACTTGGCATATCACCAGATACAACTTTCAGAGGAATCTCAGTCACTCACCACCTTTGTGACTCTGTTTGGTGCCTTCAAATTTTTTAGGCTGCCCATCAGACTCGCATCGGCGGTTAGTGTTTTCCAAACATTGATGGCAACCTTGTTTGGTAATATGCTGCATTTGGAAGCATTTCAAGTTGACATACTCTTTTACACGGCAACTGAGTAGGAACATGTGTTAGCTTTGCATAGAGTGTTGGGAACTCTTCAGCCCAGCAAGTGCAAGCTCCTGGTACATGAGGTACAGTACTTAGGACATCTCATTTCAGATGAAGGTATAAAGCCTAAGTATTGTAATGTGGAGGCCATTAAGAAAGCTTCAACGCTGCTGACAAGGATGAATTGCGTTTGTTTTTGGGGCTTTGTGAATATTCTGCCAGATTTGGCTCCTACACTGCGACTTTTTGTTTTCACAGGGAAATCTTTTATCACCTTGATGCCAGTCTCAAGGGGGTAGGATCTGTCTTTGGTTAATGGGTGGATGGCCAAGAGAACACTATTGAGTTCCCCTCTAGAGCTTTATCAAGTGATAAAAGTAACTATAGAACCATTGAAAGGGAGGCGTTGGCAATAGTGTGGGTGGTGCAAAAATCTAAGACCTATATTTTGGGGAATTCATGTGAGATTTTCACCCACCATAAACCACTGTTATTCCTCTAGCTAGTAATGGTTTGGGGTAGGCATCTGCAGGCTTGGTCCAGTTTTCACTCCCACAGGTGCCGAGATATGGCAGACTGGAGGCAGAACCGGCAAAAATCCTGATTTGATTTTTTATCTAAAAAGCCACTAACCCGCAATATTTTCCCCCGCATTTTCTCCCTCACAACTAGATTCAAGAGATACCAACAACTCTCCGCAACCATGGGGCAAAGCTAGGTCCCAATTAATGTATGTAATTGTCTGTTTTTTGCATTGTGCATGTGTTGTGTCACAGAATGCCAGTTTCACGGTTCTTAACCAAAGACACATTTTCTTAAAACACGCCAATCGGCTTCCTTTATTATGGACTAAGGCACAAGGAATGATTTAAAAAAAACGCACATTCTGTGTCTTGTGTGCAGAGATTTAGATTACAGAAATTACAATGTAAATGCAAAGTGGCCCTTGGAACACCTTCACCATATTCTATGTGTTTTCTACCCTACAGATACTACGTGACTATCAATATACTTATGTACTAACTAGGGCTGGGCGTAGTTTGCAAAGTAGCGCTTCGCGAAGCTACACGAAGTGCACTTCGCGAAGCTACACGAAGTGCACTTCGCACTACACGAGCTACGCGTAGCACTATGCAAACTGCGTAGTAGCATGTTCGCACTGAGCAAGATGTCTTTTTCAATGATTGCACAGTGCGGACAAGCAACCGGCACTGTGCAATCATTGAAAACGGCATCTTTCACAGTGCGAGTTGTAGTTTTCTGCCGCTCGAGGAGATTTTTCCTCGAGCGGCATCTTTCTCAACGCGGACTGGTAGTTTCTCATCGCGAGCGGTCACAAGCATACGCGACCACTCGCAATGAGAAAACATACCTCCCCGTGTTGAGAATCTCGAGGGGAGGTTTATTTTCAATGCTCGCGATCGGCAACTTGATGTTGCTGATCGTGAACAAGGAAAAAGTCTCGCCAGGATGTCATTTTACTTGCTCGCGGTCGCCAACTTGACGTTGAGGACCGCGAGCAAGCAAAAAATGACCGTTGCACTATTTCTTTTTTATTTTATTTTTTATTTTAACGACTTGTAGAGAGCCTGGTGACCCGAAGGCATCCCCGCGCTGTAATGATTTTGATATCCAGATGAGGTGGAGGAGAAAAAAAAAGAAAAGGGGGGCACGTTATTTCGGAAATAGAAGTGTTTTCAATTTTTTTCTAAAAATAAGATAGCTGGGTTCCAGTCTGAGGGTACGGGGGAGTGAGTTCCATCCGGTGGGAGCTTTCACAGAGAAGCGTCGGCCTCCAGTGCGTGTATTTTTAAATTTGGGGATGTTGGCTAGATGTTCATTCTCGGACCGCAGGGATCTGGGAGCTATATAAGGAGTTACCAGGTCGCTGAGAATCGGAGGGCCAGCTCCATTAATCAGTTTGTAAGCCGTGCACATGGCTTTGAATTCCACCCTTTGACGCACCGGGAGCCAGTGCAGGGCTTTGATGGCAGGTTTAGCTGACACTCTGGAGGGAAGGTTCATGAGTAGTCGGGCTGCAGCGTTCTGTGTTCATTGTAATTTAGCCAAGGTGGCCTCTGGGGCACCCAGGTAAACCATGTTACTGTAGTCCAACCGTGACAGTATTAGCCCTTGGACTAGGAGTTTTCTGGAGGTGGGCGGGAGTAGGGGAAGAATCTTGCGGGTGGTGCGCATAAGCCCAAAACAGGTTCCTGCAGTTTTGGCCGCTTGTGTTTTCATTGAGAGCTCGGGTTCTAGCCAGACTCCTAGGGTCTTAATTTCTTTTTTCGGGGTGGGAATTTCCCCGAACACGTCTGGCCAGGCTGATGGGGGGATGGTCACCCATTGCTTTCCCATGAGCATCACTTCGGTCTTCGACCCGTTTAATTTGAGTGATGATTCACACATCCAGCCATAGATTTTCGTAAGGCAATTTGCCAAATTGTCTGGGTGGTCGTCTAGTTGGGATAGGGAGACGACCAGCTGTGTGTCATCCGCGTAACTCACTATTTTGATGCCGAAGGGTGTCACCACGTCTTCAAGGGGGGCCATATAAGCATTAAAAAGCGTGGGGCTTAGAGATGATCCCTGGGGGACCCCGCTAGTGAGGGGGAGGGTGGACGAGTGGTGATTGCTGTCCCATACCTGGAACGTGCGCCCGGCAAGGAAGGACTCTATCCACCTGAGCGGCATCCCGGTGAGCCCTGCTGCCGCCAGCCGTTGGAGGAGGACACGATGGTTGACTGTGTCGAAGGCTGCACTAAGGTCCAGGAGGATCACTGCCACTGACCCTCCTGAATCCAAAATGCGCCTTGCCTCCTCGATAACGGCCAGAAGGGCGGTATCAGTGCCATGACCCGGGCGAAACCCAGTTTGGGATTGCCGTAAGATGTTATTTGCCTCGAGAAACTGAGACAATTGTCCGTTGACCAATTTCTCGGCTACCTTGCTGATGCCAGGGAGGAGTGAGATTGGCCGGTAGTTTGCCATGTCTGCTGGGTCTAGCTGGGGTTTTTTAAGGAGTGATTTCACGACTGCGCTCTTCCAGCTATCGGGGACAGATCCTTGGGCAAGCGAGCTGTTAATAAGCTCTGTGATCGTGGGAACTATGACAGGGGCTACGGTTTTGAGGAGTCTAATTGGTGCGGGATCCAGAGGTGATCCGCTTTTCAATTTTCACTACACTACGCTACGCTACGCGTGTTCGCACTGTGCTTCGTTCAGCTAAAGTAGTGTGAAGTTGCGAAACTTCGCAAACTACACAAGCGTAGCATAGCATAGTGCTTCGTCCAGGCCTAGTACTAACGCATGCTTTACTGTTGCAGCATTTAATTATTAAGAATTTACCTCACTTGAGCACAACTAGGAGTGGCGAACACAGGGCTGGTCCCTGTGTTGCCCTGACGAAGAGCTTGGGGAACGCTTGAAACATGTTGACTCGAATTACTAGGTACACTTAACTCATTGTAATTAGGACCCCTAGTCTTCTACCTCGTTTTTAATCATACCTTCTAGTAGCAAGAATAAATCATCGTCGCCCACTAGATAGGTAGTTCTAACTCACTTCTAAACCCACTCCACTACACTGACTGCACCACACATAGTCCATCACTTCAGTGCTCCTACGTAATTCCGCAAGTCGTAGCATGCCTCAGTCCGTAGAGGATTGGGATGGCCCCAATGATGAAGCATGTCACCGTGGGGAAACCCTGGTGAGTGAGGGGACTCAAGAAAGAAAACTTTTTCTTTCTCACACTTAACTATTCCAACTCCAGCGAGTGTTGTGAATATCAGTCATCCAAGGGCTAGGTTTTTGATCCCTAGATTCAGGGATTTACAGGTCTGCAAGATTGTGGGCCATATAATCAAGAAAGGGTGATACATTATCGCTGCTTTTATCGGCAGGAAACTGCTGCTAAAGCGGCAATAATGGGCTTGATAATATGCCCTTGTGAATTCCCATAGAAGCCCAGGTTAACACCAGAACCTGGGCTTCTATGGTAATTCACAAGGGCATATTATCAAGCCCATTATCGCCGCTTTAGCGGCAGTTTCCTGCTGATAAAAGTGGCGATAATGTATTGCCCTTTCTTGATAGTATGGCCCTATGTTCTCAGTTTTGTTTTGTTTAGGGAAGGGGTGATGTGGTATTCTTATTACCATTATGTCACTGCTGGCGCGGTGTTTGTATTCAAATTGTAGTTTATGTTCTCCTTTGCATTGTGACCCCGGCTGTGAATCCTCATACAGTTCTAGAGTCTTTTGGTCAGTCAGTAGGCTGCTGATCTGGACTGGATGACAGCTCGTCGTCGTAGGTCTTCACCTGGAAATAAATCTTCTATTCTACTATCCCAAATCTGCGTCTGGATCCCTTCTTTCACCATCACAGGGGATTTGTCTTCACACAAAAAAAACTGCTCTCAAGGTCTGCCATACTAGCATTTTAACAGTCTAAACTTTAAAAAAAAACTTTTTTAACAATGCCTCTCTCTTATTTTAGACAGAATCAAACTTTGGTTGCTTCGTGAATTCATAATCCCTGTTCTCTCTATGTGGGCCACCTGCAATGGACTATTTTGCCTTTCCATTCTATCTTTCATTCTTCTTTTCAGATGCTATTGGTTCTAATCTAACTTTGGCAGGTTTTCTATTTAACTGTGTGATAGCTTTCTGAGTCATTCCTTCTTCCACTTCTATTTCCTGTTCTTCTTATGCAGCCCTGACCTGGTACTCACCCCGACTGTCACTCACACTGTCCCCATGCCTCTGTACCATCTTCCTTTCAGCTAACTTCGTCCACTTGGTACTTGAATTCTCCCCTCCGTTCGTCTTTAAACTTCAGTTTACTATCTAAATGTGTGATTGTAGAAAAGGTTTAATCCGGGTCCGAGCCATCCTATAAGGACTATATTAAAATTACAGCTTGAGTCACTCGAACCTCGTGGATTACATGATCTTCAACGAAAGACAAGACAGCAGAGAGAATCAGCTAGAGTACACAAACAGCCCTCTAAAATGAACACATGCTCTCACAAAAGTGCATTGTTATTCTTGTACTTCCTTCCTGTCGTGGTAGTACTAGATGGAAAAAAACAAAATACTCGTTTTTGAACTCTCCTGGAAATAGTATTGAGGCAATAATTTGCCCATGTCGAGTTTAAGCAGGCGTCAACCCCCACGCTTTTTAAAAGCGCTCTTTAGTTTGCAATTTCTGTCTTGAACGACATCCGTGTTGCAAAATATATTTCATGCTACTTGTAATATCATAAAAAGACACGAGGTGGCGGCATTAAACAACTTTTTTTTATGTTCCTCGCATACACACCTGCACACCGAGGAAAAATTATCCACCTTAATTTTGCATTAAGGCAAAGCTCCACACCTTAATAAACTGCGCTACCCTGATATGTAAAAATCATGAAATATTGAATCTTAACCCAGTAAATGAAAAATCTAAACTACATTACAACAACATGATCAATTTTAGGAACTAAACGGTGCTTCCTAACAGAATTTCGTGGCTCCTGGGTTTTCTCTTACTGTAGCAGGCTTGCCTTAAGGATACATTTGACCAGTGGTCGAAGTGGAGGCAAAAAAGTAGGGGAACTGTGGGTGGAGAATCAGAGAACAGTAATAACCCAAGGATTGGATCAGTGGGCAGAGCCAGATGTGTGGCCAGAATGCGCAAACATCTCAGTCTTTTGTAATTGTTTGGTATTTCACTGCTCAGTTTAATCAACCAATGGATACACATGATTATTTAAGGTTATAATGAGTTATTGACATTAACATATATTCACAAAGTGGGATATGCTTCTAATCACAGAATATCCCAAATATAAAAAAATGTGGAAGCACAAGCCATTTGTCTCCGAGCCATGGATTTCTGTCATTAGCACTTCTCCCTTTTTCCACACAGCAGTCCAAACATGAAGGGCAAAATATCCTAGTTTGCAAACGTTTTCTTTATAATTATGGCTCTGCCATATTTTCCTCATAATACAAGATCTGCTGCATGCTCTGACCATTTATACTAATAATTTTTTTGTAGCTCAAACGTATCAAAAGTTAATAAAAATTGTGACTTGTGTTGTTCCGGAGTGGACGGCCTATTGCAAAGGTTGACTGATCACCTTTCTCACTGCTGCATTTGTATGTTACACTAGTACTAATAAGGCAAAATCTTTCCAGAGACTGTTAGCATGTGTACGCATGACAAAATATTAAAATATCAGAAAATATACTGCATTACGCTGCAGCCTTTTTAATGCAAAATTTAGTCAACACTGCTGCATAATTGTGTCCTCCTTTGCTGCATAAATATTTCCAGTGGCCCCACAGCAGGCAGCACATGTTAAAAGTGCTTGTGAATGAAGCAGAGAGACAGTGAAGTTTGCAAACTTAGGGGTCAATTACGATGGCGGACGGAAGGACAACCGCCGTCCTGGAGTAGGCGGAAAATGCCTTTTTTCAGTCCGCCTGCTGCGGGCACTCCGTCCGCCATATTAGGATGGGAAACACAGTCAATTGTCCGTACTTGGCGGAAGAGCACGCACCGCCGCGGAAGTACACCCGACCCCGCGGCGGGCGGAACCAATCCAGACACACCGCCGTACGGAATGACGTCTCCGACCGTCCTCTAACTCACGATGGCGGAAAACACACATAAAATCGCTGTGAAAAAACAACCTGCCTGAACACGGCGGAATCACCACAGCGGAGATACAACACATTGCAGATATACACACCACAAGCAGATCGCCGTCATGGACCCAGCGCTACACGCATTTCCGATACTCTTCGTGCTCCACCACCAGCAAGTCATGGCCCATCACCGACGACGACGCGGTAGGCCAACACACCAATTGATGTCGGAAGGGGAATACCTGCCAGGGCTGTGACGTAGGGAGGGGGAGTGTCATGTTTGTGACACTGCCTTTATGATCGCACCAATATATCAACAATTGAAGTACACAACCAGGAATGACAACGACAAACCACGACACATGATTGACTTGCTTTATTAAGCATAATAGTGGTATAATCGTACACTATCCAAGAGCATGGGCACTGGGCACAACAGAGCAGGTACATCAGAGGCAGCACATGAGAGGGCACAATGCAGTATCAGAACAGCAACAGAGCAGTGTTTACAACAGAGCAGGTACATCAGAGGCAGCACATGAGAGGGCACAATGCAGTATCAGAACAGCAACAGGGCAGTGTTTACAACAGAGCAGGTACATCAGAGGCAGCACATGAGGGCACAATGCAGTATCAGAACAGCAACAGGGCAGTGTTTACAACAGAGCAGGTACATCAGAGGCAGCACGTGAGAGGGGCAAAGTGCATCAACAGTCCATGGCACAGAACAGGTACATCAGAGGCAGCACGTGAGAGGGACAATGTGCATCAACAGTCCATGGCACAGAACAGGTACATCAGAGGCAGCACATGAGAGAGGCAAAGTGCATCAACAGTCCATGGCACAGAACAGGTACATCTGAAGCAGCACATGAGAGGGGCTAAGTGCATCAACAGTCCATGGCACAGAACAGGTACATCTGAAGCAGCACATGAGAGGGGCTAAGTGCATCAACAGTCCATGGCACAGAACAGGTACATCAGAGGCAGCACATGAAAGGGCACAATGCAGTATCAGAACAGCAACAGAGCAGTGTTTACAACAGAGCAGGTACATCAGAGGCAGCACATGAGAGGGCACAATGCAGTATCAGAACAGCAACAGGGCAGTGTTTACAACAGAGCAGGTACATCAGAGGCAGCACGTGAGAGGGGCAAAGTGCATCAACAGTCCATGGCACAGAACAGGTACATCAGAGGCAGCACATGAGAGGGGCAAAGTGCATCAACAGTCCATGGCACAGAACAGGTACATCAGAGGCAGCACGTGAGAGGGGCAATGTGCATCAACAGTCCATGGCACAGAACAGGTACATCAGAGGCAGCACATGAGAGAGGCAAAGTGCATCAACAGTCCATGGCACAGAACAGGTACAGCTGAAGCAGCACATGAGAGGGGCTAAGTGCATCAACAGTCCATGGCACAGAACAGGTACATCAGAGGCAGCACATGAGAGGGGCAAAATGCATCAACAGTCCATGGCACAGAACAGGTACATCAGAGGCAACACATGAGAGGGGCAAAGTGCATCAACAGTCCATGGCACAGAACAGGTACATCTGAAGCAGCACATGAGAGGGGCAATGTGCATCAACAGTCCATGGCACAGAACAGGTACATCTGAAGCAGCACATGAGAGGGGCTACGTGCATCAACAGTCCATGGCACAGAACAGGTACATCAGAAGCAGCACATGAGAGGGGCAAAGTGCATCAACAGTCCATGGCATAGAACAGGTATATCAGAGGCAGCACGTGAGAGGGGCAAAGTGCATCAACAGTCCATGGCACAGAACAGGTACATCAGAGGCAGCACATGAGGGGGGCAAAGTGCATCAACAGTCCATGGCACAGAACAGGTACATCAGAGGCAGCACATGAGAGGGGCAACGTGCATCAACAGTCCATGGCACAGAACAGGTACATCAGAGGCAGCACATGAGAGAGGCAAAGTGCATCAACAGTCCATGGCACAGAACAGGTACATCTGAAGCAGCACATGAGAGGGGCTAAGTGCATCAACAGTCCATGGCACAGAACAGGTACATCAGAGGCAGCACATGAGAGGGGCAAAATGCATCAACAGTCCATGGCACAGAACAGGTACATCAGAGGCAACACATGAGAGGGGCAAAGTGCATCAACAGTCCATGGCACAGAACAGGTACATCAGAGGCAGTACATGAGAGGGGCAAAGTGCATCAACAGTCCATGGCACAGAACAGGTACATCTGAAGCAGCACGTGAGAGGGGCAATGTGCATCAACAGTCCATGGCACAGAACAGGTACATCAGAGGCAGCAAATGAGGGCACAATTCAGTATCAGAACAGCAACAGGGCAGTGTTTACAACAGAGCAGGTACATCAGAGGCAGCACTTGAGAGGGCACAATGCAGTATCAGAACAGCAACAGAGCAGTGTCTACAACCGAGCAGGTACATCAGAGGCAGCACGTGAGAGGGGCAATGTGCATCAACAGTCCATGGCACAGAACAGGTACATCTGAAGCAGCACATGAGAGGGGCAAAGTGCATCAACAGTCCATAGCACAGAACAGGTACATCAGAGGCAGCACATGAGAGGGGCTAAGTGCATCAACAGTCCATGGCACAGAACAGGTACATCAGAGGCAGTACATGAGAGGGGCAAAGTGCATCAACAGTCCATGGCACAGAACAGGTACATCTGAAGCAGCACGTGAGAGGGGCAATGTGCATCAACAGTCCATGGCACAGAACAGGTACATCAGAGGCAGCACATGAGGGCACAATTCAGTATCAGAACAGCAACAGGGCAGTGTTTACAACAGAGCAGATACATCAGAGGCAGCACTTGAGAGGGCACAATGCAGTATCAGAACAGCAACAGGGCAGTGTCTACAACCGAGCAGGTACATCAGAGGCAGCACATGAGAGGGCACAATGCAGTATCATAACTGCAACAGGGCAGTGTATACAACAGAGCAGGTACATCAGAGGCAGCACTTGAGAGGGCACAATGCAGTATCAGAACAGCAACAGGGCAGTGTCTACAACCGAGCAGGTACATCAGAGGCAGCACGTGAGAGGGGCAATGTGCATCAACAGTCCATGGCACAGAACAGGTACATCTGAAGCAGCACATGAGAGGGGCTAAGTGCATCAACAGTCCATGGCACAGAACAGGTACATCAGAGGCAGCACATGAGAGGGGCAAAGTGCATCAACAGTCCATGGCATAGAACAGGTACATCAGAGGCAGCATGTGAGAGGGGCAATGTGCATCAACAGTCCATGGCACAGAACAGGTACATCAGACGCAGCACATGAGAGGGGCAAAATGCATCAACAGTCCATGGCACAGAACAGGTACATCAGAGGCAGCACATGAGAGGGGCAAAGTGCATCAACAGTCCATGGCACAGAACAGGTACATCAGATGCAGCACATGAGAGGGGCAAAGTGCATCAACAGTCCATGGCACAGAACAGGTACATCTGAAGCAGCACGTGAGAGGGGCAATGTGCATCAACAGTCCATGGAACAGAACTGGTACATCAGAGGCAGCACATGAGGGCACAATGCAGTATCAGAACAGCAACAGGGCAGTGTTTACAACAGAGCAGGTACATCAGAGGCAGCACTTGAGAGGGCACAATGCAGTAGCAGAACAGCAACAGGGCAGTGTCTACAACCGAGCAGGTACATCAGAGGCAGCGCATGCGAGGGCACAATGCAGTATCATAACAGCAACAGGGCAGTGTTTACAACAGAGCAGGTACATCAGAGGCAGCACTTGAGAGGGCACAATGCAGTATCAGAACAGCAACAGGGCAGTGTCTACAACCGAGCAGGTACATCAGAGGCAGCACGTGAGAGGGGCAATGTGCATCAACAGTCCATGGCACAGAACAGGTACATCTGAAGCAGCACATGAGAGGGGCTAAGTGCATCAACAGTCCATGGCACAGAACAGGTACATCAGAGGCAGCACGTGAGAGGGGCAAAGTGCATCAACAGTCCATGGCACAGAACAGGTACATCTGAAGCAGATACAAATACCACAAAACACCTTGGGTCTAGTACAATGGGAGAAGAATGAGTGGGGGAAGGGACAAGCCAGAATGAAAGTATGTCAACTGGTTAAGACAACAGCCACCTCCATTCAGGAGGAGGAACTTAATTTCCAAGACCCATCATTCACAAATTGTGAGGTATCATCATTTGGGTCCTGCCTCCTCTGGCTAGGGCGCTCAGTCTTAGAGAATGACTAAGTGACCCTCAGCTGGTTCCGAAGCTAGAGGATGGCTGATGACTCCACAGAGTACAACATAGAACCCATAAAGCTTACTAAGTGAAGAGGGTTTCTAAACAGAAAAAGTGCAGTGCTAAATAATAGAAAAAGAGTGTGTTAAAAATGACTAAAGGAGCTCCATTCCAATTTTATTATTAGAGTGCCCTTGTCATAGTTAAAAAGCAGTGTGTTAACACTTGAAGAAGTCAAGTGTTAAGCAATAAATTAGGTCGACATGTTTCTGCCCTCACAAGGATCTAACAGTATCGGGGCATTCCTCAGGACCAAATAAGCTAATAATATATATATAGCTGCTGCTAAACGTGAAGGAGTGAAAAACAAAACAGTGATGAAAGTCAAAAAATGAACAGTTCATATACTCCACCGATACAGTCCAACTCGGCAGCAGTGGAACAGATTATCGGTTACCTGAAAAGACAGTATGCAAATATTGAAGTTAATAATAGTCCCACCACTCAAAAATCACCACACAAACAGCCTCAGTAAAATTGAAAGGCTGAGGTGAAAACACAATGGTTTCTAAGTTGCCCATATGGTGTATACAGTGCATACACTTACCCACAACAGTTGGGTATCGACCTCACCTCTACCTGTTGACTACTCAGGGAAGGGGGCCCCGCTCTATAACAGAAACAGCAAGGTCCATGATACACTTATTCATGGCATACCTTTCTATCACATGATTCTTGATGGTAACCTCCTGTACAATAACAATGCACTCTCAATACAAAAATCATCCTCCCTTAATTAGAATCGACTGTATGCAGTCGCATAGACAAGAAAGTAAAACACCCAAGAATGTGCCCATTCACACACGCACAATGCCCCAGAGAATGAAGCTGCTGTTGAGTGTCACTTTCCGAAGAGGCGTGTGATAGATAAGACGCATTCAACTCTTGAGTGTTTATATAATGTCGTGTTCATGTAAGCAGGCGAGCGTCCCTACAAACTGACATGCATGATGTGATAATACTGACAGGGTAACGTAATCGGAAGCACGATTTGCCGTTAAAACAGAAGAGTGTCCAAAATGCAGAACACCTAAGACATGGAACTTGGTATTAGCAAGAATCGTGAGTTTCAATGTAGCCTCAGTTGTAGTCATGTCTATAATGCGACCAAACACAGGTTCAAAAAGACAGGTTCAAAAAGACGTGGACAAAGATCACAAAAGGCAAGATGGTGACCTTACCTCTCCGTCGGTACCCCGGTGCGGTCTTTGAGTAATGATCGGAGGTACCGACGGCGGCCATCATGCGTATCTTTATCCCGGAAGTTGGGGTCCTGAAGCGGACTCCAAACTCCTGCCTGTAAGGTAGTCATCGTATGCAGCAACTGCGCATGTCAGAAGGGGAAGTGTGCCCAGACCAGCGCATCGTTGCTAAATTGTGTGATCTTCCAATGCACCCACGCACGGGTTGTGCAGGGATGCTGATCATTACAAAAACTTTATTGAAGTGCGACAGCGACGTGCCGGCACAGGCTGTGGAGGTCTTAACTCTTCACACCCTAAAAAGAAACAGCAAATGCAGAAAAGGGGTTAGTGCCATAATGATCAGACTCTCTGATTATTAACTTAATACCAAGCTTGGCACATATTCACAAGAGCGTCCGTATAGATATTACAAGTTACACCATGGATCCATTAAAAATCCATCAAAGGCAAGTATAGTGCCAAACTGATCAGTCATACAGTCTTCATACAGGTGCCATATAGTGAAACAACGACGTACTGACAAGTACATAGTCAGCACAGATCTGGCACAATTGCAGATAATCCGATGTATGCATTATGATAGAGAAACGTTGAAGACATCAAACAGAGACCGCTGGACTATCCATGGACATAAAGTCTAGTAGACAGTGTAGTCTGTTATAACAGATATTAGAGAGACAACCATGGTATATCGTCATTAAGCCCAAAGCGGTCGCTCTTCAGTCTATATACCCATCTTTGTTCCCTATGTAATAGGAAGCGCTGAATGTCTGTGACATGTACTGCAATGTAAGGTTTCTCCAGAATCACCCAGTGGAGATCTGTGTCAGAGTGTCCTGCTGCTAAATAGTGATTCGTAAGTTTGGTCGCACTCTTTTTGCACCGGATGGTGCTTCTGTGCTCAGAGATTCTGACCTTGATCTTACGTGAAGTCATGCCTACGTATGTCTTGCGGCATGGACATGTTATCAGATAGATAACATGGTCCGAATTGCAATTGGTATGTTTGTTTAGTACCCAAGGGATGGAGGTACCTATGTCTACCTCAGTTTGATGACTGGTCAGAGGGCAAACAGAGCAATTCCCGCAAGGGAAATGTCCTTTTACTGGTGGACGGCCCCACAGGCTCAGTGCATTATTAGAGGATTTTTTATCTTTAGGGCGGGTGTGCATCTGAAGCAGCACATGAGAGGGCACAATGCAGTATCAGAACAGCAACAGGGTAGTGTCTACAACCGAGCAGGTACATCAGAGGCAGCACATGAGAGGGCACAATGCAGTATCATAACAGCAACAGGGCAGTGTTTACAACAGAGCAGGTACATCAGAGGCAGCACATGAGGGCACAATGCAGTATCAGAACAGCAACAGGGCAGTGTTTACAACAGAGCAGGTACATCAGAGGCAGCACAAGTACGTGGGTCAGCCGCCCAGTCCCAAGGACAGTAACAATGCAAGGGTAGTTACAATGGACAATCGAGACACAAAGTCCAATTACATGTGAGTGATGGGAACTACACCTCACAGCACAGAATCTGGTGGACTGCTTGAACTAGTCGCCTCGGACACACTGCCAGCACCAGATACAGGAGTGTGAGACACAGCCACAGCTCTAGTGACTGACATATGAGCCATAGACCCAGACACACTGCCAGCACCAGACACAGGAGTGTGAGACACAGCCACAGCTCTAGTGACTGACACATGAGCCATAGACCCAGGCACACTGCCAGCACCAGGAACAGGAGTGTGAGACACAGCCACAGATGTAGTGAATGACACATGAGCCATAGACCCAGACACACTGCCAGCACCAGAAACAGGAGCGTGAGACACAGCCACAGCTCTAGTGACTGACACATGAGCCATAGACCCAGGCACACTGCCAGCACCAGACACAGGAGTGTGAGACACAGCCACAGCTCTAGTGACTGACACATGAGCCATAGACCCAGGCACACTGCCAGCACCACAAACAGGAGTGTGAGACACAGCCACAGCTCTAGTGACTGACACATGAGCCATAGACCCAGACACACTGCCAGGACATGTCCCTGTACAGTGACCAACAAATACCATGCCAGCATCTGACACATGAGAGTGGCTGACACACACAGTGCCAGTACCTGAAACGGGAGAGGTCACAACTGACACAGTGCTACTACATGATGCATGACAGCGAACAACAGACACAGTGCCACTATCTGACACATGAGAGTGAACAGCAGCTGACCCACTAGGACCACTGAAATGATGAGCCACAGGGCTGTATGGGCCAGGAGGCAGGGTAGCTCTGGAAGCTGGGGACAGCTGGACTGGAGCGACATTGGGGTGCTCAGGTCTCACTGGTGTGTGTCTCTGTTTCTTTGTGAAATGTAGGGGCACCCTGGACATGACTGGACTGGTAAGTGTTGTGGTCTCATCAGACATCAAAGAAGGATCATGTGCTTGTGGTGGTCTGCTCTCTGGGGACGTGCTGGACTCTGCTTGACGTTTGCTGTGGCCCTGCCTTCTGCCCTTTGCATCATGTATAATGGGGGATGCAACAACAGTGTACTCCTTATTCTGCTTCTGCGGGGTGTGGATGGGAGTTGAGGTATGTGGGGACTCCACCGCTGACACATGTGTTGTACGTTCCTTCAACAAACAACTAAACGGAAGCCAGTACTGCAACTGCTATTTGCAAAGGAGATTGGATCACTGCGTACAAAGAATTAAACTAAGTACGAGTTTAGACAGTTTTGTCAGAATAAATCACATTTATTATTTTCGAAGGATTTCGAATCATTCGTTGGTTTAAAGTTCACCATGAAATTCTGAACAATTAACAACCCGGACAATACAAGATAAAATTTTCATAAAAATGACATTTACATAAAAAGTGCACATTAATGAAAAAACAACATTCATACGTGTTTGATCAAAATTCACATTCAAATCTCACTCTCACACACATACCAAACATACACAAATCAATATCTACAGTTTTAAATGTCACAAATTAAGTTTGTACAAAAGACACCAAAGACACTTGTTTTTATACAATTGCAATCACTTTGTCAAGTCGAGACAGTCTATTTCAAGAAGAGCGTTCTTATGGTGTAGGAAAGCGGTCTACGCGTTTCGAACCCTTCATCAGTGGGAGGGCTCTCATCTGGACCTCATAACTGCAGGGAAGAGAAGGGAGATGAGTGTCACTGAATGTGGGACATACTAGGGGGGGAGGGAACTTGCTGCCGTCCCAAGACTGGGCCTCTTACCTTCAGTATGAGAGTGAACTACTGGGAAGGCAAACCGGGCGAGGACAAACTACAAAACAAATTAACAGGTGCATCTAGTCACTAAACATGTACGGACTCCATAAAAAATTCCCAACATGCTTGTCAACAGTACTCATCGAATGATCAATCAAGCACTTACATGATTTAGATTTGATGTGGTGATCGAAAATCTGTAAGGAAAAGGGTGGGCTCTGTGAGAAAACAAATTGTTGGAAATTCCCTTGATGTGTCATTATGGAAAGGGGAGGGGACTCGGCGTGGACTTACTTGGTAGATTCTGGATTGATGGCGAAAAAGAGAGATTGTGGCGGTCTTGAATTAATCAGGGACCTGTGGGGAGAGGGAACGTGTTAGAGCGTCTGCACACGGATTCCCGGCCGGTAAGTTCTCTGGGCTAGTCTATCGAGCGTCTGGGCTTACCTGTCGCCTAGTGGCGTCTTGCCTCGGTATGGAGTCCGGTCTGTGTCTGAAAGTCACACGGGTGTTGGACTGGCGTGCCAGACACGTCTATGAGCGCCGTCGCACTTCCGGGTTCTAATGCTTCTGGGAAATGTAGTTCGGGGCTGGCTCCTTGCCGTCAATATGTATTAAAGAGCTACCCGGGCACATGCACCAGTGTGTTCGTGTGCGCTACAATGTTATGGTGAAAATTAATTTAATCTGTACAGTTCGGACATTTCATTCAGGCCTTCCACCGCGGTATTACATTTCAGGATCAGCATTGCTTCTCGCTGTAGCAGTTTTTTGTCCAGGTCGCCACCTCTTTGGTCCTTCTCAACCTTCAGTATCACTGTCCATTTTAATTCCGATTCTGTGTGGGCCATGCTTCAACATCAGCCTCAGGGCAGGCAGGGGTGATGTATGCCTGTCCTTGATGGAGCTCTTGTCCATGGGAGAAGCCGTGGCCCTGGGATGTGCCTTGGACGTAGGAGGTGTCCTGTCTCTGGAATGTCCCTGTTCCCTGGGCGGTGCCCTGTCCTGGGAGCAGACTTGTCTATTGTAGTGTTCCTGTCCTTTGAAGTGTCCTTGTCCTTGGGAGTGTCCCTGCTCTTGGGAGGTGCCCTTTCCTTTGTAGTGTCCTTGTCCTTTGGAGTGTCCCTGCTCTTGGGAGCTGCCTTTTCCTTTGTAGTGTCCTTGTCCTTGGGAGTGTCCCTGCTCTTGGGAGGTGCCCTTTCCTTTGAAGCGTCCTTGTCCTTTGTAGTGTCCCTGCTCTTGGGAGCTGCCCTTTCCTTTGTAGTGTCCTTGTCCTTGGGAGTGTCACTGCTCTTGGGAGCTGCCCTTTCCTGTGTAGTGTCCTTGTCCTTGGGAGTGACCCTGCTCTTGGGAGCTGCCCTTTCCTTTGTAGTGTTCTTGTCCTTGGGAGTGTCCTGCTCTTGGGAGGTACCCTTTCCTTTGTAGTGTCCTTGTCCTTGGGAGTGTCCCTGCTCTTGGGGGATGCCCTTTCCTTTGTAGTGTCCCTGTCCTTGGGAGTGTCCCTGCTCTTTGGAGGTGCCCTTTTGTGTGTAGAGTCCTTGTCCTTGGGAGTGTCCCTGGACTTGGGAGTACCTTTTGAGGGGGATGCGTCTGTTACATGTGAATCTTTTTCCACCAACACCCCTTGAGGATCCTGTTTGTCAACTCCAGTGTAGCTCATGTCGTGATGGGTGAAAGATTTCCCTGTCCTAGGGGAAGGTGTTTGTGCCCTCCGTGTCCTGCCTTCCTGTCTGTGGCTGCTTCTAGTGCAATACCCCGAAAATGACGCCTGGTCTGAAAATTCACTCTCCCCTGAGACATCTAGTGGTGTGGATGGGGGAACAGAAGCATCACCCTGTTCATGCGACTGAAGAATGGCTGACGAAACAGTGTTTGTTAATGACTGAACTGTTCTGTGGAGACCAGGAATATCGCCATGCATCCCCTCCATGAATGCTACAACCTGCCCCAACTTCCCATCGTGGTCTTGGAATGCATTGATCATGTTGGTCTGCCCTACACACAGCTGTCGCAGCAGATCAACAGCCTCAGCACAAAGTGCACTTTGTGGCACAGGGGCAGGGGCAGTTGTGCCTGCCCCAAAGGCAACTCTGCTCCCCCTACTCTGGCGAGCACGAGCTGTACTTGTTCCAGTTGGTGGCAGTGTGGGCCCAGTGTGCTATGTACCGACTGAAGGTGTTGATTGCCCACTCCCTGTCTGTGAAAACAGTGCTGCCTCACCACCACTGTCTGAGGATGAGGACGATGGTGTCTCCACATGTGAGTCCTCAGGGACCGTTCTGTCCCCCTCTCCGTGGCTGCCCTCTTCAGTGTCAGTCTGCGTGTGTGTCATCTCGGATCTGGATGCATTGCCACCACTCATCTCCATCGTCTGTGTGTCAGTGCCCTCGGCCAAAGCTGGAAGAGAGGGAAGAGATGTTAACCTAAGTGCCACACTCACGTACTGAAGGTTACAAAGTCACACCTTTCCTTACAGTCGATTGACATGTAGCACCCATCCTGCACACGAACCACCCCTACCAGACATCCTGAAATCATAGAACTGTGGGTGTCTGTGAAACATGTACATCATACAAACAGGGCAAGTGCATGCAGACCACTACACATGTCATGCCATGGGACCACAGACCTCAACGGCATGTCCTGGAACCCTCAACTACAAATCAACTGGTATGTCCACCTGGCGGACATGGGTGCTAACGCTCACTCCGCTAATGGCACCAACATGCAATTGCTGCAAAACATACGCACCACGGATGTCACTACTGTGTCTGAGCACAAATACATGCATGCACTCACAAGTTACAGACACATACAGTCTGCTTACCGCTAGTTTGCTGTTGATCCCCTCTCACCCGGGCGGACAGGTCAGGATGCGTCACAGCAATGATACGGTGCATTAGAGGGGTCACAGTGCGTCGGGCAAGGCAGCTTGATCTTGGAATAATACCCAGTGTCATCTCCGCAACATTCTTGCTGAGCCTGGATATGTCGTCCCAGCGCTTGTGGCAGTGTGTGTGTCGTCTATTGCACACCCCCACTGCCCGTACATCACGTGCTATGGTCCTCCACACGGCCTTGCGAAGGTGCAGCTTGACCTACCAGGATGGGAGACAAGAGGGGAATGTTAGTGGACAGTTTGACATTCATAAGCCTCGTGGAAACACGTATCTTCATGCAGCCATGCTCAGTACAACACATGTGAAGGTCCCACAGCACACCGCCAAGCTTGCAGAAGCCAGGAGTCAGTGACCACCTCATGCCCACCAACATATTACCCACTGCACTTACCACCTGTCCGGGGGCACCGTAGAGCCGTTCATAGTGGCTGAGAACACCGTCCACAAGGACATCCAGCTCTGCTGCGGTGAAGGGACGAGACCGGATCTCTTGCACTCTCTGCATGGCAAGGTCCAGGACTGTGGCACAACAGCAGCAGTTGTTGGATAGCTCTGGAGCAGCAGGTCGAGGTGACGGTCGCAGGCAGCAGTTGTTGGATAGCTCAGGAGCAGCAGGTCGAGGTGACGGTCGCAGGCAGCAGTGGCTGGAAGCAGTGAATGTGTGCAGAAAATCTTCACACATATATAGGGCCCTGAGCGCATATCAGTGGCACACGTCTGCAGCAATTGGTTTTCCCTGGATGCATCTTTCAAAATGAGCCAATGACTCGCCCTGGTGTGGCGGTGCACGGCTTCCGCTATTTTTGAATGCGCTTACGCGCCCAGCGTAACCTGTTTCCATTGGCTACATGTGCACGGACCATCACGTTCACACACCGGCAACCGCATGTGCGCGCTACCGCGACGGTGCATCATTTGAAAATAATCACTCACTGGCGCCGCTATGGCGGTGCACGCATTCCGCGGGGGCGGTGCAGGCTAACACATACATTTGATTATGCAATTTGAAATGGCAGTTGATAACCCCCCTTACAGTCACATTGCGTCACCCACCGCCAGTCCTGGCCGGTCACCCACCGCCAGTCCTGGCCGGTCACCCACCGCCAGTTGCAGGCCGGTCACCCACCGCCGGGTGCAGGCCGGTCACCCACCGCCAGTCCTGGCCGGTCACCCACCGCAGTCCTGGCCGGTCACCCACCGCCAGTTCTAGCTGGTCACCCACCGCCAGTCCTGGCCAGTCACCCACCGCCGGGTGCAGGCCGGTCACCCACTGCCGGGTGCAGGCGATCACCCACCGCCAGTCCTGGCCGGTCACCCACCGCCGGGTGCAGGCCGGTCACCCACTGCCGGGTGCAGGCCGGTCACCCACCGCCAGTCCTGCCCGGTCACCCACCGCCAGTCCTGGCCGGTCACCCACCACCAGTCCTGGCCGGTCACCCACCACCAGTCCTGGCCTGTCACCCAGCGCCAGTCCTGGCCGATCACTCACTGCCAGTCCTGGCCCGTCACCCACCCCCGAGTGCAGGCCGGTCACCCATCGCTGGGTGCAGGCCGGTCACCCACCGCCAGTCCTGGCCGGTCACCCACCGCCAGTCTTGGCCAGTGACCCACCGCCAGTCCTGGCCGGTCACCCACCGCCAGTCCTGGCAGGTCACCCACCGCCAGTCCTGGCTGGTCACCCACCGCCGGGTGCAGGCCGGTCACCAACTGCCGGGTGCAGGCCAGTCACCCACCGCCGGGTGCAGGCCAGTCACCCACCGCCGGGTACAGGCCAGTCACCCACCGCCAGTCCTGGCCGGTCACCCACCGCCAGTCCTGGCCGGTCACCCACCGCCAGTCCTGGCCAGTCACCCACTGCCGGGTGCAGGCCAGTCACCCACCACCGGGTGCAGGCCGGTCACCCACCACCAGTCCTGGCCAGACACCCACCGCCGGGTGCAGGCCGGTCACCCACCGCTGGGTGCAGTCCAGTCACCCACCGCCGGGTGCCGGCCGGTCACCCACCGCCAGTCCTGGCCGGTCACCCACCGCCAGTCCTGGCCGGTCACCCACCGCCAGTCCTGGCTGGTCACCCACCGCCAGTCCTGGACGGTCACCCACCACCAGTCCTGGCCAGTCACCCACCGCCAGTCCTGGCCAGTCACCCACCGCCAGTCCTGGCCAGTCACCCACCGCCGGGTGCAGGCCGGTCACCCACAGCCGGGTGCAGGCCGGTCACCCACCACCGGGTGCAGGCCGGTCACCCACCACCAGTCCTGGCTGGTCACCCACCACCAGTCCTGGCTGGTCACCCACTGCCAGTCCTGGCGGGTCACCCACTGCCAGTCCTGGCGGGTCACCCACCGCCAGTCCTGGCAAGTCACCCACCGCCAGTCCTGGCCGGTCACCCACCGCCGGGTGCAGGCCGGTCACCCACTGCCAGTCCTGGCAACTACACTCCTGGTTGTGAGCTGTGGCCTCACCTGTGTCCTCTCCTGCCCACTCTCCCTGCTAGCCTGGGATGTCGATGGACCATCATCGGGCGATGGGTCAGGCAGGGTGGCACAGGCAGGAGTGGTGGTGGTGGTGGTGGTGGTGGTAGTAGCTGCACAGCTCACAATGGCAGGTGTTGGTGTAGTGACACAGGCCAAGGTGGTGGAGGCCGGGATGTCCTGGGAGCCTGATGGCCCTGGGAGTCTGCTTGGGCCAGCTTCGTCCTCTGCACCCGAGCTGTCAATGGGTTTGTCCCCGGAGAGTCCTTGCTGTGAGGGGGGCGACTGGTGCTGGCGGTTGCTGCTTTCGCCGGTTAAGTTGCGATCACCTGAGGGACAAGAGTTACAAAATTAATGCTGTGGACATGACATGTTTTTTGTAGTAACATTACAAATCACTATGGAATAAGGACATGGTTGTTGTTGTCATCATGTTGTTGTGGTTGACAGTACAGGTCAATATGGTGGCGTGGAGTTGGGACGGCAATACTTGGATATGTGTGGTCCTGTCCTGCTATTGGATGTTCCCCCTGAGAAGATGTCTATCTACCTGTCAGTTTGCAGGAGGAGATGCACTGGTCACCAAATGGTGGGCGGACTCAATCTTGATCTGGGGTGAGACGTGGGTGCTGGTCTCTAACATACACCACCCACCTCTCTCACACACCCCACCCACCTCTCTCACACACCCCACCCACCACCACCCTCCCTGTAGACATGGGGGCCTGTTGGGAGTTGTAGAGCTGGTCTCTAACACACTCCACCCACCACTCTCACACACCCCACCCACCTCTCTCACACACCCCACCCCACCTCTCTCACACCCCCCACCCACCACCACCCTCCCTGTAGACATGGGGGCCTGTTGGGAGTTGTAGTGCTGGCCTCTCACACACTCCACCCACCACCACCCTCCCTGTAGACATGGGGGCCTGTTGGGAGTTGTAGTACTGGTCTCTAACACACACCACCCACCTCTCTCACACACCCCTCCCACCTCTCTCACACACCCCACCCACCTCTCTCACACCCCCACCCACCTGTCTCACACCCCCCACCCACCACCACCCTCCCTGTAGACATGGGGGCCTGTTGGGAGTTGTAGTGCTGGTCTCTCACACACCCCCACCCACCACCACCCTCCCTGTAGACATGGGGGCCTGTTGGGAGTTGTAGTGCTGGTCTCACACACACCCCACCCACCACCACCCTCCCTGTAGACATGGGGGCCTGTTGGGAGTTGTAGTGCTGGTCTCTAACACACCCCACCCACCTCTCTCACACACCCCACCCACCTCTCTCACACACCCCACCCACCTCTCTCACACACCCCACCCACCACCACCCTCCTTGTAGACATGGGGGCCTGTTGGGAGTTGTAGTGCTGGTCTCTCACACACCCCACCCACCACCACCCTCCCTGTAGACATGGGGGCCTGTTGGGAGTTGTAGTGCTGGTCTCTAACACACCCCACCCACCTCTCTCACACACCCCACCCAACTCTCTCACACACCCCACACACCTCTCTCACACACCCCACCCACCTCTCTCACACCCCTCCACCCACCACCACCCTCCCTGTAGACATGGGGGCCTCTTGGGAGTTGTGGTGCTGGCTGCTTTGACAACATGCAAGGCTGGGAAAGTAGGAGGCAACATTTGTGTTCGGTCATGGTGGGTGCATTTGAGCCCAGGACTTCACATTTGGGTGACTATGTGGCATACATGCATGGATTGGAGCCAGGGAGATGTGTGTTGGCAGTTGTGCAAGCCAGACCATGGCAGTGTGATTGTGGTCATTGGTTTGTACTTACCAGCCTCTAGTCCCTCCTCAATTCCTTCCAGGCTCTCAGGGTGCAGTATGCCCAGCACCTTCTCCTCCCATTCTGCAAATGGTATGGGCTCCGGGGGAGTGTCGCCGCCAGTGTGGAGTGCCCACAGGTGGTTCTTCGCCCTGATGCCTTTCACCCTTGCCTTGAGGTCGTGCCACCGCCTCTAGATCTCGTGTTTGGTGCGAGGCACGGTCCCTGACGCATTCACTCTGGTCACTATCCTCTCCCACATGATGTTTTTGGTTGCCAAGGTGGTCTGCTGGACTAGGGTGCCAAAAAGATGTGGTTGGACACCGATGATTTCATCCACCATGACCTTTAACTCACTGTCTGTGAACTTGGGATTTTTCTTTGGTGCCATGGTGTGTGATGTGCAAGGTGTTAGTGGGGTGGGGTGTGCAGGTGTGTGGTGTGTGGGGATGGTGTTGTGGGTGTTTGTGTGGTGGTTGTGTTTGTGTGCAGGTTGTATGTGTGTTTGTGTGTGTCTGCTGTTAGTGGTTTTGTGGCTCTTGCTTGCAGCTATGCTGTGATGCAAAGGACTGTGGTAGTGGGAGGGATTCATTTCATACTCTGTGTGGTGGTGGTGTCCCAATGGTTGTTGGCAATCAGGTGTTCTGTGGGTGTGGTGATTTTGGGGCATTTTTCGGTGCTTGGGTGGGTGTCATTGGGGCGTGTAGTTGCTGGGGGTGGGTGTTTCAGGTGGTTGGGTGTCCTGTTTAGTGTGTTTTCTATTTACTTCCGTCTGCCATTTTGTAATCGGTTTGACGGCAGGGATGGTGTTTGTGTGGTCCTTCCGCAGTCATAGTCCGTTTGGCGATGCATTGTTTCCGCAGCGGTCGAGGACGGTGGTGAGTTCCGTTGGAATGGCGGCGTTATCCTAATCGCGCGCCCGGACCCTCTGCAGGTATGGCGGTGGTTGGGCCTGTTCCCGCGGTCATGTTCGTCCGCGGCGGAGGGTGTTTCTTTGGAACCGTCCGCTTACGGTGGTCTTTGGTGTGCTCCGCCTGCCGCGGACGGTGTTTGTTATGATCCGTCCGCCGCGGTCGGAGTTTCTTGACATAAATATCCTAATCGCAACCGCGGATCCTCCGTGGTGCGGTCGGGAGTGATTTTGCCGCGACCTTGGCGGACGGAACACATTTCCATCCGCCATCCTAATAGAGCCCTTAGTTTGGCGTGCACATCCTGCATTGCCAATCCCTTTTAAAATTGCAGCTACTACTGCTGAAACAAGGCCAATGGAGGTACCTATGGGGAGGCAGACTGGCCACAAGGGCAGGGCAAGCCTTAGCACTGGTGGTGCCCTGTGCATCAATGTTTGTTAGTGCCCCCCAATGCCCACCTCTGCCATGAATTCCCTCACTAGCACCCTTTAACAGTGCCCCTCAAGTCTCCATAACCACACTCTCTCTCAGATGCATTTAATTTGATTTACCGCGCCACTCATACCATTTTCGGGAGTCAGAGCACTTTACATCACACGCATTACATAAAGACAATCAGTATGTGTGTAAATATCTGTATAGAAAATGTTACATAAGACTAAGGACTACAATATGTAGGAGTCACATGACATACTAGTAGGACGTATAGTTTAATAGTGATGGGTCTGGAGAATCACAAACTCAGAAATTAAAACGTAATACCATGGTTGGAGGTTCTTTTTAATAATCAGAATTGATTTCTGTCCTAAAGAACACTTTTTGCAAAATTAGAATAATCAAAGACTGGGGGAAAAACATAATGCTCTAATGTACACCTTGCAGTTTGTATGCAGCTCTTAGATGACAGTTAATAGCTCAGGTTCTATGTTAGGATTTTAACTTATAAACTGCAAGTAACAAAAAGATCTCTCTGACAAAAGCAGTAGCCCACTGACCTATTTACATTATGTGCACTTTATGATCGGTATGGTACATGTTCTTTGCAGTACGTACATTAACCCTCTGAGCTATCCTTCTATGAGTCAAAACTTCCACTAGACAAAATTCCGATCTCTCTCTAGGAAGAACATTAATCACCAGAGTCATCATAACATTTTTATTGTTGCCGAAAATTGCTGGAGGCCAGAAAGGAGGCAGCAAGTGCTTTTAAAACCATAATATACTTGCAAACATGTTGCCTCTACCTAAAGTCAGCACCCGGTGTGGTCACACCGGTTGCACCGCCCTAGAGCTGGCCCTTCTCAAGGGTCCTGTGACCTCAGTGACAGGATCACTGTTGTTTTAGGGTGTGCTGCTTCATGGCCTGCCCGCAAGACTGGATGTGAACTTCAGTATGGATAGTGGTGGACAAGCCTTGAAGGTTAACCTACACTTGTTATGGTTGGATTCACCTGCAGGTGCTACGACACCAGGGCTTCTAAGGTCTTGCGAAGTCTTCTCATGTCTAGCTTGGGATTGTGCTCTCTCAGGAGAGTGATCTGGTGGACTGGTTATTAAGGCTGAACCTGGTTCCCCAGTTCCAAATTCAGCAGCTCTGGCCATAGTGCCACATCCTCTCCCCCACTGAAACCCATACTGCACCACTGAGAAACTCACACTGCCTACAACTACAACGCAATTGTTGCCAGCTATAAACACCTGAATGCGGCTTAATTTAAATTACGCATTAGACAAGAGCATTATGCGGCCTACAAAAACAGTAACAACATCTTGGAAAAAGCAAACACTCATAGGGAATGGAAAATTGAGCAAACCATGTGAAACGTAAGCAGGAACAACATGGTTACCTTAACGCTTTTACACTGACTATTCAGAAATCAGTGAGTGCTTTAGCCTGGAAAGTTAAGGACATGACTACAGGGCCCTGAATAGACCATTTCAATGTCCATTGCTTATATCCTTACAAAATGTAAGCAGTATAGTAAAAAGACCACCTCCCTGGATGCACAGCCACAGTACACATTTTGTTTTCAAATCCACACATAGCAGTACCTCCAGGATTGGTGCACTAGTTCCAAGCCCAGGGAAAACAAAGACAAGAGTACAAAAATAGCGCTTCACTGGCAAACTCTGTAAAAGTGGCGCTGATGTGTTTGAGTGTGCATAAAATCAATCTGACCAGTTTGCTACCACTCTCATACTTTATTTAGTTATTTATTTATTGTTCATATTTTTAATCTTTTATTCCCAATGCAGAACTTTGGAATTAAAATGTCAGAAAAATACGACATTTCCAGCAAAAGTGTTTTTTTCTTTTTTGGATCCATTTCACAGGGGAGCACATAAAAGAAAGGAGAGGAAAATGAGTGAGAACCCCGTCTTGAAGTCACGATTTTCAGTAAGAGAAGAGCTGCTAGACAGAAAGAGAGGTAAGAAGGAAAGAGTGGGGGGGGGGCATGGCAGCTGAAGTGGCAAAGGAGAAGCGGACACTGTCTTTGTTTTATCTGGGCAAGAACTACAAGACAGAGTCCTCTTACTTCTCTGCCGTCCTGCCCGTCGCAAACTCCAGGAACGCAGAGCTTTATCTATAGGCGATGGCGATTTCTTGCGTCCTGGGACGCATTTTCAAAATATAAAAGTAGAGGAACGGAATCTTTAGGATTAAAGAAGGAAGCAGGGGCACGCAGGGCCCTGAGGATCCCGCCCACTTCAACCACTGCATTTGACACATGTAACCCACAAAGAACACATTTAACTTTTACGATACAGCCTCTAACAAAGTAACTGTGCACAAGCATTTTATAAATGTGAACATGCAGCGAACCAATGAGCCCGGTGGCATGTAGATTTATCCGATCCAAAAGAGGGTACATACATACATACATGCATGTATGTTGGCTATCTCGCAGCCAAAACGTGGAACATTTTGCCACTGACTCTGAGAGCCGAACCTACAGAAAGCACTTTTCCCTCAAAGGGGCGGGGCCAGTGTAATTAAGGGCGTGGTTTAAAACACGTAAGCTATACATCTGTGTTTAACATAGTGTGCCGCCCGACTTGTATTTTGCTGTTTCTATCATTGCATCCAGATATATGATGCAACAAGTAATATCGTACCTACAACAAATCAGCACTATTGGCTTTGTCAATGATTGTTAGTTGCATAAGATAAATAAGCAGCAACTATGGCTTGAATATTATTGAAGAAGCTTCCACTTAAAGCCCTGGTGACACCACGACAACGTTGCTTCTCCGGAGTTTGAAAAAGAGAAGGGAAATACAGAAGGATTTCCCTTCTCCTACAACGCTCACCTGGCATGACGTCATGCCATAACTTCTACACTAGTGAAACGGGAGCAGTGAGAGCAGTGTACATGGATTTCATAAAAGAAAAAAAAGGGCCACCTGTGCATGACACAAAACAGAGCCTGATAGAGTCCCATTTTGAGGCCTCCTTTAAAAAACTGCCGGTGCTCAGACCCGGTGAGACCCGGCCCACTTAAAGCCCTGTTAAGGACTAAAAACCTGGCTGTTTCACCCTTAATATTGAATATCTGGATGTGTTCTTTCAGCATTCCTACTCTTCTCAGCCTAGGCGTAAGTTCTCCATTCTTTCCTTTCAGGGGGTTTTATCCTAGCACGGGGACACACCATTGGGTGTAACCAGGCGCTTTACAAAATGGAAATATCAATATAAATATATACATACACACACACAAAAGCAGAACCTTTCGTCTGTTCTGACATGCAACGTTTTTTCGGTCGTCTTAAAGTGTAACATAATCGCTTTTTTGATGGCCCGTTTTTCGTGTTCCATGGAAAATGTAAACAAATTCACCTCTCCGTCCTCTCACCTTTCAATGGGCAAAAGAAAAGAACCCATTAGAACTATAGTTGACAGGTTTTTATGAAACGTGTTTTTTTTATTTTCTCCAGTTTTCGAGGTTAGACCGATAGATTATGAATTCTGTTCTGTAAACTATGGGGCATATTTATGAGAACTTTACGGCATGCTTGCACCACGCAACGTGGTACATTAGTGACGCAAACCTCTAGTCATATTTTTGTAGCCACACAATAGCTTCAATTATATGGAGTAATGCAATGCAGCGCAAATGCTGCTTTGCGTTAAGGGAGGTGTACCAGATAACAACGTGACCACACATGGTGCAGTCACAAACTCCCATTTCTCTATGGGAGCCAATGCGGCAGGCCGAAACCGCCCACAGCACAAGTTCCCATACAGAAATTGGAGTTTATGTAAATCCCTGTACCGTGTGGCAGGCACCTTAAGGTGGATGCCACACAGTACAGGTATTTCCTGGAGCGCACCATAGGTCCCTCCCAGGCCCACAACCGGAGGCCTTTCTAGGGTCCCCCAGAGTTGCTTTCTGACAGTTTTTCCACGTCGGAATGCCCGACATGGAAAGGCTGTCTGAAACAGACATCATAATCCAGATGGCAGAAACGCTGTTTGTTAGGGATTATGATAGGTATCCCACTGGCCGACAGGATCCTTGAGCCCGTCGGAACACTGTTGGATTGACTGGTCAGTTTACACTCCGACCTCCGATATTGAAATTCGGCATGCGGACTGCAAACCTACGGTGCCGGTCGGTAAGCCTCCGACGAGCAGACGGAGGCTTACCAACCGACATCGTATTGAGACCCTGAGTCTACACTTGTATAAATTGCAGTGGGAATAGTATATGTATTAATTTAAAATGTTGTACTTTACTTTATATTGTTTACATGTATATTAATATGTTTTTTATTTTTTAAATTATAACATTTATAATTATTAATGTTTTTAATATTTCATTTATTTTTAGTAAGTGTAAATGTTTTGTTTTGTTTCATTACTTCATTGTGTTTAAAATGGTTTATTTAAAGAACGATCTTATTGGCTATATGTATACATATTTATTTTTTCTATAATTGCATGTGAAAACAATTAAATTGTAATATTTTATTTGAAAAGTCTTATATAGTGCTGGCTAAACCTGGAGGTATCACAGCGCTTTTAATGGGGAGATACAATTGCATCAAAACATAGTTACATAGTTACAACAGTTACTGGAGATACAAGAGTTACAAAGGGATGGCTCAGGTATGGAGAGGGAAAGGCCGGCAGGGGAGAGAGATTCGGTGAAGAGCGGGAGGGAATAGAAGCGGGAGATAAGGAGTGAGGGAGGACAGAGGAGAGGGCAGGGGCAGGAAAACACAAGGGGGCGACAAGAGAAGAAACAGTGTCTGACGATTGGATGTTTGGGTGATGGCCAAGGGGGGAACCAGTGCAAACTCCTCAATAGCTGCGCAGGGCAACTCCTCCGGTCATCAGCTTAAGGTTGCTCCGTTGCCAAAGTACATCAGAGGGTTAAAGTATCAGCCTGGAGGAGATCATCAAAAGGTTTCAGGGAGCGCGCCCCTCACGGTGTGAGGTGCTAGGTTCCCAGCGATAATAGGAACATTCCCAAACCTCCGCTATGTGAAGAATCCCTTAACACTGTGGACTCTCTCAGAGGGGTGTCTGAGACTCCAGGGCATGAATGCTAGGATCTCTCCCCAACAAGAGGAGAAGGAGTGATTTGGTAAGGGGCACATTCAAGGAGGCCGATTAAGGCCTTTTTCCGCTATGTGTGAAACCCTTAACAATGTGGACTCGCTCAGAGGGGAATCTGATACTACGGGGCAAAAATGCTGAATCCCTCCCCAACAACGGGAGAGGGATTGCTTTGGCAAGGGGCACAAACATGGAGGCTGTTTAGGGACAGTTGGGCGGTAGGGGAGGACTTATACAGCAGACAGGGGTAAATGAGAGTAGGTACGCTAGTACAGACACCTACTGCCCTAAAGCAGCTAACGATGAAGGAAGAAGGGAAAAACCATGAAAATAAAATAAGTAGTCTGCCGAACTGAACGTAGCTTAAGCAAAGTCAATAACCCTCATGGTCTAAAATGGGAGGGCTAGCAGAAAGAAGTGAGTTAAGGGTGAAAGAGCAGAGGCAGAATAAGAAGATCGTAGAAACATTGGAAACAGATGATAGCATATCTAATATTAATATTATTATTCAACTAATATTTTAAATATACATTTCAAATATTAGTTTAACAATAGTATTAAATTAGATATATGTTTGTTTAGAATTTTTGAAAATAATATTGGTATATTTTTCAAAAGAAACATTAAATACATTTTCTTTTCATTATATTAGTATTATTATTTAATGTAATTAAAGGTTTACAATTTAAATTTAGAAATATTTAAAAATCGATATCTAAGACAGCTATATTAGTGATAACGGTAATTTTTGGGGATATTTTTGTAATTTCAGTTATAAGTATAGGGCGTCAACATTTTTGACATAGATATTTTTGACTCAATATTTTTGTCTGTAGAGATTTTGTTAATCCATATTTTGTCAGTGAACCGCTCATTTCGACGGTCTCTATATTTTCATTATCATGTTATAATTTAATAATATCCGACACTACTACTCCTACCAATAATAATAATTAATAATAATAATAATACAAACTGTAGCGGTTATTATTGATATTAACCTTTTCACAGGTATTAGTATAAATATTCTTTACAATCATGTCAATCAATCATTTATAATTATTATTACTTTCTTTAGTATTATTAGTGGCACTATTGTTTCACTATTCTAAGTAACATTAGTAATAACAATTAATATTTTGTACTATTTTGTAGCATAGATGTAAGATAAAAAAGATGATGAAGAGTATAATACACTAATACACTGTGATTGCTATGCTGAAAGTCTGTTTTAATAATTGTCTGCAGTGTTTGTCCACAGTGCATGCAAATTATTATTTACTCCTGTGCTGACACAGCTACAGTTTCAGTCTGAAACATGATTATGGGGCATTGAGCATTCCATGCTATTTCTCCTTAAAGCACCAGGCTGACAGTTACATTTTTATTTGCATGGCTTCTATATATTTTTATGCATTGGTGTTTCTCTATTACTATCATACCCAGTGCTTTAAATGTGCTGGTACTCACCAGTGCAGAGTCCTGGCAGTTCTTTCTTCTCCCCAAAAGAACTGGAACTTCTGTATTACCAAGGAGAGTACCAATATTAACTGCATCACGTTGGCATTCCAGGTCACAAATATTCTTTTGAGCATGCATCACGTTTCGACACTGAGGCACGTGCTCACATGCAGGGGCAGCTGGTGACTTTTAAAAGTGGTGAGGCGTTAAAGTGCTTTCCAACTTTCACAGCAGGAGCGAAGCAGCCATACTGACTCCAGATCTGGACTGCAATATGTTGAAGCAAAAATCCTGGGACCAAATCCGGCTTCCACGCTTGACCAAAATGGATGATCTAGGTGAATATTTTAATTCGACAAGTCTCCTTTTTCTTCGTTATCACATATGAGTGCTCCTTTAAATACACAAGTTTAGGAGCATTTGCTCTGTAGAAGACGTTATGTCACCCACCCCCGAGTGCAGGCCGGTCACCCATCGCTGGGTGCAGGCCGGTCACCCACCGCCAGTCCTGGCCGGTCACCCACCGCCAGTCTTGGCCAGTGACCCACCGCCAGTCCTGGCCGGTCACCCACCGCCAGTCCTGGCAGGTCACCCACCGCCAGTCCTGGCTGGTCACCCACCGCCGGGTGCAGGCCGGTCACCAACTGCCGGGTGCAGGCCAGTCACCCACCGCCGGGTGCAGGCCAGTCACCCACCGCCGGGTACAGGCCGGTCACCCACCGCCAGTCCTGGCCGGTCACCCACCGCCAGTCCTGGCCGGTCACCCACCGCCAGTCCTGGCCAGTCACCCACTGCCGGGTGCAGGCCAGTCACCCACCACCAGTCCTGGCCAGACACCCACCGCCGGGTGCAGGCCGGTAACCCACCGCTGGGTGCAGTCCAGTCACCCACCGCCGGGTGCCGGCCGGTCACCCACCGCCAGTCCTGGCCGGTCACCCACCGCCAGTCCTGGCCGGTCACCCACCGCCAGTCCTGGCTGGTCACCCACCGCCAGTCCTGGACGGTCACCCACCACCAGTCCTGGCCAGTCACCCACCGCCAGTCCTGGCCAGTCACCCACCGCCAGTCCTGGCCAGTCACCCACCGCCGGGTGCAGGCCGGTCACCCACAGCCGGGTGCAGGCCGGTCACCCACCACCGGGTGCAGGCCGGTCACCCACCACCAGTCCTGGCTGGTCACCCACTGCCAGTCCTGGCGGGTCACCCACTGCCAGTCCTGGCTGTGAGCTGTGGCCTCACCTGTGTCCTCTCCTGCCCACTCTCCCTGCTAGCCTGGGATGTCGATGGACCATCATCGGGCGATGGGTCAGGCAGGGTGGCACAGGCAGGAGTGGTGGTGGTGGTGGTGGTGGTGGTAGTAGCTGCACAGCTCACAATGGCAGGTGTTGGTGTAGTGACACAGGCCAAGGTGGTGGAGGCCGGGATGTCCTGGGAGCCTGATGGCCCTGGGAGTCTGCTTGGGCCAGCTTCGTCCTCTGCACCCGAGCTGTCAATGGGTTTGTCCCCGGAGAGTCCTTGCTGTGAGGGGGGCGACTGGTGCTGGCGGTTGCTGCTTTCGCCGGTTAAGTTGCGATCACCTGAGGGACAAGAGTTACAAAATTAATGCTGTGGACATGACATGTTTTTTGTAGTAACATTACAAATCACTATGGAATCAGGACATGGTTGTTGTTGTCATCATGTTGTTGTGGTTGACAGTACAGGTCAATATGGTGGCGTGGAGTTGGGACGGCAATACTTGGATATGTGTGGTCCTGTCCTGCTATTGGATGTTCCCCCTGAGAAGATGTCTATCTACCTGTCAGTTTGCAGGAGGAGATGCACTGGTCACCAAATGGTGGGCGGACTCAATCTTGATCTGGGGTGAGACGTGGGTGCTGGTCTCTAACATACACCACCCACCTCTCTCACACACCCCACCCACCTCTCTCACACACCCCACCCACCACCACCCTCCCTGTAGACATGGGGGCCTGTTGGGAGTTGTAGAGCTGGTCTCTAACACACTCCACCCACCACTCTCACACACCCCACCCACCTCTCTCACACACCCCACCCACCACCACCCTCCCTGTAGACATGGGGGCCTGTTGGGAGTTGTAGTGCTGGCCTCTCACACACTCCACCCACCACCACCCTCCCTGTAGACATGGGGGCCTGTTGGGAGTTGTAGTACAGGTCTCTAACACACACCACCCACCTCTCTCACACACCCCACCCACCTCTCTCACACACCCCACACACCTCTCTCACACACCCCACCCACCTCTCTCACACCCCCACCCACCTGTCTCACACCCCCCACCCACCACCACCCTCCCTGTAGACATGGGGGCCTGTTGGGAGTTGTAGTGCTGGTCTCTCACACACCCCACCCACCACCACCCTCCCTGTAGACATGGGGGCCTGTTGGGAGTTGTAGTGCTGGTCTCACACACACCCCACCCACCACCACCCTCCCTGTAGACATGGGGGCCTGTTGGGAGTTGTAGTGCTGGTCTCTAACACACCCCACCCACCTCTCTCACACACCCCACCCACCTCTCTCACACACCCCACCCACCTCTCTCACACACCCCACCCACCACCACCCTCCTTGTAGACATGGGGGCCTGTTGGGAGTTGTAGTGCTGGTCTCTCACACACCCCACCCACCACCACCCTCCCTGTAGACATGGGGGCCTGTTGGGAGTTGTAGTGCTGGTCTCTAACACACCCCACCCACCTCTCTCACACACCCCACCCAACTCTCTCACACACCCCACACACCTCTCTCACACACCCCACCCACCTCTCTCACACCCCTCCACCCACCACCACCCTCCCTGTAGACATGGGGGCCTCTTGGGAGTGGTGGTGCTGGCTGCTTTGACAACATGCAAGGCTGGGAAAGTAGGAGGCAACATTTGTGTTTGGTCATGGTGGGTGCATTTGAGCCCAGGACTTCACATTTGGGTGACTATGTGGCATACATGCATGGATTGGAGCCAGGGAGATGTGTGTTGGCAGTTGTGCAAGCCAGACCATGGCAGTGTGATTGTGGTCATTGGTTTGTACTTACCAGCCTCTAGTCCCTCCTCAATTCCTTCCAGGCTCTCAGGGTGCAGTATGCCCAGCACCTTCTCCTCCCATTCTGCAAATGGTATGGGCTCCGGGGGAGTGTCGCCGCCAGTGTGGAGTGCCCACAGGTGGTTCTTCACCCTGATGCCTTTCACCCTTGCCTTGAGGTCGTGCCACCGCCTCTAGATCTCGTGTTTGGTGCGAGGCACGGTCCCTGACGCATTCACTCTGGTCACTATCCTCTCCCACATGATGTTTTTGGTTGCCAAGGTGGTCTGCTGGACTAGGGTGCCAAAAAGATGTGGTTGGACACCGATGATTTCATCCACCATGACCTTTAACTCACTGTCTGTGAACTTGGGATTTTTCTTTGGTGCCATGGTGTGTGATGTGCAAGGTGTTGGTGGGGTGGGGTGTGCAGGTGTGTGGTGTGTGGGGATGGTGTTGTGGGTGTTTGTGTGGTGGTTGTGTTTGTGTGCAGGTTGTATGTGTGTTTGTGTGTGTCTGCTGTTAGTGGTTTTGTGGCTCTTGCTTGCAGCTATGCTGTGATGCAAAGGACTGTGGTAGTGGGAGGGATTCATTTCATACTCTGTGTGGTGGTGGTGTCCCAATGGTTGTTGGCAATCAGGTGTTCTGTGGGTGTGGTGATTTTGGGGCATTTTTCGGTGCTTGGGTGGGTGTCATTGGGGCGTGTAGTTGCTGGGGGTGGGTGTTTCAGGTGGTTGGGTGTCCTGTTTAGTGTGTTTTCTATTTACTTCCGTCTGCCATTTTGTAATCGGTTTGACGGCAGGGATGGTGTTTGTGTGGTCCTTCCGCAGTCATGGTCCGTTTGGCGATGCATTGTTTCCGCAGCGGTCGAGGACGGTGGTGAGTTCCGTTGGAATGGCGGCGTTATCCTAATCGCGCGGCCGGACCCTCCGCAGGTATGGCGGTGGTTGGGCCTGTTCCCGCGGTCATGTTCGTCCGCGGCGGAGGGTGTTTCTTTGGAACCGTCCGCTTACGGTGGTCTTTGGTGTGCTCCGCCTGCCGCGGACGGTGTTTGTTATGATCCGTCCGCCGCGGTCGGAGTTTCTTGACATAAATATCCTAATCGCAACCGCGGATCCTCCGTGGTGCGGTCGGGAGTCATTTTGCCGCGACCTTGGCGGACGGAACACATTTCCATCCGCCATCCTAATAGGCCCCTTAGTTTGGCGTGCACATCCTGCATTGCCAATCCCTTTTAAAATTGCAGCTACTACTGCTGAAACAAGGCCAATGGAGGTACCTATGGGGAGGCAGACTGGCCACAAGGGCAGGGCAAGCCTTAGCACTGGTGGTGCCCTGTGCATCAATGTTTGTTAGTGCCCCCCAATGCCCACCTCTGCCATGAATTCCCTCACTAGCACCCTTTAACAGTGCCCCTCAAGTCTCCATAACCACACTCTCTCTCAGATGCATTTAATTTGATTTACCGCTCCACTCATACCATTTTCGGGAGTCAGAGCACTTTACATCACACGCATTACATAAAGACAATCAGTATGTGTGTAAATATCTGTATAGAAAATGTTACATAAGACTAAGGACTACAATATGTAGGAGTCACATGACATACTAGTAGGACGTATAGTTTAATAGTGATGGGTCTGGAGAATCACAAACTCAGAAATTAAAACGTAATACCATGGTTGGAGGTTCTTTTTAATAATCAGAATTGATTTCTGTCCTAAAGAACACTTTTTGCAAAATTAGAATAATCAAAGACTGGGGGAAAAACATAATGCTCTAATGTACACCTTGCAGTTTGTATGCAGCTCTTAGATGACAGTTAATAGCTCAGGTTCTATGTTAGGATTTTAACTTATAAACTGCAAGTAACAAAAAGATCTCTCTGACAAAAGCAGTAGCCCACTGACCTATTTACATTATGTGCACTTTATGATCGGTATGGTACATGTTCTTTGCAGTACGTACATTAACCCTCTGAGCTACCCGTCTATGAGTCAAAACTTCCACTAGACAAAATTCCGATCTCTCTCTAGGAAGAACATTAATCACCAGAGTCATCATAACATTTTTATTGTTGCCGAAAATTGCTGGAGGCCAGAAAGGAGGCAGCAAGTGCTTTTAAAACCATAATATACTTGCAAACATGTTGCCTCTACCTAAAGTCAGCACCCGGTGTGGTCACACCGGTTGCACCGCCCTAGAGCTGGCCCTTCTCAAGGGTCCTGTGACCTCAGTGACAGGATCACTGTTGTTTTAGGGTGTGCTGCTTCATGGCCTGCCCGCAAGACTGGATGTGAACTTCAGTATGGATAGTGGTGGACAAGCCTTGAAGGTTAACCTACACTTGTTATGGTTGGATTCACCTGCAGGTGCTACGACACCAGGGCTTCTAAGGTCTTGCGAAGTCTTCTCATGTCTAGCTTGGGATTGTGCTCTCTCAGGAGAGTGATCTGGTGGACTGGTTATTAAGGCTGAACCTGGTTCCCCAGTTCCAAATTCAGCAGCTCTGGCCATAGTGCCACATCCTCTCCCCCACTGAAACCCATACTGCACCACTGAGAAACTCACACTGCCTACAACTACAACGCAATTGTTGCCAGCTATAAACACCTGAATGCGGCTTAATTTAAATTACGCATTAGACAAGAGCATTATGCGGCCTACAAAAACAGTAACAACATCTTGGAAAAAGCAAACACTCATAGGGAATGGAAAATTGAGCAAACCATGTGAAACGTAAGCAGGAACAACATGGTTACCTTAACGCTTTTACACTGACTATTCAGAAATCAGTGAGTGCTTTAGCCTGGAAAGTTAAGGACATGACTACAGGGCCCTGAATAGACCATTTCAATGTCCATTGCTTATATCCTTACAAAATGTAAGCAGTATAGTAAAAAGACCACCTCCCTGGATGCACAGCCACAGTACACATTTTGTTTTCAAATCCACACATAGCAGTACCTCCAGGATTGGTGCACTAGTTCCAAGCCCAGGGAAAACAAAGACAAGAGTACAAAAATAGCGCTTCACTGGCAAACTCTGTAAAAGTGGCGCTGATGTGTTTGAGTGTGCATAAAATCAATCTGACCAGTTTGCTACCACTCTCATACTTTATTTAGTTATTTATTTATTGTTCATATTTTTAATCTTTTATTCCCAATGCAGAACTTTGGAATTAAAATGTCAGAAAAATACGACATTTCCAGCAAAAGTGTTTTTTTCTTTTTTGGCTCCATTTCACAGGGGAGCACATAAAAGAAAGGAGAGGAAAATGAGTGAGAACCCCGTCTTGAAGTCACGATTTTCAGTAAGAGAAGAGCTGCTAGACAGAAAGAGAGGTAAGAAGGAAAGAGTGGGGGGGGGCATGGCAGCTGAAGTGGCAAAGGAGAAGCGGACACTGTCTTTGTTTTATCTGGGCAAGAACTACAAGACAGAGTCCTCTTACTTCTCTGCCGTCCTGCCCGTCGCAAACTCCAGGAACGCAGAGCTTTATCTATAGGCGATGGCGATTTCTTGCGTCCTGGGACGCATTTTCAAAATATAAAAGTAGAGGAACGGAATCTTTAGGATTAAAGAAGGAAGCAGGGGCACGCAGGGCCCTGAGGATCCCGCCCACTTCAACCACTGCATTTGACACATGTAACCCACAAAGAACACATTTAACTTTTACGATACAGCCTCTAACAAAGTAACTGTGCACAAGCATTTTATAAATGTGAACATGCAGCGAACCAATGAGCCCGGTGGCATGTAGATTTATCCGATCCAAAAGAGGGTACATACATACATACATGCATGTATGTTGGCTATCTCGCAGCCAAAACGTGGAACATTTTGCCACTGACTCTGAGAGCCGAACCTACAGAAAGCACTTTTCCCTCAAAGGGGCGGGGCCAATGTAATTAAGGGCGTGGTTTAAAACACGTAAGCTATACATCTGTGTTTAACATAGTGTGCCGCCCGACTTGTATTTTGCTGTTTCTATCATTGCATCCAGATATATGATGCAACAAGTAATATCGTACCTACAACAAATCAGCACTATTGGCTTTGTCAATGATTGTTAGTTGCATAAGATAAATAAGCAGCAACTATGGCTTGAATATTATTGAAGAAGCTTCCACTTAAAGCCCTGGTGACACCACGACAACGTTGCTTCTCCGGAGTTTGAAAAAGAGAAGGGAAATCCAGAAGGATTTCCCTTCTCCTACAACGCTCACCTGGCATGACGTCATGCCATAACTTCTACACTAGTGAAACGGGAGCAGTGAGAGCAGTGTACATGGATTTCATAAAAGAAAAAAAAGGGCCACCTGTGCATGACACAAAACAGAGCCTGATAGAGTCCCATTTTGAGGCCTCCTTTAAAAAACTGCCGGTGCTCAGACCCGGTGAGACCCGGCCCACTTAAAGCCCTGTTAAGGACTAAAAACCTGGCTGTTTCACCCTTAATATTGAATATCTGGATGTGTTCTTTCAGCATTCCTACTCTTCTCAGCCTAGGCGTAAGTTCTCCATTCTTTCCTTTCAGGGGGTTTTATCCTAGCACGGGGACACACCATTGGGTGTAACCAGGCGCTTTACAAAATGGAAATATCAATATAAATATATACATACACACACACAAAAGCAGAACCTTTCGTCTGTTCTGACATGCAACGTTTTTTCGGTCGTCTTAAAGTGTAACATAATCGCTTTTTTGATGGTCCGTTTTTCGTGTTCCATGGAAAATGTAAACAAATTCACCTCTCCGTCCTCTCACCTTTCAATGGGCAAAAGAAAAGAACCCATTAGAACTATAGTTGACAGGTTTTTATGAAACGTGTTTTTTTTATTTTCTCCAGTTTTCGAGGTTAGACCGATAGATTATGAATTCTGTTCTGTAAACTATGGGGCATATTTATGAGAACTTTACGGCATGCTTGCACCACGCAACGTGGTACATTAGTGACGCAAACCTCTAGTCATATTTTTGTAGCCACACAATAGCTTCAATTATATGGAGTAATGCAATGCAGCGCAAATGCTGCTTTGCATTAAGGGAGGTGTACCAGATAACAACGTGACCACACATGGTGCAGTCACAAACTCCCATTTCTCTATGGGAGCCAATGCGGCAGGCCGAAACCGCCCACAGCACAAGTTCCCATACAGAAATTGGAGTTTATGTAAATCCCTGTACCGTGTGGCAGGCACCTTAAGGTGGATGCCACACAGTACAGGTATTTCCTGGAGCGCACCATAGGTCCCTCCCAGGCCCACAACCGGAGGCCTTTCTAGGGTCCCCCAGAGTTGCTTTCTGACAGTTTTTCCACGTCGGAATGCCCGACATGGAAAGGCTGTCTGAAACAGACATCATAATCCAGATGGCAGAAACTCTGTTTGTTAGGGATTATGATAGGTATCCCACTGGCCGACAGGATCCTTGAGCCCGTCGGAACACTGTTGGATTGACTGGTCAGTTTACACTCCGACCTCCGATATTGAAATTCGGCATGCGGACTGCAAACCTACGGTGCCGGTCGGTAAGCCTCCGACGAGCAGACGGAGGCTTACCAACCGACATCGTATTGAGGCCCTGAGTCCACACTTGTATAAATTGCAGTGGGAATAGTATATGTATTAATTTAAAATGTTGTACTTTACTTTATATTGTTTACATGTATATTAATATGTTTTTTATTTTTTAAATTATAACATTTATAATTATTAATGTTTTTAATATTTCATTTATTTTTAGTAAGTGTAAATGTTTTGTTTTGTTTCATTACTTCATTGTGTTTAAAATGGTTTATTTAAAGAACGATCTTATTGGCTATATGTATACATATTTATTTTTTCTATAATTGCATGTGAAAACAATTAAATTGTAATATTTTATTTGAAAAGTCTTATATAGTGCTGGCTAAACCTGGAGGTATCACAGCGCTTTTAATGGGGAGATACAATTGCATCAAAACATAGTTACATAGTTACAACAGTTACTGGAGATACAAGAGTTACAAAGGGATGGCTCAGGTATGGAGAGGGAAAGGCCGGCAGGGGAGAGAGATTCGGTGAAGAGCGGGAGGGAATAGAAGCGGGAGATAAGGAGTGAGGGAGGACAGAGGAGAGGGCAGGGGCAGGAAAACACAAGGGGGCGACAAGAGAAGAAACAGTGTCTGACGATTGGATGTTTGGGTGATGGCCAAGGGGGGAACCAGTGCAAACTCCTCAATAGCTGCGCAGGGCAACTCCTCCGGTCATCAGCTCAAGGTTGCTCGGTTGCCAAAGTACATCAGAGGGTTAAAGTATCAGCCTGGAGGAGATCATCAAAAGGTTTCAGGGAGCGCGCCCCTCACGGTGTGAGGTGCTAGGTTCCCAGCGATAATAGGAACATTCCCAAACCTCCGCTATGTGAAGAATCCCTTAACACTGTGGACTCTCTCAGAGGGGTGTCTGAGACTCCAGGGCATGAATGCTAGGATCTCTCCCCAACAAGAGGAGAAGGAGTGATTTGGTAAGGGGCACATTCAAGGAGGCCGATTAAGGCCTTTTTCCGCTATGTGTGAAACCCTTAACAATGTGGACTCGCTCAGAGGGGAATCTGATACTACGGGGCAAAAATGCTGAATCCCTCCCCAACAACGGGAGAGGGATTGCTTTGGCAAGGGGCACAAACATGGAGGCTGTTTAGGGACAGTTGGGCGGTAGGGGAGGACTTATACAGCAGACAGGGGTAAATGAGAGTAGGTACGCTAGTACAGACACCTACTGCCCTAAATCAGCTAACGATGAAGGAAGAAGGGAAAAACCATGAAAATAAAATAAGTAGTCTGCCGAACTGAACGTAGCTTAAGCAAAGTCAATAACCCTCATGGTCTAAAATGGGAGGGCTAGCAGAAAGAAGTGAGTTAAGGGTGAAAGAGCAGAGGCAGAATAAGAAGATCGTAGAAACATTGGAAACAGATGATAGCATATCTAATATTAATATTGTTATTCAACTAATATTTTAAATATACATTTCAAATATTAGTTTAACAATAGTATTAAATTAGATATATGTTTGTTTAGAATTTTTGAAAATAATATTGGTATATTTTTCAAAAGAAACATTAAATACATGTTCTTTTCATTATATTAGTATTATTATTTAATGTAATTAATGTTTACAATTTAAATTTAGAAATATTTAAAAATCGATATCTAAGACAGCTATATTAGTGATAACGGTAATTTTTGGGGATATTTTTGTAATTTCAGTTATAAGTATAGGGCGTCAACATTTTTGACATAGATATTTTTGACTCAATATTTTTGTCTGTAGAGATTTTGTTAATCCATATTTTGTCAGTGAACCGCTCATTTCGACGGTCTCTATATTTTCATTATCATGTTATAATTTAATAATATCCGACACTACTACTCCTACCAATAATAATAATTAATAATAATAATAATACAAACTGTAGCGGTTATTATTGATATTAACCTTTTCACAGGTATTAGTATCAATATTCTTTACAATCATGTCAATCAATCATTTATAATTATTATTACTTTCTTTAGTATTATTAGTGGCACTATTGTTTCACTATTCTAAGTAACATTAGTAATAACAATTAATATTTTGTACTATTTTGTAGCATAGATGTAAGATAAAAAAGATGATGAAGAGTATAATACACTAATACACTGTGATTGCTATGCTGAAAGTCTGTTTTAATAATTGTCTGCAGTGTTTGTCCACAGTGCATGCAAATTATTATTTACTCCTGTGCTGACACAGCTACAGTTTCAGTCTGAAACATGATTATGGGGCATTGAGCATTCCATGCTATTTCTCCTTAAAGCACCAGGCTGACAGTTACATTTTTATTTGCATGGCTTCTATATATTTTTATGCATTGGTGTTTCTCTATTACTATCATACCCAGTGCTTTAAATGTGCTGGTACTCACCAGTGCAGAGTCCTGGCAGTTCTTTCTTCTCCCCAAAAGAACTGGAACTTCTGTATTACCAAGGAGAGTACCAATATTAACTGCATCACGTTGGCATTCCAGGTCACAAATATTCTTTTGAGCATGCATCACGTTTCGACACTGAGGCACGTGCTCACATGCAGGGGCAGCTGGTGACTTTTAAAAGTGGTGAGGCGTTAAAGTGCTTTCCAACTTTCACAGCAGGAGCGAAGCAGCCATACTGACTCCAGATCTGGACTGCAATATGTTGAAGCAAAAATCCTGGGACCAAATCCGGCTTCCACCCTTGACCAAAATGGATGATCTAGGTGAATATTTTAATTCGACGAGTCTCCTTTTTCTTCGTTATCACATATGAGTGCTCCTTTAAATACACAAGTTTAGGAGCATTTGCTCTGTAGAAGACGTTATGTTTGGTTTCATCAAAAATGCGTTTGCTTCGTGTTAATGTTGCTTCATGTATCATAGAAACTAGGCCATATATACGGTAGGGACATCTTAAGGATTTTTGGGCCCTGACCCAAACATATTTTGGAGGCTCCCATTCGGAACAGTTTTGAATTTGTGATCAAATGTTAACTCTTTCATGCCCTCTTTGGAATGGTCATGGACAGTACCATGGATAGTGACGTGTGTATATTGTAACACAGCAGCAGCACACTAATATTGCTGCAAATAATCTCTATGACACCCTCCCACTTCTCAAACGTGAGGTCCTGTTGTGATCTTAAAAAAAGCTTTTTTTAATGGATGTTGCATGAAACATAAACCCAACATTTCTTTTCAAATGTCTACTATAGTCTCTCACACTTCACCCGCATTAAACCTAATTTAAAGGCAAACGGTATTTCAAACAATCTTTTTAAGTATTATTCATGATCACCAGGGAAAGAACTGCCTCTATCGGTGGTCCCCTAAAAGGCTGGGGCCCTTTGCCCATGCCCTAAAATGCCTCAAATTCGTAGTGTACATGACAACTGACTAATAGCATTATCAATAGTGCCTGTTCTCATGTTTGATAGTCACAATATAAGTTTAATTGAACAGGCGGGTACACAGAAATATTTCTAAATTCACATGAATCACAATTTAAAAAATCATATTTAAAAGACAGAGCAGGCACACATACTCTCTCTCATACACATGCTTACACATTTACACAAATCCGCCCCAGTCAGCCACTCCTTATTGAGTTGTGGGTCGGTTAACACCGGGGGTGAAACTGTGGGGCATATGTACAAGTCCCTATTGCCGCGGGAACGTCACTTTTTGTGATGTTCCTGTGGCGATAGGGACTGAGCCTTATGTACAAGACAGCGTTAAGCCACTTAACTTGGCTTAACGCTGCCTGGCACATAAGGTACCCTTTCACAAAATGCTTAGCATGAAAGGGGCGTGCAGTGGGTGTTGTGGTGGGCGCTCCACCGCAACACCCGTTGTATTTGACGCTGTCCCCTATGTACAAGGATGGTGTACATAAGAGGCAGCGCCAAAATTAAGAGCAGGAAAATCCTGGTCTTAAGACGGCGAAAAGAGGAGAAAGGCATTATTTCTCCTCTCTTTTGCTTTTTCCATGTGTGCTGCCTTGTGCAGCGCACATGGAAAAAGCAAATTGCCAAGGTTTGTTTATGCATAAAAAGGTGTCCCTTCCTGTTCATATACAAACCTTTTTTAAAAATGCCATTTTGTAATTTTCATGTGTGCTGCACATTAAAGTTACAAGGACTGTTTATGTGCAGGCAGGGACACCTGTACATAAAGACACCTCCCCTGCACACAGACACCCTAGCACTCCGGTATAACCTGGAAAGTAGATATTGTATTTTTATTGTTTTGTTCAGAATATAATAAGGTATATTTTTTGTGAAGCATTTTTGTGGTGTATTAATTGTGTTACTGTGTCTGTTGCACAAATAATTCCTACATTGCCTTTGTAGATAAGCCTGAATGCTCTGTGCCAAACTACCTGAGGGTGAGATCAAGTTATCTCAGTTTTTTATCGAGCCTACCCTGTCTAGAGTGGTGGGTTTTGCTAGCTTGGGTGTATTCCTTAGACAACCAGAAGCCCCATTTCCAACACTATTTCTTTCTTCTTTGCCAGCACCGCAGGATGGAAAACAAAGAGCGGCAGATTTCTACTGATGAGAAAGGAGAGAAGAGCACCTGCAAGAAGTAGGTTTGTCACCAGCACCAGTCAGACCCAACAAGGAACCTTCTACAACTCCTACATAGGTATGTGTCCTGCACGTGGCCCCCGCCTCAATCTCTCTATACCTATAAAATGTAATGATTCCTTGTGTAATGCAGGAATGGCTGCAGTGATTCACTCCGGTGCCCTACCTTCCACCTTTCGAATGAGATTATCCAATCCTGGGGTTCAGTGGCGCCAAAGAATAAATTCCCAATGTGTTTGTAGAAAGCGTGATATTCCAGATTCCAAATGTAGCAAGATAACAAAAAAAACAGAGAGAACCCCAATAGAGAATTATTTCCAAGACAGACAGCAGTAAAGCTGCACAAATTACAGTTTGTAAAAGTTATCCATGTATCCATGCGTCCAAAGCACGCCCTGCCCTGTCCAATGCGGGATGCTGCAGCTGGGAAAGGGCGGGGAGTAGACCAGGTGGCTGCCTTGTGTCCTTCACTCTGCTCTGAATGCAGCACCTGCTGCCAGGCTTGAAGTGGTGTAGGTTCGGGTGGTACCTCTGTTACTGCAGCAGTCTCCCTGTGGCAGCTGCCTCTGCTGCAGCTGCTCCTAGTGTAGTGTAACTGGTGCTTGTGTAAAGCACTTCAATAACTTCAAGTCACATTTACGTTATATTAAACTGCATAATAAATACTGCACAGCACCCACCTTGACACCTCTATTTACTTTTTGTTGATGCTGCACCGAACTGTATTTTTATCAATCAGTTGAATGTTGAGTGCCAAATCATTATACAAGAGTTCAGCCAAGGCAGATGACAGACTCACTAGTTCTTTGTGCCTAAAGCTCCCAGAGTTGATAAACACGTTATAGAAGCATTTGCCCAGTGTTTGTTCCTGGGCTTTGAAGCACATCCTTCACACACACACACACAGTGTATCACAAGTGGCCTTTTTTCCTCAGTTTGTAAAGCAGCTCACTTATGAACTGGAGTAATGAATGTCATATCTCCCTAGAACCACATGGGTGGTGTCACTGCTCTGTGCTGAGTTATTTAGTGAGGGCACTTAGGTTAGACTGGCAGAGGCACCAGAAGGTGAAGAGATACAATAAGGTAGAGATGCAGTACACTGAGGTTACCAAGGCAAATTTACCAGAGGGTAGAGATCTATACACTGAGGGCACAGAAGCAGAGTTGTCAGAGGGTAGAGATGAAGTGCACTGAGGTTGCAGAGATGTCAAAGGGTAGAGATGCAGTAGACTGAGGTTGCAGGGATACCAGACTTTTAGAGATTTAATGCCCTGAGGGTGAGGAGACAGATATGTTACAGGGTACAGATGTAGTGCCCTGAGCTTGCAGAAGCAGAGATGTCAGAGGGTATGGATGCAGTGCACTGATGGGTCAGAGGAGAAATGTCAGAGGGTGTAAAAGGTACAAGAGAATACATGGACAATGGAATGTAAAAAGTATCCTTAACACATGCAAGGTACCAATAATACATTACAGATTGAAACAATTTGACATCATTCACAGCCCAAAACATTCTTGAGCCCTTTAAATGTTTGTCATTAGCCCTGCCCTTAGTCCCGTCTCTAGCCCTGCCTCTGCTTATTTTTATTCTCTAGACCCAGACCAAGAGAGAGAAAAACACAAAAGGGGGAAAGGAGGAGGAAGAGAAAGAGAGAACAGTGACCGAGTAAGAAAGAAGGAATGGTAAAGAACCTGAAAGAGTGAGATAAAGGTCCAGGGAGAATCTGATGACTGATGAATAAGGCATCAAAACTCAAGAATACTCAGCCTTGATACTCAGCACCTCCAACATTCAATAGTGCAGGCTTCTGAGAAAAACGTTTGTCCTCCCACTTAAACTTTTACAAATTAAGGACTGGAATTTCGTTGAATAGGCGGTGTCATAGAGGTGACAGGCTTAGGTGTTAGTGTGAAACATAGGAAGGCATGACAAGGTGGGTTCAGCATAGGCGACAGGTTTGAAGTAAGCTGGTGCCCACACAGGCCATGTGCACACACGTGACTTAGACTGCAATGAGTGCAGTAGGTTTTTAGGTCGAGCCTGAGCCAGCGCGCATGTGCTGCTCTTGTGATCTGCTCTAGTAGAGTATGGAACAGAAGTCACGCCCACCCTCCACCCATATTTTTCATTGGCTTGTGTGTTTGTCCTTCATAAATGCTGGCTTCTGATGTTGTAATTAGCTTGTTAGTCCCTCCTTAGTACGGCCATTTCTTCATTTGTAACCTCCCATTGTTACTGGCCTCTTTACTTCAGTTGTTACACTGTACATGTTATTTAGTTTTGTAAGCACTATTTTATTTATTGAGTTTCTCCTACTTTAGGCACAATGCCGTGCTTTGCTGACATTCAGCACACCATGCGAGCTTTCACTTCAAAGCAGCCGGGACATGCGGCCATTTGTTTGCAGTGCCATAGGTCTCACATTTAAATGTCAGTAAGTGCTTGGTGAAGGCTACGTTTTTAATTTCGATTATGCACCAACAAAATATGTTGTACTATAAAGTTACAACCATTTATCACAATCCACCGTAACAAGTAAAAAAAAAAAATCTGGAGTAATTGGGATGGAAGACATGAAATAGGCATGGAGTTCTGGACTTTTTGGTTCCGTCCAGAGGTGTCAGGGATAACACCCGAAGACCCCGGAGTTCAACCTGCCTCGGTGCACAAACAAACAGAAACACGGGCTTCTCGATGGTGGCGTCAAAGACCAAAGGTTTATTACTGCAGGGACACAGAAGTCACAGAAACTACACATGGGCAGTATCTAGGAGCCTGTTCAATTTGTACAAAGAGGGTTGCTCCTTATATACTGAATATTGGGCTTCAGGCAAATTTCTTTACATGTTAGCACATTCCAAAACCTTTGTATCTTAAACAATAAATATTTGGCGTTGCACAGGAATCGTCAACAATATCTGATGTCAAAACATTACGAACGAGGGGTTCCCACTATTCCATCATAATCCCATGTCAACTTTCCATTCAAGACCCGGACCGCCTCATCGTAAATTTCGTTACCTCCCCCTAATAAAGGCCCAGAAGGAAAGGAGCAGAGCTAGGTGCAGAAGATAGAAAAGTAGGATAAGAGATGTTTGTGGGTCGTAAATGGGCACGGTTACCAGCTTCGGCCGCCTAATCATGATCAGACCAACGAACACGAGAACCAGTATAGCAGGACTGGCCTCAGGCTGGGGAGGCAGCTCTTGCCGAGTCATGCTGCCACAGCGTTGCTGGCCTAAGGTGCACGTGTCAATAGCAAGGTGAATTGCCGGCTAAAGCCTACGTGTCCTTAAATGAAAAGAGGTCATTGCGTGTCCATTGACTATGTGAGGGCAAGGAATACAAAATGGCTTCCTTGTTCTAAGATGGATGCCACGGGTAGAACAGAAATGTGTTTGTAACAGGAGTGCTCTTGCTCGTAGCATAGCGAAAACACCAGGATATACTAAATGGATCATTTGCGGTTCACTGATACCAAAATTATGCATTTGCGACAATGTTACAAACACGGGTTAAAATCGTCACGGAACCTCAGACCCTCCTTTTGCCCTTACATAGGCAATTACTCAGTCTATGTCTGAATCTAACTCTATGCTCATTAGGTCAGTGACATGTTGTTGCATCATCATTCTGTCTCGTGTCTTTTCTCCTAATGCAGGTGGTTTTCTGAAACAGGTTGCAGCACAGAGGCTACACAAAGCGGGACCACATTGGATAATAAGGCAGCATGAGAACAGAAATACTAGGATGACACCAATGACCATCAGAACCTTCCATCCCCACGCTGATACCAGAGTCCAAAACCACTCCATGAAGGACCAGTTTCCCTTGTCTACGTGTATAGAGTCGGAAATCTTGTGTAGCTTAGAGATCGCTTCATAGACGGTTGGAGCATTATTGGGAATAAAAACACAGCAGCTCGATTGGATCATTCTGCATACCCCACCTCGATCTGCAAGTATTACGTCTAGAACCATACGGTTCTGCAACGTCATGAGACGATCCGCCTGAAGCTCAGCTGTTAAGTTACTAAGGGCACCAGCAGTTTCTGTAATAGTAGATTCACCTACCCGTGTTAGTTGACGTAGATTTCTACTATTGGCCATAGGCCCCCAAAACGGAAGGAAACCTTTGAAGAAGTCTCCAGCTTCCTGACCAGCGGTATCTTCCTTGCTGAAGACACCTCTTGCTACTCTGGTCTTGTGATAATCTGAAGAAGCAGTGTATGTCGGAGGTAACAATCGAGCAATATAACATGAACCTGAGAAGTCAGCAGGCAGCCATGTATACGCTCTGTCTTGACAGATGAAGTAAGTACCCCTAGCAGTAAGGAAGGCAGGGGAGGAGTTAGACGGAAATACGTAAGTCTCAACGCACTCACTCCTCCCTAGCTGAGCTCTCAGATTTCTCCCATTTCCTTGCAAACAGACCTGACCTCGGTGAGGCACGACCCAGACTGAAGTGGAGCTTTTACGCTTGCTTTCTCCCAAACTAAGGCGATACTCGGTAGAGTTCCAACTCAAATACACCCGTAATTCATCTCTAGGGTAAGATGGAGTATTATTGACGTCTTTAATCATGTCAATTATTCCCTGGACTAAAGCTTTGTTGGCTGAGTTGTATTTAGTGGACCGTGGTGGACGCGGAGGATAGGTCTCAAGGGCATAGGAAAAAATGGTCTGAAAGGCCTGAAATGATCCATTATAGCTAAAAGGCAAGACTAGATAGGGAATGCCTTTATCCATAGTGTGAGGTATCAAGCCACACACCCAGCAGTCTGTAGTATTAACTACCAGTTGGTGTTGATGCAAGAGCTGTACAAATGTATTGTTAATAAATTCAGAGCGTCGAGCTTGTTCGTGTTCAGGAAACGAGTGAAAAGAATGCATAGAAGAAACCGTAGAAGTAGTAGGATCAAGGGGAGGTACTGTAGTTACCGGCATAAAAATCAAATGCACACCAAAGATGATTCCACCCACCAACGTTATCAAAACAATTAAAAATGTAACTGCACATTGCATTAGAAAGCATTTGCTGTGAAGTATTCGGTACAGTCTATTTCTGCGAACATAAATTACATTCTTTCGTTGCAGCTCAGGAAGCTCCATCTTCTACAATCCGCTCGTGACCACTGATGATGTGTACGTAGATGAAAATGCCTCTATCAGCCCTGGGAGTTCCCAGAACTAACAGAAAGATCGACCTTATGTCTGACCCCCGCAGATTCAACTAGGCACACAGCCACGACCCTACGGCTACCCAGACGGCAAGGCAAAATTTAAAACAACAAAATAATAGCAAACTTCCTGGCTGGAGGCAATGTATAGAAAATTCAAATCTGAAAATAGGCAGTTTCCTGCTTTATTTGTCCATATTGTGAGGTCGCAAGTTGTATCTCAGTTTTGCAGGAGCTGTCTGATCTGGAAACAATATATTTTCAGCCGACGCTGCAATGTTCGCGTTTGCAGATGACAAATGTTCTTTTGGTGCAGATGGCAAATGTTCAGGGTTCAAAAGAGCAGTTTCAGGAGGAGAGTCAGAGTTTGATGTATCAGTGATCAGTTCTGCATCACTGAAAGGGATGAACCTGGGTATTTGTTCTGCTTCAGAGGCACTGATTCCTTTCTTTACCCAGTTGTTGTAAGGGAGTGGCAGAGGCACACGTTTGACATGTGTCGTGTGGATCCAATTCTTCCGTCCGGCCACTCGAATAGCAGTTCTCGTCGCCAATAGGACTTGGAAAGGGCCAACGAATCTGGGCTGAAGATTTTTCGTTCTTGCAAAATTTCTAATGACTACTTGATCCCCAGGTTTCAGCTGATGACCTGGACTCTCCGGTGGCTTTGGCAATGCATCGAAAACCTGTTGGTGAATAAGGCTCAATTTAGCAGTCAAGTCGAAAAGATAATCAATTAACATTGGGTATTCCAGCTGCTTAAATTCTTTCGGTCTAGGTACCCCCCAAACATTTGCAGGACGACCAAAAATTATTTCATATGGACTAAGCCCTACTCTAGAATGTACAGTTGCTCTTGTTGATAACAAAGCCAAAGGCAGTGCATCTGGCCAGGGCAAACCCGTGGATGCTTGTATCTTAGCAAGTTTCAGTTTAAGGGTGCCATTGTAACCCTCAACTAAACCCGCGGACTGGGGATGATTCGCACTGTGAAACTTTTGTCTAATCCCTAGGCCGGCACACACACTCTGCATAACTTTCCCTACGAACTCACTTCCGTTATCTGACCATACAATCCGTGGCATTCCGAATCTGGGGAAGTATTCTTTAAGAAGGATCTTGGCAGTGGACAAAGCAGTATTGTCCTTCAGTGGGTATGCTTCGATCCATCTGGAGAACGCACAAACTACCACTAGGACGTACTTTAGATTATTACAACGATCCATGTGAATGAAGTCTAGCTGGATCACTTCAAAGGGGCAGGAAGGAGGAGCGAAGTGACCTGCAGGTGTGGGGATTCCCTTGCCAGGATTATGCATCAAGCATACCATACAATTTCTCACCACTCTGTCTGCACACTTACTAATCCCATCATTCTTCCAAACTGGAGCCAACATCTTACAAATCCCTTTAGAACTGATGTGCGCTGCTCCATGTGCCATCGTTACTACTGCAAGCACATACGCATCAGGCAACATCCAACGCTGTTGTTCCGACAAGTCAATCCAACACCCACTCGAGTCCAATTTACCCGTGCTCTCTTTCCATGCACGCTTTTCCTCCTCAGTCGCCTCTTTCTGAATTTCTTTCCCGCTTTCCACTGTGTCCTCACACATTCCAGACTCAGAAATCCATCTTGCAGACGTTGCAACATACATTCTACTCATCATATTTCTAGCTGTCTGTTTTGCAGTCTCATCAGCAAAAGCATTCCCACGACCAACATCATCCGTGATTGCTTTATGAGCACTGCATTTCACAATCGCAACTTCAGTCGGCAAGGTTAGAGATTCCAACAAGTCATTAACTAGCTGGCCATGTTGAATCTTAGTCCCATGGGACGTAATGAAACCTCTCTCTTTCCACAAACGGCCAAAACTATGGGCCACGCCGAACGCGTACTGACTATCTGTGAACACATTCACTCTCTTTCCCTTAGCTAAAACGCACGCTCTTGTCAGCGCGATCAATTCTGCAGCCTGGGCAGAATTCTGACTCACTCTCGCAGTCTCCACAATCGTACTCAAAGTCGTTACTGCATAGGCAGCAGTTACATCACCATTCTCCAATTTGAAGCAAGACCCGTCAACATACAACGTGCCATCTGGATCTGATAATGGAGTATCTTTTAAATCAATTCGTCCTTTTGTTTCTTCCTCAGTTCTGAAACAACAGTCGTGTGGTTCGGAATCACTCGACTCTTGGCTAGTCGGCAACAATGTTGCTGGATTCAATACATTGCATCTTTTGATCTGAATATGACTTGCTAGCAATGTCAGTTCGTAACCTGATAATCTAGCACTGGTAAGGTGCTGCGTCTTGGTTCGGTTCATGAGTGTATCCACAGCATGAGGAACCATAACTACTAGCATGTTGTTCATTACCAAACCAGCAGATTGTCGAATGGAGGCTGCAGCTGCGGCTGTAGCTCTCAAGCAACTAGGCAACGCTCTAGCTACTGGATCTAATGTTGATGAAAAATACGCACAAGGGCGTTGTTTATCACCAAATTTCTGTGTCAAAACACTCAACGCACAACCTTCTCTCTCATGGACATAGAGCGTGAATGGTTTACTGTAATCGGGTGTACCCAATACAGGAGCTGAACACAGTGCATTTCGTAACTCAGAAAAACTCTCCTGACATTCGGCAGACCATGGCACTGGACTCGGAACATTTTTCCCAGTCAAAGCTACCAACGGTTTTGCCAAAAGAGAAAAATTTGGGATCCATTGCCTACAATATGAGGTAATACCTAAAAAGGCACGTACTTCTCTCTGCGTGCTAGGAACATTCATCTGTGTAATTGCTTTTATTCTCTCTGGGGTCAACTTCCTTCCCTCCTTTGACAAGAGATGACCTAGGTAGGTCACTTCTTGGCAACAGTATTGCATTTTTGAAGGTGACACCTTGTGATTCAAATTTGACAAATGATGCAATAAAGAAATTGTAGCTGTTTTGCAAGTTTCCTTGTCATCGGCAGCCACTAGAAGATCATCGACATATTGTATTAAAGCAGAACCAGGAGGAAGTACAAATGAGTCTAACTGGCTTTTTAATGCTTGACTGTAAATGGATGGGCTTTCACAATAACCTTGTGGAGCGCGTTTAAACCTGAAGCTTCGTCCTCCTAGAGAGAAACCGAAGATATCTCTGCTTTCCTCAGCTATCGGAATGCTGAAAAAGGCATTTTTCAAGTCGATAACTGAAAACCATGCCGCTGTAGGAGGAATTAATGTTAACAATGCAGTAATGTCTGGAACCACAGGAAACTGTGGAATCACAATTTTATTAACCTCTCTAAGATCAATTACAAATCTATATACTGGAGGTTTTGTTGGGTCAGTTCGTTTCAGAATGGGCAGTACAGGACTATTACAGACATTACCTCTAGTTTCTTCTATAACGCCTTTCTTGATCAGATCTTGTACTATCAGTAGGAGCGCACGCTCACCTTCAGTAGAAATTCTGTATTGTGGAATTCGTGGAAATTTTACATTCGCTTTCAAAGTTACTACATATGGTGGAATTTCTAAAAGACCTACATCGTTAGGACCAGTCGCCCAAAGAGTATCAGGGAGTGAACGCAGCTCTGGTGGGAGTGCATCCATCGACAAGTACATTGGAGAGATGATTCTTTTACCCAACGTAAGCTGTACTCCTTCTGGAGAACAGTACAATGTCGCATATAGGCGTTTTAATAAGTCTAAACCAAGCAGATTTTCATTACAACCTGTCGTCAAAATCAGGGGTGCTTTCAATTGTCGGGGTCCAACAGAAATAGACAAAGGACCAGAAACAGGGTTGTGAACAGGGGCGCCTGAAAAACCTACTGAAACGTTTGTTGAGCCAGACAAAGGTGCGCCAGGGAGTTTCGCATGTATGATAGAACTTTTTGCTGCACCAGTATCCAACAGAAACGGTTCGACTATACCTGATGTTGCTACTGCGACATAAGGCCCACTCTGATCTACTGGAACTGATACTACTCCCTCTCTTTGTCCATGGCTGTCCTAGTACTCCCTTGGCTGAACTTCCTCACTAGCTTCATAGTAATCTTCAACATGATATTGTTGAGACCTATTCTGTTGGGCAGATTGTCCATTTCGTTGGTCGAAATAATTAGAAGGGCGATCACTTGTCTGTGGAGGCATAGCACCTCTTCCTCGACCTCTAGAATTCTGCATATAACCACCACGACCTCTCTGAGCTGCCGCAGTATTATTTTGTGCCCGTACCGGACACTCAGTCTTATAATGGCCTTCCATTTTGCAATAAGCACACTGATTCCATTGGTACTGTGGCCTCTGAGAATTATACTCCGTTCTTTGATATGACCCTTGCTGTGTATTGGTCTGATTGGTGCGAGGCGGATATGCTTGCTGTAAAAGAACTTTAGTTTTTAACTCTTTCGTCTTTTTATCCGATTTTTCTTTCTCCTCTTTGTCCCTATTTTCATAGTACTGGGCAGTAGCAAGTATTTGCGCAGTCGTAGAGACAGCCCAAGCACTTTCAGAATTTTTTAATTTACCACTAAGTTCTGGCAACAGATTGTGCACAAATTTATCAACAAATAATCTCTGGCCTCCTTCTGTGCTCATATCCTGACCACTATGATCCACAAAAGTCTCCTCGAATCTTGTGAAAAAGTCGGAGACGCTTTCGTCTTTCTTCTGTTTGCACGCGGACAATTTGTCCCAGTTAACGCGTAATGCTGGCATTAGGGTTTTCATTAAATCGATTATTCTACCAGGCAAATTAGCAATTAAGGGTTCAGGTTTAGAACCACCTATTTGTTGACCATCTGCTGCAATTATAGCTGCCCAATCACCACCTAGGGCAACTGGATGATTCTCTTTACGAATTTTAGCCCAAATTGGTTGCGGTACTACATTACCAAATAGCAGATCTATGTCAGCTAGATTTAATACACAAGCGTCAACTGTCTGAGCCAACTCTTTGTAGTACCCTGCAGGATTTTTACGCGGATCTGGCAAGGCCTGTTTCACTGCTAATACTTCAGCTCGCTTCCATGGAATATGTATCCATACTCTCTGGAATTGGGCCGGAGCGGCTGCAATACCAAGGTTTACATTAGCTTGCACAGCTTCACGCCAAATTGGTGGAACCTCTCTCATTGGATATTGACGATTTTGTTTCGTACTACGTTTCTCTGACTCCCTCGGAGAACGAAGGGATGGGTCATTCCTATAACTTAAAACCAGTTCCATCGCTTCTTTTATATTTTGTCCAACTATCATACCTGCAGCAAACTCTTTCTGAACATTAATTAATTCTTCTAGATTTGATTCAGGGTCATCCTCTTCCAATTCCTCACGTAGAAGGAAGCACATTTCATCAAACACATATCGTTGTGTCGGTTCGTTCCATTGCATAAATGTATCTAATACATCTTGTACATTATATCTTCCAACTTTCGAAATCCATCTAAGAGCAGTGGAATCTAATATCCCTCTTTCTTCAGTACTGGGAAGCTGACTACGTCTCTGCACAGAGTCAGAGGTAGGAGTCTTAATCAGAGTTTTATAGAAGGGAGATAGAATGTTAGAGACAGAATCAGTGATTCTTCGACGAACAGAAAGTGGAGTCATAATATTAGCAGAAGCAGTAAATAGAGTAGCAGTTGGAACAGATAGATTAGGAACAGTAGGAGTAGCGGGCAAAACAGCTTGTGAACTAGCAGGTGTGAGCGATACAGGTATAGGTAAAGAAGCCGGCAACCCTGAAAGAGGGGGTGCCGAAGGAACATTAATAGTGACCACAGGAGGTACAGGAACTTGATTCAGAGGAGCGGGAACACCAGGTTGTCCAGTAACTGGTAATTGAACATTCGGTATAGGTGGAGCCGTAGCACCCTGTGCATACGGTGGGGGTGATCGTAACAAGTAAGACAACAGGGGATCCTTTTCAGGGTCCTCTACTATCTTAGCTGTACTTGATGGCAAAGCAGGATAGCACTTGTCTATTGCTAAATTATGCTCTCTATTGGCCACCTCCATCGCTTTCTCAGACTCGTTGAGTTGTAGCTGCTTAGCAGACTGTTCTAAAGTCAACTCTTGCTCTTTCTGTTCTTTCTTCAACTTTTTAATTTCTCTCTGTTTAGATTCTTTTCGCCAATAACGGAAAGAATCAAACATTGCCGGCCGGGCTTTCTTCTTGAATAATTTCGTTTCTAAATTATCAAGAACTTGAGGTTCGAAACTACCATGCAGTGGCCAACTAAGGACACCATCTTTCTCTGTGTAGTGGATCCATACCTCGTTATAAGAGATAGGGCCCACACCAAATTTGCAATATAGATCATAAAGGGGAGTTCCAATCGGAGGAACCGAACACGAGTTTTCCAACTGGGAATCCCTGTTGCAACTAAAACAAGACAACATACAATTTTTCCGACTTACCATTTTATAACCCGGAACACAAAACAGACGAAACACAAATTAAAAGAAAGGTGCGCACTTGAACCAAGAACTTAGGCCTACCAGAACAGACAAACGTATCGATACCCGAACTGAACTGAATGATTATCGTAACCAGAATAACCAGCGATAATCTTATGAAACCGAACCAAACCAAAAACTAAAAGGATTATCCAAACAGGAGCAACCCTTACGAAGTAACCAACTATCAACCACTTAATACTTAACTGAGGCACTGAAGACGTCACCAAGGAGAAACCCGTCACGTCTCGCCGTACTAAGGACTGCACCTCAGGTCCAAGACAGGGCGACGGTCAAGGCAACGAACCACTGCAGCCGTCTGAACGGGAACCCTCGTGGAAGAGAACGTCGGGCCACTTTTGCGATATGCCGGGATCGATGAAGTGGGGCGCCTCCCTCTGAAATCTTCACACGAAGCTTCTCGAACTCTTCAGGCTTTTGGACCGGTACCGAATGACGTCGCCCCACGTTGGGCGCCAATTGGAGTTCTGGACTTTTTGGTTCCGTCCAGAGGTGTCAGGGATAACACCCGAAGACCCCGGAGTTCAACCTGCCTCGGTGCACAAACAAACAGAAACACGGGCTTCTCGATGGTGGCGTCAAAGACCAAAGGTTTATTACTGCAGGGACACAGAAGTCACAGAAACTACACATGGGCAGTATCTAGGAGCCTGTTCAATTTGTACAAAGAGGGTTGCTCCTTATATACTGAATATTGGGCTTCAGGCAAATTTCTTTACATGTTAGCACATTCCAAAACCTTTGTATCTTAAACAATAAATATTTGGCGTTGCACAGGAATCGTCAACAATATCTGATGTCAAAACATTACGAACGAGGGGTTCCCACTATTCCATCATAATCCCATGTCAACTTTCCATTCAAGACCCGGACCGCCTCATCGTAAATTTCGTTACCTCCCCCTAATAAAGGCCCAGAAGGAAAGGAGCAGAGCTAGGTGCAGAAGATAGAAAAGTAGGATAAGAGATGTTTGTGGGTCGTAAATGGGCACGGTTACCAGCTTCGGCCGCCTAATCATGATCAGACCAACGAACACGAGAACCAGTATAGCAGGACTGGCCTCAGGCTGGGGAGGCAGCTCTTGCCGAGTCATGCTGCCACAGCGTTGCTGGCCTAAGGTGCACGTGTCACTAGCAAGGTGAATTGCCGGCTAAAGCCTACGTGTCCTTAAATGAAAAGAGGTCATTGCGTGTCCATTGACTATGTGAGGGCAAGGAATACAAAATGGCTTCCTTGTTCTAAGATGGATGCCACGGGTAGAACAGAAATGTGTTTGTAACAGGAGTGCTCTTGCTCGTAGCATAGCGAAAACACCAGGATATACTAAATGGATCATTTGCGGTTCACTGATACCAAAATTATGCATTTGCGACAATGTTACAAACACGGGTTAAAATCGTCACGGAACCTCAGGCAGGTTTAGTCAAAGAATGCAAGGTTGCTCCAACGTCGTATGGACCGTAAGCTGGAATTTTAACAGCGCAGCAGGTCGAGCACACACTGCAGGTGGTCACAAGAGACTAGGAATTCCATCCTTCCTAATACAACAAGCATTTGTAATGCAGTAGGTCTCGCAATTGTGAGAGTTTGATCTATTGGCATTGTAAATAATAATGCCTTTTATTTATGTGCTTGCAGGTTTTGAAAACACATAAATAAAAGGCATTATCATTTACACTGCCAATAGCTCAAACTCACACAAATGCGAGACCTATTGCACTGCAAGTGCTTGTTATCCCATTCTCTGTATTCTGGATAAGGGTCATGGGTGGGTCAGATTTGAGCACATCTACATATGTCAAGACGTGTCTCCCTTCGTGATGCTGTCTGGAAAAGCTTACCTCGTGCACCTTAGACAGGAAAAGAAGCCCTGTCTTCTTGTGGAAGCCTTGTCTTCATTTTCCATAGGTACGCTCCCTCTAGGAATCTCAGGTCAGCTAATAAAAATCTGCTCAAGGTTCCCAGATTCAAAAAGTTGAGATGGGGGGAGGAGCCTTTTCACAGGCTGCGGTAAAGGTGTGGAACGCTCTCCCTGTTTCCCTCTCAGACCAGCAAGTTCACTCAATTTTCTGTAAGACCCGTAAGACCCTTACGACCTGGTTGTTTCCTGTGAAACGAATCTGAGTATGTATGCTGGCTGTGCCTGTAGGCTCGTCTGTACACAGCGTCTTGATGCCCTTGGGCTTAGTCCGCGCTTTTATAAATTCCCTTTCATTCATTCATTCATTCGACTTGATTCACAAAGATTGTTGTTTGAGAAGGTTGGCTGACTCTTGATGTGCTCCTAGCTCACTCCTGAAATTCAGAACTACAAGGGTAAGTCACAGCAATCGCTTTCTGAATCTGGCACCAGTGGTGTTTTCGAACATGCCCCTACATATTGCAATCTATTTTCTGAATCCAGTCTTTGAACCCTGCCAATACCTTTACTGAATTTCTGCACAGAACCAATAGGTGCAGCTGTTACTTAAGCTGATTATCTTATTTTACATTTCCTGATACCATAATTGTGGACTGAAAAATGTTGAAGACTCTTGAGCTGTTCAGCGTGTCATAAATAATGTCTGCCTAGATATAGTGTGATCAGATTGCAAAACAAAAACTGGGATATTTCACAAACACGGAAGTAGGACTACAATTTCACATCAAGCAAGGGGCACAAAATGACTTAAAAACACAGCTCACCAAAATGGAAAACTCAGACAATGAGGCACTAAGGGGAATACAATAAATGCAACTTTATAAAGAGTATCATCTGTGTTAACTAAATTGATTTCTGAAAAGGATGGAAACTGCCCTTGTATTGAATCAGCTAAAAGTTTGCATCCCTCTGTGTTCAGTCGACCTTCTCTAAGAACTAGGACATGTGCTGAATTTAGTGAAATCTGCTGGCAAAGATGATGAAAAAAACGGATTGATCTAGTCACCCTACTAATTGAACGTTTCTCCTGCACACATCACTGCTCTTGATTCTCAAAGCTTTTTTCATGGGCATCCCGGAACTTTAGCAGCCCGGTCTGGAAGCATCCTGTAGGTTTTCCCAGTGCTTAATTTGTGAAAAAATAAGTGCTGGGGTCCTCTCAAGGGTGCCACAGCAGCTTGCACCAGCCCATTGCTCTTGCCAGCACTGCCCATGACAGAACCAACACCACTGCTAACCATGAAACCTTACAAGTGTGCAGGCCTGGACTGGCCGTTGCGGGCTCCGGGCAATCCCCCGGTGCGCTGCAAGGGTGGGGGCCGGTTTTGGGCCATGTAGCAAAATCGGCCGAAAACCGGTCCCGGCAAAGAGCTCAGACCCTCCCCCCGGGGTGGCGGCCGAGCACTTTGCCGGGCCGGTTTTGGTTCCCAGTCCGGCCCTGCAAGTGTGACAATTCAGACTATTCCAGGTCCCCAAAGCTGTAGGAATAACTTGGAATGCAGGTAATAGTGATTTTAAGGCTTATTGAATTGATAACCAACTGTTGTTGTGCTCGTCTCTACATTAGCCAAACAGCGCCACCATGCAAAAGGGCCTGTGTTGACGCTTTTGCTGAGCACCGAAAACCACGGCTTATTTTAAGCACAGGTTGCTCTAGTCATGCAGCACTTTTACACCATCCCTCCAGTGGCGGATCGCAGCTGGAGTGCTGCGGGTTGGTGGGGTGGGGGAGGGGCAGGGCGGGGGGGGGTAGTGGAGTCGGACATACGACTCGGCGATGCAGCGAGTGCAAGGTAAATAGTTTTATTTATTTACTTACTTACTTTTATCGTGGCCATCGTATACGTCCAGTTCCTCTACCCCCAAACATGCCCTTCCCCTGCCCCACCACCCCGCAGCACTCCCACTGCGAGCCGCCACTGCATCCCTCATTCCACAGATATTGACCTCTCTGTCATTGTTTATTGTGATTATTCCAGGTTGTGTTCTTTTTCCCAATAGCTTGCATAAAGAAATTGTACGACCTGGAAGACAACGTAGAAGAATAATGAGAGTGCAGTTATTTGGAGGACATAAATACAAGGAAGTCATCACAGGGGTGTATTGAACATGGAGGTTGTCTCGGTATATGCAGTTTTGATATGGAGTCCATACTCATTTGGAGTCTATCCAGAAAAGCATTTTTGCGCTCCTAAATTAGTAATCGTGTGTTCTCTTTTAATTATTCTTACATGCGTTTGTGAATTTTCCCCAAAAACCTAAAAGTGGAATAAAATGAGAACATACATATAGAGTTTGGGGCAATAGAAAGGATACTGCCCTCTCTGCTCTTTTGCAAGCAGGAAGTTAAACGTTTCGAGGCCAATTCACAAACACATGAAAGAACATTTAGTAGTATTCCTGCAGTGTTACTGCCTACACTTCTAATGTTTTGTTTTTTTAATTAGCCACTTTGATTGCCTTGTGTGGAAGGGACTTCACCGAGTCTGGTAAAAAAAGATTTAAAGAAAAAACATCGCAGCTCCCCACCTCCTAAAAAGTTGGGTGGTAATTTGTAGTCTGTTTTCTTTCGCTTTCCTTCAAGCTTTAACCACTTGCTCAATAACATATATCTGCGCCTTCTGCATAACTAAACCTTTTGGGTATTTAGACAAAAAATGGGGATTTGTGCCACAAGCTCATGGGATTGCGTATATTAAATGAAAGAATGCCAGATTTGTAACCACTAATCTTCCATAGTCCAAGTCTTTCTAATACAAATCCTGGGTCGAAGAAGACAACAAGGACATAATATACCTCATCTACTGTACTACACATTTATTTAAACATTTAAGAGTTGTGAATAATGCAAACATTGCTTTAAATGATGCATGTCGCTTTCTCTCACTTAGGTTACTAACACCGGCTCTTTGCTCTCTGAGTAGACCCATGGGTAACAACGAAGGAAACGCTGATACCTCCTGGAGGGAAGGGCAAGGTTTGCTATGCATGTTCCCTGTGCATCAAATGGTTTGAAAGTAACCTGATGGTTTCATTTTACAGCGAGTGATGGCGAAAGGAACAAGATGCATTTGTGCCTGTGTGTGCGTGCGCGCACGCGTTCCCTGTTTAAAGGCACCATGCTTCTTCTCTTCACATTACAGCACAGTGTTAAGAGGGCCCCTGATGATGCACCTCCATTAATGAGTTTGTCAGCTCATAGCGGGACCCTGAAAGCCCAGAGGAAAAGCAGTGTCAATTACAGTCACCGCTGGGGTGGACTACAATTCCCAAACTCCTCTGCTGTCTACCTTGCTTAAAAGCATGTCATGTCCCCGCGGCGCTGGACGCACGTGGGGTAGAGCCTAGGCAAAACCCAGGCCAAGGGCGGGCCCGTCTATGTAAGAAACACAAAGGGGTGCTATCGGTCTATATTGGCTAGAAAGTGTCTGTTTTCTATTGGAAGAGTGTATGTATGAACTATAAGTGTGGAAAAGGGGGAAGAACAAGAAATAGGAAAAGTAAACCCATCAGCCCACCCATTGGCGGAGCATCATCATCTGGTATTTTAGAATATAAACTGGTATCCACTAGGTACCTCACCGTAGGAGAGTGTGAGGGAACTCTAGTATTGGATCCACCAGTGATGGAAAGCCAGACAGCAGTGTATCATGAGCTGTGGGAGATGAAAAAGTTGCAGTGCTCAAAGAAAGTGTGTGCTAAATAGAAAGTGGTGATTTAAAATTGACTAGCATGGTGCCTAATGACTAATTTTATTCTGGCGGTCACCATGTTGACAAGGTTAAAAGCAGAGTGTGGATGGATGAAACCAAATATTACCATCCATAGATGAGTTAGTTGGTCGACATGTTTCAGCCTAAAAGGCTTTTTTCAGGACCTATTGTAACACTACTGCAACTGTGAAAAATAATAAAAAGTACCAAGTACATACCATGCAAAAGCAATAAACCTACCATACGTGTGTATACTTTGTGGTAGGAAATGAAGTCATGGTGTGTAAAAAATGTATCCGCTCCTAAAACACAAAAAATAGTAAAGACAGACACATATATCAATTGTGTAAATATGAAAACAACATATATGTAATGAGACATATAGCAGCCTCAGAGTCATTGCTCAGTTAATGTTCATTATGTAATCACTCACCCAAAATTCTATGCCCATCAGAGCCCGGAAGAGGCTGGGCTGGGCATCCCCTCTAACCTTTGCTACTTGGTGACATCCTCAGCAAGGACTTCGAACGGCCCCAAGAAATTATTGGAACAGTGGACATGGAACGATGGGTAAGCGCAAAGCCGCAGCGCAACCGACAGGTAGCGAAATGGCCAACACTCTTGACTCTTTCTTGGTTAGGGCTGCAAACGAGCTATCTCTAGAAATTGAGCTTAAGGAGCTTCGTCTCTCCTTGGAGTAGAGAAGGAGGAATGGCCCACCGTTACAGCCCATTTTATTTCCCCCAGACCCCACTGGCCGAGGATGCAAATATTTGCGTTACTTCTAACTGTCCTTTGACCATGATCCCGATTGTTTTGCGCCAACCAGACTCCCCTGTGTCGAACGAGTCAGCAATCGGCCCAGTGGTCAAGAGGAAGCGTCATGCAGGGAAACAGAAATCCAAAACCCAGAGGGCGATGAGAGCGGGTAAAACTCCCCAAGAGCTTTTGGCCCCAGCCACGCTGCCTACGGAAGGAGCCTTTTTGGTGGAGATATGCGAGGACATGATTGTAAAAATGGAACAGATGGTTCTTTCCCAATTTAAGCCGCCATCTTGTAGATTGGGGAAGATTGGGGAGAAAATAGAGCTCCTTGTAAATGGTTGCTCCACTTGTACATATGGTATCTCCCCGAGTTTGTCTCAGCCTCCTGTTCTAGGACGTGCCCCAGGGCCTTCGGGGGATCTAGTTGGGGGGGACTATAATTCATGAGAGGCAAGCCAGGTTAAACGTCTAGATCCTATGATATTACCTACCACTCTTCAACACATCTACCCTCCTCCCCCCACTAATCCCACCTTTGACCGCCACAACTAACCTCTTTCAGGGGAAAAATGAAACATCTATTCAGGCTACACAACCCAACTAACAAATAGCAGGAGGAGTAGAAGGGCTGGGGAGGGAGGTAGCTTCGACACTAGAGTTTCCTCCTGCTGGAATAAGACAGATACACACATTGGATCTCCCCCAGCAGCGCTTCCTTATTTCCTGGTCCTGGTTATTGTACCCCCACTAAGCATGGGCCAAAGGGAATCAATGGATCAGTTACTGGTTAAAGCCTTACACTGGTTTAATACCCATCTCAAAGGCTAGGTTTTGTGGGGCAGCAGTTTGGACAAGCATATCTTCATGGCTAGGAGGGTTGGGTTGGTTGGGATCCTCCATTAAAGACTCTAACGGTGGTCTCCACAAACGCCCTTTTGTTCTCCACACAGATCAATGTCTTTCCTTTAATGAAATTCTATAGACCTACACCACCTGACCCTCCATACCCAAAGACCCTTAAATAATCCTCTATGGCCGCCCTCATTAGAAATACAGGATCCCCCCAGCCCTTATAGACCGATGACAAGATTTAAGTTATCTGTCCGATCTTGAAGCCTGTGATTGACTACATGATGGGGGTACAAAAGGTACTTTAATTGCCACCAGTGAGCTCCCAAATATCCCAGGTGCACAGTTACTGGGGACTGGAATAAACCATCTAGGGGGGAAGTAGCTGATAACTTACCCAGCACTACGGACCCAATAAGTAACTCAGGAGCACTGTCCCCTGTAAATTGGATGTGCCAACAAATGAGTGGGGTACATCTAGCCACGTGGAATATTGCAGGCACTGCAACTAAGATGGCTAATGCTGAGTGGCTAGTGATATGGCAGAATCGAGACACAATATGTCTCCAGGAGACATAGGCATTAGACCCAATATTTATTCATGGTTATTGAAACTACTAAACATTTGTGGTCCTCTCTCTGGCAGGAAGAGCTAAAGGGGGCTTAGTAACTTTAATTTCCAACACACTTGCTATTAAGGTTGTTAAATTTAAAAACTCTTCCCCGTATTGCCACTTCTACGTTTTGGAAGGACAGCAGCAGTTTTGGAAACTAATAAACTATTACAACAATAATTTTGGTGGTAGCATGGCGGCGGTTCTAGACTTATTGGAAAAGGGACTGGCAAATTTTACAATGTCATTAACGTACAAATATTTTAACATCATATGGCTAGGCGATTTTAACTCCCCAAAAACAACAATATAATCCGTAGTCTAAAGAGAACCGTGCTTCTAGATACAATTCTGAAGACACTAACAGCCTATAGTGCTGACATGTTTATTAATAGCAAAGGATACAAAAGGAAGAATCAAGATGCAGAGAAGATGATTAGTATACAGAATAAAGGGGTTTAGCTAGAACCACCTCGGGATTAATGGTGTCCCATCATCACACTTTCAAGTGGACAGTGTCATCATCTAGGGTTCCAAACAACTCTCTCACATCCTTCCTCGATCCAGGAGGAGAACAGAAAGAATGAGTTGTATCCTCCTGTGGGAATCTCACAAGAGAAAACAGATATAGAAGGGACTCTTTATTTTTTTATTTTTTTATATATATATCGAATTTTCTTAAGTGCAGTGCAAGAAAATGAACAAAAAGTGTGATTTAAAATAGGATAGACAACAGAAATGGAGTATAATGATATTCCTCTTTTTTTATAATCTCTGAATTGTTTTCCTGCGTAAAAACAGTGCAAAAATGAAAAAAGCACTTGTGAACTAATCACTGCTTATACGGTCGACATGTTTCAGCCAATAGGATAATTCTCCCTGACTTTCTTCAGGACCTAGACGCATACCTCTTTGTCACTGCAATTTATAATTCTTCATACATACAGTTTAGACTTTACTATATCAGTATTCGGATCCTCTGTACAAGCATGATGTTTTTATGACATCTGAAAAACAAGTGAGGACAAAATAAAATACATCTGCATCTTGTAACCTTAAACCTTTGCGGCCCATATTTCTTTGGAGAAAGCTTACCAGTGCATGTTGAAGACTAGACCTCACCTCTCTGAGCATCAGCTCAAGTATGAAGAGGCCCTGCTCTGTGGGATAATCATAATCCAACAACAGTTGTAGCGAAAAACAAAATATCTATGCATGGCTGTAGCTACATCTTGTGCCATCAAACCATTCATTACTGTAAAAAGCATACTGTTCAGAACCCATAACAAGAGTCAAGAAATATCCCCGGCTCAGCATACAAACATAGAATTTGATAAAGTCAAAAATTATTAAAATCGATTCTGAAACTGATATCTTCCTATCACAAAGTTGGGGAAGAGAAATTTTCATCATTTGTTTAATCTTTCTTCTTTCACGTTTAAAAAGTGTTACATGCCTGGGTGAAGCCCTATTTGTAAGCTTAACTTGATCAAACAGGAAATACTACTCAAGCGTATGTGGAGTTGTCTGCAATCAATCATTAGATCTTGTCTTTTTATTTACTAGGGCGCCTAAAGTGTTTGGTTCTTCTTTGTTGTTAAAAGATACTGAAGGCAGTTTCTCTGTGGGGGGGAGCGGTGCGTGTTGCATTGCCTACATGCTTTCCTTCCACCTACTGTGGAGGCCTCGCGACCTCAGATATTCTTTCATATTACCAGGCCTCGCACCTGTTAGTCCTTAACAAGTGGTGGTATGGGGACAGAAGGGACCCGGCCTATGCATTGGAGCGGCACCTAATAGGGCATTACACTCTTCACACAATCCTCTACTCAGCAACGCTGCGCGGGGCATTGCCACCAGTGACAAAGGTAGTCTTCCAAATTTGGCGGCAATCTCTGAGACGCACGGGGTGGTGGAATACACTATCGGGAGAAACTCCCCTGTGGAACAATGGACGCCTGCCACACCTGGCGGGCCTGCAGGGCTTTCGGGGATGGGATGCATTATGTATTTCCACCCTGGGAGATGTCGTGCGGGATGGGTCCATCAAATCATTCCGAAATCTGCAAGTGGAATTTTGCATGCCCCAGTCACAGTTCTACCGGTACCTCCAGCTCCGACATGTGCTTGCCCCCAGCCTGGAAGGCCTTGACTCTATCCCCAAGCTTAGCCTGTTGGAGGCGAAGGTCTTCATAGGTGAACTGGAGACCAAAAAGATATTGCGGATGTATCAGACCCTGGTCACCCGCAGTGCATCTAATCTGGAGAAGCTATGGGGGGCGGGGGAAGAGGATGTGGGTACATTGGAGGAAGAGGACTGGAAGGAGGCCCTACCGCTCCTCGGGGGGCTGCCATAGCGATGCGTCTTGCCCTCATCCAATTTAAGTACCTCCACCGGGTTTATTTCACTCTGGTTCAACTGTGGCGGGCGGGCCTGATTGCATCCCCGGAATGCCTCCGGTGTTGTGAGGTGGAGGGCACATTTCTACACACAGTCTGCAATGCTTAACGCTGGACTGTTTCTGGAGAGGAGTACTCTCCTGCCTATATAAGGTCCTGGGGTGGTCGCTCCTATGTACTCCACAGTTCGTCCTGCTGCATGTGATGGAAGGGATCGGGGGCAATGTTTATAAACGGCATCTCCTGCAGCTGGGCCTCACATTGGCGAAACGCGACATTGCCAAAATGTGGAAGGATACATGGGCCCCCTCGGTGGCCGCTTGGAAAAATGGCCTTGGCTAGCGAAGGAGACATTTACTATAATTGGAAAGCCATGTTAATCTTTAGTTCTACCCTTACCTGAGCTCCCGAAATTATTATGAAAATTATGCGAAGCAGGTTTGACACGACACAGGATTCCTATAACTTATGTGCTAATCTTAATTGGTTTTATGAGCCCCCGAAGGGTGGCTCTTTTAATTGAAATCACTTCTTTCAGCAATTTATTAATTAATCCGGTAACTAGGAATCTGTAGCACTTTATTTGACTCTTGCGTTTGTTGCACAAAGTACAGACACTGAACTGCAAATATTTACACAGTCCAAACCTATACCCCACTGTGTTGGGGCTGTATTTTGTATCTTGCTATTTTAATTTTCAGTTTTCATTAGTTTTATTTTACTACAAAGGATGATATTATCATAATTTGTATACTTTTATTATCTATGTTTTTATATTAAATCAAATAAAGTTTATTTGATTGGTTGAGTTTGTCAAAAATGTACATAAAAAGAGGCACGGGATCTGGCGCAATAATACTCCCCAAATGTGCTTTTGAAGGAGAAGCAATGTTCTGCCCAATACCACACAGTATGTATTCATGGCATTGGCACTGTTATGCTGCCTCTAAACCAGGGGTGTGTAAAGTTACCATGCTTGGACCTCTGCAAGCTGCTGACATAATTTCACAAAATCACAGAAGTAGCATATGGGGGCTCTGATGCCATTTTACCCCATAAATTGCTAAGATTACCATTTTTTATTAGTAAATAGCTGCACAATATCATTTACATTTGCAGTCACGAATGTTCACTTGATAATATTAATTTCGTTAATTTACTTAAGGTGTTATTATATTATTAATTCTTTCACTCAGATCACTCAGGAAAAATCTGCCTTTTTGACAGGTCTTCCAGATAAGGAGAAACTGTACCTAAGTGAATAGAAACTACGAGCAATCTGATACTCTGTCGAAAACATTACTAGGCTGCCACTATCAACCCAAGTTAGTACAACAGCTAGAAAAAGGTCAAGGAACTATATAGAAGCATCACTGATTGGTAAACTATTGTAAGGCTAGAAGCGAGAAACTCATGTTGGAAATAGTATTCGCAACCCCTAGCATATTTAAACAAAGCAGTAAAAGATTTGGAAAAATCTCTCTTCACCATCAGAAGTGGAAGGAATCTTAGGGATCATTTGGTCCACACAAGATTCAGAAAACAGAATGTGCCAAATACACAAATAACTCTACATACACTTCCACGGGTCACAGGTCACCAATCCAGCTTACCTTAATCACATGGAATTACCTCAAAATCCTTTGTGATTAGGTGAATTTATGTGGAATGCATCATGCGCATGTAGCGTCAGAAAAATTACACTGATGACACAATGCACATTAAAAAACAGTGCAAACGGCATGTCATTGCATGACCATTTCATTTTTGAAGCCCCTGCTCCTGCCTAGCTTCATATTCCTGCTTCCTTAGGCCCCGTACAACCTAATTTACCCTGTTCCTCTCCACCTGTTACCTTTTTTATGATATTTACTCTTTTTTTTATTTGAGTCCCATACCCCTGTGGCAGACTGCGGCATGAGTGGGTGATGTTTGGCAAGGCAGAGGTGGTAGCACTAGTTTTTTATGTGCAACACCACCTCCCCCTCATGGTGGCAGCAGGTGACTGCGGGGGGAGCGCTGCACTGCATGCTCAACTAGACCAGTGTCTTCTGCACCTAGCAGCAAGTGACACACTGCTGGGCCAACATAATCGACTGGGAGCATGGCCTGTTGGACCATTTGGGAGTGGAAGTGGCAGGGCTAGGTAATTTATGTTCTGGAAAAATTGGGTTTTAATATTATACTTATGACATTTCAGGTAGTATTACTTCACATGTAAGTTTATATGTGTGTGAGGTGTGTATGTGTGTGTGTGTATATATATATATATATATATATATACATATATATATATATATATATACATAGATATATATATATTCACTGAAAAAAACCATAGCTTTCAGGCACGTTATAGTTAGAAATTAGCATTTAAAAAACCTTATAAATTCACTGAAAAACCATAGGTTTCATGGACGTTATAGTTGGTTGGACATTTCACTCGTACATACCAGAGAAATTCTGCTGTTATAGTTAGTTCAGCTAACTATAACTCGCCCCCTGCAATGCACTGCTGATGATGTCACATATTACATCATTCATGACATGGTCAGTTACATCACTGATGACATCTCAAACGACATCACTGATGACTTCATCCAGTGAATGTATGTTTGTATAAAGTTTAAATATGTTTTATATATATGCCAAGGTGTATTGAAGAATGAGTGGGTGTATAAGTGTCTGGATGGAGGATATTGTAGGTGCGTGACTGACTGTTTAAGTGAGTGATTACATGTGTCTTACTGAATGCATGGGTTAGTGACTAAACTGTGTGAATGTCTGTATCAGTCTGCCTGTTGTTGTGTAAGCTGCTGCATGGGTTGGTCAGTAGCTACATGAGTGTCTATATGGGCTATTGATTGGTTGCCTGAGTATTTGTTTGGGAGACTGAGTGTGTGTGTGGGTAGGAGATGTGTGACTCTGTGCATAGATTTGTGAGTGGTTGATTCACTGGGTGTATGGGTTCAAGAGTGCATGTGGAAACAGCTGTATGGGTGGATGAGTGTGTGAATGGGTGTGTTGTTGAGTGAATGGATGTTTCAGTGGTACATGTCCAAGTAACTACATATGTAAAAGGTCGTGCATGTGACAGTTGGAGTATATAAATGACTATGCGTGAGAGTCAGTGATTGTGAGAGTGGCTGTATAGATGAGTGTGTACTTCCATCAGTGATTATATAAGAGAGTTAGTATGCATTAGTATCTGTATGAATAAGTGAGGTGGTGTGTAGATAACTGTATAGGTGAGTAAATTTGAGTGTGATTGATTCTTTGCATGACTGACTAGGTGTGTGAGTAACTCCATGGATGAGTGGTGGTGTGTGAGTGTCTGTATAGGTGTATGAGTGCATATGATAGTGTTGTAATGAAGAGTGACGGCATGTATGAGTGAGTGTATGGGTGAATGAGTGGATGTGTGTGTAGACCTAGGAATCAGTGAGTGCATATGTAGTAACTGGTACTGATCTTTCAATGGTTTTGAAAATGGTAGTCTGTATTTTAAAAATTGGGTGTATCAAAGGTTATATTAGAGTGTGAGAAGGTGCATGAGATTCTCATGTGGATGATGTGATCAGTGATGTCATCAGTGATGTCATGTGAGATGTCATCAGTGATGTCATCAATGATGTCACTGACCTTCTCATGAATGATATAATATGTGATGTCATCAGCAGTGCATTGCGGGGCGCGCATTATAGTTAGCTGAACTAACGAAAACGGCAAATTTCTATGTTTTTTTATGAGTGAAATGTCCAACTAACTATATCGTCCCTGAAGTCTATAGTTTTTTCAGTGAATTTCTAAGGTTTTTTAAATGCTAATTTCTAACTTTAATGGGCCTGAATCCTATGGTTTTTTCAGTGAATTCCAATGTTTTTTAATGCTAATTTCTAACTATAACGTCCCTGAAACCTATGTTTTTTTCTGTGAATCCCATCTCTGGGGCCAGCCATTTCCATGGGGGGAGTCCCAATTGCCCCTCAGTCCCGCCTCCTGCGGTAGCTGGCATTGCTTTCCCACAAGGGGAGCTGCTGACATGCAGCTCCCCTTGTGGAAAAGCAATCTGCTTTGGATTTTGGAAGCGAGAGCAGGAAACCTGCTCTCGCTTCCAAAATCCAAACCAGAGTTTGCTACGACAGGGCAGCTCTGTGGCACTTACTGGAGGTACCTGGTGGGCTAGTTGGACCCCAGGGGCCCTCAGGATTCAAGGGAACTTAATCCCCCAACTTAAAACGCACCACAGGGTGCGTTTGCACGGTGGTGAAGGGAGGGGGCACGGTCTAAGTGACATATGTGCAAACACGTCTTGTGGTACGTTTTAAGTAGGGGAATTAATACCCCTTCAATCCTGATGGCCCCTGGGGGCCAACTAGCTCACCAGGTGCCTCCAGTAAGTGCCACAGGCCTGCATTGCAGGGAGATGGTCCAGGCCACACCCCTTTTGACACCTCTCTGCAATGCAGCTCTGTGGTGCTTACTGGAGGTACGTAGTGAGCCAGTTGGACCCCAAGGGCCCTCAGGATTCAAGGGGACTTAATACCCCAACTTACAACGCACCAGGGGGCGTGTTTGCAGAGTGGTGGAGAAAGGGTGCATGAACTTTGTCTACCTCTCACCAATCCCACTGTGTGGGGCTTACTGGAGGTAAAAGGTAGGCTAGTTGGCCCCTAAAGGACCCCCAGCAGTGAAGGGGACTTCATTCCCCATCCAAGAGCGGGCCAGGGAGAGCTTGTAGAGTGGTGGGTGGGCTAAATGGGCATGGCCTGGTACGAGTACTTACCAATGCTGCTGTGTGGGACTGACTGGAGGTAATAGTCTGGAAAGTTGACCCCAAGGATGTCCTTGGGGGCCGACTACCCCTCTTGTTACCTCCAGTAAGTCTCACACGTGGGATTGCTAAGACGTCTTCGGAGGCCATGGCCCCCTTTCTCTACCACTCTGCAAATGTGTCTCGTGGCAGACTCTCATTCATAAAGTTACTCACACACCTATCAGTCATGGAAATAATCAATAACACTTTCATTACTCACCTGTACAGTTAGACACACACCACCTCACTTATTTAAACATATACTAACACATACTTACACTCTAATACAATAACTAATACAAGCATGCACTGATCCATACAGCCACTCTCAAAATCACTCACTCTCACATATAGTCATTTATACACTCTAACACTCACATATATTGCCTTTCACATATGCAGTTATTCACACATGTTCCACTGAGGCATACATTTACTCACCAACACACCCATATGCACACTCACCCAGCCATACAGCCCTTCACAGATACACTCTTGAACCCATACACCCAGTGAATCATCCACTCACACATCTATGCACCGAGTCACATACCCCCACCCACCCACACAGACACTCAGGCACCCATACAGATACTCAGACAATCAATCAATAGCCCATATAGATCATCATTTAGCTACTCACCAACCCATGCAACCGCTTACATGCCAACTGACAACCCAAACTGTGTGAATGTCTGTATCAGTCGCTAACACATGCATTAAGTAAGGCACAATTAATCACTCACTTATGAAGTCAGTCACACACCTACTAAATCATCCATCCTGACTACATTAGAGATGTCATCATTTATGTCATCAGTGATATCATTGACCATGTCATGAAAGATGTAATATGTGACGTCATCAGCATTGCGGGTGTGCGAGTTATAGTTAGCTCAACTAACTATAACGGGGGAATTTCTATGGTTTTGTATGAGTGAAATATCCAACTAACTATATTGTCCCTGAAACCTATGTTTTTTTCAGCGAATATATCTATATATATAAAAAAACGAAGGTATGTCTGACTGTCTGTTTGTTCTTTATGCATTACTACACCAATAAGCCGATCGCCATGAAACTTTTGGAAGTTGTTGAGTACACTGCCGCAAAGGTTTCTGGCATACATTTTTTTAAAATATCAGCCCCCCAGGGCCCTCATAATCTTTCGAATACTGATGTACGTACCAGATGGAAAAACAACAAATCGTGTATCCACAAACACTCGATTAAATAAATAGAATTAAAACACCATTCATCCGATCGCCATGAAACTTTGGGAAGTTGTTGGGAACACTCCCGCAAAGATTTCTGGCATACATTTTTTTTAAATATCGGCCCCCCAGGGGCCCTCATAATCTTTCAAATACTGGTGTACGCACAAGACGGAAAAACAAAAAAAGTGTATCCACAAGCACTCGAATAAATAAATAGAATTGAAACAGCATTCATCCGATCGCCAGGAAACTTTGGGAAGTTGTTGAGTACACTCCCGCAAAGGTTCCTGGCATAAAATTTTTTTAAATATCGGCCGTCCGGGGCCCTCATAATCTTTCGAATACTGATGTACGCACAAGATGGAAAAACAAAAAATCATGTATCCACAAGCACTCAAATAAATAAATAAATAAAATTAAAACAGCATTCATCCGATCGCCAGGAAACTTTGGGAAGTTGTTGAGTACACTCCCGCGAAGGTTTCTGGCATAATTTTTTTTTAAAAATCGGCCCCCCAGAGCCCTCATAATCTTTCGAATACTGATGTACGCACCAGACGGAAAAACAAAAAATTGTGTATCCACAAGCACTCGAATAAATAAATAGAATTGAAACGACACTTTGAAATGTTTTCCATATTAAAATGAATACGTTTCAATAAAAAAGACACAATGTAAATTGAATGTTATCATAATGAGTTTCCTTGAATTTCCTTTCTTCGGAGATCGCAGCAATGCACGACGGGTAAGCTAGTATATATATATATATCTCTCACTGGGCTAGCTGCTTCGTCACATGCCCCCGCGGAGATGAATCTTGGGCTGAGCGGTTTATGCGGTTGGGGACTGAAGGAGACTCTTGAACGCGCAAGTCATGGGACAAGGGGAGGCGCTGCACGCCGTCCCGTTTGCTGGCAATTCCTGCGAATATCACCACCTGGGGATCCCGATACTATTCTGGTGCATTCTGGGTCCTGTAGTTGTTGCACCGATGAGGCAATCTACATCAGGTGGAGCCCTGAGGGGGAGGAACAGAGACAGCCTATCCATAAAAGCGGGACATTTAAAGGCGTGGACATTCCCCTGCCCATTATTCCACACGGCGCTGATGAAGGCAAATGACGCCGAAATGCATTCGCCCTCTGTGGCATTTTGTGAAATAAAGAGACTCCGGTTTGTCCCCGATGTGGCCTCCGCCTTTTCTTTTGGGGAAGGATTGCGCAGCATTTATCCACGCCGGCCAGAGGCGTGTCTGGAGACCCCCGCATTACCAAGTGGCCTCACCATTTCTGGCATCTGCTTCGGCAACTGTACTCGGTCAAGATATTGGCAAGGTTTGGTCCACCACGACGCCTGAGATGAAGAGAAGCGGTGCAGAGGTCACAGTGCCTCTCACTGGGCTAGCTGCTTCGTCACATGCCCCCGCGGAGATGAATCTTGGGCTGAGCGGTTTATGCGGTTGGGGACTGAAGGAGACTCTTGAACGCGCAAGTCATGGGACAAGGGGAGGCGCTGCACGCCGTCCCGTTTGCTGGCAATTCCTGCGAATATCACCACCTGGGGATCCCGATACTATTCTGGTGCATTCTGGGTCCTGTAGTTGTTGCACCGATGAGGCAATCTACATCAGGTGGAGCCCTGAGGGGGAGGAACAGAGACAGCCTATCCATAAAAGCGGGACATTTAAAGGCGTGGACATTCCCCTGCCCATTATTCCACACGGCGCTGATGAAGGCAAATGACGCCGAAATGCATTCGCCCTCTGTGGCATTTTGTGAAATAAAGAGACTCCGGTTTGTCCCCGATGTGGCCTCCGCCTTTTCTTTTGGGGAAGGATTGCGCAGCATATATATATATATATATATACGAAAGTAGTTCCTATATTCCCGATAGGCTCTGCACATTGGAATAATATATCCTGCAGCTTAGACGTAGGACTGAAGTCGACTAGGGCTCTGCCGAATATATTAGACTTAATTGTGAGTGCCTGCTAGCTCAGAGGTCACTAGAAACTTTCTTGAATAAACAAGAAGGGATTAGTCTCTGACAACCATATAACATGACAACTTTGTTTCCCCAGAATGAAACGTATCTCTAGAGTCACGGAAACAATAGATGGCTATTTCACTCAGTCAAATGTGCATGCTTCGTTTCACCAGAGTTGCTTAGAAATAGAGAGACAGGCGTTTTCAATAAAAGTATTTATTGAACAGTCTTATTTCTTAAGCATAAGAAAATGCACTGCTACAATTGATATGCTAGTTAAGAAGTACACTGCATATAATACGAATAGTATTATAAAATAGTACTGTAAAAGCATTATATGGTTTCTGAGCCATATATATAAAATACATACAATGATAAAATAGTGGTTAAAAGTACTCAACTGGTGCTTCTAACATACGCCTACCCTGGTGGACCTAACCTAAGCTTAGTACGAGGGAGGAATAAGTGAGGAGTAGTTTAGATTTTAGTATTTCTCTGCCAAGAATCATACGAAACCAGTGAAATTCCCTGTTATAGTTAGTTCAGCTAACGATAACTCGCGCCCCGCATTGCACTGCTGATAACGTCACATGTTACATCACTCATGACATGGTCAGTGACATCACTCATGACATCACTGATGACATCTCAAATTTCATCACTGATGACATCACTGATGACATCATCTAGTGACTGTGTGTTTCTGTAAAGTTTAAATATGTTTAATTTATATAGGGAAAGGCGTGTTTAAGAATGAGTGGCTGTATAAGTGTCTAAATGGATAATTTAGTGGGTGTGTGACTGACTCTATAAGTGAGTGATTAAAAGTATCTTACTAAATGCATGGGTTAGTAACTAAACTGTGTGAAGGATGGAGGCGGGGCCTGAGGTGACATGTATGCAAACACACCCTGTGGCGCGTTTTAAGTTGGGGAATTGATTCCCCTTCAATCCTGAGGGCCCCTGGGGCCAACTAGCCCACCAGGTACCTCCAGTAAGCACCACTGTGCTGCGTTGCAGAGAGGTGGCCCAGGCCATGCCCCTTTTTATACCACTCAGCAACGCAGCTCTTTTTTTTTTTTAAATCGGCGTAATTCACGCTGGGATTGCGCGTTTTAATTTAATGAGGCCCTTGGGTTGGCTAGGTTCTGGGGGCATTTGTTGAAAAATATTAGCGGGGGCTCGCAGGAGTTGCGGTGTCCCGCTGTGGTCCGCACAGCCCTGGGGTTTCACTCATTTTGGGAGGGAGGTTGCGCGGCCCCCATCCCGGAGGCCGGTATGTGCTTATAACTGTGGCATCGTTTGACGAATCTTTATGAAATTATCCAAAAAGTCTCTTTTTTTTTATTAGGTCCTATATTGAAAGTTTGGGGGTGAATGGTGTAGGAGGGGTGAGAAAAAAGGGAGTCTCAAAACGTGTTTTCTCCATGCAGTTTCGATACAAAACTTTACAGAAGACTACAGGTGAAACTGCTGAATGGAATTACGGCATATTTGGCAGGGAGAAAGGTGATGGTCCAGAAAGCACGCTTTTGTTTAAATTGTGTAAATGTGTTCAGTAGTTTTTAAGAAATATCAAATAAAAAAATCGATATTTGAGAATTCTGACATGTGATTGGCTGAGGGGTTACAAGCACGAGCATGCGGCTCATTGGCTGTGAACTGTTAAAAGTAGGAAGTGTTGACAGCCATTTCGTTATTTACTCTGTTAGCTCGCATGTCTCTGCAAAGCAACACTGGCATCCGTGTGAGATATGCCATTCACGCTGACTCTCCTGATATAACTAGGTTGCGGCTATGGCTTTAGAAGCCCGTTTGTCGGCTCCCACCTCTCTACATTTTGCAAGCTAGTACATTGCTGTGGGGCACAGGTGTCCCTTTGTGAGACTGGGTGGGAACTGTTGATAAGTCACACTATATTAGCATAGAAAAGCCATTTTGTGATTGAGTCCGTCAGCTCGTATCTGTCCGAGGCAACTCAGAAAACATACCAGAGCTCTGTCTGTGAGAGATACCCCTTTTATGCTGCTTTTCGCTACATCAGTAGATGACGCACCCTGTTCCCATATCACCAGCATACCCCCAACAACCTTATTGGGCCCGCAAGTCTGCCTCCGCGAACTAGTGGTGGGCTCGCAGCTGTTTCGGTGGGACTTCTTGGGGCTGCAGTTGTATCTGTGAAGTCAAGACTGGAAACACACCGCAGGTCTCTCTCTGTGAGATACCCCTTCACGCTCTCTCTGCCCAACATCACCACTTCGCAGCTATGCCTTTAGAAGCCACAGCTCTCTACCTTTGCAAGCTACAACGCTGCTCTGCCTCTACATCTGCGAGCTATTACGCTGCTGTTCCTTTGGGAGCGGACGGCCCATAGTTCTCCCTCTGCGAGTCAAGCCCCCGGGCCACAGCTGTCCCCCTGTTCATAAGTCACACTACATGAGTATTGAAAAGCCATTTTGTGATTCAATCCATCAGCTGGCATCTGTCCGAGGCATTTCTGAAAACATACCAGAGTTCTTTCTCAGAGAGATACCCCTTTCATGCTGCATCTCCCAACATTAGCAGGTAACACACCCTCTTCCCACATCACCAGCATATCCCCAACAACCTTCTTGGACACGAAAGTGTCCCTGTGCAGTTGGACAAATAAGAATCTTAGTCATTTAGAGATTTACATATAAAACATTTTTTTTAAACAAAACAACAAATAAAACTATGTACAGCCGTGGCGTGCCATCGCTGGTCCATTTTTGATTCACAGCCTGCAAGACATAAAGAAAGATAAAATGGTACATCATGCGTCTAACAAAGGAGATAGAGAGAGAGAGAAAGTGAGAGAGAGGGAGAGGAAGAGAGAAAAGTGAGAGAGAGGAAGACAGAGAAAGAGTGAGAGCGAGAAAGAGAGAAATAGTAAGATACAAGAAAGAGAAACAGTGTGAGAGAGAGGAAGACAGACAAAGAAAGAATAAGAGAAAAAGAGTGAGCTACAAGGAAGAGATAAACAGTGTGAGAGAGAGGAAGAAAGAGAAAGAGAGAAAGAGTGAGATACGAGGAAGAGAGAAAGAGAGAATCAGTGTGAGAGAAAGGAAGACAGAGAGAAAGAGTGAGAGAGAGGAAGAGAGAGAGAGAAAGAGTGAGAGAGAGGAAGAGAGAGAAAGAGTTAGAGTGAGAGAGGAAGAGAGAAAGAATGAGAGAGAGGAAGGCAGCCAAAGAGGGAAAGAGTGAGACAGAGAGGAATACAATGAGAGAAACAGTGTGAGAGGTAGGAAGAGAGAGAGATAAAGAGAGAAACAGTGTGAGAAAGAGTAAGAGAGAGAAAGATAAAGAGTGAGATAGAGGAAGAGAGAAAGAAAGAATGAGACAGAGAAAAAAAAGTGTGAGAGAGAGAAAGGAAGAACTTGAGAGGTAGTGTTGACACTGGAGAAAATATTCGCAGCTCACCTTTGTGCCATCGGTGTGTCGCCAACCACGTGCCGGGAGATAGCGCAACCCTCAAGTTTAGTGATCTGAAAGATAGTATAGAATTAGAAATTGCAGAGTACATACAACTGTATACACGTAATTCTTTGTTTCGCTAATGCTCAATGAGGCTGGTGCACCGAATCCACTCCCACTGTTCGGAGGTGTCTATGCGCACTTGCGCGCCCAGATTGCTGCACACTATCTACTCCAACCCCGCAGAGCTGCTGAAAGAAGTCTCTGCTCACCTTGTGCCATTGGCATGTGTGTAAGAGGGTCCACCATGTGCCAAAGCAACTTTGTCATGCGTTCAGGATGGCCACGCATCATCGCAGATTTTTCGCCCGTTCAGCTTTGGTGGTGTTGGGGGGCTGAGTGAACGTCGATTTGTGAATCACAGCCTGTTAGATAAAAAACAAGATAAGATTGTGCGTCATGCGTGCATCAAAGGAGAAAGGTAGAGAGAAAGAAAGAAAGAGTGAGCAGTAGACTGAGAGAAACAGTGAGAGTGAGAGAAAGAGAGAGGGAAAAAGAAAGAAAGTGAGAAGAAGACAGAGAGAAAGAGTGAGAAAGACGAAGAGAGAGAGAGAGAGAAAGAGTGAGAAAGGAAGAGAAAGAGTGTGAGAAAGAGGACAAGAGAAACAGAGGACGAGTGAGAGAAACAGAGAGAGAGGAAGAGAGAGAAAGAGACAAACAGTGTAAGAGGAAGAGGGAGATAGAAAGAGTGTGAGGGAGAGAAATGAAGAGATGAGGCAGGACACTGAGTGCCCACACTGTGTACAAAACCGTCACAGCTTACCTTTACGCCACCACTCTGTCTCCAACCATGGGCCGTGCCCTTGTGGAACTCCCAAGCTCCCACATCTGAAGGATAGTACAGAATTAGTAATGGAAGAGCAGGGTTGGATTAGGATTCAAAATCAGCCTGGGCACGCTAAAAAAATAGTGGGCCACATTTGGATATTGCCTTTCCTCAAAACACTGCTTTGGTGAAATTTTATTTAAAAAAGGGGGTTGGGGGAGATACAAAGAAAAAACATGGATTTGTGTACACTGGTGTCTTAAAATCGAGTGAGGCCACTTCTGCTTAGGCCCCCTGCCCTGCTAAGTATGCATACATTAATGGACGGCCCTGCTAGAGAAAGAAAGTGATACTTCTGCCTGTTGTTAAACTTGAGGTAATGACGCCCATCTTTCTCCAGAAAGGCCATTCCGACAACCACTGGGCTGCTGGCTGTATACAAACAACAGCGACATCGCCCAAATCTGCCCCTCAGACTGTTCCAAAAAGCAGCCGACAGTTGGACATCAGCACCGGCCCCTTGGGCATTGCACCAGTGCTTGCGTTACCAATCAGACACTGTGGCAGAGTATATACGAATGTGTACACCTAAATTGCTCTGCTGTCTTTCTGCATTCAGGCTGCTGTATCCCATCCTCTCCCGCTGCCCAGAGGTATGTGCACGACGCTGCGTACCAAGACCTCACTGCTCACCTTTTCTGAGTCTTGATATCGCCGTGGCAAAGGACATACTAGTGCACTTATCATCATCGCAGGTTGTACACCCGCTCAGTGCTTGTGGTGCTACTAACTCAGTGAGAAGTGAGGCCTCGCACTCTAAACTTTAAAATGGGAGAGAGCACGTGCGCCTGATTTTTTATATTGGGAGGGTCAAGTGTCCTGTGACGCCTTTGCTGGATGGGTGTGGTGTGGGTGTATTCCAACCGTGAGGGAGTGGCTTTGGAATCAGTGTTGCCAGATTGGGCTACATCATGCAAAATTTGGCTATATTTTTCTGGTTGTGTGGTAAAATTTTGGTTTGTAATAGCTGCCACATTATAAATGTATATACAAAGCTCCAGCAAAGTAGTATGTTAAAGCGCTTTATAAGACAAATATTTACTTGGCATACTGCTGCAACATCAATTCCAATGCATTCGCCGCCTGCTTGACGCTGTCCCTGCCCCTCCTTCTCGAAAGTAGCAATTTTGAGCTAGTTTGGGATACTTTTTAGTTGGCTTTGGGCTATATAAAGCTAAAAAATCTGACCACACTGGATGTGGGTGTTCGTTTTGGAATGCTACCATCACCTTGTTGCAAAAGCCAAAGTGTCACTCTGTGAGCCAAGTCCCACAATATGGCCAACATGGAAGGTACAGGGAATTACTGATCCTATATTCATCCATATCTCCACACAAGAAAGATGGTGGACATGAGACATCTGTGTAGATATGAATGTTTATTGCACATTCACTGGAGTGTTGCAGCTGTAGCAATACATGGCCATGGAAAGTTGAAGTTTCACTTTTTGGCACATGGAGAGCTGCTAATTAGAGACAAGGTCGTTGGCGGAGTTAGGCTGCGCCAACTTATGTACTTATACAATCACTCCGTCGATCCTCACGCACTTATAAATTCAGTATACACTCTCCTCGCAGTACTGTAATGATGCAGTCTCTACATACATACTTGTACAATGACCGAGACAAAGTTTTCCACCACTGTCAAAGGTGAGATGGTAGCATACACTGTCCAGAGCAGTATGTAATGTGGTAGGGGGTAGGGGCAGCAAGTTGCATACATAAGGAACACACAGACACAGATAGATAGTGGAACTGGGTATGGGCACGTGCGCTCAACTCCTTTTTATTAACAGGGTCACATGTCCAGTGACGTCTTTGGTGGATGCGTGTGGGGTGATTGTAAGCCAACCCTCCATGAATGGTTGGTGGTGGCAACAAGTACAACAGTAATCGTTGGATCAGACACAGAGATTCAATCATAAAAGGTCAATGATTTGTGTTGCACTAAGGTATGGGTACCAGATATGAAATCATACAGAAAAGATTCTGTCGTAAAGGGTTCATGACTTGTGATACACTATGGTAGAACAGCAGATATGAAATTATACACAAAATATTGTATCAGAAAGGTTGCATGAGTTGTATTGCAGTGAGGTAGGGGCATCAGAAACATTGAGCATGTGCGCAGTCAGCGATGATGCGTGGTCCAGGGGGGCCGCACTGGGAGCAATGTCTCTTGTCTATTGAACTGCGTCATCCGCTATTGCGACTCAATGTGAATTGTGAGCCCTGCTGTCCGCAGTGTAGGTGGATGGAACAAAAGATGAAACATTTATGAAATACACTGTCGAAATATGTAGGTTTCAGGGACATTATAGCTACAAATTAGCATTTAAAAAACCTTTGAAATACACTGAAAAAACCATAGGTTTCAAGGACGTTATAGTTACAAATTAGCATTTAAAAAACCTTTGAAATTCACTGAAAAAAACCTAGGTTTCAAGGATGTTATAGTTACAAATGTTCATTTAGAAAACCTTTAAAATTCACTGAAAAAATATAGGTTTTGAGGACGTTATAGTTAGTTGGACATTTCACTCATACAAAACCATAGAAATGTCCCCGTTATAGTTAGTTGAGCTAACTATAACTTGCGCCCCCGCAATGCACTGCTGATGACAGTACAGATTACATCATTCATGATATGGTCAGTGACATCACTGATGACATCACTGATGATATCTCAAATGGCATCACTGATGACATCATCCACGGTGATAATCTGATGCACATCCTCATACCCTAATATAACCCACTCTAAAATACAGACTACCATTTTCCATACCATAGATACACCAATATCAGTTAGTACATACCCCCTCACTAATACTTAGGTCTACACACACATCCACTCATTCACCCATACAATCAGTCATACATGAAGTCACTCATCAATACAACACTATCACGTACACTCATATACCTACACAGACACTCACACACCAGCACTCATCCAGAGTTACTCACACATCTAGTCAGTCATGCAAAGAATCAATCACACTTCCATTTACTGACCTACAGAGTTATACACACAACAGATCACTTATTCAAACAGAAACAAACATATAAATACCCTCTCATGCAATCACTGATACAAGTACACACTCCTCTATACAGCCACTCTCACAATCACTGACTCTCACATATGGTCATTTATATACTCAAACTCTCACATACACTGCCTTTGACATATGTAGTTACTTTGACTTTTATTACTGAGACATCCATTCACTCAGTAACACACCCATAAACACACTGACACACCCATACAGCTGTTTCTACATGCACTATTGAACCCATTCAGCCAGTGAATCAATCACTCAAACATGTGTACACAGAGTCACACACCTTCCACGCACCCACGTACACACTCAGGTACCCATAAAAATACCCTGGCAACCAATCAATACCCATGTAGACACTCATGTAGCTACTGACCAACCCATGCAGCAGTTTATACAGCAGCAGACAAACTGATACAGACATTCACACAGTTTAGTCAGAAACCCATGCATTCAGTAAGACACATGCAATAACTCACTTAAACAGTCAGTCACACACCTACTAAATCCTCCATCCAGACACTTATACACTCACTCATTCTTCAAAACACCTTGGTGTGTGTGTGTGTGTGTGTGTGTGTGTGTGTGTATATATATATATATATATATATATATACATATATATATATATATATATATATATTCACTGAAAAAACCATAGGTTTACACCAGTTATAGTTAGGAATTAGCATTTAAAAAACCTATTAAATTCACTGAAAAAACCATAGGTTTCACACCAGTTATAGTTAGCTGGAAATTTTACTCGCATAAAACCATTGAAATTCCCACGTTATAGTTAGTTGGACTCACTATAACTTGCGCATGCAATGCACTGCTGATGACGTCACATATTACATCACTCATGACATGGTCAGTGACATCACTCATGACATCACTGATGACACCATCCAGTGAATGTGTGTCTTTCTGAAAAATAAATATGTGTTATATATGTATATGTAAAAGTTGATGGAAGAATAAATGTTTAAATAAGTGTTTACATGGATGTTTTTTTAAAAAAATTGATTGGTTAACTGGTTTATTAAGTGTATCTTAGTGAATACATATATTAGAGAGTAATGTTTGAACATTTAAATATATGTATTAGTGTTTCACTTTGTGTATAAGTGGCTGCATGGGTTGGTGAGTAGCTACATGTGTATGTATGTGGGTTATTAGATGTTTTTCTTAGTATCAGTATGAGTGTTTGTATGGTTTGGTGGAGGTATTACTTAGCACATAGATGCATGAATGACTGACTCTATGTATGTGTTTTGAAGACAGCATATGTGCAGGACTGTATGGGTGGATGAGTGTGTATATGTGTGTGTTAGTGAGTGAATGACTGTCTCACTAGTGTCTTTATCAGTAACTACATATGTTTTAATCTAGTATATGTGAATATTGATGTATATAAGTGAGTATATGTGAGAGTGAGGGATTGTAAGAGTTCCTGTTTAAATTAGTATGTGTTTCTATATGTGATTGTTTAAGACCGTAAGTATGTTTAAGTTTCCTTAGAAGTAAAGTGGTAGTGTGTGTATAGCTGTATATGCAAATAAATGGATGTTTAATAGTTTATTTGCATGTGTGAGTATGTGTGAGAGTATCTTTTGGATGACTGTCGGTGTGTAACAGGATGTATAGGTATATCACTACATATGATGAGTGAGTATATATATGAGTCACTATATAGAACTGTTGGTGAATGAGTGGATGTGTATATAGATGGTGGAATTATTGAATTGGTTGTTGTAACTGGTATGGGTATCTCCATTTTTTTTAAATTTGTTGTTTCTATTATTGAATATGTGTTTCAAGGGTTACATTACAGTGAAAGGAGGTCTGTCACTCTGTCACAAGGATGGTGTCATCAGTGATGTCATGAGTGATGTCACTGACCATGTCATGAGTGATGTAATATGTGACGTCATCAGCAGTGCATTGCACGCGCAAGTTATAGTGAGTCCAACTAACTATAACGGGGGAATTTCAATGGTTTTATGCAAGTAAAATTTCCAGCTAACTATAACTGGTGTGAAACCTATGGTTTTTTCAGTGAATTTAATAGGTTTTTTAAATGCTAATTCCTAACTATAACTGGTGTGAAACCTATGGTTTTTTCAGTGAATTTCATAGGTTTTTTAAATGCTAATTCCTAACTATATATAGGGCCTCAAACCTATGTTTTTTTCAGTGAATTTCATTGTTTTTTTAATAGCTAATTTCTATAGCTATGAAATATAATATTTTTTATAATAAATCCTATATTGTATATTTATGTAATACTATTTTTTATGTATATTTTTCTCTTTTGTTTTTAATTTTTTTGCCTTGGTGCGCTCCCGGTGTGCGTACCGGTGAACGCACGGGTAAGCGCAGTGTTATGGCGCGCCCCGGTGCGCGAACCAGTGAGCGTCCTGTTAGCGCCATTGCCGCGAACGAAAACAACATTGTGACGTATCGCATAGCCGCGTGATGCGTCTTATGCGCACAGCGTAAGCGCACCCGGAAGCGCCCGAACGCATACGATCGCGCAATGTAAGCGCCGCCGGGCGCCACCGGGGCGCGTAGCGTAAGCGCGTCGGGTCATGTGACCTAAAAATAACACTTTTCATTGGTTCAGATCAGTTTTGGTTTCCAAATGATGAAAGCCCGGATCATGTGACTTGAAAATAACACTTTTCATTGGTTCAGAACAGTTTTGTTTTCCAAATGATGAAAGCCCCCACTTTTTTTACTCATTCTCACTTTGTTCTTTGAGTGAGGAAGACCTGCTTTTTTCTTAGAGATATGGCTACAGTACTATCAGCAGCTGGAGCATCTGCCCCACCACCACCACCACCACCACCACCACAAGAACCACCAGAACATCACATTGGTGGTCAAGAAGAAGAGGAGGAGGAGGAGGAAGAGGAGGAAGAGAGAAGGCAGTTCCTGCCAGAAGACAATCCCCCATACAAACCTAGGGAGCACTTTATATGGGAGTTTTATAAAATCCCAAGGGGTTCCAAAAAAGTAAACGCTGCAAAGGTAACCTGTCTCATCTGTGGCGCTGTACTATCCAGGGGGAACCCTGCCAAAAAATATTCATTTGGCAATCTCACAATGATTCGCCACATGCAACGATGGCATCCCAACAACTATTCTGCAGCAGAGGTGAGAGAACTGTGCAGAAACCTTCCCCCATCGTCTTCCCGAACCTCAACAACCAAAGAACCCACTCCATCAGGTCCAGAGGCAAGGGAGATGGTGCCAAACATACAAACCAAGTTTGGTGGGTACAAAATAGTTTGCATTGTTTGTGGCAAAACAATTACCTATGGTGAGCAAAGTATAAATCTCATCAACCTTGCTGGTGACAACCACCAGTGCCGAAAGCAGCCATAATTTTTTCCTTTTTTTTTTTGCTCCAGTTGAGCCATTTATAATTCCCTGTTTTGTGTTTGTCCCCATAAAAAATACAAAAAAATATAAAATTCTTCATAAAAGCCAAAAAAAGTAAAAAATGTTCACAAAAACAATAAAAAAATATAAAACAACAAAAAGAATTTAAAAAAACAGTTCTTTTTAGAACTACCTCTAATTTATAAAAAAATGCTACATTTTGTGAAAACTCTGTCATTCTTTTTTCTCCAGGGTACGCGTACCGGTACGCTCCCCGGTGCGCGTACCGGGGCGCGCACCAAAAAAAAAAATTCAAAAAATAAAGGAGTGAGCATGAGGGAAAGACACAGGGAGAGTGATGTTAAGAGAAAGAGAGCTAGAGGGAGCAACACAGAGGGACTGTGTATTAGATAGTAAGACAGAGAGAAGGTGTAATAGGGTGTAAGTGAGAAAAGGAAAATGAAAAAGGGAGCAAAACAAGGGAAGAGAGAGGAAGAAAACTAAAGCATAGGTACTGGGAGAATGTGAGTGGGTGTTGAAAGTAAAGGGAAGGACAGTAAAGGATGGGGAATGAGGGGTAGTGATGGAACCGGAGTAAAGGAACAACGGTGAGGGAGGGTTAGAAAAGAGCAGTGACTGTAAGTAAAGAGGGGTAAAAGAGGGTGGATAAAAGTGAATAAGGGTAAGACATGGGGAGTGACAGAGAGAAAGGAGAGAGAGAGTAAAGGAAGGAGTGACTGAAAGGGAGTGAATGAAGCAGCAAAGAAAGGTAAGTGAGGGAGTGTGGGTGAGTTGTAGGGAGTGAACATGACGAAAGAGTATTGACAAAATGAGGGGACAGAGACAGCGACGGTAAGAGAGACAGAGTGAGGGAACGGAAGTGAGGAACTGTGAGGACAGATGGACTGAGAGAAGGAGTGACAGGAGTGAAGTAAATGATTAAGGGAAAAGGAATGAGTGAGGGAGCAAAGGAAGGGAACAGAGGGTAAGGGAAATAAAGCAGGGGGACTGAAAGAAGTTGAATGTGGGAGGGGAGTTAGGGAAAGGGGAGTAAACATGGAGGATAAGAATAAGTGAGGGAAGCAGAGTAAGGAAACAGGAGTGAGGTAGGGTGAGATAATAATAGTGAGGTTAAAGCAAAGGGTGATGACAAACTACATTTTTTTTAGTCACACTTACCATATAATTAATGTAACTTTAATTACATTTTTTACTACACTTTGTATCTGTGAAAAAGAGAAGAAAAAATAAGTTATAATTAGTAAAATATATATTTTAAAATAAAAGATGCAAATGAATAGGTTAAAAATCATAACAGTGTATTAAGAAATAAAGTACGAGTGAAAGACACAGAAAGGGAAATAAAGTAATGTAGAAGGACAAAAAGAGGGTAAAAGAAATAGAAGGAGAGCAAATTACTAAGAGTAAGGCGTATAGATTCACTGACAGAGAGGAAGAGAAGAAGAGAGAAATGAACTGAAGGTAAACAAGATACTAAAAGAATGTGAGTTAGCAAAACTAAATCAGGAAAAAGGAGTAAGTAAAAGAGGAATGACTAAGAGGGAAAGGAGTCTGATTGAGGATGCATTTACAAGAATGAGGAATGGAAGATGACTGAGAGTGAGTGAAGGGGAGTCACAGAGTGAAGGTATGAAGGGAGTGAGGATAATATAGAAGGATTGAGGGAAAAGGAGTGAGGAAGTTAGTAGACAGAGGGACTAAGGGAAGGACAAAGTGAAGTGGAGTACAATGAGTGAAGAAAGGAAAATGAGTAAGGGAGCAAAAGAAGGAAAGAGAGGGGAAGAGGACTAAAGCAGTGGTACTGAGAGAATGTGATTTGGTGATGAAAGTAAAGAAAAGGACACTGAAAGATAGGAAATGAGGGGTAGTAATGGAACCGGACTAAAAGAAATGGGGTGAAGAACGATGAGAGAGGAGCAGTGAAGTTGTTGTAAGAGAAATGATAGAAGGTAGATAAACACAAGTGAACATAACACAAGGAGAGTGAGGGACTGAGGACATAGAGGTAGTGAACGGAAAATAGAGAGAAGAGGTCAAAAGAAAGGAGCAAACAAAGATAAGCGAGGGAGAGTGGCTGAGTTATAGTGATAGAGTGCGACAATACTGGTGAGTGAGTAAAGAGGAATTACTAAAAGAGCAAAAGAGGAAAAGACGGAAAAGGGAAGTAAAACAGAGAGACTGAAAGCTGAAAAGTGATGCAAGGGAGAGAGGGGATGCAGACAGTTGAAATGGAAATGAGGGGTTGTGAAAGAAGTTGAGTAAACGAATGGGTGTGAAACAGAGAAACAGAGTGAGAGAAAGGCAGTGTGAGTGAGTAAAGAGAGCTGAAAGAGAGAGGAAAAAGGAAAACGAGTGTGAGACAATGGGAATACAATATAAATTACACAATACAAACTATAGAATAATTTGTACAACATGTTAGATAGTTTATTTTTGCTGTTCTCAGAACATATTGAATTTCACTAAAAACAGTGAGTTCAAACTATTCATCATATGACAGCGGGAAAAAAAACACAATCAAAAAGATTGTGTTAAAAAAAAACATATAAACTTACAAATCACATATGTACACTAATCTTTGATTCACTTACTTTTCCTTTAGGCCAAATAGTACATCATGAAGGTCCTTTTTGTTGGAAGGTACTCTGCTGTTCTCTAAAAATTCCATTTCATCGACTCTCTAGAAGAAAAGCTCCAAGAACATCTGAAATATGTTTCAATGTTTTCATATACTCGTTGTGTTCAGTCATGACTCTTTGCTCATTCCTTCACCTTTCCTTAAGGCCAAATAGTGTCAGATGTATCAATATATTTTCAAATTACTTAAAACAAACTCTAAAATTACCGTTTTCCCGACGTTCTGAAAGAAAGGCTCAAACAACATATTCACAATATTTGAATATTCATAATTCCACTCTGGCTCTCTCATGTTGAACATTTCCTATAATACTGATATCACTTACTATGCGATCCACTTACCGTACCTTTATGAGAACTATAATTTTTATATTAACTTCATCACTTTTACTCACAATATAATTTTAAACAGCAGACTAACTTTTATTAACTGCTCCTGTCTTCATAGGCCAATTACCTTTACTTAAATGTTGGTTCTAAAAACACTAGGTATGAATTTTTTAAGTCAAACGTTTGAAAGTCAAATGAGTATCATTACAGTTAGTCCAACCTTTTCGACATTTTAAATAGCATGTGTAATGCCCTGATGTTGTTGAAGGACCGTCATGATAAATAATAGCTACAGTTGCAAAAGTTCTTCCTGAAATTGATAACTGAGAAGCCACGAAATTTTTAATAGAAGTTGTCAATTTAGTTCCATCAGGTCTACATCGTTGGAACATTAAAATGACATACAGACCATAATTTTGTATAAATAATGTGGAGAGCATTGCAGACTTACATTGGGTACACACCATATTGTGATCAGCTGCTTTAACTAGATTATTAAAAGTTACTGATTTGCAGTCTGGTAAAGTCAAATATATAAATCTTTCGGTGTCTATTGTAGTACTACTTGATAAACTACAGTTGTCGCAGTCATGCTGCCATTGATAAGAAAGGCTAAAAAGATTTTTTATATCTACACCTTCATCTTCCAATAGATCAAACATATACATTAAAAATTCCTGACAATCCTGCTGAATATTCAGTGAAAATTGATTTTGACCAGAACATATGTCTAGAAGATTTCGAATTTCTGAAACACTTTATATTTTTGCTCTATCACTGCTACATTTCTCAAACACAGAATTCAATAAACAGCAGAATGTTTGATCCCGATTTTCAACAATCTGTTCTTGTAAATTGTGATGAAAAAAAACAACATTAAGCACTACATTAGCATAGCAGTTGACACCAGAACTGTTTTCAAACTGAAATCCAACATCTTCAACAGAATCCTTTTTCTTTCTGCTTACAATTACAGTTTCATCTACTTTTTGTCTTTTTGCTACTACCTCACTGCAATTATTCTCATTTCTTCTTTTTCGGCCTACCACACGTTTTTCAAACAGAGGATATTGAGGCAAATGTGGAGCATACTCTCTTCTTAACCTATTGTATTCTTTAACACAATCTAGATCTGCACAAATCTTTGTTTCATCACACTCAATCAAGTACAATCCTGATAAAGTTCTGACTCGTGATAATGCCACATATGCCATACCCTCTTTAAACACAGAACTTCCAATGTTCACCAAAGCACTATCTACCCTTAAACCTTGAGATTTATGAATTGTCACCGCATATGCCAAACAAACAGGAAACTGTTTTCAGCGAACATATAAGTCTTTCACAAGCAAAAATCTAGCTGAACAACGACAAATTTGTTCTATTTCATCAATGCCATCAAATTTAATTTTAAAAATTTCAATTCCATCTCTATTTTTGTAATTCACAAAATCAACAACATGACCCATTGCTCCATTTACCAGACCTCTTTCAACATTTAAATTCCTTCTCAAAATGATACAACAATTTAAACACACATTCAGAGTCTTTTCAAAACCAGCAGTTTTAGATATACTCTTCTCTAATGATTCCAATTTTGATTTCAAATTTTCTGACAAAATAATTGTTGCTCCCATATGCTCTATTTTATCTATAGCTTCCAGTTTCACAATCTCTTCATTTTCTAACTTTAACATTTTGTTGTTGAAGATGAAACATTCTTGCAGAGTTGGCATCAAACATATCCCAGATTTGTTCTCAGTAATTTTCTTACAAATATTCTCAGGAAGAATGTTTTCATTTGGATACAAATTTGAAATTAATCGTGCATGTAATGCTTCTTTCCCATGCTCACTTACTTTTCCGATTCTTACATCTTGTAGAATATTTTTATAATCTTCATCCTTTGCCTGTCGCATATTTTGAAGCAGTTCTGCATATTTGAAATTTAACCATATATTAACGTTTCCAATGCTTCCTAGGCACTTCCTGGTATCTTCATGTGTGAGCATTTTAAACACTGGTTGTCCCTTCACTGGAGTCAACTGCAGTAGATCTCCAAAAACAATAATGTGTTTTCCTCCAAATAAGACATCATAGTCTGTTCTAAGAATTTCTTGCATTCTCAAATGCACAAAAGCAAGCATTAGATTTGAGACCATGCTTACTTCATCAATGATAAGAAGTTTCATTTTCTTCAGGACTCTGGAAACTTCAGAACAAGCATCTCCAGATAGCTTGTGGTATTGTAATTTGTTATCATGCTCAACTGGTAGCATCAGTAAACGATGTAAAGTAATCCCTTTAATGTTATGTGCTGCAAGCCCAGTTAACTACATCATCTTGAGCTTGTTCCATAGCTCTTTCCACCTCATCCATGGCGTGGCAGCTTCATTTTGGATAATTGGTCCTCCTCGTGGATCCTGACTCAAAGAAGCAGAACTCTGACTGTCTTGAGAACTGTCTCTAGCAATCTCTACAGCAATTGTGGCTTCTTGCTCTATTTTTTCGTTCAACATTTGCAGATAATTTGGAAAATCAGGACATTCTATGGTATCCTTGGTTGCATTAAAAGAATCTTCGTAACAGAGAAAATCTCCAAGTAGTTCCTCTTCTGTACGCCATGGCTTAAAGAGTTGCAAAAGAGCTAAATAGTAAAATTCCCTTTTCTCTGGATTTTCGCAACTCAATTTTCGATGATTAATCAAATGGCCTTTTCTCTGCTTCACTAGACATACTTCACACCCAATGATAGCATATATTTCATTATTGATATCTTCTCTGATGGTCCTCTTATAAATATAGTTTTGCAGAACTTCATACAAACAACTGTTCTCAAGATGACTACTTCTATTTGAATAGTATGTATCCAACATGTTTGTCTTCAAAATATCTGTACTGTTTGGTTCTTTCTCCGCCAAATACTCAACTTCTTGTACAGATTTCAAAACTCGGTTTCGTGTTGCAGCAAGACCTAGACTCACCCAAATAATTGTTCTAGACTTGGCGTAGAGACTTGCTGATGATAACCGATCAGAACATTCATATGCTCCAATTTCTCGATGCGACAACATCTTCAAACTGAAACTGTAGAATTTTTTACTTATACTCTTTTCATGTGAAATGTCCTCCCACATTTCCTTCAGTTCTGTCTTTTCTTTTTTTGTGATGTAAGATGTCACATATCGAGCCACAGCAATAGAGTTGTCAGCAACAAACTGAATATCCATGTTAGCATTCCACATGGACAAAATCACTGGGTTGTAGTCGTTGATGTACTTGGACTCTTCTTTTCTTTTTAAATTGTATGTATTTTTTGGTGATTTCTTCGTCACAGTATGTCGCAGAGAATCTCTTTTCTTGAAATCTAGAGGCAAATAAACAACTCTTCCATTTAGTCCTCTCTGTCAATCTGAAGGAGGCAATGTCCCTATCTTAGGCTCCATGCGAACAATAGCCTGAAAAGTATGGACACATTGAATCAAAATAGATTCATATGTATTTAAATCCATCAATTCAGGAGGACTGTCTACCAACTCAAGAATATTATGAACAGCTCTAGCATGCATTCTGTTTTCATTTAATTTATTATAACAATATTTACAAATACGCTGATCAGAACTCAAATCAAAAGAATTCTCCACCAACAAAAAAGTTGCAAAATTCTTCCATTCACTATTATTTTCCATTTCACTTTCTGCACATAAATCAACTAACCTAGTCTGAATCTTATAATGAGTCCGTCGACAACACACACAAGTAAAATTAGGCCTTTCACTTGATTTCACCTTAAACTTGGTAATTTCCTGGTCAAACTTTTCTGTACTTGAAATGTGTACATTGTCTTCCACATTACCTTCTATTACTGTGTCAATTTCTACACTGTCCTCTTTTTCACCAAAGTAACAAATCTCAATATCTTCACAAATCTTCTTCACATCTAATTCAGTTCCATGCAAAAGAGAACTGTTTAACTGTTTAAGCTTAAGTGCTGGACTTTTTGCATAATACAACATTCTCACTAATTTCCTCATTTTGTTATGATGCACTGCTAACATCCTAAAACGATGAAAAACACTCTGACATACTTTTCTAGAAAGACAAGCCAGTGAATGCCCTTGCAAACCTGTGTTTTCTCTCACTCTGCAAGGATCTAAGTCTTGCAACATCTTCATTTTCTGTTTTAGACTTTTCTTACTATATGTAGGTAAGAAATTACGAAGCAAATCGATTGAATCCTGTCACACACTACAAATACTACTACACTTCCAAGTGTACACTGGACCCTTAGTACGTCTCCCTAAAACTTCATCAGTTAACACCTCTTCTGCATTTCTAGACACAAGTTTCTCTTTTTCAATCTCACAACCGTCTTTCACCTCATATGCTCGACCACTGGTGTCAACTGCATGTACCAAATCATTCTCCTGGAAGTAACTCTCCTCATTAAAAAATGGCTCACAACTTGAACTATGCATACATTCTCCAGAAAAAACTTAACAAAAATTAGTCCGATTAATTACTCTTTTGCATCTACTCTTTGATTTGAAAACATCAATTGTCTTGTTAAGTGTCCTAATTCTATTGATTACTAAAATAAATAATTTTTTCTTAAGTTCAAAAGCCTGATCAACAATCTTCTCTACACTTTTCTTTTTCTTATAAAAGCAGCTCTCTGTTTACCTTTTTTAATATTTTTTAACAAATTTAAAACCACCCTATTGTGAAACATTCGTTTACGAATGTCCCTAAATTGGTTTTGCCTTCTATTCCTATACATATTATTCTCTCCTGCTCCAGTAGTAACATTTTTGGGGGGCCTCTCCTTCCTTTTCAAATTTGCTCTCTCCTTCTGTATATTCACATCCTCATCAAAAAATTTTTTTGATCTACATATGTTCCGAAAGAAAGACTTAGTTGTCTTACCAGGAGCTTTTGTCCTGTTTTTTGATGTATTTGTTGTAGACGAGTGCTTTAATTCCGTTGCTGTTTTTGATTTTTTCCGCTTGGCATCTTTTCTTCTCCTCTGCCTTGAGGGCATATTTCTGCACCCCTGGACATGCCTCACCTCATCTGCACAATCTACTTCCTTATCTGAGGAAACACAGGTGACATGATTGTAAAAGGTTCAAATATATTTATGTAATCTTGCAGACACTATTTATTCCTTCTCAAAAATGTAAAAGCCATTCATTTGCTCCAAAATCGTGTTTGCAATAACATTTACGAAACACAGCGCAGGTCATATGTACAAGCATTCCATTTCACTACTGAAACCTCACTATTTTTCAAAATACAATTCTTCTATCTAGGAAATGTTGATACCAAACATTATTATTAAACTTAACAAAAAGCAGGAAGAAAAAAGCTCAATCTACTCCCTAATCTAGAGTAACACAAGTGACATGATTGTGAAAACTGCAAATATATTTATTTAATCATGCACACACTATTTATTCCTAGTCAAAAATGTAAAAGCTATCCATTTGCCCAAAAATCGTTTTTCAAATAAGATTTAAGAAACAGAGCGCAGGTCCTATGTACAAGCATTCCATTTCACTACTGAAACCTCACTATTTTACAAAATACATTTCCTCTCTCTTGCAAACATTGATACCAAGCATTATCGAAAACCATGACACAGTTCAACAAGAAAAAAGCTCAATCTGCTTCCTAATCTGAAGTAACACAGGTGACATCATTGTGAAAGCTTCAAATATATTTATTTAATCATTCAGACACTATTTATTCCTTCTCAAAAATGTAAAAGCCATTCATTTGCCCCAAAATCGTTTTTTAAATAACATTTAAGAAACACAGCACAGGTTCTATGTACAAGCATTCCATGTCACTACTGAAACTTCACAATTTTACAAAATACAATTCCTCTATGCAGCAAAAACTTTTTACCAAGCATTATCAAAAAACATGACACAAAGCAACATTAAAAAAACACATTTTGCTTCCAAATCTTCTCCATAGAATATACAAGTCTCTATCTATATTAAATGAATCATTACTCACCTTTACAACTGCTTTGGGAGATTGAGAACAGTGTCAGACACACACATATTTCTTTAGCAGAGCAAAAGGTATGTACTCCAGGCACTGCAACCATGAATGGCACAGAAAACCTCTAATTCTACACACATATCCCTCATGTTAACCAATTAAAACTCTTCCCTCTCTATTTTCAAACCAACACCCTTCCTCCCCTCAGCCCTTTCTACCTGTTACCATAGCAACTCCCTCCTCACTGAACTCTCAGGTTTAAAAGTTTATTCTACAATGTTGCAAATGAACTCAGCAAGGATGTTTGACCTCTCAATACACCAGCTTATCCGGTGCTATGTTTCTTTAATTGACTTTTTCTTAACCATTCAAATTACTTCTTTCACAGAACAGAACCATGCACCCTAACTTTCAGTTTTCAACCATCTGAATCCACCAATCATTACTTGTGATTCAAGAGCACTGAAACTCCACAGTTTTTTTTTGCAAACTCCTACTGTTCCAACTGCCATTTCTTTCCTACACTTCATCTGACTGCACCAGAACCTCCTCTCACCATGTATTCTGTCTGGATTATTGGACATAGCTACATCCACTGGGCTCAAAGGTATGCAGCTATCAGAAATTTTCACAACCTTGATTTACCAAATGTAGACATCAAGTGGATTGGCCAGAGAGGATTGAAATGTCATCAATTGATACCATTGGTGAAAACCTTTTACCATCTGCCACACCCTGACCTCATAATTTTGCACTGTGGTGGAAATGACCTAGGCACTTTGACTGGGGTAGGTCTGGAAATGCTTTTAAAGGATACCTGTGGGCAATTGATGACACTTTTTCCACAAACTGCCTTGGTATATTCCAATATATGCCAAAGACAGAAATGGAAGTGGTCCAACCAATTTTGTCCACAATTTGAGAAAGCACGGAAACATGTGAATAAATCTGTTTCTGCTTACATGAGAGACTATGGAATGGGTTCAATATACAACAACAACTTGCGTTACAACATGCAAGATATCTACAGAGGAGATGGTGTGCACTTCTCAGATGAGGGGAATAGAATATTCCTCCTAAATTTAAGACTGTGCATTGGAACCTACTTGTAAGTACCTAAATCAGCCACAGAACCCAAAAGTTCTTTTCAGGGCTACCCTACCTCTGATCACTCAAAATGATTACTTTACTCTAACTTTTTTCACTGTTTTTCACCAAAGTACGCTCCCCGGTACGCTCTCCGGTACGCGTACCGGGCGCTCCCCTCGCGAAAAAGTAAAAAAACCTAGGGGTCAGGGGGTGTCTACCTTGCCCCCTTTTACCCATTCCCAACGTTGTTTGTTCTCCATCTTGTGTCTAAAATCTACCGAAACACAAGATGGAGGACTCCCGTAGCGCTGCCGGTACGCGTACTGGGGCGCGCACCGGTGAGCGCTCCCAAAAAATTTTAAAAGTTAATTTACATAAAAACCACTGGAGAGACTTTCACCAAATATAGAATAGGCCCTACTACATACCAGTCCCTACCATTGTCCCAAATTTGGTGGAATGCCATTGAGCCATTTGGGCTGTAGCCCTGTCTAAATATCCTGAGGTAAATTACATGACAAAAACACATATGAAGTGTTAGAATTTACAACCAATTAAAATGTTGCTTTCATTTTCTATTTTTATTTCCTGACATTTGATTGGTTATGTACATGAATATAAATGAAAAATGAGAGGGAAACACGGCCATTTTGACTACAACTACCTGAGGTACATCTTTAAAGGATTTTCTCATTTATCTTCATCACCTTTCTATAAGGTAAGTTGTTAATTTGTAAGGGGCACTTTAAGTTAATTTGTAAAAACGTTTTCTGATAGTTATTTACTGTCCCTCTGTTATAGTTATAGATTAAGATAGGCTTCTCTGTTATAGTTATAGATTGAGTTAGGCTTCTCTGGTATAATTATGAACTTACTTAGGCTTCTTCACATACACTTTTTTATATTTCTACTTCCTGCCTGATACCATACACTGCCCAAAGATAACTTCACTGTTAAAAACTCAGAAGTACCTGTCTGAACTTAAACCCAACAGTGCTCTAACTCTACTGATATAGTTATTTTTTATGCAATTTACAGCAAGAAAATGGAAGACACACCACAGACCTTCAATATTTCTTTCGAAATTACTAATGATGAGATTCTTTTCGAAATTACCGATGAGGAAATTCTTCAAGAAGATTTTCTTGACTTCCTGGATGAGTCTCTTGACCAACAATTCATTGACTGTTTAGATAATATGGAATCATGCAATACAAATTTGGAGGAGATTCCGGATAATGAAATGTTGCAAGTGTTATTAAATTATGAAAATTCAGAACAATAAATGTATATTTAATAATTACAAATTGTTTGAGACATTATTCATTTTTATATATAATTCATGAAGTAGTACCAAAATGATTATAATATAAAGTGAGACTTACAGTGTACTGTGCAACTTTTTTGTGTTACATAGTAAGTTTGCTCATAGTTACTTCCTTTCTCCCACTATATTATCTTGAATGGGTATTTGACATCTCTTTTTGATCTCCAGCCTCCTTTCTCTCACTGTCTGTCTCTAATGCACAATATCACCACCAATTTTGTGTAGATTCAGAAGAGAGTAAAATGTAATACTTCAAAACATCATAAGGTACCAGGGTAGACTACCCATGATCCCATAGGCTTTCTCAAGGAGTGCTTAAAGGATCTGTTTCTGCTTTCCTGACAGACTATGGTATGGATTCCATATACCACAATAACTTCTGTAACAACATGCAAGATATCTACAGAGGAGACGGTGTACATTGAATTTAAGACTCTGCATTGGTACCTACATGTTGGTTCTTAAATCACCCACACAACACAACAACTCTATTCAGAGCTACCCTACCTCTAAGCACTTTAAATTATTATTTTACTGTTTCACTGGGTTTTCCCCATGGTACGCTCCCCGGTACGCTCCCCGGTGCGCGTAGCGGGCGCTCCCCTCGCGAAAATCCCAAAAATATATTATTTTTTTTGCCCCGCGGGGCCCTTTTATTTATGGCCCCCACATCAAACCTAGGGGGTCAGGGGGGGTCTACCCTACCCCCTTTTAGTCATTTCCCCCTTTGTTTTTGCCACCTCTTGTGTCTCGATCCTACCGAGACAAAAGATGGCGGCCGCTCCGGACTGTTTGGAATGTTGACAGACACCCGAGAGCCAATCAGCTTTCCGCTCGCGTACTTGCGTTGCACGCTAGTACGCGCCCCGGTGCGCGTACCGGGGCACGCTTATAGATATATATATTTTTTTGAACCTAAATTACTCAAAATCCACTGGAGCACATATCTTGAGACATAGCAAAGACACATCGGGCTACCAGTCCCTACAATTTTGCCAAGTTTGGTGGGAATCCATTCAGCCGTTCGGGCTAAAAGTGAGTCCAACCGCCCTATGGAAATGAACATGGGGAAAACACGTTTTGGGACCCCCTTTTATCTCGGCCCCCGCTTGACAAATCCCCCCCAAACTTTCAGGGAAGGAGCGGAGTGGAGCGGGCCATCTTATTTGAGAAATTCGCGAAGATTTGTCCACCAGCGCCAAAGTTATTCCCAATAGAATGTTGTGGATTTCCTATGGAAAACAATCCTAACTATAACTACCTACTGGCGACCGCCAGTAGGTAAGATATATATATATATATATATATATATATATATATATATATATATATATATATATATATATATATATATATATATATATATATAAAATACATATTTAAACTTTAAAGAAAAACACAGCCACTGGATGATGTCATCAGTGATGTCTTCAGTGACGTCATTTGAGATGTCGTCAGTGATGTCACTGACCATGTCATGAATGATGTAATATGTGACATCATCAGCAGTGCATGACATGGTCAGTGACATCACTGATGACATCTCAAATGACATCACTGATGACATCACTCGTGACATCATCTAGTGAATGTGTGTTTCTGTAAAGTTTAAATATGTTTTATGTATAAATGCCAAGGTGTATTGAAGAATGAATGCATTTACAAGTGCCTAAAGGAATTATTTCGGAGGTGCGTGACTGTTTGAGTGAGTGATTGAACATGTCTTACTGAATGCATGGGTTAGTGACTAAACTGTGTGAAAGTCTGTATTAGTCTCTCCATTGGTGTGTAAGCAACTGCATGGGTTGCTGAATAGCTACATGAGTGTCTATATAGGTTATTGATTTACTTGTTGTCTGATTATCTGCATGGGTCCCTGAGTGTCTGGGTGGGAGGGATTATGAGTCTGTGCATAGATGTCTGAGTGGGTGATTCAGTGGTTGTATGGATTAAAAAGTGCATCTGTGAAGGGTTGTATGGGTGAGTTAGTGTGTCTATGGGTGTGTTGGTGAGTGAATAAATGTCTCAGTGGTATATCTGTGACTAACTACATATGTTTTAAGCCACTATATGTGAGTGTTGAAGTATATAAATGAGTATATGTGAGACTAAGTTATTTGACAAGTGGGTGTATAAATAAGTGTCTTCTTCTATCAGTGATTGTATAAGACAGGAAATATGTGTTAGTATCTGTATAAATAAGTGATGTGGTATGTCTAAAAATAACGAAGTTGGTGTATATAACTGTATACATGATTAAATGGGTATGTGATTGATTTACTGACTAGGTGTGTGAGTAACTCTATGGATGAGTGGCATTGTGTGACTGCATGTATATATGTATGAGTGCATATTATATTCCTGTATTGATGAGTAACTACATGTATAAGTGACTGGATGTGTGGGTAGACCTAGAAAAAAAGTGAGTGCTATGTAGTATATGGCATTCTTCTGTGTCTGTTTTCAAAAATAATAGTCAGCATTTTAGAATGGGTGTCTCAAAGTTTATATTAGAGCATCGGTATGTGCATCAGATTGTCACGTGGATGATGTCATGAGTGATATCATCAGTGATGTCACTTGAGATGTCATCAATGATGTCATCGGTGATGTCACTGACCATGTCTTGAGTGATGTAATATGTGACATCATCAGCAGTGCATTGCGGGTCCACGAGTTATAGTTAGCTCAACTAACTATAACAGGTGAATTTCTCTAGTTTTATATGAGTCAAATGTTCAACTAACTATAACATCCCTGAAACCTATGGGTTTTTTTGTGAATTTCAAAGGTTTTTTAAATGCTAATTCCTAACTATAACGTGTCTGAAACCTGTGGTTTTTTCAGTGAATTTCTAAGGTTTTTTAAACGTTAATTTCATATTTATTTATTTTTTAAACAGATTTTATTGTCTGAACACATATGTTATGCAAAGCTCTGCCATCCAGAGTCTACTGCCATCATCAATAAATCAACAATTTCTCCAGCAAATTTTAGGGAGAAAATAAAAACAACTACATAACCCCCCCCAAGTCCCACCCCCCCATGCGCTGCTGCTTACCGCACTATACAACATATTGTCCACATACAAAGCTTGCCATGTCCACCAAAGCACCATACATCGAGTTGCAAAGTTCAGCATATCAATGAGTCGGGAGAGTGGCCCCTTCAGGCGGTGGGTCCAGACCCCGGTAGTCGGCCCACCTCTTCCAAATTTTATAATGTTTTTGAGGACATCCCCTGGCTATAAATATAGGGTGTTATAGCTCCATACAAAAGTCTATGCCGTTCTTCCAGGCGGCCAATGATGGGGCTTGGGGTGCCTTCCAAGCTTTGGCTATGTCACGTTTCGCCAACCTAAGACCTAGTAGCAATAAGTGGCGTTTGTACCTGTTGCCCCAACCCCATCCATGACATGCAACAGAGCTAACTTAGGATCCCTGTGGAGCTCCCAGGCCAGAACCTCAGCCAGGCATCGAAACACCCCATCCCAGAATCTCAACAGCGCTGAGCACTCCAATGTCGCGTGCAGCAGTGTACCTACTTCCAATCCGCATCGGGGACATTCGGGGGAACCAACCATACCTGTCCTCCACAAACACTGTCGGGTGAAGTATGTGCGGTATAAGTACCTAAATTGTATCAGTCGCAGGCGAGTGGAGATTGCCGCTCCCCTGGGGCTCGCCAGGGCCTCTGCCCAGTCCTCTTCTTCTAAGTCCCCCACATCCTGTTCCCACGCAGCCTTAAGTCTATGCAAGTCAGAAGAACAATGACGTATGAGTGTCTGGTAAATACGTGATATTTTCTTATCGGACAATTCCCCCATAAATAGTTTGGCTTCCAGTGGATTAAACTCAGGGAGTTGCTCCAGGCCAGTCAAGTAGGGTGCTAGGGCGTGTCGAAACTGGAGATATTTAAAGAACTGGGTGCGGGGCATTCCAAATTCATCCTGTAAATTCTGAAAAGATTTAAGGGAGCAGCCCGACATTACATCGCCAAGGGTAGAGATGCCTATAGCATCCCCCCCTAAAGCCTAACAACCTATCCTTTTGGGGAAAACGGCCATTACGCCTAAGGGGGGGTTTCCTGAGTGAGCACGTTCCACCAGCCCATTCTGCGCAACGCTTGCCTCCACACACAAAGAACTACCTGCGTGACAGAGGGGAGGGATCTCCGAAGCGGCGCCGAGTACAACAACATATGTTGGAACGCCGAACCCATCAAAAACCGCTCTACAGCATAGGCCGGATCTCCCCTATCGCCATACCACCAGTCGTTTAAGACCACTAGATGCGCCGCTTGATAATATGAAAGCACATCTGATGTGGCTAGCCCCCCGTATATGATGATAAAAAGCAAGTTCGCAGCGCCACACGCGCGATGCCCCCCTCCCACAGAAACCCGCTCAGCGCCGAATTAAGTTGCTGGAACCAGCGGGGCGAGATCTTATGCAGGTGATTTTGCAGTTGGTGCACCAGGCGAGGGAGTGCCACCATCTTAAACATGGCAGACCTGCCGAGTATAGTCAGCGGCATCCTAGCCCACACCTTCATGTCTTCGCGCGTGCGATCCCAGACCGGGTTAAGGTTGCGATCGCGGGAGACGGCCACTTGCTCAGATAAAAAGACTCCTAAGTATTTAACCCCTCCCGTCGCTAACTGAAGGCCCGACGCCCACTCTCCTATGCTCTGTCGACCGCCTAGCGTCCATAGCGTGGACTTGCCTGGGTTCATATAGAGGCCAGAAGTTTCACCAAAAATGTGTAGGTCAGTAAGGAAAAATAAAACATCATCAGCGTATAGCGCAATTTTATCAGTTAGGCCCGCGGACGACCGAAAACCTTTAAGTTGGGCGTCAATGCGCACCCAAGCAGCAAGAGGCTCCATGGCGAGTGTGAACAAATATGGGGAGAGGGGACAGCCTTGCCGCGTCCCTCGCTTAACCGGAAACAAGCAAGAAATCGTGCCCCTGACGCGCGCTGAGGCCATGAGGTCCGTGTAGAGCAACTGAATATTCGCCAGGAAGCGTGGGCCGAGGTTGAGGCGTCGCAATAAGGCAAACAGATATGTCCAGCTCAGGGAGTCAAAGGCCCGGTCCATATCCGCCAGAAACAGTGCTGCCTGCTCCCCCAAACACCCCCAGGTTGATATCGCGACCTGGGCCCGGCTAATGTTATGGAGAGTAGCCCGCTGAGGCATAAAACCAGCCTGGTCCGGATGGACCAGGTCTGTTATATGGGGCTTGAGCCTAGTGGCCAAGGCCTTAGCCAGGATATTGGCCTACGTGTTTAGCAATAAGATTGGGCGATAGGACATATGACTCTCCGGGGGTCTCCCCGGCTTCAGAAAATTCACCACTTCGGCATGTCGCCAGTCCAGTGGAAGCACTCCACACTCGCGTGCCTCCTCCACGACCGGCCGGAGACGCAGGCCCAGCTGGACTGAAAACCGGCGGAAAAATTTGCAAGGTAACCCTTTGGGACCCAGTGCCTTACCAGGATTCAGCTCGCCTAACGCCGCGCCCAGTTCATCGTCCGACAGGGGCCGGTCCAGAAGGTTCCGCACCTCATCTGAAACCGCTCTCGGGGGAAGATCCTCTATGAAGCGCTGGAGAACCTCGGCCGCCAAGTATTCTTGAGGCGCATACAACCCCTCATAATACTCTGCAAAGCTCTCTGCGATCGCAGAGGGCTCGAGCATGGGCTCCCCTCTAGGATCCAGGATCTGGGGCAATGGCTGAGCATGCATGGTGCCCTGACACAGGCGGTGTAACATCTTGCAGGATTTGTCACCCCACTGGTAGACACGACTACAGGTGGCTAGCCAGGTCTGCCGCGCCTCGTCCATCAATACCGCGGTGTGCTGCTGTTGAGCCAATACTAACTGTCGTCTGGCAGGCCCACCGCCCTCCTCCCGACCTCGGCGCTCCAACGCCTCTAAATCCACCTCGCGCTGTACCAGATCCTTCCGTCTCTCCCTCTGGGCCGCCGCGCACCAGGAAACCGTGGGCTTTAGGGCCTCCCAAAGGGTTGTTGGGGAGTCTACTGAGCCTGCATTAGAGGTCAAGTAATTGTCTATTTCAGTAGTCATGTGTGTCCTGTACCCATCCTGCAGCAGATGCCAGGCTGACATGCGCCACTGAAACGGTTGACTGGCCGGGCCTATGCTAAAAGTGATAGCTATCGGCGAGTGATAAGAGAGCGCCCTCAGCAGGATATCCGCCGACAACACTCTGTGGGCCAATCCCCTCAGAACGAAAATGTAGTCCAGTCTGGAGAATGAATCGTGTACTGTGGAAAAGTACGTGAATTCCCTACGTGAACCATGTTTATATCTCCAGGTCTCTACCCAGTCAAGGCCAGTGACCAAAGCATGTAATTTGGTGGTGGGACCCCCCGCGCCCCCTCCCTGAGCATCTACCACACTCTAACATCTAACACACATACTACCTATCATGTCCCTTCTCCATCACGTCTTTCCAGTCCCCCCCTATAATGGAAAGAGTAACGGGCATGGCCCCTCAAAGGGAGATCGGCCTCTCCACCAATGACCACTGTAGCGGTGGTGGGGCATATACACAACCAAAAGTCACCCTATCTCCCCCAACCTTGCCCTGCACAAAGACGTACCTGCCCTGCGTATCCGTCCAGAGTTTATTGTGTACGTAGGGGACCCTGCAGTGTATAAGGACAGCCACCCCTCTGGAGCCCCTCACGAAGCCTGAGAGGTATGCGTGCGTAAACCCAGAGCGCAGGAGACATAACACCTTCGTTCTAAGCAGATGAGTTTCCTGCAGTAATAGAACATCCACCCCCACCCTTTTGGCATATTGAAAGACCGCCCCACATTTCACCTTGTCTAACATCCCCCGTACATTCCAGCTCAACACTCGCAAGGATCCAGGGCCTACACGCCCTCCTTCCCCAACAGTGGACATATGGCTAATGCAGCATACAAACTACTAGTGTCCTCGTGGTACAGCCGGTGCAATACATGGCAATCATTAAGCAGCAAAACTTGCGCAAACAGTCCCCCCATGCACAACCCCCAACACCAACCCCCCCTCCCCCCCACCCCATACCTCCCAAACATGGAAGCACCTGTCGCGGTCGGATCATAGCCTAGTCCGCAACGGGGGAACAAGAACCACCCCCTCCAATGGATCCCCCAGTGCTAGCCCATATGAATGAGGCTTTCACTCCCTCCCACCCACCCTGACCGGGTTGGGCTCCCAGCCTTAGACAACTGCGCTCAAGGCGCATCAGTTTGCTATTCCTGTGTCGGGTCTGCCCGGTGAGAGGCTGAGCCAGAGCGTGAGCCGCGGCTCGAGTGCGATCTTCTACGTTGCCGACGCTGACTCCTGAGGCCCTCCAGGGCCATTACACTTGAGGATGAATCCAACTCTCCACCCCTGGCCATGTTGACTCGAATCTTCACCATTTTTGCCGTCCATTGGAAGACCTCCTCTGGTGTGTCGAAGAACAGTGTACAGAATTTGTAGATAACACGCAACCGTGCTGGGTAGAGTAATGCATACTGGAGCTTGAGGCCACGGAGGTGGGCCTTGGCTGCGAGAAAAGACTGGCGCTGTTGCTGCAACAGCCTCGTGTAGTCTGGGAAGATGAGGATGTTTGCATTATCATGTGTGAGTGAGTCCTTTATTCTCGCTTGCCGCAGGATGGTATCCCGATCAGAGTAATTCAGGAATTTGGCTATGATCGGCCGCAGGTGCGCTCCAGCCGGGGGTTTCTGCATAAGTGCCCGATGGGCCCTCTCAACCACGAAACAGCGAGATAGAGTGTCCGCCGGGAGCCAGCCCTCCAACCATTGAGCCAGGAAGCGCTCCACATTGTCCCCCTCACAGCCCTCCGGAAAGCCGACAAAGCGTAGGTTGTTCCGCCGGACGCGCCCTTCCGCTTCCTCGACCCTCATAGCCAGGTCCTTTTGTAGTTTTTCCATAGCCGCAACCTTTTTCTTCAATATGGACACGTCGTCTTCCACTTCCAAAATGCGGGTCTCCGCGCCAGTGATGCGCTCCACTGCATTCCATAAGTCCTGGCGGAGGAGGGTGACATCAGACCCAGCCGCCCCAATCTTGGCGTCCAGCATGTCCCTTGATTGCGTGATGGCCGCCAAGAGCGCCGCATTGTCGGGTACCGAGGCCTGCGACCACCCGGAGCCGGCCGCCAGGCTGACCTCCGTGAATTTGTCCAGGGTCCCTTGCTTGCCATGACCGCCACCGGCGCTGCCTCGCGTCATCGTGACCGTGCAGAGCGTTCTGAACCGAAAATTTCCCCTATCTCGGTCTCGTCCCACCTGGCGGTCCCAGAGTCAGCAGGGCCAACCAGGCAATCCAGTGGTCATTGGCCGTTGGTCGCTGGCCGCCCGGATTCAAGGGATGCCGCCACAAACACAGACTCCCAGCACCGCAGACCGGGCAACCAACAAGGCTATGGACTGGGACCAGTGGACAGTACCGGCACCAAGCAGCTCCCAAAGCAGCACTAGGGGGTCCCCAGTGCACACGCCTCTCCAAGGGTCCCAAGGATCGACACACTTCCCCCACCAGGGCCCGATCTAGCCCCCGAGCTCCCCAACCTCCGGGAAGGGCCCTCAGCCCAGCAGGACCATGCAGGCAATGATGAAAAAAAAGGGGGGAGGAGGGGGGGCCCGGTGCGCCCCCGAACCTCCTCCAGGCACACCCGACTCACCACCGCGAGTATGTCCCAGCCAGTTGCTCCGACCCGTCCCAGCTAATCCGGCTGCCTGCACCGGGCCCCCGTCACCCTCTGCTCCTACGGGGTGCCCTCCGCTGACCTATAGGACCCCCTGGCTGCTTCTTCGCTGCCGGCTCACACAAGAACAGAGGGGCACCTCAAAATGGCGGCTGCTCCCACCGGCCGCTCCGGAATCTGGCCTCCTCACTGTCCCGCCGGGCGCTGCAGCTCCTTCTCCAGCTCCCCAGAAGCACCCCCAGACCCGTCTGCTCGGGGGTCTAGTCGCGCTCAGCTCCTCTCCAAATCGAGTGAGCCGCGCTCCGCCCGCAGCCACCTCTCCAGCTTGCTACCGCCGCCGGCAACTGCGCCCGACCCCGCAGGCCTCTCTTCTCCGCTGGGCTGCCGCTCGTCTCCCGAAGCCGCTATGGAGCCGCCTCCGCTGCCGGATAATGCCCCCAGACCAGGTGACAGCACGGGAGCGTTGGGTGCCCTCGTGGATGCTCAGGGCCATGATTCACGGACAGGATAAGTGCAGGCCGGTCAGAGCTCACGCTCTACACGACCGCCATGATCGCTGGCTAAGCCACGCCCCGTTAATTTCATATTTTAATGTTTCTAAAACCTATATTTTTTCTAATATTTTTTTAAATATTTTGGAACTCTATTATACTTCTTTTTTTTACTTTAAAAATTATGTAATATTTTATATCTTCCCCCCAAAAAATTTATATATAGATATATATTTTTTTTTTGGGAGAACCAGAATCTTGGCTTCAATGGGAATTCACAAGGGCATATTATCAAGCCCCTTATCGCCGCTTTAGCGGCAGCTTCCTGCCGCTAAAGCGGCAATAATGTTATCGCCGTTCCTTGATAATATGGCCCCAAATCTCTGGCCACATATGTTTTATTTTAAGGACTTGCTGGACCACACTCTTTCTCGCGGACCCCAGCGTCCTAGACAAACGGGTGACAGGAGCGCAAACACTAAGGGCTGGGTGCAGTAGGCGGACGCTCTGTCTCCTCCTCCCTCTCTTCTTTTGACTCTACCTCCCCTTCTCCCTTCCACCCACTCCCCCTCCCTCCCATTCTCACTATCGTCCTTTCATTCGGACTACCTTCCTTTCTTTACCTCTTCCACATAGCACACATACTTATGTTTCATTTTTGTCTTGCAGGTTTTCTACGCTGCTTCCACTGGAGTCCAACCCACTTTTTTTATATTATACTGTTTGTTCTATTAAACTTACGTTTCTATTTATTTGTGTTTTAATAAAGGTTACTTTTTTTTCAAATAAATAACTGAGTGTATAGGGCTTCTTTTTCGGACAACACATGTCTATAGTTTATTGTGAAAATCATCTGTTTATAGGAGATTATGAGGGCAAACCTTTGTAATATTACAGTGCACCTACCAAACATAATCTAACTGACTATTACACAAATGAAGCCTGGGTAATTCTACAACTGCAAGAGTTCTATGAGTGTATCACCTTATCACACCATGAGTACTGCCCGTGTGATTACTGAACCAATAAGGCATTGCTTAGGACCACTGAGGCTTTAGGGACTGCCAAGGCCCACCCTGCATGTTTAAGTAAAGCCCCGGAGTGTGGCGATCCTCGGACTTCAGTTGGTTTCGAACCCCCAAACAATTAGTAAACAATACCCGGGAAGGTGGCAGTCCCCTAGGCTGCAAAACGTCTCTGTGCCCTTCCGTACCTAAATTACATGTGACATGAAGATCCCCAGTCCTACAGAGACTACGCAATATAATAATTGGATTGAACCCGGAACATTACCCACCAGAGACCCCATTTTTTTTCTCCATTTTTACCATCCGCATCCCCTTTATTAAAGCAATAGGAGGATTTCCTTCTCTCGCTTCAAGTAGTCAAACAAGGATTTGCTATCACACGGTCGAAGCCATGCACCCGCCCTCTAATAGCAAACACAAATGTCCCGCAAATGCATACCCCGGGACATTGTATGAACTGCGCCTGAGAGGTCACCCTCCCTAGGACCACAATGCATTTGTTAGTATAAACGCATACTAACACTACTTACACCCGTGTAGTACAGCGACCAGAATGAATCATAATGCCTCAATAGAAACCCCAAACTTCATGGTACATGAATGAGTTGAGTACAGAACAAAAATGTATCACATAGTCCAATAAGGGAGTAACTAAGAGGCCCAATTAACCGCCACCCATTTAAGGAGAGTAAACAAATTCGAATCAAATCGGAGAGGCATGTCAAATAAAGTAGACCTACCTCAATGTGACAAAGGAACACAGATAGGTGAAGAAATAGTCAGGCGGGAACTCCTCTGGCGGCAACCAATCTAAACCAAAACGAGCAAAAAAACAGGTATCAAAATGAGACCCGCCCGATTCACCTGCCATCCGTATATATATGATGCAACACTGACAGCATATTATACCAAAAGGTCATGAAGCAGGATAGCGGTATAGGTAGCTGCACCGGCCCAATTGTTGACATGAATAAGCAAAGTCCTAAACCGACACTTAATTATTCATAGACGAGCAGTACATTGGGCTACATAAATAAATAACCCCACCAGAGTATTACAAAAATCACAAGCCAGTGCTGAACGTAACATGTCATCTCAAATGGGCAATATATCAAAATGTCGCTTAAAAATTGTAAGCCAAGGCAGAATGACAGCTCATAAGTGAAGAAGTATAACAATCGTAAGGGAAAGGCTACCCGACTCTAAAAAGTTTGTAGGTCGCGATATCCAGCCCCCTAAGTATCGTGGCAAACGCAGGAACCATAAAAAAAAACCTCCGTAGAGACCACGTAAAACCTACCGGATCTTCCTTGATACAAAGTCGATCGGTGAGAAAGCAGATGTCTCCCACGGTGCAGCGAGAACCTGGCCATGCTGATACACATTTAAATAGGAATTGAGATCACGTCGGGCCGCCCATAATAATGAAGGTAAAGAGAGGACTGAATCGCTTGGAAAGAATAGTAGATCCTAAGCGATTCTGAATAGATATAAAAATAGCCAAAGTCTCAACTGTGTATATATTAAAACAAGTAAGTTTGTAAAAATATCGTGCCGAAATCGATGTGTGGAAAAAAACGGGGGCATGAGATCGTCCCGTTCTAGATACGTAGGCGCAGATGGAAACAGTTTGGTTTACTTCTTTTCTGTTATATATCACAAACAGAAAAGAGAAATATTCAATAGAAAGGTAGTATGGAAACAAATATACTTTGATATGAATCTAAAATTAAAGCAAAGTTTAAACTGAAAACATAGAAATAGGACTAAATAAGAAACCATGGCGGCCATTTTAGAGAGGTGTAGAAAAAAGTAGCAAAAAGGATTTCAGCAGAAAATCAAAGGAATAAATACAGATGGAAGGAGAGATATTTCACAGTACAAAAAGGGGATCCAAAGAGCTGTCAAATCTCAACAGAAAACAGGAATTCAATGTCTGAGAGTCATATTTGAACAAGACTTACTAGCAGAACCATTTGTATTTAAAGATACAGAACATTTACATTACAGCAACTTTTTAAATTACGTGAAAAAATTGGATAAACACTGTAGATGACATATAGTATTTAGGTCTTAAAAGATACATGGTCCATTCTAAGAGATAAATCTCTTGTAACATAATTGCTCATCTGGTTTGTACCCATCCCATATAACCCCAATCATATGTCACTATGACAGAAAGTAATGCAGTTCATTATCAGTGTTATGACCCATCCGTGTTGCCTTAAGACGACAAATCCACTTTGCCTCCCTTTGCCTGACTTCCAATTCCCGGTTACCACCCCTAACTCTAGGGGGTACATAATCTATTGCATGGAACCAGAAATTATTGTCAGCAGGGTGGCATTCCATGTAATGCGCTGTTATAGGATATTGTCCATCTCCATTCATTATTGTCCTACGATGTTCTTGGATCCTGATCTTTAGAGAGCGCACTGTACTGCCCACATAGATACGGTTGCATTTGCAACCCAAGATTTAAACCACATGTGTGGTATTGCAGTTGATAAAATCTAGGATCTTATATTTCTTGTTAGTATTGTAGGCAAATTCGGTACATTTGTTCATACCAAATGGGCAAATGTTACATGTGCCGCAGATAAAGAATCCATTAGGTTTGGCAGGCAACCAGGTAGTTTTAGGGGTAGTAATATAGCTGAGCAAAGTGTGTTACGTAACGACCGACCCTTGCGATATGTGACCGGCGGGTTCAAGGGAAGTTCATCCCTCAGATTCGGAATACCTCTCAACAAATGCCAATTTTTTCTGAGAACTTTATAGACCAAGCTACTGTTAGCATTGTATTGGGAAATAAATCTGACCTTGTTACTTGGTTTCTTGGATCCACCATTGGTTTTAGTCGTCAAAGTATCCTAACCCTAAAAAACATTAGAGGTCCACGTTTCTAAACGTGATATTGCCATACACTGCTGATCTAACCTCAGCCTTTAAATGGTGTAGATCGTTGGATGTCTATTCCTTTATATACATGTTAAGTTATGACTTATTATTATTATATTTCTTTGTTTTGGCATGGTAAGTAATCGGTGTGGATCCTCTGTTCTGTTTCTTTCTTTACAGAATTAATTTTGAGGAAGAAAACATATTCCTTCGGTTCTGTTTGCACGCCCAGGCGGTTTTATTTATATCTGCCTCCTTACTTTGGGACCGTAAAGTGTGACATATACTGGGTGAGATCTTCTTTATGATTATATGTCATACCTAGGGGGGAGGCCTGAGGTTACGTAGTTTTCGGCCCTGCTTCGCTATAGCCGCCATTTTGTGTTTAGTCGCCATTTTATGTTGCCTCACTCAGGCAGCACGGCTAACGCGGTAAAATGGTCTTTCTGCCGTTTTCAGCTGCTCCATGTTTTTCTCGCTAAAGAGCAATCTTTGTCCTTGTGTGCGATACTGATGTCAGGGTCTGGCCGAGTTCGCAAAGTCATGTCTAGACTGAAATTTGAAATTTAAACTTTATTGTTTAGTTAATTAAAACCATAACAATTTGACACACAACAAGTATAAAAAGTTATAAGATTGTCATTAAAAATCAGTGATAAAAGGCTTGTGGTAAAAATGGAAGGTAAAAACGAAATAATTTTTCATACTGTTATTTACATCGCTATAAAAAATTATTACGGCAGAGGAGAAATTCAAATCATTATCAATTTAAAGTCCTCATGTTGCTTTATGCATTTTTCAAATGCCTGCAGGAACTTCACCAGCTTGCAATGTATTTGTGGATCGGTTATATCCAAGCTTCCAATAATGGCAGATCTGCATGTTCGTAGTCTCCTGATCTGAAAGCTTTCCTTTAAAAAGTATGACCGCTCCTTGGACAGCATCTTACAATGACAGACTATGTGTATGATATCTTCTTTATGGCTACCACACAGTCGACATGTAACGGCAGCGTGCTGTTTCCAGGCAGGATCATCGGCTAGTGTCGGAAAGACGCCAAATCTCAAAGACATCAGCTTTCTCTTAATAAAAATAGAGTAGGTTGTTTCCAGGTACAGTGCCGGTGTCAATGTCTTATAGCCATTTATCACAGCCCATGAGTGCAAACGATGGAAGAAAATTTCTTTGTCCAAAACTAGTGAGTGGAATTTGGCCACTTTGTTTAGAGTCTGTTTTAGAACAACAAATGACAGATTTTTATCCCATACGTTTTTTGAGCACGTTGTCTCCAAGGCATGCGTGAGGAATTGATTTGCTTTAGATTTTTTGGGGGTTTTGAGCTCTTGCCATAGGTATGTGTTAAGATTTTTATCGCATGCTTTTTGCTTGATCTGATACCACACCTTAATGAAGGAGTATAATCTGCCCGGTGTTTCGTTTTTTAATCCAAACTCGAGTCGCATTTGCGCTGGTGAAGTGCTGTTTGGTAATCGTAATACCTTTTTATAAATTTTAGTTGTCAGGCTGTTTAGTAAGTCCGCGTCTTTTCCATGCATTGCCACACTTTCATAGGTCAGAGTTGGGAGAACTTTGTTTGCCATCACAATTAATAAGGGTTTAAGTGATGGCCCTTCCAATTTTTTGGACAAAGTACTTAGTCCAAATAATAGGGCACCAGCTCTTTGAGTCAAATATTTCCTCTGTTCTTTAAAATTGAGTTTATCGTCTATATAGAAACCAAGGTATTTATATGCTGAGACTTTCTCTAACGGTTTCCCCTTTAACCTAATATCGAGATGCGATCCACGTCGGTTGGTAATCAACATTGTTTTGGTTTTTGAGATGTTTAATGACAGCTTGTTTGCCAACAGGAAAGCCGAGAGTTCCGTTACTAATCTGGTTAGTCCCACCTTTGTTAGGCTCAAGAGTACTATATCATCTGCGTAAGCCAGATGGGTGAGCTGTAAAACACCTAGTTTCGGTGGATGGACATTGCAATGGTTCAGTTTCCCGGAAAGATCAGAGATGAAGAGGTTAAATAAATGTGGAGCAAGAACACACCCCTGTTTGAGGCTGATTGTTGTGGGAACTTTTCTCGACAGTCGTGTTCCACCGCCTGAAGATCAATAAAACACATATTCAGGTCCTGTTTACTACTCATGCACTTCTCCGCAATCATAGTGATGGATAGGATGTTTGCTGTTGTTCCAATCCCCTTCCTGAACCCCGTTTGATTAATGGGGATCAGGGATTTTTCGCCTGACCAGGAGACCAAATCGTTTAATAGTAAAGATGCAAAATATTTAGCCTCGACATCCTGCAGTGCTATCAGACGATAATTGTCTGCTAATGATCTTTTTCCACCTTTATAAATTGGCATGAATATTGATCCTTGCCAACTTTCAGGTACTTGATTCATGTTTTGCACATCTGTGAACAGTTCCGCCAGGCAAGGTCCCCAGAATTGAGGGGCATATTTATATGCCGCTTGTGGGATGCCATTCGGGCGTGGCGCCCCGTTGGTTTTTCGTTTTTTGATTATTTTAATTATTTCTTCCGCCGTATATGGATTATTCTGAGGGTCTGTAACCGATATGTTGCAATGTGCACTGGTCAACGTTTTACTCCATGGGACTTATACGAGGCACATTTTGTTTTGACTTTTTGTGCATGGGTCACTACTTTGGGTTATTGTCAAGGTATCTGTGAATTTTAATGCGAGAAACTCTGCCCACTCCGATTCCTGCACATTGGAACTTAAGACGTTACAGGGTCTTGTTAACTGATTAATTGTTTGCCAAAATATACTAGTATTCTGTAGTTTTGAACTGTAAATTAATTTTGACCAGAAGCTGTCGTTTGTTGAACTTTTAAATTCCCAGATCATATTTTTATATTCTTTTCTTTGTGCACGGAAGCTGGCCCATTGGGATGTACCATGATCTGCCGACCGTAACTTCCTTTGAGATTTTCGTAGTAGTCTTTGCAGGTCTTGTAACTCTTTCGGATGTTTTTTCTGTGATCCTTCAGTGCTGGATTTCACGACAGGCAGCTTCATCTTTTGTTTCAATTTTGACAAAAAGAGAGACCATCCTTGAATAGCATTCGTTGAAGAACTCCCTATCTCAGTCAATGTGTCCTTCATTGTAGAGAACCACTCATATTCATTTATGTTGGACCAATTTATCCGTTTCAAATTGACAGAGCTTAACTGGCCTTCTAAAATGTATGACGGTTGCAATCTTTCCTTGTCAAGGTTAAAGATGGTATGTTGTAGTGCATGGTCACTCAACAGGGTAAACTCAATTTGAAAACTAATCACAAAGGGGATTAGTGAAAGGCCAACCATTGTAAAGTCCAACGTGGATTGAGAATGTGGACCATAATATGTTTTACTAGGTGGTTGGTCCTCGGCAAACCTCCCATTCAGTACACGCAATCAGAGAAACTCCAATTCGGTCACTAATTGGATTGCTAATTGGTCTTTCCGTGTACGAACACCTCCTTGCATCTGTTCGGGAACACCACAGTAGTTATTATCCGTTATTAATTTTTCATCATCTTCCGGTATTAGGATCATGTTGCAATTAAAGTCACCCGTGATTATTATATTAGATAGTGGGTCAGTAGACCGTAGGTCCGTAATGACTTTGCACAATATAGCACTCTTTAATTTTTTTTCCTTAAATTTTGGTTGCGTATAGTAGTTAACCAGAATTGTTGACTTGCTATTGTTATTGTTTTGATCTGTTAATTTGATTAGCTGAATACTGGGATCTGGTGATTGTAATTGTACTGAATTGATTTTTAAGGATGAGGATACATATACTGAAAGGCCACCAATGGCACGGCCATAGGTCTTACATTTTTCCGCTACCACGCCATGATGTATGAACCCAGCTAGTGCAATTTCTTCTCGTAGCCAGGTTTCCTGTAGTGCAATTATGTCACAACCACGCCATTCATCCAATGGAAGTCCTCCTTCTATCAATCGTTTCGCACCGGCAATGTTTCAGAATACCATATGTATGACCTTATTAGTATCTTGTCTCTGTTCACCTAGGAGTGGTCAGACCTTCCGTTTTACATTTAGCATACCGGGGAGCCATTTCCAGTTGTCCATCGTATTATGTGATTCCTCATTACCCCATTGTGAGTCTTCACATACTGGCGGAGGTTCAGATCTACCCTTTGCCTTAAATAGAATGGAATATACTGGTTTAATTTTATTTGAATGTGCATCGTCAATTCTCCTTGTGCTTCTAACTCCACACAACCTCTTCAATGGTGGCGGATAGCGGGGAGAAGTTTGATGAAATATTCGAATGCCCCACAATTGAAAGATATCCACTTTCCCCATAATTGCTTCTGCTATTTTTATTGATTTCCAAGTTGTCAAAGTATGTTCAGCTGATGTATCCTTAGGGTCATTTAGAAATTCAACCAGCTCAAGATCTGCCATGTTTATTTCTTTTAGATCATCGAATTCTGCCAATAGCTTCAGAATGTTGCTCCTGTTTAGTATGTCATGTGCCCCCTGTGATTTATACTCTGGTGACCAAATTATTTTATGCAGCTCTATACCAGCTTTATGATTGGGTGGCCTTGTCGGGATGACAGATTCCGTGATTTCCTGTGCAGCATCTGGATTCTTTACACAGAATTTCAATGTTCTCTGCGTCAAGGAGCTTAAATCCACATTCAGCCCTTGTCGTTCGCGGTGAGGTGAGACATCTCTAATTGTGCTCTCCCGATCTGTTGTTAGTTGTATCGAGGGAGCGGGAATTACTTTTTGGCCTTCATCACGACGCACTGACATTTGTGCATGGCTAATTAAACAATCTGGGGAAGTATTTTTATCTGTTGGTTGGGCATCTACCTGTGGTATTGGTGGTGTTGATTCCACTAAGCTTCCTTATCCGTGCCGGGGACAAAGACTTCAATGGGCTTGATCTTGTGCATTGCTTCTAGCTGCGTGGTCTGATCACCAATGAATTTGCAATTTCTATCTGGATTTGGAGTGGGCGAGTGATTTATACCAACAAACTCGGTTTGATGCATTTTTACAGCATGTGTAGAATTGGAAGATGTCTCCGATTGCTGGAGGTTTTTAAGAGCATTTTTAATCACTGATTTACCTCCTTTAAGCGTTTCATCACTTGCGAATGTGTCTGAGTGGCCTCCGGAGTTGCCAGTGGTTTTTGGTGGACCTTGGTTCAAATTAGAAAAAATTGGATAAACTCCGTTAGCCTTGTTTAGAACAACCTCGCTTATCTTGTTTTGAGCTTTCCTCTCTTTTTTCCTTTGTCTCTTGGTTAACATTTGCTTTGTGGTCTCATTATTTCTAGAGTCTTTCACAGCTGTTATCTCGGTTACTTCACTTATATTGATATTAGCCGGGGCGACATTGGCCTCGTTGGAACACAGCGCTTTTGTAGTATTATCATCATCCTGTAAGATTGCCTCTGGCTTAGCACCGATTGCACCGTCCCGCATCTGATCTACATTAATCAATCTTCAATTTAGAGTTAGAATCTGGTCTAAGATAACAGGAAGGGTGCTCAATTTGTCCAGAACAGGGCCACAGGAGCAGGGGGATTGTAATTGATAAGTATGGGCTTGAGCTCTTGTTATAATGTTATTTAAGTTTTCCAGCTTTGTATTAATCCCAGCAATGTTGGACGCGATAATACTCATTAGGTCGATTTGTATGTCCAACTTGTCGGATTGCATTGTCATAGTTGTTACGGACATTTGCAAGACTTTTAGGAGAGGGGCAACCAAATTCACGAAGGCCTTATCCATTTGAGATTTGGTCATGGGGCCCTCTTTTGATGGATCTTTATGGTTTGAATTACCTGATGGTGGTGATAAAGCCGGCCTGGGACCCTTTGGTCTCTGTAGGTGTTCCATGAGGCCCTCACAGGCCAGGTACTTATCCTCCTTGTCCTCCTTGTCACTATCAGTTTTACCTTTCCCCTCTAGATCCCCTTTACCTGCGAAGATCCCAAGCGGCTGATCCTTCCGATCCCTTTTATCTGGAGGTGAACTTGTGGTGAGACTAGTACAAGCCAGCTTGGCGGGGGCAGGTTCCATCGAACCCGTCGAATTCATCGAACCCGCACTGTAAACGTCCCCAATGTCTATAGGTTCTATTAAACCCGAAAAGGCTGGGCTTGGACTAATTGTTGTTAACAAACCTGGGGACTGCAGATTAGAAGATGTTGTTGGTTTGACCACTGGGATATTATGTACCAATGCTGTAGTTATAACTTCGTAATTTTTCCCCCACGCACCTGTCGATTTTTCAATGTTTCCTAAACTCTCCATCTGGTCAATGTGTTTAAGGTGCTCACAAGTATCATTTGATTGCTTACTATGAGTCATATGGGCAAGTATCGTTGGTGGCATTGAGAAGTCTTTATTTGACATGGCTGCCCCATGTTCCCCATGATCCCCTGGGCGAGTCTCGGTTGTGGGCTCAATAGGTGTTGATAAACCCGGGACTCCTTCCGTTGATGAAAACACAACAGCCCCCGGGTCTTTCAAAAATTGGAATCGAGAACATGACGTGTTTTTGTTTTGGATTGACTTTTCAAAGAGAGAGGCAATTGGTGAGATCAGTGGATTTCGTTTTGGACTATTTGCTTTATTTATATTCAGTTTTTCCAATCTTTTCCGTTTGTGGGTGCCTCGTGAGGCTGAGATCTTATCCCCAGGTGACTTCCTCACTTTACCAGACCTCATGGTGAAACCTGAGGCACAAGAACTTGAATTGTCTTTAGGATTGTCTTTATCTTTGTCTTTATTAAATCCTAGTCCTTGATTTAAATCTCAGTCCAGAATAAATAATGATTTATACAGACCCCTTGCTGAACCCTGCGGGGTGTTTACTCAACCTCGATAGTACAGGGCTGCGCAGACTGCTCACCCTCCCAAGCCTGTCTGCACCCTCCGTTCTCGGCCGTGTAACCACTTCCTACACAAGCACGACACACGAGGGGCTGGTGCAGCTGCCGTCAGGGAGGCCACGTTACGCTGATTGTGCAATCGCAATTGCCGGTTTTGCAGTGTTAGGCAGGGTTAAGCAGGGACAAAGGTGTGGGTATGACCCAGTCAAAATTATCTTTTCGCGGAAGTCAGTGCATTGTCAGCATACCTTATTATAACCAATATAACCTTTTTCGGACCTGCGCCTTTTCGAAGGGGCAGAGAAGACTCTGAAAACACGCTGCTTATAGTTTTATAATGTTTGTGATAGGCAGGACTACAATTGATTTTTTTTGGGCTCACCAAACCGGTCACTGCCCGGTGATGATAACTCTCCACCAGCTTACCGCTTGCCGCATGTGCTGAAGCCAGTTGACCACGACCTCGGAATCAGCATGCCTATCTTGGTTTTGCTTGACTTGGCACGGCTCGGCTTGGCTTATCAATCCCACAGCTCCACGATTTAGGGCTGAAGCTCCCGGGCTCACATGGCCTCCCAGGTCGCCCTGGCCACACAGTTGCAGGTTCCTGATGCCTGATGAAGCATGTCTGATGTCAAAAATGTCAAATTATCAAAAAATGTGTTTTAAAGCCAGTGGCAGTGATGGCAGAGAAGGCAGGGAATGGCAGGAATGAGGTATGATGGGCTCCCAACCCAGTGGACTTGGCGATGGTGGTCTAGCGCTTAGTGCTCGGTGTTTAGTCGCCCAGTCATCAGGGTGATTTTCGGATCAATTACCGCCGCTTTTATACTGCGAGGCTTTCCTTTCCCTTTCCCAATACACCAAACCAGTGGCAGCCAGTCATTGGCTATCAGCCGTTGAGGCCACAATCCGCAGCCCGCAGCCCGCAACCCGCAGCCCGCAGGCTACAGCAGTCCTCGGATGAGGCGGCCCCTCCGACTTCCCAACCTCGGGGCAGTATCAGACTGGATTGGCTGAGTCCGTTAGCGACCAAGCTCTCACCTCATCGGAGCTGACGTTGGTGATTTTCCTTAAAGCTCCATCGGAATCCTGCAAGCTGCGCATTTATCCGCTCGTAGATCTGCCACGACTACAGCCACGAAGCGGCCCCCAGCAGAGCAGAGCAACGCAGCAGAGCAGATACAGCGTCCAGCTCCGGCGTCCCAGCAGAATGGCGTTTTCGGCAGCGGCGTGTCTCTCCCAGCTCTCTGGCGCACTCTAGACTGACTAATCCATGACTTACTCCACTGTTTGGGTCTCACCATTCTTCTCTACCTTATCTTATTTAACTGGCCTTAACTATTCTCTTCGTGTGTTCTCTTGTTACATAGCTCTTCTTTTGAAGCATTCTACACATGTTTTGCCACCTGCAAATTGAATTACGGGCACTAGTGTTGATCAACCTGATGGGAGGAGAGCACCAGGGGTCTGAAAGGAGGGTGTGTTTTAGACATCCGATAGCTTGTTTTCGAACTATTCCTATTTGTCAGTTTTGTGTATATTGGGAGTTGTCATTGTAAACTTGTTCTGTATAATAGATTGTGCGCCACGGATTGAAGTGGCAGTCTCTTGAGAACCTACCTGTGTGGTACTTCTTAGATAACTGTGCTTAGCTGCAGCTAATAAAACTACTTTTCTACGCCTAACAGAGTGTCTCGTGTCTCTGTCGGTCGAGGCAGGTGAACCCGGAGATCTTAGGCGTGCCCTGCACCGCCTGGCCCATAAGGCCGGGTTCTCCAATTGGTGGCCCAACGTGTGGGCGACTTCAGCGGTAGTAGTTTTGCCCGAGAGTCGTGAGGAGCTTCGCAAGAAAATTCCGGAAGATTTCGCGAACCACGTGAGCGACCCCTGCATGTCGAAGTGGACCGAAGGTCTTTTGAAGCGTCGCTACTCCTTCCCGACGGCTACTGACGACTGCTGCCCTGACTGTCGCCCTGCCTTGGCCCTTTGGTGATGATTGGTATCGCGAGACGATAGACGGACATCTGTTGGCGTGAGAAAAGCATTTAGTTAAGTATTTGTGGGTAGCGCCCACTCCCTTCGTTTTTGTATTTTGTTATTAGATTAGCGCGCTAACCGAAGCCAAGGGGTAAGTACGTTTGTGCTGTGACTCTATTGTCTGAAAATCCCTTGATGTTTGTAAGGAAGTCCAGTTTGTTACGAAATGCCTGGATTTAGTAAGTTCAAGAAACTTTGTTGTTTTGGTTGTTCTAGGGATTCCCGACTAGAGGATTCTTGTCCGATTCCTCCAGTTGGAACTCCTACTTACGAACTTTACTCAAAGCACGGTCTGGGTCCTATAGTTTTTAATGAAACTTAAATCCGATACACTAAGAAAGACGGTGTTTTGCAATGGCCACAAAATGGTTCTTTTGAGCCCGATATATTAGATAATTTGGAAACGATTCTATTCAAAAGAAAAGCCCGGCCGGCAATGTTTGACTCCTTTCGCCTATGGCGCAAGGAAGCCAAACAGAAAGAAATTAAGCAAATGAAGAAAGATAAGAAAGAGCAGAGTATGTCGATTCTGCAGGCTGCCCAACAATTTAAAAATGACGAAGTTGATCAGGTGATTGAGGTGTCGGAAAGACAACATCGTATGGCAATAGATAGATGCTATCCTGTATTACCTACTGAATCAAAGAGTAAAACACCTGATGATGATTCTTTTATGTCCCATTTGTTGACATTGCCTCCACCTTATGTGTTAGGTGCTAATGCACCGCCATTGCAGCCTGTTGTTAATCCAGCTGTTTTGGTTCCTGCACACTTGCCTATCCCTGTGATTCCACCTCCACCCCCTTTGCCAGCGACATCTGTACCCCAATCTCCTGTGCCTCAGCCTTCTCCATCTGTCGTTTCTTTTGCTACAGATTCTTCTTCTGTTTTACAGAATACGTTGTCCCCTGTTTTAGTGTCAGATTCCCCTACAGCTCGACGGCGTTTAGTCGACACTGTTTCAGGTCTTTTATCACCTTTTCTTGGACCTCTTTTCTTCTCTCCTGCGTCGTCTAGGAGACAATCCCGTAGTCAGTTTCCGGATTTGGAGAAACTGACTAAATTAGATTCCCTTGCTTATAATTGGATCATGAGTCGTGTACAGTATAGTATACGTGATATTTTAGATACTTTCCTTCAATGGAACGCGCCCACACAGAGATACGTATTTGATGTTATGTGCAATACTCTGATTAAAGAATGGGGAGACGTAGATCTAGACTCGCCTCCTCAGGATTTATTCGAAAAACAAGATCAATTTGATAAGGGACTTATTGTGGGTCCTGTTGTAGAGCATGCTGTCCAGAAGCTTGTTGCTTTTCGATCTACTCTTTTCTCTCAAAATTCTCTTGAACCTGATCCCGCGGTTCGTCGTAAGACGGCACAATATCCTATGCGAGAAGTTCCTCCGATATGGAGAGATGAGGTTCCTCAAGCAGGTGTTAATCCAGCTATTCCAGCTCACTTTCAGCGTATATGGGTACATGACCCTTGGAAAAGGTCAGAAGTATTGGCGCTCAAACAGTCTTTACCGGACCCTCGTAAGAATCCTGCTGGGTATTATAAAGAGCTGTCCCAGATTGTTGACGCTTGCATTATGAATTTGGCAGATATTGACTTACTTATGGGGAATATAGTCCCACAAGCAATATGGACCAAGATTCGTAGGCAGGATCATGCGGCAGCTTTAGGTGGTGATTGGGCTGCCATTACAGCTGCGGATGCAGGACAAGTAGGTGGTGCCAAACCGGATGTCTTGATTATGGAATTACCTGGAAAAATAATAGATTTGATGAAAACTATGATGCCTGGGGTGCGCGTTAACTGGGATAAGTTAGCGGCGTGTAAGCAAAAGACGGATGAAAGTGTCTCCGACTTCTTTACTCGTTTCGAGGAAACTTTCATCGACCATAGTGGGCAAGACATGAGTACTGAAGGTGGACAGCGATTATTCGTAGACAAATTTGTTTTTAATTTACTTCCAGAATTATCGCATGAATTAAAACAATCGGAGAGTTCTTAGGCTGTCTCTTCCACTGCTCAGATATTGGCTACTGCTCAATATTATGAGAATAGGGATAAGGAGGATAAGGAGAAAGCGGAGAAAAAGACTAAAGACTTGAAAACGAAGGTTCTTCTGCAACAGGCTTATCCCCCTCGTTCTGCTCAGCCCCAATATCACCAGCCCCCGCAGTTTCAGAGGTTGTTGCAGAAGCCGGTACCCTCAGTTCCACGCGTTCCGTTGGGCCCTAATCAATGTGCTTACTGTAAGGAAGATGGTCATTTTAGGAATACTTGTCTGATTTTATTACAGCGGTATGGTGGACCATTAGCATCACGGGGTCGTGGTGATTCTCGATCCATGTCCAGAGGTAGGGGTCGTGGTGCGTCAACTCAGGAACGACGTCCCTCTCCCCCTCAGGATTCTACAAATTACTTTTACCAGCAGCATTCTCAATCTGCACAATATTACAATCATGACTAATGTTTCGATAATGAGGACGTTGATTTTCATACTAGCTAGGACAGCCATAGGCAAAGTAAGGGAGTCGTGTCAGTTCCAGTAGATCAGGAAGGATCTTATGTTAATGTTATGGCATTGGGTGTTACAGAACCATTTCTCTTGGATACTGGTGCTATGAGAAGTTCCATAATGCATTCTAAACTCCCTGGGGCCCCTTTGTCTGGCTTAACAAATGTTTCTGTGGGATTCTCTGGGGCCCCAGTTTCAAATCCTATCTCTTGCCCGTTGCCCATTTCTATTGGTCCATACAATTTGGAAGCTCCACTCCTTTTAACGACAGGATGCGGACTGAATTTAGTTAGTACCTGTTCCCGTTTCTGCCCCTCTAACTCCCTCTACTACTGTTTCACCGCATAAATTTTACTCACTTCCAGATCACGAGCAAATGAGAAGAATGGAATATCTTAACAATTCGTTCATTCAACTGTTACACCAGCATCAATTGATAGTAAATGTTACTGATTGTTGGGTATGTGGTCTCATACCACATAATACACAAAGAGGGATGCCGTATCTAGTCCTCCCCTTTTCATATGAAGGTTCTGCTTGGGCCTATCTGGCTATGTTTTCCAATGCATACCAGAACTTACTTCGATACCCTTCTGGTGGATCCTATAATGGTGGAGTGGATTTCAGTCACAGTTATTTGATAAAGGGTATTGTGACTATGGCAAAGATTGCTGACATTATCAAAATTACCAAAGACAAAAAGAAAGCATACGATGGGTGGAACATAACTCGTTATACTCTCAGCCTCACTGACAAGCTCAAGCAACAGAGTTCTACGCCAATTTGGGTATTACCCCAAAGAGGTTATTTGTGCTTGCAAATAAATGGCAGAATACCAAAACTAAGCAAGAGAGGAGCAATTTCTCCCATACGTATGTCTATACTCCTTCTACACCCGCACCATTAGTGGCATTATAAGGTACATATTTCATCTGCCATGACAAAGCTTACACATGGCTTCCCCCATACTTCTCGGGGACGTGTTATATAGCTTTTCTCCTCCCTCCTACGTACACTGCTCCTGCTGATTATCATAAAAAGAGAGTTGCTAGAGGAGTTTTAGATTCGGAAGATACAGCAGGGCAAGAAGGAGGGGATTTTCTGAAAGGGTTTCTTCCCTTTTGGGGTCCGATGGCCAATAGCAAAAATATCAGACAGTTGATCCGTGTGGTTGATGCCACAATCAATGTAACTTCTGGAGCATTAAAGAATTTGACTGCAGAGCTTCAGGCGGATCGACTTATGACTTTACAGAATAGAATGGTTTTAGACATAATCCTTGCAGATAAAGGAGGGGTTTGTAAACTGTTTGGGTCTAGTTGTTGCATTTATATTCCTGACAATAGCCCTACAGTATACCAAGCCATCTCTAAGCTACATGTCATCTCTGAGTCTATTCACCAAGATACTGGAGATTGGTCTGTGATGGGATGGTTTTGGGGACTACTGTCCACTTGGTGATGGAAAGTGCTAACTTTCCTCGGAATGATCTTAGCACTCGTCTTTTCTTGTTGTCTTTGTCTACAGTGTGGTCCAGCCATTTGTGGACTCTGTGCCACGATCTGTGTCTCCAAACCAGTAGCACAGCAGACAGAACACATTAAGATGATGGTGCAACAACATCTCAGTGACCTCATGACCATTGATATTGACTCAGACTAACATGGGTTCCTTTGTGCATTGCCTGAGTATGGCAAAAGGAGGGTCTGAGGTTACGTAGTTTTCGGCCCTGCTTCGCTATAGCCGCCATTATGTGTTTAGTCGCCATTTTATGTTGCCTCACTCAGGCAGCACGGCTAACTCGGTAAAATGGTCTTTCTGCCGTTTTCAGCTGCTCCATGTTTTTCTCGCTAAAGAGCAATCTTCATCCTTGTGTGCGATACTGATGTCAGGGTCTGGCCGAGTTCGCAAAGCCATGTCTAGACTGATTAATCCATGACTTACTCCACTGTTTGGGTCCCACCATTCTACTCTACCTTATCTTATTTAACTGGCCTTCACTATTCTCTTTGTGTGTTCTCTTGTTACATAGCTCTTCTTTTGAAGCATTCTACACATGTTTTGCCACCTGCAAATTGAATTACGGGCACTAGTGTTGATTAACTTGATGGGAGGAGAGTAAGCATGGGCGCAAAATCCGTTCCGCTCGCGGATTTTGGGGATTTTTGGCAAATTCGCGATCCGTGAATTCCCGCGAATTTGCCGAAAATCCGCGAACCCGCGAGCGGAACGGATCCGGGGGGCAAAAGTTCAAGCTTCAAGCTTGTAACTATTTTAGGACGGCGCCGGCAAGCTGCCAGCACCATTCTAAAATAGTTACTAAGTTAACTTCAACAGGAAGCACTAATAGATAAAATGCAGGTGCTCGAGCACCTGCTTTATTTTATCTATTAGTGCTTCCTGATGAAGCTAACTTATTAACTATTTTAGAATGGCGCTGGCAGCTTGCCGGCGCCATTCTAAAATAAAACAGGAGTGGGGCAGAGGGCAGAAGGTCACAGAGTGGGGCAGAGGGCAGAAGAGCACAGCAACGAGTGGGGCAAGGGGCACAAGGGCACAACAACGAGTGGGGCAAGGGCACAAGGGCACAACAATGAGTGGGGCAAGGGGCACAAGGGCACAACAACGATTGGGGCAGAGGGCAGAATGGCACAAAAACGAATAGGGCAAGGGGCACAAGGGCACAACAACGAGTGGGGCAAAGGGCAGAATGGCACAAAAACGAGTAGGGCAAGGGGCACAAGGGCACAACAACGAGTGGGGCAAGGGGCACAAGGGCACAACAACGATTGGGGCAGAGGGCAGAATGGCACAAAAACAAGTAGGGCAAGGGGCACAAGGGCACAACAACGAGTGGGGCAAAGGGCAGAATGGCACAAAAACGAGTGGGGCAAGGGGCACAAGGGCACAACAACGAGTGGGGCAAGGGGCACAAGGGCACAACAGCAATTGGGGCAAAGGGCAGAATGGCACAAAAACGAGTGGGGCAAGGGGCACAAGGGCACAACAATGAGTGGGGCAAGGGGCACAAGGGCACAACAGCGATTGGGGCAGAGGGCAGAATGGCGCAAAAACGAGTGGGGCAAAGGGCAGAATGGCACAAAAACGAGTGGGGCAAAGGGCAGAATGGCACAAAAACGAGTGGGGCAAGGGGCACAAGGGCACAACAGCGATTGGGGCAGAGGGCAGAATAGTACAAAAACGAGTGGGGCAAAGGGCTGAATGGCACAAAAATGAGTGGGGCAAGGGGCACAAGGGCACAACAACGAGTGGGGCAAGGGGCACAATGGCACAACAACGATTGGGGCAGAGGGCAGAATGGCACAAAAACGAGTGGGGCAAGGGGCACAAGGGCACAACAACGAGTGGGGCAAGGGGCACAAGGGCACAACAGCGATTGGGGCAGAGGGCAGAATGGCACAAAAAGGAGTGGGGCAAGGGGCACAAGGGCACAACAAAGAGTGGGGCAAGGGGCACAAGGGCACAACAGCGATTGGGGCAAAGGGCAGAATGGCACAAAAACGAGTGGGGTAAGGGGCACAAGGGCACAACAATGAGTGGGGCAAGGGGCACAAGGACACAACAGCGATTGGGGCAGAGGGCAGAATGGCACAAAAACGAGTGGGGCAAAGGGCAGAATGGCACAAAAACGAGTAGGGCAAGGGGCACAAGGGCACAAAAACAAGTGGGGCAGAGGGCAGAATGGCACAAAAATGAGTGGGACAAGGGGCACAAGGGCACAACAATGAGTGGGGCAAAGGCCAGAATGGCACAAAAATGAGTGGGGCAAGGGGCACAAGGGCACAACAACGAGTGGGGCAAGGGGCACAAGGGCACAAAAACAAGTGGGGCAGAGGGCAGAATGGCACAAAAACGAGTGGGACAAGGGGCACAAGGGCACAACAATGAGTGGGGCAAAGGCCAGAATGGCACAAAAATGAGTGGGGCAAGGGGCACAAGGGCACAACAACGAGTGGGGCAAGGGGCAGAAGGGCACAAAAAAACGAGAGGGTGGCAGTGATGAACCAGAGGACGCATCGCGGTCTCGCACAAACCCCCCCCGCGAACACGCAAAGCACCCCGCGAACATGCCAAGAGCCCTGCGAACACGCAAAAATAAAAAATCCGCAAATTCGCACAAATTCGCGAATTTTGCGGATCGCGAGTTCGCAAATCCGCAAATTTGCGGATCGTGAATTCGCAAAATTCGCCCATGCTTAAGCACACGGGGTCTGAAAGGAGGGTGTGTTTTAGACATCCGATAGCTTGTTTTCGAACTATTCCTATTTGTCAGTTTTGTGTATATTGGGAGTTGTCATTGTAAATTTGTTCTGTATAATAGATTGTGCACCACGGATTTAAGTGGCAGTCTTTTGAGAACCTACCTGTGTGGTACTTCTTAGATAACTGTGCTTAGCTGCAGCTAATAAAACGACTTTTCTACGCCTAACAGAGTGTCTCGTGTCTCTGTCGGTCGAGGCAGGTGAACCCGGAGATCTTAGGCGTGCCCTGCGCCGCCTGGCCCATAAGGCCGGGTTCTCCAGGCCTTGTTGTGTTCGGCGGTCCTATGTGCGAACCTTTTTCCTCCTCTAGCTCCCACACTTCTTCTGGGGAATCTTGCCTTTTATTAGTTTTTTGTTCTTCTGCTTCACTATTTCACTTCTGTTGAAGTATACTGTTCTACAAGCAGGAACCTTTTCTCACCAGCTTTTTCCATTTTGTATGGCATGCAGGATCGTGATTGCTTCTCTGGTACTGACTGACAACTTTGTCACGGATATATACTGCGCTTGGGTCTACCTGGAATGCCCTGATTATTATAGTTTTTTTTGGTGAGACTTATTTGTTATTTTGAATGAATTTCACTGTTATTGGTAATTCCCTTCTTCCTTTATTTTTACTTTTCTCTCTCCCTTTCTTTCTTCTTTTTTCTGGTTGTTTCTCTAGTTTTCATATATGTTCATATGCATTTCTTCCCACCTTAACTTTAAAAAAAAATGTTTAGTGTAGCATGTGTGGCAACCTTTTTAACATAATTATTAGGTCTGGTCCCTTTTTTTTTTTAAATAAAGGTTTGACTAGCTGTTGACATTGGCAAATAATTTTAAATCATTGTGGTTAAGAGATCTGTTTTCTCTGTATCAACAGGGAAGATATGAATGGGACCTCTTTTTTATATGTTCGCGCATGTGTTTATCTGTAGTAATTTCTGTTGCACTGTATGTGTTTATCCCTTGTATCATATTTTTTCAATACCTGTGTTGTATTTTTTTGGGTCATCCTGTACAGTACATTTTTATAATAACATATAAGTTGCCTCATGGCCACAAATGTTGGTCTGTATTGTATTGTCGTAGTTCTGTACTTTTATATGGTTTTTGTACTTTATATGTATATTCATGTGAGTCTTTTAACTGTTTACAGCCCTGACGAAGTTCCCAGGCACTGGGGAACGAAATGCGTTGGCTGTGTGCTGCTGTTGTTTTCAAAAGAAATTGATAAATAAAGAAGAATTTCCCAAGAACGAAGACCTTCTTGATTTGTTTAGTGCACCTTCCTTTTTGTTCTTAATCTGTCTTTTGAATTTGCACATTTTTAGCAGCTGGTGCTGGAAGTAGTTGCACTAAAAAAGTTTATTTGGGAAACTAAGAAAGTAATTGTGCTTGACCTCGGTTAGCTGCTCTGTTTTTTTGTTCTGGTTTACACTTTAAACTTATTTAGATATAGTTTTGAGACATAAAAAAACGAGGGATTGGCTTACCCAGCACGACATCATACGTCTATGATGTAACACAGGGCCTGGCAACATGCGTTCATCTCATACGCAACGCGCAGCTGGCACAACCCCATATGTACATGACGTAACACGTGGCTTGGTACTGCTTACCTGTCGCATATCAAAGTAGCAGCTGACACCACCTCATACGTATATGATGTTATGCAGGACGAGGTGCCACAAACCCTTCAGATACAAAATGTGCATCAAATACGAGTTTAGAAATATGGCCGATAGGATTCGCGTGCTGATGGAGCTTGGTACACAACTGGTACAGGACTCCAGATTTCTTTAAAAAAATAATAGATATACATATTTTTTTTGAAGATATAAAACATTACATAATTTTTAAAGTTAAAAAAAGGATAATAGAGTTCCAAAATATTACAAAAGAAATAGAAAAAATATAGGTTTTATAAATATTAAAATGTGTAATTAACATTTAAAAAACTTTCGAAATTCACTGAAAAAACCATAGGTTTTACAGACATTATAGTTAGGAATTAGCATTTAAAAAACCTTTCAAATTCACTAAAAAACCTTAGGTTTCAGGGGCATTATAGTTAGTTGCCCGTTATAGTTAGTGATGTCACGGACCATGTCATGACTGATGTAATATGTCACGTCATCAGCAGTGCATTGCGGGCGCGCAAGTTATAGTTAGCTCAACTAACTATAACGGGTGAATTTCTCTAATTTTAAATAAGTCAAATGTCCAACTAACTATAACGTCCCTGAAACCTATGGTTTTTTAGTAAATATATATATATATATTCACTGAAAAAACCCGCAGGTTTCAGGGACGTTATAGTTAGTTGGACCTATGGTTTTTTAGTGATTATATACATATATATATTCACTGAAAAAACACAGGTTTCAGGGATGTTATAGTTAGTTGGACATTTCACTCATACAAAACCAGAGAAATTTGTCTGTTAGAGTTAGTTCAGCTAACTATAACTCGCGCCCCCGCAATGCACTACTGATGATGTCACATATTACAACATTCATGACATGGTCAGTGACATCACTGATGACATCTCAAATTATCTCACTGATGACATCCCTGATGACATCATCCAGTGAGTGTGTGTTTCTATAAAGTTCAAATATGTTTTATATATATGCCAAGGGGTATTGAAGAATGAGTGGTGTATTCGTGTCTGGATGAATGATTTAGTAGGTGTGTGACTGACTGTATAAGTGAGTGAATAAATGTGTCTTACTGAATGCATGGGTTAGTGACTGATACAGACATTCACAAAGTTTAGTTTGTCAGTTGGTGTATAAGCTGTTGCATGAGTTGGTGAGTAGCTAAATGAGGATCTATATGGGTTATTGATTAGTTGTCTGAGTCATCTCTATGGGTGCCAGAGTGTCTGTGTGAGTGGGTGGGGGGTGTGAAACTGTACTTAGATGTGTGAGTGGATGATTCACTGGGTGTATGGGTTCAAGAGTCAATCCGTGAATGGCTGTATGGGTGGGTGAGTGTCTGTATGTGTGTTGGTGAGTGAATGGGTGCCTCAGTGGTACATGTTTGAGTAATTGCATATGTGAAAGGCAGAATATGTGAGTGTTGGAGTGTATAAATGGCTATATGTGAAAGTGAGTGATTATGAGAGTGGCTGTATGAATCAGTGTGTACTTGTATTAGTTATTGTATAAGAGTGTAAGTATGTGTTAGTATATGTTTGAATAAGTGAGGTGGTGTGTATATAACTGTATAGGTGAGTAAATGGGAGCATGATTGATTCTTTGCATGACTGACTGGGTGTGTGAGTAACTCTATGGATGAGTGGCGGAGTGTGAGTGTCTGTATAGATATGTGAGTGCATATGATAATGCCGTATTGATGGTTGACTGCATGTATGAGTGACTGTATGGGTGAATGAGTGGATGTGTGTGTAGACCTAAGAATTAGTGAGTGGGTATATACTAACTGGTATTGGTGTGTCTATGGTTTCGAAAATGGTAGTCTGTATTTTAGAGGGGGTGTATCAAAGGTTATATTAGGGTATGAGGAGGTCCATCAGATTATCACGTAGATGATGTCATCAGGGATGTCATTTGAGATATCATCAATGATGTCATCAGTGATGTCACTGACCATGTCATGAATGATGTAATATGTGACGTCTTCAGCAGTGCATTGTGGGGGAGCGAGTTATAACGGCCAAATTTCTCTGGTTTTGTACGAGTGAAATGTCCAACTAACTATAACGTCACTACAAACTTGTGGTTTTTTCAGTAAATTTCTAAGGTTTTTTAAATGCTAATTTCTAACTATAACGTCCCTGAAATCAATGGTTTTTTCAGTGAATTTCAAAGGTTTTTTAAATGCTATTCTCTGACTATGGTTACAAAGGTAGGACATGTGAAGAAAGAGGAAGAAACGCACAGAAACAAGCAAGACAAATACAGAAAGAGTCAACTGAAGTCCAGAAAGATGAAGAAAAGTGCAGGAAGAAGCAAGAGATGTGCAAAAAGAACCAACAGAGGAGCATATAGTCCTCCTGTGCCAACAACATTTTGCTGACGGGTACTGGTGGTAACTGACTCTGACTAAACAGGCCTAGAGCCAGCGCTGTGCTAAAAGACACTTAGAATACAGTGAAAATACCTACATATAGTAGGGAACACTATGCGTTGGGGTATTCCTGTGATTAGCATGACCTCCTCTGTATTTGCCATGAGTTAGTGCCTGGGTCATTGCATGGTGCTGACTGGTTGATTGGAGGAGTGCATGGTTAGTGACATAGAGATGGCTGGACTGCATCAGTAGTGCTCAGGGGATTGTAGCAGTGCATGTGTTAGTGCCTGGGTCATTGCATGGGTACATGAGTAGTGACTGGATGATTAGACTGCTGCAAGGACAGTGCATGGTGATATTATAACTGTTTGGGTTTTGGCGGAGTGACTGGATAAGTACATGATGCTGGATAGGTGATTGGAGGAGTGCATGAGTAGTGACAAGGAGATGGCGGGACTGCATCAGTAGTGCACAGGGGATTGTAGCAGTGCATGTGTTAGTGCCTGGGTCATTGCATGAGTACATAGGAAGTGACTGGATAATTAGAGTACCGCAAGGAGAGTGCTTGGTGAATTTATAAGTGCTTGTGTTTTGGAGCAGTGATTAGATAAGGACATGGAATTGGCTGGGTGATTGGAGGAGTGCATGGGTAGTGACAAGGAGATGGCTGGACTGCATGAGTAGTGCTCAGGGGATTGTAGCAGTTCATGTGTTAGTGTCTGGGTCTTTGCACAGCTATCTGGTTTTCTCAGGTCTACCCATGCCTTAGATCAATCACAGTATGGGTTCAGAGAGGAACACGGGACAGAGACAGTACTGATCATGGCAGCAGAGGAGCTCAGGAGTGTACTGGATGCAGGTGGGAAGGCTGCCTTGGTTCTTTTAGATCTACGTGCAGCATTTAACACCATTAATCATGGTATACTCCTTACCCGTCTAGCAGAGCTGGGAGTGCATGACTCAGCACTCGCATTGCTATCATCGTTCTTGGGGGAGAGAACCTTTACAGTAAAACTAGGGGAGTACACATCTAAATACTTTAAGTCTCCTAGGGGGTGCCACAGGGATCCTCCCTGAGCCCCACCCTTTTTATTTTTAAATGTTGCCCCATTAGCAGCAATGATCAGAAACTGTGGGTTTCTCCCCTTTTCCTACGCCGATGACACCCAAATAGTGGTGTCAATCTCTAACAACGTAGACGAAACAGCGGAAAGATTTAGTAATTGGATGGAACAAGTCTACCGTCGGATGCAACTAAACTGTCTAAAATTAAAAGTGATAAAACTGAGGTCATGCTACTGGGGGGCGGAGCCCAACATCTGGTCGCCCAAATGGTGGCCTGACAGTTTGGGCAAATGCCCGTCACCGGTGGACAAAGTTAGGAATTTTGGCTTTGTATTTGACACCAAATTAACTTTTCAAGCGCAGATTAAGAAACTCTCCTCCTCGGTGTGGCATATTCTGAAGTTGATATAAAAGGCTCTTGCCATTTATTCCCATAGAAACCTGTAAAACATTGGTAACCAGGCTGGCTTTGTCCAGGTTGGACTACGGGAACGCTCTGTATGCTGGACTACAAAATCAACTGCTATTAAAACTTCAGCGCCTTCAAAACGCTGCAGCTAGGTTAGTTCTGGACATTTCCAGGTCCGAGCCGGTAGCCCACAGACTAAGAAGCCTCCACTGGCTCCCGATGGAGAAAAGGATACGGTTCAAGTCACCTTGCCTGGCATACAAGGCTTTTCAGGGGTAGGTTCCCAATTTCTAAAAACTATCTTACACAGTATGAACCGCCAAGGAAATTCAGATCAAGCGATGCAAAGCTGATTAAGACTCCCAGATTCAAGCAATTGAGATGGGGGTGGGGAGAAGATTTCTACTGCATACAGCTAAGACCTGGAACCAGTTACCACGCTCAATAAAAAATAGCCCTTCACTGCTATTATTCAGAAAGGCCGTAAAAACGTGGCTCTTCTCAGCATAGCTTGAATTCCATCTCGGGCAGTCCCAGACTTAGTGCACTTGACTCAGTGCCAAGACGCCTTAGGGCATTTGTGCGCTTTATACATTTTAAATAAAATCAAATCATGGGTAGAGACTAGATGATTAGAGTACTGCAAGGAGAGTGCATGGTGAATATATAAGTGCTTGTGTTTTGGTGCAGTGCTTAGATAAGGACATGGAACTGGCTGGGTGATTGGAGGAGTGCATGGGTAGTGACAAGGAGATGGCTGGACTGCATCAGTAGTTCTCTGGGGATTGCAGCAGTGCATGTGTTAGTGCCAGGGCCATTGCATGAGTACAAGGTTAGTGACTGGATGATTACAGTACTGTAAGGAGAGTGCATTGTGAATGTATAAGTGCTTGGGTTTTCGCGTAGTGATTCGATAAGGAAGTTGAACTGGCTGGGTGATTGGAGGAGTGCATGGGTAGTAACTAGGAGATGGCTAGACTGCATCAGTAGTGCTCAGGAGATTGTAGCAGTGCATGTGTTGGTGCCTGGGTCATTGCATGTGTACATGGGTATCGACTGGATGATTAGAGTACTGCAAGGAGAGTGCATGGGGAATTTATAAGTGCTTGGGTTTTGGCGGAGTGATTGGATAAGTACACACATCCCATATCAGGCCCACCCCCTCCCTTCACCTCTGAGCAAACGCACCCCCAGGCGGGTTTTAAGTTGGGGTAGTAAATCCCCTTGAATTCTGAGGGTCTCTGGGGACCAACTAGCTCACCAGGTACCTCCAGTAAGTGCCACAAAGCTGTGTTACAGAGAGGTGGTCCAGGCCATGCCCCTTTTTACACCTCTCTGCAACACAGTTCGGTACATAAAAAGCAGGATCCACCGAAACGCATCGACATATAAGAAAATCCCTTTTGGATTTTGTATTGGACATGTATACAAGATTGTGTTTTTAACAAGGTTTTTGTGGTATTTTAAATGTATATTGGAAACTGGTGTTGATGCTAATGATTAATGTGATACAGCATTGATGCAATGTGCAAGAAAGATTAATTCCAGATTAATTCCATATTGATTGGTTTTAAGTATTACTGATAAAATGTATATGTGTTTTTAATAACAGAGATTGTAAACACAATTAACATTGTAGGGTCACATTTTGCTAGTACATTAGTGCTTTTGTGGTTCTTCCTTTAATGGGGCTAGTTGTATGAAGGGTCTGAGGTGTGAGTGAGATGATTGCTTAACATATACACACCCAATAGTAGTGACTGTGTGAGAGATAGCTCATTTGATAATCTTGATCATCAGTAGAATTACACCTAGGGAACAATTTCTGTTTAAATATTGTGACTTACCCAGTTCCCTTGGGGGTTAAAGGGTTAATCTCTACCTTTTATAACTAAAACAGCGAATATCACATCACTGCGAAAGCAAGGAATATCATTGGATAATATACTTTTCAGCAAAATCAAAAGGAAGTACACACCCACTCCTCCTTTTTTAATCTTCTTTCATATAACTTATTCTGAGTAGCTGTCTCAATCTTGGTGTGGAGAGTTTTTGGCCTTTTTTGCTTCAAAAATGGCAACACAGAAAGGAGATGGGGGTCAGCAGCAACAACAACAGGACCAGGATGTGGAGGCAGTGGAGGCTGAAGATTTAGAAGAAGAGGAGCCTCCACAAAAGAGAGCCAGTGTATCACATCAGGGGAATCAAAAACTGCTGCGAAACTTGTGCAATGCACAATCAGCAACAAGGCCCTCTCAAGAGAGACAAATAAGAAATATTCATGTGAGACAGTGTCCATGGTATACAACCTAAAAACCTATCATAAAACACATCTCCAGCTGGAGATCAAGCAGAGGGAAGCTAGTGGACCATCTACTTAAGGGGCAGCAACAACAATTCCCAGCCAGCAAGTCCCTTCTGAGGGGCAGACTATTACAACAGACATGGCTCCAGAGTTGTCAAGAATGGCCACATACTTTGTGGACTTTAGTGTTGTTATAAGTGCTGGTGAGCAGTGTCTTACAGCTATTCCCAATGCTGCATAACAGCATATATGTTTTGCCAGATTTCCGTGCACGTTTTTTCAATTCCTGCTCACCCAGATGCCATTTTTATCAATATAAAAAAGTAGAAAAAAATGTATAACTTTACAAAAGCTTTAAAAAAGATTCCTGTTGGAACCGCCTTTTACAGTTAAACAAAGATAAAGTATGTTTATATGTTGGAATGAGTGTATGGCTGGCGTGTGGATAATTGGATGAGTGCTTAACTGGTGCATGGATGGTACAATGTGTGTAGCAATGGTTCCTGAGTGATTGGATGAGTGCAAAGGTAGTGAAAGGTGATTGTATGTGAGCACGAGTAGTGCCTGGGTGAATGGATGAATGCATGTATAGTGCCTGAGTAAATGGAGGAATGCAGCGGTAGTGTCTGAGTAAATGGATGAGTGCATGCATAATGGCTGGGTGAATGAATGAGTGTATGGGTGTTGCCTGGGTGATTGGATGTATGCATGGGAAGTGCCTGGGTGAATAGATGAGTGCATGGGTAGTGTCTAAGTAAATGGATGCATGCATAGGCAGTGAATTAGTACCAGGGTAGTGCCTGGGTAATTGGATGAGTGCATGGATAGGGCCTGAGTGAATGGATGAGCGCATGCCTAATGCCTGAGTGAATGGATGAGGGCAAAGGTAGTGCCTGGGTGCTTGGATGAGGGCAAAGGTAGTGCCTGAGTGATTGGATGAGTGAAAAGGTAGTGAAAGGTGATTGTATGTGTGCATGAATAGTGCCTGGGTGAATGGATGAATGCATGTGTAGTACCTGAGTAAATGGAGGAGCGCAGCGGTAGTGTCTGAGTAAATGGATGAGTGCATGGATAATGGCTGGGTAAAAGAATGAGTGCATGGGTAGTGTCTGGGTGATTGGATGTATGCATAGATAGTGCCTGGGTGAATAGATGAGGGCATGGGTAGTGTCTAAGTAAATGGATGTGTGCATAGGCAGTGAATGAGTACCAGGGTAGTGCCTGGGTGATTGGATGAGTGCATGGGTAAAGCCTGAGTGAATGGATGAGCGCATGCGTAGTGCCTGAGTGAATGGATGAGGGCAAAGATTGTGCCTGTGTGCTTGGATGAGGGCAAAGGTAGTGCCTGGTTGATTGGATGTATACCTGGGTAGTGCCTGGATGAACAGAAGAGTGTGTGGGTAGTGTCTGAGTGAATAGATGAGTGCATGGGTAGTGTCAGAGTGATTGGATATGTGCATGGTTAGTGTATGGGTGATTACATAGTGCATGGGCAGTGGCTGAATGAATGGATGAGTGCAAGAGTTGTGCCTGGGTGATTGGATGAGTGTATGGGTAAAGGCTGAGTGATTCAATATATGCATGGTTAGTGCCTGGGTGAATGGATGAGTGCATTTTAGTGCATGAGTGAATGGATGAGTGCAAGCATAGTGCCTGGGTGATTGATTGTGTGCATGGGTAGTGCCCAGGTGGTAGTGTGACTGCATGGATAATGCCTGGGTGATTGGAAGCATGTATGAGTAGAGCCTGGGTGATTGGATGAGTGCATGGGTACATCCTGGGTTATTGTATGAGTACATGAGTAGTGCTTGCATGAGTGGATGAGTGCATGGGTAGTGCTTGGGTAAATAGATGAGTGTATGGGTAGTGCCTAGGTGAATGGATAAGTAGAAGGGTAGTGCCTGGGTGATTGGATGTGTGTATGAGTAGTGCCTGGGTGAATGGATGAGTGCATGGGTAGTATCTGAGTAAATGTATAAATTCATAGGTGCTGCATGAATGAATAGATGAGTGCATGGGTAATGCCTCTGTGAATGGATGAGTGCATTGATAGTGCTTGAGTGAATGGATGAGCGCCTGCATAGTGATTGAGTAAAAAGATGAGTACAAGGGTAGTGCCTGGATGATTAGTTGTATGCATGGGTAGGGCCTGGATGATGGAAATGAGTACATGAGTAGTGCTTGCATAAGTGGATGAGTGCATGGCTAGTGCCTCAATTAATAGATGAGTGCATTGACAGGGCCTCGGAAAATAGATGAGTGTATAGATAGTGCCTATGTGAATGGATGAGTAGAATCGTAGGGCCTGAGTGATTGGATGAGGGCATGGGTAGTGTCTGAGTGAATTCCTGAATTCATAGGTGCTGCATGAGTGAATAGATGAGTGTACAGGCAATGCCTCTGTGAATGGATGAGTGCATGGGTAGTGCCTGAGTGGATAGATGAGCGCCTGCGTAGTGATTGAGTGAACAGATGAGTGCAAGGGTAGTGCCTGCATGATTGGTTGTGTGCATGGGTAGTGCCCAGGTGAGTGTGAGTGCGTGGATATTGCCTGGGTGATTGGAAGAATGTATGAGTAGTGCCTGGGTGATTGGATGAGTGCATGGGTACTGCCTGGGTGATTGGATGAGTGCTTGAGTAGTGCCTGGATGAGTGCATGGGTACTGCTTGGATGATCTAATGAGTGCATGGGTAGTGCTTGGGCGACTGGATGAGTAGAAGAGTAGAACCTCAGTGATTCGATAAGTGCATGGATAGCACCTCATTCAATGTATATGTGCATGGGTAGTGCCTGGGAGTAAATGGATGAGTGTATGGTACTGCTTAGGTGAATGGATTAGTGCATGGGTAGTGATGGTTGTTTATATGAGTGTGTGGGTAGCACTTGGGTGACTGGATGAGTGAAGAAGTAGCACCTTATTGAATGGATGAGTGCAAGCATAATGCTTGGGCAATTGGATGAGTGCATGCATTGTTCATGGCTGATTGGATGAGTGCATTGATAGTGCCTGGGTAATTCGATGAGTGCCTGGAAACTGGTGGTGTGAATGGATTAGTGCATGGGTAGTGGCTGTGTGAAGGAATGAGTGCAACGGTAGTGCCTGGGTCATTGGATATGTGCATGGTTAGTATCTGAGTGAATGGATCAGTGCAAGGGTAGTACCTGCGTAAATTAATGAGTGGAAGGGTGACACATGAGTGATTGCATGAGTGCAATGTAGTGCCTGGGTAATTGCATGAGTGCAAGAGTAGTGCCTGGGTGATTGGGCGAGTGCTTGAATAGTGCCTGGGTGATTGAATGAATGAATGTATAGTGCCTGCGTGATTGGGTGAGTGCATGGATAGTGCCTGGGTGATTGGAAGAATGTATGATTAGAGCATGGGTGAGTAGATGAGTGCCTGGGTAGTGCCTCAGTCAATAGATGAGTGCAAGGGCAGTATTTGAGTGTTTGGATGAGTGCATGGATAGTGGCTGGGTGTATGAGTGCATGGGTAGTGCATAGGTGACTGGATGAGTGCAAGAGAGACGTCTGGGTGATTGTATGAGTTCAAGGGTAGAGCCTGGGTCATTGGATGAGTGCAAGCATAGTGGCTTGGTGATTGGACGAGTCCACAAGTAGTGCCTGGGTGAGTGGATGAGTGCATACATAGTGTATGTGTGATTACATAGTGCATGCATATTGCCTGTGTGACTGGATGAGTGCCTGATTAGTGAATGGGAGACTAGATGAATTCAAGTGCAGTACATGAGTGATTAGATTACTGCTTAGGTAGTGGCTGGATGATTGGTCAAATGCAACTGTTGTGCCTGGAGATGGGATGAGTACATGAGTAGTAACTCAATGAATCCATCACTAGATTAGAGATTTGACACTCGCAATATATCTCGAGCTCTGGCCACTGTGAAAAAATAGAAACAGACAAAAATGTATTAGATTAAAATTTTTGTATTAGGCAACCAAACAACATAAAATATTTTTTAACCAAAACTTTAATTCATCATACACAAATCTTTTAAAGTTTCTTCATATTTTCAGTGGATATACTTGTTTACTTTCAACAGTGCTTTTTATGAAAACTCATCATGAAAAAGTGGAAAAAGCAATCATTGGATTGTAAAAAAACAAACGTGCACAGTAGATCCTTTCAGCTATGTCATACTGTTCACTGCACTCAATATTAGTTTTTTGAAACTGGCTTGCTGATAGGTTACTACCTTAATAAAAGCATTTATGTGTTAAAACTGTTTCTGATATCTGGTACAAAATGTCAAACAATTATTAAGCAGTCTTCATTTGTGCATATTTTTATGTAAACATCATCCCTGTTAGGCCAAATTATGTCTAAAATGTTCTTAGTCCATGTATGAAAAACATAACTCTTAGTACTACATTGAAGTTGCTGTATCAGAAACAAAAGGGGACTTTTTTAAGTGGTGAAGAAACATTTCACATGCAACTTAAGTAATGGTATTATAGTACCTCCATTTACTTTTTATCAGTAATAACACAATGTAGTCCTAAAAATGTATAAATTCCTTTCCCGCAGTTAAAAAGAGTCCTTCATTTCTAAAAGCTTGCTGTAGACAATACCCCCATTGGTCCGAATATTATCTCAGAAACACATAATCCATATATGTCAACACAATAACATATTTTTTTTATCCTAGATTCTCCTTAGAACTTAGGTTCTAGAAATAGCAGATATGAGTTTGGTAACTTTTTGGGTAGTCTTGATTTGAATGCCACTTGTATGTCATTGCACTCTGGCCATCCTGTTTGACATCTCAAATATATTGTGTAGTGTCCAGAGGTTATATTAACTCCTTCATGAAATCAGATTGCTATAGTTGTAAAAGTTATTTTTGAGATGGAAATTTGTGCAGCTTTAAAGTTTGTAATTTTAGTTTCTAATTTAGTACCATTGACTCTGCATCGTTGTAGCATGATATACTATGATATATTTTCCATACCTCTGTAGAATCAACGTTGACGTTGACCTACGTTCTGATCTGCAGTTTGCACAGGTCATATCTTGATTAGCGTTTGACACAACTTCACAATCTGGTAATGTCAAGTAGAGGAATTGTTCTAATAGTTGTAGTATTGTCATTAGAAATTCTTGAGTATCCTTCGGGAGATTTTGAGAGAACACTACTGAACCAGTACAGTCATCTGTAACCTACACAGTTGTGAAGACATTCTTTTATCTACCTTTTCTTTATTGGAATTTATAAAATGAGGCAAATGATGTAGCCTATTTAATACTACGTTTGCATAACAGTTCACTCCAGATTTATTATCAAAGTGCTAGCCTTATGTTTCCTCATTGATCTCTAGTTTTCTTTTCTTTCCTCTTTGTTGATTTTCTTTTTGTTAATCTTTCTGTTCAACTCTGATAGGCTGTTTAGATATTTTCCACTTTTGACACAGTATTGCTTTTTGAACCACCGGATACTGGCCTAAATGAGGAGCATACTGAGCTCTTAACTGATTATCCTCCATTACACAGCTCACATTTGCACTTATTTTCTTCTCATCAAAATCAATCAGAAATAAACCAGACAAAGTTCTAATTCGTGACAAGGCAACATATGACATTCCTTCTTTGAATCAACTAAAAATAATACTAATAAGTCCTTAATGTATGCTTAAACCGTGTGATTTGTGAATAGTTACTGAATACGCTAAAGACACTGGAGACTGCTTTCACTGGACATACAAGTGTTTCACAAGTAGGACACGTACAACCCTTCTACCAATCTGCTTAACTTCAGCAATATCATGCCATTTTATGGTTTAGTATTCCACATAATTTCTGTTTAGAGAATCAACACATTTTATAACTTTACACATTGCACAATTCACTAGCCCTTCTTCTACATTTAAATTACAACGTAAGATTACACGTCAGTTTTCACAGATACATACCTCTTTTTTTAATCCTGCATTTTGACACAGTATTGCTTTTTGAACCACCGGATACTGGCCTAAATGAGGAGCATACTGAGCTCTTAACTGATTATCCTCCATTACACAGCTCACATTTGCACTTATTTTCTTCTCATCAAAATCAATCAGAAATAAACCAGACAAAGTTCTAATTCGTGACAAGGCAACATATGACATTCCTTCTTTGAATCAACTAAAAATAATACTAATAAGTCCTTAATGTATGCTTAAACCGTGTGATTTGTGAATAGTTACTGAATACGCTAAAGACACTGGAGACTGCTTTCACTGGACATACAAGTGTTTCACAAGTAGGACACGTACAACCCTTCTACCAATCTGCTTAACTTCAGCAATATCATGCCATTTTATGGTTTAGTATTCCACATAATTTCTGTTTGGAGAATCAACAAATTTTATAACTTTACACATTGCACAATTCACTAGCCCTTCTTCTACATTTAAATTACAACGTAAGATTACACGTCAGTTTTCACAGATACATACCTCTTTTTTTAATCCTGCATTTTGACACAGACTTTTCTAAACTATCCACTTTCGATTGCAGTTTTTCTGTTAGTAGCACTGTAACTCCTTGATGTTCCATTTTATCATTTGCTCTAATTTCGACGATCCCTTCTTTTTCCAGTTGCAATAATTGTTCATTAAATTTGCTACACTCCTCAAGAGTTGGCATGAAACAGACAATAGACTTCTCTTCATTAACAAAATTGTACATTACTTCAGCAGCTGAAACATTACTTGGAAACACATTTTTGATGAGACAGGTTTGTAATACTGCCTTTCCCTCTTTTGCGAGGACTCCCACTCTTAAATCCTTTAGTATATCTGCAAAATGCATATCTGATGCTTGGCACACATTTTGGATTAACTCTTAACATTGAAAGTTTTCCTAAATGTTCACATTTCCAATACTTCCTCTTGAATTCCTTGTTTCAGTATATAGTAGTTTCTTGACTACAGGCTGTCCTTTAACATGAGATAGTTATAGCAGGTGATCAAAGACTATTAAGTGTTTTCCTTTAAAATGTACATCATTGCCAGTTTTTAATATTTGCTGCATTCTTAAATGTATAAAAGCTAGCATTAGGTTAGGCACCATGCTGACTTCTTCAATAATTGGTGGCTTTAATTTTTTTAATATTCTTTGCACTTCATGACAAGCATCACCAGATAATGTTGTGTATTGTAATTTGTTGTCATGTTCAACAGACAGCATCAATAACCAATGAAGGCTAACTCCTTTAACATTATGAGCAGCTAAGCCTTTTGGTGCAGTGACTACACACAACAAATTGGAATCTGTTGTCTTTTGTAGGTAACTTGTCAGTACTTTAATCAAGAAGCGTTTTCCATTTCCAACTTGATCACTTATGTACAATAGAACTGGTTTATATATAGAACATGGACACATTTTATTCTCATAGAGAAATTCATGTTCTACTTTACCTTTCAGCTCTTCAGAAATGTCTTTCTGATCTGCATTCAATTCCTGTAATAATAGTTCTAGTTTAGTATTTCTAGATCCACTGTTTCCCATCTTACTAGCTGAATTGCATTTTCCACTCCATTCATAGCAATTGCAGCATGATTTTCAATGATTGGCTGTCCAAGAGTATCTTAACTTCCAGGTGCTGAACTTTGCTCTGAGAACTCTCTCTTGCTATCTTAGCAGCAATTGTTTCTTCTTGTTCAATCTCTTCTCTCAATATTTGAAGATACACTGAAACACAGAGCAATCAATGCTGTCTTTCACAGTGCTCAATAAGCCTCCATAACAGTCAATTTTACAAGTAGCTCACTTTCAGTCATCATGGCTTAGACAACTGTATCAATGCTAAATAGAAAAACTCTCTTATGTCTGAAGTTTGGCAACTTAGCTTTTGATGGTTGTATACATTTCCTTTGTTATGTCTCACCAAACATCCCTTTACATCCAGCCACAGCAAATTTTTCTTCATCTATGTTTTCACTGACATTACTTCTGAAAGTATAATGCTGAATTATTTCATGAAGACACATCCTTTCCAGGTGACAACTTCTTCTTGGATGGTACGTATCCAGCATGTTACTCTTCAGAAAATCTGTACTGTGTAGCTCAAATTCTGCATGATATTGAATTTCAGGAAACTACTGCAGTACTCTGGTATGAGTATGAGCAAGACCTAAACTCACCCATAGAACTCTAGATTTAGAAAACAAACGAGCTAAGCTTAACTGGCCTACACATTCATAGGAGCCTATCTCTCTGTGAGAAAGCATTTTCAAACTAATACTGTACAATTTCTTTGTAAGATGCTTTTCTGCTGAAATCTCCTCCCACATCTCTTTCATCTCAGTTTTCTCTGACTTTGTACAGAGCAACAGCAATTGAGCTGTCTGCAACAAACTGAACATCCATGCTTGCGTTTTACATCTTCAGAATCGCAGGGTTGCAGTCCTTAATGTACTTAGAGGCCTCTGTTCATCTTAGGTTGTATGTCTTTTTTGGTGATTTCCTTGTAAGTGTATGTCTGAATGCAGACAAAAAGCTGTTGACTCTTCCCTGTGAGATGACAGGTCGTGGGACTCTAAAACGACATCTTGTATAAAATTTCCCTTTTGTCTGTATTTTCGCAGTCAATATTTTCTGCATCTATGATTTTAGAATCATAGAACTTGTTCTCTTAACATGTTGTCACTACTTTTCTATGGGATGGAACAAGTTGCATACTGTTCAATAAAAGACAACACAGATTCATCACTTCCTGCTCCAAACCTTGGGGCATCTTTTACCCACAACAGCATGTGAATATGGGGAGCGCCTCTGTCTTGGTACTCTTTACGCCAAAAGAAATCAATAACTTCACCAAGAGGAGGTTTTTTTTCAAGATAAAAGCCATCATTGCTTGAAATCTGTGATTAAAATATGTACAAACATTTGTAGGGTCTAGTGAGCACAGTTCTTCTGAAGTCTTCAGATGAATGTCTTTTAATGTTAAACAGATTAAAAGTAATTAAAAAGGACTTACCTGACATGCGGCATCCCAGGGCTCCCTCTTCTTGCTGTCACGCCGACTTCTTCCAGACAAATGCGCATGCGCTTGCGCCTGCACATGCGCATTTCTTGCGAGAAATGCGCATGGCGAAATACAGGCGCTTTTTGGGCAGCACTATGCATGAAGAAGTATGCCATGGGTATTTCCACGCAACACCTATGGATACTGCCACACATCCAAATTTACAACAATCCATAAACCTGATGAGATGCAACAAGGAAAAATACTTTTCTTTCTCCTCCTTTTTTCCTGCTTCTATGCATGCTGTGATCCGCAGCATACATACAAAGAGGAAAATACCTCTTGGAATTATTTTTCAATAGGAAGGAGCCCCTTCCTGCACAGAATCAATTTTCCCCTCTACAGAGGCACCTTTGCGCCATGGTGCAAGGGTGGCTCAATTGGTGCATGGCAGCCAGTTGTGCACCAGCACAGGAGACAGCATAGGGATCAATCATATTGTTGTAAATATGACACATCCATATGCATTGAAAGTAATGCAGCATGGCACAGCCAAATGGCTTGCAGCTCCGCACCTCATTACTTTCTTCTAAATGTAGCACCAAGTGTACAAGTACATGGATGTATGTCATTACATCGCATACCAATACCATGCGTGCCATTACAACGCGGGTATTACTACGCCATGTCAATGACAACGACATGCCATTACATTGCAAAATTTTACCACAATTATGCTTTTACCACACATGCTATTACAATGCAAAGGCATGCGTGGTAAAGCTATACTCATAGTCAAACTTTGCAAGGTAAGTTACTCTACCCTACCCCTGCACAACCCTCCCCCAACCCCCAGTCCTCTCCCTACAATAACACTACACTAACCTGCAAAACCCCCCCAGCACTACCCTAAAACACTACACTACACAAACACTACAACACTACCCTAAACCCTAAAACACTGCACAAATACTACAACACTACCCTAAACCCTAAAACACTACACTACACAAACACTACAACACTACCTTAAACCCTAAAACACTACACTACAGAAACACTACAACACCACCCTAAACCCTAAAACACTACACTAAACAAACACTACAACACTACCCTAAACCCTAAATCACTACACTACACAAACACTACCCTAAACCCTAAAACACTACACTACACAAATACTACAACACTAGCCTAAACCCTAAAACACTATACTACACAAACAGTACAACACTACCCTAAACCCTAAAACACTACACAAACACTACAACACTACCCTAAACCCTTAAACACTACACTACACAAACACTACAACACTACCCTAAACCCTAAATCACTACTCTGCACAAACACTACACCACTACCCTAAACCCTAAAACACTACACTACACAAACACTACAACACTACCCTGAACCCTAAAACACTACACTACACAAACACTACAACACTACCCTAAACCCTAAAACACTACACTACACAACCCTACACAAACATTACAACACTATATCAAAAATAACCCTTACCCCAAGCGCAATCCCCCTTACCTCACTCTCCTCATGGTTCCTCTCTCCTACGTTAGTGTGGTGAAGGGGGGAGGATGACGTCAGTTGCTGCGGAGACTCATTCAAATTTCAGTCATCCCTCAGACCTCTGCAGAGCCCCAGCTGTGTCATCCCTGTGCAACGGCTCGTGTCCTCCATTAATGGCTGCAGCATTCTCAGCCCCTCCCACCCCCCACCGCCAGGCATCTCGAACCAGCACCTTATTCCTGCCTGCTTACGTCGTTGTGAGGAAACAGCCTCAGTTTGCTCACAACGACGTGGATAGCCATTACATCGCATGCGTTGTAAAAGCGCATGTGATGTAATGGTATGCTTAGTAATGGGTACGCTTTGGTACATCGCATGCGTTGTAACGCATGCGATGTAATGGTACTGCGTGGTCAAATACTCATTGTTCTTGCTGTTTCCCCAAGTTCAGACAGTGTCTTAACACTATAAATACAAAAACACAACAAAGGAGCTATTGGATGCCATTCTACCACTGTGTTAGTTATCTATTTACTATCGCGGCACTGTTCTACTTAAATGTATCAGATTTAAATTTTGGGAAATGGTGCATATATCAATCTGCACGTTAATTTCTATCAAAGTATATACCTCACTAATTCTTCCAACTACATGCAAAGAGTATGTCACAGCTTGCATATATAATTCACCAGGTGGTTCTAAAAGACTACATATTCCTCAGTAAAACTTGTAAAAACATGTGTTTGTGGTTGAATACATGAATACTCCCTGGATGATTGAATTGGTGCATAGCTTAGGTGATTCTTTGAGGATACAGATAGTGCCTAGATGTTTCCCTGACTATATCAGAATTCCATGGGTCATTCCACATCTGCATGGATACAGCCTGCATGTTTGCATGAGTATATCACTATTAACTGGGTGTTTGGATGAGTGCACGAGTAGTACTTGAAGGATTAGAAAAATTACTTATGGCTCAATATTTCAATACATGCATAGAGAGTGTTTGCATGATTACAGCAGTGCAACTTTAGTGACTGTATGGATGAGTGCATAAGTGCATAGATAGTATAGAGGTGATTTAAAGAGCGCATGGATAGTGCATACATGATTGTTTAAGTACATGCATATCACCTAGCAGATTGGATGAGCGAATGAGTAGTGTTTCAGTGGTTGCATGACTACATGGCTGCTGCCCATGTGTTTTTGGTTCAGTGAACAGGTAGTGCCTGGGTGGATAACTACATGGGTAGTGTCTGGATAATTGAATAAGTGCATCAGTAGTGCCTGACTGATTACATGAGTGTATGACTAGTGTCTGAGTGATTGCATGACTCCATTGTTAAACCTTGAGAGATTGGATGAAAGTAAGTGTACTGCTGGGGTGATTGTATTAGGCAAGCGTATAACCTCAGTAATTCAATGAGTGCATAGCTACTGGATGGATGCTATGTTTACTGCAATAGTACTCTCTACATAATTAGATGAGTGCATTAATAGTACCTGAGTTTTTGCACAAGTTCATGCGTGCGCCTCAATATTTCAATGACTGCATCGATTGTAAGTGTGTGCTTAGATGGCAGCATTGCTTCTGCGCAAGTGTTACAATGACTGCATAGTAACAGCCTTGTTAATTGCATAAGTAAATGGTTACTGTCTGGGTGATTAGATGAATGTATAGGTAGTGCCTCCATAGTTCAATGACTACATAATTTCTGCCTGCCTAATTCAAAGAGTACATGTATAGTGTTTAGGTAATTGAATAACTCCATTGATAGTGAATCACTGATTTGAACACTGCATCACTAGTGGTTGGGTGATTGCATGAGTACCTGAATATTGCCTGACTGACTGTGAAAGTATCTTCATTACTGTTAGATACATAACAGTTGTGGCTTTATATCTGACTTATTGGTTATTAATATTAGGATTTGTAAAGCGCATGGCTGCCCTATAGCTTCCCAGCTCTGTGCAGTCAGGTACTGAATGCGGGCCAACCATGTATTACAGATATTGCATAAACAACCATGTCTTGATCTCTTTGCGGAACTGTAGTTCTGTTTCTCAGTCTGTATTCCAACAGCAATGAGTTCCAGAGTTTGGGAGCTAGGTGGGACAAGGATCTTACTCCCCATTTCTCCCGCCTAACCTTTGTCTGTTTTAAGCGTTCTTCCGTGCTAGATCGCAACTGCCTCTTTGGGATGTAGGGAGAGACTAGCCTCCTAACTTTTTTTGGGCCTCTATTGTGTCGTGCTAAATTAATAATAACCAGTGCCTTGAATTTTATTCTGGCTTCTACCGGGAGCCAGTGGAGTTTAAGTAAATGCTTTTTTACTGACTCCCGTACTGGGATGTTACACAGCAGAATTGCGGCTGCATTCTGGACCACCTGCAGTCTCGGGTAACATACTTAGGTGCCCCAAAGAACAATGAGTTTCCATAATCCAGTTGCGAAGTGACCACTGTCTTCCCAGTTGTATGGGAACTCTGTCTAGAATTTTAAGCAGGTTTCTAAGAAGCCCGAAACAAGTTGCTGTGGCCTTCTTGGCCTGTGTTGCCATATAGAGATAAGTTTCTAGCCAGAATCCTAGGTTTTTTACTATTTCTGCGGGAGTGGGTGGATTACCTAGGCATGCAGGCCAGTCTATGATGGGCCTGGGTATTGCTTTCTTTCCAAGGAGTAGTAGCTCTGTTTTATCACCATTTAACTTTAAGCAACTTGTCGTCATCCACTCTTTAACTTTTACCAGGCAGGTGGTTATCTCCTCCAGTCAGTATCAAACTACCTGTTTTACTGTATATATGCTTTTCTATGGAGCTATGTGTGAGTGAAGTCTAGATATCACACTTGGTACGTACTTGCATACATGGCTCTCTATGAGCATATATTGCTTTGTTACTGAGCATGAACTTGCATCAGTAAGTTTCTAAAATGGAAAACAACATTTAAAAAATGTCAAAACACTAAGGGGCTCATTAGGATGATGGACGGAATTTGTCTGCCCGCCATCCTGTCGGAATTCGGGACCGCCCGCCATAAGGGCGGGGGTCCCATGGGGGGTATTAGGATGTGCCCGCCACAGTGCGGGCACATCCTGCATTTTTAGCATTGTGGCGGGCGGTGCTCTCTGCACCGCCCACCACAATGCTAAAAATGCATTGATGCATTTGCATTAAGAAAGCGGCAGGCACCGCGCGGTGCCTGCCACTTTGTTAATGCAAATGAAGGGGGGGACCACAGGTACCCCCCGTGTGCACCCCCCACCTCTCCTTCAATCTGGGGGCACGTAGCGGGCTCCCAGAGTGAAGACCGCATGCCTTTCCGTGGGGGCATCGCCACCGCGGAAAGGCACCTACAGACGCCCATCATAATATGGCTGGCGGTGTCTGATAGACACCACCACCATATTATTCCTTTTCCGCCCCGGCCGCTAGGTGACCGGGGCGGAAAAGCGGCGGACGGGCTTTCCGTCCGCCGAGGTCCCCCCGCCGTACTAATATGGCAGGGGGGGGAAACGAGTGTGGATGTTGGGCAGATTGCCCCCGCCAGGCTGGCGGTGGCTACCGCCAGCCTGGCGGGGGCAATCCGCCCGACATCATAATGGGCCCCTAAACTTTTTGTGACTGGAATAGCTAAACCATTTTTCAAATACTTGTTCTGCTTCTAGAACATATATTCTGCATTTCCCGAACAAAAGTTAAATTCCGAAAAAAGCTAGCACAAGATCTCTTGAGGCATTCTGCACTATTAACCCTTCTAAATTTTACACAAACCACATTTAAAGAAAAAACACCACCCTCACATATACATGACATTTTCATCAGCCTTCCTGAACATAGATCACCATGTAAACATATATGTGATTTGTGACTCCATGCCATCTTTCCAAAAATATATACCTCTCCTCACCTTTAAGTAAACTCAAAAGTCCCACCGTATATATAGATTTCTACAAGCACAAAAACCATATTTGACCATCTAAACAAATGCTAAGCGATCATATAAGTTAAAAACTACCTTGACAAACACTTCCCAGTATATACCTAACAAGTATTACTTCTTTCTACTTCATATACAGGCAGACAACATGTTCTCATCTTTTATTTGTGACTACACTACTTCTACCACTAATAATAATGTTACTAAAAGTACTACAACTCCCAGAACGAAAATGACAAATGTATCTCTTCTGCAAACGATATTCAGACATGTTAAACATTCTTCGGTCCTTGTTTCAACTTTCCACAATACTATACTATTATTTTTCAATAAAGTACACAATGCAATAAAAAGGCACTAATGTATTTGTATCTTACTTCCCAAAACATTCACTACTAACCTCTTAAACACATACCCTCTAATAGATCCAGTTCATCTGATGTATTTTTCTCATATCGCTGTGATACTCTTTTTTTATCAAACTCCTTTATGCATCTTCATTTCTAATGTCATTTTTTATAAAGGATTAAAAAGTTATGTACATACCAGTGAATTCAGTTTGTAGATTATATTGTTGTTTAAGCTCTTTCTGGATAGTTTTGACACTGTTAGGATTTGCAAAAACTAAGCACAAGCATAGTACACCACTCTCATACAAAGCAATTATGAAATGGCAACCTCTTCAACTTTGCACTCTGTGATCATGAGAAAGGCTGCAAATGAAATCATTTCTTTCATTTTCGAGTACACCTTCTCCACTTGTGAATGGTTAGTATCTGTTAATACTTTCCCTCTCTTTCAAAAAGAGATTCCTATCTATGTGTGTTTGTGATGTTTTCACGATGATCGCCGAGAAAGTGTGAAACAAGCAAGAGTTCAAACCTATATCTTGCTACTTTAAAAAAATTAAATACTACACAATAGTTTATTACATAGTCCTGATTTGGAAAAAAAGCTTGCCATCACTTAAATTCTGTCATCACTCCTCAACTTTATAAAAAATATTCTGTCTCTTTAACACACTCAGTGAACCTAAAAACACAGTGGAACCAGGAGGTCACAAGTTCAAAGCACATTCTAGAAGGAACATGCTACTTACAAATGTTATACAGAAGGTGTGGTGTACTCCACAAATTCAAAAGCATATCAATGGCTGTATTACATTTCTTTATGTAAACAACAGCCAATAATAACATTTTTCTTGAACATCCAATACGCTACCTAACTTTATTCACTTTCATACAAACAGCATCCAATAAAATATAAATATATTTATTTCTTTTTAAAAACACCTCCATTTTGACTGCTTTTGCTTTAAAAAAACTACCTCATTCCTCTCCAGCCTTCTGCTGACTACGATTGCTCCTTCACTTCAAAATGCTTAGAATATGGATTGTGGGCCACAGCTTTATCTATTGGGCTAAAGATGCTGCAAAAAAGAGAGGTATTGATTGACAGGGACTTGGATTTGCCAAATGTGCAGATTACTTGGTTTGACCATAGATGGTTAAAGTTTTAGTGGTTGCTATTACAACAATCTTCAATATATGGTTTCCCGGAGGGAGTGGAGGGCACAAATGGTCCAGTCTTTTTGAAACAATGGCTCCATGATACCTTCACCTCAAGTAACTTCTCAACCTGCTTTGTTGTAGAACGTGTGCATAGAGCACTTCCCCCTAAACCGATACCAAGTGTGTCTCCACGGGCCCTGGTTGGACTTTTTTTAACTTTCATGATTGGGACGTAATACTCAGAGAGGCACAGCAGATTGGGATACTCAAATATGACTTTTCCAAGGTCATCCTGTTTCCTGACGCTCCTTTGACACCGTCAAAATTAAACTCGGATCAACGTACCCACAGTACGTGTTAGTCTTCCCAGCCAAGTTGAAGATGATCTTTCAAAATAAAACGCACTTCTTTGAGACTCTGGAGGAGGTTGAAGAGAAGCCACCCCCATCCCTCGCAGTGTCCCTCCCACTGACCTGCAGGAAGGGCAGACCCAGTAGCCAGACCCAAGATGTGGTCCTCAAAATGCAAACTTTGCACTAGAACAAGAAGAGAGATAACCAAGTTGAGGGATAGCCTAGACAGGGGAGGTACAGCTGACGACCTATCCTCAGACTTGGACATTGCATGTAAGAGGTTGGAGTAAGCAACATCAGGACAAGATGCTATGGTCAGATCACCTCACCTACTGTCTGCTGAGGAGCGAGGGAGTGGCCCAGAAGGGGCCATACTGAACACTGGGGCCAAGCTATACTGAACAGGCTAAGTCACACAACAATGACTTAATTCAAGAGCTCTGATGAGGTTACAGAAAGCTGGTAAAAGGGGTGCTTATTAGGGCCCACTGGCTGGCAGGGCAAAGACAAAATAGTGGTGTGTGCATGACCTTCTGGTGGATGTCGTTTATTTCCTCCACTTCTTTGTTTTCTTCTTCTTTACTTTTCTTTTGTACTTAGTACCTTTTGTTCGGCTTGATGTCAGTTTGAGAGTTCAGAAGAATGTCTGCCAAGTGTGAGTGATGTGATTGGACTGAGAGCAAGGACCGAGTGGAGGGAGAGTAACAAGACAATATATAATTCCCTCTGATCAGCTCCCGAGGCCCGAGTGGTGAGTGGATGTGAGCGGCAGATTCCAGTTTATTGTACGAGTTTAGAGTTCTAATTAGGAGGGTTCAGGGTAGGGTTGGCTACAGACCTCTAGGGCCTAGTCCTGTGTCGTATTTGTGTTATCTGATAGGTTGATAAATGTGCACGGGGCAAGATGTGAATAGGGGGGACACAGACGTTTTTCGTATGATACAATTGTTGGGTTTAACATTTAGTTTTTTGGAATCATTGCTTTGGTGCAATACACAACTCATCAAACAGAGAGGAACACCTATACCTTAGCACTGATATGTCGCAAAACTCGGATCCCACGGTAACAAAATCAAGAGAGGGTTGGTGGTCATGCACATTTGGCAGGACAAACCAGATGTTGTATTCCTGCAAGTGACCCACCTTAAGGGGACCCAGTGCCATTTCCTAGTCAGAGAAGCTTGCAACACATTGACACATGCAGTCTTCACTTCTGGCCACTGGAGGGTAGCAATTCTTGTCCGAAAGTCACCCCCTTCCGGGATCAGAGATAATGTTTGAACTTCAATGGGACATATTATGTGGTTCAAGGATTGTGGGATAGAGCAGATGATATGCTGATAAGTGTATATGCGCCCCATCATCTTCAGCAACCTACCCTCGATAATGTAATGGGCATATAGCTGAAAGCAGACTCATCGCTCCACAGAATTTAATTATGTTTTATCCCATGGGCTGGACATGTCCAGGGCTCATACACATGCCCCATAGTGAGACCTCGTTGGCCCATTTTTCTGCTACAATGGTGCTTAACAACCGGTGGCATCATCACCACCCAACCTTCAAGAGGTTATTCCTAATATTCTGGGATGCATAGAGTGTTTTCTTGGTTAGACTAGATATTTTCACTGGCAGGGAAGGTGGAGAATATTCAATGAGTAGAATATCTAGCTAGAGGACTGTCTAGACACATTCCACTCTGGGACACCATGTGATGGAAACCTCGGGCAGCAAGTTGGGGTGGAAATTAAGCACTTGGGAGCTGCAAGATGAGACTGTAGTGCACAAGCTCTGTGTTGACACTGAATTTTACTTTACAGAAACTAAAGACTCAGTGTCCTCTGCAGTAACACTATGGGAGGAATACAAGACTGTACTGAGGGATCAGGCCAAGAATATTATAGCCTTTAAAAAAAATCAAAGAGAGAGGTGGATGTGCTAGAGTTGCAGCTGTGGCTGGAGGAACAGGCAAATGCAAATTCATTAGAACCTTTGACTCTGAGATGCATAGAAACTCTGGGCACTGAGCAACGTGCGCTTGTCCTTGATGAGGCACGTAACTCGATCTTGGATACTCAACATCTCCTCTATGATGCTGGAGATAAGGTGTGCAAGCTCCTAGCATGGCATGGTAGATGGGAAATGTAGGCCCGATGGATATACCAAATAGAAGGGACAAAGGGCATTACCTACACCACTGACAAAGAAATAGCAGCTGAGTTTGCCACCTACTACAAGGCCCTGTATAGTCAACGCTAATTGTCCCTCCCAGCAGCGGATTGCAAGGCCCTAGAGTAGAAGATCTCCCTTTCCGAAATACAGGCAGCCATTACCAAGTTAAATGTGGGTAAAACTCTGGACCTCAATGGCATCCCGTCGGAATTCTTTAAAAACAACTCCAGATATGTTGGCTCTTCATTTGATAAATATGTACTTAAGGGCCAGCATACTCCTGCTTGATTTGTGTAAAGCCACAATAGTGGTGATACGTACAGCTGGGAAACCAACAAATAGGTGTGGATCATATCACCTTACCTCATTGCTAAATATAGAGACCAAGATATTGGCCATAGTATGGCTGCAAGACTTATTTGAGTTATCTCTCCATTTGTCCCATAGATTAGTCTGGCTTTATGCAGGGGCGTTCCATTCGGTATGACCTCCTTAGACTCCACAACTGTTTAGCACAGGTCACTACCTGCCTGTACCCCCATCAGTTTCTATCTTTAGATGTTGAAAGGGCTTTTAATGTTGTCCACTGGCCTTTCATAAAGCAAACACTGTGAGGGTTTGGCTTTTGTCCCCAATTCTCAAAAAATGAGTGGCGCTGCTCTATCGGGCACTTGTGGCCGCAGTGCAGGTCTTTGCGAAATTCCCTATACCAAGGGGCACCCAACAGGGCTGTGCCCTAACGCCTGTCCTGTTTGCTCAGTATTAAAGCAATTGGCTTTCATGGTCCAAGCACACCCAGGCATCAGGGGGTTTCATCCTGCTGGCCCCCCAATTGATGAAGAAAAGATCTTGCTATATGCAGATGACTTCCTCTTATACGTTACCCGACTGGAGGAGTCGATCTCTGTGACATTCCAGGCATTTGAAGGACATGGGGCCCTCTCCAAATACACCACAAACTGGGATAAATTGGGAGGAAGATGGCGTCCGGCTAGTCGCACGGCAGCGATGCTCTGTTGAGCATCCCTGATACTCACAACATTTACCCGGTAAACCAGCCCAAAACGTATCTACGAGGAATGATTACAGCCTAGGAAGGCATGCGGGAACCACAATGGAAGGCAAAGGTGTCTGTGGCTCTTACCTGCACCATAACAATCAAATACAGCTTTCTGCACACACCGCTGTCTTGCCGTGATAACCGGGAACGGGCTCCTGCTCCGTGGATGCTGTCAGGACTGAGTAAGCCACGCACAGGCGAGCCGAGCGGCAGATTGAGTCACGGCAGGCTGAGTCACGGCGGTCACCAGAGCAACAGAGCGAGCAAGTTAAGGAGGATACTGACAGGCTTGGCACATTGCTATCGGCTCTGGCAGAGCGGAGTATACACGAAAGGTGGTGAAAACGCTACAAAGCAAGAAAGACTTAGCAGCCCCGGATCCAGTGCCTCAGAGCTAACTGCGGATATGTCGGGTAAGGGGGATCGAGGGGGGAAGCCTAAAAATACAGCTAACACTGGTTGCGCTGTAAATAATAATGGGAACAATGCGAACCCTGCTACCCAGTTGACTTTAACTTCGATACCTCCTCAGCAGAGAAAAGTGGATGCACTCAGGCAGGATGCCTTAAAACCAGAGGCTCCAATTACCAAAAGCAGAACAGGCACAGATAAAATCCTAAAAAAGGATATTACAGCAGCCAGATTCCCCATTAGAAGGCTCCTCGGCCCCTATCGTACCCTCACTGAAAAAACCTATCGGCTGCCAGCCTCTAATCACTGCCAGCTTTGAGGCGGTGAGTGGCGAGGTGGCTGCAGCAAGACTGGACAAACTGACCGAGGGCACAGTAACTAACACGCCAAAACAAATTACGGCAACCTCAACCCCACAGGGAGTCAATACTGCTGTACCCTCATGCCCAGCTATACCGACAAACCCCTTGTCATCCAGCATCCAAAGATCTACACCTCCTCTAGGCACATCCCCAAGAGCTGAAGGGGCTATTCCTTGGCAACTATCCGAGGCGGTGGGGGGAGAGCTGCAAAGAGGGCTGATGAGCACACCAGACAATACTGATCTTTACTACTCACCGATGATTCTGTTATGTCAGACCTGAGCATCTCCTTATCCAGTGAAGAAGAGGAGGGTGGAAACTGATATAAAAGCTCAAATTCAGAGCAGCAGGAACAGCATGCAACCCATAAAAAACTTTTTAAGAAGAAAAGGGAAAGGGTGCGCCACAGTAAAGAACCAGACTCCTCTGAAAAAGAAGCCATCCCTGAATTAAAATGGGATTATACTGGAACCCCACCTCTGTTGGTACACTCGAATTCTGCGGACCTATCTGGGGGGAACCAGACCATTATTAATGCCAACATTGATACAGAGGATGTGTAAGGGAAACAGGATAGAGAGCCCGCCCTGGCAGATATCCTGGAGTCCATCAAAAGCTTTCAAGCTGAAGCCAAAGCAGACAGCCGGAGATCCCGCATGGCAGCAAAGAAACTTCAAGGGGCTGTGAGGAAGGTGGGCAGAACCTGTGTTGAAATTGTAGATCGGATGGCGGCAGTAGAGGAGAGGACAGAGCAGCTTGAGAAAAATGTCACATCAATCCAGGCCAAATCTGAGGAACACGAGGAGGCCGTCAAGGATATTATGTGGAAACTTGAGGAGCAGGAAAATCGGCAACAACGGAACAACCTCCGCTTCCTTGGTATACCCGAAGGGGTTGAAAAAGATGTTCCAAGGAAATACATGATTGCCCTCCTCAAAAGCTCTTTTCTGGAACTTCAATCCTGGGACTGGGAGAAAGAGGTCCAACGGGCTCATAGGTTTCCCTTAATGATTAAAACTTATAAAACATCACCTCAACAACATTCTAGAGCCATGCTGCTATTCTTTGGTAATTTCCTACTTCGACAGGCTCTCTATGACTTAGCCCGACCCACCAGCAAGAGAACATTCGAAGGGGTAACTTTTTTCACAAGGCCAGACTTTGCTCATGCAACGGTGGAGAGGAGATGGCGGTTGAGGCAATTGTTTGACCCCTTCCAAAAATTAGGAGCCTAAGTGTTTCTTCAGAATCCGGCGAGATTAAAGATTGTCTACCCAGGCCGTACTTGTAGCTTTGTCTCTGAGATTCAAGCTAAAAACTATCTGGACGAGATCTCAGGACATAATTAAAGCCTATAAAAGTAGACTAGATCGGCCAATGCATAAGGCATAGGATAGAGTGATAACATATGGCTGCGCTCTTCTTACCTATTTTTCTTTATTATGATCCTTTTTCTTTCTTCTGATAGGCTTATAAATCATTGGGTAAAGCTGATAGAATATATTGTTTCCATTGTTTTGGGTTTTTTTTTTTTTCTTTTCTTTCCCTACTCTGCTCTATTTCTGCTCCATGAAAAACTGTTTAATATCATGATTATAGAGTGCTCACAAGACAATGCTTTAAGGGATATTTTTCAGACTTCATGTTGATAGAGTGGCTTCTCTAAGATGTACGGATTGTACTAATGACACAGCGTTTAGGGAATTTTCTTTCTTAGGTATTTAAATTATACATTTTCTTATTTTTCTGTTGGTTTCGGGTGGATGCTCGGCGGGGCTGCCGGAGCGGTCTCGACGGATGTCACGTCCCTGGCTCCTCCTGGGCCAGGTAACCTGTAGTGGTGGTGGTGGGTGGGGGGGTGAGATCCTTGGTTGGGGGGTCTAGGGGGAGGTCAGACAGGAACTTTAAAACTTACAGAGAAAAAGGAAATTATAAAGTTATAGCTAACACTTTACTTATGGGAGAGTATCTCTCTAAGATGCGTAGTACAAACAGATGGGGGCACTGAAGATTATGTCACTTAATATCTGCGGCCTAAACGATATTAAGAAGAGACAAGCAGTCGCGGTGGGTCTACAAACTTCAGGCCCCAACATAGTATGTATGCAGGAGACGCATATCGAGGGCTCACAGTTACACCTTTTAAAAACATTGGGGTACAAATGAATCTGTGCTACCACTCAGGGAGCTCGTGTTAGGGGGTGGCAATCTTAGCTAGAGGCGGAGGTTTTAGCTTTAACCGATGCAAAGCAGATAAATTCGGCAGGTGGGTAATCACAGAATGCAAGTTTGAACAATCACAATTAGTTACCATCTGCTCAATTTATGGGAGCAATTGTGACGATCCTACCCTGATTAACGAGGTCTCTAGAGAACTTGCACATTGGCCACTACCAGTACTCATCTGTGGGGATCTCAATATTAATTTACCTTCTGATTGGTCATTAAATGATAATTGGGTGTATCATGGGAGGAAACCAAAAGTGTCTAAGGCCTTAAAACATCTATGTCATATGCACGGACTTCTGGATGGGTGGCAGATCTCTAATTCTGAGGATCCTGGTTACACTTTTTTTTCAAATCCACACCGGGTTCATGCTAGGCTTGATTATTTTCTTCTCTCACAGACACTAAGCTCTATCACACAAATAGAAAAATTGCCCCGAGTACTCTCTGACCACAACCCTTTAATATGCACCCTAGAGCTAACACAAATGGGCCAGAAGCCAAGAAATTGGACCTTCGAGAAATCCCTCCTCCTTGAAGAAGATTATTGTAATCACATGCGAGCATGGATTCCCAATTTCCTGGGAAATAATATAGGGAGCACCTCTATAGAGATAGTGTGGGACGCTCTAAAATCAGGAATCCGAGGGGAAACCACACAATATTCAATGAGGGTTAATAAATTGGCCAGAGACCTGTATAAATCACTATCGGAAAAATTACAGGGTTCTGAAGAAGAACTCATCAGAGCAACTCATGACTCTTTAATGGTAGAAGAACTCACCAAAATTCAATATCAGGAGGCAATTGATAAGGCTGCTATTATGAATACATTTACCACCAAAGCGGTTAAAAAAGCCACCGCTCATATCGAGAACATTTACGAAGTAAGCGAATTAGTTGGCCATCAATTGGCTATACCCATGAGGCAACAAACATCTCAGAACTACATACGTGAAATATCAGACCCAGTGGAAGGCTTAATCTCAGAAAGCAATCAAATTAGAGAGGCATTCTGGCACTTCTACAGCACTTTATACTCAGAGGAAGGAGGGGTCGATACAGACAGTATGAGAGAATACCTAGATCAAGGAACACCCAGTAGACTTCCTGAAGAAGATCAAGATGATCTAGAGGAGACACCAGTCCTGGACGAAATTATAGAGACAGTAAAGGCTTTGCCTAGAGGAAAGGTAACTGGCCTGGACTCTATCCCTCTAGAGTTTTATATCACATTTTGAGATCAAATCAAAGAGATTTTCTTAGATCTATGTGTGCACATATTTCACAGGGGACAACCACCAAGATCATGGTCAAAAGCCAAAATAGTAGTGTTTCTGAATAAAGATAAACCCCCGGATCAGATGGGCTCCTATCGCCCCATCACCTTAATCAACGTGGATTCAAAAATATATTCTAAATTAATAGCGAATCGTATGGCACTACTAATCCACAAACTTGTTTCAAACTCCCAGCACGGGTTTGTACCCGGAAGAGGAACCACAGATCACATTCATAGAGTGATTACCCTATTTGACAGTACGGAGGTGATGGGAGACCCAATGGTGCTTATTCTCTTAGACGCCAAAAAAGCCTTTGACCGGGTCTCCTGGTCATTTCTGTGGCTGGCAATGGGTCATCTGGGCTTTAAACAAGGATTCATTCAGGTGGTACAAAAACTATACACCGACCCTAAAGCCGTAGTGATGGTAAATGACAATCTTTCCAAAGAACTAACAATATCAAGGGGAACACGACAGGGATGCCCATGCTCTCCATTGCTGTCTGCTATCTACATTGATAATTTTATTCGCAGTCTCTAATGTTGGTATTATTCCTATACTGACCCAAGGCTATATGACTAGAACTCTTGCCTACGCCGACGATAAAGCCATAGTAACATCAGATCCGGCATTAGCCACACCTATAATTGAAACTGAGGCTAAAAACTTTGGTAATGGTGCCGGCTACGCTCTCAACCAGAGCAAAACTCAAGTGGTCCTAAACGATAAATGCACTATGGTCGATCCCCGTGTGACAACAAAAGCGACTTACCTAGGGGTATGTATCTCCTCCAAACTCGATAAAGTGGTTGAATTAAATCTGAGCCCCCTTCTAGATAAAATGCAGAAAGATCTTCGATGTATGAATAACCTACACTTATCCTTGATTGGTCGCGTAAATGCATTAAAAATGGTTTACTTCCCTAAACTGCTCTATATGTTAAGAGCAATTAATCTGGAAATTTCCGAATATTGGTTCAAACTGATGGAGCGCACTTTTTCTAGTTTTATTTGGTCCTATTCACAACCCCGAAGAGCCTACAAGCTCTTAACTCTTCCCAAAGAAAAAGGAGGCTTAGCCCTCCCTAACCTTAAACTATATTATTGGGCATGTATGCTTTCATATAATCATGAACTCTTTTTTCTATTAGACAACAATGAGACAGTCTCAGGGGAAGACCAACCATCGATTCATCAGCTGGTACTAGGCAATAAGAGCAAAGGCTATCTATGGTGATTTCTCTATGATAGCTACCACAAAAAGGTCCGTCTAAAGACCTTACTGGGGGAGTTTAAAGCATGGAAGGCTGTGAGGAAATTACTGGGCATAGGACGACTCTCGCTCTACTCTCCTCTTGGAAACAATCCGGTTCTCCCCGAAATCTTTAGAGGAGCCTGTATTGACAGATGGACTACGGCAGGAATTACACATCTTGGATGTCCTTTCTCAAATGAAGGGTTACACTCCTTTGAAACCTTGAGGGAAATATATCAATTGGAGTGGAGGGATTTTTTTTAATTATCTGCAAATCAGAGACTTTTTAGCACGAAGAATTAGGCAAAATACCTCATTTGATAAAATACTCACAGCAGAAACCTTAAAAAAAAAACAAGATATTCACAATTGGTGAGATATACTCTTTCTAATTATCCATCTTTCTGGACAATCTTGAGAAAACAGCACAGAAGTGGCAGGGAAAAGTAGCAATCACCATGGAAGAATTTAATTATGCCTATGATCTATCCCAAACTATCCTTATGTCAACTAAACTGCAAACACAGTTCTATAAAACCTACTTTTTTATGTATTATACCCCCATCAGAATTGCTAAATGGGGGAGTGGGTGGGGTACATGCTGTTTTAGATGTACGTTATCTAAAGCGGATAGCCTACACATATTTTCCTCTTGTGCAAACCTATCCTCCTTAAAACTGAGTATTGAACGGTTTTTAACTAATGTCCTAAAAACTGAAATAGTCCTCTCTAATGAAACGATTTTGCTTGGGGCAACTAATCTTGCAGAACCATCCCCTGGACATGAATTAGTATTTATTGCCATGGCGGTCTTAAGAATCTGTATCGCCTCCGCCTGGCTGGACCCTAACCCACCATCTTTTCAACAGTGGTTCTCTAGACTGTTAGCTATATTTAACTTAGAAATGGCTATATATAAAAGAAAAGACAGAAGACGGAGGGCCAGGGGATTGAAAATCTGGAATCCCTTAATTGAGTGGTCCCAATCCCAACGTAATTCCCTCTAACATGAGTCCATAACCAGCGTGATTTAAAAACTGTAAAAATGTGATTTGTTATGGTTGTAAAATGTTTGAAATCTATAATCACTCAGATGCTGTTTGTATCTCCCCAAATAGAAGGGAATTTTTTTGGTTGTTTGATTAACTTATTTAGCTATTAATGTATGATCTATGATTCCAAAGTTCCTAATTTCTCTGTCTTTATATGTGAAGTGTGAAGTATTCTTTGTTGAACTTGTCCGACCTGGGGGGGTGGGGGTGGGTTGTAAATTAAAAACCCAATAAAGATATTTTTTTTAAATAAACTGGGATAAATCAGTTCTCTTCCCTGTGGGTGGTCACTTGGACCTGTTAGTTTTTCTTGGGAGACTGCACGTAGATCAGGAGGGGTTTCAGTATCTGGGAATTTATGTAACGCAGATCTTGGAAAGCTGCAAAGAGCAGAATCTGCTCAAGATACAAACAACATTCCATGCAGCTGTGGAGCATTGGAGAGCTCTGTCCTCAACTACACTGGGAAGGGCAGCTATGTCTAAGATGATTACCGTCCCAAAGATCCAATACGCCCTTCAGAATATGTCCTAGAAGGTACCAGACAAGCTCTTCATCAAGATAGAAGTTGAACACAGGAAATTAATATGGGACAATGAGCATCCCTGGGTGGCCCACAGGACCCTACAGCAAAATCAGAACAATTGAGGTATGGCCCTCCTGGACATCCGGGCCTATTACAAGGCATTTGATTTGACTGTCATTAATGATTGGGGCCAAATCTCTAGTGACCTCCCCATGTACGCGTTTGAAAGGATTCAATTCCAAAAGTACCCCTTCCAACACTTTCTCTATGGGGGAAAGGGGATGGGACTCCTCCCACCAGTGACCCAGAGCGAGCTTGAGGCATGGATCAAAATAAATAAGTGCATAGAATGGATGGGTTGAATCACCTAAGAGACCCCATTATGGATGGAAATGACCTTCAAGGCTCTAGGAAATCTTTAGCGCTTTAAGACTTGGGATCTCAACAGTATTTCTAGAGTAGGAGATCTCGTTGAGAAGGGGGACCATATCTGAGGAAATCATTTTCTGCTTATATAAGCGGTAAATCAGCTTTGTTAATACAAGCAGGATGATTGTCTTGTTCAGCAGTGAGTACCTGACCCGGCACAGTGTATCCAGGTTGACAAGATGTTGAAGAGCAGTAGTTCAGCAGCATGAGCTTACTCTGACCGAGCTACATTTGTGAATTCCTTTTAAAATATTGCATGCATGAGCAACTTTGCTGAGACATTTTTGCTAGCTGGCATCATATTAAAAATCTTAAATATCAAAGACCCTTCACCAGGAGAAGGTGGCCGAGGTGGTGCAGCTACACCAGGCTGCTCATTATAATTTGATGAAGACATGATAAATTAGCTAAGTTGGTTGTATAATTGTTGAGATAGTTTATTGATGTAGTTGTTCTAGTTTTAAAATATTGCTAAATTGATTTTTTGTAATAATTATTTTTAAAGTTACCACTGATTTGTTTGCTTAATTAATGTTATAGATTTAAATACTATTTCAGTATTGTAATGTTGACTAAAACTGTCAGTTTTACCTTCAGGGAGTGCAAAAGTGTTCCTGCATTTATATATATCTATATGGCACTATGCACATCTTTTATGCTACAGAGAATTGTTAAAGGAGAAGCCAATTATTTGAATATCCAACTATGGTGACTTGGCATGCAACAGTGAGGTCTCGCTAGAGATACCAGTCCTTGTGCTCACTGTAGTATACAAACCCCTCATACAAGAGCAAGGTTGTGGTACAGAGGCCAGTGCATCCTCATATTCTAGTATGCACTGCTAACAGCTGGTGGAGATGTGCTAGTGGAGAGGGCAGTTATTTTGCACATGTTACTATATATTCTTGTGACTCTGGAGAGAAGTTTCAGAGGAGAGGTCTGTCCCTGTGCACAGCCTACCCTCTTTATCCCTATGGGCAGAGGTCTGAGGGAGAGGTGAGGGTGTCCTCATATTCAACTATCCACACTAATCAACCAATACACTAATCTCAGCAGAGCGGATACTGTGTTTCTATACCATACAACCCGCAGCCTACTTTGCACATATATTACTCTGGAGAGATGTCTCAGCAGACAGGGCATTGTGTTCACACATCACAGTCTCTATAGTTGACATGCAAGACAAACTTATGAGCATTGAAGTAATTTCATCCCGACACCTCATATGTACATCTGTCATCCTGGAGAGCTGTGACTACAGAGGTACGCTCATTTTCACAGCCTAATTTGCACACTCATCATCCAAGACACAGGTCACAGTTGAGGAGCCAGTCTCTCCCCACGGTGGACTATGAAGACTTATCAGGCAAGAGAGATGTGTCAGCACACAGAACACTTCCTCCCCATAATCTACTATGTATACTTGTCAGCATGGGAAGAGGTATGAGCAGAGAGATACATTTTTCTCAAACCTTACTACAGACACCTCTCATCCTGGTAAGATGTGTTAGTGGACAGCTCAATCCCTTCCCAGACAGCATTGCATGTCGCAGTTGCTGTAAGGAGAGCTGTCAGTATGGAGGCATTTGCTTGCCCACACTGCACTTCACATCCATGTTGTCTAGGAGGTAGGTTTTAGTGGAGAAGACAATGTTTGTCTACTCACTGATGTACATATCTGTCATGCTGGGGAGAGCTGTGATTGGACAGGCTGACCATTTCCACACCCTACTATATATGGTTATTTCCCTGGGGAGAGGTCTCAGTTAGGAGTGGGTGGAAAATTCTGCTCCGCTGGCAGAGTTAGTGGAGTTTTGCCCACTCCGCACTATGTGAGAATTGCAGAGTTTTGGAAAAAATCTTTCAAGTGCCACATGGGGTTTTTTCTTGCACGTGGCTTCCCAACATTAAGTTGTGAAGCACAAGCAAAAATTTGCATACCCATGCATGTTTTTCGGGTGCTAGAACGCCTCCGGTTGAGATTTTATCAATGCTGGTGGTCTCAGCAGGTCATGACTGTTCGCAATAAGAAAACTACCACTCGAGTAGAAAATCTACTCAAGAGGCAGAAATAAGCAACGTACTCTGGCGTGCCGCGTGGTTCCATTCGTCCTGACTTTACAGGGCAGAACGAGCTTATGACGCTAAAAATCAGTGCTTGCAGCGTGACTTGGCGAATTCCGCCCAGAGTTATTTTAAACTCCGCTGAATTCCATTGAGTGAAACTACATGAGATTCACTCATCCCTAATCTCAGTGGAGATCCAGTACTTGTAATGCTTGCTATGGATGAGGTCTTATATGTGAGGCAAATACCATCTCCACCCTACTTTATATACAACTGACCCTGGGGAAATGTTTGAGTGAAAAGTCAGTGTCTCTTTACAACCTACACACTGGTTGCCTTCATGCATGGTCTTACTGGAGTGGCCAGTCTCTCCCCATAGTCTACTATACAAAGTTGTTAGGCTGTGGAGAGGTGTCAGTGAGATCCCAGTGTCTCCTTACAACCTACTGTGTGCTGCTGTTATACTGAGAAAAGGTTTGATTTGAAAGTCTACTTTCTCCCCATACCCTACTAATGGGGACTTTAAGGCATAAATACTGTAATAAATGAAAGTGTAAATTCTTCCTCTAAAGAGAGTTTATGATATTTTGAGACTCTCAATGGATTATAACAAAAGTAGTTAATGAACTTTTTCTAATACAATAAATGGACTAAAAATAAATAAATGAGTATCAATGTCTGCTATGTATCAATGTCCATCTTATACAGAAAAACATGGGATTTCTTCATAAATACAAGTGATTTATTTCCTCCTACAATTATATAATGGTTGCATTTCATTAAACTAAAGCCACTGTTGCTATTCAGGTGTACATAAATTATACATACTACATCAGGATAGATTCAGTGTAAATGCAAACTCCATTATAAAAAAATGCAATCTCACAAGAGGCTCGCAACAGCAAAACAGAAAGCATTGCCTCCTTGTACTGCACTCGAGGGATTCCTTCCTTAGCTCTCGTGAAAGTCTCATGAGAGCTTTGAAGAAGGGAAAAAAGGGGAACATAGTACAAATAGCATAGATTATGAATACTATAGGGTGGCTCTGAAAAAAAGCAGTTTTTAATATTTCTCAAAAACTATTAAAAAATTGAGTTTTCAAATATTTTTTATATTTTCCTGTAGTTCCAATATTTTTTGAAAGGGTATAACAAAAACCTACAGTTCAAAGTGTTAAACTGACACCAAAATCATCTCTGTAAAAACAAAAAGGTGAAAAATGTACAAAGAACTGTTAAAAAAACAAAAATACTATCTGGGGGCTTTTGTGCTCTTGGACAAGCTTCTCCTGGGAAGACCTGCGTATCTCGGATTCTGATGACAAAATGATCTGCTTACACAAGCAGCAAAATAGAGCTTTAATGGAAAAAGCAGTGTGATTGTCCAATTGTACCCTTAGAGCCTGCAAAGCACAGTATCTCTTGGAGCAAATGATGTTGAAGCCCTCGTAGAGTTGTCTAGCTCTTCAGCATGAGCTAAGTCTTCCCATGCAGCCCTTTGCAGATGCATAGACCTAAGGTGTCTCCACATCACTTTTATACCCATGCTATATGTTTATTTTTGCTCCCTGGACTGAACTCTTTGCTGCAAAGTTTACAGGTAACGTACTTCGCAGAAACTTTCTTGCCACTTGGCTCATTTCATAGAATTGCCACACCAAGGATTCCTTGGGTGGCTGACATGGCTGAGCTGGTGCAGACGTTCCTGGCTGTTCATCTGAAACTGATGAAGATGTATTTCTGTTGAAAGGGAAACAGGATAGAAGAGCAAGCCAAATATGTCTACTCACACCAAAGTCCAATAGTGAAATAAAGCAAAAATAATGTAATCGCCTTCTAAATAAAGGTGTCCATATGAACCAATCGTAATCCTTCCTCAAGGTGTGGTTCCTCTCCTAGACCTCTCACAATATAACCATGGGTGTCTCACGAGAACGTAAAAATATTATTGCTTTATACATTTCAAAGAACAATTCATAATCAATTTTTCCCAGCTAATCAACATCTTTAATGTCTTAATTTGTTCCGGATTCAGGAAAACACTGTATCAGCCTAATTCCAAATGCACAATCTCACGGTCCAATCATGAGAACCAAACAGGAAGTGCAGCTCACTCGGAGTCCACATAGGGGATTGTGTGTTCAACTTCCGCGACCCTCTCACAAGAGCATAAAAATATTATTGGTTTATATGTTCAATGGAACAAATCATAAGCAATTGTATTAATATCATTAAATTCTGTTGCTTTGTTCACAATGACAGCAAAACACTGTCCTTAACTTAATCCCAAATGTACAATCTCGCTTGAGTCAACCAGGAAGTACATACCCCACAGAGTCCATGCAGGAAATTGTGAGTTTGACTCCAGCCAGCTGAGAAAATAAATGGCTCAATATGAGAGTCATAATAACCGAGGAGATAGACAATCTCAACAAAAATGTTGTATTATTAAGTTTTATACTCAAACAATATTTTTTAGAAACATTTTGCATCATTCCCTGTTAACTTGCAATACAAAGGCAATTCTCTTTCAGGATAATGTCTGCACACAGGTAATGCCTGGGACATACAAAAGCTAGGGAGGAGTAGACCCAGCCACTGATTCCATTAATAACCAGGAGGACAGGGTGATATATCTAATGCGGGGCGACTGATATGGCGACACATCTCCTGTACATATCCCGACCCGGGTGTGGCAATATGACAATAGTTTTCTTCGTTTGATATTTTTTTTTTCATGTTTGGTTGTAGACATATAGACATATATATTGTATCTGATTTTGCTGCAATTTAGATGCCGAACTGAATAACCAGCAACAGACATTTATGTGTACACCTAAGAACAGATTAATATTCTCATTATATCTGTCTGGACATTAAAGTGCGATCCTTTTGATAACCAATACCCATGTAATACAATAAGAATATAAACTATGGTTAGTTACCTGCTGTGCAGAATTAATGTTTATCACAGTTTGCAAATATCCCGACAGTACTTGTCGAACCCTTTATTGCATTTGTAATGACTAATTGTTCTCCATCCACCCAAGCTCTTTCCCTCCACCTGCCTCACCGCTTCCTTACCCTTCCTGCACTTTTCTTCCACTTTCTCATTCAATTGTAACCTGTCTGTTTGACAAAATGCAAATAAAGATATATATTTTTTTAAATAATGTCTGCACACAGGATATATTATTCAGTTATGTTACCATGCATAAACTTAAAACAAAAATGTATTTACTAAAAAAAAGCAAAGAATTCCCTGAAAACAAAAAGGTTAAAGTAATGTTATAGTTAGATGTGATAAAAAAAGATCTGTTTTAATTTTTTTTAAAACCTTCGAAATTCACTGAAAAAAGCAAAGGTTAAAATAATGTTATAGTTAGCTCAATTTCTCAGTGACAGCACTAATTTATTGAACTAAAAAAATTGTTATATTCAGCAGTTATAGTTAGCATTGCTAAGTATAACTTGAGGCCCTACCATGCACTTCTTATAACCTTACATATGACATCACTCATGACATGTTCTGTGACATTATTTATGACATCACTGATGACAACTCAAATAACATAATTGATGACAACACTAATGACATCATCCAGTGAGTATGCAAGCTTCTTCCACAGTTTATATAGTGGCAGGAGTCTTCCATTCTCTTTTTCTATGTAACTTTGTACTGCTAGGGTTCTGCTAATAGATCTAACTGCCCCACCCCCGCATCTACCATAACAAATGCAACTGTGAGGGTTAGAGAAAAGGATGTGGAGTGGAGGTATCTGGTGGGCTGGTGGAGGTTCAGGCAGTGGTTCAAGTAGGTGGGTCCGCAGTTGTGTAGGGCCTTGTATGCAGGGATCAGGTGCTTGAACTGGCATCTTTTCTGTACAGGGAGTCAGTGGAGTTCGGAGTTCCCTGTAATAGGGGGTGATGTGGGATTGTCTAGGGAGACTGAGGACAAGTCTGGCTACGGTGTTCAATGGAAGAGGTGAGCTGCGATCCCTGCACAGAGAGCATTGCCATAGTTCAGTTGACTGGAGATGAAGGCCTGGGTGATGGTGCATCTTGAGCTTTGGGGCAGCCATTTGAATATCTTACAGAGCATGCAGAGGATGAAGAAACAGGGGGAGGAGACAGAATTGACCTGAGTCATCCTGGCTAGCTTGTTGTCCAGAGTGATGCCTAGGTCCATAGCGTGGTCAGTGAGGGTAGGAGTGGGTCTGAGTTCTGAGGGCCTCCAGGATGCATTCAATGGGAAACTTTTGTTTCCAGAAATCAGAACCTCTTTCTTGTCCATGTTGAGCTTCAGGCAGTTGTCCTTCATCCAGTTGCTGATGTCTGACATGCAGTTGTGGAAGTTGGTCTGTTTTTCTAGCAAAGGATTAGCAAAGTGAATCTATACTGAGCTAGAAGGGGACAAATCCTTTTGCCACTTTTGCAGCAAAGTCTTGAATCATATGATTACCACAGTGCCATCATGCCAAGCTGAAAAATGACAAAAGTCTTTTACCACTCCAGACACAGTATTACAGCTTTGGATTGGTAGAATACCATCCAAGTCAACCTGGGGCCCTATTACACATAGAGTTTGCTTTCACTGTTTGTGCCACGGTGCACCTTAAAACATGCGCACCAGAGACAAACAGGGAAAGTGAACACTATTATGGTGAATATAATGCCCATAGGGCAGCCATGAACTTGTGCTGCCCTGGGGCCAGCGCATTCAAGTGACCTAAGATTACTCTAACTCACGCCCCACCATGCAGTTTTCTTATCAATAATTTCATTGCAAATGTTGCAGTGATATCAATGATTTCATTGAAGATGTCATGAGGAATGTGATATGTACACTTTTGTACAGCAAAAAGCAGTGCATGGCGAGGGCACAAGTTATTCTAACCTTAGGGCAGGAGTTATAGTTGCTTAATATAACTATAACTGGTGAATTTCTGTGCTTTTTAGACTTGAAACATTATGTTAGTACTGAACATTTCACTTAACTATAACGTTACTTTAACCTTTGTATTTTTCAGTGAATTTCTAGTTTTTTAAAAATGTAAATTAATATTTTATCACCATACGTAAAGTGAACCTCCTTCCATGCACGTCCTTTTGGAGGTGTGCAGAAAGTGTGTTGGCCATGTGTGGTAGAGAGTTGGCCACAGGGTCTGTGGCCATCTCCCTGGCCAACCTCCACAGGCAGCCAATATCTCCCCTCCCTCTACACCTAACACACACCCTATATATAACACTCTATACATAAAGCAGATCTATCATCTCTCTCCAGAAAATTACCAATAATTCTAATCAAATCTATATTTCAAAAATGACTTTAAAAGTATTTAATACATTTTTTGTTGAACTACATGTCTTTGACTCTTTCTTTTCACATATTTTTATTATTACATTTTGAGTGTGAAAATAAATAAAGCTATACTATTTTTTCTTTAATAAAAATATATGTCTGTTTCACCTTTTCACATGTTACACCCTAAATAGTGTGATGTAAATATAAGCCCATAAAGGGCTTGTGGTTTATGTGATATATCTATGACACATAATATTCAACTGGCCCCTAGGTGACGCCGCAATCTCAACTGTAGAGAAAAAGCTCCAGCCTTGGAAATGAATGATTTAGTAGTTCTCCTGTGGTCATGGTTTCAATGACCCAGGTGACTTATGTTTTTTTTCTAGTGTTGCTGGGGGGCTGCAGATCTCCGTACAGCCCCCCAGCAACATAAAAAATGGGTAATGTCCCTGTCCCTTCTAGGAGCATCACCAAAACCAAAATATATTTATCTAACCCTCCCAGGGAATTATGGGCCGCTCGTTGAAGGAGCAGTGAATAATAAATGACCCTTTGTGGCCACTCATTTATTTTTCACTTTTGTATTTAAAAAAAAATTCTTCTGGGTGTTCTGGTTCCACCAGGGACAACTACAATTTGTATAAAAGGTTGTGGGGGAAGCCAGCAGATCCCCTGCAGTCCCACTGGCATTATCTTTGATGATAAAGTGGCATGCTCCTATGTCCACCCAGGGCACACCTCAACTATTCCCTTTTTGTGAGGGGGCAACAGGGGAAACCACAGAGCCCCCACAGCCCCACCGCCATTTTCTTTCTTTTTTCACAATAAAGTGGCATGCTCCGTTGCCCACCTGGGGCACGCCACAACAATTCCATGGTTTTTTTAGAAGTGGGGTGCTGCTGTGCCCAGTCTGGGCAGCCTATAGTCCATCCCTCATTGGGGGCTGCAGGAGTAGGCCCAGGGCCCCGGCAGCCCTACCACCTCCCCTGCTTGCACCCATGATGGGTGCATTGGGAGCCCGCATTGCTCCAACTGCACTGGAGAAGTTTTCTTTTGCTCCTGAAGAGTGGGAGCATTTCAATTATTTCCCTGCCCAAGAGGGAGGGCAGGGAAATGCTTTGCTCTACCACCGGGTCAAACCAGTTTTGTGCTTTGTGCAGCTTTAATATTTTTACCTTATATGAGTCCAACCACTTGCCATGCATGGCCTTTGGCAATGCATGGCAAGGGGTTGGCTGCAGGGTCAGGCTTGGGGCCAGGCCCTGCAGCTAACACCCAACAAGCAGCAACCCCATGCTCAAGTTTATTTTATTTGTTTTGGTACTCTACTGAGGACCACAAATATTATACGACAAAATTCAGTTACAAGTACTTTTAAAATATTTCATATTAGTACAAAGCTAAAAAAGGTTTTATAAATTTATAAAAGTTATAACAAACTAATTCGTTGGGGGGAAATTTGCATACAGTGATCAAATCCTTTACGGTAGTGATACGGCAATTAATGTATATAGGATACAGATGTTTTGTCCTAGCTGCCACTACTTTTTGATTAGGGCATGTGAATAAAAGATGTTCTACATCCTGCTCCCCTCCATAACAGAGGTTACATAATGAAGTTCCGTTTGAGTGCCAACTTGATGTTAAAGATAGCACTGGTAAAATGCCGAGCCGTAACAGGGTAATTGATCTCTTAGCGCCATGCGAGAGATTAAAGGCTATGTATTGTTGTACTTGCTTAGGTGCAATTGTTTCCGCAAAGCTTTTATACAGAGTCAACTTGGCGCAGTGTGAAAAATCAAGATCATAACTGAGTCTGAAAGTAAAACATTTTAAAAAGAGTTTCAGTTGTGATGGGGTCCATGTAAGCAACAAGTTTGCATTTATCTCAGCCAGTTTAAATGCAGTGGACATGTTACTGAAGAATACTTGTTTCGAAGCATCACAGTCGAAGGTCTCGGCTTTAAGTAGAGAACGGAGAGTTCCATCCTTTGCATGCAGCAGGTTATATGCCCACCTGATGACATTTGCGATGGCTCTTGAATAGGAACTCGTGATTGAGAATTCGAGGCGAAGAGCTTGCACCGGGGTGGATTGTGATACCTTCAGCATTTTCCTCAGTATCTTCCCTTCTTTTTGGTCCAGGAATGACCACTGTTTTATTGAAATATATTCCAAAGCAAATGATAAAACTGGAGGTATCTTTGTGCTATATACTTTAAGAAGGGATGAGAAATGTCGGTTACCTGAGGCGCATATAGTCTTTGAAGGGCTCCGGCGTGCACCTCGGATTTCCTGGTCAGGTTATTGACCTGTGAATTGTTTTTTAAGGTCTTAGTGAAAATCCTGCCCAAGTAGGTGTATTCCTCAGTCTCTTCTATTTTTCCACCGCCGAGTCTCCAGCAAAATTTGGTGCTTCTTTTTCTTCCTGAGAAGGAAACTATTTTTGTCTTAGTGAGATTCGGGATTAAGAAATTTTCCTGGGTATATTTGTTCAGAGTGTCTAGAAGTCTTTGCAGACCGAAGGGCGTGAGATCTAGCACTACGATGTCGTCTGCGTATAAGAGGGCGTGAACGTTTTGGGCTGCGATCTTTGGAGGCAGACTTGGCACTTGTTGCAGGTGCTGAGGCAAATCACTAAGATATAGTGAGAATAACAAGGGGGCTAGGAGACACCCCTGCTTGAGTCCATTTGCTGTTGGAATTATGTTTGTCAGGCCCTTTTCACACCCCATTTGCACTTGACACCACGTGCGCGAATGTAGTGTGATTATGATTTGTAATAATTGTTCTGGGATTTTTAGCTTCCTCAGTTTTTTCCAGAGAGATGGTCTGTCAACTCGGTCGAATGCAGTTGAAAAATAAATGAATGCTGCGTATACCGGCTGGGATTTTCCTACAACGTATTTGTCGAGGATTGTTTGTAATATCCCAATGTTATCGACAACCGAGTGCTTTGGTCTGAAGCCGGCCTGATATAGGGGAATTAGGTCCTGAGAAAATGCCCAATTTTTGAGTTGGTCCAATACTTCAGCGGCAAAGATTTTCCCCGTGGCATCTAGTAATGCTATTTGGCGATAGTTACTAGCCTGCTGTCTTGATCCTTTTTTTAAAATCGGTATTATGATACTCCCCTTCCAGGATTTTGGGACTGATCCTGTTTTGAAGATGAAGTTAAAAAGGGGAGAGAGCATCTTACTCCAACCCTTGGGGTCTGCCTGTAGGACCTTGATTGGTATTTGGTCTGGGCCGGAGGCTCCTGTAGATCTTGCCTTTCGGATGTGCATTTCTATTGAAAACGGGGAGGCGGTTCCAATCGGAGCGTTGTTTCCTTCGCTTTTATTCCCAGTGTTATCAGCCTCTTCATTACTCGTGTTTGCTCTATACAAATCTGTCAGGTAGTTTTCCCATTCTTGAGGTGGAACTGGGAGGGCTTGCAGGACCTTTTTTGTACCGGTTTCCTTTGCGATTAATGACCAGTAGGATCATTGGTTGCGCTGTTTTGCCGCAATTTGTAGGTCGACCCAGTTTTTGTCCTGCATTATTCTTTTTAGACGACGCTTTTCTCGCTTGAGTTGATTTTTCAGTTTATTAATTTCTGCCTGTCTTGAAATTGAACGGTCCACGTATTGTGCTCTAATAAGTTTATTTAATCTTTTTGCAATTGATGAATTCAAAGTTTTATTTTTATTTATATTCTTTACTGGTGCAGCTTGTTGCAGTTTGTTTTGAAAAACTTGGTTTAGTTTCTCGATGATGGATTCAAAGTTTGTTATTGGGTCAGCGGAATATTCTATGGATAAAAGATGGTTTGTGTCAATTAAGGTGGTTATTTTATCTAACATGGTTGAGTTCCAATAGATCCGCCTTTGATTTATTTTTGCCTCTATTGTGCTATGTTTAAACATGATATAACTGGATGAGCAGGTTCTTATTTTCCATTGCGTGTGTAATAACAGGATTGCGTGGTCGCTCTCTTCAGTAAAATAGGTGCGAAAATGTAAAGCGGACTCAAACGACTCCAAACTGCAAATAATATAATCTAAGATTGAAAAAGTTCTATTTCCCCGTCTTGTGTGGGATGCAGGGATGTCACCTTCCACGTTCCCGTTCAAGATGATTCCATTTAGTGTTGGGAGTGACGCTAATAACATTTTCCCCCTTTTGTCAGCCCTGCTTCTGATCGGGAATGTCGGCACCGGAATTTCTAGAACTTCATCTTAGTACCAGTTCGCCCAGTGGATATTTCAGTGTTTGATATTTTGCCATTGAGATCGCCCATGATCAGGTATGGCAAATAAGATTGAGCTTCGATTGTTTGCTGAATGGTGTCGAAAATTTCCTCAAATTGGACATCATTCTTTGATCCGGGAGGAACATATACATTGAAGAGTAATAGACCTTTTTGTGGGTCTGAGGGGTGAGTCTCCAACCTGATCTTTATACACTGGAATTGGTTAGATTTTGTGTCAACAATCTCTTGAGCCCAGAGATACTCATCCCTTAATAGGATAGCTATCCCTCCCTTAGCGTGTCCCCGTTTGGCTTCCTGTGCGGGGTATCGTAAACAAAATATCCGTCCTGGTTAAAAGGTTTTGTTGACCAGGTTTCCTGCAATGCCAATATGTCCGGTCGATTTTTTGTGGCTTCCGTCATTTTGTCTGTAGTTTTCCCTGCCATGTTCCAAGATGTTATCGAAAGGCCGTTGCTAAACGGTATGAGTCGTAAACTTCGCATTGTTCCTACCGTTCAGTGACTCAGTGATCCATGCCCATGACTGGAGCGTTTTTGCTGCTTCCTTTGCTTCTGCGTCGTGGCTCCAAACTTCTCTTTCTCCATTCTTCACTGAGATCTTTAGATTTTGATTTAAATTTAAATTTGTTGCTGAGTCTTCAGTACTGTAGGTAGTTTTATTTTGAATATGGGGGTTTTTCCATAAAGGTCCTTTGAACCATTTTTTTGGATTGTTGACTGTGATTTCCTGTGCTGGGATCAAATCATAGCCACATTTATGTAGGGTCTCCTGTTCTCTTAAGATGATCCCTGGTAACACCGATGACCAAAATACTACCACCGCTATTTTGGTATTTTCTTTATCTGGGAATATTACTAAATTGATTTCTTTGCTTGTTAAGGTTTGTAACGGAATAATACGTTGGAGGAGGTTAACAATTCTACCTCGATTTAGTGGGACATTATCTGTAGGAAAGAGCTCTGTTATTTGTAAGTGTTTTGACGATGTTTCTTCCCCGGGTGGGGCTTTTTTGTCATGTCTTCTGGCCCTTTAAAGCGCTCCCTTAACCCTGTGATTGTTGGATTAAGGTGAAATTCTTCGGCTCTTGGGTTTAAAGTGATGTTTTGTTGAGGAGTTTTATTGTCTGCGTTTATAACCACGTTTCAGTTTATTCCCTTTATGGGAGTCGGTGTTTTCGTACTTTCTTCTTGGTCGTGCTGGGATGCAGAAGGGATTATTACTTTCTGGAATTTGAGCCTACGCGCTTTCTTCTTTTTGATTCTTCGTTGCGGCTTTCCTCTTTTTTTCCCAGCTCCTTCTTGGTTCTTCTTGGTTTTTTCTATATTCTTCGCTTGTTCGCTGTCGAGGATAATGTTAGCCTTCATTCCTTGATCAGTCACCGATTTGGACGTTATTAGTTTATTTTTGGTGTTAGTAAAAATAGGATATTGGTTATGGGTATTAATTGGATCTTCTCTAAAGAGCTTCTTTAGGGAATATATTGTTGATTCCTGGTGGTTATTCCGAGTTCCCTTATATGATATTCCTCTCGTTTGAGTACCGATTTCGCTTTTTCCCTGGACTTTCAGCGTGTTGGTGGTATTGTTGTTACTTATTGCCTCTTGAATGTTTACTGGCGTTTCTTGTGTTTTTATTGACTCGGTGTGGTCTTTTTTCCTTTTTTCTTCTACTAGGAATTTTAAAATTCCTATTTGGACGTCAAGAGTTTAGTCTGAATTCTCCAGAATGTGACCTAAGAGTGAAAGGACAGACTCTAAGATTTCTTGCAAGGTAAAAAGTGACTTAGACACAGGAGTGTTATAATTAGTTAAGCTGGTAGATTTGAACATGTAGAGGTCTGGTGAGTATTCGAGATCTACTTCTCGATCCGGGGATTTTTGTAGTGTACTAGTGAATATCTCATCTGGCCTTATGTGTGGATCGAGCTTCTTATCGTCCTCCTTAACAATTGTTTCTGGACGTAGGTTGTTACAGTCAGTACTACGTTGGATATTTAATAGGCTCGGAGTAGTTAGGCCAGATGAGTCAGATTCCAAGGGGGATTCCTCTATAACTGATGGACTGATTTTTTGTTCAGGTTCAAATACGGGGTTTGTTAGGTTTTGATCACCTGATTCGTCCTGTGAAGCTCCCAGTTTATCTTCTCCACCCTCCTTCGACTCTGGTTTTATTCCCTCTTTTTGCGGTTGACTTTCTATTTGACCTTTGATGGTAAGTGAGGAAAAATAATTGGTTATTGCCGGAGTCGTTGTTATCCGTCCACTTTTCACCGCTTTATTGGAGGACTTTCTGATTGCCTCTTCAGTTCCCATTCGTTTCATGAAGATGGTTCGCGACCTCAATTTCTTGTAAGCCATTACCTTGTCCTGGGGCGGTTGTTTTTCCGCCTTCTCGGGGGGGTGGATACTCTTTGGAGGCGTAGGGCGCTTTGGGGGGGTCGCTGGGGCGGGGGATGGTAGTACTGACCGCTCAAGTCACCGCCACCCCTTTCCCCGAGTCCCAGGTGCCCCTCTCACCGTCCTATTGCAGGAGGTTTCCGTTCAAGTTGGCAGTCTCCTGCCTCAGAGTCCACCAGTTCTTGGGGCTTTATACTAGTGCTTCAAGCCACTTTGATGCTGGCGTAACGCTGGCACATCGGAGTGTTTTTTCAGGTCTTCTCCTTTTACTCCGGTCCGCTTCGATCCGTTCCTCGGTTTCCTCCACTCCGCCGATCGACGGCAGGCCTTTAGCTGTGCAGGCCGTGTTCGCTGCTGGGGCCGCCCGCGCACTGCGTTTTCCGCTATAGAGACCCGAGTGCTTGGTCTCGTTTTGGTTCTCGCCGGCAGATTGCGGGCTGATTACCACCACTTGGGCTGCCTGCTGCGCTTCGGATCGCGCTGCGGGGGCCCAACAGGCTGGCGAACAGGCGGGGTAGCTCTCGGTCGTGGAGTTGCCTTCGAGCCTCCTGCTCCGCTCCTGCTCCGCTCCGCGCTATAGAGAGACCCGACTGCTTGGTCTCAGTTTGGTCGTCGCTGCAGGTTGCGGGTTGATACCGCCGCTTGGACTGCCTGCTGCGCTGCGGGTCGCGCTGCGGGGGCCCGATGGTCCGGTGGGCAGGCGGGGGTTCTTTTGATCGTGATATTGGCGGCAAGCCTCCCGCTCCGCTCCTGCTCCGCTTTGCTCCGCTCCGCTCTGGTCAACGATCCTTTGGCTATGGGAGATGGTGGGCTGGCTACAGAGCCTGATCTGGGACCAGGCCTTGTGGTCAACCCTCTCAAAGGCAGCCAGCCCTCATAAACGTTTAGAAAATATTCAGAATCAATAGATGATGTCATCAGTGATGTCACTGACCATGTAATGAATGGTGTAATATGTGAGGTCATAATCAGTGCATTGTGGGGTTATAAGTTATAGTTAGTTCAGGTAACTATAACTGCTGAATTTCTATGGTTTTATAAGAGGGAAATCTGAGCCTAACTATAAGTTCCATGTAGTCTTTGTTTTTTTCAGTGTATGACAGTGTATGTAGGTTATATATTTCTATTTCCTAACTATTACATCCCTGTAACCTCTGCTTTCTTAGTGAATTTCTACGTTTTGTTAATGTTATTTCCTAACTATAATCTTTGGGTTTTTTTAAGTGAATTTCTATGTTTTCTAAAATTGTATTTGCTAACTGTAACCACTAACCTTTGATAGTGAGTGTGTGAGTGAGTGCATGAGTGTCTTAGTAGGTCTGTGAATATATATGAGATTGTCTGAGTGGGTCTGTCAGTAGGTATATGAGTGACAGAGTGGGCCTGGGAGAGGCTGCATAAGTGCTCACTGGGTGTGTGAGTGGGTGCGTGAGTGGGTATGTGAGTGGGTGCATGAGTGTCTGAGTGGCTGTCTAAGGGGGTGTCTGAGTGTCTGAATGGGTCTATGAGTAGGTGTAAGATTGTACGAGTGGGTTTGCGAGTGTATCCATAAATTTGTAGGTCAGTCTGTGAGTAAGTACATGAGTATCTTAGTGGGTCTGTAATTGGGTGCATGAGTCTCTAAGTGAGTCAGTGAGTGGATGTGTGAGTCTGTGAGTGTGTCTAGGAGGAAGAACTTGAGTCTCTGAGTAGGACTGTGAGTGAGTGCATACGTCTCTGTTGGGGTCTGTTAGTGACTGCATGAGTATCTGAGTGGGTCTTACCCTATCCTCTATAACAAGTGGGGTTAGTCAACATAAAGCAAAAACAACAATCCCACCTTCCCGAAAGCTTCTTTTCTTACCTGAATAGATAAATCGATGTCTGCTGCATCACCTATAATTGGTCCATACCTTAATGCAGGGTTTTCCAAAGGACCTTCTTAATGCTAGCTGTGGTGGACCAACGGCACTAACAGGGACAACATCACAGAGATTGCAATAGGATATCGTAAATTAAGCTGGTGAGGAGAATAAGTGTACAACAGCTACCAACTATACTAAAAGAAAACAGAATTAATGGAAAATGCAAGACTGAGGCTACCATGATAAAAGAATAAATAGCAATAGAGTGTTGAGTTGCTTACTAAAGTAAGCATTATTTATGAATCCCTCAAGTCTCAGGAGGAATCAGGAGGAGGACTCAGTAGAATGTTACTTCAGTAGAATGCAAATAATGTAATGTAATGTAATGTAATGTAATGTATGTATACTTGTAAAGCGCACTGTTACCTCGTTACGTGGTGTCCTGGCGCTGTATACCGCTGGGGAACCCGTCCTGGCTTTCCCTGTGAGAGGGCACCCCAAGGTGAAGCCAGGCATCCCCGGGGTTGCTGGGGCCGTTGTGGAGATTAAGCAAGCTATTGCCCAGAGTTGCAGAGTGGGACCCATGGTTAGCTTAGGCACCGAAGCGAGAATTATCGAGTCCGCGGACATTGACCCAAGACCCTGCCGCGTCGGGAATTGAACCCTGGTCCCTGGCCGACCTCTGCTTCAGGGTCTGCCGCTTCTAACCAGTGAGCCACACTTCTCCAAATACATGGGGCATAGATTGTGGAAAAGTGCAATCTACTTGTCCTTGGATATACACTTCTGTAATTAAGTCTCTGCACTATGATGCCCCTTTTATGCCTGGGTAGGGAGGGAGGGTGTGGGCAGATGACAATGTTGGTACTACCAACCACCTTCTGTAACAGTTGGCATCACTTTAACCACATCTACCCCACCAAGTGTGAGATCTGTTGATGGTGGAGATTAACACACAACTCAACTGAGCTCATTGCTTTTATTGTGAAAGGAAGATGACAGTTTAGTTGACAAGAGCAAAACAGTCCTTCAGTCACCAGACTCCCAAGGTATTTAATCAATTTGTACTGTGTACAGTCACAACTAGAAACGTTACCATTCTTACCAGGTGCCCTCCTGGCAACAAAAAATCATGCAGGGGATCCAAATCTCACTTGTGCTCACCAAAGTATTGTGTTCGAGCCTCACCTGAGAAAACATTCTGCCCCTGGCGGTTTGCAGAATTTGTCCGGGACACTTCATTAGTGACCCAAATTCCGCCGACGAAGCAGAATACATCACCCATCCCAACTATTAACTAAGAACTGAGAGGAATCTCATGCCACCAATCACAGACTAGTTGCAAATAGCCAGCAGATCATCCTAACAATAACAAAATTATGCTGTGTGCAGTAAAGCAGACCTCAAGTCGATCACTTAATTAGAGTATGCCATTTGAGCCACTTGTTTGCATTTTTCCAATCAGCTCATCTCTTAAGTCTACAGGGCAGGCCCCTTTTAGTCCTCTTATTTCCCATAGAAGCAGATTATAGACAGTGACATTGTTCTGGTCATTATCAACAGTGTTTAGAATTTATTTCAGCTGAAAGAGATAGGCCCGTAGTGTTGATAAGAAAATTAAATCGGTTATGGGACTAGAAGTTTTAGTTTAGTTTTCCTAAATAAACTGACTGGTCTAAGAAGAATGCAGAGATGATAGGCTAAAGTTAAAGAAAGGAAAATGAAAGTATGTTTCCTATTATGTGCAAGGCAAGCAATTATGCAGAATGATCCCCCAAACAATATATTATCAAGTATAGCTTACTGGGCCGTCCTATCCACACTATTATGATGAATTTTTTATTTGGTAATAGTCATTGGTGCAAGTAAGGGACCTGATCCAAGTGTGTGGCATCCCTATGTCTCTGTCGTTTCCATGTAAGCGATATGCAAATAGGGCACTCTCAATTTTTAGCTTTTTTGCTAGCAGTCCAGCAAGAGAATAAAAGAAAGCATAGGCATGAGAGACAATCATCTTCTTTAACTTATTTTAATGAAACATAGGCTTTCTACTTCAGCAGACTGTCACCATTTACTAATTTTAAAGTCAACAGTTGAACCCAAGGTTAAATTTGACTTTCTCGGCTCTCACCACTCAGCAAGCCCGGGCCAAATAACTTCTGTGTGTTCCTTGATTGACTATCTGTACTATGCACACTGGACCACTCTATTTTAGTTTATTATTTACAACATGTTATTTTTGTAAGTAAGCTTCACACAATTTATATATCTATATACAATTATATTTAAGCAGTCTACCTATTTAATTTCTGATGTAATAATCTGGAAATTAGAGTTTGCCCTCAAACTCAGGGGGGTCAACAGGAAGCTAATCACTGACCAAACTTGAGATGTCAGACCAATTACCCTTGTCATCTTCCTTTGTTTCAGGAGCACTATAATACTTTGAAATTAATTGTTTGTTCATTGTAATCATCAACAGCTTATCAATATTTTGAGGAGAGATAGACTGGTCCTACTGACTAATAAGTGTGACAACTGCACTGAAAACACGCTCCACAGAAACACTGGCTACTGGACATGCAAGATACTTTATTACAAGCCTACTGAGTTCTGGCCTCTGTGCCCTCTTGTCATGTCAATAGATCAATGAGGTTTTGTTTAAGTACACCTCTGATGGGTAATTCGAATAGTCTTGCACCACTTTCGGAATTGTCATTGGTGTTTCCACTTGCTCTACCTATTTCTTTGCACCTGACTTAAGTCCTACTGAATGTAACCATCCCTTTGCAGAAGCTGGCCGTGAATGTGTAGCTGTCGGTTAATGGCTACCTGGCGATAGTACTGGCTGCTGCTGCAGAGACTGGGAGTCTGAATGGAGGTTGAAGGCTGCACTTGAGAACTTCTGCCTCTGCCTCAAATTTGCTATTATTCGTCTTCTAGATCAGTCCCTTTGCAGATGATCCAAGTCTTTTTTAAAACTAATTTTAATTATATATTTTGCATATAAATAAAATACAACAGTCCTGTCATATTCCCGCACCAACACACCCTATCCATTGGTACATTGAGAGAAAAAGTAAGAATAAAAATATCTTTCCCCAACTACCTAGCCCATTATGTTCTGATTATGTTCTACAGTTTAGTGCAAGGCAAGGCAGTCACTTTTTGCCAGTGGAGTGTCTTGACTTCTCCATCTATGAGTTGATGAATCCGATGGACTGTCACTAATTCGATTCCTCTGCATGCCGCCTACTGGTTCCATATTTTTGGATGTCTTTGGGGGCAGCCCCTAGCTTGGTAAACTATGATCTCCATTCGGGGGCACTAGAGGGCGCACTGTGGAATGGCTGCCTGCTAAGACAGCTCTGCTGGTCAGGAACCTCAATCGGAAATAAAAATGGTTATAAGGATGCAGATTTGAAAGATCTTGACAGCAATGGACATGAAAAGAGAAGGTGATTAAAGTGTGCAGACTAAGAGACCGGTGTAGTACTGGGGAGACTGTGCAATCGTACTTGTGGACGGCTGCCTCGGAGGGCATGGTGTCACCTAACATGGCGGCAGCCCAGGCACTGATCGTCGGATGATCAACGGTTCTGTACTGCGGCATCGGAACTTGCGAGCAGTTGAAAAGGGTGCAGTGGACATTTCCTGGGCGCCGTCCTTAGCAGGAGGGAGATACTGCACAGTAAGGTGGCAGTGGAAACATTTTGTGCGAGTCTTGGTGGTACGGTGCAACAGGCCTATGCAAAATGGCAGCGCTCTGAACTGCAATCTCACCGGAATAAATGAAGAGCGATGAGCAAGTAAGCGAGTGAGCGAGTGAGGGTGAAGTTGGTGATGACAGCATCAATTTGGTGAAGCGAGCAGAATACCATTTCTGAGCCCCAAGCTGTTCTGGAATGAGGTGCTGCTGTGTGAAGTGACGGAAGCAGAATTGCGAGTAGACTCTAGCGATGTGGCGCGAAAGATCAGCGCAAAATAGCGGTGCCCTAAAATATGATTAAATTACAATACTTGCGGAGTTACCAGTGGGAGAGTACGAAGCCTGAGGCAGGAAGGCAAGCTACCACTTTGGGCCAAAGAAAGCAGCGGTTGCTCTGTGTGCGGATCGGTGCTCTAGCAAAGTTAAGGACTGCGGGGGGATGGAACACCAGGTTCAAAATGGCAGCCGGGGGGTAAAGCACATTTGTAGCTGCTGTTTTACTGTTACCGCATGTGCATCCACAACAAGGCGCAGCTATAAGTGAACAGATCTATTGCCCTGCACAAATATCCGGAGTGTCCGACTACTGGACAGAGGGGAGACTGGCCCTGCGTTACGTCTGCTGACACGGGTGGCGTGATGAAGTGGGCCCTGTGCCGCCTGCAAGATCCAGGGTTTAGAACCCTGCCGCTCTGGAGCGACGCTGTTCTGGTGCCACGTTGGGGCTCATGGAAGAGAATGCTACCACATAGTTCTGCTTGTGCAGACCACACAAAGTAGGCATAGAAGCCACGACGTGGGCTGCCACTAATTGGATGCGTGTTGTGGGACATGCTGTGAACAACTGCTAAACCTGCTGGCGAATGATATATGCAGACTGCGGCTGGAGTTTTGGAGGTAACTTGCAACATGAATCTGTGGGCTACTTTAGATGTCAACTGCCTATGAACTAATACTTCTTTTATTGCCAAATGGCCATCAGCTGAGCTGAAGTGTTGTCATCCCTGGAGATAGGCTCAACTAGAGTTTGAGACCGCACCTATTTAAGAGGAGACCATGACATATCGTGCTAGCATCGGATTGCGGTGCACTAAGGCGTCCCTTATCGTATTCTGGCGTGCCGACTACCAACATCATGGGTAAGCAAGACAGACAGCAATCCAAACTCTCATTTGAATCGAGGAGACAAACAAAGGGTGCAACTGCACATTCTGACACTGAACTTGAAACTGAATCCACAACCGGTAACAAAATGGAAACTGTCCTTCAGGCTATTCAAAAAAGTCTGCAAGATATCAACGGGAAACTGGATACTCTCACCCAGCAAATAGATAACATGTTGGTGAAGCTAGATAAGCAAGGGGAGTGCCTGGATGAAGCTGAGAACCGTATTGCGACAGTGGAGGATGAAGCACGTGCTATGACCAGTAAATGCACAGGAATGGAGAAACTGTTGGACGTTATAAAAAATAAAGCTGAAGACTTAGAAGCGAGATCTCTTGTAATGATATACGAATTGCTGGTATTCCAGAATCCACCAACACAGGACGGATGGAAACATATGTAGAGGAGATGCTTCTGTCAGTATTTGGTGCAGAACATTTTTCAGCGTCCTTATAGTGGAACGTGCACACAGATCATTGGCCACGGGTCCACCAAAGGGTGCACCTCCGAGACCCATAGTTGCTCGTCTCCTTAACTACAGGGATAGGGATAGTGTACTAAGGATGACTCGAGAAAAGCAGAAGGTGGCATATCAAGGTAACACGTTGGCATGTTACCCGGACTTTACAATGGCTGTACAATTGGCCTGTAAGGACTCTGCCCCGGCCAAGAAGAAATTGCGTGATTTAGGTATAGCGTATGCAATGCTCTATCCTGCTCGATTGAAGGTGACATGGGAAGGTCGCTCCACGGTTCTTCAAACACCAAAAGCTGCTCAGGACTTCATCAGGAAAATCGTCAATAAGCGCCAAGAGCAGAAAAGAGATGAGAGAAACCATTACTCGGAATAGGATTCAACGGTAAAGGAGTTGCTGCAAAAAAAAAACTCTTTTTGGGTGGCTGCACTATGCAAACTTCACATGATCACAACAGGACGAATCGAGCATCATGTGGCTGACTACCATTATCATTTGGCAGAGACTGGAGATTCCGGACACGTGGTGGTAATGTATAAGGTGCCCTTAAACCATTAGATGCTGGTGGGGTTGAACATTACGAACTTGACGGGAAACGGTGAGACATTTCATTGCTTTTAAAGCATTTGAAAATCAGATCTCCCGTAAGATGTATCAAAACTAACTGAGAATTCATTAGAGCTTAATGAACAGTAGTATGTTACCATTCAGGAACTGGGGATGTATATGAACCTATAATCAGACTCTGGGAGCCCTGTGTAGTTAGGAGTGTGAACTATGGCATTTCTCATATGAGCTATGGGCTGCTCAGTCTCGGTGAAACACTTTGATATTGTGAAGGGGAGGGTAATGTTGCTTTGAAAAGTCTAATAATTGACATTGCGTGATGTTTGACCTGTTACCAGGAGTACTCCTCTGATATAGGCAATGTATAATCTGCATTAATGATGTAGTCCTGACCACATCCACTATGTTCACTATGAATGAGTGCACATTCTCCATGTCGCGAGGGTTCGATGGATCAAGTGCAATGGATGGGGGGTTGGACTTCAGGGAGTTCTAGCACTGTATTAGTGTGATGCTTAGATTTCCTGGACCTGGTGGCTTGTTGGCCTTCCTTGTGTACAACTAGTAATTTTTTGTTTGGTGGGGGGCATCGACTGGTGGATTGGTATAACCTAATGTAGGGATGGCAGGCATCGGAGAGAGCACCTCCATTCCTACACACGGTGGGGGAGGTGTGGATGCCTTGCTTGCGGGTTTAAGGATAGGATTGTCGGTCTGGGCCTCAAAGATGGCCCATAGTTCTAGCAGTGCCTTTCTCCAGGTCTTTTTTTGTCCTACTTATTTGGACCGAATGTGTGTTCTTGTGTGTTCGATTATGTTGGTATCAACGGTTCCCCCCTCTAGCCAGGGGAACACATGTACCTTTATGTGTGCGTGCAATTCGTTGCAATACTTGCTACGTTTTTTTATCTGTGTGAGGAACCTAGTTTGCATGTGCTTTAGCAGCAACTCCATGATAGCTGGGAACTTTTTTAGGGACAAATACGATCTAGCTTCGCAGGATCAATTAATATTAGCTTCCACTCTGATTGTTGGGGAAATAAATACACAGGGATTACTGGTTTCAACTACTTCTACAAGCTCAATACTATTTACATAAATGCATCGGGGAAAGGCATAGGCGGTGACTCTCAAAGTAAGGAGTTAAATAATCTTAAAGAAGAACTCCTCGAAGAGGATGAAAGTGCGAAAATGCCTCATGATAGAGTAAATGACTCTTCGGATCCATCCATGCTCAACTTTGTGGTCACAGGAACTCCAAGTGCCTTAATGCTGGAAGTAATGTTAATACCGCAAAAGTCACTGCAAGGCCTGTTAGAGGTATCGGTAATGAATGATGAAATTTTAAAAACTCAAAAAGAACAGCTTCAAATTAGGGTGGGGGAACTTAAACAAATTTAAGACATCATGCCCTCCATAGTTAACCCAGTTGGTGGGGACCAACAAGTGGGGGAAGATAAATCCCAGCAGAAGGGGAGAAGAATGGGATCCCAACGTGAGGGAAGAGCACACTGTATTTATATCATGATACCAAATTATCATAAAGAAACGGGGAGAAAGGATGAGTTATAAGCAGAATATACTGCAAGAAAGGAGATGGAGGAAAGGCCTAACGAAGGGCCCAACTATAAAACAACAGGGTAAAAAGAAGGTAGTTAGAGAAAAAGGATATAAGAGCTCAACAAAGGCTATTGTAAAAGCTCGGGGAATAAATACACCTGTAAGAGGATAGCTGCTTGTAACTCAGAAAATGTGGAGAGGAATGAGAGAAAAGTGGGGGAACCTAAGGATATAAAAAGAAGTTCTAAGAAATTCTTTATGAGTGAAGAAGAGGGTGACGAGGATATGAGTATTGAGACGGGTGGGCAAAGAGGAATAAGAACTTGCAAAGACTAAATGGGGAGAGGGAAGGAAATAGAACAACCGGGTAGAAGGAGGGAGGATTCGAAGGGGGGCCCACTAGAAATTGAGAATGGAACCAGACAGAATCTGTGGATATTCTTTGAACCAATGTGCCAGGGAAAAGGCGGAAAAAAGTGAGGAAATTAAATCCATTAAACCGGTCACAACTGCTATTTTCCCTATCTAAACGTGCAAGTTTACGGAACATAGGCTCTGAAGATCTCAGACAAGTGGGATTTAAACTAAACAGGAAAGGGAATGAAGTAACCAAAGTTCTTCTATATTCAGGGTTGGTGAAGTCAGCACTTGCAAATGCAGAGCACAAGTTACATAAAGAAGGAATCTAGTACAATGGACAGAAATGCTAGACTGTAACAACTATGTTAAGCCACTCCTTGTGAATCATGCAGGTCTGGGATCAAGGCAGGTAAGGCTGATTGATCAGTGTTGGGATGTCAAGGAAGATCTTGAAATTACCATAAGATGCAACGAAACAGATAGATATAGGGAGGGTTTACTTGTGGCAAATAGATGTGGGGTTCTTGCATCCCCAGTAAATGAGGAAAATGGTTGGCTAAATGAGATCAATTAGGAGGTAGGGTCGTCGCACAGCCTGGCTATACTGTCCTGGAATATCAATGGATATAGTAGAATAATGAAACTAGAAAGTTTTATAGAAGTTAATAACAGTAATGAGATTGTGTGTTTGCAGGAGACTTGGCTGTGCGACGAAATCCCAATGATCAAAGGGTTTGTCCAACAGAATAAGTCAGAAAAGAAGAAGCAATTTGGACGACCTTCTGGTGGAAAAATAACTTTGATATCTACAAATATTGCCAGGAAGGTAGTCCCCCTGGAAGTAAAATGCAACTGGGCAATGGTACGTAGAGTGCTCCTGTTAGCCCCAGACCCACGATATAAAGGTATTGATATTGCAAATGTTTATATACTGAAGGGGAGAGAGAAGGAATATAAACCAGAACTGGAAAATATTCGAAGAAGACATATTGGCCTTGACCGATCGCTTCCTGAGAGATCTACTTATTCTGCTCTGTGATTTTAACAATTAATTAGACCCTCGTAAGATCAACCCATGGTGCAAGGAGTTGCTGTATTCATATAAGATAAATGATGCCATCTTGCCTATGGTGGATTTGTCAGCACAAGATATGGCTCTAGGAAAAATTCCGGCTCAATGGGCTTAGTTTGCACAAATGGTAGAATGGAGACAGAATGACCAGCAAATCGCACATTTAAGACAGGCCATCAATTATACCTGATAGATTATGGTTTATGTGTGTTTGGAACTTTGAATTAGTCATGGGTTTTGAGGTAGCAAAAGTGGAGAGAAGCGATCAATACCCATTAAAGATGGAAATATTTGGAGCAAGTAAAAAACAAAGAGATTTAGTTCTCCCTGTATATATTGATTACCCAAGGTAACTCACAACTCGTATATCAGAGGAGCATATCGAAAAATTAGTCACAATTCAGCAGAACCAAACACTACGAAGTATCCCTCACATTAAGGATATTGGATGGTTTGAAAATATACTTAGCCAACTAGTGAAATGCCTAAAGGTCAAAATGAAAATAAATATTTCGGGTGACGGTAGGAAAAATAGAAACCAGAGCAAAGAGAAGACCGGGTTTGATGAAGAATGCCGCAAACTAAAAGCAAGTACGATGTAGAGACGCTCCACAGTCTCCCGAAATTGAGGAAAAGATATCAAATGAACATCAGAAACAAAAAAAGAACACATAAAGAAAGTTGTTGGTTAAAAATATTGGCACCAATAGAATCCAAAGATATAAAAGGATTTTGGAAATTGGTTCAAGAAAGTTCTGGCAAAATACAGGGGTCCTAGAATTATGTAGTACCAGAAGAAAATTGGGTAAGGGACCTGAGGGAATTGTATTGAAAATGGGTTGAAACAGAGAGGTTGAGAACTACAATTTGGCCAGGTGTGAAGAAGGATATTAAGGATCTCTATACAACTAGTAATATGTTAAAAAAAATATAGCTAATCTAACCCTGACTCAAGCCGCAGGCCCCGACAAGCTCTCTGTAGCACTGGATTCAAGTTAGCCTGGCTGATGAAGGGTAATACCCAGAAACCGGTCCCAGGATGCGTGTTTCCTGTCCAGGGAGGACCTGGCTTGGCTATTCTGTCTGGACTATTCCCATGAGGTGCAGGGTCAAGACTGATTTGCATATGGCTGGGTCTAAACAGGGGTGGCATAATGAGCAAAGGAACAATGGATTTAACCCAGATCTCTTGACTGGGGTGACTGTATAATGTATTCAGCAGTCCATCCATCATTTGCTTGTGCAGCATCAGACAATCTCCCAGCAGTGATTATAAAAGCCAGGTGGGAGTGGTGGCCAAAATTCTTTTCAAAGATGATCCTTGGCATACTTAACTCAGATCATATACCAGAAAATTGGAGAGGAGCAATTATAAGACCTATTCACAAACAAGGAGATATAAAAGCACCAAAGAACTATAGATTAATTAACCTACTGGATATAAGAGAAAAGGTATTTGCTAAAATAATTTTGGAAAGACTCAAGGACTGGGTAGAAGTAAACCAGATTGTGTTCCCGGAACAGGGGTTGTAAGGAGGGCCATTCAACAGTTGATCAGTGTTTGCACTCTGGTCCATTGCGCGGAAGTCTATGGAGCAGAAGGGCAGTTTGTTCTGGTGCTTCATAGACTTTCGTACAGCATTTCAATTATTGTACCGTAAGAAACTGTGGGAGACGTTGATTAGATACAACATCCCTAAATGTTTGTTGATGATAATTCAAGCGCTACATACCCATAATTGGACTTAGTTAATTCTGGATATAGAGGGGACCCTATCACAGAAAATACCAATTGGAAATAGGTTAATACAGGGGTGCATTTTGGCCCCCCTACATTTCTTCTTATTCATAGCAGATTGACCTTCAGTTTTGGGCACTGTGAGGGGTGCCAGCCTAAAGCTAAATGGAATATATATTGCAGGTTTACTGTACGCAGATGATCTCATAATAATAGATCAAACAGAGATAGGCCAGCAAAGAAAGCTGAATATGTTTAATGAATACTGCAGCCATAAAAAACGTGTACTAAATAGTGAAAAGACAAAGGGATTGAACTTTAGTAAAAGAATAATGTAGGTTGGTTGGGTCTTGGGTTCCACGAAGTTGGAAAAGGTAAACGAATATAGGTACCTAGGGATGTGGTTTGAGAAAAATCTGAATTGGCATATTCACCTAGGTGCACTATGAGTAAGGGCTCTTGCTTATGTTAGTGGCCTAAAAAAATTAACAAAGACTATGGAGAGATGTCTGACAGACCGGCTTTAAAACCTTACACAGCCATGATACTACCACAGTTTCAATATGGAACAGAATTGTTATATTGGAGTGGTAAAAATAGGTGGGACGCTGAAGAAGGGAAATGTTTGAAAAATGTATTATCATTGGCCAGGTCTTCAATGGTTCAGGCAGTAAGATATATCCATGATATCATGGGATATGAAGGACTGTATGGCGCTATTAAGATTCTGGCAGCGCCTGGGCTGTGGGAAAGAGTACAAAATATCACAGTGGTGTAAAAATGACATACTGCAGAGTGAGCTGAAGTGATCAAAGGGGACAATGGAAATCATATCTAAAGCCTGAAGAGTTATGAGGATCAAGTTGTGTCCACAGAATTTACAAATAGAGGTAGACAAGAGGGAATTTAGGGCACTTGGGGGAGGATTTTCTCGAGATCTCGTTCAACAATATATCTTGAGGAAATAATCTGTAAGCTTCACAGCTAACTCATGGCAAAATGAACAACATTTCCATATATATATTTATCCCCTGTCATTGGATTAGAAGAGGAATATTAAGGTTAGGAATTGAAATGAACTCTTGTTATGCTAACGGCAGGGTAAAAAGAGCTATGATTGATTCCAAAGGGAAGTGCACTTGTAATTTGGGCACCACATGCGATATAATGCACATTTTATTAGACTGCCGATAGGTCTTGGATATAAAGAAAATATTTTTATGTCCAATTTTAAAAAAGTATACTATTAGAAATCGGTCACAAGCAGTAGGGGCCAGATGTAGGTAGCCTAATACCGGTCGGTAACGGCCGAAAATCTGTAATTTCGGCCGTTACCGACCGGTATTTGGACATTGAGATGTAGGTTGCCCAAAATATACAGAATTGGTAAAAATTCCGAATTGGTAGATTACCGGCACGGAAATATTACCGAATCGGTAAAAGTACCGATTCGGAAATTTTACCGATTCGGAAAATATACCGAGTCGGAAAATGTTCCGAATCGGTAAAATTTCCGAATCGGAAATTATACCGAGTCGGTAAATGGACCGAATCGGTAAAATTACCGATTCGGAAACTAAGAAATGAAAACACAACACCATTGAGATGTAGGTCACCCATAAATTACCGAATTTAACGAAAATTCAGTATTTATGAATCGGTATTTAACATGGATTGAAAGCAGGTGGTAACCAGGTGCAGCCTATAAAAAGGGGCCCCAAAATGCTGGAACCAGAAAGGCGGCTTTCTACGTCATAGCAAGACGGCTACGGCTACAGGCAGCAGGTGAGAGGGAATGGAGAAGGGAAGACCAGGTCTACAGGCAGGGGAAAACACTCTTCCAATTGACAGAGCCAGAGATACTGCAAAGATACAGACTGCACCCCCAAACCATCATGGACCTGATCAGGGACCTGCACCCACTCCTGGACCACCCAAAACCAAGGGCCCACGCCGTCCCACCCCATGTGCAGGTGCTCTGTAGCATACACCTGCTTGCATCTGGGAGTTACCAGAGTGTTGTTGCTGTGGTAGGTGGGGTGTCCCAGAGCTGCCTGTCGCGTTTATTCAGAAAGTTCCTGGATGCCATGATGCAAAGAATGGAGCATTACATGTACTTCCCAGACACTGATGCGGACTTGCTCAGGACCAAGACTGACTTTTACCTCATGGCAAATTTCCCACACGTGATTGGCTGCATTGATGGGACCCACATCCCAATATGCCCCCCAGCTGCCACTGAGCACATATACAGGAACAGGAAGTAATCACACACAATTAATGAACAAGTAATCTGTGATGCCAAGTACATGATCACAGATATAGTGGCCAGGTACCCAGGAAGCACCCACGACTCCTACATATTCCAAAACAGTGGGAGCTACACCCGCCTGACAGAGTGGAATTGGGAAGGATACCTGCTTGGTAATTTATTTTTTGACACTCCCTGGAAAGATGACACAGACTTATGTCAATGTGTGCCTGTGAGTAATGTATTATTTTCTTTCACATCAGGGGATAGTGCATATGCACTCCGTTCCTTCGTCCTGACACCCTACCTCAACCCCACAACCCCCAGCCAGACACGATACAATGTGGCACATAAATCCACCCGGAACATCGTGGAGCGCACCTTTGGCCTCCTGAAGAGCCGGTTCCGCTGCCTCCTTAAAAGTGGGGGGGCACGGCAGTACTCACCAGTAACATGCTGTAAGATCATTGCAACCTGTGCAATGTTGCACAACCTCGCAACTAAGAAAGGCACAGAGGTGGAATTGGAGGACTATGAAGACTATGACGATGATCAGGCACTACCAGCAGCCAACACAGTAGGAGTACCAACACCCACAGACGGAAAACAGAGATGGGCAGAGATCACACACAACTACTTTTGAGTAAGTATAGAGACAAAGCATGTGTTGTACTGCAATGCAAGTAGTTTATTTGGCACTACGTTAAATGTCTGAAGACACTATTGGAACATACTAGTGTGCCTAGCACTACTGGGTGGACGGGGGCTACCTCACCCTCACATGTCCAACTGAATTTGCCAGACTCACTGCTTGCGCCCATGAACAGCACTGCGTGATGCGTGAGGTTGGCTTAGTTCCAAGTCTGCTGTGCCAGCGCCGGTACTCTGGCGTTTGCTGCTCCTCCGTATTTCAGGGATAAGGGTGCTGCTCCTGCTACTAGTGTTATCTGCGTGCCATAAACCTTCTGCTCCTGTGGTGGCTGACTGGTTTGTCAGCAGCACTTTCATTGCTGTAGTGACTCTCCCCATCCCCTACGTGAGATCAGTACAGCAGTGCACCAGCCCCTCCTGCATCGCAACTGAACGGCGAAACAGCAGTGAAGTTGTAGTTGCAAGACGGTGCATGCCCCTTGTCTGCTGTTGCATGCAATGCCTCTCCCTGCGCCTTTGTGCACGGTCCTCATGTAGTTCCTCACAGAGTGACATCACACACTGTGACATGTCCCTGACTCCATCGGCCATGTCCCTCATGCTGTCCGCCATTGATGTAATTCCCTTGTTCATATTATCAAAATTTTTGTTCATATGGCGCATTTGTCTGTGCACTGCACTAAAAGCTTTTGCCTGCAGGCGCTGCACCTTGACCATTGTGGTCTCAAGGCCACGGAAGACACCCTGATCACGGCCACTCACGCTTTCCTCCCGGACCCTACGACGTCTTGTTCCTCCGGATCGACTGACAGGAGTGGATGTAAGACCTGGTGCATTTCCTGGCATTGACTCTCTTGACTCCTCACCCTCCCTTTCCTCATTGGAGGATGTTTGTAGGATCCTTTCCGGGGGACCGTCATGCCTCCTGGGCCTGCAGATGTCTGACACCTCTGTGTCTGCTGCTGTGTCAAGTTGTTGTGACTCATGTTGTGGTGAGTCAAGGAGCACAGGAGATGCTTCAAGTTGCATGGTGTCTGCCTCTGGTGTGGCAGCTGCTTGTGTGCAGGGTGCTGTAGGTGTTGCAGTGCTGGGCCCTGCATCCCTGCCTTCTTGCTCACTCCTATCCCTTTGGGGATGTGTCTTCTCCCTCTCCTGCATTGACTTGCGTGATGTCTCTCCTGTGCACAGATATGGACAGTGTCTTAGTGGTGCTTTCACCGTGTAAATCACTATTAAATCACATTATAATATCACTATTTCCTGCTCCTCCCATTTCTCTAATTGTATTGTGTGGCATGCCTGACATTATTTCATGTTGACTGCTCTGATGGGTATTCAAATGAATACCACTCCCATAATGCATTGCAGTTGAATACTGAAGTCTGTACTGGATTTCCTCAACACACAGCCACATTGGGGGAGGGACACAGGCAAGGGGTGATGAATGATGGACATGTCCCTTACCTTTCTTTGATGCAGCTCGGGCTGAGCTGTCTGCATCACCAATCCCCAAAATGCACTCTGGCTCCAGTGTGGACTCCACAAGCTCTTCCAGATCCGTGAGAGCAGGTGCCCTGTTCTTCCCTCCACCTGTAGCATTGGCCTCTTTACTTCTTGCTGCCAATTTCTTCTTGGTTATGATCCTTAGATCATACCATCTCTTCTTGAGATCGTCCACTTCCCTGGTTGTCACTCCTATTGCGTTTACTTTGGTTTGTATCCCCAGCCAGGTGTTCCTCTTGACAGCCTCTGGTACCTGCAGAGACTGCTTTCCAAAGATTTTGGGATAGTGCTTGACAACCTCCTCCACCAGCACCTGAAGTTCACCAGTGGTGAACTTCATCTTCCTCTTCCTCTCTGCACCTTCCCTCTGGGAGTCTTGGGGATCCATTTGTTTGTCCTGCAGAGCTCAGCTTCACAACAGCCTGTCTCTGTGTAACTGCTCTCCTGTGTGATCAGGTACTCTGCACCTGCATGGGTGTGGCCACTTCATGGTTGTGGGGTGGGGTGGATGCACAGGATTGGTAGATTGCTCTGTTGGTTGGCTGAGGGGCGGGGTGGAGTCACGTGATTGGTTGATACATCAACTGCCTGATATTTTGTATCCCGCCTCGGTATTTACCGAATCGGTATTTACCGAATCGGTATTTACCGATTCAGTAAATACCGATTCGGTAAATTCAATTCATTCCTATGGGCATCCGGGCCCATAGGATTGAATGTGAATTTCCGAATCGGTAATTGCCGAATTGGTAAATACCGATTCGGTAAATACCGGGTCGGGGTTTCCGAATTTTACCGAATCGGTATTTTTTACCGATTTTTTACCTACATCTCATTTCCCTTTTCTAAAACACCGATTCGGTAAAAATCGGTATTTTAGACTCGGTAAAAATGAGTTACCTACATCTGGCACTAGATCTTTTAATTGAAATGTATAATTTGCATATAGCATATGCTAATGGAAAGTTCATCCAAAAAGTAAAAAAAGTCCTTATAGGTGAATAGAATCAAAATCGCTCTCATAGCTATTTATATGATACATGGTATTTTAAACTGAAAGGTGGAATGATTAATGAATTTCATATGCATGAACTTTACGCTAGATTTTATTAAGATATATTTTATAGGAGATTGTATTTTATGGCGAATTTATGTGTTTAAGGACTAATTGATTGAAAAGGGGGTGGTGATGAACAGAGTGCCTGAATTAAGCAGACCACTCTTACCCAGTCCAAAGATCAGGGCTTGATCCATCACCGTTTTTTAGCTCACTGCACCATCCCAGCTTAGAACTTGGCTATATGTAAATTAGTCTGTTCCTGTCCCAGTGCATGATGGGAACAGGGCAAACCAAACTACCAAGCCAATTCTTGTACTGGGAAGGAAACAAGCTTCCGGGGACCGGTTTCTGCCATTTCAGGCGTCGTCGGCCCGGCTTGCTTGAATCCTGATGGTGCAATGAGCAAGGGACTCACATCTGAGTATACCCTTCCACGCTTATGGTAGACAAAATGATTCAGAAAAGGGGGTGGTGATGAACAGAGTGCCTGAATTAAGCAGACCACTCTTACCCAGTCCAAAGATCAGGGCTTGATCCATCCCCGTTTTTTAGCTCACTGCACCATCCCAGCTCAGAACTTGGCTATATGCAAATTAGTCTGTTCCTGTCCCAGTGCATGATGGGAACAGGGCAAACCAAACTACCAAGCCAATTCTTGTACTGGGAAGGAAACAAGCTTCCGGGGACCGGTTTCTGCCATTTCAGGCGTCGTCGGCCCGGCTTGCTTGAATCCTGATGGTGCAATGAGCAAGGGACTCACATCTGAGATTACCCTTCCACGCTTATGGTGGACAAAATGATTCAGAAAAGGGGGTGGTGATGAACAGAGTGCCTGAATTAAGCAGACCACTCTTACCCAGTCCAAAGATCAGGGCTTGATCCATCACCGTTTTTTAGCTCACTGCACCATCCCAGCTCAGAACTTGGCTATATGCAAATTAGTCTGTTCCTGTCCCAGTGCATGATAGGAACAGGGCAAACCAAACTACCAAGCCAATTCTTGTACTGGGAAGGAAACAAGCTTCCGAGGACCGGTTTCTGCCATTTCAGGCGTCGTCGGCCCGGCTTGCTTGAATCCTGATGGTGCAATGAGCAAGGGACTCACATCTGAGTATACCCTTCCACGCTTATGGTGGACAAAATGATTCAGAAAAGGGGGTGGTGATGAACAGAGTGCCTGAATTAAGCAGACCACTCTTACCCAGTCCAAAGATCAGGGCTTGATCCATCACCGTTTTTTAGCTCACTGCACCATCCCAGCTCAGAACTTGGCTATATGCAAATTAGTCTGTTCCTGTCCCAGTGCATGATGGGAACAGGGCAAACCAAACTACCAAGCCAATTCTTGTACTGGGAAGGAAACAAGCTTCCGGGGACCGGTTTCTGCCATTTCAGGCATCGTCGGCCCGGCTTGCTTGAATCCTGATGGTGCAATGAGCAAGGGACTCACATCTGAGTATACCCTTCCACGCTTATGGTGGACAAAATGATTCAGAAAAGGGGGTGGTGATGAACAGAGTGCCTGAATTAAGCAGACCACTCTTACCCAGTCCAAAGATCAGGGCTTGATCCATCACCGTTTTTTAGCTCACTGCACCATCCCAGCTCAGAACTTGGCTATATGCAAATTAGTCTGTTCCTGTCCCAGTGCATGATGGGAACAGGGCAAACCAAACTACCAAGCCAATTCTTGTACTGGGAAGGAAACAAGCTTCCGGGGACCGGTTTCTGCCATTTCAGGCGTCGTCGGCCCGGCTTGCTTGAATCCTGATGGTGCAATGAGCAAGGGACTCACATCTGAGTATACCCTTCCACGCTTATGGTGGACAAAATGATTCACAAAAGGGGGTGGTGATGAACAGAGTGCCTGAATTAAGCTGACCACTCTTACCCAGTCCAAAGAACCCCTTTTCTGAATCGTTTTTGGCCACTATAGGTGTCGCAGGGTATACTCATGAGAAGGAATTATTTATACACAAACAATAAAAATTCAAAGCAAACTAAGATAATACTCAAAGGAAAAGAGAGATGTTGTCATTTATTCAACAACACAGGATAACAATTTAAAGCAATGTTTGCAATCATTTAGAAGTAGAACGAGAAATCGAAAAAATGAAAAAGCCCCAAGGAAGGGAGGGAAGGGAGTGTGCTCAAAGGCTGTGTGAAAGATTATAAAGATAGTACACAGACTTAAACATAATGTACATATATCCCAAAATCAACAAAGAATTACAAATTATTCCAAGAAACCAAAACGGCCTACATCAATTAAGGCAAGTATTTGGGCAAGTATTACAAAAGAGAGATGGGGCATTCCACGGTCACATGTATAAATCAATCACATAAAGGAAATGTGCCGGATGTCCCAAAGTGAAGTGGTGTCGACGTTTCGACCCCTGTTTGTAGGATAAATTCAGTCCTTTGCCGGGGTCTTCATCAGGACCGTAGTACTGGGGGAAGGGACGAAGAGGGGCCGTCCTATCTGAAGTGGAATGAAACACACTCCGTAGAATTCAACTGAGGGAGCTGCCGGTTTTATGATAATTGTGCAGCTGGGCAAGTCTTAGTCTATTCTATCCAACTGGTAGTAGTATTGCAAGTAGGCAAAAGCGCTGTGCTGATTCAATTAGCTTTTGAAGTTCGTACAATGCTTTACGAACTGGAGAGCTGAAAGCAGGAAGACCGGTCGACTCCGTGTCGTCACAATCAGGTCTCAGAATTCGGGCGCGAGGCAGCAGAGCGTCTTGCTGCAGTCGTGACTCCCAACACTGTCACGACTGCAGCAAGACGCTCTGCTGCCTCGCGCCCGAATTCTGAGACCTGATTGTGACGACACGGAGTCGACCGGTCTTCCTGCTTTCAGCTCTCCAGTTCGTAAAGCATTGTACGAACTTCAAAAGCTAATTGAATCAGCACAGCGCTTTTGCCTACTTGCAATACTACTACCAGTTGGATAGAATAGACTAAGACTTGCCCAGCTGCACAATTATCATAAAACCGGCAGCTCCCTCAGTTGAATTCTACGGAGTGTGTTTCATTCCACTTCAGATAGGACGGCCCCTCTTCGTCCCTTCCCCCAGTACTACGGTCCTGATGAAGACCCCGGCAAAGGACTGAATTTATCCTACAAACAGGGGTCGAAACGTCGACACCACTTCACTTTGGGACATCCGGCACATTTCCTTTATGTGATTGATTTATACATGTGACCGTGGAATGCCCCATCTCTCTTTTGTAATACTTGCCCAAATACTTGCCTTAATTGATGTAGGCCGTTTTGGTTTCTTGGAATAATTTGTAATTCTTTGTTGATTTTGGGATATATGTACATTATGTTTAAGTCTGTGTACTATCTTTATAATCTTTCACACAGCCTTTGAGCACACTCCCTTCCCTCCCTTCCTTGGGGCTTTTTCATTTTTTCGATTTCTCGTTCTACTTCTAAATGATTGCAAACATTGCTTTAAATTGTTATCCTGTGTTGTTGAATAAATGACAACATCTCTCTTTTCCTTTGAGTATTATCTTAGTTTGCTTTGAATTTTTATTGTTTGTGTATAAATAATTCCTTCTCACGGGGACCCCTCTATATATTTACTACTTGACGCCCAGGTCCCCACGACTGCATGGGTTCTACCCCCCCTTTATAATGCAGGGTATACTCAGACATGAGTCCCTTGCTCACTGCTCCATCAGGATTCAAGCAAGCCGGGCCGACGAGGCTGAAATGCCAGAAACCGGTCCCCGGTAGCTTGTATCCTTTCTGGTGAAGAATTGGCTTGGTAGTTTGGTCTGCCCTGTTCCCATGATGCACTGGGCCAGGGACAGACTAATTTGCATATAGCCAGGTTCTGAGCTGGGATGGGGCAGTGAGCTAAATAACGGTGATGGATCAAGCCCTGATCTTTGGACTGGGTAAGAGTGGTCTGCTTAATTCAGACACTCTGTTCATCACCACCCCCTTTTCTGAATCGTTTTTGGCCACTATAGGTGTGGCAGGGTATACTCAGACATGAGTCCCTTGCTCACTGCTCCATCAGGATTCAAGCAAGCCGGGCCGACGAGGCTGAAATGCCAGAAACCGGTCCCCGGTAGCTTGTATCCTTTCTGGTGAAGAATTGGCTTGGTAGTTTGGTCTGCCCTGTTCCCATGATGCACTGGGCATGGGACAGACTAATTTGCATATAGCCAGGTTCTGAGCTGGGATGGGGCAGTGAGCTAAATAACGGTGATGGATCAAGCCCTGATCTTTGGACTGGGTAAGAGTGGTCTGCTTAATTCAGACACTCTGTTCATCACCACCCCCTTTTCTGAATCGTTTTTGGCCACTATAGGTGTGGCAGGGTATACTCAGACATGAGTCCCTTGCTCACTGCTCCATCAGGATTCAAGCAAGCCGGGCCGATGAGGCTGAAATGCCAGAAACCGGTCCCCGGTAGCTTGTATCCTTTCTGGTGAAGAATTGGCTTGGTAGATTGGTCTGCCCTGTTCCCATGATGCACTGGGCCAGGGACAGACTAATTTGCATATAGCCAGGTTCTGAGCTGGGATGGGGCAGTGAGCTAAATAACGGTGAAGGATCAAGCCCTGATCTTTGGACTGGGTAAGAGTGGTCTGCTTAATTCAGACACTCTGTTCATCACCACCCCCTTTTCTGAATCGTTTTTGGCCACTATAGGTGTGGCAGGGTATACTCAGACATGAGTCCCTTGCTCACTGCTCCATCAGGATTCAAGGAAGCCGGGCCGACGAGGCTGAAATGCCAGAAACCGGTCCCCGGTAGCTTGTATCCTTTCTGGTGAAGAATTGGCTTGGTAGTTTGGTCTGCCCTGTTCCCATGATGCACTGGGCCAGGGACAGACTAATTTGCATATAGCCAGGTTCTGAGCTGGGATGGGGCAGTGAGCTAAATAACGGTGATGGATCAAGCCCTGATCTTTGGACTGGGTAAGAGTGGTCTGCTTAATTCAGACACTCTGTTCATCACCACCCCCTTTTCTGAATCGTTTTTGGCCACTATAGGTGTGGCAGGGTATACTCAGACATGAGTCCCTTGCTCACTGCTCCATCAGGATTCAAGCAAGCCGGGCCGACGAGGCTGAAATGCCAGAAACCGGTCCCCGGTAGCTTGTATCCTTTCTGGTGAAGAATTGGCTTGGTAGTTTGGTCTGCCCTGTTCCCATGATGCACTGGGCCAGGGACAGACTAATTTGCATATAGCCAGGTTCTGAGCTGGGATGGGGCAGTGAGCTAAATAACGGTGATGGATCAAGCCCTGATCTTTGGACTGGGTAAGAGTGGTCTGCTTAATTCAGACACTCTGTTCATCACCACCTCCTTTTCTTAATCGTTTTTGGCCACTATAGGTGTGGCAGGGTATACTCAGACATGAGTCCCTTGCTCACTGCTCCATCAGGATTCAAGCAAGCCGGGCCGACGAGGCTGAAATGCCAGAAACCGGTCCCCGGTAGCTTGTATCCTTTCTGGTGAAGAATTGGCTTGGTAGTTTGGTCTGCCCTGTTCCCATGATGCACTGGGCCAGGGACAGACTAATTTGCATATAGCCAGGTTCTGAGCTGGGATGGGGCAGTGAGCTAAATAACGGTGATGGATCAAGCCCTGATCTTTGGACTGGGTAAGAGTGGTCTGCTTAATTCAGACACTCTGTTCATCACCACCCCCTTTTCTGAATCGTTTTTGGCCACTATAGGTGTGGCAGGGTATACTCAGACATGAGTCCCTTGCTCACTGCTCCATCAGGATTCAAGCAAGCCGGGCCGACGAGGCTGAAATGCCAGAAACCGGTCCCCGGTAGCTTGTATCCTTTCTGGTGAAGAATTGGCTTGGTAGTTTGGTCTGCCCTGTTCCCATGATGCACTGGGCCAGGGACAGACTAATTTGCATATAGCCAGGTTCTGAGCTGGGATGGGGCAGTGAGCTAAATAACGGTGATGGATCAAGCCCTGATCTTTGGACTGGGTAAAAGTGGTCTGCTTAATTCAGACACTCTGTTCATCACCACCCCCTTTTCTGAATCGTTTTTGGCCACTATAGGTGTGGCAGGGTATACTCAGACATGAGTCCCTTGCTCACTGCTCCATCAGGATTCAAGCAAGCCGGGCCGACGAGGCTGAAATGCCAGAAACCGGTCCCCGGTAGCTTGTATCCTTTCTGGTGAAGAATTGGCTTGGTAGTTTGGTCTGCCCTGTTCCCATGATGCACTGGGCCAGGGACAGACTAATTTGCATATAGCCAGGTTCTGAGCTGGGATGGGGCAGTGAGCTAAATAACGGTGATGGATCAAGCCCTGATCTTTGGACTGGGTAAGAGTGGTCTGCTTAATTCAGACACTCTGTTCATCACCACCCCCTTTTCTGAATCGTTTTTGGCCACTATAGGTGTGGCAGGGTATACTCAGACATGAGTCCCTTGCTCACTGCTCCATCAGGATTCAAGCAAGCCGGGCCGACGAGGCTGAAATGCCAGAAACCGGTCCCCGGTAGCTTGTATCCTTTCTGGTGAAGAATTGGCTTGGTAGTTTGGTCTGCCCTGTTCCCATGATGCACTGGGCATGGGACAGACTAATTTGCATATAGCCAGGTTCTGAGCTGGGATGGGGCAGTGAGCTAAATAACGGTGATGGATCAAGCCCTGATCTTTGGACTGGGTAAGAGTGGTCTGCTTAATTCAGACACTCTGTTCATCACCACCCCCTTTTCTGAATCGTTTTTGGCCACTATAGGTGTGGCAGGGTATACTCAGACATGAGTCCCTTGCTCACTGCTCCATCAGGATTCAAGCAAGCCGGGCCGATGAGGCTGAAATGCCAGAAACCGGTCCCCGGTAGCTTGTATCCTTTCTGGTGAAGAATTGGCTTGGTAGATTGGTCTGCCCTGTTCCCATGATGCACTGGGCCAGGGACAGACTAATTTGCATATAGCCAGGTTCTGAGCTGGGATGGGGCAGTGAGCTAAATAACGGTGAAGGATCAAGCCCTGATCTTTGGACTGGGTAAGAGTGGTCTGCTTAATTCAGACACTCTGTTCATCACCACCCCCTTTTCTGAATCGTTTTTGGCCACTATAGGTGTGGCAGGGTATACTCAGACATGAGTCCCTTGCTCACTGCTCCATCAGGATTCAAGGAAGCCGGGCCGACGAGGCTGAAATGCCAGAAACCGGTCCCCGGTAGCTTGTATCCTTTCTGGTGAAGAATTGGCTTGGTAGTTTGGTCTGCCCTGTTCCCATGATGCACTGGGCCAGGGACAGACTAATTTGCATATAGCCAGGTTCTGAGCTGGGATGGGGCAGTGAGCTAAATAACGGTGATGGATCAAGCCCTGATCTTTGGACTGGGTAAGAGTGGTCTGCTTAATTCAGACACTCTGTTCATCACCACCCCCTTTTCTGAATCGTTTTTGGCCACTATAGGTGTGGCAGGGTATACTCAGACATGAGTCCCTTGCTCACTGCTCCATCAGGATTCAAGCAAGCCGGGCCGACGAGGCTGAAATGCCAGAAACCGGTCCCCGGTAGCTTGTATCCTTTCTGGTGAAGAATTGGCTTGGTAGTTTGGTCTGCCCTGTTCCCATGATGCACTGGGCCAGGGACAGACTAATTTGCATATAGCCAGGTTCTGAGCTGGGATGGGGCAGTGAGCTAAATAACGGTGATGGATCAAGCCCTGATCTTTGGACTGGGTAAGAGTGGTCTGCTTAATTCAGACACTCTGTTCATCACCACCTCCTTTTCTTAATCGTTTTTGGCCACTATAGGTGTGGCAGGGTATACTCAGACATGAGTCCCTTGCTCACTGCTCCATCAGGATTCAAGCAAGCCGGGCCGACGAGGCTGAAATGCCAGAAACCGGTCCCCGGTAGCTTGTATCCTTTCTGGTGAAGAATTGGCTTGGTAGTTTGGTCTGCCCTGTTCCCATGATGCACTGGGCCAGGGACAGACTAATTTGCATATAGCCAGGTTCTGAGCTGGGATGGGGCAGTGAGCTAAATAACGGTGATGGATCAAGCCCTGATCTTTGGACTGGGTAAGAGTGGTCTGCTTAATTCAGACACTCTGTTCATCACCACCCCCTTTTCTGAATCGTTTTTGGCCACTATAGGTGTGGCAGGGTATACTCAGACATGAGTCCCTTGCTCACTGCTCCATCAGGATTCAAGCAAGCCGGGCCGACGAGGCTGAAATGCCAGAAACCGGTCCCCGGTAGCTTGTATCCTTTCTGGTGAAGAATTGGCTTGGTAGTTTGGTCTGCCCTGTTCCCATGATGCACTGGGCCAGGGACAGACTAATTTGCATATAGCCAGGTTCTGAGCTGGGATGGGGCAGTGAGCTAAATAACGGTGATGGATCAAGCCCTGATCTTTGGACTGGGTAAAAGTGGTCTGCTTAATTCAGACACTCTGTTCATCACCACCCCCTTTTCTGAATCGTTTTTGGCCACTATAGGTGTGGCAGGGTATACTCAGACATGAGTCCCTTGCTCACTGCTCCATCAGGATTCAAGCAAGCCGGGCCGACGAGGCTGAAATGCCAGAAACCGGTCCCCGGTAGCTTGTATCCTTTCTGGTGAAGAATTGGCTTGGTAGTTTGGTCTGCCCTGTTCCCATGATGCACTGGGCCAGGGACAGACTAATTTGCATATAGCCAGGTTCTGAGCTGGGATGGGGCAGTGAGCTAAATACTGGTGATGGATCAAGCCCTGATCTTTGGACTGGGTAAGAGTGGTCTGCTTAATTCAGACACTCTGTTCATCACCACCCCCTTTTCTGAATCGTTTTTGGCCACTATAGGTGTGGCAGGGTATACTCAGACATGAGTCCCTTGCTCACTGCTCCATCAGGATTCAAGCAAGCCGGGCCGACGAGGCTGAAATGCCAGAAACCGGTCCCCGGTAGCTTGTATCCTTTCTGGTGAAGAATTGGCTTGGTAGTTTGGTCTGCCCTGTTCCCATGATGCACTGGGCCAGGGACAGACTAATTTGCATATAGCCAGGTTCTGAGCTGGGATGGGGCAGTGAGCTAAATAACGGTGATGGATCAAGCCCTGATCTTTGGACTGGGTAAGAGTGGTCTGCTTAATTCAGACACTCTGTTCATCACCACCCCCTTTTCTGAATCGTTTTTGGCCACTATAGGTGTGGCAGGGTATACTCAGACATGAGTCCCTTGCTCACTGCTCCATCAGGATTCAAGCAAGCCGGGCCGACGAGGCTGAAATGCCAGAAACCGGTCCCCGGTAGCTTGTATCCTTTCTGGTGAAGAATTGGCTTGGTAGTTTGGTCTGCCCTGTTCCCATGATGCACTGGGCCAGGGACAGACTAATTTGCATATAGCCAGGTTCTGAGCTGGGATGGGGCAGTGAGCTAAATAACGGTGATGGATCAAGCCCTGATCTTTGGACTGGGTAAGAGTGGTCTGCTTAATTCAGACACTCTGTTCATCACCACCCCCTTTTCTGAATAGTTTTTGGCCACTATAGGTGTGGCAGGGTATACTCAGACATGAGTCCCTTGCTCACTGCTCCATCAGGATTCAAGCAAGCCGGGCCAACGAGGCTGAAATGCCAGAAACCGGTCCCCGGTAGCTTGTATCCTTTCTGGTGAAGAATTGGCTTGGTAGTTTGGTCTACCCTGTTCCCATGATGCACTGGGCCAGGGACAGACTAATTTGCATATAGCCAGGTTCTGTGCTGGGATGGGGCAGTGAGCTCAATAACGGTGATGGATCAAGCCCTGAACTTTGGACTGGGTAAGAGTGGTCTGCTTAATTCAGACACTCTGTTCATCACCACCCCCTTTTCTGAATCGTTTTTGGCCACTATAGGTGTGGCAGGGTATACTCAGACATGAGTCCCTTGCTCACTGCTCCATCAGGATTCAAGCAAGCCGGGCCGACGAGGCTGAAATGCCAGAAACCGGTCCCCGGTAGCTTGTATCCTTTCTGGTGAAGAATTGGCTTGGTAGTTTGGTCTGCCCTGTTCCCATGATGCACTGGGCCAGGGACAGACTAATTTGCATGTAGCCAGGTTCCGAGCTGGGATGGGGCAGTGAGCTAAATAACGGTGATGGATCAAGCCCTGATCTTTGGACTGGGTAAGAGTGGTCTGCTTAATTCAGACACTCTGTTCATCACCACCCCCTTTTCTGAATCGTTTTTGGCCACTATAGGTGTGGCAGGGTATACTCAGACATGAGTCCCTTGCTCACTGCTCCATCAGGATTCAAGCAAGCCGGGCCGATGAGGCTGAAATGCCAGAAACCGGTCCCCGGTAGCTTGTATCCTTTCTGGTGAAGAATTGGCTTGGTAGTTTGGTCTGCCCTGTTCCCATGATGCACTGGGCCAGGGACAGACTAATTTGCATATAGCCAGGTTCTGAGCTGGGATGGGGCAGTGAGCTAAATAACGGTGATGGATCAAGCCCTGATCTTTGGACTGGGTAAGAGTGGTCTGCTTAATTCAGACACTCTGTTCATCACCACCCCCTTTTCTGAATCGTTTTTGGCCACTATAGGTGTGGCAGGGTATACTCAGACATGAGTCCCTTGCTCACTGCTCATCAGGATTCAAGCAAGCCGGGCCGACGAGGCTGAAATGCCAGAAACCCGTCCCCGGTAGCTTGTATCCTTTCTGGTGAAGAATTGGCTTGGTAGTTTGGTCTGCCCTGTTCCCATGAGGCACTGGGCCAGGGACAGACTAATTTGCATATAGCCAGGTTCTGAGCTGGGATGGGGCAGTGAGCTAAATAACGGTGATGAATCAAGCCCTGATCTTTGGACTGGGTAAGAGTGGTCTGCTTAATTCAGACACTCTGTTCATCACCACCCCCTTTTCTGAATCGTTTTTGGCCACTATAGGTGTGGCAGGGTATACTCAGACATGAGTCCCTTGCTCACTGCTCCATCAGGATTCAAGCAAGCCGGGCCGACGAGGCTGAAATGCCAGAAACCGGTCCCCGGTAGCTTGTATCCTTTCTGGTGAAGAATTGGCTTGGTAGTTTGGTCTGCCCTGTTCCCATGATGCACTGGGCCAGGGACAGACTAATTTGCATATAGCCAGGTTCTGAGCTGGGATGGGGCAGTGAGCTAAATAACGGTGATGGATCAAGCCCTGATCTTTGGACTGGGTAAGAGTGGTCTGCTTAATTCAGACACTCTGTTCATCACCACCCCCTTTTCTGAATCGTTTTTGGCCACTATAGGTGTGGCAGGGTATACTCAGACATGAGTCCCTTGCTCACTGCTCCATCAGGATTCAAGCAAGCCGGGCCGACGAGGCTGAAATGCCAGAAACCGGTCCCCGGTAGCTTGTATCCTTTCTGGTGAAGAATTGGCTTGGTAGTTTGGTCTGCCCTGTTCCCATGATGCACTGGGCCAGGGACAGACTAATTTGCATATAGCCAGGTTCTGAGCTGGGATGGGGCAGTGAGCTAAATAACGGTGATGGATCAAGCCCTGATCTTTGGACTGGGTAAGCGTGGTCTGCTTAATTCAGACACTCTGTTCATCACCACCCCCTTTTCTGAATCGTTTTTGGCCACTATAGGTGTGGCAGGGTATACTCAGACATGAGTCCCTTGCTCACTGCTCCATCAGGATTCAAGCAAGCCGGGCCGACGAGGCTGAAATGCCAGAAACCGGTCCCCGGTAGCTTGTATCCTTTCTGGTGAAGAATTGGCTTGGTAGTTTGGTCTGCCCTGTTCCCATGATGCACTGGGCCAGGGACAGACTAATTTGCATATAGCCAGGTTCTGAGCTGGGATGGGGCAGTGAGCTAAATAACGGTGATGGATCAAGCCCTGATCTTTGGACTGGGTAAGAGTGGTCTGCTTAATTCAGACACTCTGTTCATCACCACCCCCTTTTCTGAATCGTTTTTGGCCACTATAGGTGTGGCAGGGTATACTCAGACATGAGTCCCTTGCTCACTGCTCCATCAGGATTCAAGCAAGCCGGGCCGACGAGGCTGAAATGCCAGAAACCGGTCCCCGGTAGCTTGTATCCTTTCTGGTGAAGAATTGGCTTGGTAGTTTGGTCTGCCCTGTTCCCATGATGCACTGGGCCAGGGACAGACTAATTTGCATATAGCCAGGTTCTGAGCTGGGATGGGGCAGTGAGCTAAATAACGGTGATGGATCAAGCCCTGATCTTTGGACTGGGTAAGCGTGGTCTGCTTAATTCAGACACTCTGTTCATCACCACCCCCTTTTCTGAATCGTTTTTGGCCACTATAGGTGTGGCAGGGTATACTCAGACATGAGTCCCTTGCTCACTGCTCCATCAGGATTCAAGCAATCCGGGCCGACGAGGCTGAAATGCCAGAAAGCGGTCCCCGGTAGCTTTTATCCTTTCTGGTGAAGAATTGGCTTGGTAGTTTGGTCTACCCTGTTCCCATGATGCACTGGGCCAGGGACAGACTAATTTGCATATAGCCAGGTTCTGTGCTGGGATGGGGCAGTGAGCTAAATAACGGTGATGGATCAAGCCCTGAACTTTGGACTGGGTAAGAGTGGTCTGCTTAATTCAGACACTCTGTTCATCACCACCCCCTTTTCTGAATCGTTTTTGGCCACTATAGGTGTGGCAGGGTATACTCAGACATGAGTCCCTTGCTCACTGCTCCATCAGGATTCAAGCAAGCCGGGCCGACGAGGCTGAAATGCCAGAAACCGGTCCCCGGTAGCTTGTATCCTTTCTGGTGAAGAATTGGCTTGGTAGTTTGGTCTGCCCTGTTCCCATGATGCACTGGGCCAGGGACAGACTAATTTGCATGTAGCCAGGTTCTGAGCTCGGATGGGGCAGTGAGCTAAATAACGGTGATGGATCAAGCCCTGATCTTTGGACTGGGTAAGAGTGGTCTGCTTAATTCAGACACTCTGTTCATCACCACCCCCTTTTCTGAATCGTTTTTGGCCACTATAGGTGTGGCAGGGTATACTCAGACATGAGTCCCTTGCTCACTGCTCCATCAGGATTCAAGCAAGCCGGGCCGACGAGGCTGAAATGCCAGAAACCGGTCCCCGGTAGCTTGTATCCTTTCTGGTGAAGAATTGGCTTGGTAGTTTGGTCTACCCTGTTCCCATGATGCACTGGGCCAGGGACAGACTAATTTGCATATAGCCAGGTTCTGAGCTGGGATGGGGCAGCGAGCTAAATAACGGTGATGGATCAAGCCCTGATCTTTGGACTGGGTAAGAGTGGTCTGCTTAATTCAGACACTCTGTTCATCACCACCCCCTTTTCTGAATCGTTTTTGGCCACTATAGGTGTGGCAGGGTATACTCAGACATGAGTCCCTTGCTCACTGCTCATCAGGATTCAAGCAAGCCGGGCCGACGAGGCTGAAATGCCAGAAACCGGTCCCCGGTAGCTTGTATCCTTTCTGGTGAAGAATTGGCTTGGTAGTTTGGTCTGCCCTGTTCCCATGAGGCACTGGGCCAGGGACAGACTAATTTGCATATAGCCAGGTTCTGAGCTGGGATGGGGCAGTGAGCTAAATAACGGTGATGGATCAAGCCCTGATCTTTGGACTGGGTAAGAGTGGTCTGCTTAATTCAGACACTCTGTTCATCACCACCCCCTTTTCTGAATCGTTTTTGGCCACTATAGGTGTGGCAGGGTATACTCAGACATGAGTCCCTTGCTCACTGCTCCATCAGGATTCAAGCAAGCCGGGCCGACGAGGCTGAAATGCCAGAAACCGGTCCCCGGTAGCTTGTATCCTTTCTGGTGAAGAATTGGCTTGGTAGTTTGGTCTGCCCTGTTCCCATGATGCACTGGGCCAGGGACAGACTAATTTGCATATAGCCAGGTTCTGAGCTGGGATGGGGCAGTGAGCTAAATAACGGTGATGGATCAAGCCCTGATCTTTGGACTGGGTAAGAGTGGTCTGCTTAATTCAGACACTCTGTTCATCACCACCCCCTTTTCTGAATCGTTTTTGGCCACTATAGGTGTGGCAGGGTATACTCAGACATGAGTCCCTTGCTCACTGCTCTATCAGGATTCAAGCAAGCCGGGCCGATGAGGCTGAAATGCCAGAAACCGGTCCCCGGTAGCTTGTATCCTTTCTGGTGAAGAATTGGCTTGGTAGTTTGGTCTGCCCTGTTCCCATGATGCACTGGGCCAGGGACAGACTAATTTGCACATAGCCAGGTTCTGAGCTGGGATGGGGCAGTGAGCTAAATAACAGTGATGGATCAAGCCCTGATCTTTGGACTGGGTAAGAGTGGTCTGCTTAATTCAGACACTCTGTTCATCACCACCCCCTTTTCTGAATCGTTTTTGGCCACTATAGGTGTGGCAGGGTATACTCAGACATGAGTCCCTTGCTCACTGCTCATCAGGATTCAAGCAAGCCGGGCCGACGAGGCTGAAATGCCAGAAACCGGTCCCCGGTAGCTTGTATCCTTTCTGGTGAAGAATTGGCTTGGTAGTTTGGTCTGCCCTGTTCCCATGAGGCACTGGGCCAGGGACAGACTAATTTGCATATAGCCAGGTTCTGAGCTGGGATGGGGCAGTGAGCTAAATAACGGTGATGGATCAAGCCCTGATCTTTGGACTGGGTAAGAGTGGTCTGCTTAATTCAGACACTCTGTTCATCACCACCCCCTTTTCTGAATCGTTTTTGGCCACTATAGGTGTGGCAGGGTATACTCAGACATGAGTCCCTTGCTCACTGCTCCATCAGGATTCAAGCAAGCCGGGCCGACGAGGCTGAAATGCCAGAAACCGGTCCCCGGTAGCTTGTATCCTTTCTGGTGAAGAATTGGCTTGGTAGTTTGGTCTACCCTGTTCCCATGATGCACTGGGCCAGGGACAGACTAATTTGCATATAGCCAGGTTCTGAGCTGGGATGGGGCAGTGAGCTAAATAACGGTGATGGATCAAGCCCTGATCTTTGGACTGGGTAAGAGTGGTCTGCTTAATTCAGACACTCTGTTCATCACCACCCCCTTTTCTGAATCGTTTTTGGCCACTATAGGTGTGGCAGGGTATACTCAGACATGAGTCCCTTGCTCACTGCTCATCAGGATTCAAGCAAGCCGGGCCGACGAGGCTGAAATGCCAGAAACCGGTCCCCGGTAGCTTGTATCCTTTCTGGTGAAGAATTGGCTTGGTAGTTTGGTCTGCCCTGTTCCCATGAGGCACTGGGCCAGGGACAGACTAATTTGCATATAGCCAGGTTCTGAGCTGGGATGGGGCAGTGAGCTAAATAACGGTGATGGATCAAGCCCTGATCTTTGGACTGGGTAAGAGTGGTCTGCTTAATTCAGACACTCTGTTCATCACCACCCCCTTTTCTGAATCGTTTTTGGCCACTATAGGTGTGGCAGGGTATACTCAGACATGAGTCCCTTGCTCACTGCTCCATCAGGATTCAAGCAAGCCGGGCCGACGAGGCTGAAATGCCAGAAACCGGTCCCCGGTAGCTTGTATCCTTTCTGGTGAAGAATTGGCTTGGTAGTTTGGTCTGCCCTGTTCCCATGATGCACTGGGCCAGGGACAGACTAATTTGCATATAGCCAGGTTCTGAGCTGGGATGGGGCAGTGAGCTAAATAACGGTGATGGATCAAGCCCTGATCTTTGGACTGGGTAAGAGTGGTCTGCTTAATTCAGACACTCTGTTCATCACCACCCCCTTTTCTGAATCGTTTTTGGCCACTATAGGTGTGGCAGGGTATACTCAGACATGAGTCCCTTGCTCACTGCTCCATCAGGATTCAAGCAAGCCGGGCCGACGAGGCTGAAATGCCAGAAACCGGTCCCCGGTAGCTTGTATCCTTTCTGGTGAAGAATTGGCTTGGTAGTTTGGTCTGCCCTGTTCCCATGATGCACTGGGCCAGGGACAGACTAATTTGCATATAGCCAGGTTCTGAGCTGGGATGGGGCAGTGAGCTAAATAACGGTGATGGATCAAGCCCTGATCTTTGGACTGGGTAAGAGTGGTCTGCTTAATTCAGACACTCTGTTCATCACCACCCCCTTTTCTGAATCGTTTTTGGCCACTATAGGTGTGGCAGGGTATACTCAGACATGAGTCCCTTGCTCACTGCTCTATCAGGATTCAAGCAAGCCGGGCCGATGAGGCTGAAATGCCAGAAACCGGTCCCCGGTAGCTTGTATCCTTTCTGGTGAAGAATTGGCTTGGTAGTTTGGTCTGCCCTGTTCCCATGATGCACTGGGCCAGGGACAGACTAATTTGCATATAGCCAGGTTCTGAGCTGGGATGGGGCAGTGAGCTAAATAACGGTGCTGGATCAAGCCCTGATCTTTGGACTGGGTAAGAGTGGTCTGCTTAATTCAGACACTCTGTTCATCACCACCCCCTTTTCTGAATCGTTTTTGGCCACTATAGGTGTGGCAGGGTATACTCAGACATGAGTCCCTTGCTCACTGCTCCATCAGGATTCAAGCAAGCCGGGCCGACGAGGCTGAAATGCCAGAAACCGGTCCCCGGTAGCTTGTATCCTTTCTGGTGAAGAATTGGCTTGGTAGTTTGGTCTGCCCTGTTCCCATGATGCACTGGGCCAGGGACAGACTAATTTGCATATAGCCAGGTTCTGAGCTGGGATGGGGCAGTGAGCTAAATAACGGTGATGGATCAAGCCCTGATCTTTGGACTGGGTAAGCGTGGTCTGCTTAATTCAGACACTCTGTTCATCACCACCCCCTTTTCTGAATCGTTTTTGGCCACTATAGGTGTGGCAGGGTATACTCAGACATGAGTCCCTTGCTCACTGCTCCATCAGGATTCAAGCAATCCGGGCCGACGAGGCTGAAATGCCAGAAAGCGGTCCCCGGTAGCTTTTATCCTTTCTGGTGAAGAATTGGCTTGGTAGTTTGGTCTACCCTGTTCCCATGATGCACTGGGCCAGGGACAGACTAATTTGCATATAGCCAGGTTCTGTGCTGGGATGGGGCAGTGAGCTAAATAACGGTGATGGATCAAGCCCTGAACTTTGGACTGGGTAAGAGTGGTCTGCTTAATTCAGACACTCTGTTCATCACCACCCCCTTTTCTGAATCGTTTTTGGCCACTATAGGTGTGGCAGGGTATACTCAGACATGAGTCCCTTGCTCACTGCTCCATCAGGATTCAAGCAAGCCGGGCCGACGAGGCTGAAATGCCAGAAACCGGTCCCCGGTAGCTTGTATCCTTTCTGGTGAAGAATTGGCTTGGTAGTTTGGTCTGCCCTGTTCCCATGATGCACTGGGCCAGGGACAGACTAATTTGCATGTAGCCAGGTTCTGAGCTCGGATGGGGCAGTGAGCTAAATAACGGTGATGGATCAAGCCCTGATCTTTGGACTGGGTAAGAGTGGTCTGCTTAATTCAGACACTCTGTTCATCACCACCCCCTTTTCTGAATCGTTTTTGGCCACTATAGGTGTGGCAGGGTATACTCAGACATGAGTCCCTTGCTCACTGCTCCATCAGGATTCAAGCAAGCCGGGCCGACGAGGCTGAAATGCCAGAAACCGGTCCCCGGTAGCTTGTATCCTTTCTGGTGAAGAATTGGCTTGGTAGTTTGGTCTACCCTGTTCCCATGATGCACTGGGCCAGGGACAGACTAATTTGCATATAGCCAGGTTCTGAGCTGGGATGGGGCAGCGAGCTAAATAACGGTGATGGATCAAGCCCTGATCTTTGGACTGGGTAAGAGTGGTCTGCTTAATTCAGACACTCTGTTCATCACCACCCCCTTTTCTGAATCGTTTTTGGCCACTATAGGTGTGGCAGGGTATACTCAGACATGAGTCCCTTGCTCACTGCTCATCAGGATTCAAGCAAGCCGGGCCGACGAGGCTGAAATGCCAGAAACCGGTCCCCGGTAGCTTGTATCCTTTCTGGTGAAGAATTGGCTTGGTAGTTTGGTCTGCCCTGTTCCCATGAGGCACTGGGCCAGGGACAGACTAATTTGCATATAGCCAGGTTCTGAGCTGGGATGGGGCAGTGAGCTAAATAACGGTGATGGATCAAGCCCTGATCTTTGGACTGGGTAAGAGTGGTCTGCTTAATTCAGACACTCTGTTCATCACCACCCCCTTTTCTGAATCGTTTTTGGCCACTATAGGTGTGGCAGGGTATACTCAGACATGAGTCCCTTGCTCACTGCTCCATCAGGATTCAAGCAAGCCGGGCCGACGAGGCTGAAATGCCAGAAACCGGTCCCCGGTAGCTTGTATCCTTTCTGGTGAAGAATTGGCTTGGTAGTTTGGTCTGCCCTGTTCCCATGATGCACTGGGCCAGGGACAGACTAATTTGCATATAGCCAGGTTCTGAGCTGGGATGGGGCAGTGAGCTAAATAACGGTGATGGATCAAGCCCTGATCTTTGGACTGGGTAAGAGTGGTCTGCTTAATTCAGACACTCTGTTCATCACCACCCCCTTTTCTGAATCGTTTTTGGCCACTATAGGTGTGGCAGGGTATACTCAGACATGAGTCCCTTGCTCACTGCTCTATCAGGATTCAAGCAAGCCGGGCCGATGAGGCTGAAATGCCAGAAACCGGTCCCCGGTAGCTTGTATCCTTTCTGGTGAAGAATTGGCTTGGTAGTTTGGTCTGCCCTGTTCCCATGATGCACTGGGCCAGGGACAGACTAATTTGCACATAGCCAGGTTCTGAGCTGGGATGGGGCAGTGAGCTAAATAACGGTGATGGATCAAGCCCTGATCTTTGGACTGGGTAAGAGTGGTCTGCTTAATTCAGACACTCTGTTCATCACCACCCCCTTTTCTGAATCGTTTTTGGCCACTATAGGTGTGGCAGGGTATACTCAGACATGAGTCCCTTGCTCACTGCTCATCAGGATTCAAGCAAGCCGGGCCGACGAGGCTGAAATGCCAGAAACCGGTCCCCGGTAGCTTGTATCCTTTCTGGTGAAGAATTGGCTTGGTAGTTTGGTCTGCCCTGTTCCCATGAGGCACTGGGCCAGGGACAGACTAATTTGCATATAGCCAGGTTCTGAGCTGGGATGGGGCAGTGAGCTAAATAACGGTGATGGATCAAGCCCTGATCTTTGGACTGGGTAAGAGTGGTCTGCTTAATTCAGACACTCTGTTCATCACCACCCCCTTTTCTGAATCGTTTTTGGCCACTATAGGTGTGGCAGGGTATACTCAGACATGAGTCCCTTGCTCACTGCTCCATCAGGATTCAAGCAAGCCGGGCCGACGAGGCTGAAATGCCAGAAACCGGTCCCCGGTAGCTTGTATCCTTTCTGGTGAAGAATTGGCTTGGTAGTTTGGTCTACCCTGTTCCCATGATGCACTGGGCCAGGGACAGACTAATTTGCATATAGCCAGGTTCTGAGCTGGGATGGGGCAGTGAGCTAAATAACGGTGATGGATCAAGCCCTGATCTTTGGACTGGGTAAGAGTGGTCTGCTTAATTCAGACACTCTGTTCATCACCACCCCCTTTTCTGAATCGTTTTTGGCCACTATAGGTGTGGCAGGGTATACTCAGACATGAGTCCCTTGCTCACTGCTCATCAGGATTCAAGCAAGCCGGGCCGACGAGGCTGAAATGCCAGAAACCGGTCCCCGGTAGCTTGTATCCTTTCTGGTGAAGAATTGGCTTGGTAGTTTGGTCTGCCCTGTTCCCATGAGGCACTGGGCCAGGGACAGACTAATTTGCATATAGCCAGGTTCTGAGCTGGGATGGGGCAGTGAGCTAAATAACGGTGATGGATCAAGCCCTGATCTTTGGACTGGGTAAGAGTGGTCTGCTTAATTCAGACACTCTGTTCATCACCACCCCCTTTTCTGAATCGTTTTTGGCCACTATAGGTGTGGCAGGGTATACTCAGACATGAGTCCCTTGCTCACTGCTCCATCAGGATTCAAGCAAGCCGGGCCGACGAGGCTGAAATGCCAGAAACCGGTCCCCGGTAGCTTGTATCCTTTCTGGTGAAGAATTGGCTTGGTAGTTTGGTCTGCCCTGTTCCCATGATGCACTGGGCCAGGGACAGACTAATTTGCATATAGCCAGGTTCTGAGCTGGGATGGGGCAGTGAGCTAAATAACGGTGATGGATCAAGCCCTGATCTTTGGACTGGGTAAGAGTGGTCTGCTTAATTCAGACACTCTGTTCATCACCACCCCCTTTTCTGAATCGTTTTTGGCCACTATAGGTGTGGCAGGGTATACTCAGACATGAGTCCCTTGCTCACTGCTCCATCAGGATTCAAGCAAGCCGGGCCGACGAGGCTGAAATGCCAGAAACCGGTCCCCGGTAGCTTGTATCCTTTCTGGTGAAGAATTGGCTTGGTAGTTTGGTCTGCCCTGTTCCCATGATGCACTGGGCCAGGGACAGACTAATTTGCATATAGCCAGGTTCTGAGCTGGGATGGGGCAGTGAGCTAAATAACGGTGATGGATCAAGCCCTGATCTTTGGACTGGGTAAGAGTGGTCTGCTTAATTCAGACACTCTGTTCATCACCACCCCCTTTTCTGAATCGTTTTTGGCCACTATAGGTGTGGCAGGGTATACTCAGACATGAGTCCCTTGCTCACTGCTCTATCAGGATTCAAGCAAGCCGGGCCGATGAGGCTGAAATGCCAGAAACCGGTCCCCGGTAGCTTGTATCCTTTCTGGTGAAGAATTGGCTTGGTAGTTTGGTCTGCCCTGTTCCCATGATGCACTGGGCCAGGGACAGACTAATTTGCATATAGCCAGGTTCTGAGCTGGGATGGGGCAGTGAGCTAAATAACGGTGCTGGATCAAGCCCTGATCTTTGGACTGGGTAAGAGTGGTCTGCTTAATTCAGACACTCTGTTCATCACCACCCCCTTTTCTGAATCGTTTTTGGCCACTATAGGTGTGGCAGGGTATACTCAGACATGAGTCCCTTGCTCACTGCTCCATCAGGATTCAAGCAAGCCGGGCCGACGAGGCTGAAATGCCAGAAACCGGTCCCCGGTAGCTTGTATCCTTTCTGGTGAAGAATTGGCTTGGTAGTTTGGTCTGCCCTGTTCCCATGATGCACTGGGCCAGGGACAGACTAATTTGCATATAGCCAGGTTCTGAGCTGGGATGGGGCAGTGAGCTAAATAACGGTGATGGATCAAGCCCTGATCTTTGGACTGGGTAAGAGTGGTCTGCTTAATTCAGACACTCTGTTCATCACCACCCCCTTTTCTAAGGACTAATTGGTCCAAATAAACTTTTGTTTGAACTGAACTGAACTGAGAGAGGATGTATTAACATGTTTATTGCTTAGTAAGTTGCTTAGGTATAGTTTAAGAAATTCTAAGTGTAATATGTTGTTATTAAATGTAATGTGTTGTTTTATAGACAGACGTGTGTGATATCTACCCATTGGTGAAGATCAGATAAAGAACAGCATAGTATGTGTGATGAAACAAGAATTGCTGCAAGAGATGGATGGTCAATTCTTACTTGACCTTACTTTTGGGTTCCCTAGAACAGACAAGCCTTGTAACAGATCAAGGCTCATCGTAGGGAAAATACTTTCCTTGAGGGTGAAGAGATTAAAATGCGATCTAGGTCCACCTCCACTTAGAACGTTTGCCAGGTGCCTTTTGTAATTTTCTGCTTCACTCTCCTTCTTTCATCCTGCTATTTGTTCTTGAGGTCCCCAAAGTGCATGGCTTCACTTCCATTTCACTGACATAGTCTCTCTACTCCTGCCAAGTGACCACCTTTTCTGCACCACTAAGGGTGAATGGAGCCAAACTACATAATACTTTGTAATGATCATTAAGGGTAACTACAAAATCTGTTTCCTTCTCACTGACGTTGCTCTTTCCCTCGAGTGGGCAACCTGCATCATGGTATATGAGAATGCTGTGTGGTGTCCTGTAGTTAGGCAATTCAAGAGGACGAGAGCAGAGACTAGAGTGTGTGCTGTGTGCTGTAATGTTTGTGTTGAAAATGTTATTGTGTGCCAGGTATTTGGATCATGTTATGGTGTTTCCCTAGCTACTTTCATTTGGAGTTCTCAGCCCAGGTGGTGGGGATCTGTGCCCTGGCAGCAGAGATCTCCACTGGTGTGGTAGAAAACTCCCCAAACAGGCAAATTGTAAGTTGAATACATCGTCATGGTTGCTGTTATCCCCCTTCTATATGCAGATGAAGACTTTTAAATCCTACTACTGGTTGGATATTTCTGTCTGGAATTTGAGAATACTGTCCAGCTGGAGATCTCTGCCTTGGCATGGGAAGAATAATTCAGACCCGTCACACTATGATAGGTCACTGTTTAGAGTGGCAGAGAGGGTGTAAAATGATTGTATGGAATACAGCCAAAATGATCGCTAGTGTCTGAGAATAATTCATGATTTCCTTCCATCACCTAGTTTGTTCCGTTAAATGCTCTAGGTGTGATGGGTATGCTCCAATGATATGTGTACCAAAGGACTAAAGGTGTATCTCATTGATGAGACCAAAGGAGGTTGAAACCAATCTGGGTTTGCTTTTGTTTCTATTTGGAGGGGAACTGGTGTGGCAGATTCAGCTGGACTGTTCCTATTGGACCAAGACCAAGAGTCTCTGTCTGGAGTGCATTATGGGCAAAAACAATGGTATGGAATGTGGCCCTGAGCAGTTGCTAGTGGCTGACATTAATTCAGTTATTCCTTAAATCACATTGTTTGTTGTAAGTGTTGCCATGACATCAATATAGGAAAATGTAACCCATTTGGATTTAAAAGACAGTGCGCCTTATTCACAAAAGTAAAGTGAGACGAAATTCTGACTTTATTACTTTTGGTATTCACAAAGGGCATTTATACTCGTTAATGCCCTTCATGAATACCAAAAGTTGAACTTTACAACTTTTGGTATTCACGCAGGCCACTTACTAGTAGTAAAAGCTCTTTGTGAATACTGAAAGTCAGAAAGCTAGACTTTTCTCTCACTTTGCCTTTGTGATTAGGGCCCAGTATCTCTGCAACAGTTGACCCTAGTTCTCGTTTGCCCCCTCAAACAGTAGTTAATGTTACAAAGCTGCATATCTTCTCAACTGCATGTCAACCCTTTCTCGCTCTGATGAATATCCACAGCTGCTGGGGCATGGAAAGGGGAGAAAAAAATTTAAACATGAGGAGAAGAACTCTCCAACTGTTTCACATATTCACATATTTCCGCATTGTTTTGTTGTGGTTTGAAACATTGTGCTCAGCTAAGTCTCATCAAGTTACTTCATTAATACGCTCCAGGCCAACTGAGAGGATGGAGTTCATAATCAAGACCCTGTGGCAGAAACTAGGGGCACAATGATAGATGAACAGATAAAAGGGGCTCACCACAAATCATTTTAGGTCCTGATCCGTCCCCTGGGCCCCAGACAAGGTAATTTGTAATGGATTCATGTCCTTTTTTGTAAGTCAAAATTTCTACAGGAAGGTGAGCTGTTGAAGGACTCTTCCTGGCATTCTCTTCCTGAAGGACCACAATCCACCATTCGTTTCCACATAAGGTAGAACTCAGCATCCCTCAAGGCATTCCAGAAGCATTCCAGACCGGAATTAGGAGACAATCTTAGTCTCATGCCTGAGAAAAAAACACAATCAGAAGATCCTTTCCCTAAAATACAACAATCTTTTGAGCTCTATATGTTAGCGTATAGAATTGATCAATCAGCCCTGGTGCATACAATCAGCCCTGGTGCATACTTTGAGGGCATCTTTATCTGAACCTGCATGCCAGCCCTGCAAGATAATTATGTGATCTGGCAATTCAGGGTGGTATTCTCCCAACTGGGTTCCCAGCAGTTGCCAGATGTGAATGCAAATTGTTCACAGAGAGCAAGTTCAAATCTTTTGTGGCACAGGTGAAGCAGGAAGAAGGGATGGTTGTACAATGGTACAATGGAGGTAAAGACATTTTATGCCTTTACCACGCATTTTTTACCATGCATGTTTTTACCACGAACATGATTTTACAACGCATGCCATTACTACGCATTGTTTTTATTTATAAAAACAATGTCTTTGTGGGGGGTGAACCCCCCCACTCCCCTAATTTACCTTAAATCCATGGTAAAGGCATGCATTGTAAAGGCATGCACATGGTCAAAATAAGTGTGCTAAAAAATGTGGGGTCGAGGGACAACGAGGTAAAAACCTCATTGTAAAGGCTGTTTCCCATTCTGAGGTATACACTCAGAGCTGTCACTGCTGCAAGAGCTTGGCAGGACACCTCTGACGTGATTGCAATCAGCACCTCACTGTTCTGAGGTACATACTCAAAGCTGTCAGTACCTCACTGTTCTGAGGTATATTAACCCGGATAGTGTCCAGCCAACCGCTGAATGACCAGGTCTGAACCACATTGTGCACTTCGCCCTTGAAGATAACCCCGTCTGCCAGCAACAATGAAAGTGGCATTTCAGATGTGTGCCCAATTGCCCTCCTGCCACTAAGAGAGTGCTCAGTCTCTAGTGATGGAACAATGTTACTATTCATATCCCCTGGTTATCATCTGATTTATTGAATATTACCTGGCGTTCCATTTGAGGGAGAATTACAATCTATTTTCGAATGTTATCTAATTTAGCTAATATTAATCCATCGTTAAAGGTTGCCTAGAGAAGTCTGAGTTTGTAAACAAGGCCATCTTGTGACAGCAGACCCCAAGAGATAAAGCAATTTTAACTACTTCCGAGGGTGCACTAATCAGTGAAATAAAGGACATTTTCCCTACCAAAAATGATTAGATGAAAATAACTAATTACAAGCTACAATCACCCACTCGTTTCCTATAACAATTTAATGATTTTTGATTATCTTTATTCCAGCATTGTGAATGCTACTATAACTGCTCAGGAGGCAGTGGTGGAAGCCTCCCTTCAATGGTTGCTTCTCAATTTGCTAGAACAATTGTGATTATTGTGTCAGTTGGCAAAGTAATAATCAATCTAAATTGGTTCCACTAGTGACTCATTGTGTTGCCTTTCAGGAAAGGCAGGACGGCTAGACAAGGAGGAGTGAGAGCAAAAAGGAGAGATTGCTCAATCTAGTACATAAATGCCCAGGTGAAATTTCCTTCCCACTGGTGTCCTCTTGAATAATTTCTGGCATTTCACATTACAGAGGTAAGGTGTAAAGTCTGAGAGTTCGTCATTATCCCATGTTGCAGAAGCAAGATTTCATTTGGGTAAAAATACTTTCATGGTAGCAAGGGAATAATGTGAAAGAACTGAACATGAATGGGCATTGTTTTAATACCGGGCACTGATAAATTAACTCAAACATTAAATTGTAGTTGAATTTTTACCGCAGTGGGCCATTTAGGCAACTTAACTACAGTGAAAAGCATAATAATATTTAGGTATTTATTTATAGGATGAGCACCAAAGAGAAAGAGAGGCTACAGTACATACAGTATCAGCTACCTCTCCTTCTTCCGGACACGGCGTCCTTTTTTTTGCTGAGCGCTTGATCATTTTTTATTTGGATTCTGCAGCGAAAGCAGCTGTTAGATCGGTCAGCCTTATGATGGTCTTCCCCCAAACTTTTTGCCTTCCTCCTCCATTTTTCTGTCCTTATTTTTGCTGTCCCACTGCTAACCAGTGCTAAAGTGCACGTGCTCTCTCTTCTAAACATGGTAATATTGTCTCACACCCAATTGCCATAATTAATTTACTTATAAGTCCGTAGTGAAGTGGTACTATATGTGCCCTGGGTCTGTAAATTAAAGGCTACCAGTGGGCCTGAAGTACTGATTGTGCCACCCACTTAAGAAGCCCTTCAAACATTGCCTCAGACATGACATTGCAGAGCCTGTGTGTGCAGTTTGAACTGATATTTCGACCTGGCAAAATAAACCTTTTGCCAGGCCCAAACAGTCCTTTGTAATACATATAAGTAACACCAGAGTAGGCCCTGGACAGCCCAGGGGGAATGGTGCAATGTACTTAAAAAGCGGGGCAATTACTTTAAAGTCTTACATTCCTGGTAGTGAAAAACTCTTACATTCGTTTTTCACTCCTGTAAGGCCTATATTTCCCATAGGATAACATTGCGATTCTCTAATTACATTTTATAGGTGTAGTTTCCAAATGGGAAGATATAACTGATTCACATTTGGTGTCTCTGAAGTTACAATTTTAAATCCTAACTTATGGTTAAGTTGGGTTTTAAATTGTAATTTTGAAAATGCCACTTTTAGAAAGTTGTAAGAACAAAATACATCTTTACTGATAATTATTTAGCCAACACTATTTTTGCATAATGATCAAGTCATTTCATTGTCTTGAACTTGTTTATGAATTTTAGACTTTTCGTTTTTTTTAAACATTATGCATTCATTGTTGAAACACAATAGACATAGACAACATTGCCAAACCATTTCCAATGTTTTAAGCCCCTTTGTTTGAACAAAAAAACATTAATTACAAATCACATTATAGACAGGACATTTCGTTACATCAGCCTATTATTCATAATACCAGTTGTTTAGTTGATGAATATTGGAGTTTGGTATTTTTTTTTATGAACTTAAAATTTGAAGCATCTATTGGAGTTTGTGACAGCTCCTTATTTTCTAGGCCACCAATGTCCCTTCTAGGATTGCCTAAACTTAGTTGTAAATTTACCCCAAACTCCCAAGTTCTCCTAGGTCAACGCATTTTAAAAAAATCCCTTTCTTTTGGGTTATCCTAAGGGCTTCCACTGGTTTTGAACTGTGAAAAAAATAACATATTTGTACAAAAAATTACATTTTAAATGAAGTCCATGTTATTATTTCTCTCAAATACAATTCTCTGATGTTACCTCTCCTCCTCCTTGAATCGAAGCAATCATCAAAGCCTAAGAATGAATTATGGGTTTATATGTGTGCTATTTTCTCCTTACTTTCTGAGTTGAAGTGCCTGCTGGCACTTATTACATAGGCAAAAAAATAAGTAAAGAAAAACACTACTTTTTCACGTTTAGTTACATGTGGATTGGATTTGAGTTGCAGATTAAGGGGCTTATTATGATGTCGGTTTCTGACATGGTTTCCGTGTCGGACAGACAGGCATGAAAGCCATGTTGGAAACCGTGATCGTAATCACAAGGGCGTAGCCCATTGGAAGACAGCCGGAATGACCGGCCAGTTTCCTTTCCGACCACCCCCAACATAATGTGGAAAGGAAAGGAAAGGAAACCGAGCAGCCGATTCCAATGCGGTCCTAGAGGCTTCGACCATATCATAATCGGGCCCTTAGTCCCTATTATTCACTTACTTTGGTCTGTGCCATTACATGGCGCACTTAAAGTGTTTAATTACAGTCATGATACTTTGTAGCAGGTCTTGTGTTACCCAGGATTTCCACTATTGAGGAAACCTTTCTTCTTGAATTAGGATTATCATTTGTACCTTCAAAACATACACTTAAAAACGGAAGCTTTTGTGGGAGGGTGGGAGGTCGCGCATTGCCCTGGCTCGCTGCTGGATCCCGCCCTTTGATGGAGGCATGGGTATGACACATCCCCACCTCTATTACTTGGCTACCAGACTCCTTGTCCTCCATGATTGGTTCACTGGGGGTGGTCTGAACCGGCCTATCGGACTGAACTTAGAATCATGGACTTCCTGCAAATCCAGGCTTACTTATACGGGAATCCCATTCAACAGGCGATCCCACCTATCACCAGAGCAGTCCTAGTGGCCTGGCGCTCTGCCCTGCAATACACGCACTGGGAAAAGTGACTCACTTAACATACACCTCTGTGGCATGGCACGTGGCTGTGGACCCGCTGGGAGGGATGGCTGTGTACCCTAGAAGAGGCAGATTGGCGCGACGCCCTTATGGCTCCCAAAACCCTTACGACCTCCTCTAAACTCCGCCTCATTCAACTTTACTATCTCCACATTGCCTACCTCACTCCCATGCGCCTACACAAGGCAGGACTGCGCCCCTCCCCAGACTGTACATGATGTGGCCAAGCTCCGGCTGATTTTTACCACATGGTCTGGCTGTGCCTGGACCTTGCCCCGTTCTGGTCTACGGTAGAATCTGAGCTTTCGCAGACTCTGGGTTGGCAGGTTCCCCTCGATCCGCTGCGCCTTTTTCTGAGAGTATTTGATGGATTGGACAGCTCTAGAGCCGACAAATACTTTCTAGGCACAGCGGTTGCGGTGGCCAAGCGAGATATTGCGGCAGCCTGTGCACCTACCCCCCTACCCTGCGAAGGTGGGGCCGGGGGGTAGACTTGTGCATGGCCGAGGAGGAACCTCTCTTTGGCGCACAGTGTTGTCTTGGGAAGTTCCACAGGTATGGGGCAAATGGCGGAACTTACTGTTTTAAAATATTTGCTCTTATCTTCTTATGCACCAACGTATTGCCTTTTAGCCGGGGTGGCTTGCTTAAATACTTCTATCATAGCTTTGGCTTTTGTTGTCTGTTGGAGATTAATTTTGATCTACCATGCAAACTGTATACTGTCCTTTTGTCTGTCTGTTTTTCAAATGCGAATAAACTTGATTATCAAAAAAAACCTGAAGCTTTAGAATTTTTCAGAAACAATTGCTTAAAAGCTTTCTTTTCAAACTGGGAAAACCATCAGGTTGAGGAACCATCATGCCTCTGCAAAAAATCTAATTTTTTTCCATCACAAATATTGCTCCATAGAAGTGATTGCATTTTAAAAAGCAGTGTTTTCTGCCTTGAGTCAACTTGAGAAAAAAGGGACTTTTGCAAAAACAACATTAAAAAATCAGTAAAGAGCTTTGCGAGCCCTTAAAAATTACAAAACAATTGTCATTAAATAGGCAGATAAAGGTGGTGCAGTGGTATCATGGGCAAAAGATAACTATATCAAGTAAGGACATAGACAAACTGCTGACCAAGAGTTTGATCATCGAATACCAATTGACCCGACTAAGACCAATCAAGGAGACATTTTTGTAATTCTACAAGAGGCCTTTGATAACGATTACATTGGTCCACAAGAATTGGAATTTTTGGAAAAAGTAAACCCAAGAACTCCAGTAATATACTTGTTACCAAAGATAAACAAAGATGAAAACAATTCCCCGGGACAACCTATGCTCTCGAGGCCTGATTCGATTTTGGAAGCCATTTCCCAATATGTGGACACATTTTGGAAACCATTTATCAACGAAGGACAATCTTAGCTGATATAATCTGAGATGGCTGTAGCTACCATGGATTTATCCTAAGGGTACAATGGAGGCCTAGAAAATAAGGTGTTGTCACAATCTCCTGTAGATGCTTCAAATTAGGAGTTAATTTTTCAAAAAAAGGGATTATAAATAGAAAACTCCAACATTCATCAACTAAAAGACTGGTATAATGAATAATCTTTGTTGATGTAAATAATATGTTTTCTGTAATGTCATGCCTATAGTGTGGTTTGTAATTGATGTTTTTGTGCAAACAGTGGGGCTTAAATATTGAAAATGGTTTGGCAATGTTATCTAATTGATATGAACAGTGTGTATGTATAATGTTTTTTTCAAAACTATAATTCTAAAAATCAAAAACAAGGTAAAGACACTTAAATTACTTGACCATTATGCAAAAATAGTGTTGACTAAATAACTATCTGAAAAGGTGTATTTTGTTCTGACGTAATAAGGTTGCCCAACCTAGCTGATTAAATAGGCCCAGCCACTTTATCTGGTACTTTTAGAGAGTTGGTATTTTCTTGCATTAGCCATCTGATGCCTGAAGCCTGTCTCTGGTCACATGACTTGGTGTAGTTGGCCTTGGTTCATTCCCCCTAGAAGCCATAGACAATGGCAACTTAGGTGTGACTGAGTGGACCATCACTGGCAGGATGGGAGGGGGGCTCTGGGCCCAGTGTCACTTGCACCTGAATAGGCGGTGCCCTGTCTCCATACAAAGGGCTGCATACCCCCTGTAGCTAGTCTGGAGCCAGGGCAGGAAGGCAGGGCATTTTTGCACTTCAAAGGCATGCCTCTAAAAGCTTCTCCCCGTTCAGAGGCACAGCTGGGTATACAAGAAGGACATCAGACACTGCCACTTCAGTACTCTTCTGGACCTGTGGAAGCTCTACCTGGATGAAGGACTGCTGTGCCCTTCTGCCGTACTGTGCTGTGCTGGACTCCTGATCTTCTGCCCTGCTGCCTGCTGCCCTATTGAGAAGGACTGGACCTGCATCTCTTGAGCACAGAACCGAGAGTGACTCCAAGGGCTAATTGGCTGGCCTCCTAATCTGAAGCCTCAGGGACATAGGCTTCCAACTACCTTGCACCTGCACCTGGACTCTTCCATCTGTGAGTCTACCCTGCCAAGTGGTTCTACCCCAGTCCTGGTCCTTTGGAGTTGGACCTAAGGTGCTTGCCATCAGAACCGGTGCATCTTCTCTGCTGAGTGACGCATCCAGAACACAACTGAACGGCGCATCCCCAAGAAGAACTGCATCACCACTGCTGTGTGGATTGGATCCATTGCAAAGATATGCATCACCCAACACAGTCCTCGGAAATGACTTATCACCCCAATGGCGCGGTACATCCACGGACCATGTTCTCGTATCTCTCGTGGACGGTGACCTCAACGGCGACGACGAATTTCACATCTAAGCCTCACAACTCCTCCGAACCAATGCATCACCAGTTGCATGCCAATATAACCGATGTTGGACTTCACAATTAAAGCCCCGTTGACAGGACCCTCAATGACAATGCAACAGGACCTCACACCGCAGCCTGTATCTTGGAACCGACTAATTGCTTTGTCTATGCGGTGCATCTTTGACATGAATCCACGCAGCGCTCTGCAACCAGGTTTTAAGGTACTCTGTTCAGTGGGCCTAACTGTGTCCCTGTAGCCGGCCTGCGCTCCATTATGGTCTGATTGAACTTGTGACTCAGTTTGCGCTTTGTGCTTTTTAGTTCTATTTTTACTACAAACTTTAAAATTCAATAGCTGAAGTTGCATTAATTAGGTTTTTGTTATTTTGGTCTTGTTTTATTAATCACAACTTCTTATTTTTTTAAATCTATTGTTGCCTCCTTTTGTGGTGTTTTGTCACTGTTTTTGAAGTATTGCACAAATGCATTACACATTGTCTCTGAGTTATGCCTGACTGCTCTGTGTCAAGATACCAAGGGGGTGAGTGCAGGTTAATTTGGGGCTTGCTTGCACCATAACCTGACAAGGATTGTGGTTGCTGCTTGACCCGAGCTTACACCTCAGCCAACCAAGGACCCGATTTCTTACAGCATCACTCATCCTTTGTTTGCAAGGTATTTATTTATTTATTTTGAAGCTTATAAAGCGCACAGCTACTCCCGACGGGGGTGTCCCGGCGCTGCGGACAACAGGCAACCAGAGGGGTCCAGCGTGGCCTAGAGGTTGGAGAACAGCCAAGTTTTCAGTTTGCTCCGGAATAACGATTCCGGCGTAGTGAGCCTAAGGTCTAGAGGGAGGCCGTTCCAGTACTTTGCAGTGGCCACAGCAAAGGCACGACCCCCCGTTCTTGAACGGAGAAAACGAGGGGTACAGAGAAGGCGAAGATGGTTTAAGCTGAGGGCTCGGGACTAGTGGACAGGTTTGAGCCTATTTCTCAGGTAGGCCGGGCCAAGTTATGTTGCAGCACACCCCCTTTGGATTTTTTGGCATATTTGGGTGGGAAAATCAAGTGAGTTCAAGGCAGCACACTGGAAAATGATTGAAGCTTGAGCAAAGGCAGGCACCATTCGTTTTTTGCTTTTCTCAAAATTTTGTTTAAAATTTGTATTTCTTGAAGGATGCCTTAGAGTTTGGACTAGGGGGTTCAAGTCAGGCCCATGAGGAAGTAAGAGATAACAGTTTAAGGGCAAGGAGCATGTTGGGATGGCAGATGCCTAGGGTTATATGCTTTCTTCCTTTTCATTTTTGTATCCAAATTTGTGATTATACCTCAATGTTTAAACTGTTCAGTGCTTAGTCTGCTGTAGGGCATTAATGCTGCTTATAATGGATTCTTCAAATGGTTTTTGCTGCTATCTTAGAGATATTTTTATTATTTTAGGGGCTTGTTGAGGTCCTTGTAAACATGCCAAATGTACATTTTCCTTTGCTCTCGGCAAGCTTCGCCTGTGCGTGTGTGTGTGTGTGTGTGTGGCGTGTGCTTGTGTGGGTGTGTGTGTGTGTGTGTGTGTGTGGCTGTGTGTGTGTGTGTTGGGGCTGCGGAGAAGGGGCTCCACTGCAGCCTTGTTACTTTTTGTCCTATGAGCCACCATCTTCCTTACCATGTGCTTGTCTACCATTTTGTGAGATCAGTGTCCCGTGGGTGGCTACATTTGTTTACTGCCCATGCCTCATTGTTCCTTACATGTGTTCTGCCACCATTTTGTGAAATTATTGAGTGCGTGTGAGCATTTATTATTAGATATATAATTAGGGTAGCGTTTGTAATACTTATGTAAAGCCCAACTCAGTGCTGAAGTTGGATTTTTAATAAATGTTAAGGAAACATAACTTTTAGAAAACCTTTTCTCTGCCTGAAGATCCTGGAGACTAATTTGCATTAGCTCTATAGCAGTGTCCCAGTAAGTGCTTAGCCCGGATGAGGTGTGAAAACTGCTCCCAGGGTAGAGATAAAAGCTTGGGTCTGTTTCCCTCACAGGAAAACAGGTCGGGTTGTGCCCTGGAACTGAATTGGCTACAAAAGAGCCTCATTGTCACAAGGAAACATCAGATGACACCTAGACAGGCCCCTTCTTTGGAGCTTCCAATCAGGCAGGCACCAAACCCAGTGGGGAGAGAACTGTCCCCAGAATTAGTTTGGAGTGACCACAGAGGAGGGGGTGCTCATTACTCTCAGTGGGCACGCAGGTTCTGAACAAGGATAGGAGGGTTTTCCCATAATGGGTTTTACCTGTGAGGGGCATTGTGGGGTTGTTTGCAGTAGGACACACAGGAACTGCTGCAAATGTGGGTAGGGTAATACCTGGAATGTTTACCAAATTTGTTACGGAGGTGCCACCCACAAAGCTAGTGCCAGGCATAAATGTGGCATCATCTGCACCCTTCTCAGAATGCTGCTAGACCTTAATAAAAACAGAAGCATGTCTGTGACTTGAGAGGAGCCCTGAAGGACTGGACCTGCTCTCTGGTGTACTCAGGATAAAGATGTGGACTCCCTGGGTTGGTTCATTGGTTTTCTGTTTGGCTGCAGCGATACAAAAAGCTAAAAAGTTCCTTTTCCTGCAACCCTCAACTGACCAGTACCAACTTGACCTGATCTGGACCATGTTGGTGGCCTGTACTGGAGTAATCTTTACCCCCATGGCAATTCCTGAGGTTCTGGGACCCTTGGCTGTGAGTAACTGGACTTTTCCCAAACCCTTTGAAAACCTTGGATGTTGAAAATGTGTGGACCTAAAGGCCCGTGGATTGGGCCATTCCTGCCAAGCTGATCAGCGCAAGGCATGACTTCTCTGGGTCAAAGAAACAGGTTTCCTCAACTTATCGCTTCACCACAGCAGCAAATCCTTTTCAGATGGACCTCAGCAAGAAGGTATCCGGCATTGTGGAGCCATTCTCAGACACAGCCCACACACTTGCCCTGCTGGAGGATTCTGAGCTCTGAAAAATAAACTAAGGGCCTCATTTACATACTGATGGAAAGCTCTTTTTTCTGCCAGGGCAATGGAGTTCCCCCTGGTGGAAGTACAATCTGCCAGATTTAGAAATGACCGCCATGCTGGCAGTCATTTATAAGCATTTGCCAGGAACCACCGTAAAGGCGGTTCCTGTCAATGCTTTTAACAGTTTGGTGCATGGCTCCGTCAACATGGTGGAGACTTGCACCAAACTGTTTTCTTTTTGATTTCCAAAAAGAAAATGCCAAAGTGGAATTTTCTTTTTGAAAATAAAAAAGATAATGTGGACCAACAGGGGTGCTGGGAGTAAACTCCGTCGCATTTTTTACAGAGTTCCCTTTCCACCAACATAAATTAGGTCCTAAGTCCAAATGTAGAAATTTGGACTTGGTGAAGGTGCTAAAAGTATCCAACCACTCTCCTACCCCTAAGACCATGGGATTCACCGGGACCTTTTTCAACACCTAGCGGATGTCATGGAACCTTCCTTGGATATAACCTCTGCCTTGCCCTGCTGAAGGATTTTGACTTCCAAAAAAAGACTTTGGGCCTGATTTAGATCTTGGTGGACGGGTTACTCTGTTACAATGGTGATGGATATCCCCTCTGCCAAAATATAAATCCTATTATATGCTATGAGATTTATGTTTCTGCGGACAGGATATCCGTCACCATTGTGATGGAGTAATGTGTCTGTCAAGATCTAAATCAGGCCCTAAGTCAAAACTGGGTCAAACCTGGTTTATGTATCTTTGCTCATTTGCGGTTGGTGTCAAATTTCTACTAGGTCCTGGTCTACATTGATCATTGACTACCTATGGCACTTTGTGATTTTTGGCATCTTTTACTTAAATATTTAAAACATCATATCACAGGTTTACCTTATTGGATTGGTATCATTTGGTGCTATTTTGTTAATTACTTTTTCTCTGTTTCTATACATTGGAGTGGGATTTTTATTATGTTGTGTTTTTTACTTTTAACTGTTTTGGTATTTCTAATTATTTTAATAATTTTCTTGAAGTTACGCCTGTGTACTCTGTGCTATAGCTACCAAGGATTTACCCCAGGTTTAAGTTACTAAAACCTGTAACTGAACCTAACAAGATATTGCCTTTTTCTCTTCTGTGTACCTCAATCCATGCCTAATAAGAAACTACTTTCTCATGATGAGTAGTCAGAATTTGACAAATGATCTCTGTGTGCTCTTGAACCATGATTATTGATAAATGATACAACCAATCATCGAAGTGTGAATGCACCAGGATCCCTTTGTTGTGAAGGAGAGCTCCAATTGGTGCTAACACCTTTGTGAGTACCTTTAGGTAATTTGTTGGCTCGAATGAAAGTACTAAAAATTACCAGTGATGACCTTGCACACTAAATCTTAGGTATCTCTAGTGAAGATGAAAAAGTGGAACTTGAAGGTATGCATCCTTGAGGCCAAAGCCATCATCCATTCAGCTGAACTTATTATGAGAGTTATCTGCTTTACCAATTCCACCTTGAATGTTGTTTTCTTCTAGTATAGGTTCAGTTTCTTCAGATTAATTATTAACCTGACATTTCTAGACAAGAGCAACCGTTAGAACCATGGAAACCTAAGTATAACACAAGAAAGCATTGGTTCCCATTCTGTGACATCATTGATGGCATAATTGATGACGTCTCAAATGGCATCATTAACACTTTCTATGCTCATGACGAGCTCAGCTCGTCATGACCGTTGGAACGTTCACATGCGGGGATAATTTCCCCGCTGTGCTGAACGTTCCAAAACGGGTGTGGTCGTGACGAGCTCCGCTTATCATGACTGCAACTCCACTGTGCCTCATGACGAGCCGAGCTCGTCACAAGCACAGCGGCGCCGCGCGCGGACCCCCTCCCCCTGCACAGCAGGTGAAAACGCCCCGCAGCAAAGGAGTTAATAAAATCATTGCTGACTGACTCTAAGCGACCCCCTATAAGTCTACACATAAAGAGGATAAATTCTGTTAAATTGTATTATGGTTTTATATAAGATTCTTCAAAGTGGCAGTGAGAAGCACTTCCCGTTTGTGCATTTTCTTTAAATTCTACAGGTTTTAATGTGAGAGGTCTTAGACATTTTAAAAAACACAGCAAAAAAGACCCATACTCAGCAACAAGAATGTTTCCTCTTTCTCACAGTGCTGCAAGCGTGTCACCAGCCATTCACAAGCCAGATTGCTCAAAAGGTTGTTAACTTCCTTTCCTCAGTGCAGGAAGACTAAGGGTGGCATTCCAGTACTGGGTCATTATAAGGGGTGGGTGAAGAATTATGCTCCACTGGCGGAGCTCACTCAGTTTAGTCTAATGCGCACGAACTGCAGAGTTCCCAAAAGCTCTGCGAATTAATGCAGAGCTGAGTTTTTTTCTCACAAGCGTCTCAGAAACGGTAAGTTGGCGAGCGCTTAAGAGAAAAAATCATGCACTGGACCTTCTCCGGGAGAGATTTTTCCACGCAGGCAGCCATGGCAGGTTGGGGCCGCTCGCTTTGAGGAACCTGCCACTCAAGGAGAATTTCTACTCGAAGGGCAAAAAGCAGCAGCGCCCACTGGTGCGACAAATAGTGCTGTACAGTGCGGTACAAACTTCTAGTGCTAAAAATCAGTGCGTGCAGCGCGACTTAACATACACCGCCGCAGGCGGAACTCTGTGGAGCGCAGCTGAGTTTTTCCAGCACTTTACGGAGTTTCACAGAGTAGAACTCCACAAACTCCACCTAGGCCTAGTAAATATATAAATCAAATTTAAATGTGAGTTTCTCATGACATAATATTTAAACATGTGTAAGTATGTGTTAATGTCACCAAAACTCCATAATGTTTTCTTTTGTCATTTTTTTAATGTCATGGCTTTTGAAACAAAAAAATGAAGTTTCAAAAATAATACAATGAAATATAGCAGTAAGGGGTAGAATAATGTAATACTTTATTGTTTTTCGTAGAAATCCTTAATTCATAGGGATAATGTCATTTCTCTGTACTATGGAAACTAACTGCCAGATTCATCAAAGACCCGTTTTGCGAGTCTTTAATAGCGATTCATAAGGAATCGCTATTAAGGACTTGCAAAACGGGATTCATGTAGGAATTGCAAAAAATATTGCGATTCCTACATGTTCCTTATTTGCGATTAGCAAATTGCTAATCGCAAATAAGGAATAACTCCCCATGCATTCCTATGTCCCTAGCAATTAGCTAATCGCGAATAAGGATGCGATTTCAAGGGTGCAGGGGTGTCCAAAGGACACCCTGTAGCACCCCTGAAATGTAATCTACATTGGTGTTGCGCACACACATGTCCAAAGGACATGTGTGTGTGTAACATGCAACTTAGAAAAATGCATTTAAATGCATTTTTCTAAGTTTTTGCTATTTACCACGAGGTCTGACCTCTCTGTCAATAGCGGCCCAAAATTGCGATTTCGCAATTTTAAAATGATTCATGAATTGCATTTAAGGAATCTCAAATAGAGATTCCTTAAATGCAATTCTTCGCAAATGTGCGAATTCTTTAATAGCGAATTTTGCATTTGGGATGATGAATCCCAAATGCAAAAATTGCACTCGCAAAAGGCAAGATTCTGAGAATCTTGCCCTTTGCGAGTGCAATTTAGCTTGATGAATCTGGCTGTAATTCATTTGTAAGTGTTACATTTTTCCTACAAAACCACTGATGCTAAGATAATATAACTATGACAACAACCCTATAAAAATTATCTAGACATGGTAGCATAGCACCCCTGTATTCATAGTTCCTGCACTTTGGACACACCCTGCAGCCAAAAGACCCCTGCCTGCAGAAGAAAATGGGCATTGCTATGCTTAGCAGACACAGCGCACTGTGCATGGGCTGTGCCAATGTCCTATACTCAAAAATAATCTGTTCCCAGTACCAAGGGCGAGGCTAGACGAGCCCGCCTTTAGGGCCCGGCCCCCCGGCCCACACCGCGCCGCTATTGGTCTTAGGTCCCAGGAGGCTGCCCTATGGGCAGCCATCCTGGGAAGTACTTCCGGGTCAGGGGGGAGGTGACGCACGTCCGGTGGGGGCGTGGGGCAGAGGCCATGACCTATTTAGGTCAGGGTCACGGGCAACTCGGCCTCTTTCCCCGCCTGCGCCGGACCTGCTCGCCCACTCCCTGTCCGTTAGTCAGCTAGCAAGGCTGTGAAGAAGGTGGGCCGTTGGTCGTCCGACTGCTTTAAACGATATGTGAGGCCCGAATTGCTATGACGTCGTGTATTGCCATGCCCATGTCTGACTTTTCTATTTCCTCTCCGATTACTAGTATGCCAGGGAAGGTGGTGTGGGTATTGGGACACTCGTTCGTTCGACGGGCAGCGGTGCGACTGCGGCAACGGCGAGTGCGGAAGCCACCCGGGCTGGAAGGGACGGAGTTTTTGTGGCATGGTGTGGGAGGAATGCGGATTCGGCACCTGCGGCGGCTGGTGGAAGACATCAAGGGGCGCGAGAGGCAGTCTCCCGCATTGGTCATCATCCACTTGGGCGGCAACGACATGGTCGACAGGGGCCGCCTCGCAGTCAAGGAGGCACTACTTACAGAATTTGCTTGGCTGGGGCGAACCTTCCCCCATGCCAGGATAGCATGGTCATGCATGATCCCGCGACGATGGTGGGGCAATGGGATCCGGCCGTACCCGGTGAATGTGTCTGTGAGGCGTCTCAACGGAGAATTGGCAAAGATGTGCTCGGGAAAGGGCCGCTTGCTACATCTCCCGCACAGGATGATCTCTGGATCTGAAATGTTTCACCAGGATGGGGTGCATTTGTCGGACATTGGTATGGATGCTTGGATTCAAGGCATTTGGTCATTTGTGCTGAACTTGGCGGCAGGGGGGAAGGGCGACGGACCTGAGGGCCCTAGTCTCCCTTGTGGCGGAAAAGAGACATTTGAACACTGATAAACTGGAAAAATGGAGTGGAGTCCGCCTTGCGCACTCCCTACGCCAGCACTGAGGGGAGAGAGGGTAAGCTCTCCGCAGGGGGATGGAGACCACCGGCTGGGGAGGCAAGGGCGTCAGGTACGAGCCTCCTAGCAGCGTGGTGGATGAGAGGTGGGGCCCTGGAAATGGCGGACAAGGACCCGAGGGCTGGGGCCCATCGCTCGGGGGGCGCAGGTGGGTTGCACCTGGCGCGGGCATCTTTACTTGGGGGATGCGAACCTGAAGGCCCCTTGGTGCTGGGGGAAGCAAGAAGTTATGAGCAAAATAAATGCAAGCTGAAACGTATAATAAAGTTGATGAAGAAGAGTTGATAATAAAGGAGGGATGTTGCTCATAATTTGAGAAATGTATAAACGATTTACATGTCATGTTTATGAAGTGTAATTAAACATGGCCTTTTTAAACCCACCAGTTCCCAAGTGCTTGTTTCGGTGGGTAGGCGGGTGTGGAGCATGCTGGGGGATCCGGGGCCTATACCAAGGGCGAGGCTAGACGAGCCCGCCTTTAGGGCCCGGCCCCCCGGCCCACACCGCGCCGCTATTGGTCTTAGGTCCCAGGAGGCTGCCCTATGGGCAGCCATCCTGGGAAGTACTTCCGGGTCAGGGGGGGGTGACGCACGTCCGGTGGGGGCGTGGGGCAGAGGCCATGACCTATTTAGGTCAGGGTCACGGGCAACTCTGCCTCTTTCCCCGCCTGCGCCGGACCTGCTCGCCCACTCCCTGTCCGTTAGTCAGCTAGCTTTAATCTCCCACCCACCCGTCCCTTGAGGCAGTGATTTGGAGGGTGCGTTGCGGAAAAGAGACATTTGAACACTGATAGACTGGAAAAATGGAGTGGAGTCCGCCTTGCGCACTCCCTACTCCAGCACTGAGGGGAGAGAGGGTAAGCTCTCCGCAGGGGGATGGAGACCACCGGCTGGGGAGGCAAGGGCGTCAGGTACGAGCCTCCTAGCAGCGTGGTGGATGAGAGGTGGGGCCCTGGAAATGGCGGACAAGGACCCGAGGGCTGGGGCCCATCGCTCGGGGGGCGCAGGTGGGTTGCACCTGGCGCGGGCATCTTTACTTGGGGGATGCGAACCTGAAGGCCCCTTGGTGCTGGGGGAAGCAAGAAGTTATGAGCAAAATAAATGCAAGCTGAAACGTATAATAAAGTTGATGAAGAAGAGTTGATAATAAAGGAGGGATGTTGCTCATAATTTGAGAAATGTATAAACGATTTACATGTCATGTTTATGAAGTGTAATTAAACATGGCCTTTTTAAACCCACCAGTTCCCAAGTGCTTGTTTCGGTGGGTAGGCGGGTGTGGAGCATGCTGGGGGATCCGGGGCCTATATCCGTTAGGCAAAGCCTTCTGATGTGCTCAGCAGGTCATGTGCACAGGGCATGTTCTGTATCTGTGCCCAGAATGGGCACTAGGCAGAGCCAATTGTCCTGTATGTTACTTGTCAAATTTGTCAACATTGGAAAAATGTCTGTGTCTAAAACAGCAGAACACCACAAAGTTAGTGTTTATGTGTGATCACTCTGCATTCATCTTCTTGGCCTTCCTATGCTCCTAAAGGGATTATTATTTTTTGCTTTCAGCACTAATTTTCAGGGCAGCTTTTGCCAGTAATGCAAAATTACAACATTCCAAACGTTTCTCAAAATTTTAGGATATGTTTAGCTTTCCCCTAAATATTCAAGGGCCAGAGTTTGAATAGTAAATAAGCCTCCTGAACTTTTGGGAGAAAGTTGAATTTCACCAAATTATTCTAGGTTTGGATTTATAATAGTAAATTTTCCTTACCCCGTCCCAAAAAACCTCTGATGCCTGGAGGGTGCATCTGCAGGCAAACTCTCAAATGGAGAATCCAGGGGCAGGGCCTGTTAAATCGTATAACCTCAGGAAAAGGAATCAGGAAGACGAGCACATGTCAAGGACATCTTGTGAAAGTGAAGCTTCATGGTGTGTGTCATCATTTGTTCAATACCTTTGGTGTACTACAATCGATTACAAAATATTGTGCTGCATGAGTAACTTTAGAGAAAGTGCAATATTTCAAATGTGGTTTTGTCCAAGAAAAGTGAGACAAAACTACTTTACCACACTGTAACAGTAGAAGTGTATCATCATGATGTGGGAAGAGTCTGAGGTAGAGAATTCAAAATCAAGAGGTTGGTTAGCAAAAGACAAAAGTAAGAATTCAACCTAGTAACTATAGTATGTCTTTCAAGTCTAAGCAATTCAAACGAGTGTGCTACCAAAACAAGTGCAAATAACCAAGTTATGAACGATTACCTTTGGGATAAAGTATTACCTGTTTTGTTCCCTCTGTTCAACCCATCTTTAATTAATTTTATGATTTTACTGAGTCTATGATGTGTGCATAAAAGAAGATAATACAAATATGAGTTGAGCCGTCATATTTACTTCATCTGGTAATTTTGCATGGATTCTGGAATGATGTGGGTTGAGCTGAGAGGGGCTCCTGACAGTTGTTTATGACTTGCAATTTTGAGAGGGCTTTGTTCTCTGTGTGTCAAAATAGACCTCATGTTCAAACCTTCTCTACCCTTCCGAGTGTGTGTGTGTGAGTGGTGCGGGGGAGGGGGGCACCTCAGAATACACGACAATCCTATGTGAGATGGAGGTATTTACAGTTTGTAGTAATTAAAGTGTGTGCCCGAGTCAGCTCTAAAGGGCTCTGTTTTGTCAGTTGACACTTTTCTCCTTGACTATGCCCTTATTAGTCAAAGTGTCTCCTCTGAGATCACACAATAGAATGGACGCTGGTGGTAGTTCAGAATCTCGTGGTAGCTACACGGGTGGGAAATATCATCTTATCGCGAGAATTCTGGTGTTTACAACTGGAGGCTCAGTGAGGTTAAGCAATGAATGTCGGAACCTAAAATGGACGCTTTTATATTACCACCAGAAGAAAACAACAACGTAAAAATATACGTTGAGTCTTCCCTAACACCAGAGGTGTGGCTCGGCTGCTGACAAAGCGGGTTCCGCGGTGTTGCTTCTGTAAACAAAGTCAATGACAAAATGAGTGCCTACTGGCGATTCTCACACAATTACCATACACAAAACACAGGTTTGCAGAAGCTGACATTGCATACATTTCTAGTCTCCGTGGAGACACTGATTGTCTGAGAGGGGAGCCTTATAAACATTGAAATTTCGAAGTGCTGGTTGGTGACAGTGCTGCATGAGGTGGGAGAAGATTCGACCTACGTGACTTGTTTATGGCCATGAAATGTACGAAATGTCGCACATTTATTTCACTGGAAGCTACCACAAGCAAAAATGTTTTGTGGGAGACTGTGGAGACATTTTCTTTTAGGTCAGCCTCCCTGGTTTCTCGCAATACTTCTGAATGGGGTTTGGCGTTGTGTTCTTTCTTCACACAGGATATGCAAAGTGAATTTCAGAAATTCCACACTGCCCTAGAGGAGAGTCACTTAAACACAGCCATGAAATATATCATCTGAATTTAATATGCCAAGAGAGGGAGTGGGGTAGGTGGCTCCAGCCTCTTGTTGGTTTTGTCCTGCTCTAATCTGTATTATTACACATCGCAATGTGACCAGCAGTCTACGTGGCAGGCAGAATGGCGTAAATTAGGAAACTACCTGAAAACTGAACAAATCAGACAGCACTGTGAGCCATGCACTCGCATTACAACTCCACTGATGTGTACGTGCCCATATATTTTTAAAACAGAAAAAAACAATGTGTCCAATTTACACCTCAGAAATAGAGAGACAAATTCAGGCAACTCTGAAAAAAGGCTCACAAAGTGTAATAAAGGCAGAAAACAAAGGTGTGGTTACGTTTTTAAGTGAGTTTGCACACTAACTGCCGTTTTCCCTCAAGCTCTATGTCTCTATGTCACATTAAATAAGTCCATGTGCTGTATTATTTTATTTCAATATTTTATTATAAAATAAAAGCAGAAATATTTCCAAAGAATGTATTCACACAATATAAACAAAGAAGAAGACATTTAGTGACTGGTGGTTCGCTCTGCAGCTCTTGGTCGCATTTGGAGGGGGAGGGGTCGTGTGAGCGTCCAGCTGTAGGTGACTGCACCGTGCCAGGGTGCTATCGGAGAGCAGTGGGCACATGCTCTGACCCGGCTGGCACAGGGCACACCCGGAGCTGCATCTTTCGCGGTGCTCCTGCGACATGCTGCTGCGAGTCCTGTAAACTTATAATATATACCTGCGATATAGGAGTGAATTATTACACCTTGTCCACCTGGTGTCCCGCATATGTATGGCCTGGGTGTATTTTGCTTCAGGCATATTGGCAACGTACATGTAACATAAAATCGCTACATAGAAGTTCGCAGCTCCCAGCAAGTATGCTGGGATATGAATCCACCAAAAACTAGCCTTGTAAACCCTTCCGACCTGCCTTTGCACGTACTCCACTTCCACAGTTCATTACGTAACGTAAACCATCCATTTGCTCGAGGCTGCCACTGTCCAATCAGGGTCCCTCCTCGCTCTTTTCCGAAGTCCCCTGGGGCTCCTATTAGGGTCCGAGGTCCACCAGGTTGGAGGACATGGGGTTCAAGATGGAGTCTTGTAAAGTGTGGTGGTGCATGGGGTCTGGTCCGGGCACGGGGATGGCGCTAGGGCCCTGGGGGTGCCCCATGCCATGCAGGGGGTGCAGACCAGGGTTCGAGGAGAGCATCATGGCCGGGCTCGAGGACCGGTGCTCCGGGGTTCCCAGGGGCGTCTTTTCCTCATCGGAACTCCCCAAAATTGTCTTATTTTTGCCGTTCATGGAAGACGATAAGGGGTTGTGGCTGTTGGAGTTCTCGCTGTTCTCCCTGTAAAGGAAAATGGGCAGAGACGTTAGTGTCTGTGTCCGGCGCGGAGGCTCAAAATGGACAAAACCACAGGGCAGAGAGGTGGGGGGAAAAGACTGGATGGAGGGCAGCAGAAACAGAAACTGGCAAAACACTGAGCAGCAGGCTAAGAAAGGTTAGGGTATAAATGACAGAGCAACACACTGTAAGGAGAGTACAGCAATACAAGGGGAAAAAAGTTCGAAAATGAGCAGAGAGGGTTATATGGACCAGGTTGAAACTACAACAGAGGAAGAGACACACAAACAGATTGGAAACGGAGCAGAAGGGACAGACGCAAAAGCAGAAACCATACAGCCCAAGCCCGTTAAATGACGAAAAGAGAACAAAAAGAAAGGAACAGAAGTCACTGGAGCATAAACACAGAGGATGCAGAGAAGAAGGCTGAAATCACAGCAGTGGAGGAGACACACGACAGAATGAAAGAGTAGAAGAGGTGAAGAGGGAGAGACACAGATATAAAAAAAACAGGAGAGCGAGAGGCAGTCGGAAATCACAGCAGTGGAAGAGACAACAGAATGAAAGAGTAGAAGAGGTGAAGAGGAAGAGACACACAGATATAAAATAAAACAGGAGAGCGAGAGGCAGTCTGAAATCACAGCAGTGGAAGAGACACAACAGAATGAAAGAGTAGAAGAGGTGAAGAGGAAGAGACACACAGATATAAAAAAAACAGGAGAGCGAGGGGCAGTCTGAAATCACAGCAGTGGAAGAGACACAACAGAATGAAAGAGTAGAAGAGGTGAAGAGGAAGAGACACACAGATATAAAAAAAAAACAGGAGAGCGAGGGGCAGTCTGAAATCACAGCAGTGGAAGGGACAGAGACAGTTGAATGAGAAAAAAAGGGGAACGACAGAGACGCTAACGTACTAAAACAGGGGAGAGGGTGACCACACTGAAAACACAACACTACAGACAAACAGCCAAGGCAGACCGCACACACTGTACAAGAAGAGACACAGCAACAGACTGAAACCTGCAGAGAAAGAGACGCGGAAATGCTGAAAAAACGCAGGACAGGGAGAGACGCGCAGACAGAGGGAACCCGTGAAAATTCCGCAGACGAAGAGTCTGAAACTCCGCAGAACAAAAGAGAACCGCACAGAGAAAACGCAGAAAGGCAAGAAACAAGAGACATACCGAAACACCTCCGAGGAACAGGCAGGAAAACAGGTTGGAAGCACAACGGATGAAAAGACGGGCGAGTTTAGAAAATACACATATTGAAAACGCAAAAGGGAAAGGGGCCCTTGACGAGGCTAAACACGCAATACATTAAGAGATAGGGAGAAACAAAAAACCTCAAGAGTTACATACTGAAAGAAAGCAGGGTTGGAATTCACAAAAGAACAGAATAATGAATAACGAGGAGCCGGTAAAGACAGGCAAACGGGGACAACTGCTATCGAGGAAATGCGCAACTAAGCTAGAGGGCGAGCCTTCATATCTGAGTGATGACTTTTAACATTTTCTTGCTGAAAAGGTCGACGGCACTCTACCAACATTCATTTGAGCGAATTCCGAAATAAAAAAAAGTGCAAATTCAAGAAGTGTGTTCTGTTAAATATATTCAGTTCAATAGTGGGACGATTATTCGAGGAATTAAGTGCAGTGAGCTACAGAATTGGGGCGAGTGGGGTACTACTCATGGAAGAAAAAAAATTGCACGGCCACCGACTTCCCAAAATAAATTCATGCGGCACCTACAGAGAGTTTGTTAACCTAACCACTGCGCAATGTATTTCCTTGTCTCGTATTTAGAGACTAGATTGAATTATACAGAGACGCCTACTCGGCTGAATAACCGCAAAATGTGATAGTTCTGTGCTCTTTGCCGCGCAGTAGAGGGGAGCATTGACGTCATCACGGGACGTGCTCTTTCCAGTGGCTGGCGGGGCCGGTGTCGGGTCATTCAGTGCCCTTGGAGGGAGTGGCTTAACACGGCTCTGGGCACTGGCCAGTCACGGGAGTCTCAAGCACCAATGACCAAGGTTAACCACGCGCTACTGCCTGCTCCGAAGAGCGGCTCTGGGCACTGGTCAGTCTGAGAGACGCAAGCACCAAAGCCTCGGGTTTGGTGCCTGCTGCGGCTCCGACCTGTCAGCCCTGGTACAGTTCCCGGTTTTATTGACCGGGGATTGTTTTTCAAGTGAATTATTTGGCCGGCGCCTATGCGTTCAGTTTTTGTATTCTATTATTTTGTTTTTGTCAGGTGTTTCATATTTAAGGGTTTCTTATTAACTGTTTTCACAGAGTTTTATTTACGGTTTTACTAACTTTTTTTATTTCAGCTAGCAGCTGGTTGTTTTAACAATCGTGTAATTCCAATTTCCCATCTGAATGCATGTGTATATTTCCTCGGTGGTGTCGCCTCCCCGCATTTCCTGTACTTCATTAGTTTACTGTCACTCTGAGCCATTAACCCACATTTATACCCAGATACATATATATTTGCATTTAACACTTTTGTGCGCGTCTCAGTCCTGCAACCAGTGTTAAATTCGCAAGCCATCTCACCCCACATAGATTAGCGCGAGGGCAGCATTAGAAAAAGGAGCGCCCACCCCGTAAGTTTCCCCGAGTGCACGCGCTCGTCTGCACCCTGGAATAGAACCTTCGATATGTAACGTGGCTGTCAGCATCCCAGGTACACATACCAGCGGTGGCCCTTGCTGTGGCACGAAGATAGTACTGCCAGCGTGTCCCGAATGCCTCGTTGCTTCATGGCGCACTCCTGCTGTCTCTAAACCCCCGATAGATCATATATCGCCAATTCCCAATTTAATGGTCATTCACAGACCTGAGAAGAATTGATGACTCAGTTGGCCCCAACTAGCTGTATATCACCGCAGGTGTCAGCGGCCCCGGGAATGACGTTTGTTAACTGTGTAATTTTCGTTAAATATACATTCTGCTTAACTAGGGGCGTGATAATTACATAGCAGTCGCATCGCTAACCCCGGCGTGACCCAACCAGAGGTTTCTGGCAGCAGCGACTGTGTTCCGTGTACAACGCAATGCCGCCTATTATGTTTGTCTTGTGTGACGTGGCCACAAAACACCGTAAAGTTGTCGCTATTGAAAAGCATTGGGCCGGGGTTATTCGCACAGTTCAATAGATCAACACAGCACGGGCCGAATTATATCCATCTGCTCATACGGACTGCCAGTAATCCCTCGGGTACCGCCTATGAATCGTCAGGTGTTCTCGATAAACTTTTATGACGAGATGGGTGTGTGCAGTTTCACTATTGGACACCGAAGGGCAGCGCTGTAGGCCCATAAACTGCCCCCAGGCCGCGTGCTGGGTCTCAGCTTCCGCAAAGTCTACGAATATAGAGGCCTGTTTCGATCGCCAATCGGATGGCTCTTAGGGTTGCTTAAAGCCGAATAGATTCGTCCTGAACTTTGGTGTGGCCTGTGTTATAAAAGCAGTGTTTGTGTGGCAGGCTTTGAACGGAGCACGCGCAGGCCTCCAGCAGCCTAGCTTCCTGGCACTACTTTCACCAGACACGCAAGCATTAGGTTTAAACGTGCTATTAGGTTTATAACCTGATTTATAGGTTTTGCTGCAAATTTCTGTAGGAAAGCAGTACCGGGGCACGTGTGGGGTCTTCCGAGTATACAGTGGCGCATCCTCAACTCCCCGTCAAACAGAGCATGGGGCTGCCCTGACAGGTCGAAAAGCCACTAACTACTCCGTCCGGGTTTGAGCTAACTTTCCCTTCTAGGGACCGTTTATTGCGTGGGCTGCAGTGTGTTCTTTGTGGCTTAAACTCAAACGCTGACAGATAACCGCCTCCCAAGTCTATACACCAATCCCGTTTCCGGGTCAGTGATTTGCCCAGAATCACAGGAGGTTTTTTTTGGCGTCGTTACCGAGACTCGAACCCAGATGCCCAGGTCCGAGGTCGAGCGCCTTAGCCGTTGGGCCAACTCCTCTCCCCGAGAAGAGTTGTTACACTACCTGGAGTGGCAGTTTTTTCTCTTTTGATTATTCAAAAACACGAGAAATCAAGGACGTAGTAATAGTCTAGTCCATCGAACCCATTACATCTACTTCCGGGTGAAAGCTAACCTGCCCCTGAGAGGGAGACTTAATGCGTACACCCTAAAATGGGGAGTGTTGCTCTCTGGCGTTTACTCTCAGAAACAGGCAATGAGGGATATCTGTCAGGACTAACCAGCCAGACGAGGGACAACCATTTCGGGTTCATACTAACCTGCCCCTAACGCTGGTAGTGAAGGTCAACTGCAGGATCTGTTGACCCAAACTCAGACAACCACTTCCAGGTCAGCGGACCAGGCCTTCCATCCCAGAAGAGTGGTAGTCTAGAAGAAGCACTTTGATGCACCGAGCAAAAAGAAACCATTATATGTTTATCCGTTCCCGTGTACCTCTGTTTAGTTCTTCGAATGAGGAAGGCCGACCAAGATGTAGGCCACACCCTCCCAGGAAGTCGAACTTTCCAGGACTCGCCCAAGACGCTAATTGGCTGATTGGTGTGTCAGCCATTAATCACGGTACTTTCCAGTGAAGAGGCCCTGTAGGTAAATAATGCCAACAACCTTTTTACCTTTTAAGTTCGTGGATTATTAATTGTTTTCATTTTTTTGTTGATGTCGTATATAGTGGTGGTGGTTATACATCGAAATAGGCATGAACAAGCAATTTTATCATGTATTGCTAACTTAAGGACACGTGAAATGGCAAGTTTCAACAATGAAGCCGTATATTTTCGCAGAAACAGAAGTAAGAAACGCCTGGAAAATGCTGAGTCCCAACCAGTGTTTCAGAATGCATCTGCCTCCACCCCACGCATTGTAGGCAAAAGATAAAAAGCCCCCTGCTGTATTGTTTCACTGTGGATAACACCAGGTACTAATGGAAAGAGCGACACAAAACAGATTTTGGTTTGAAAATGTACCTGTTTAGTGACTGGCGGTTTCTTTGAGGCCGCACGCCGCTCGTATCGCTTTTTAGAGCGCCTTAAGTAAGGGGGCAAAGGGACCCGCAGGGACACACGAAGTGTTAAAACATAGGCAGTCAAGTAGTCATCAGTTTAGCAAATGCCTCTCGCTTTCAGGCGCTTTATATTGCATATTCACTTGACAATTAGTGTCGTGCTTTCTACTTTTCCGCCTTTAAGCTTCTCAGATGTTAGAATCATTTTCTTATTAACTTCTTCAATTCCTACTTACTATCTCATGCCTACTGACGGTGTACCTCCCGCTGTCTTTGTGGAGTTGTATTACACAATTTGTGTCTGACCCCTGTCTTTTTAGTTTGTTTTATTTTTTCACTCGGACACTCGGGTGTTTATTATTGCGATGCACGGATGCCCCCCTGAAACGTTTTGGCTTTTGCGCGTCATTAATTCATCCCTGTCTTTGGACGGACGGATTATTTCCCCTTCTCTCGATGACTGCAGCGCTTTCTGCGTGTGTTTTTACCGTACGCTCCCTCCGCTTGATTGGTTGCTGGCGGGTGCTTCGGCTCTCTCGGTGAAGTCAAACTATACGCAGGCATCTAGGTGCCTGGAGGCAGTGCTAGTGCTTAGAAGCATGCCTGGCTACTAATACAACGAGGCGGAATCAGCAAGCACGCTCTTCCCAAAAAGAGTGTGTGTGTGTTGTTGGGGGGGAAGGGGCACTTAATAAAGAGTCACCCAAGCAGCGGCAGCAGCCAAAAATGTTGCTCTGTTGGTGACATGGAGGGAGATGGACGGAGTGACCATATCTACAGAAATATGGCTCTCCCCTCGCCTCTCCCTAGCGCCTGCAGAATTTTGCCGCCCAACACCACCACACACCTTTGCACCAAGGTGCAAGGGTGTGTGCCAGAGCCTAGCATCTCTTTAGTACTGGAAGGGTTACCTTCCAGTGCAAAATACTACGCCTAGACAACTTCTAAAACTTTTCCAACTTTGCATGTGTGCTGTGCAGTGCAGCCCACATGCAAAGTCAGAAAAGAAACGAGAAATGAAAACATTTCTATGTTTAACGCCTGTATTTCCAAAGGTTTTATATTTGTACACAAATTCTTGTCTCGCATGTTTCGGTAGATAGTGTTTTGCCTAAAAAAGTGTGGGTGATTGCATAGGCACTCCCATATAATGCCCACTTGATGCTATCTTGGTTACTTTTCCAGAAAGTAAATACTTTTTTTTTTATTCTGCGGTCTGCCTCACTTTTATGATATAAACACAGTGCAAAATGGAGGTAAATCATCCCCTACGTTTGTTTCTACTTAATGCATCGCTCTTCCGACAGCCTGGGGTAAAGAAAGGAAAACCTGCAAAAACACTGATGTACCCTGGAATTTGGGAGACTCTGGATTGCAAACATACAGCATTTCAAATCTTTTATTTTTATTTTTATAAATGCAATGAAAAGTGTCGTTTCTCCCTCTCAGTGGGATGGACAGACTATTGATGGGGCGCGAGACGGACTGTGTATCCAGACGAAGACGGAAGCAAGGACAGAGACAACCAGGGAGAGCAGAATTAACATAACCCAGGAGGCCCTTTTCATGTAAAACGGGGGCAGACGCAGCCATGTTTGTTCTGCTCATAAACTGGATCATGAGCTCAACCGAAAAAAAGAAACTACTTTACGAAAAATGTATCCGCAACAAGATGACAGGACTCCGGGCGCCTACCAATGTTGCTGGAAACTCCGTATATTTTATGTCGTGGACTGAGCTCAGCGTAGATCAGGCGCAGTGCGTGTTGCGCCCAGCAAAAGTTACAGTACAGATGCGGCGCAGGTCGCGGTAGGTAGGGTCTGCATTGCGCTCAGAGTGGATCAGGCGCAGTGCGCGTTGCACCCAGCATAGGTTACAGTACAGATGCGGCGCAGGCCACTGTGGATCAGGCGCAATGTGCGTTGCGCCTGATCCACAGTGGCCTGTCCTTAATGAAGTATAGATTGGCTGGGTAAATACTGGTAGTATGCATTAGGCTCGGTGCCCCTACTGCCAGCTTTAGACTGTGAAGAGCGTCCTTTGTGAGCACGGGTCGTGCAGGAGTAACAGCCACCTTCCGTGCATTAGTGTTCCTGTTCTCGGAAGTAATGACAGCAGATGTAAACAATAGTGCTTACATCATGCAGCAGCTGGATGTGATCAGGGGTTATCGTGTTCAACTTGGACGCTGCACGCCGCCCGTAGTTAGAAAGCAGGGACGGCTGCGGAAGAACGGTAGGTGTGAGTAAGATGATGAAGAGGCCGGTCGAGGCACATGCCCACAGCGCCCCCTAGCAGGTGTCCGAAGGTCGCGGGCCTGGCATTCTGCTACTTGCAACCTGCCTTCCTGGTGCCCCTGCCAATGGAGATAGACAGACATCTGAACACCTCACGCGAGGCGCGGAAGCATCGGTGGAAGTAGTCCAGGGGTGGCGGGGTGGACTAGGGCCAGGATAAAATGTCATGCTCCACAGTGTGGACACACGTGCCTTCATCCTAAGCGCTGGGGCACAATGTCTGTATTGTTCAATTCAAGATGGAGCCACACACGAACACACAGAAAACGCCACAGAGCCTCACAGGACATGACATTGTTGGTTAATACTTTTGATGTGTTATTAATAAGTGCAGAATCGGAAACAGCATGGAATCCAACGTTTCCTCGATAATCCTTCTTGGAAAAAATGAGTTTTGAGAGTGAAAGGGGATCTAAGAAACAGACACTAGAGCTGCACTGTTTGAAAATCAGAGGCGATAAACAAGCATAGACAGCACAACCAAGATGTGAGGGGCGTTAGACTGGGCCTTCTGACTTCAGGCAGGGTCATAGGGCCAGGCAGGAAAGGCAACAAAAAGGACATCAGAACGGGCCCGGATAGACTAAACATGGCCCCAGCTAGTGCACTGGCGTAGAGGACATTACACAGAGGCCACCATAACAAGTGAAAGCCACCAGACAGAGAAAGAAACTCTAGGCAGGGGTGGGGGAGCAGGAAGGGCAAAGGCCATCAAGTACGGCAGGGGGTAGATGCCAACGTCAGACAGGAGACTGGGAACCAGGAAGACACAGGCCGGTGCCACACAGGAGACAAGGTACCAGACAAGGCCACGATAGCAGATGGGCAAAGGCGCACCAGGCCGGTGCCACGCAGGAGATAAGGTACCAGACATGGCCACGACAGCAGATGGGTAAAGGAGCACCCGGCTGGTGCCAGACAGAGGACAGGGTGACAAGACACAAGGGTAGCTGGTGGGTAAACGAGCACCAGGTTCGTGCCACGCCGCAGACAGAAAACCAGACAGGGACAATTGCATCAGAGAGGGGAGAGGCCAACAGACAGAGGGCGGGACCCCAGCAAGGGACATGGCATCAGTCAACCAGGCAAGGGAAGAGGCTCCAGGGGACAAGATATCACACGGGGCATCGACGAGACATGTAATCTTACAGGGCATCGGGAGTGGGCCATGGTATCACACATAGGAAAACATCATACAAGCCATTGCAGAGGGGCCGGGGCATCAGACAGGAAACTAGACTACAGCCAGGGCTACTGAAATTATGTGCCAGGAGAGAGTCAAATTATGCAGCAGGATCGAGTCAATTATGCGACAAAAAAGGTGAGATTATGCTGGCATGTTGTGGCACATTTTGTAATAGTAATACTTCACTATTTCGTGATTTTTAACATTGGTAACACTGTCTGGGCATTGGCTGCACCCCATTAGTAACAGTTTAATACCCAAATATAGTAATAAGCAACAGGATATGAACAAAGCAACTTTGCAAAGGACCTTCTACTGTGCAGCAAAATGTCACTGCATTTTAGTAACTTTTAAACCATCTGAGGTAGAAACAAAATCTTTTTGGGACACCATCTGTACCATATGCTGCAGAGTGGAATGTGTTGCAAATACAGCAAATCTGTGGTTATGCGAAATTCGCCGTCAGCAGCCCAATCACATCATTTAGTGGCCCTGACCATAGCAAAACATCAGCGAGACTAGACTGGTCGATAGGGCAACCAGGCAGTGCCTGAAGGGCTGGTCAGACAGGACAGTGTGTCAGGAGTTTTTAGGGGACTGATTTATGGCCTGGTCAACCGTTTGTTCTGTTTATTTCTCTGATATTATATAATTATTGCCCGGAGCAAACTCAAGAGTATGCAGTCTTCCAAAACATTTATACAGCCTGTCTTTACAGGTTTAGAACTGCTTTGATTTGCAAATGGGGACCACATTTTTTTAGCTATCTGATACCTAATGGCGGCCTCTTTTTTATGTTGCTGTTGAGGTCTATTTTCTGTTTAAGTCTGATCCTGAGCACAAGGCAGGAGCCAGGGCATTAACTTTTGTATTCATCCAGGGAATCCCGCTAAGGAATGAGGCCAGCCAGACACCAGGGAATCAAACAGGTGACGAGACATTAGACATGTGATTGAGCATGGAGATCACAGGGCGTCACACAGGGCATCAGAGAGGGACCAGGGAACATTCACTGGTACCAGAGAGGAGCTAGGGAGTCTAACAAGGAGACGGCTGTGCCAGGGCATCAAACAGACGGCTAGGGCACTCGACCTCGGACCTAGGGAACTGGGTTCGAGTCTCGGTAATGACGCTAAACCTCATGTGATTCTGGGCAAATCACTTAATCTCCCCGTGCCTAACAAAAATGAATCTGTCCTCATGTAACCTAAGTGATGCTATGTAAAGCGCTCTGATACCCGATTCGGGTCAAGTTCGCGCTATATAAAAATTAAAAATAAAAAATAAAAAAAAGGTGACTCAGAGATGGAGCAGGGAACAAGACAAGAGACCAGGGCATTGCTAGGACAGTAGAGGGTGGCAGGACATCAAACAGAGGACCAGACTGAGACTGAGAGATGGGCCAGGAAACAAGACAGTGGACCAGGGCATGCCAGGACAGTAGAGGGTGGCAGGGCACCAGAGTGCCCCAAGGCGCTCGAGTCAAGTACTTACTCATACCTCTCCTTGGCCTCGGCCGCGCGGTCCCGCTGCCGCCGGTTCTTGAACCAGTTGCTGACCTGGGTGGTGGTGAGGCCCGTGGCCTCGGCCAGCTCCCGCTTCTCCCGCGGGGACGGGTAGGGGTTGTGCGCGTACCACTCCCGCAGCACGCTGCGCGACTTCTCCTTGAAGCAGTAGCTGGTCTCCTCGCCGTCCCAGATGGAGCGCGGCAGCGGGAACTTCCTGCGCACCCGGTACTTGCCGACGGCGCCCAGCGGCCGGCCGCGCAGCTTCTCGGCCTCCACGTAGTGCGCCCGCAGCCAGAGCTGCTGCAGCTTGGGGTGGTTGTGCGGCGAGAACTGGTGCGCCTCCAGGATCTTGTAGAGCTCGCGGAAGTTGCCGCGGTGGAAGGCCACCACCGCCTTGGCCTTCAGCACCGACTCGTTCTTGTGCAGGTGCTCGCAGGCCGGCAGCGACCACAGGAAGCGGCCCAGCCGCTCGATGTTCCCGCCCTGCTGCAGCACCTCGCACACGCAGGCCACCTGCTCCTGGGTGAAGCCGAAGGTGGGCAGCATGGACATGGCGCCCCCTGCCTCGCGGGCACGGAGGAGCAGCGCTGGGGGGCACGGGGACGTCCCCCTACTCGTCCAGTGCTCCTTCTACGGGTGGTGCGGGGGTCCCACCTGCAGGAGGGTGAGGACGTACAGCAGCCCCTCGCTGGCCTCTCCTTTGCTACAGTAAACCTGTGCTCTGCAGTGATTGCTGATTACCAGCGGACTTGCCCAGGTGGTCCGTGGGTGCAAGTTTAAGGGTCCCCCTGTCGTTCACAGCCACAATAGCTGTCATAAATCCATGCAGAAAAAAATCCTTAAAAAATGCACTGCTCTCCCCTTTATCTTCAAAATGCAGTTCCTGCAACAAACTTACAAAATCAGAAAACAAACCAATCCCTTCGCCAGGAAAATGTGAAAACTTTTGTGAAGTTCTTGCGCAGGACCTTGACTTTGGGTGTCTATTGTCTCGGCTCCGCAGCGGCGCTGGGAGCGCGCCCCACCCTTTAACTTGAAGCCTCTCTGCAGGCAGCAGCGTGGGGCTGACGGTGATGGAGTGCCGCGCTCTGCTCGCTCTCTCGGGCTGCCCCGGCAGCTTTTTCATAATATTATTCTAAGCGGCCATGAGAAGGGCCCGGGCGCGCGCTGATTGGTGCGACACCTGACCCCGGGGCGGGCGGGAGGCGGCGGTGGGAGCCGGGGATGGGGTTGCCGCGGAGACGCTGTCAGTCAAGGGAACCCGATCCGGGAGTGGGCGGGACCCCTCCTCCCAGGGTTGACAGCTCCCTGGACTCGCAGCGAAGCCAGGAAACCTGAGCTGTGACCGGCGGCCAGCCGGAGGGGAGAGCAGGGGGCGCTGCGCCTGCTGAGGCTGAAGGGGGCGCTGTGGTAACGGGTAATGCACTGTCCCGGAGCTCAAGCCAGACCTCTCACTGGCCGGGCTGCGCTGCAGAAAGCCCCAGGGACGAGGGCAGAACTTTCTCCACACGCTGATTGATGTCACTCAAACATCTGCCAGTCTTCGCGCCTCAGTCTTTCACTGTCCAGTGCAGATGTAGGGATATGGCTGTTACTGTACCCTTCCAGTAAAGGCAACTTCTAAGACAACTGTGCAATTGTATGCAAGTGTGCATGTCTCGTAAATACAACACCGTCCAGGTGGACTTTTTTTTGTTGCTGATAGCTATTAAAAAACGCAGATGCTTTTATTGCAATCTTGCTTTCTTAGGAAGCGCTGGAATGCGGTTGAACAAAGTTCGCACTAATATAATCGAAAATAAATAAATCATGAAGATGACGGTAATAATTGAAGCTTTTATTAGTAATAATAAACACTGAATATACTAATTATAATAATTAAAATATACATAGCAGTAGCAATTAGATCAGCAACAAAACAATAATGATAACAAATAACGTTTAATGATAATAATGACTAATAATAATAGTATTAACAATAAGAGTAACATAATAATAGTAAATATGATACGTGCAAGCCTTTAATATTAAGAAACATATACATGCATTCCTCCATACTATCCACGTGCAAGGTGAAAGATAAATGCTTTAGCCCCAAATGTTTTATTGCCCAACTTTTTAAAAATGACTTCTGAACGTGATCCTCCGCTCGGTAATTAAGGATCTCGGTTATTGCGATTTAAAGTTTGCGCGCTGGTGGCCCCGACGCTCTGCTCGGGAGCCCTCACTCTCGTGCTTTAGTGATGGTGTGTGTCTGGTAGCCCGCCCTTGCCCTCTGTGCCTGTGCTTTCTCTCAGGGTGCTTCGAGAGCGGAGCCGGATCCGGTGTCGTGAAATCGATCCGAGCGCGTGGCTCCGGGGGCTGCGCTGCTGCGCGCGGCGCGGGTGCCTCTGCGCGGCCCCTGCAGGATGCAGCAGATGTCCCGAGAGGCGGCGGTGGCCGCGTGAGCGCGGGCCTCGCGCTGCTCTCAGCATCACATCCGGACCAGGGGTGCTCCGAGGGGGCCAGGAGCGCCGCGCGCGCTCGGACTGTCCGGTCTGTCGGATGGAGCCGAGTGCAGGGGAGGAGGCAGGACGGCTGGGAGCAGGCTGAGGCTGTGAGAGGCGAAGGGAAGGTGCTGCAGCGCGAGGGGTGATGGGACAAGGGGGACTATGAGAGGTGCAGGGAAGGTAAGGGTGCTGCACCCGAGGGAGTGGGGGGGGGGGGGGTTGAAGGGGTATGTGAAAAGCGCACAGAATGCTGATGTACCCCGAGGGTGTGGGTGGTCTAAGGGGCGCAGGAAAGGGTCTTGCACCTCACAGTAGTGATGGGACGAATGGGTCTGTGAGAGGCGCACGGAAGGACGCTGCACCCCGAGGGAGTGATGGGACGAATGGGAACATGAGTGAGGCCTGGCCTAGTGCTGCGCCCTGGGGGCTGCAAGCAGACAACGGAGTCACGGGCGCCCGCAGGAAGGGTGTGCAACTTGCAAGGGTAGGCATGTGTGTTTTGCAGCACTGCAGTCCCCTCACCCGAGCCAGGCCCGACGGCTTCGACCCCAACCCTGCAGAAGTGCACGCCGCACGGAGTCTTCGGAGTGATACCCGCAGCGCCTCGGACCAGAGCACAAGTGCACAGAGAGCCCGTGAGAGCTCCACAGGGGCCGAGGAGCAGCGGGCGCGCCTCAGGCGGCGCCGGGAGCTGAGATCCAGCTAGGCGCTAGGGGCTCTGTCCAGGAAACCTGCACCGTTCATTTCTTCAAGTTTACTTCAAGAGCGGAAATCCTCGCCATGTGGCTTAGTTCTGAACTCGACGGGTGTATGCGCGTGTTTTTCAATGCATTTACCTCTGTTGCAAGGTCTGTAGATGTGTAAGATACAAAAATCGCACTATTACACAATTTAGTAGAAGCGAGGGTGCACGTGTTCAGCACGCACCGATCACCCGTCTAGGCATTTTTAAACTCGCTGCTTAGCATCTAGAGTGTCGTCCACGCAAAACTAAAACCCCGGCGGATTGTCAGTTGCATGGTTGTATCTATGGGGTGTTATAATACAATTTCCACTTGCTAGCCATAGCGCACGAGGCACCTTATTTGTCATGCACAAAACCCCATGTGTCACGGTTTGATGAGCAGTGCATGTGCACGCGAGCTGCAGGTTGTACCGTACCTGAGAAGACCGGGTGTTGCATCCTACAGCTCAGTGGCTTCTGGCTGCTATTTTCACAAGTGTGTGCCACGTCTGTTTCCACAACACACGCGTCTCCGAGCGCTGATCACCAGTTCTATATAAACGCTTATTTTCCAAAATACGGCTAGCTTAACAGGTGGTACAGGCTGCGTGTGAACTTCACATGTGTCCCAGTTGTGCTCTGTGTCATTAGAATGCATTTGTCTTATCGCATTTTTTTAACGGAGTTTATGCACTGTTTGAAGCTTATATTCTGTGCTGTTGGTACGAGCTTCTGTTTCGCATTATGAGACACACTTTGTATTTTCTGTTTCATTATGATTATTTCCTTTGTGTTCGTGCATTAAACGTAACTAATGTTTTGGACGAACGAGTGGCCGGTGTTACTGAAAGTCTTGTAGACGACAAATGCTTCCCTGTGGTTTTTTTTTGTGTGTGCATGATTTTAGTATTTTATTACTGGAAGGTTGGTGTTTGATATATGCCTTATAATGTGCTAGTCTCCTATGATATTGCAAGAAGTCTGTGCCTTATGTCATTCGAGGACGTTTAGGTGGTGTATTACTGGGATGAGTTTCTGCCCCTCGCTATAGGAGGTACGTATGTTTTACATTACTGAAATGAATTGATATCACTATATATTGCAAAACGTATGTGTCCTTTTCTATCGAAAGTGGTTTGTGTGTTATTTGGAGGCGATTGGGATCCTTTCTGGTAGGAAGGAGTTTGTGTCCTTATATTTTCGACAAGAGTTTGTGCCCCTGTGTTATTTAAAGGAATGTGCGCGCCTCTATTTTTGAAAGAGATTCGTTTCTTGTTTTTTTTTAGACTGCGACTGCGCCCCGTACTTTGTACAAAGTTCGTGTCCTGTGTAACTAGGAATTTCAGTCTTGTGCTACTAATGTGTTTTCCCTTTACTATTGAAAACCTTTTTTGCCCTGTATTGCTGGAGCGAGTTTGTAACATTGTGTTTTTGTGATAGGTGTGCGTCATTGTTAGGGGTTTGTGTTCTGAGTTAATGTATTCCATTTTCTTCGTACGTTTTGTGAATGTTCTAAACGTTTTGGGGACTTTTTTTTAGAATTTCTGCTCTTGTGTTAAAACCCGAAGTCTGCGCTTTAGTACTGAATGAAAGAATGCCCATGTTCATTAGAAAGAGATTGTTTCCTGTGTTTTGAGTGAGTTCGCTTCTATATCATTAGTATCATATATCACCATATTTTATTTAGCCTCCGAGTTGGTGGTAAGAGTTGCGTTCTGTGCTTCGAAAGAGTATGTTTCAGAGTCATAGAATTATTTTTTTTCTTGTACTATTCCAATAGGTTTGTGTGCCTCCATTATTGGATTTTGTTTATCGTCTGTATTAGAAAATTGAATTGGTCTCGCTGCATTTTTGGGCAGTAGTTTATGTACGATATTTGTGGAATACATATTCCTTTATTACTGGAAGGAGCTTGTGCACCATATTCGTGGAATGAGTGTTTCCTTTACTATTGAAAGGAACTTGTGTACGATATTTGTGGGATGAGTATTCCCTTTATTAATAGAAGGAGTCTGTGCACTATTATTAGAAGGACCTTTTGCGCTCTTTTCGTGGAATGAGTTTCCTTTATTATTGGAAAGAACATGTGCACTCTTTTTGTGGAATGTGTGTTTCCTGTATTATTGGAAGGAGTTTGAGAACTATATTTATGGAATTAGTATTTCCTGTATTACTGGAAGGAGCTTGTGTACTATAATTTTTGAATGAGACATTCCTTTATTATTGGAAGGAGCCTGTGTACTGTATTTGTGAAATGAGTGTTTCCTGTATTATTGGAAGGAGCTTGTGCACTATGTTTTTGGAATCAGTGCTTCCTTTACTATTGGAAGGGGCATGTGCACTAAATTTGTGGAATGAGTGCTTCCTTTATTATTTGAAGGAGTTAGTGTACTATAATTGTTGAATTAATGTTTCCTGAATGAGTATATCCTGTACTATTGGAAGGAGCGTGTGTAATACATTTGCGGAATTAGTGTTTCCTGTAATATTGGATGGAGCTATTGCACTGAAGTGTGTAATGAGTGTTTCCTGGATGAGTGTTTCCTGTATTATTAAAGGGGCTTGTGCACTGTATTTGTGGAATGAGTGCTTCCTTTAATATTGGAAGGAGCTTGAGTATTATGCCTGTGGAATGAGTGTTTCCTGAATAAGTATCTCCTGTATTGTTGGAAGGAGCTTGTGTGCTGTATTTGTGGAATGAGTATCTCCTGTATTTTTGGAAGGCGCTTGTGTCACTGCGCAGTTGTTTTGGTTTTACAGTCGTGTGCAGTAGCATACTGCGTCTGTCCTTCATTAATAGCAGGCGTTTGTGGTAAGTGTTTGTGAAATTAGTTAGTTTCCTCTCTCAGAGAAAAGAATTTGTATCCCTGCGATATTGTTGAAACTTTAGCTCCTTGGGTCACGTGAAGGATCTTGCCCCCCTAGAATATCTCCAGGCGTGCCTGTGCTGAGCTGGTACCCTTGTCTTACCCAGGGAGCTCTCGCCCCCGTGTTATTGAAAGGAGCCGGATTCCCCGTACTCTCGGAAGGAGCCGGTGACCTTGTGTTACCAGAGGAACCCAGGACCTGGGGTGTTGCACGGCCTGGGGTACTGCAGGGCCTGGGGTATTGCAGGGCCTGGGGTATTGCAGGGCCTGGGGTATTCCCAGAGGATTGTGTTTGCGTCCCTTTTATATACGAGGGAGATTTGCCGCCGTTATTGAAAGGAGATTGTGCCCCTGTATGACAGGGCTCAGCCCCTTGTGGCATTGCCAGGGACTGTGTCCCTATATTATAGGAGGGAGTTTCTGCTCATATGAAGTAAACACGCGCTTTAAAACCACCTAACATTTTATTGAAAAGAGATTGCGCCCCTCCGTTCCCTGAAACACGCAATGCCCCCTGTGTTGTTGAAAGCCGCACGAGCCTCTGTACTCCCGGAGGGAGCTCGTGCCACCTCTGTAATGGGAAGGAGCTCGCGCTCTTGTGTTGTGGAAAGGAGATTGTGCCTCTGACCATCCGAAAGAAGGCCCTGTCCCCTCTATTATCGGAAGGAACTTGTGCCCCTGTGCTGTTGAAAGGCCTGGATGGAGCGTGCCCAACTCACCCCACCCCCTCTATTATAGGAAGGAGCTCGCGCCCCTGTGTTGTTGAAAAGGCCCGATGCTTCTGTATTTCCTGAAGGAGCTCGCGCTCCTGTGTTGCTGAAAGGAGCTCGTGCTCCGGTACTTTCGGAAGATACTCGCGCCCCTTATATTATCAGAATGATATAGCGCCTCTGCGTTGTTGAAAGGAGATTGCGCTTCTGTACTTTCGGAAGGAGTCCGTGTCCCCTCCATTATCAGAAGCCCCCCCCCGACCCTGTGTTGCTGAACTGAGCAGGTTTCTTCTGTACTTATGGAAGAAGCCCACGCCCCCTCTATTAAATGAAGGAGCTCGTGCCCCTGTGTTGATGAAAGGAGCTCGCGTCCCTGTGTTGAGGAAAGGAGCTCGTGCCGATGTGTTGCTGAAAGGAGCTCGTGCCCCTGTGTTGCTGAAAGGAGCTCCTGCCGATGTGTTGCTGAAAGGAGCTCGTGCATCCATGCTGCTGAAAGGAGCTCGTGCCCATGTGTTACTGAAAGGAGCTTGTGCCCCTGTGTTGCTGAAAGGAGCTTGTGCCCCTGTGTTGCTGAAAGGAGCTCGAGCCCCTGTCTTGCTGAAAGGAGCTCGCGTCCCTGTGTTGAGGAAAGGAGCTCGTGCCAATGTGTTGCTGAAAGGAGCTCATGCCGATGTGTTGCTGAAAGGAGCTCGTGCCCCTGGGTTGCTGAAAGGAGCTCGTGCCCCTATGCTGCTGAAAGGAGCTTGTGCCCCTGTCTTGCTGAAAGGAGCTCGTGCCGATGTGTTGCTGAAAGGAGCTCGTGCATCTATGCTGCTGAAAGGAGCTCGTGCCCATGTGTTACTGAAAGGAGCTCGTGCCCCTGTGTTGCTCAAAGGAGCTCGTGCCCCTGTGTTGCTGAAAGGAGCTCGTGCCCCTGTGTTGCTGAAAGGAGCTCGTGCCCCTGTGTTGCTGAAAGGAGCTCGTGCACATGTGTTACTGAAAGGCGTTCGTGCCCCTGTGTTGCTGAAAGGAGCTCGTGCCCCTGTGTTGCTGAAAGGAGCTCGTGCCCCTGTATTGCTGAAAGGAGCTCGTGCCCATGTGTTACTGAAAGGCGCTCGTGCCCCTGTGTTGCTGAAAGGAGCTTGTGTCCCTGTGTTGCTGAAAGGAGCTTGTGCCTCTATGCTGCTGAAAGGAGTTTGCACCATTGTGTTGCTGAAATGAGCTCATGCCCCTGTGTTGCTGAAATGAGCTCATGCCCCTGTGTTGCTGAAAGGAACTCGTGCATCTATGCTGCTGAAAGGAGCTCGTGCCCATGTGTTGCTGAAAGGAGTTCGTGCATCTATGCTGCTGAAAGGAGCTCGTGCGGTGCCCATGTGCTGCTGAAAAGAGCTTGTGCCCCTGTGTTGCTGAAAGGAGCTCGTGCCCTTGTGTTGCTGAAAGGCGCTCGTGCCCTTGTGTTGCTGAAAGGAGTTCGTGCATCTATGCTGCTGAAAGGAGCTCGTGCCCCCGTGTTGCTGAAAAGAGCTCGTGCCCCTGTGTTGCTGAAAGGAGCTCGTGCCGCTGTATCATTAGAAGGTTCACGCCCGTTTGCTGATCTACTTGAATAGTGTGAAGCTCGTGCAGGGATTTTGGCTCGCAAGAGCTCAGGTTTTCTTCGTAGGCCGGAAGCAGGATGTGAAAACAACTGCCAAGCGCGAGCAGAGCATCGGCAAGCGCGCACTTAGGGCCCGGCCCCCCGGCCCCCGCCACCTACTTGATCTAGATAGGGGCGGCCGGTCTGCCCCAATGGGCGACCGGCCGCTTATCACTTCCGGGGCAGGAGGACGCACTTCCGGTGCGACTGAGGGCGGAGCCTGGTGACCTATTTAGGTGCTTGGGGCAGGGACCCCGGCCTCTCCTTCCTCTATCGCACCGGATCGTGGCGGCCTCCCAGAAGCGTCCTCCCCTCCTACAGCCCCTTATGATAGTTTTAAACTTAGTTTTAAATTTCCTCGTATCCCCTCGTCCGGAGTTGGAGGTTCATCGGGTTGTGATTCACCCCAGCCAAGCGCGTGGCGAGAGGCGACGAGGAGGAGAGGCGCGTCAAGTTGCAGCCGTCCATCTCGCCAGGTAGGGAGTCGGGGGTGCCGGGGGGCCTTGTGTGCAGCCGCGGATTGCGGGAAGGGTATCCGGGGCGGGCGACGGTACGAAGTCTGCTCCTGTGGTCTGCGGCTGCCGGCAGGGCTCCTGGGCCTACGGGCTCCTTCCTGGTCGACGTGGGCGGGCTGAGGGGGGCGGGAAGGCCCTGTACAGGCAAAGGGTGATCGCAGTCAGATGGGCTTCGGCGTTTCCCGCCCTAAAGCGTAGGCTGCATCTTTAAATGTCCAGTCATCCGGGAGGGGAGACCAGGGTTCAAGCCTTGGGATGGCGGGCGTGGCTTTCAGGCGAGTCCACATGCCTCTTGTGTGTATAAAAGGCCAGAGAAAGATCAGTTAAGCGGAAGAAGAGAGAAGCTCCTGGTCACAGGGACAGCACGGGTGTTGCGCTTGTGAAAGTCGGGGATGCAAAGGCCTCTATCCAGCATCACAACGGATGTTCCTCAGTAGATTGGGGAAGACGGCACTTGTGCCCAGCCTCGACGACGCTCGCGATAGTTTTTGGGTTAATGAATGAGTCACGGAATTTGAGCTTCAACTAGTTTGAGCGTCCATGTGTGTTACTATGCAATCGCGCCGAAGGGCGCAGGGGTCGCTTGAGTGAGCCGTCTATCATGGTGGTTAGATGGCGGGAAGACAGTGTATTCCGCGGGTGCGTGGGCGGCACTTGTGCCCAGCCTCGACGACGCTCACGATGGTTTAATTTTGGGTTAATGAATGAGTCACGGAATTTGAGCTTCAACTAGTTCGAGCATCCATGTGTGTTACTATGCAATCGCGCCGAAGGGCGCAGCGGTCACTTGAGTGAGCCGTCCATCATGGTGGTTAGATGGCGGGGAGACAGTGTATACCGCGGGTGCGGGGGCGTGGCCTAAACGGGCCGGGTTTTCATGTTCAAAATGAGAAAATACCGGATATTCTTATCGGAATCGCTTCACATCCTAGAATTTGTGGGTTTTTCCTAATCATTTCTTTATTTAGACTGTAATTATTTCTGTACTAACAATTAGCGAGGGATTGTGATGAGCGAGATATTTTCAGATCTCGGCGGCAGGCACTCAACCTACTAATGCTGGGTCCCATCGCGGATAAAATATAGCACCGTGTGCGAGTTACTTCATAGGCTAGTGAGCGCAAGGTCCTTTCAAGGCAGTGATTATTATTTCTGTGTTAAGACGTGTGGGAGAGTAACCAGGGCTGCGGGTCCCTTCTTCCCCTGTAGCGCTTGTGATATCAGTACAAAGCCCACACACCGTTGTGTGCGGATTGTGTTGCCACAGCACACAGCTTGCTGGGGACTATGTGTACTCCCTTCCATCCCTCCTCCCCCGTCTGTCGGTGTCCGATCTGGCACTACCTGGTCCACGGGTGGTTGCAGCAGCAAGTAGGTAGGGAAGAGGTGCTTCATTTCTGCGTGTTCAAAACGAGCCAAGTTACAACAAAGCCATATTCTAGGCACTGATGCAGAGACCTGATAGGGCGTAGTGCAAGATTCGTTCCTATAAATAGTACGAATGTAACATCAAGCTGTCACTGTCACCCATTGTTATCCCAGGAGGTTCCGCACAGCAATTTTAGCGATAAGGGCCATAATATAACAGTTGGAGAGTTGTGCGTGGCAAAATTTGGCAAATTTGAGACTTCGTACTGTGGTATCCCACAGACGTAGCAGGATGACTCAGTGAAAAGAGCTAGTGACATGGTATGCTGCGAGGGGCCGATAAAGGGTCTGCTTTTCTGCTATGCTGACTCAGCCTTTTAGACATTAAAGGTTGATAAACTTAATACTAAGATTTACCCAATGGTAATAGTGGATATCTATAGTGCGTAGAAACGACATTAATGCATTCTGTAGCGGTATTTCGAAACAGTTGGGTATCAGACAGGAAACGGAGGCCTTTTACACATGGGTTATCAAGTGAAAGTATAATAATGGCCTTAATCTATGTCGTGAAACTCGTTACTCCGAGGGCTTTTTTGGGATTGAAAGATCGACAATTGTAGTTGAAAAAGGGAAAAATGGAAACGGAGACGCACACTTTGGTTACATATGGAGTCTATGACATTGCCCATGAGTCTTAAAGACAAATATGTAAGTTCTTTAATTGTTCATTATCAATTGTTTTGAAGGTAGTTACGAAGTATGTAGGGAATTTTAACCCTCAGCTGCTAACATAGGCCACATATAAAGTTATCCCTGGTATAGGATGTAAAGTGCGAGCATGACCTAGAATATGAGTGATGTATTTAGGAACTCAGTATCGTGCCTGACACGTCATAATGTTCGGTGTATGTCTTGAGAAATGTTGCATCCTTATTGCTGTGCCATAAGAACACGAATGGATCAGCCCAACAGGGTCCCAGGATAATGCTTCAAAAAAGGGTACTGGGCAATGAAGCATCACACTATGGTCCAAGAAATCGATATGCTGTTTGATTAGTGTGGCAACAAATACGAAAGACTCACTTTTATTACAGGAGGAAAAGGTGTCATAATTTACTGCGTTACTTTTCTTTAGTGGGGAACTGAAATGTTTTCATCCAGGGGGTGAATGCAAAAATGTCCGGTATTGGCAATCATTCTAAACTATGCTTCGTGAAAGATGTCCTCGGAGGAGTGGCTCTCGGAGGTGTAAATGTTACAAGGAAAAGGCTGACGAGTTTTATCTCTTCGAAAATTGTGGTTTTAGCAATGTAATGGACCCCCACTGAATTACTGTGCTTTGGTGTCTGCTCCTAGTAAAATTTCGGTAATCAAACCTGGATGTAAGTAAGGGCCATTGTTAGTCACATCTTGCTCCCGATGGCTGGGTTTGGCTGGTAAGTGCATATGGTGGGCCGATCCACAATATGACCGGAGAGGAACTTAATGGGAGCAGACTATCGTGGGGGGGCAAGTCTTTACTGGTTCTCAATGGGTATTTATTAATGAACAAAGGGATTAGTAGGGGCAGAACGTGCAGGATTTGAAGTTTGGCTCTGTGTGATCTAAATAGGGCAGGAGTGCTCCATTACCATCGAGTTAAGAGGTTTATTGCTAGTACGGGAGACTAAGGAGGATAGCGCCTTGGGGGTACCTTGCGTAGTAGTCTCAGGGGTTCATAGGCTATCATATACATACGGTTCACGGTACTGCTAATTCCGGAGTGGAAACCATATGATAAGCTGCGTTTTAATTCACTCCACCCCCCCCCCCCCCCCCCCCCATGTCAATTATCATCCTGGAAGGTAGGCCAGATTCAGAGAGATAAAGAGGGAGCTAGATTTCACTGGTCTGGTCGCCTTGTCTGCTAACTCAGGACCCCGCCTTCAATTGGCATATAGTTCCCATATATCCTAGGTGGGTCCGTCAAGTTGGGATACTAACAGCGCCCAGCATATGAGAATTTTTGTTCAGCCGAAGAAAGTTAGAAGCAACCTGTTCAGGGCTCAGTGGCCTCACTGGCCTCACTGGCCTCACTTTATGAACCAGGGGATATTCCGCTCAAGGAAGGTCTGATAAATTCTAATGCACTTAGTTAAAGACCCCGGAAGAAGCCGCTCCCCCACTTGTGTTGGACGAGGTCAATTGTCTATACTTGTATTTAATTTTCTGAGACATCAGTGTTCACACATAAAACAGATAGATATGTTTGTAGCAATTGTTAAAGACATAGTGGCGTTTTCCTGTGTTGTAATGTGAATGATACCAACAAAGCCGCTATTTGCTTCTTATTTTGTTAAATATAAAGTTTTGTGTACGTTTGCATGGATGTGTAGTTGGTAATCATTGAATACATCGCACCGAAACAGGGGCGTTTCTAAAGGTCTATGTGTGAACAAATTGCTTATGAAATGTACGTAGGATGAATGTGCTGATCCGATCTTGACATGCATGCTATCCATTGATGAACGAGGACGATACATACACAAAACACATTTCCATACACTTTCCCAGGGGCCCCAAAGATCCCCTGAGGACAGGTTTACTGGAGTCCCAGGGATCCGCTCAGTACAGGTTTAATCGGGTCCTACGGATCCACTGAGGAGAGGTTTCAGAGATCCACTAATGAGAGGTCTACTGGGGTCCCAGGGATCCGCTCAGGACAAGTTTACTGGGGTCCCAGGGATCCGCTCAGGACAAGTTTACTCGGGTCCCAGGGATCCCTTGAGAAGAGGTTTACTAGGAGAGCAAAGAAAAAAATCGGGTTATCGTGCTGAAATGTTTTCAATGGCTGTTGGAACGCATGTAATCAATGTTTTATTCAAGTGCATGTAATATGTCATTTATTTTCATTAATCATTCCACCCGGTCCACCACTTGTCACAGAATCCTCAGTCTGTATATCCCATCTTTATCCCCCAATTTACCCACCCACCCATCTGTTCGGTTGCCAGTACATGCCCAGTTGTCCCTCCATAGTTATCCACCTAGCCATGTGTTAAAACCTGCATCCCTCTGTCTGTCTGTTCGTCCATCCATGGTGCCAATGCAAACGTCCACCAATCTATCCATTTATCCATCCATATTAGCTGTGTTAAAGAAGCCTTTGGGCTGGGTATGTGGGGTTAATAAATCACTAATAACATAAAACGTAACATCCATCTGACTGTACCTCCAGTTGACTACTTTGCACACTCACAACCCTACTCGGTGAGAAAAAGATCTCCAGCAAAGTGTCCCCAAGGACATTAGGCATTAGCAGTGCAGGCCCAACGAGGAGCACGGCCCAATGATGGAGCACATCACTCTTGGGATGGTGAGGGCTTGTGCCCCTTGGAGCTGATGCTCCTAGTGACTGATTTGGTTCAGGGTATTTAATATATTAGCTTACCATCATTGGAACAGCATACTTTGTATACTGGACGAATAGGACACTTTACCCCCGCACGCTTTTACAACGCGTGCCTTTACCCGCATTTTTTACTCTGCAAAATCTTTTACAACGCAGGGCTTTACAATGAAATCCATTACAACGCAATTTACCATTCTTACTCCACCAGGGCATTGTAATGGGGAATGTGTTGTCATGGTTTGTGGTGTAAAGCCCTGCATTGCAAAAGATTTTAAAGAGTAAAAAATATGGGGTAATGGCATGCGTTGTAACTCAGTCGTTGTAAAGGATGTTTACCATACTGGACCATAATTTCCCCAGTCGTCGGACGTTTAAGGCATCCATTCGACTATTCATCGCCAAACTCAGGCATCCATCCAGCCATCCACAAATCCACCCATCGCTCCATTTGTCCTTTGCTCTCCCCATCCATGCATCCACCCATCCAGAACAAGGTCCGCCCCTTCACATTTCTGTATTTAAAGCCCTTCCACATAGCGATCCGAATATCTCTTAGTTATTTGTCTTCCTTTCTGGAGCATGCCAAAAATAAATAGACCTAACAATTTGTGCGCGAGGCATATTAAGTTACACACTTTGTCTGTAATGTAATGTTGCTCTTATCAAACCATAGTCAGTTTGCTAAAAAGCAAGTGTAGTTTGATAGATACATAGATTTTAACATGCTATTTAATTACCATTGTTGGATGTCAGGAGAATGATTCAGGAGGTGAAGCCTCATATGGGTCATGGTGCCCCTCCTATCTCTCAAGACATGAAATAAATTGCATATAACACTAAGCACATATGCATTTATGGTTTATACTATGCTGTTTTTTCATGTGCTACAGTTATAAACAAAGGTATATAAAAACATCAGAGGAAGAAGGGGGCTTAATCTGCATAATTTGCATATTTGAACAAAGCTTGCTTCTAACCAGGAATGTGCCACATAATGCATGCAGTTTACTTTTTTGCCATATCATTTAGATGACTGTGTGGCCCATTTTTGGCCTTCATTGTCTTATAACCCTAATGGCCCTGCCAAAGGTAGAGACCTATATAGTGGTTTGGGGATTGCCATTATGATATTGAAACTCATATTGTGCATTGACCAGTGAAATATGTCTGAATTTTACAGTTTTGGTGAAATGTTTTTAAACCACCGCATGTTTTGCAATAAAAGCACCACTAAAATGTAATATGTGTGTGCACCAAAAATGCCTTTTCTGTGTAGAGTGACACCCGCGACAGCAGTGCTGTTAAATACATATATTTATAAATATATATATATATATATTTATATATATATATATATATATGTATATACATATATATTGTATTTTCCTCGTTACGCGTTCTTTTCCATGAATAAAAACGAGCGTATACCCAAATCTGTGCTTCAAAATTCTTTATTTGCCACCAGCTAGTCCGCCATGACGCGTTTCAGCCATCTCACGGCCTTGATCACATGACATGGCCCAAACTGTGATTTTCATTTACAAAGTGCTAGTGCTCAATTTGCATGAAATAGACATAGACAACGTACTGATTTTACATTGTAAACAAAACCACTCTGCATTGTACATATTTAAATATTTAAATAAATATATGTATTTTTATGAATATTTACAGTGCAAGAGACCGTTATTTGAGTGCAAATACCTGATTACCCTTATTATCCATACAGATCTCTGTATAACTCAATTATATTAATGTTGCCCAGACTCTGCAAGGATGGTATGTCCGTTTAATAAATGCTTAACTGCCTAATAGATCTGTCAGTCCTAATGAGTCTCAATTTCAAGATGTCTGCAAAAGTGCACATACTAAAGTATAATGAATGAGTGTAGTGATGCCCTATAAAGGGAGAAAAGAGTGCACAAATAATAAAAATAGTAAAGTGCTGCGTACTCTATATTGCTGTACATCATATGTTGTTATTTTAAGTACAACAGTATGTTTGTACATGTGTAAAGTGCTAATGCACTTAATTAGTTATTTAATTAGATAACTCATAAGCATATCCATAAATTCCCATTGCATATGGGCTTAAAAGAATTACTTGAAATAAAATATGCTTATGGATGCAGATGGTATCGGGACCAGGGATAGTGGATGTTAACATTAGGGCTAAATGAGGCCCAGAAGCTCGGGGCCTAAAGTAATTGATTTCTCTTCTTTCATGTTTTGATAGTGATTCAACCCCCTACTGCTAAAATACGTAAAATTGTAATTGGATGTAAAAATAGTTCATATAAATATTTACAATAAATGCATTCATAAAATACTCAGTATAAATAAATATATATATAGAATCAGATCTCATAATCACAACTATTGTACATTGTTACCTCAATACAGACAAAACCTATATACATGATGTCATGACGTAAAATTCTTCTCAGGGCACAGAACAGAGCCAAACCCATCAAGAACTATATAAAGTGCTAGGAAATGTGCAAACAAATGTGTCAATCTTAAAACATTCATAGAAATCCACATAATTAAAAAATCACATAAATTCCCAACAAAAATTGATAAAAAATTCTCCTAAAATATCAATATATCAGCCGTAAAATGTGATAAAATCCTGAATTCATAAGTATGTGTGCAAATCTTCTGTAGTGTTGAGACCTCTAGGGTGCTTAGAGTCAAATCCTAAAATATATCTAGTTTCTAAGTGTCTTAATTTGCCTTCTCGATCCCCACCTCTCTTGTGGGGCGGTACTGACTTTATAGCATAGTACTTAAGATGTTTGAGGTCACTATCATGAAACTCTTTAAAATGTCTTGGAACCGGGTAACTGGCATCGTTATTAGTGATGGCCCTCATGAGCTGCAAAACTCTTGTATGTACTGCCAGCTTGGTACTACCTATGTATTTTAAGTTGCAGCTGCATTCCAACACATATACTGAAAATTCAGTTTCGCTTGTAAGATGCTATATAATGTTATGCGTTGTATCATCACATGCAGTGTGATAGGTGCTGGTGCTGATTCCCTGCTGGTAAGCTTTGCAATTAGTGCATCTAAAAAATCCCTTCATAGTGTCAGCCATGTAGTTCTACTCTGTTCTTCTGGGCTACTTCTTACCAATGCATTACCCATACTGGAAGTTTTTCTGAAAGTAATGGAAGGATTGTTGGGTAGTGATTTGCCTATAATGGGGTCATCACGTACGATTAGCCAATTACATCTAATGATAGTTCGGAGTTGTTTTTCTTGTTTAGAGAAACCTAATATGAGTCTGATCAGTTCCACTTTATTACTTTTATAGCAGACTTTTTCTTGTATTGTAACAGGTCTATATATATATATATTACCTACTGGGGGTCGCCAGTAGATAGTTATAGTTAGAACCTAGTTTCCATAGGAAAAGCGTTTTTTGATTTCCTAATAACTTTGGCGTCATTTGACAAATCTTTGTGAAGTTCTCCCCGAAAAAAGTCTATCCAGGTCAGCTCCTATCCTTAAAGTTTGGGGGTGATTCGTCAAACAGGGGCTGAGAAAAAAGGGGGGCCCCAAAACACGTTTTCCCATGTTAATTTCAAAAGGAAATGTTTAGACAGGCTACAGCCTGAACTGTTGAACAGAATTACCCCAAATTTCGCAAAAAAGGTAACTCTTGGTTCAGAAAGCGACCTTTTTTTAAATGGTGTAAATCCATTTAGTAGTTGCTGAGAAATTCAAAAAAGAAGAGTTAAAAAATCATTTGCCATAGGAAACTTTAGGTAAGGCTACAGCCGAAACTGCTGAACGGAATTACTCCAAAATTGGTGCTTGTTTCAGAAAGCGACCTTTTTTTAAAATGGTGTAAATCTATTGAGTAGTTGCTGAGAAATTAGAAAAAATAAAAGTTTTGATATCTATGGGCGCAGTGGATTCGCAAACCCTCCTGACCACGAGCTTCATTCTAATTGGCTGTCAACACTCCTAACCAGGAAGTGTTGGCAGCCATCTTGTGACTTGGTAGAACCAATTCACAAGAAAACAGAGAATTAAGCATGGAAAACAAGAAAAGGGGTCAGGGTTAAAACACCCTGACCGACTACGCCTGCTCAGGAGGTCCCACAAGGACCACCAGGACAAAAAAAAGCTTTTAAAAAAAATTAATCTGCCGAATTCGTGCTGGGTGCGTGAATCAGGACAAAAAAAAAACTCAGCACGGGCTCCCGCGTTTCGTTATGTTTAAGCCCCTGGGTGGGCCAGGTCCCGGGGGCATGCAGAAAATATATAGCAGGGGCCCGTTGGGGTCCCGGCAGCCCCGGGGACTGCCACCTCCCCGGGGCTTCATTTATGTTTTGTGGCGGGACTCAGAGACCCCTGCAGCCCCGGGGACTGCCATCTCCCCAGGGCTCTATTTTTTTATTATAGTGTGTGGGGGCACACATGCCCTGGGGACCATCACCTCCCAGGGGCTTTGCAATGGTTGGGAGGGGGCCGCGCCGCCCCCCTCCTGGAGCCCTTGATGGCCTTGGGGACCGCAACCCCCAAGGGCCAGCTCCTGCAGTGTCCTGGGGTCCCCACCCCCGGGACATTGCTGTTTGCTATGGTAGGGCAGGAGCACGACTCCCGCCCTACCATAGCAAACTCTGATTTGCTTCATTGAAGCAAGAGCAGGGAAACCTGGGTTGTCATGCGATCAAGGTCCTTTGAGATCCGAAACGCGTAATGGCTGACATTAAACAGCTATTATAAGCACAACATTTTGGGTTCATGTCTGCTTTCTGCACAGAAACTAGAGGAGCGGCGAAAAGCAGTTTTCTGGATGTATGTACATATATGTACATATAAATATATGCGAAATGGGTGGATCGTGTCAACGCAGATTTCCGCGTTATGAGGGTCTGTCTGGACTATCAAATTTTGGGTCCCGGACGGGACAACTGGATTTTAATCAAGATTAGTTTTGGACATGGACCATATATTTTATAACAATTTGAGGGTTTGATTGTGTGTGGCACTACCAATACCAGGATGCATTGAGGCCCATTGTGGAATCATATTGGAGGACTATAAATTAATTTCACCTGTAGCAGTCTAGGTAGCCTTAAGAATTTCCGCTAGTAACCGTGATCAAGGCGGAATGCTAAAACGCGTAGGCGAGGCATTGTTAGTTCCATGTTGACTACGTGATTAAAGAAGATTGTAACTAGTTTTGAGTGTGCTGCCTATGCTTCTTGGGGCCATGTGGGAAGCACCTTGGTTCATATATATATATATATATTCACTGAAAAAACCATAGGTTTCAGGCCTGATATAGTTAGGAATTAGCATTTAAAAAACCTTTGAAATTCACTGAAAAAACAATAGGTTTCAGACCTGATATAGTTAGGAAGTAGCATTTAAAAAACCTTAGAAATTCACTGAAAAAACTGTAGATTTTAGCGGTGTTATAGTTAGCTGGACATTTCACTCATACAACACCATTGAAATTCCTCCGATATAGTTAGTTGTACTAACTATATCTTGTGCGCCTTTTTTTGCCCTTTGGGGTCCTTCAGAGACCCCCTGAGAAGGCCTAGGGGGTCAGGGAGTCTCTACCCTGCCCCCTTTTCACGTTCTCCACTATTGTTTTTGACCCAGTTCTGCCTCGAGGGTGCAAAGAACGTGCGCGCACCTCGTGTTTAAAAAAAAAAACAGAGACCCCATAAGAAGGCCTAGGGGGTCTGAGAGTCTCTTCCCTGCCTCCTTTTCATGTTTTTAAAAGCTTTACGAAAATCGGGTAAAACGTCATTTATATGCGAAGGTCGCGCAACGTGCACGCATGCGTGCGCACATGTTGCGTGCACGTAAAGTCATGTGACATAAAAACAACACTTTTGATTGGTTTATAGTAGTTTCTTTTCCAGAATCTTGAAAAACCCTACCCACTTCCCTCACTATCTCTTTTGGTTTCCTAAGAGAAGGATCTCTGCTTTGTTCCAGCTTTTTTCATATCAAAATGGCAGAACAGCAGCCACAGGATTCTTCTGAGTTTGTGTGTGAGTAACTCTATAGATGAGTGTCCGTGTGTAATAAGATGTATAGGTGTATGAGTACATATGATGAGTGCCCATATAGAACTGTTAGTGAATGACTGGATGTGTATGTAGATTTTGGAATTACTGAATAGGTTGTTCTAACTGGAATTGGTATCTCCATTTTTTTGAAAATTTTTGTTTCTATTTTTGAATGTGTGTATCAAGGGTTATATTACGCTGAGAGGAGGTCTGCCACTCTTTCACAAGGATGATGTCATCAGTGATGTCATTTGAGATGCCATCAGTGATGTCATCAGTGATGTCACTGACCATGTCATGAATGATGTAATATGTGACATCATCAGCAGTGGATTGCGGGCGCGCGAGTTATAGTGAGTACAACTAACTATATCGGGGGAATTTCAAAGGTTTTTTAAATGGTAATTCTTAACTATAATGTGGCTGAAACCTATGGTTTTTTCAGTGAATTTCAATGGTTTTGTAAATGATAATCTTTAAATGTATTAATTGTTATATTTTTTATACTGATTTACTACATTATTTTAAATTATTTATTTTTAGATATTTTATTTTTTAAATGACATTACATATTTTTAATATAAATTGAAAAAAAATGTTTTTACACCTCTCTGCAACGCAGCCCCCTGCCGCGTTTGCAGAGGGTGAACTAATTCCCCTTGCATACTGGGGGTCCCTGGGGGCCAACTAGCCCACCAGGAACCTCCAGTATTCCCCAGGGGGCTGCATTGCAGAGAGGTGTAATAAGGCCACACCCTTTTTTACACCTCTCTGCAGCACAGCCCCCGGGCGCGTTTGCAGAGGGGGAACTAATTCCCCTTGCATACTAGGGGTCCCTGGGGGCCAACGAGCCCACCTGGAACCTCCAGTATGCACCAGGGGGCTGCATTGCAGAGAGATGTAATGAGGCTATGCCCCTTTTTACACCTCTCTCCAATGCAGCCCCCTGGCACGTTTGCAGAAGGGAAACTAATTCCCCTTGCATACTGGGGGTCCCTGGGGGGCAATTAGCCCACCTGAACCTCCAATATGCACCAGGGGGCTGCATTGCAGAGAGGTGTAATGAGGCCACACCCTTTTTTACACCTCTCTGCAAGGCAGCCCCTGGGCGCGTTTGCAGAGGGGGAACTAATTCCCCTGGCATACTGGGGTTCCCTGGGGGCCAACTAGCCCACCTGGAACCTCCAGTATGCACCATGGGGCTGCATTGCAGAGAGGTGTAATGAGGCTATGCCCCTTTTTTACACCTCTCTGCAACGCAGCCCCCTGGCCCGTTTGCAGAGGGGGAACTAATTCCCCTTGCATACTGGGGGTACCTGGGGGCCAACTAGCCCACCAGGAGTCTCCAGTATGTGCCAGGGGGCTGCGTTGCTTTGCCCTGGGGGACGGCGGTCCCCGGGGCAGTGTGGGGGGGGATTGGGGCCCCCCCACACTTCTTTATCACTATGCCCCCGCGATTTGGTCCCCCAGGGGGTAATTTGAAAAAAAACAGACCGGATTTTTAAAAAACATTTTTTGGGCCTTGGGGGTCCTTGTAGGACCACCTGGGCAGGCCTAGGGGGTCAGGGTGTTTCTACCCTGCCCCCTTTTTGTGTTCTACACATTTGTTTTTCTGATTTCTTGTGCCTCGGTCTACCGAGCACAAGATGGCTGCCAACACTTCCTGGTTTGAAGTGTTGAAAGCCAATGAGCATGCAGTTCGTGCTGATTGGCTGCCACTGTCTGTCAACACTCCAAAACAGAAATTGTTGGCAACCATCTTGTGCCTCTGTAGACTGAGGCACAAGAAAGCAGAAAAACAAACGTGTAGAACTCAAAAAGGGGGCAGGGTAGAAGCACCCTGACCCCCTAGGCCTGCTCAGGGGGTCCCACAAGTACCCCCAAGGCCCAAAAAAAATGTGTTTTTTTTTAAATCGCAGGGTACGTGTACTGTACGCGTACCGTACTCGTATGGTACGCGTACGGTGCGCGCTTATAGATATATACATTTTTTCAAATTCGATTTTCTCAACAACTACTGGAGGGATTTACACCATTTGAACAAAAGGGTGATCTGCGAATCAGACTACCATTTTTCCAAATTTCTTGTAATTCCGTTCAGCCGTTCGGGCTGTAGCCGTGTCTAATCGACCTATGGAAAATAACATGGGGAAAACACATTTTGGGACCCCCCTTTTTTCTCAGCCCCCACTTCACGAATCCCCCCAAAACTTTCAGGGAAGGAGCAGAGCGGAGCAGGCCATCTTCTTTGAGAAATTCTCAAAGATTCATCAACCGGCGCCAAAGTTATTCCCAATAGAATGTTGCAGATTTCCTATGGAAACTAGGTCCTAACTATATCTACCTACTGGCGACCGCCAGTAGGTAATATATATATATATATATATATATATATATATATATATATATATATATATATATATATATATATATATATATATATATATGTATATATATATATATATATGTATATATATATGAAGAGCAAACCTTCCTCGAAGAAAAAGGCAGAGGCCACAGTGGGGGACGCCATGGATGATCTTTATTCCCAAATTCAACAATTCGGCGAATGCATTTCGGCTGTGTAGCCTTCTTCAGTTCCGGGAATAAGCAGGAGGTTTGGGCGCTAACACAACTTTGAATGTCCTGCTACCTCCGGATTGGATAGTAGTCCGCTCCTCCCAGAAACTTCAGTGCGCTCACCTGAAAAAGTTCCCAAATGTTGAGAAGAACTGCCAGTCCCAGAATGTAGTAGTGCTAATGAAGTAAGTGATGCGGGGAGCAAGACATCATGATGCGATCAACCCATGTCCTGTGTTGCACACGGAAAGTTCAAACCTCCTTGGGTCCCCAGACCGCATGACCCTCGCATCCAGGTGTATTCTTGGCGGGGGCAAGTAGACAATGGTTCTCGTCCAGGGTGGAGCCGAATGACCCCAACACCGCCTCCTCTCCTCCCGGATGCAGTGGGGGTCTGGTCCTTCCAATAACTTGGACAGCCGCGGCCCGTGGAGGGAGTTGCGGTGGGGTAGGCAGGCGGGGCGGGGGAGGGGCAGGGTGGGGGGTGATAAACACCGGAATCTGGATGATTGCAGGTAAGTAAACAATTAAATTAATAAAACGAATTTTGTTCCGTGCCCTGCATCCCAAAATGCGATGCAGGGCGCACCACGAAATTTGTTGTATTAATTTAATTGTTTACTTACCTGCAATCATCCAGATTCCGTTGTTTATCACTCCCCACCCTGCCCCTCCCCTGCCTCGCCTATCTTCCCCACCGCAACTCCCTCCACGGGCCGGGGCTGAACTTGGAGCCAAACAAAGTTTGCCGAAGCAAAGACAGTGACGACCAGGCCAGCATACCATGCAGGGGCCTCTGTAGCACGATTCTGGCTGACGTGCAAAATATGAAGAGCAAACCCTCGTCAAAGAAAAAGGCAGAGGCCACAGTAGGGGACAAAATGGAGGATCTTTATTCCCAAATTCAACAATTCGGCGAATGCATTTCGGCTGTGTAGCCTTCTTCAGCTCCGGGAATAATCAGGAAGTTTGGGCACTTACACAACTTTGAATGTCCTGCTACCTCCAGATTGGATAGTAGTCCGCTCCGCCCAGAAACTTCAGTGCACTCACCTGAAACAGTTCCCAAATGTTGAGAAGAACTGCCAGTCCCAGAATGCAGTAGTGCTAACCAGGTAAGTGATGCGGGGAAAACACAGTGGTTATGCGGGCTATCGTTTTTTACTAAAATATTCCTGTTTTAAATCTCCATGGAGTTAGCGCCTTTTATTTCGTGATCAACAGGATTGGTGGTATATATATATATATATAAAGCGTTTTTTAGTCCTCATTTCACCGTTGGCAAATGCAAATAAACACTTACAACCCCCATTCCATTCTGGGCGCCCAGGGCTGAAGTTGTTGCTTTTACCTGGAGCCGGCCCGGCCTGCCCCTTGTTCAGGGCGTGGTGTAATCATAGGACCCTTTGGGGCTTTAGACCAGCCTCATTTCTTTTCCCCATTCTATCAGAGGTTCCCACACAGTGCTATTTACATTATGTGCCATGCCAGATTCCAATCGTGCAATTCTCAGTGCAGCTCTAAGCCAATTTTCATAAAGGGGGGGCTCACATCCTTCCATAGCTTACAGATCTCTCTGCGAGCAATAAGAATAAGGTTAAAAAATAAGGCCACCTGTGTCTCCCTTAACCCACAAATAAGATCAGTGTCTACCCCAAAAAAAAGTCTAACTGTGGTCAAACTAAGTTTAACCTTGTAAATACTCTCCATTGCCTTCTCCACATTGGCCCAAAAGAGACATAGGCTGGGACAGTCGTAGAAGACATGGATATCATCAGCCACTACCAATCTGCATCTAGTGCAAAGAGGGGATCGTCTTACAAGCTTCGCAATCTTTTTCGGTGTATAGTATAGCCTATTCAAAACAAAGAAATTATTTTTCCTAAGAGAGGCAGACCTAACATATCTATACAGATATTGAAGCGATGTTTCATAGAGAGTAACTGAGGCGGCCTCTAAGGTAGACGAGCTCCAGACAAGATGTAAGGGGGGTGCCTGTACTTCCTCTACCTCAAGCATTTTTTTGTACCAATGTCCCACTTCCCTCTTCCTATAACCAGGAGATTGGAGAGCAAACTCAATGTCCCAGTTACCGCCGATGTTCTCCTTCTCGGCGGAAAACCAGGAACAGAGTTGGATATATTTAAATCTAGAAAAGGAGTCCCCAATCCTTAGCCGCAGAACCTCCCAGGGGAGTACCCCTTCTGATGTTACCAGGTCTGACCAGGTTGTTATTCCTGCTCTCCTGATGGGAGTGGACAAACTGTCCTTGAGGCATAGTGGCAGACCCAGAGTCCCAAATTATGTCAAGCGCAGAGTAGTATTTTATGCCCCATCTTTCCTTTACTCTAATCCAAACTGAGAGAGCAAATTTTTATATCTTGAGGCACACCTTTTTGTAAAACCTTAGCGCACCAAACTTATACAAAAAGCCAGGCCCGCCCCCCTCCTGGTCGACCATTATATTCAAGATCTGCCCCAAGTTGGAATTGTCTGGATTAGAGAGAAGGCTTCAAATAATTTTTAGCTGGAAGGCAAAGGCATACCAAAGGACGTCCGGAAGCGCAAGTCCCCCCTTTAGCAATTTTCTTTTCAATTTTTTCCATGATAACCTGGAATTTTTATTTGCCCAGATAAAGCTGCCTATTTTTCCCTGAATTTTTCCCAGTATTTTTTCAGGAAAAGTCAGGGGTATCGTGTTAAATAGATATGTCAATTTGGGCAGAATTACCATCTTGACCAAGTTGACGCGGCCATATATTGTTAGAGGGAGATTTTGCCATCTCAGGAAAAGTTGGTCGATATCCTTGGCCACCCTCTTTATATTAGTCTGAACTATACTAATGAGATCCGAGGTTATTATTATGTCCAAATACCTAAACTGACTACTTTGAGCTCTCTCCCAATTATCGATCCCCCAGCTCATTATTTCGGTTTTTGAGTTATTGATCTGGTAGCCGGAATACCGACCGAAGTCAATCATTATCTCTTCCACTTTCGGAAAGACCTCGGCCGGATTGCTGGTGTAAACCAGCAGGTCGTCAGCATATAACACCAGCTTACAGTTGTAATCATTTACTTTGAAGGGTGTTATCCTGTCATCAATCCTCAGCGCCTGCGCCAAAGGCTCAATATAGAGGTTAAACAGGAGGGGCGAGATGGGGCACCCTTGCCTAGTACCCCTCTTTATTCCGAAGCGTGATGTCAGTGATCCATTCAATATCTACAAAAAGTCTTAGGTTGGGTACTTATGGAACCACCTCTAAGGACAGAATCAGTTCTCCTTTCCAAAAGTGTTCTACAGTTTGAAGAACCAGCTAGAGGTTTGTCTCACAGATTGGGTCCTGGGAAAGAGGGAGCAGCAAGGTCATGTTCACTAGGCCTCATGATAACTGCTATTATATAATCACTGACCAATATTAGACCTGCACGTTTGTGTGTGCTAAGACAGCGGCTCATCCGTACCAGTGCCACATGCTTTATATATGTACAATGCAATTTTAAACCTATGTCGCCCACTGAGCCCCTGTGGTATAATCCCTGTTTGATAGCTGCCATTGGGCTGGGCCACTGGAATTATATGATTGTGCTGCAGTTTGATTTTCGCATAAATATATATTTGCCACGTAAGCCACATAATTCACCATCTGCTGCATAACTTGCAGATTTTAACAAAGAATTACATTTGTTTCTAGCTCAAACAGTTCAAAAGTTGCTAAAATGCCACAACTTGTTTAGCTGTGCAGGGGAAGGCTCTTTGTAAAGGTTGACTGGTCACCTTTCAGTTGCCTATTCCTATATTTAGGTGTTAAACTGGCTCTAATGAGGTGGAACCAATGCCCAGACACTTTTAACAAGTGTTAAAATGACAAAATATTGAAGTAATACCATCACAAAATGTGCTGCATTATGTTGCATCACTTGGATTTTCTTGCTGCATAATTTACTCATCCCTGCCACGTAATTGGGCCCTCCCTTGATGCATAATTCCTGTGACCCTGCCTATAGAAGCACAACTGCAGCTCCTAGGGACTGAGTGCCCTGCCACCATTTAAAGTGGACTTGGGAGCTCACGTTATGGCCACCATGAAAGTGAGAAGACATGTTTAAATTGAAAGCGTTTGTGTATTCTTTCTGCGGCCGCCAACACTGTTCTTGTTTGTGGTCCATTTTATCGAACTAACATACAGGTTAATGTTGTGGTAAATTACAGCATGTGTCTTCCAAACCTCCAGCAGGAGTTCTCCTCTACATTTTTTTAAGAAAGGGCAGACTTCTAAATCCAGGTCTCTCCTTGGTGCAGTGTTGAGGTGTGACCTATGACCCTTCCTGCTGCTCCTGTCTGTGGAAATTCAAAATCACAGTGCCTCCCTTTTCGCAGTATTAGGGTTGCAGTGAAGCACCAACTCCACGGGCAACCCTCACACACAGCCTATCTTTCAGCTGTAATAGATTTATACCATGACCCAGACACGCATGTTGACTCATAGAAGATTAGCTTTGAGAATGTAGGGCGGGCTGTCATTGGCCACTGGTGCCAGACTCTCATGAGGCTTGCCTCGCAGTGGTAGGGTACCAGAGTGTGTGACAGAGCCTGTTTCAGTCGATCCTCCTCTACAAGTAAGAAATAAGGGGCATATTCTCAAGCAGGGTGTTAAAATTAACGCAGTTTTAGTGGCAGAAAACTGCCACTGAAGCGGCGATATCGGGCTCTGGGCCAGGGCCCCAGACTTTCAGGGGCCCCTCTGTTCTGCAGAGAGTCTTACCCTAATGACCTCCTATAATTCTTAATTAGACTGTTTTAAATGTCGTTGTCAAGGCAACTAAGGGAGCTAATTTCCAAATCAATACTTTGAGGAAGCTTAAACCCTTCCTCCCAGCCAAGGACTTCCAAACCGCAGTACAAGCCCTAGTTATCCCTCGGATAGACTATGGAAGTGTTGCCCCCTGTGGTCTCCCCATATCTACAACCGCACCACTAAGAGCCTCTACGAACGCCGCAGCGAGACTTATCACTGGACCAAAAAAACGCTTGCACATTTCTCCTGACTTAAAATCCCTGAACTGGCTGCCTTATGAAGCTAGAATCCATCTGAAAATCGCTTGCATGACACACAAGGCTATACACCACAACTCGCCCAGCTACCTCACTCAGAAATCGACAATCTCAGGTGATTCAAGAGCCACAAGAAGCACACAAAGTCTTCTTCTGAAACCACAAAGATTCCACAAGGAAAAAACCTATAAACGCTCCTTCTCAGGGATGGCAACCAGGATCTGGAATGCCCTCCCTCCAGAAACCAGACTTATCTCCTCCACTGCATCTTTCAAAAAAGAAGTAAAGCGATCCTCATGGCTAAATTCACCCTAATATAAGCTATGGAACTCTCGAGACTCATCATCTATCCTTTTACGACATGTCTGGACTGATCTACTATGTACCCTGTTACCTTACCTTGCTTTGCTCTCCACTGATAACCTTCGGCTCCTATGTGCACAAAACATTTGTTAATCACTCACTTGCTTTTCTTATCCCATATATTTGTAAAGCGCTCTGATATCTGCAAGGATCTTGTTTATGCTATATAAAACTTTCAAAATAAATAAAATAAAATAAATTATCTCCGCTTTAGTGCAGTTTTCTGCAGCTAAAACGGCTATAATTTTTAACGCTCTGCTTGATAATATGCCCCCAAGACTGGTAGCACCCCCTACCACCACCCTTGAACCCCTGCCAACCAACAGCAGCCCTATGATTTAGGCTCTGGTTCAAGCACTGAAGTGATCAGAAAGGCCTGTCGGTGGCACCCCACACCCCCGCAGCTGGCTCTCCCATCGACAAGTCGAAGATGGGTACGAGAGGGCCTGTGAGTAGAGCATGTTCCAGTCAGGCCTCTAGACCAGACTGGAAGGAGCCCCCCGCCCCTTAAGCCCCATGAATTAGTCTCGGGTTCCCTGTAATGGCTGCCCTGCTGCCACAGACTCCCCCTCTAACCCCAGGCTGCTGCGTCGCCCTCCTTAATGCCACTGATTGCTCCAAGATGCCAGCATCGCGCAGCAAGTCGACTACTGCTCTCAGCCTGGGCCTTGGAGCACGTTTTCTGAGGAAGGCCCCGCTTCGTTGCTGTGCAAACCCAAGAGCTTGATTGACGTGGCTCTCGCTAAAAAAATAAGGACTTAAGGATTTATTTTCTTTATTTTCCAGTGTTTTATGCGATTGGGAGGTGTGTTTAAGAAACAAAGTACATACAGCGGCCTAGAAGCTATTTTCAGGAATTAATGTCAGAGTGCAGGCAGATTATTTTGATATATTGGTTATTGTAAAGAAAATATTGGTTTTGCCTCAGCCAATCCCTAAAACCTTGTAAATGTTTATTCTCTTTCTATCTCGTGTTTCCTCTCTTCTCTCTGGGCCTCTCTTTTTCTCTCGCATTCTCAGCCTTTTTGACACTCTCACTCACATACATGCTCAGTGTGATCTGAAGGATTTCGGGGACCCAGCAAGGCATTTTGGGGGGTCCTCATGTACAGAACAAATTTTAATTTCTTTGCACATTTTCTGCTAATTCAATCCCACATGATACTAAACAATGCACAATGATAATGTCACATTTTAACAGGGTCACACAAAAGCAGTTGAAAAAGGTCTTGCCCAGGACCTCAAAAGTCCTTTAAATGCCGAAGGGTAAAAAGACAGTCAGTGGTAGAGTACATAGAGAAGTTTAGATAGAGAAATATAACAGACATAGATAAAATAGAAATAATGTTCACTTTCCAGAGGTGGGGACCTTGTACAATTGCCCATGCCGTATAACACCTCTGGCTGACACGCTTTCTGCTAATCTTTTTTCTCACTAAATTTTTCTCTCCTCTGCTGCTCGCTTCCAGTTTACTCCCCTACTTCCTGTTTTGTTTCGTTCTCTCTCGCATTGTCTCGCTCACTCAGACTCCCTGAGTGTCTGTATCGCTTTCGACTCGTGATGTCTGTCACCTCTTTGTTTTCGCTCATTCTGTCTCTTCTTTATTGCACCTCTCTCTCTCTCTCGCACGCACACGTGCATTCCCTCCTCCAAGCACAGACTCATACACACGTACATAAAACACACATAAATACAACACATACAAGTCCCTGTGCGTGCACAAACACATATAAGAACACACATACACGCTAATACACACCACAGACATAGACACAAACATAAATAAACACACACAACGCACGTACACACACACACACACACACACATATATATGCACATGCAGAGCACACACAAGTAGGCACAGATACATATGCAAACCTATAAACAGGCACACACATTTAATCTCTTCTTGTATAACTTATTTTCAGTCTCTTTCTCACGCTTCGTTTCTCATTTCTCTCTTCTGTCACTGTCGTTCATAGTTATTCTCTTTCTTTCTCTCCCTTAAACGCCTTCACTCTCTCTCTTCCCATATTTCCTTCTCACCCTATTTCCTTACCCCTTCTGTCCTCGTCTCTTTGTCGCTTCGCCTTCCTCTAAATACACTTCTTCTTCGTCTCTCTCCCTCCTCTCGGTCGCCCTGTCTCTCTTATTCATGCTCTGCGTCCCTTCCTCTCTCTTCTCCTGTTTAGTTTATGTCCTTCCCTTCGCGCCGCTCCCTCTTCCTTTCCACCTCTTTCATTACCGGGACTGTCGTGTTTCTGTGACCACGCACCGACGCGCACGTGAAGCAGAAGAAAACGAGTCAAGTTTCATAGAGCGCGCGCACCTGACAGTAAACACAGCGCGCCTATGAAAGGTGTGTACATCACCGGATACTCCGGGGACATAAGAAACTCTGCCCCCGCACAGCCCCTGCTTCCTGCGCTTCCACTCCGAGTTCTTCGTGCCCTTTCAGGGTCGTAAAACATTGCAGTAGATTGTGTGAAGTGAGGCGCTAGTGAAAGGCACACACACCACAGGCAGATACGTTTTAAGGCATGACAAAGTGGGCTCTGGCCCAGGGCCCCAGCCTTTCAGGGGGGCACCTGATAGAGCCCACTCTGGTCTGCAGAGAGTAGTACCCGGATGACCTTCTATAATTCTTAAATAGACAGTTTTAAATGTCGGTTTCATGCAACATTCATAAAAAGTTTTTTTTTAGATAAAAACAGGACTCACTTATGAGAAATGGGAGGGTGTCACAGAGATTATGTGCAGCAATATTAGTGTGCTGCTGCTGTGATACAATACTGAAAACACACGAAACTATCCCAGGATATTAGATATTAGATATTTAGGATTTGGAGGAGTGTGTGTGCAGTCAGTGACCTGCCCAAAGAGGACATGAAATAGCTCACAATGGATCATAAATCAAAAGTTGTTCCGAACAAGGGCCCCCAAAATCCTTAAGATGTCCCTGACCACAGGACAGCCGGTGCACCTAGCTGGACACACCAGCGAGGGGGTTTGCCAAATACAAAGGATAAGATAAGAGCGTTCTTCTGAAAAACTTTTCAAGGGACTTTAGTTTTTCAAGTTCCCCAATGTGTTTGTTGTTGGACACCTTTTTCTTAAAGCGTATTGCGCGTATTAATATTTTTTTTGTTTTAAAACAACAGCTGTCAGTTTTAAAGAAAAATACAAACACTCGAAGAAACAGCTCGTCTGCATTTTAATAAAAGATGCTGACGGCAAAGGACACTTGTCTGGTTCTTGAGGCTCCCGGCTGCATCTTGCTTCGGTTTTAGATGCTATGTCTGTATCCACGATTTTCCGGCTTACCGTAGGTTTTTATTCTCGGGGATTCTTTAGAGGCGAGGTGCGCGAGGATGTTTGCGCTATTGTGAGATCTGTGTGATGGGGTTCGACGATAAATAAAGCACACAGCAGCTTAATACCAGCATGGTGCATTCAAGGGCGAAGTGCTGCTGTAATGGCGCCTAAAGGAGCTGAGAAAAGGTGTCATATTTAAAACAAGGGGCTTCCAGCGAAGCTTACAGTGTACTAGTTACAGTAGGTGTTTTTACGACAGACATTCCTGCAATACTGTAATAGAACAGAAGTTACAAACAGCCACGTTTTATTTTGTAGTGGCGGAGTGTTCGGTAGGACGTTCTTATCAGGGCAGATTCTAAGTTCACTTGTTAGAAAACCTGCCCAGGATTTCTCAGAACTCTCGGGGTCGGGCTCAGTTGACGCAGGACGACAGGCTGAGTACTGGCGCCAGCACACCTCAGTCAGACCTGACAAAGCCCGGGGATCCGCGGTTTTTGTTGCACACAGCTATGATTCCCTTCTAGGTTGTTCACGGAGGCGGACTGAGATCTCGCCACACGTTCAAAGATTTAATTAAAGTCACAATGTTCAAGCGAAAGCCAAGAATAAGCCTCCCCGCGCCTAAAACTCCAACCTAAGTACATATATTGCAATATAGTGCCTCGGTGGGCACGTGTCACGTCCCATCTTCAAGTGAGTACAACACACAGCCCACAGAAGTAACAGAAGCACCAGGGACTCCCGGCTGAAATTATCTGTTTTTTTAAAAAAAAAACTAAACACCCTTAAAACATAAAGAAATCCGAACGTTGCACAAGATCAACTGTTCAGTATGTAAATATCGCACGACAACTGGATGCTCGTAATCAGGGCTTTAAGTGGGATGAAAAAATTAGGGGGCTCTCAAAGGGGCGTGGCCAAAGTAATTATGGATGGGACTTAAAAACATCAGGTAAAAATATGTGCTTAGCAGAGTGTGCCGCCCGCCTTGTATTTTGCTATTTATGTCATTGCATCCAGATATTTGAGACAAGAAACACCTTACCTGCAACAAGTTAGGACTATTGGATGTGTCAATGGTTGTTAGTTGCTTAAGATAAATAAGCAGCAAGTATGGCTTGTATGTAATATTGAAAAAGCTTCCACTTAAAGCCGTGGTGACACCACGACAATATTGCTGCACCTGAGTTTCAAAAAAAGAAGGGAAATCCAGAGAGAACATGTCTCTCTTTAAAAGATTCCCCTTCCCCACAATGCTGGCCTAGCACTAGCATGACATCATGCCGATGCCGTAACTTCTCCACTAGTGAGAAGTGAGCAGTGTGAGCACACGCACATCCACGTGCCTGCTGTCACTGCAGTCCGGAAAAAACGGACCACCTGTGACAGGGCACAAAACAGAGCCACATAGAGACCCGTTTCGAGGCCTCCTTTAAAAAACTGCCGGTGCTCAGACCCGGTGAGACCCGGCCCACTTAAAACCCTGCTCGTAATCCTTCTAATCTGAAGCTGTGCTGCCCCATTTCTCCCTTTCCTTTGGGCGCTATTACTTTAGTTGCCAGTTTCATTCCCCTGTTTTCTGACCAGTTTCATTGTTTTTTTGTCTCTGTACCTGAATCTACTTTCACGGCATTTGGCATCTTAGAGAAAATGCACGTATTGCACCAAGAGGTACCAAAACAATATTACAGTTAAGAAGTAAAGCAGGTAAAATTCACACACACATTGGGGCACACCAGTAGGTGAGGGGGGGGAAGCACTGACACGGACAACCAAGTAGTGTGATAAAGGCCGCTTTATTGGAATCAGGTGCACCTACAACAATGCCCCACCTGGCCTGTGCCGAACAAAACTACTGCTCACTAATTAACAACTGCCTGACAGCCCCCACCCCCACCCCTAAAGTTAACCCCAACATTGCAACAAAATTACAACACATCCGCTCAACAACCTACCCCTCGACTGAATGCCCCAGTGACCTCCATGACCTCACCCCGCCTACCATACAGTCCCCAGGCCTCCAGCAAAACCACCCTGTCTCCTTAGGAAAGCGCCCCAGGAAACGCACCTGATCCAGCGACACCACAACAGCAAACCCTAACCAGTGCACCATCGACCAACAAAACCCCTCCGGACCATAAAGAACCCCCACCAGCAAAAAACAAGGGGGCAAAAAACACAGGGAGGGTGGGAGGGCCACGAAAATCCTAACGGACCCCTGGCTGCTGTGTCACTGCACCACGAAACAGTGTGCGGTGACACAAAATGGCCATATAAATACCGGCCAATCCCAAAACAAGCCCAAAAAGCCCAAACAGCCCAAACCTCCCGGAGACCCAGCTACGGCGAGCCCCGAGTGACAGACTTCCTCCCCCCCCTCCCCTGGTGCCCCAAACTTCCCCGGGGGGAGAGCCTCCCGCTGGTCTGCCACCCCCCCAAGTCCCCATTGGGGCACACGAGTAGGTGAGGGGGGGGAAGCACTGACACGGACAACCAAGTAGTGTGATAAAGGCCGCTTTATTGGAATCAGGTGCACCTACAACAATGCCCCACCTGGCCTGTGCCGAACAAAACTACTGCTCACTAATTAACAACTGCCTGACAGCCCCCACCCCCACCCCTAAAGTTAACCCCAACATTGCAACAAAATTACAACACATCCGCTCAACAACCTACCCCTCCACTGAATGCCCCAGTGACCTCCATGACCTCACCCCCGCCTACCATACAGTCCCCAGGCCTCCAGCAAAACCACCCTGTCTCCTTAGGAAAGCGCCACTCGAAAGTCGCTTACGACTTTCGACCTCCCCCTAGGACTCCTGCCTTCTGGGATACCGGAGCACCCCCAACGCCCCATCCAACGCCTCCTTCAGCTGGACAATGTACAATTCCATGCAATACCTGGACAGGTGAGCCCCATCCTCCCGAAAAAAATAGACCGCGCCATAGCGCAACTCCGGGTGCTCCATCCTCCCCACCCCCTCCCTGGCACAGAAATCCCTCATCTCCCGATTGATCTTCCTCCGTGCCCTGTCTATGGCTCCTGGGTGCTCCGCTCCCCTCCACACCCACCTGGGGATAAACTCGGACCAAATAACATGACAGCCCGCCCATTGCGTCCTAATTTCCCTCAGGTCCCTCTTCATTTGTTTGAGCAACGCCAGCCCCTTGCACTGCACCAAATTGTTCTCGCCCAGATGAATCACCACCACATCCGGACACACCCCCCTTTTCACCACTGTGTTCAACAAGGGCATCAACTCATGCCAACGCCTACCCCCTTTCCCCCTCCAATGACAACGGTACAGGCTTGCATCCAATCCCAAATTGAGTGCCTGATGTCTGTCCCACTCCGCCTGTTCAGCCCTTTTGACGAATGAGTGTCCCACAATATATACATTCAAAACAGCCACGTCCGGCCCCGCCACAGCACCTGCAAAGACACACATATCAAATTCAGGAATTACTGCTCCAACACCCCATCCGCCTCACTCAACCGCACATACGTCCGGTAGCAATCCGACTTCCACCGTCCCAGCCTCTGTATCTCCTCCTTACCCCAACCCCTCCGTGCCGCCTCCGTCGCCGCCCTGATCCGGAAGGAATGCGTCCCGAAAGCCAGCGGGTCCTCCCCCATGTACCGCAGGGCGCGCCGCAGAACCCACAAAGCCTGAGCCGCTGTCACTCCGTCACCTCCACCTCGGCCAAAAACCTCCCCCTCCTTCTGGCCGTGGCCTGCCAACAACCTCCTCCCCCACGCCGCAGGGCACACCCCCTCCCCACCGCCGGGCCCCAGTGCCACCCAAGTCCCGACCCCCCGCTGGTCCGTCTTCGAGCGCCGCAAACGCACCGCCACCTCCTGTGTTCGCAACTCCACATCCTCCCGCAACACCCCCGCCTCCCTTTCGCGCCCAGCAACTCCGACACCCGGAACGCTCCAAAGAACAGCCAGGCCATCAGGGTAGAAAAACGCACCACCTCACCCTCATCCCTGCACACCGCCGGGAGCGCGCCAATGACTCCTTCGAGCAATCCCACCGTGATGGGACGTCGCAGCCGCACCTTCGCACCCCTCTCTCTCGCCCACCCCTCCAGCAGCCGGGTCCCCAATGCCCCTGCCGACGGAGGGTAACCCCACCACATCTTCCCCATGAATGCCACTGCCGACAACTTGCCCGCAATCGACACCCGCAACAGCCCTCTGTCCATAAGCGCCAGCATGAACCTTACCACCTGTTCTTCGCGCCGCCACCGGTCCCCTTGCCTCACCGCGCCTGACCGCAGGAATTCCTCCCACACCTGCTCGTACGCCTTCCAAGTCGACACCGCTACCGACGCCTTCACCAACTGAAAGACCCGGCCTCGCCCACCGACCACAGGACCTCCGGCACCGGCATCCTGACTTCCTCCACCGTCGTGGCTAGCCCATGGAACCTCTCCCACTGTGAACGAGACAAAGCATCCGCAATGTCATTGTCAACCCCTGGAACGTGGCGCGCCTGAAGCAGAATGTCATTCTCCAAGCAACGCAACACAAACACCCTCATCAACTTCAGCCCCTGTGGGTCCCGAGCCGACTGCCTGTTCACCACCTGCACGACGGCCACTCGAAACAGCATGCGCTTGTGCGCCAACGCCCCCGACCACACCGTGACCGCCACCACCAACGGGAACAACTCCAAAAACGCAATGCTCCTCCCGCCTGCCTGCCAGTGCTCCGGCCACTGCTCCGCACACCATTTTCCATCCCAATACAGACCGAAGCCGCCGCCGCCCGCCGCATCCGAGTACATGGTAACGTCCCACTCCCAATCCTCCGCCGCGCCATGGGTACGCCATTGAACCGTTCCAAGAACGCCCGCCACATGCGCAAATCCTCCTTCATTCCCGCCGAGAGGCGCACATGGTGATGCGGCAAAGTCAAACCGGACAACGCCAAACCCAATCGCCGGCAAAACGTTCGGCCCGCCCGCACCACGCGGCAAGCAAAATTCAAATGTCCCAACAGCACCTGCACCTCTCTCACCATCACCTTCCTCCTTGACAACATTCCATCCACTAGAACCAGCATCGCTGACCTCTTGTCTTCCGGTAGGCGCGCTTCCATGGTGACCGAGTCGAGCTCGATACCGAGAAAGGACAACACCGTACTGGGACTGCACGTCTTCTCCGGTGCCAGGGGAACCCCAAATTCCCCCATCAACCCGGCCAAACCATCCAGCTGCCGCTGACAGTCCGCCGCTCCGAGCCGCCCCACCAGGAAAAAGTCATCCAGATAGTGTGTCACTGACTCCGAGCCTGTGCGCCTGGAAAAAACCCACTGCAGGAACGAGCTGAAACGCTCAAAGAGCGCGCACGAAATGGAGCACCCCATCGGCAACGCCTTGTCCACAAATATGAGACCCTGAAACTGAATCCCCAACAACTGGTGATCCGCCGGGTGCACCGGAAGAAGTCGGAACGCTGACTTGACATCGCATTTGGCCATCAGAGCGCCCCTGCCCGCCGCCGAGATGAGCCTCCGCGCCACGTCCACCGACGAGTAAGTCACAGACGCCAAATCTGCCGAAATGTAGGCATTGACCGACTCCCCTTCCGGCCAAGACAAGTGCTGTATCATTCGGAACCGCCCCTCCTCCTTCTTGGGCACCACCCCGATGGGGGAGATGATCAAGCCCGGCAGCGGCGGTTCCATGAAAGGGCCCGCCATCCGGCCTTCCCTGACCTCTCTGAACAGCTTCTCTCTCACAATGCCCTTGTGCGCGTTCACTGACTTCAGATTGTCCGCCCAGCGAGCAATCCGAGGACCCTCGTACCCCAGTCGAAACCCCTCCCGTAAACCACGACGCAACACTGCAGCATCCTCTGCCCGCGGATACGCCGCCAGCCAGGGCTCCATCCGCTCGATCCTAACCGGCGTACAAGCCTTTGCCCAAAGCTCCTGCTCCCCCCCCCTGCCTCCCCCCAACCTGTCCCCCTCTGGCTGGAGCACCGCCCTGAGCGGGCTGCTGCCCCGGGGGGGCCCCCGAGCCCCCAGCACCGCAGAGCCGGGTGCCGCCACCCCCATGTCGAGCACTCGTGCCGGAAACGGCAAGCCGCCCGCCCGCAGGCTCCTCTATTGAAATCCCAGCAAGCCCCGACTGTGGCCTGGCTGCCAGAGTCTCCCTGCCCCACCCCCCCGCAGGTGGGGCGGGCTGCAAAGGGGGCGGCACCAGCGGCAAACCGCTCGCCGTGTAAATGGTGCGGCCAAACTTAGCCCCTCCCATCGTCTGCTGGTACAGATCCGAATCCAGCTCCCATCATTGCGCTTGCGGGTCCGCCGCCATGCGCGCCCGGAACTCCTCGTCGTAGTGGGACCACGCGAAACCGCCGTACGTCACCTGTGCCCTCCGCACCACGTCCATGTATTTGAAAAGTGCGACGGACCGGTCTGGAAACTTCTCGCAATACACGCTCGTGTATATGAGGAACGCCGCTGACCAGTTGGCCAGAGTCAGGGGTACCTTAGGTCGCCTAGCCAACTCCTGCTCTTCCTCCTTCGACCCCTCCTTGGACGTCAACTCCCTGTGGAGCAGTTTCAAAATGTCAATGTACTCCCCTTTCCAGATTTTTTCCCTCGTCGCCGCCGAAAGATGGCCCCCCAGCGGCTTGGTCAGCCCCATGTACGGTAACTTACGCACCTGCACCACTCAACTCTCCTTCGCCCCCCGCCGTCTCCTTCTCACCAACTGCCGCCGACCCGCCGCCCGCGCTCGGCCCCGCTCCACCCGGCGCCGCGCCGTCCGTGCCCACTCCCGCGTCCTGCACGTACCGTCCCCGCATCAGCCGCCATCCATCTTCCCCTTCGCCCCCAGTCCCCACCGAAACCTGCACACAGCGCCACTTGCCACTCCCCGCTCCGTCACCCGTCTTACCTGGCGTCAAGGTCGGCGTCCTGGCTGGATCCCGCCGCCTAACCAGTGGGGCTGAGGGGGCCGTCACTCTGGGCACTTCCTGCCTTGCTGGCACCTGTAAAACACTGCTAACAACATTACAAGACCCCCCGACCTCCCGAATCTCTCCTTCCTCCTCCGACTCTCCATCAGCCGGCTCCACACCCCCCCGGCCCCCAACTGGGGTTTTCCAGCCGGCTCAAACCCGCACTCTCACGACACACCCGCATCAAATCCATCAGGTCCACACTCCCACTCCCATCCGCCACACTCGCAGCCCAATCAGAAGTATGCGCATCCATCCTCACTCCCCCACCCCCGGCGGCCGTAAAGACCCTTCGAGGGGGGGCCGGCGGAGACGAATCCCGCCTCCATTCGCCGTGGTCGTGAACGAGGTCCCTCGCTGGAGCTCGGCCGCCCGCACCAGGCAGAGCCGGCCCATCCTCTCGGTGGGGTGGAGCCGCATCCTGCTCGCCCGAGCGCCTCGCAAACACCTCCTGCCAAGGAAAAAAGGTGGAGTCCAGCATGCCAGGGTGAAAAAACCCCCCTTCCCCCCCCACCATGCGCCTACCCCTCCTCCACTCCCCCATCCCATCGCCGCCCCCCTCCCCCATCCTGCCGAGTGACCTCTCCACCGTGACGGGACCCCCACACCACCCATGCCCCACCCCCCCTCCCAATCCCCAGCCCTCCCCACCCCCCGAAACCCCAGCTCGGCCCCCACCCCCTCGCGCCCCAGACCCCGGTCCCCCCCTGCCGCACCCCCTCTCCCCTACCCCTCGCCGCCCCACCCCCCTGGCCTGCCACTTCCCCCCGCCCCCCACTTCCCCCTGCCTCCCCCCCAATGCTCCCACCAGTAAACCCCCCCAGCCCCGACCCGCCCCTCCCGCCCGACCCCCTCCTCCGCGCACCCCCCCACGCACCTCTGGCCTGCCACGCCCCTCCGACTGGCCCACCCCCCCACACCACCCCCGCCGCTCTGGCGACGCCCACCTACTCGGGCCCACCATGCCCCCCCTCCTCCGAAGATGCGGAACTCCAATCCAGCTCTGTGTCCGCCCCCCCTCACCCCCCACATCCGTTTCTTCAATCAATACCGGGGAGACCGCCCCCCTCCCCTCCCCCCACCCGCCCCCCTTGCTCAGCGCGCCTCAGCCCTGCCCCCCCTCCCGCACCGCGCCCCCCTCCACCACATTTTCCTCACCACCCACAGCCCCCCGGACCCCCTCCCCCTCTCGCCCTCCCCCTCCCCCCACCCTCCACCTGCATCTCTACCTGAACCCCCACCTCCTCCACCCCCCTTGCCCCCCCAGGTCAGCCACTACCTCGCGGGCCGCCCCTCCCCCCTCCCGCCCTCCCGCCCTCCCGGCACCTCCCCCCTCCCCCCCACCGCCTCCACAAACTCGAGAGCACGCTTCCTCCCTTTTCGCCCGGCCCTCTTAGACCCTCCCTTCACCTTCCCACGCGGCGCTGCCTCCTTGCGCTGCCCCCCGCCCGCCGCTCCTCCGCCGCCCCTCCCGCCCCGCTGAGCCTGCCGCGACCGCGACCGGGGCGGCTCGCACGCCACCACAGCTGCAGCAGCGCCGTTGGCAGCGCGCCGCTGCGGCCTTACCTGGAGGTCGGGCCGCACGATGTCCATGCGGCCCGCCTCGCACAACAGCCGCAAAGCCTCGGCAACCCGGGGATCAGACGACGACGCCATCCCGCACCAGAGCACACACCTCCTGGGCTCAACAAAACCCGCGCACGACCACGCACTCAGTACGCCCACAGCTACGGGCCGCCTCGCACGATCCCGCCACGAAAATCCTAACGGACCCCTGGCTGCTGTGTCACTTTCACACTAAGAAACTTTTTCAGCACTGACAAATCTCCCCCAGGTCTTTTCACAGTGCTGCAGTAGCTTGAAGATTCAAGCTGAAAAGCTCCAAGTGGGGCAATTGGAAAAAGGGTCTGTCAATGCCACTCAGTAGTGGCCCGTCCCCTGCCAAAGTGTAGGGGCGGGCTGGGCCGGAGGTGGGGAGGGGGAGGGTTCAGGGGACAATAAAAAAATTAACTAATAATAAAAAAAACTTACCTTACCGCCGCAGCTGTCTCCAGCCACACTGCCTCTTCCTGCTTCTGACAACAGGCTCCCAGACTGCACTGCAGCCAATCCTAATGCTGCATGAAAGCAGCGTTGGGATTGGCTTGAACACCGGCAACTTGCGCTCCCAGGCAGACTAGGAGCCTGTGCCTGCTCTCTCCAGCCCCAGCCACGCAGCTGAGGCTGGAGAGAGCTTCACTTCGCATGAGGGTTTGGCCGGCCTGAGATGTCTGGCCAAACCCTCATGTGCAGTAAAGGGAATGCCCACCACTCCTCCACCAGCAGTGTCATCCCTTGGACCCTTCCCCAAGACTCGTCAGAGTCCTGGGGGCTGATCCAGGGGGTTAAAATAAAACGATAATAAAACGGGTTTAAAACCCTTTGTATTATCATTTTACTTGCCAGTGGTTGCAGGGGGCCCGGTGCTCCTCCACTCTAATGGATTGGCCGCAGCTGATGCCACTTCTTTTTCAGATACATTGTCACCTCACCCCTGCTTTCTGGAGGCTGAAAATGTTCTAGGTTCAAAGTTTACATATAGTTCTCAATCTTCTTCATGGTTGTTCCAATTGTTCCTAAACTTCTGGGGTACCATTCCACGGATTGCAGTGGGAAATAGGTTTCTCAAACACTCTCTACAGACCATAGCTCGCATGTGAGTCCCCATTGAACCTGTTTGTTACTCTCCAGGCTTAGTAGTGCACATTGATTCTTGCAAAACTCCCCTTCTAAAAGCATTCAGTAGATTGTTCAATGGCAATTGCCCTCCTAGGTCAGTCTCACATCACTTTTCTGTTTGTTGGACAAGCAAGAGACCATGTGCTAAATGGTTTGGGGGTGGGAGAGGGTGTGCCAGAACAATCAGGAGTTATTGTGTGCCAACTGTGTCTGCTGGAGTCCTTGACCTCTTATAATAATGGGACCATTTTACTTATGGACTGAAAGTAGAGCACCAAGTAGATCCGTTTTGCAGCTGTGTTTCTTGACATGGAAAAAGCATTCGATTCCATTGAATGGACGTTCATGAGGCATGTGCTGACGAGAATGGGGCTAGGTGGTACCTTCCTGCAAATGATCACGGCCTTATATAACTCCCCCACTGCCAGGATTAAACTTGGCAACCTAGTAACAGCCCCCATCCATATCACCAGAGGAACAAGACAGGGGTGCCCTCTGTGCTTTACGCCCTGGTGGCGGAACCACTCGCCAGTGCACTCCGCGAATATCATAGATACGGAGGAATACGTTTCCCACGGTACAAATTGATCATTTCCACTTATGCAGATGATATGCTTCTTTATGTAAGAGACCCCAACCTTAACTTGTCGCCAACCCTTAGGTAGGTGGTTACATTTGGAACGATGTCAGGTCTGAGGGTCAACTGGACAAAATCAATAATTTTTCCCCCTACACCGGTCACTCTGCCTTTCATGCCTGACTATCCACTGCGGTTGACAACGGATCCAGTGCGCTACTTGGGGATTAAGATCCACACCGATTCTGAGGTGGTGTTCCGAGAAAACTATGGAGTAGTATTGGCAAGTTGGAAGACGACATAGATAGGTGGACAAGGTTGCCACTGTTGCTAGCCGGTAGAATTTCCATCATGAAGATGGTTATATTACCCCACTTTTTATTTTTATTCACTAATATCCCTATGGTCCTACCTACCTCCTTCCTCCAATTACTTACTTCACTATTAATCAAACTGGTCTGGGTGGGGTAGCACGCAAGGGTCCGGTGGGATATTCTCACACTTCCCTATCACATGGGCGGACTGGGTGTCCCAGACCTTGACCTATACTAAAGAGCTGCACAAAGTGCTCACGCTCATCATTGGATCACGGTCCGCTAGATACCCCTCATATATAGATAGAGGGTGCCATAGCCACACCACTCCCTCTGCCGGCAAAGCTGTTTCACCTGCCGGATCGTAGAACTGGGATTATGGATTCCATTAATGCAACTAGACTTGCCTGGCACCACCGGTTGAAGCTGCAAGCTGGAGCTGTCTTATACTCCTCGCTGATCCCTTTGGCCTAGTGTCATTGGCCTAGTGTCATTGGCTGCCTCTGTGCGTAGACAAAGGAGTGATTCAGACACTCAGCTACTTAAATACATTCAAGATAGGGGATATGATCATGGGGGTGTGGTAAAGACATGGGAGGATATTGATGAGACCGACAGACTGGACACAATGCTAAACAGACTTCAGTTCTACAGGGTTCGCTATGCACTGACGGAGATCCTGGGCAGCGACCTTGCTGAGCTGCCTGAATTGGCTCCTCTCACCTATGTAATAAAATCTGACTCCTCAACTCGTGTTGTATTAACTATTTATAAACTTTCCCAGGGATATTGGGAGAACTATTACACAAAGCCTAGACTGGCCTGGTAAGCTGACCTGGGCAGAGATTTAAACAATAATACCTGTAGATATTGCTGCGAGAGCACAAAACGTATCTCCCTTAATGGCAGACACAGATTGGTACATTTTAACTTCTTAAATAGGGTTTACTATACACCCGAGAGGCTATGCAGATGTGGTCTGAGGGACACTGCGGCTTCAGAGCGTTGTGGTGCAGACCTGGCAGTCTTTTTACACCTTGCATTGACTTGCCCTGGAAGTGCTAGATTCTGGGTCTTGGTCTTCAATACGCTGGGTGACATTATAGATGGCGGCTGACCCTACATTGACTCTACTGGGATACTCTAAGACTTTACCAAAAGCAGCATCTTGTAGATGTGGGTCTGCTTATAGCCAGGCGCAGTGTTGCAATCTGCTGGTCCCGGGGCCCGACACCTACTCTTGCTAGCTGGTCAAGAGAGATGATGTACTATAGTACACAAACAGAATATTACAGCAAGCTTCTCCCCCTGCGCAACTGACCAAAACACTTTTGGGCACTATATCAAACTTACTTGACAATGAAGAATAGTGAGCCAGATGATGAACACACCCCTGCACATGAGACACAAGGCAAGGAGTAACCAAGCTGTTAAACACGTAGGATACTACAATGTGGAATACTGAGATAAGACACTTGTTTGTTGGGCTGAGGCGAGACTGCGCACAAAGAGGAGGGGAATGTGTGTCTACACGGAGCAACGTGATGTGAAGTTTAGATTTCAGCAGGTGATAATGCAGTGAACACACTGATAAAGTGTCGCAGTGAAGCACTACAGAGTATTGGACTGTATGATAAACTGTGATGTAATAATTTTATGCCCTCCTTGCTACTCTGTATTGTTAATTAACCAAGTGTCTCTGTGTCTTTTTCTTGTATAAAAACTGTTAATAATAATATTAATAATAATAATTAAAAAAAAATAATGCTGAGGTTGATGGAGTTATTTGTTTTATAATAATTTAATTGCTCTTTATTGTTTTTGTCTTCTATGGCCACATATGGCAGAATAAAGAAAATAAAGAAATAAAGAAGAGAAACAAAGCAGTCAACATTTTAGTCAGGAAAGTATAGTAGGCTAGAGACTCATAACCATAACCAATACATTGAATATGCATGGAGAAAACACCAGCACCCCACCAACCAACAAAAATATTTCCATGCTTTTAACTTGAACACAAAGGTTATCAGAGAAGCAAAGAGATATTGTTGATAGAGGCTATGTCTAAGTCACTGAACACTCCAGATGTTTCTTTAAACCGAGTGGCCTCCACCACTATGATTTCCTAATGCTATCCTGCATTCAGTCCTACAATGGAGTTGTGTGTAGCTCCAATTAATTCTTTGATACTAAAATGAAAAAAATAACTTTGGATCTGGCAGTCACTGGTAGACTCTTTTGTGTCTGGTAAATGTTTCTGCTTTTGTTTCTGCTAGTTCAGGAATTTGCAGGGTATGACAAAACTCCTCACACCCAGTGTTCCCACACTACCAATATAAAACATCTTCCACTTGTGTGGATCAGTCTGTGTCCTGGAATAGGAATGCCCAGAAGTACACTGCGGGAATGACAAGAAGTTTACTTTGAATGCACACAAGTTCTTGGGATGTGGGTAGCTGTAAATTGACTGGTTTGAGAAATTGGGTTGTTGGTTGAGGGCAGTGAAGCACTGCTCAAGCAACAGCTACAATCCTTGTCAGCAGGATCCATGAAAATGTGCTAAATTGGCCTACACGTTACCCTCTGGTAGCTTGGCAGAAAAGCAGTCAGGCTTAACTTAGAGGGAATGTGTAAAGTATTTACGCAGCACACAAACAGTAAAAAAGTAAAAACACAACACAAGAAAATTCCCACAACAATTTAGGAAAATAGAGTACAATTTAATATATTATTTGATGCCAAAATGTCAAAATTCCAACCAATAGAAACAGAGATATGCAATTTCAAAGATTTAAGGTATGTATAACACCTAAAAGCACAAAGCCCCACCCGCTATTATCTGGTTGTGTAAGGCAGGGTGAAAGTCTCAAGTTTAGGCCAGCCATGATGGAGCACCGGCCGGATACAGGTACCAGCTTAGTTCTGCTGCAAAAGTGACCTAAGAGTTCAGTTTGTCGTGTAGAATGCTGTGAGGAGCAGGAACAGTGTCACAGTTGGATGTAGCGAAAAGAGCAGGCCAGGCATTGTGGATGGTCATCGCTGTAGCTAAAAAATCCTGTTGGGTGTTACATACGGTCGTTGCTGAAGCTTCGTGTTGGTGGTCACTACGAGCTGTCGATGCTGTAGCGTGAAGTACAGATCCCGGATTGCCCGTAGTGGCTTGCAGCTTATGTAGCCCGAAGAGTTGGGTTCACTAGACCGTCACTTTGGCAGTCAGCGCAGTCTGCAAGATCTTGGCGTGAATGTCCCGTTCGCTGTTGCAAAGAGCCCCAAACTTCAGAATTTCTCTTTATCTTTTACGAGGTGTTCAACTGAGGCCACATCAAGGGTCCATGACCTGGCGGCACCTTTTGGGAATCAAAAACTCATTACAACACAGACCAGCAGGGCTCAGCAGGTCCTGTTGCAGGTCCAGGCAGGTCCAGTGCAGGAGGGGATACTGTCTAGGAAGAATACACAAAGGTCAACTGCAAACTACACCAACTACAGCTGCCCCTGGTTTAGTTCCATGCAGATGTCAGTAGAATCATGGCAGAAGGGCTTGAATATCTGCTTCTAAAACAGGTGGTGGTAAGCAGGTAACGATTTCGTATTCAGTTCAGTTATGCTGAATATGAAGAAACTGTAAAAGTAGTATTAAATACCTCTGTGCTTAGGAGCAACATAGGTAGTGCTTGAAGAGCTAGACTAAAAACAGGTATGGCACGATTCAAGTATATTTAGGCGTTGGAAATGGTAGCATTAACTACAGTAAAGAATCTTTGGGCAAGTTGATAGACCAAATATCCTTGACTGTATTACATATAGTGTGCCTCTCTTGATTGAGACCTATTTGTATAATGGCGAATTATTCAGTGATGCAAATAACAAATTGTGATGCATAAATAAGGGACACGTGGACGGAAGGTGCAACCTTTGTAAGGCAGTTGGTATGAAAATCTTGGTCGTTTGACAGGACTGCAACAAATCAAACTGTCGTTAGAGCAAGTAGAATTCACGCTAGAAAACACATGAAGTGTATTGTATGGATAAATTACTTATTGATGACGTCGCATTGTAATTGCACTAAAACTGACATTGATCACCACTTGAAGAGAAAAAAATAAAGACATGTAAAAGTATTCGATGTGTGAGTTGTGATAAAAAGTGGTTATTTCATACAGAAAGGTAAAAAGAAAAATAATTAGTTATGGCCAATGTTCAAAGTAATGCTGTACGTTATTTTTCTAGTAACGACAATAACACTTAGAGAATGTATCAGAGACAATTTAGGTGAAACCGGTTCCAAACGTAGCAAGCTTATTCACTCGGAAATTCGCCTGACAGTGCATCCAATACGGCTTGAATGGGCAGAGATAAAACCCAAGCAGCATTCTCACTTTTTCAAAACACCTCATCACTTTAATGTATCTCGGGTGAATCTTATTGCATTGGGTGCAATCCGCACTTGCACTTATATATATGAAAATTAAGCACTGCAAAAAGGTAAATGTCCTAGAGTGTCCTGGAAAGATCCTTGGACTAAATCCATATTTAAAATATGTCATGATGACTAGAAGACTTCTACCTAGCAATGCTCCCATCGAAAGTCCCATTTCATGGACAGAATTATACAGAGGAATGTTCAAGAGCCCTTATACCTAGGTGTTCTACTTGAGTAGATCTATTCCAGCCCACCTCAGCTGTAAATGTCGGCAAAGGTGTTTTCATCAAGCATTATCTCAGGGAGTTTGGACTTTTTGGATTATAGGTTGGTTTTGCATTTTTAATATACAATGTTATTTCAAATAAAACATGTTTCACTGTAGAAGAGTGCAGTAAAGTGTGCAGGGAAAGGATGCAAACGTATTTAAATGCATTCATCACTGAGGCACAGACACAACAGAAAGTACAGAAAGTTTAGGCGATGTATGCATCTTGTATAGGACTGTATTCCAGCACGTATTCTATTTGTGTAGCCAGTATCACATCAAAAGCACTGTCAGTAGCAGTACTGACATTTTTAATATAACTTGTCAGCTCATGAGGTTCGCTTGATTTGCATTAACAATTGCCTCACAAAATGTCAAACGTGTAGTATTAAAACAGTCCAAAAATAATAATTGTTTGCTTATTATGGCTATTGTGAGGTCAACCGTATGCAAATATCAACTTGCAGGAATTCGCAAATGTAAATGATTTTCCATGACAATTCTTGCTAAAAGTGTTAATAGTGCGAATGCTGATTATATTTGCTTCTGTTCTGTCATCATTTGATGTTTTCATTAGTAATTTTGTAGAAAGCCTTTTCTTTTTTTTAAATTTGGCTGCAAGTATTTATTATTTGTTCCCTTGATATTCTGTTCTGCTTTGACTTCATCGGCATGCAGGCCAGCATTTTGTTTTTATAGTCCTTTGTCTCCCGTTGTTTGCATGCAAATTATTTCCCTTGCAGACTTTCAGACTGTACTTCTTGTGTTTTTGTTATTATAACTCAAGTTTCAAGGAAGGGGTTTTGCTAATGATGCTCTTCAGATAAATATTCAAAGAATATAACCCTAAAATATTTCAGATGGGTCCCAGTATATTTATATGTTTCATATTTCGTTTGAACTGTCTTCTTATCAACAAATGAGTTAATTTACAGTTGTTACTATACAAATGGTCAGTCTGACTCAGTCAAGCATCAAGAAATGCATATGATGCCATGTTTCATTCTGTTTATATCAGAGTCAATCACGACGATATAATGATTTTATAGAAATATTTTTCCATTTGACAGCATATTGGAACTTACCTTCAGTTATTACACTCAATGAAATCCTGCTTGTCAGTGTGTGTAGCCTGAGAATAACTGGAATAGCTACTCAGATGTAATCTTTGTGATGCCTCTACTATTTTATTGAAGAGTAGTGAGTAGTTAGGTACTTTGGCTTATCCAAAGAGTTTTAAGTATCGAGCAAAGTCTGGTAATTAAGATGGGTGGATGCTTTTGAGTACTTACCGTATTTTCCGGCATATAAGACGACCTGGCGTATAAGACGACCCCCTACTTTTCTTGATAAAATGTAGGTTTTGTGCTATAATCGCCGTATAAGACTACCCCCACTTCCAACGCAGTCCTGCATAGCCATTTTGAGAATTTATTTTGGGCTTATTAGTGATTCTAGTCCTCCATCGTGTGTGTGAGCAGTAAGGCTTTATCAGAGGACAGTGTCAAGCGTTTATTGTACTCACTCAAAGACTGAACTCAAACCAATTGGTTGTATAAACAATATTGCTTTAGTCACGATATTTTTATTTAGAACCATATGAAAAACAGTCACTTGTAAACATAATGCTGTTTGTCATCAAACATGTACGGTAAACATAAAACAGTGCAAGTGGATTAAACTTTTCATAACTCCAAGCGATTTTACAGGATTTGCTGGCGTTCCCTTTAAAAGCCTTCAAAATCCTCCTCTTCGTCATCTGACATCATAAGTAAATCAATGAGATCTTGTGGTACATCTGTAAGGCAGTCATCGTATGGATCTGGTAATTCCGTATCAGATGGTGTGGTCTCGGCTTCGGCTTCCTCTTCATCTTGCCACAAGTAGTCGTCCTCCATACCATCTAATGAATTTGATATGCCACACTTCTTGAAAGACTTTATGACTGTTTCTGCATCGATATCATTCCAGGCTTTTATGACAAACTTGCACAAAACATCCAACTGTGGAGCACGCATGTTTCCTCCTTTTGTGAATGATTTTTCGCCGCTAACCATCCACTCATTCCACTGTTCCCGAATGCGATCTTTAAATGGCTTGTTTAGGCACACATCCAGTGGCTGTACCAACAACGTCAGTCCTCCAGGAATAACTGCAGCATCTGTTTTTATTCTTGCCAGCCTTTGCTTGGTGCTGGGAGTTAAATGAGCCCTGAACATATCCCACACCAGTAGACTACGTTTTTGAAGAAGTCCACCTGGTCGCCTGCTCCATACATTATCAAGCCATAGCTTTACCCCTTCTTCATCCATCCAGGCTTTTTGATTCACATGTACAAAACAACCAACAGGAAACTTGAGTTTCGGCATTGTTTTTCTTGTAAAAATAACCATTGGTCTCAGTTTGGTGCCATCAGCTGTGCATGCTAGTACCACTGTAAAACTGGACTTCTCATGTCCTGTTGTTTTTAATAAAATAGTTTTTTCACCTCTTGGATGGACAGTTTTGTTTGCAACCATATCAAAATTAATTGGAGTTTCATCCATATCTCAGATACTACTTAGCGCATAGCCATGTTCATTGCGCAGCTTAATAACGTAGTGATGGAAACTATGTATTTTGGCATCAAGATCTGCAGGTAATTTTTGTGCAATTTTCGTCTTTTGCCTCAATATCAGATTATGGCTTCCCAAGAATCTAGTACACCAGGATACAGTGGCCTTAAATCTGTTGCTGAGATCTGGGTTAGATTTGGCCCACTGAAGTGCAAACAAACGTATTTTGTTTCATGTCACTACATAACCACTCTGGCGATGCTCATTCACCATGTCTGCTACATGTTTTTCGAGTTCTGGCTAATGTGGGGTGCCTCTTCTTAATGCACACTTACCCCTTGGCATACTCCTTAATGCTTTTTAATTTGCTTTCCAGGCCCGAACCATCTTTTCTGTTACTCCATATTGTCTTGCTGCAGCACAGTTATTATGTTCCATGGCAAAATGTACAACTTTAAGTTTGTAACTGGCTTCATATTTCTTTCTTCTTGCTGCTGTTGGAGCCATGATGGGTTCTTGACTTTCAGCCATTTGCATACTGTACTGTATGTACTGGTGCTGTACTGTATGAACAGGTACAGAGACTGGTGCTGTACTGTCTTCACCACCACATGTAAATATCTGCTCACCAGACTGCCTTTCCTGTTTGCAACAACCAGCCAATCACGGCAAGTGCTCTACTGGTACTGGTACCGGTACTTCCTGTGCACACTGCATACAAACTCTATGCTCACACTACAGGCCCTCTCCAAGCATCTCCTTTCTTTATTAAACTGGATAGTGCATTTGAGGTGTGTATTAAAAGAAGGTACCTACCTTATTTAAGAATTCAACTTAAAAATGAAGGTCATATAAAAACCTAAAAAAGAAATGTAGTAGTGTGTTTTGTAATTCATTAGGAATGTAGCATGCTGAAAGAACTGCTGCAAAACTGCCATTGGAAACATTCTACAGTCCCCTTTCTATGTCCATGCACTGAGGAGATCATGTGAGACTGACGCTCCTCTCCTTCCGATGAGCGTGAGAATTATGGAAGGAGAGAGAGATCAGCACATGTGGAGGAGCGCGTGTCAGACGTGCAACACAGTGCAACACAGTGGGGGCCGCCATCTTAGGTGCTTCAGCGCTGCCCGTTATATTTTCAGACATCCTGCTGCCTCGTCTGCCTGGGGATGGGCAAGCGGTTGGAGGCACGTGTGCAGCTGCAGTCTAGGTAGGACTCACGGCGCCATTTGTTTGCTTTCGATACTTGCACATAACTGTAATTTATTTCCCTCTTTCAAGACCGCATTCAGTGGGTTTGCTTTGATACTTCCACAGTGCCACCATCGCCTACCTAACGTTCGTTCTTGGGTTTGAGTTCCCTAAGCTGACCATTTCCTATTGAGAAGCGGTCTGACACCTTCGGGTGAAGTCCGCGCGTTCGTTCTTGTGTTTGAGTTTGGGTGAATGTGCCCAGAACAAGAGGTAGCTACGGTATATACCCTAGCGAATTCACTCAGAATAAGTGCATGTACTGGAAAGAGTGTACCAGGGAAATGCATAGTGGTGGTTGAAACTGCCTGTCGGGGAGGCTCTGCAGGAGACCCCACAACCCTTCAGTGGGACCCTCGAGGCCTCCTTGTAAGTATTTCCTCTTTAAGTGTAAGCCCGGTCTGCTTTTGGCAGGAGCAATTGCAACCCCTTACCCCAGTAATGTGCTTACTGAGATACTACGTGCAGTTCTAGATACATGGCTCTCTCATTACCGGTACCTATTTCAGGCTGATTCATTTAAGTTACCGTATGTGTATTAAAGTTCCCTAAGCTGCACCATTTCCAATTGAGAAGCGGTCTGACACCTTCGGGTAAAGTCCGCGCTATGTAAAAAGGCATGAAAACATACCGTCAACTTTGGCACCCGGCGTATAAGACGACCCCTGACTTTCCAGAACATTTTAAGGGGTTAAAAAGTCGTCTTATACGCCGGAAAATACGGTACCAGTTAGTGAATTATTGATTCAGTGTGAAATAGCTTGTCCTGCATGTTGATTTGTATCAACTTCAGAACAAATAATTGGTCAGGAAAGTCTCACAGAGATGACAGCACTAACCGACCCTTGGTTGCGACAATGTTTTTAATGATGTCATTATCTTGCTGTCTCTCAGTATCTGGTCTATGCTCCTGTTTTAAAGTCGGCAAGTAATGGAAAATGATCAGATTACTGAAGAAAGTGCAAAATCTAGAAAATAATTCAGCAGAATGAGTTTCCTTCACCATATAGATTGTAAAATGGATTTTGCTTCAGATTTAGCACTTCCTCCCAAAACCAGACGATTTTTGATTACCGCCCAACCCTATATTGTACCCTAAGTTTTAACCTCTTCAGTGCTCATGACGAGACCAGCTCATCATGAGTCATGGTGGAGCAGTGCTCATGACGAGCTGGTCTTGTCATAAGGGCTGTGCTCCGCTCACAAACGATTAATTCCCTGCCTGTGCGGGGGAATTATTCAGTGGGCGGGGTCGTGGCGAGACCAGCTCGTCATGAGCACAGCTCCACCGTGATTCATGACGAGCCGGTCTCGTCACGAGCACCGGGCTCACCCCCGCCCTCCCCGCACCATGGGGGAATTACCCCGCAGGAAAGGGGCTAAAAAGCAGATGAAAGAAAACCAAGGGGTTGTGCTTGGGCAACATTCGGGATGGGAGCACCACCCCATAGGAAGTCCACTTGAGGAGTCTAATGCAGGAGCCTGCACAGTGGTCAGGAGAAAAGTCACACAGAAGTCACAACTCACAACCAGCTCAGATTCAACACCAGCGCTGTTTCCTAGTACATTGCATGGCTCCATGGCATTATCTCTCCTAGTCATGCAGTGCCAAAGAATATGACATGGGCAATGCAAAAAATATAGTGGAAGACTTTCCTGTAATGATCTGCCCCACAATCAATAAAAAAGTTGACCAGATAAAATCTTAACTCCCTTTGCCTTTGCAACACTAGTCCTGGGTGCCATTGCAGGATTACTGATGGGTTAGGAGTGCAGAGCTAAAAGGTCACAGATCGAGAAGGTCATAATTTAATTCCATACACATTCAACAACTTTACCGCTGTAACACTTAATAAGCATGGTGTAGAAAATTGGGTCAGTGGCTGAGCGGGGTGAATCCCTACTCAAGCAGAAACCACGGTTCCTGGAAGGGTGAAGTCACAAGCAAACCTCAAATTAACCTGTGCTTAATTCTCTGGTAGCTTGTCAGGAAAGCACTCAGGTTTAACTTAAGGCAATGTGTAAAGTATTTATGTATCATTTCGACAGCAATAATGTGCAAACACACAACACAAAAACATTTTCATACCAATGTAGTAACATAGAGTACCATTAAGGGCCAGATGCATCAAAGGGTTTTGCCCATTCTGTGCCTATGGGGAAATGAATTGTTTGACATCAAAGCTACAAAAATCCAATTAGCATAACAGGAGATATTACATTTTAAAGATTTAGGTGAAAACACTGCTTAGAAGCACAAAGCGCCAACTGTGGTTATCTGGTCATGCCGGATGGGGACAAAGTCACAAGTTCAGGCCGACCGTGATGAAGCGCAGGCCGCGCACAGGAAGTACCTGGCCCACGCAGTGCTGTTTCCCTGGTCAAATGAAAGTCTTGAACAGTTATCTGGATAGGTCATGAGGAAGGTGGTACCAAGATCTGAAGTCCACCGAAACGCGCATCGACCGTGCGTGGAACACTGTACTTGGCACTGTGGTTCCAGTTGTGGCAGGGATATTCCTAGCTGCACATTAGACTCAACCGTGTACAGATATTGTATGTTTGTGGTTGGTGTGAAAGTGGTTGCATGAATGCTTGGTAGTATGTTTGTATTTATTAAATTCTAACCAGGGAGATTATATATGTTTTTTCTATAAAAGTATATTTTATGTTATACTGTTGTGTATTTATGAAAAGGTTTCTTTCTAATTGAAATTCTTATCAACATAGATGGATTTATAACTATTGAAAATTAAAGGAATGTCTATGTGCAAAATGTTTTTGAAAAGAAGTATCTAAAAAGAAAAGAAAAAAAGATGTTTTTTTAAGAAAAAGAGAAACAAATTTCGATAAAATAAAAAAACAATCATGAGATGATCACATGTGTCACTAGTGTACCTTGATGTATATTCAAATGCAAATGAACAATGTCTAAATGAAACTATACATAGGCCGTGGGGGAAATAGTCAGCACTGTATAGATTGTAATTCCCCTCTTTTCCCTAGCCTCAAGTATTATTAGAGGGGGTCCCCTTTGTTTGTCATAGTATCTGGCCCATGCTTCTTGACTCCATTGGAAGACTTCCTATATTAGTCTGCCTCACACTCAATAAAAAAGTTGACCAGATAAAATCTTAACTTTCTTTGTCTTTGCAACACTGTAGACCTGGGTGCAAATGCAGGACTGCTGATGTGCTAGGAGGCCAGAGACAGAAGTTCACAGATCGAGAAGGTCACAATGCCATCCCATACAGACTTAACTTTACAGCTGTAACACTTCATTACCGTGGTATAGGAAACTGGATTACTGGTTGAGGGGGTGAAACTCTGCTTAATGAAAAACCACAATCTCATTCAGGGTGAAGTCACAAGCTAACCTAAATTAACCTAAGTGTAGCCATCTGGTTGCTTGGCATTAAAGCAGTCAAGCCTTCACTTAGAGGCAATGCATACAATATTTATGCAGCACTTCAAACAGCTATAAAGTGACAACACAATACAAGAAAAATCCCACACCAATTTAGAAAAGTACAGTAAAATGTAATAAATTATCGGATGCCAAATGGCAAAAATCAAATCAGTAGAATCAGAGATATGCAATTTTGAAGATTGAAGTTAAAACAGTGCTTAGAACCACAAGGTGCCAACTGTGGTTTTCTGGTCACCCAGACTGAGATAAAGTCACAAGTTCAGACCGACTGCAATGGAACACGGGCCAGGTATAGGAACCAAAGATGCACTAAACAAAGTATCTTAAATATGGGTTGCGAAGCGTTGTGAGGTCCTACGTCGGTTTGCCTCACACAGCAGTGGTTCTGATGCGCTGCAGGGCTGTGATGTGAGGTTCTGAATCAGTGTGCATCACGCAGGGGTGGTTCCAATGAGCTGCAGGGATGTGATGTGAGGTCCTGCATCAAGATGTGTTATGCAGCTGAGGGTCTGAAGAGCTACGGGGCTGCGATGTGAGTTCCTATGCCGAGTTGCATCACACAGCAGCATTTCTGAGGAAACTGTGATGCAAGGCCCTTCATTGAGATGTGTTAAGCAGTGGTGGTTCCAAGGACCTGCGGGACGATTTGTCACAGTGTGTCGGTTCTGCGGGTGGGGAAAAATGACTCTTTATATAGTAAACCAAAAAGAGGTATACCATGCAAAGAATCCAGATATCCCTTATAAGTGGAGAGGGGCTTGCTTTAGCAATCCCAAGGTGCTCTCTTAGGGGGTAGTGTGGTCAAGCAGGCTTAGGCTTCTCAGAGTGGTGTGTTAGACATTTGATCCATACACACCGTTAATAAATGAAATACATGACTCAATAATTAGATCCACATCAATTTATAAAAATAACACATATCTTTATATAACTTTAGGCACCAAGATCATCAAAATCAGGTAAGTATATTTCAAGTTATACATTTATACAATTTTTAAAAATGGGCACAGTGCAGTTATCATATGGAAGAAAGACATACACTGCATACAGGTATTTCGCAGCAACTTACAGGGCCAATCTGCTGGACTTAAGAAAAGTATGGGGCAAGGTCCAGGGCAGCACCAAAAGGTCACCTCGGGTTGCACTGGGGCGGCTGTTTGCAGAGGTGCTTTTCAGCATCAGGTGTCCAATGTTATCCTACAGGTAAAAAACTACTGCATTTGGACACTTCACAGCGACTTATGGGGTCAATCTCCTAGACTTAAGGTAAGTGTGGGGTAAGGTCCAAGGCCACACCAAGTGGTCATCTCGGGAAACTCTGGGGCTTCTGGGTGCAAAGGCATATTGCAGTGTTGGGTGGTCAATGTTATCCTATAGGGAAAAAACAAGTACTGCATTCAGACATTTCACAGCAACTTACTGGACTGATCTCCTGGACTTAAGGTAAGTTTGGGACAAAGTCCTAGGCTACACCAACAGGTCACCTCGGGAGGCTTTGGGACGTTCGAGGGCAGATGTGTGTTATGGCATTGAGCGTCCCATTCACTTTAATGGTGAACGGTCCTGTTGCAAAGAGGCCGCAAGCTGGGATGGGGAGACAAGCGAGGCTGAACCAACAAGGGGGATCAGTTCTCATGATGTTCAGGGATGTGGGGACACCTTTGGTCCTTTTCTCCTCGGGCCAGGGCGGCCTGGTGCAGAGGTATTCTGAGGCATCGGGTTTTTATCACCGGAGATACTTGCGGTGTGGGGACTGTACAAAGAGGCTGCAGGCAGTGTCAATGAGTCCACTGTGGGCAAACCCCCGGAGACCTTTGTCTCTGGTGTGTCAGGGTATCACACTGGCACCACTGGCCCATTTCAACTCAGGTTAGGGGGTACAGGTGCAGTGGTGCTTTCCAGTGTTGGGTTTGCTGTTGTCTGGAGTCCTTACAGTTGTTTAGGAGTGCCGGTAGGATTCAGAGAGCAAACACAAGGAGATGATGGACAGAGCGCTGAAACTTTTCAGACACTCACCCTGTCACAGATCTGGGTTGAATCCATCATCATTCTTTAGCTCACTTGGCCACCCCAGTTCAGACCCAGCCATATGCAAATCAGTCTTGACCCTAAGCCTCATGGGAACAGCCCAGTCTGAATTGCAAAGCCAGGTCTTCCCTGGACTGGAAACAAGCATCCTGGGCCTGGTATCGGGGTACCACCCCTCACCAGCCAAGCTAGCTTGAATCCAGTGGCAAAGTGAACAAGGGACCCACGTCTGGGCATACCCTGCAAACTTAGGGCACACAAAGCAAACACAAGGAGATGATGGACGGAGCGCTGAAACTTTTCAGACACTCACCCCAGTCACAGATTCCATCATCGTTCTTTAGCTCACTTCGCCACCCCAGTTCAGACCCAGCCATGAGCAAATCAGTCGTGACCCTGCGCCTCATGGGAATAGTCCAGCCCAAATTGCCAAGCCAGGTCTTCCCTGGACCGGAAACAAGCATCCTGGGACCGGTTTCAGGGTAACACCCCTCATAAACCAGGCTAGCTTGAATCCAGTGGCAAAGCGAGCAAGGGACCCACATCTGGGCATACCCTGCCAACTTAGAGCGAACAAAGCAAACCAAAGTTACATAATAAGAACTTGTATGGAAGATATTATGACCTGCCTGGATCACTCTTTTGAACTTGCTCTTATAAAACAAGCACATCTTTATATTTCGAAAGTGATTGATTTCTATCTAAAAAGCCAGGTTACATCAATACATGTCTTGTCAAAGGATGGTTTGATAAGGCATATACAACTGCCCTCAACAACCTGAAACTTGCCTTACATTAAAAATGTAGAGTTAGAGTAGAGATCCATATTCAAAGATTAAGATATATGCAAGTTTTAACTAATAGGAAAAACCAACCCCAGAATGAAGATAAGGGTAATTAGCTGTTAGCAGCTGAAACAGATGATGTTGTTTTGTTTTGGAAAACCATAAATGGACCCTTGTTAACTGATAAAGTGTCTGTTAAATCTTGAATTAGGCATGATGCATTCTCTCCTTAGTTCTCTGCTACCTGCTGCTCAGCCAGAATGTGTATGTACGTAATGTCATAGTGTTTGTTTGAGAGATCAGTTGGAGTGAGCAGGCTGAGCAGCAGGAGGCTGCTCCTGGTGAGGCATTGAAATTACATCTACTTCACATCTGTAACTTGCAACAGAACACTACGAAACTCAGATGATGGGTCCACCCTAGGGAATCTTGTGAACACAACAATAAGCAAAGCAAAAAGTTGTCTCAATCCACACTCAGCCCAGCCTAGGGCATTTTGTGACCAAAGAAAAGTAAACAACAGGTATTTTTCACCCTCCACTCAATCCCAACTTAGGGCATCTTGTGAGAATATAAAGGTCTCTTCCAACCACACACACAAATACAGTAGGTGTAGAGTATTTCACAACTCAAACTAATCCTTGCAACAGAACACTGCCAAACTCAGAAGAAATGTATCCTTCAGCCACACACACAAATACAGTAGGCATAGGGTATTTCACAGACCCAGCTCATCCTTGCAACAGAACACTACAAAACTCAGAAGATGGGTCTCTTCCAACACACACCCATCCCACCCTCATAGCCATTGTTGCAACCAAAGAAAAATCCTCTGTAGGCAGGTAGCATAAGTTTTATAGTGAAATTTAATTTAAGAAAAAGTCTTTGTTACAGGTTACAGATGTGAAGTAGATGTAACTTCAATGCTCCACCAGGAGCAGCCTCCTGCTGCTCAGCCTGCTCAGTCCAACTGATCTTGCAAGCATACAAAAACATTTTAACATGAAAGATACCTGTTATTTACTTTTTGGATTAGAGTTGTAATATTCCCTTCTTTATTGGCTAACTTGGGTCTATGCACACTGATCTAGACTGTAAACCAATGGAATGCAATGGAATTCTAAGAGGAGAAAATGCACACCTGAGAGGGGGACAGGTGTGGGTCACGTGAAGGATTAACACATATGAACATGCCAAGAGTCATGTGTATAGCAAAATGCTAGAAACTACAAAGCACGCAGAAGTGCCAACATGTGGGGTGACACCTTTATCTATGCAATATTTTGTGAGTCAGATGCCTAAACATACTAATCAACAGTATCTCAAGAACAAAAATAATGATCAAAACAAAAATCTTTAGAGACTTAGTTACATTTCTAGACATTGGTACCTGGGAAGGGTGAAAAAGGGAAAACAGTACAAGGACATACCACACAGATATATATTTACCTAGAATAGTGCGAGGAACAACTCCGGCCAAGGGCTGGAAAAGAAAGGACTCCCGACTGGACAGGAGCCAACAGGTCAGGACAGGTGCAGGACAGGACAGGGAAACTCTTCTAAATGCAACACCAGTGTTACAACCCCCTCGATGCTACTCTCGGACCCTTCTAGGTGGATCAATTCTTCTCCTCCAGTCAATCAATCAATCAATCAGTACATTTATAGAGCGCGCTACTCACCCGTGCGGGTCTCAAGGCGCTGAAGGGAGGGGGGTGTGCCGCTACTGCTCGAATAGCCAGGTCTTGAGGTGTTTTCTGAAGGTGAGGTGGTCCTGGGTCAATCGTATGTGGGTGGGGAGGGAGTTCCACGTCTTGGCAGCCAGGTAGGAGAATGATCTTCCTACGGTGATGGTTCTGCGAATCCGTGGGACGGTGGCGAGGGCGAGGCTGGCGGAGTGGAGCTGGCGGATTGGCGTGTGGAATGTGAGGAGGTTGTTGAGGTATTCGGGCCCATGTTGTGGAGAGCTTTGTGTGAGTGGGTGAGGAGCCTGAACGTAATCCTCTTGTTGACGGGGAGCCAGTGCAGGTCTTTCAGGTGGGCTGAGATGTGGCTGTGGCGATGGATGTCTAGGATGAGTCGTGCGGATGCGTTCTGTATGCGCTGGAGTCTTTTCTGTAGTTTGGCCGTGGTTCCAGCGTAGAGGGTGTTCCCGTAGTCCAGTCGGCTGGTGACGAGGGCCTGGGTGACCGCCTTTCTGGTTCTAGTGGGGATCGACCAGAAGATCTTCCGGAGCATGCGCAGGGTGTTGAAGCATGTGGATTAGATGGCGTTGACTTGCTTGGTCATCGTGAGGGAGGAGTCTAGGATGAATCCCAGGTTGCGTGTGTTGTCCGTGGGTGTTGGTGCAGTGCCCAGCTCTGTGGGCCAGCAGGAGTCATCCCAGGCGGATGGGGATGGTCCTAGGATGAGGACTTCTGTCTTGTCTGAGTTCAGCTTCAGGCGGCTGAGCTTCATCCATTCCGCGATGTCTCTCATACCTTCCTGGAAGCTGATTCTGGCAGTGGTGGGGTCTTTGGTGAGGGAGAGTATCAGCTGGGTGTCATCGGCACAGGAAATGATGTTGAGGTTGTGTTTGCGTGCGATGGCGGCAAGGGGGCTCATGTAGATGTTGAAGAGGGTAGGGCTGAGCAATCTTCCCATTCTTCTGTTAGTGTGCTCGACCAGCCCTCTGCTCTCAGTAATATCCACAATCTTCTTCAGCATACGTTGGGTCATCAACAGGTCTGTGACAAGTCGGACAATCTAACTGACTGAGCCTACCTTAGTTATACCAATTTCCAGGGTATGTACCACCCACACAATGTTTCAATATTTGTGTATTCCCTTCATTTGAATGGTCAGTGGGACGCGGAGAGGTCATCACACCATACTAGTATGAAGTCATCTTCTTTGACTTTATTGTTCTAAGTTCCCATCCTTACATTTATTTTCCCATTCTTTTATTTCTCCCAGAAATATTCACATTATTTACTATACAATGTATAACATCTTATTTGAATCTTCTTCCTCTCTTCAGGTCAAGAGGTAATGTTCTCAGGAGCATTGCTGGTGAGATGGCACTTGGCACTTTTTTAATGACACTCTTCGAGGTCTTGCAGTATTCTTAGCACATGCACATTCAGATTCTCAAGATGGCGTTTACAAGTTACCCTTCAGGCCCAAATATGAGCTATTAGCATAATCAAAGAAGAATATATTAGAATACGAAAATAAAAAATAAATGAATGCACTGTATACCACTTATTTCTACTCTATTGTAACTATTGCATTAACAGATTACCAAAACACTCAAGGTTTAGTTCAAGCAAAGGCTTATGCATTAGCATGTGAGGTTCAAAGCGGCCATTTTAGGCACTAATGCGCAGCTGCAAAGAATTCCCACCAAAAGCATAGGACGTCATACTACGTAGATGCAGTAAACGTATGTGCAGAAGACTTCCCATGTTTTCGGCAGCCATATTAAGACGCTCGAGTTACTTGTTAGTAAAAGCACATAGATAAGCTTCCCCTAGATGAAGAAAATGTTGTTTGGTGCATTATTAGTACTCACAAAACATATTGGTTAATTTATTACATGTTATTTCGAGAGGATGGCGTCCAAGCAAGTTTTGTTACGTATGAAACCTTGCTCCATCAATCCTCTCTTTGATGGCATTTTATGCCATCACTAATTATTGAACCAGATGCCAACTTTAGCAGTCTCCCATTTCAAGTTCTTCTATTACTTTAGTATTTCCCTTTTCCCTTTTCTTTTGAAACCCTTTCATTCTTTTGTAAATATCTCCTTTCAGTTCTTCAAGTTGTATTTCATCAAATTTTCTTTCCCGTCCCTTTTCATTCACTGTATACCATTTTCTGTTTCTGCAGCATTTGCACCAAATCATTATCATTAATACTAATAGTGTTATTCCCATTATTGGCATCAGTATTCGACCTAAAATATTTCTCCCAACATTAGAAAACTAATTACCTATAGAAGAGAGACCATCAGTTGGCCTCTTCCAGGCACTATCAACCTCCAGTGGTTTCAATTCTTCTTCCAAATTCGTAATATTCCTGACATAGCTCCCAATTTCAACACTTTTGTCAGGTATGTAGGTGCAACAGTGTTGCGCCTTCAACATTTTACAGAATCCGCCCTCTTTTGCCAATAATATGTCAAGAGCAAGCCGATTTTGCAAAACCATAGATCTCACCGCAGCTAGTTTGGTATTGATCAATAAAAATCCTCCAGCAGTGTCAGTCGATAAGCGATCCACCACTGTAGATAATTTAATTCTTTGTGTATTCAGAATTACTCCCACTGAAGGTATCAATGCAGTGAATATATCTTACATGGTACACCTTTGGGAATACTATTCCAAAATAGCAACTCCCATACCAATGATCAGGCGGCTTAAAGTAAGCTTTATTTACACAAATGTAATAGATTCCAGGAAATACTGGAACGGTTCCCTCTTTTAGTCCCCAACCCCCGATTATTAGGAAGTTGTGTTCACATTCACTGGAACCAATGAATACATTGTTATACTCTGTTTTTAACCTTTGGAGACAGATTTTCCCCATCATTTCAAGGTCCAGGGACATAGCAGCATGAGTCTAGCCAGATGCGATAAAATCCTCGTTCTCAGCCCATTTAGGTATCTGAGGTTTCGGTTCAGTAGCCTTTCCATGGAAATCCTGTCTCCTTTCTCTACTAAATTCAAACATATCTTTTCTTCTTCATGTAACCTGCATGTTAAATTATCTATATGTACTTCAGCTATATCTATGGTTTTCACTGTTAGAAAATATTTACCTATGAATTGTGAATCTGTACTGCTAAGGACAGGGTTCATGTTTCCACGCAGGGGTATTTAAAAAAAAAATCACATCTAGGTTAGAATATTAATATTGTAATTTTCCAGTTCTATATAATAAACTAGCTAGAATACTACATGAAATACCATATGTCAGTGGTAAATGATGATATGTCACTCCTACTGCTACGGATGTCAGTAATTTCATACAAACATAACAATCACTAACTTCAATTGTTTCTACATAACGTACTAACAGATTAGCGAAAACATTTAAATCTGTCTCATTTCTATTTATACTGTAGTGTAATTCTGTCTCATCTGGTACTTATAATTCTACTCTGTCTTGCTTAATATTAGCTACTTTTCCATGTGTATTAGTGTCATTCTGTTTACTTGCAGTTATTAGATAAGGTATGGCTATTGTCAATCGTAACCATGCTATGAGCACTAGGAATATACTACATATACATATTCTACAACATGTCTTTATACCATTTGGTTTCGGTTTTCCAGCAGCTCTATATCAGCCATTTATGACTAAGGAGACTTATTCCCCTCTTTGTAACTTGTATGGAATAAAAATTACACAAATTTTAATTATTTCAAGTTGTCTCACTTCTTCATCAATTCGATCAACACTTAATTCTTCATCACTGTCTCCGCCTATTTCTAAATTCTCAAAATCCTCAAGAATCATATATGTCCATTCAGGACCCTTGAATTTATTATTCAGTCTTTTCAAACGTGGACTTCTCCTTTTAGGCTTTTCTGTTGAGGGTCCAGTTTGACTTCTTACCTCATCTCCTTGGTCTGGTTCTTCATTTATTATTTTAAGGCGATATTTCAGTCTTTTAATAATACTAGGCCAAGTATCACCTTTTCTGAGTCTTTTAGCTGGCACAGAGTTTTCACTTTCTTCCAAGGCTCTTTTTGTTTCCGTTGATTTGTGGCACAATTTGTTTACTTTGGTCTTCAGTATTCCTCTCTATCTGACCTTGTCCAGAGCTTATTACCTTTGCCGTTTCTGCCTGGATGTGTTCTTCTATTCTATTCTTACCCTGTTCAGGAGTTTGTTTACTTTGACTTTGTTCTCCTTCTTCTTCCTGAACTTATTTTTCTTGTTCTAACTGGTCCTGCTCAGGTCTTAATAATTCTTGATTGTCTTCTGCCTGGGCATTTTCTCTAGTGCCTATCTGCCCCTCCTCAGACTCGCAAGTGCTGTTTCTATTTTCTTCTGTCTGAGTGTATTGCTCTTTCCTTATCTGGTCCTCCTCAGATTTGATATTAGCTTTGTTTTCTGTATCCTGAGTGTGTTCTTCTATTCCTGTCTCGTCCTCACTATCACTCTGTCTGTCTAGATATGTTTGGCTTCTGGTTCTCACAGTTATTTCAGGTATATCCACTATTGGGATCCAGTCATCCTGACTAGTGCTAAGTTGTTCTTGGTCAGCTACTTCAGAATCTATTACTTGTGATTCATCAGCTGTACAACCATCAGCCCTTTCAATCACTTCAGCTTGTTGTGATTCAGTTTCATTAGCTGCTGGTATCCTCTTTGTGTGGCTCACATGTATCCAATTCGGCAATCCTGCAAATTTTACAGCTGTTGTCGTAACCAATATAACCTTATGTGGTTTTCCCCACCTTTGTGCTAGGCAAGATTCTCGAGTGTGCTCTTTCACTACTACCCAATCACCAGGATTCAGGTCATATGCATGGTTCAGATGCCTGGCAACAGCGTCTGACCCAACCTGGTGAGAGATAGAACTCACTTGATCAGCCAACTCTTTGCAATATTCTAGTACCAAATATTCCGATATATTCAACAGCTTGTGTCCTGGTATACATGCTTGCCTCATTGCCCTGAGTATCTCATGGGGACTCAAGCATGTATTCTTGTCTGGAATGCTTCTGAGTCCCATCAGGACAAGAGGTAAGGCATCAGGCCACTCCGATGGCGTCGATGCACACATCTTTCTCTGTCTTGACTTGATTGTGCCATTCAATTGTTCTACCACTCCAGAAGCCTCTGGGTGGTACACACAGTGCAGCTTTTGCTCAATTTTAAATGCTTTACAAATTAATCAAATTATGTCATTATTAAAATGAGGCCCTTGGTCTGACTCAATTGTTACTGGAAAACCAAACCAAGGTATGAGCTCTCTCAAAAGGAGTTTGGCCACAGTCAAACTGTCATTTCCTCTGGTTGGGTATGCCTCCACTCACTTGGAAAATAGACAAACAATGACAAGTACATATTTCAAACCACGACAAGCAGGTAACTGAATTAAATCAATCTGGAGTCTTATGAATGGGCCTTCAGCTTTCCCAATTTTCCAGGGACAAACTACAGTTTTTCTGCCTGGGTTCATTTGTTGACAAATTAAGCATCTCTGGCAAAGACTCTCTGCGATATTCCTGAACCTTGTATTAAACCAATCTTGTCGGAAAAGTCGAATCATTTCATCTCTACCTATGTGTGTCTCCATGATACTTTCTAGCCATGGATGCAAGCATACAGTCTGGTAACACAGGTCTCCCATCTAAATACATTATCACACCATCATCATTTCGCTTGATCATCGACCGCTTCCTAGGAGGTAAGAGGTGACCTCTCTTACCTCGTAGGAAGCGGTCGCTCCCATTGCCCCCTGCCCGACTGCCATAGCGCTTTGCACAGCTTGAATTTGGTATCGTAGCGCTATACGCCTGCCTGCTATTGCCACATTGTTTTGCCTGCCACTGCTGCCGCTTTGAAAACGTGCACTTTGTGTCTTTTTAAATTGCATTCTGTAAGCGTGCACTTCGTGTCATTTCAGTCATTTTATTTTGCATTCGCAGCTAGCGCTCAGGTTGTATTGGTGTTTGGCTTTGTAATTCGATATTTATATTCTGTTTGTGCCGGTGCCACTGCCCTCAGCGTCTCTCCTCCCTGTGCCCCAATCTCGCCCAGGCTCAGTTTCGATTTCCCCACCATTTTGTTTGTTGTGCCTTAACCAGCGCCTCCAGCCCGCCTCCCAGCTGCCCCTCCCTCCCACGGACTGAGAAGGCTTGCCTTGCCTGCTGATCCTCTGTGACCTCTCTTACTTCGTAGGAAGCGGTCGCTCCCATTGCCCCCTGCCCGACTGCCATAGCGCTTTGCACAGCTTGAATTTGGTATCGTAGCGCTATACGCCTGCCTGCTATTGCCACATTGTTTTGCCTGCCACTGCTGCCGCTTTGAAAACGTGCACTTTGTGTCTTTTTAAATTGCATTCTGTAAACGTGCACTTCGTGTCATTTCAGTCATTTTATTTTGCATTCGCAGCTAGCGCTCAGGTTGTATTGGTGTTTGGCTTTGTAATTCGATATTTATATTCTGTTTGTGCCGGTGCCACTGCCCTCAGCGTCTCTCCTCCCTGTGCCCCAATCTCGCCCAGGCTCAGTTTCGATTTCCCCACCATTTTGTTTGTTGTGCCTTAACCAGCACCTCCAGCCCGCCTCCCGCCTCCCAGCTGCCCCTCCCTCCCACGGACTGAGAAGGCTTGCCTTGCCTGCTGATCCTCTGTGACCTCTCTTACCTCGTAGGAAGCGGTCGCTCCCATTGCCCCCTGCCCGACTGCCATAGCGCTTTGCACAGCTTGAATTTGGTATTGTAGCGCTATACGCCTTCCTGCTATTGCCACTTTGTTTTGCCTGCCACTGCTGCCGCTTTGAAAACGTGCACTTTGTGTCTTTTTAAATTGCATTCTGTAAACGTGAACTTTGTGTCATTTCAGTCATTTTATTTTGCATTCGCAGCTAGCGCTCAGGTTGTATTGGTGTTTGGCTTTGTAATTCGATATTTATATTCTGTTTGTGCCGGTGCCACTGCCCTCAGCGTCTCTCCTCCCTGTGCCCCAATCTCGCCCAGGCTCAGTTTCGATTTCCCCACCATTTTGTTTGTTGTGCCTTAACCAGCACCTCCAGCCCGCCTCCCGCCTCCCAGCTGCCCCTCCCTCGCCCCTCCCCTTCCACTATCCACATATGACATATGCTCTTGCGTGCAGCATTCACGCGCAGCAATCGCACTCCAGTCGCGCCGAAGGTGCGCCAAAGGTAAGCCCGTCTACGCCCGTCCGCGCCTGGACCGTGCCCAGCGCCAGACACCCTGGCCCCCACAAACCGCACCCCTCCAGCATAACGTATGACGCCGCCACCCTCCTAGCCCTTAACCCCGGACGCACACCTCTTTGCTGCGTAGCTGCCCCAGGACACACCCATGGACCCTTCGCCTGCCACTCCTGCAAATTCACCAGCATCAAGACCCATACCACTTCACTAACCCCAAACACAGCCCCGACTCTAACCACCTGAAGTGCATCCTGCTGAACACCCGCTCGATCCACAGACACGCCACTGAACTCTGGGATCTACTCGATACTACATCACCGGACGTCGCCTTCCTTACTGAAACATGGATGAACGCATCATCAACACCCAACATCGCCATTGCCATCCCGGACAATTACAAGATCATCCGAAAAGACCGCACCGTCCAAACAGGAGGAGGCATCGCCATTGTCCACAAGAACACCATCAAAATCACGACCAGCTCCGACGATAACCTTACAACCGCCGAACATCTCCACTTCCAGATCCACACCGACCCGAGGACCACACTCAGAGGCACCCTCATCTACAGGCCTCCAGGAACCCGTAAACAATTCAGAGAAGACATCACTGACTTCATCACGCCACATGCCCTCGCCTCCGAGAACTACATTCTACTGGGAGACCTCAACTTCCACCTGGAAAAGAAGAATGACAGCAACACCACCACCCTTCTTGACAACCTGGCCAATCTCGACCTCAAACAACTTGTTGACACCCCCACCCATGTAGCCGGACATACGCTCAACCCAATCTTCACCTCCAGCAAACACATCTCCTTCGATCGCACCACAGCTCTCCATTGGACGGACCACAGTTGTGTTCACTTCAGCTACAAAACCACCTCGACCCACAACCCCCCTCAACCTATTCCTCGAAGAAAATGGAACAAAATCACCACCGACCAACTCCTCACATCGCTCAACCAAAACCCACCCGCCCTCTCATCGGACCCAAACCAAGCTGCCAACAAATTCAAACAATGGATCACTCACAGCGCTGACGAATTAGCACCCTTGAAAAACCATCAAACCAAACAAGAAAGCAAAAAGGCCCCCTGGTTCAACGATGACCTTAAGAAATCCAAGAAGTTATGCCGTACTCTCGAGAAAACATGGAGAAAAAACCCAACCACCGACAACATGACCACCTTCAAGGCAGCCACCCGCAAACGCCACCAGCTGATTCCATCCACCAAGAAATCAGCATTCAAGAATCGACTCGACAACAACGCCCATAACAGCAAGGAACTATTCAACATCGTCAAAGAATTCACCAACCCCACCGCAGCCTCAAACGACATTACTCCCTCCCAAGACCTCTGCGACTCATTATCCTCTTTCTTCTACAACAAAAACGCCGACATACATAACAGCTTTAAGAACATTGCGAAAGAGCAGCCCACCCCACCCACTTCCAAAACCGAACAGCTCTCTAACAACCTTAACGCCTGGAACCCAATCACCACCGAAGACACCATCCGCCTAATGAACTCCATCCATTCAGGTTCGCCAACCGACCCCTGTCCCCACCACATCTTCAACAAAGCAGACTCAATCATCGCACCCCATCTCCGTGATGTCATCAACTGCTCCTTCAACTCCGCTACCTTCCCAGAAAGCTGGAAACACGCCGAACTCACTGCCCACCTGAAGAAACCCACAGCTGACCCCTCTGAACTTAAGAACTACCGCCCCATTTCCCTCCTCCCCTTCCCAGCCAAAGTCATTGAGAAAGCCGTCAATAGCCAGCTCGCCGCCTTCCTTGAATCCAACAACTCCCTCGACCCCTCACAGTCCGGCTTTCGAGCCAAACACAGCACAGAAACCGCCCTCATTGCAGCGACAGATGACATCCTAATGCTACTGGACAACGGAGAAACAGCTGCCCTCATCCTACTCGATCTCTCCGCCGCCTTCGACACAGTCTGTCATAGCACCCTCATACATCGCCTCAGCAACATCGGCATACAAGGAAAAGCATTAGATTGGATCATCTCGTTCCTCGCCGGGAGAACCCAGAGAGTCCGACTCCCCCCTTTCAAATCAGAAGCCACCGAAGTCATCTGTGGAGTCCCACAAGGATCATCACTCAGCCCCACCCTCTTCAACGTATACATGAGCCCCCTCGCATCCATCGCACGACAACACAACCTCAACATCATCTCCTACGCTGACGACACCCAGCTGATCCTCTCCCTCACCAAAGACCCTAACACCGCCAAAACCAATCTTCATGAAGGCATAAAAGAAGTAGCCGAATGGATGAAAAACAGCCGCCTAAAACTTAACTCAGACAAAACGGAAGTTCTCATTCTAGGATCTTCACCCTCTGCCTGGGACGACTCTTGGTGGCCATCGGCCCTGGGCACAGCACCCATACCCACAGACCACGCACGCAACCTGGGCTTCATCCTAGACTCCTCCCTATCAATGACCAGACAAGCTAACGCCGTCTCATCCTCTTGCTTCAACGTACTCCGTATGCTCAAAAAAATCTTCCGTTGGATCCCCACCGAAACAAGAAAGACAGTTACCCACGCACTGGTCACTAGCTGATTGGACTATGGAAACACCCTCTACGCCGGAACCACAGCCAAATTACAGAAAAAACTCCAACGCATCCAAAATGCATCAGCCAGACTCATATTGGACATCCCTCGCCAAGCTCACATTACCGGCCACCTGAAAGAACTCCACTGGCTTCCCGTCAACAAGAGAATAACATTCCGTCTCCTCACCCATGCTCACAAGGCCCTCTACAAACTAGGTCCTGATTGCCTCAATACACGACTGTCCTTCTACACACCCACCCGCCAACTAAGATCCTCCAACCAAGCGCTTGCCGCAGTTCCGCGCATCCACAGATCCACCATGGGAGGAAGATCCTTCTCTTACCTGGTGGCCAAGACCTGGAACTCTCTCCCCACTCACCTCCGCCTCACACAGAACCACATTTCCTTCAGAAAGGAACTTAAAACCTGGCTATTCGATAAATAATGCTCCCCCTCCCACAAGCGCCTTGAGACCCTATGGGTAAATAGTGCGCTATACAAATCTCTGAACTTGAACTTGAACTTCCCTGACAACGTATTTCTCCCATTCCTCTCTTTCTTTTGGCTCGGCTTCATTTTGTAAATCTCTTACTTCCTCCCATGTTCCTATGCCCCCAAGTAGCATAAGTTGGCAGCTGATTTCACATGCATCAATTTTCTTGTTTACTGCTATTTTATATTTAGCACAATGTTGGGCCACTTGGTCAGCATAACGATTAACAGCTGTCACTTTATCGGTTCCAGATTGGTGAGCAGCACACTTAACCACAGCCACTTCCTTTGGCAATTGAATTGCTTCAATTAAATATTTTACAAAATGTTCATTTTTAATAGGGGTTCCTGAAGAAGTCATGAAATCCCTTTGCATCCAGAGTTGGCCTAAGTCATGCGCAACCCCTTAACCATACTGGCTATCAGTGTAAATGGTTACTTTCCAATGTTTCCCAATTTTGCAAGCTTTGATCAAGGCTACCAATTCGGATACTTGTGCAGACTTGACTCCTGGTAAATAGGATGCTTCGACTATTCCAGGCAATGTGCACACAGTGTAAGCAGCACTCCATCCTCCTTCCTCATGACGCATGCATGAGCCATCTACAAACAGCTCATGTTCTGCATCCTTTAAAGGTTCTTTCTGTATATCTGGGCGTGGTTTGGCACTTAGCTCAGTAACATCAAGGCAATCATGTTCAACCTCATATTTTACTTCCTTGAAAGGTTATTCAGGCAACAGAATTGCTGGGTTAAAGACAGTACATCTGACTATTGCTACATTTTCTAAACTGCACTAACTATTTCTACCTAAACTATGCCTACACTAGCCTATGCCAAATCAATTACACTATCCTAACTTAATACTAACCTAACCTACTTAACCTTAACATATACTACTTTACACATTTACCACAACAGACAGGTTAAATATCAGTCCACCACCCCCATTAACACACATTTGCACATGAGACAAACATAAACTGCACTTATACACAAACTGCCTAAATATTAAAACACATATATTTCTTTTATATTTTTTATACACATACTAAACATTAACTCCCACCTACATAAAAACCTAATATACTAACGTGCCTATTACAGGGCATTGGCTAAATGAGACAGGAGTCAGGCATGTAACATCATTGGCATGTGTGGGCTGGTGACATGTCCCACATCCACTTATACCTATTCCATCTGCACTGGTGTGGGATTCCTCATAGCCTGTGTGGACTTGCCACACAAGAAGTACCATTAATTACCATATGGATGCCTAAAGTAGCAATTTGCAGCAGACAGGCTGATAGACAGTCATCCCTCCAGTTCCATGTTCACATTGAGTATCATCACAGCTTCCTTTGTACCAACATGCCATTTTGGCAATATCACCACTGGCACCCCCTCTCACATCTCACTGATATGCAGTACTCTGAGGGATGCACTGGGACCCATGATGCGGAATGACAGTTGCCTCAAATCATATTCAATGTGGTGTAAATGGTGAACTCAAGTAAGTCAATGGCATGAACAATGGATTTGTGCACTCACTGCAAGAAATGGGGATACGTAACTTGCCCACCGGTTACGCTATCATGAATGTTAAATGTTAACAATGCCACCTTACAAGTACATACACAGCATCTATACTAGGATGAAATCATGTTTTGGGATGCAGAGCCTGCTCACATGATAACTGAAGTCCATTGGAGTCCAAAATTCGGATAGACGCTGTACTAGAGGTGAATGTATGGATCATAAAACAAATTTCTGTTTGACTGGCATGAATGTCTGATATGCCTTCAATCATTTAGACTGGGCTAATGTTGGTAGGGTGGAGGACAGTAATCTGCAGGCATGTGCATGGTGTGATGTGAACACATAATAGGAGAACACATATTTTGGTAAAATGTCCACTGTGCACATGTCAACATTCAATGTTCTATTTACAATTGGACATATGGTTTGGGATGTGTTAAACCCCAACCACACCTGTGCCCTGTTCAGATTTAGACTTGGGCAAACATATTGTGTTAGCAAAATCACAGCCTATCCTAGGCAACATTTGTGTCACGTATTTCGGGTAACATGCTGGCACTTTCTGTCCGTAGTATGGGTGAGAGATATTAGAACCAATGACCATCAGTTGGTTTTTGGGCAAGTGATGGTACATATGCCCTAACTGTCCACATCATAGCTGCCTCAACAATAGCACAGGATATTAGGAGCCCTCCATCATGAGGGCCTGCATACATTGGAAATGATTCCACTTAGCAATTTGGCTCCGTCAATTGCACATGCAACTTTGTCCTACTTTTGGTTGTGAATCCACATGTAAGGTAAGCCTGGGCAGGGAACTCCGCTCCGCTCACGTAGTTTGCAGAGATTCCTGCACTCCACGTTACGTGGAGCTCACGGCGTTCTGAAAAACTCAATTTCGTGCAGCGGAGCAGAGTTTTTTTCCTCGCTCGCATTCACCAACGTCAAGTTGGTGAGCGCGAGTGAGGAAAATCAACCTCCCTGCGAGATTTTTCCTCATTCGCGATCGTCAACATCAAGTTGGCGAGCACGAGCTTGGAAAATAAACATTCCAGCAAGATTTCTCAACGCGGGGTGGTCAGGTTTCTCATTGAGAGTGGTCATGTATGCTCGCGACCGCTCGCGATGAGAAACTGCTTGTTCGCGTTGAGAAAGCTGCAGCTCCAGTAAAAACCTACTTGAGTGGCAGAAAAGAGAAAGAATGGACGGCTTGCGCTGTGGAAGGTGCCGTTAGCAATGATTGCACAGTGCGTACAAGCATCTGCACTGTGCTATCACCGCGAACAGCATTTTTCTCTGGAACTCCACCACTTGTAGAGCTCCGCGTAGTGCAACAGAGTTTTCTTTGCACTTCGCGTAGCTCCGCATAGGGCAACTCCGCAAACTCCGCCCAGGATTAATGTAAGGCACAACGTGTTTTCACAGAGGGATAAAACCCTCTACACATCTCACTGATACCCATTTAAGGAAACACACACAAACCTTACAGAGTCCAGAAAAAATCAGGTGAGACTTACTGCTAGCATTGGTATCTCGGAAAACCACCACCTCACCACTAGTATATGGGTCTGGTCCACCTACAAGACAAAATCATCGTACACTGCTCTGTGAATGCTTGCCATGTACACTTTGTACATATGATGCACAGTACATTGACATCACAAATGCCTGGTATTGTCTGCATGTTGCACTTGTATCATGAGGCACAGTTTGAATACCGTCATGATGGGTATATTAATGTCATGATCCAGTTTATTCAGATGATAAAAGCAAGCATACATATAAGGTGCACAGAGTGCAGACAAGGTGCAAGACCAGCCTCACTTGCAACATGGTGCAAGGGTGCCAGACTTTGATGGCCATATGAACAGTCCAATATGATTGACCACACTCTGCATAGTATGAGAACGCTGGGCCTTCTCAAGTCAATATGCGTTCTTTAGAATGCTTCACACATCAGAGACTACCTATGTTTGTTTGTCTTCGTCACTTAGCTCCTTACAGTGCACTGTAAATGAAAAATGATCAATCAAAGCCCATGCATTTTTTGTCACATAGACGTGGGTCTGACCACTGGGGGGCAAGCTACCTGTCCAATCTGTGGCTTGATGACATGTGAGTGTGCTCCCCTGCAACATACATGGTGGGTGGCCCTCACAGTTCTAAGTCAGTAAATACCTACAAGACTGTGTGACAATAGTCCCTGCACAGTGCCAGATGGGCCCCACATTACCTATGGGCCTCTCCTGCACTAAATGGTATGGTTGTGGCTAGTGATGCCTCTGTGAACAGCCCCTGTGGCATGTTCAGTGTATTTATCAGAATTAGCCCGTATCATGCCATTGTAACCTATATACATATTTGGGCCCTCCACAAAAGAAACTGTTAAAAGTATTGTGTGAAAGCCACACAGATGCAAGCTCATGGTATATAGGGACTTACTGGTAGCCCCACAAACTCTGATCCTCAGGTGGTCCAGGAGATCTGTCTCCCAGCTAACGACATCTGCCCACCAGGGCTTTAGTTGAATACTCTGCTGAACATTGATGATGCGAGACGGCTGAAACCACACCTTCTCCCAACGCTGATACCTCTCACTGATTGGGTATCCCTGGATGACCTGGTGTCCACAGCCGATCATGTTGGGCAGGTACCTGACTATCAGCCACAGAAGGCCCCCAAACTCCTTCTCCATCAGGTTCTCGGTTCCCTGGCAACATATCCCTAACCCCAAAACCACCCTAACCAAACAACAAAAGCACTATCCCTTCCCCTTTCCCCAATATCTAAAACCCCTATTTGGACAAACACTCAACTATGCACTACACACATCAACACAAATTACAATGACAAAACAAAAATTACAGTTTGGGGACAAAACAGGGACAGCACAGACACCAACAAGACCAAGAAACAGCAGCAAACTCTCCAGCAAACAACAAACACATCCACCAGCTAGCACAGACAAACAGACTGTAAGTGAAAGGAAATTCCTGGTTTGCAGCATTGCCTAGCTATTGCATCAATTCCTGGGTGGATGCGTCATGTTTCGGACCTATGTGTCACGTTTCCTACTAAATCATCATTTATTTTGGACACTTTGCTCTGGAAAGAGCCAAGGCGCAAGTTACACACAATACATGACAATGCCCAATGAAGTGTTTTTTGGTACTTTTGCATTGATGCGTGACTTCCGTCCGTCACATTTATTACTATAGTGTCACGTTTCCTACTAAAGTTCCACAGTTACTACTATGGTGTCATGTTTCTTACTAAACTGTCACGTTTACTACTATAGTTTCATGGTTACTACTATAGTGTATCATTTCCTAATAAGGTGTCACGTTTACAACTAAAGTGTCACATTTACTACTATAATGTTACATTTACTACTATAGTGTCACCTTTCCTACTAAAGATTTGTTTTTTTACACATTGCTAGGGAACTAGCCAAGGCACAAATTACACACAAAACATTACAATGCACAATGCATTGTTTGTGAGACTTTAACATTGATGGCTGGCTTCCGAACGACGGTCTGAGTGCAATACGTCACACTACTGACCAATGTGCACATTTTTCATTGATGTACCTAGCCCTTTGTATGTGCTACAGTGTATTGGTGCAATGCAGGTAAACACTCCCAGGGTTACTTTCCTTGTTCATATTTTTTTGGCTGACATGCTTGTAGACTTGGGATGTGTTGCATCTGCATGTCAACAGTGAACATATGTGTGACTCCTTGGGTTCATGATGCGGACAGTAGGACAGCCAATATATTTCTGTGACATACACGACATATTGTCAATTGTGCATATCTTGACATGATTCAATTGAATTACAGTTTGTATGATGCTTGCCATGATGTAGGTATTTATGTTGACATTTTTTTTTCGTGGGCCTGTGACATGAACACAAAGACAAGTAAAGGGTTAAAAACATTTTTTGTCATGTTGTGCCTTCAGTACATATTGGTTCATGGTTCATTCCAGAACATATTGTTCAGGTAAAGAAATGTTGCACTTTGTGTGTGCGTCTACGATTTCCAGCCATGGTATTATGGATATCTCCACGATCCACCTCCTACTCCTCCATCGGGCGTGATGTTATTGGTCCCCATCTCAGGGGACATTGGTCCTCACACATATGTTATGCAGTGTGGCATAAACCTAGATTATTTTACATACCATTGGGGGCAAGGAGAGTAATCTCTCCCCTGAGATGTCAAGACAGGGGAAACTGGCCTTCAGCAGGCCAAAGCTTCAGTCCACAATGTTGTGTGTCTTGCTGAGTGTCAGGTTGTAGGCCTTCTCTGGCTCAGTCTGGGGGTATCCATGTTGGGTCATTACCCATGATTAACGCCCATATCCTCGGTCACATGGAAGCGCAAAGAAAGGACAACTGTAAATGCTTTGCTCACTGTTACAGATACATTCCAGTCCATGTGTGTTATCTGTAGTGATATTGTCATGCATATTTCGTACTGATTTTCACAGTATGGGTTACTCATATAGGCAGTCATAGGTTTACACATGTCTCTTCCATTACTCGAAGTAACACCAAATGCTGAGCATGGCCTGTAACATAGTACATTTCTACATCCTGACTGTCATGTTGATCCTGTAGCTTTCTGTTCTGGCTATTTGGAGATGCTCCTGCCCACTCTATGTTATGTGCTCACACTAAATGTGTGAAGTGACAGATTGGGGATCAAAGCTAGATTGGTCCGCCGTAGGTAGGTAGTGACATAGCAGACATGCCTTACACTGACACATGCATATGTCCATGGTAAACCACAGATGACCGTGGCGGGCTACAGGACATTGGCACAGGCCTTTCAGGGCAAATTGTTATCCAGTGCAGTTGATGTGGTTCCATCCATCCAAACAGGATGAACGGACACATTGCAAATAAGTGACATAGGGCCAGATGTAGGTAATCCTAATTTACCGATTCTAAAATACCAAATTTTACCAATTCGGTATTTTAGAATCAGTAAATGCTATGAAGGAAAACATTTGGTAAGTAATACCGAATCAGTACGATTCGGTATTTACCAAATCGGTATTTACTGATTCAGTAATTCCCATTCATTCCTATGGGCCTGTAGGCCCATAGGAATAAATGGGATTTACCGAATCAGTAAATACCGATTCGGAAATGGGGGAACACATTCAAGGGTGGCAGGGTGGCACATTGATACCCTGTTGCACCCCTGAATCGTGCATGTGTGCACATGTGGCACACATACATACCCTAAGGGCATGTATGTCTGCCACATGGCACTTTTGAAAATGCACAAAAATGCTTTTCCAAACGTTTTTTGATATTTACCACCATCTTTTATTTTGGTGGTAAATACCGAATCCTAAACGATGCAATTCACTCATTTGAGTGCTCCCTACATTGCAGATTCGGTAATTTATCAATTCGGTATTTTAAGGAATCAGTATTTTACCGATTCCTTAAAATACCGATTCGGTAACTTACCGAATCTGTAAATTGGCCTCCTACATCTCAAAAGCCTAATACCGGTCGGTAACGGCCGAAATTTAGTAATTTCGGCCGTTACCGACCGGTATTAGGCTACTTACATCTGGCCCATAGTGTTTCTACTGCCATTGCCAGATTAATAGGAGCATGTCAAAGTAGCACAACATTGTTTACCCATTGAATGGCATTGTTCCCAATATGTGTATATGACACCTGGACCCTGATAATTTCAGAGTGGCACTCTACAGTGCAGAAAGGCACCTTTTTGCACTGAGAAAGGGCAGTAGGGCACAGTAATTATAGGTGGTCAGTGGCCTGCATTGCATGCAGGATTGGGGATGTGTATTAGAGTGCACCTTCCTGCACAGGGTGCAGCCTCAGAGACCTGAGCGTCTGTATATGTGTGCCACAAAACACAGCACACATAGGACATGAGAGTAAATTGGATGACTTCCTTTTGTTTTGACTGTTACACATCACCTGGGCAGACAGCTTGATTTGTCACATTGTACAATTTTCCTGGGGTGTTACACATGACATGTCTGATGTGGGCATGGCAACACACCACGATGCCCATTTAACACCTCCCTTTCACATAGTTAAGCTACACAGCATTTTGGCCAGTGACGCAATGCTCTGTACCTTTACACCATTCACCGCAGACAAAGTAGCTTTGCGTGTCTTAACATGTATGACTTGGGGGTTTGCATTACATTTGGCCTTGTCACCAGGCAGGTCACTCCCCTCACTGCCATGCAGCCCCCCCTGTGTGACCTCAGCCCTGGCTGCTGCTGCTCGTAACTGATTGTGCCCACTAAACACTGCCTGGAGCGCTTTGTAAGTACTGTGCTTTCTGTTTTCTTTTCTCTTACTCCCGTGTGCCCATTCTCTCTTGTGCCCACTGCCTCTTGTAACTCCTGCCCGCTCCCCACTCTGTGTTCCTGCTGCTGCGCCCCCTGCGGCCCTGCCCCCCCTGCAACCCCATTTGCCACCCCGCTCCCGCCTTCCAGCTGCTCCTCCCTCCCTCATCCCCTCATATGGAGGCTGTGCACTCACCACGATGCCGGCCTCCGCTACATCTCCAGCACCCTCCACGCACTCAACATTGGAAGATCACACACCTGCTACCGGGCCGCCCCGAAGCGCACCCAAGGACCCTTCGCCTGCCGGAACTGCAGCTTCACCAGCATCCGGCCCACCAACCCACCCACCTAAGGACCCAACTTCCTCAGATGTATCCTGCTCAACATCCGCTCCGCTTCCAAACACGCCGTCGAACTCTGGAATCTACATGACACCAACGTTTCAGACATCGCATTCCTGATTGAGACCTGGATGACCCCCTCCTCGACACCTGACATCGCCATACCCTTCCCAGAAGGCTACAAGATCACCCGCAAGGACCGCACCAACGGAATAGGAGAAGGAATTGCCATCATCCACAGGAACACTCTTAAAATCTCGACACACGCCGACGACACCCTCAACACCGCCGAACACCTGCACTTCCAGATCCACACCGACCCCAACACCACCCTCAGAGGGACCCTAATCTATAGACCCCCTGGACCACGACCGCAGTTCAGCGACTCCACCGCCAACTTTATCAGCACACATGCCCTCGCCTCCATGGACTACATCCTCCTCGGGGACCTAAACTTCCACCTCATGAACAACAACGACCCCAACTCCTCCACCCTGATCGTCAACCTCGGCTACCTCAGACTCAGACAACTCGTCACAACACCCACTCACTCCGCCGGCCACACGCTTGACCCCATCTTCTCTGCGAGCACTCACGTCTTCTTCAACAGATCCACCGAACTCCACTGGACCGACCACCGATGCATCCACTTCACCTTCTGGAAACCCACCACCCACCACCCCACCCAGCAGACGCCCCGCCGCAGCTGGGGCAAGATCACAGAGGACCAGCTAACTGCCACCCTCGCCAAGAGCCCACCCACGGACCCGACCGACCCCGACACCGCAGCCTCAGACAATGGATCAATGACTGTGCCAACACCCTCGCCTCTCTCAAGAAGCCCCCCAACACCCACACCAGCAAGAGAGCCAGCTGGTTTACTGAAGACCTCCAGGCCTCCAAGCGATCCTGCCAAAAACTAGAAAAACCTGGACCCGCGAAAGAACACCGAAAAGCTACTCAGTCCACAGAACCGCCACCCGCCAACACCACCAGCACATCAGATCCACCAAAAGGACTGCCTTCAGAGACCGCATAGACAACAATGCACACAACAACAAAGAGCTCTTCAGCATCGTGAAGGAACTTTCCAACCCCAGGTCCATTACCAACGACATCCCACCGTCACAAGACCTGTGCGACTCACTGGCCACCTTCTTCCGTCGCAAGAATGCAGACATCCACGACAGCCTCAACGCCATCACCGACACCCCCGCTCCCACGACCACCACCCGCACCAACCGCTTGCTCGACTGAACGAACATCGACGACGATGACCCCTGCCCACACCACATCTTCAACAAAGCCAGCAGCATCATCGCACCCTACCTCCGGAAAACCATCAACTCCTCCTTCGAGACAGCGACCTTCCCGGAGAGCTGGAAGCACGCAGAGATCAAAGCCCTACTAAAGAAACCCAAGGCAGACCTCAAGGACCTCAAGAACTTCCGGCCCATCTCCCTGCTCCCGTTCCTGGCAAAGGTCATCGAAAAGGCCGTCAACAAACAACTGACCAACTTCCTCGAAGAGAACAACATCCTGGATCCGTTTACGTTCGGGTTCCGCATCAACAACAGCACCAAAACTGCCCTCATCGCCGCCACCGACGATATCAGGATCCTACTCGACAACAGGGAAACCACGGCCCTCATCCTCCTGGACCTGTCAGCCACGTTTGACACAGTCTGCCACCGCACACCTCCACGACGCCGGAATTCAAGAGAAGGCCCTGGACTGGACCACCTCCTTACTCTCCGGAAGAACCCAGAGCGTCCGCTTTCCCCTCCTTCCGCTCTAAAGCCACCAAGATCATCTGCGGAGTTCCCCAAAGCTCATCCCTCAGCCCAACGCTGTTCAACGTTTACATGGCACCACTCACCCACGTCGCCCGACAACACTATCTCCTACGCCGACGACACCCAGCTTATCCTCTCGCTCACCAAGGACTTGAAGAACCGGGACTTATGGGCCTGGTGGCGCAGGGCACGCCTTAAATCTCCGAGTTCACCTGCCTTGTCGGACAGAGACATAGGACACTCTGTTAGGCGAAGAAAACCAGGTTTATTAGCTGCAGCTAAGCACAGTTGTCCCAGAAGTACAGAGTAGGTTCTCAGGAGACTGCCACTTTTACTCCGTGGCACACAATCTTTTATAGCACACATATTTACAACATATACTCCCAATACATACAAAGCTAGCCAATAGGGGAAGTTGAAAAACAAGCTATCGAGTATCCCAAATACGCCCTTCTTTCAGACCCTGTGTGTTACCACTCCCCACAAGTTAATCAGTGCTAGTGCCTACAATCTAATTTGCAGGTGGCAGGACGTACTTGTATGCCTCAAAGGATAGTTGTGTAACAAGAGAATACAAGGAGAGAATAGCAAAGGCCAGTCGGATAAGATAAAGTCAGGAAAGAATAGGGAGAGCCGAGCAGTCAGTCGAGACGGGATCAATCAGCCTAGACATGGATTAGTGGACTCGGCCAGACCCTGACATCGGTTTCGTAAACATGGGCAGGGGGTTACGTTTTAACAGAAGAGACACGTAGCAGCTGGAGAAGGCAAAAACACTCCGTTCGCCGTGATGCCTGAGTGAAGGCAACACAAAATGGCGACGAGACCCAAAATGGCGGCCGAATATGGGACGAAGTTGAAAACCGAAGAACCTCAGAACCTCCTTTTGCCTTTACTCAGGCAAAACACAAAGGACGTTATGTCAACAATAAATTCCCTTTGGGCACATTAAGTACAGATTAATACATAAACCTAAAGTCAACAGTGAACATTCATACACGTTTTAAAGAGCAATGCATAGGAAACAAAATTATATAAAAAAACGGTAAATTCGGTATACACAGTTTATTAATATTTAAAACAGCAATAAAAACACATAGTATAAAATATATAAAACACTTGGGAACACAGAGAATAAATCAAAGGAACAAATCATATACATTAATTCATTCAGTCTATTTCCTAAAGCTGTAAGGGAACGTGCATAAAGGTATATTCAACAACAATCAGAATATTCCTAAATTGATATGTATGGTGCTATTTCCTCGGTTTCGACGCGTTTCAACGGACAAAAAGTATATGCCGCCTTCATCAGGAAATTATTGACTGTCTTCCCAAGATATCTTTTAGACAGCTATTTATGAGATATTTATCCTCAGAGAAGGGGAATGATGCCTCCTTTCTCTCGGTAATGGTGGGGATACTAAATGTAGACCCGGATTATGTGGACAGTAGTACAATCAATCCTATTCACTATGTCAAGACCCAGATGGCTGGAAATAAGAACAGTTCTTGACTGGCGAAAAAACGATGCTTCTCGATTGTAATAGTGAGTCCCCACTACACGCGGTACACTATCCAGATCACAGGGCAGTAGTCCCGATCGGTATATCAGGCAGACTCTGTCATATTACACATATTTTCAAACATATATGCGTATTTCCAAGTTAAGGGCCCCCAGGCTTATTCCTCCTTGAATTATACAGCCTCTTAATTAAAACTGCGTCGCGTGTCCCGCGTGTAGATCGGTCGTTCTATACAGGTTTTCCTGTCAATAGTCAATAATTTCCTGATGAAGGCGGCCATATACTTTTTGTCCGTTGAAACGCGTTGAAACCGAGGGAATAGCACCATACATATAAATTTAGGAATATTCTGATTGTTGTTGAATATACCTTTATGCACGTTCCCTTACAGCTTTAGGAAATAGACTGAATGAATTAATGTATATGATTTGTTCCTTTGATTTATTCTCTGTGTTCCCAAGTGTTTTATATATTTTATACTATGTGTTTTTATTGCTGTTTTAAATATTAATAAACTGTGTATACCGAATTTACCGTTTTTTTATATAATTTTGTTTCCTATGCATTGCTCTTTAAAATGTGTATGAATGTTCACTGTTGATTTTAGGTTTATGTATTAATCTGTACTTAATGTGCCCAAAGGGAATTTATTGTTGAAATAACGTCTTATACTGGTACCCTATCCCTTTGGTATTTGGGTCCCTCTCTCTTTTATTAGAAAAACACAAAGGACTCAAGTTAGTCTGAGTCGATGTCAATGGCCATGAGGTCGTCGAGCTGTTGCTGCAACATCATTTTAATGTTCTCTGTTTTCCGTGACCCAGGCCTTGGGACACACATGGTGGCACAAAGACCGCAGATGGCAGGGCCACACTGTAAACAAAGACAACAAGAAAAAATGATGGCCAAAACCATTCCAAGGAAGGTTAATACCTTCCATCCCCATGTGGACAGTAGTCCCCAAAACCATTACATCACAGACCAATCTCCTGTGTCCTAGTGAATCAACTCGGAAATTACGTGCAATTTAGAGATGGCTTGGTATACCGTAGGGACATTATCAGGAATATAAATGCAGCAACTAGACCGAATCAATTTACAGACTCCTCTGCGACCTGCAAGAACAATATCTAGAACCATTCGTTTCTGCAAAGTCATAAGGCGGTCCGCCTGAAGTTCGGCTGTTAGATTACTCAAGGCTCCGGAAGTCACATTTATGGTAGCCTCAACAACACAAACTAACTGTCTAATGTTTCTACTATTGGCCATTGGGCCCCAGAAAGGAAGGAACCCTTTGAAAAAATCACTCCCTCTTGTCCTGCTGTGTCTTTAGAATCGATAACCCCTCTGCCATATCTATTTCTGTGATGACCTGAAGGAGCAGTGTATGTCGGAGGGAGAAGAAAAGCCACATAACACGTTCCTGAAAAAATGGTGGGGAGCCATGTGTAGGCTCTGTCGTGGCAGACAAAGTATTTGCCCTGAGATGGTACTAATGGTGAAGAAATCTGGGATGAATAGATGTATGTACGGGAACAAACACTCTTTTCCTGTTGGTTTTTGGTATTTTTACCATTTATCTGTAAACACAAATTGCCTCGATGAGGTATGGTCCAAATTGGTGGGGATCTCCTTAGTCTAGCCTTATCTGTGAGGCTAGCAATGTAACGAGTCACTTTCCAACCATCATACGCTCGTTTCTCATCAACAGGGATCTTACCACTTTCGGCAACTCTAGCCATAGCCACTATTCCCTTTATCAAAGAACTATGACTAAAATCTGCTCCACCACCATATGGACCAACGAGAGGATGTCGAAGTTGATTCTGGTATGCATTAGAAAACATGGCCAAATAAGCCCAAGCGGAACCTTCATAAGAAAACGGAAGGACTAAATATAGCATCCCTTTCTCTGTGTTATGGGGCATGAGTCCACAAACCTAACAGTCAGTAGTATTGACTGCCAATTGATGCTGATGCAACAGCTGGATGAATTAATTGTTAAAATATTCTGTTCTCCTAATTTGTTCATGTTCTGGAAGTGTATAGAACTGATGCGGGGAAGCAGTAGTGGAAAAAGGCAAAGAAACAGAAGTAGGAACAGGTGCTTGCTGCATAGTGTGAACAACCCAACTCACACAAGCCAATAAAATACATGAACATATTAAAATGCACAAGGCTACGCCACATGGACTAAACAACAGTTTCTTATATTTACTTTTCATTTCTTGCTTTTTATCATTCTTTTCTAATTCAATATCCATCCTCTAAGGCGTTGCTCACGGTAATCATCCTAGATCACTTAGTTGTGATTATTAGCCGTCCTATGACACTGCAAGTCCTGCAGACCTACTGTCACTACTCAGGTCACAGCCTAAGACTCCTACCGTGACCCTGCAACTTGACGGATGGAAAAAACAATGTCTCTTAAGAGTGTAACCAGAAAAAGGAAAAGTTTAATTGTTCTTAATCAGTCTAGGTCCCAGGTTGTACCGGGTCTCATCAGGTACCGTTTCTTCTCGAAACAAAGTCTCTGAGTTTGTTGTGTTCAATCGCAGATGTGATGGTACAGCTTCTTGCAACACATCGTTGTCTTCTTTTTCAGACCTTGTCCAATCCAGACGTGTACAACTGAAAGGTACCAACCGAGGAACCCTTTCGCCTTCACTATCACCTACACCCTTGCGGACCCACTGGTCAAAAGGCAAAGGCAAAGGTACCCTTTTGCAGTGCACGCCATGGATCCAGTTCTTCTTTCCGATGACTTTTACTGCTGTACGTGTCACCAGAAGAACTTGCCGAGGCGGCCCCCAACGAGGTTCCAGATTCTTCTTCCGCTGAAAATTCTTCAAACAGACTCAGTCCCGGGTTGGATAGAGTGACCTGGGTCTGCGGAGGCCTCCGGCAAAGTGTTTTGAACATGCTGATGAAGAACACCCAATTTAGTGGTGAGGTCATGCAAGTAGTCAATCAACTTAGGATACGGAAAATCGGAGTACTTTTTAGGTCAAGGGACTCCCCAGACGTTAGCTGGGTGCCCAAAAACAACCTTGTATGGGCTGAGTCCCAAGCGAGAGTGTACAGCTGTTCTCGTAGATAGGAGTGCCAAAGGTAAGGCATCGGGCCAAGCAAGACCCGTGCTGGCCTGAATCTTTGCTAGCTTGAGCTTGAGAGTGCCATTATAGCACTCTACCAAGCCTGATGACTGAGGGTGATTTGCCGCATGGAATTTCTGCCTAATACCAAGACCTGCACACACCTTCTGCATAATTTGGCCTACAAATTCACTTCCATTGTCACTCCAGACAATTCACGGCAAACCAAACCTCGGGAAGAATTCCTTCAAGTGGACTTTGGCAGTGGACAAAGCAGTATTATCCTTTAGAGGGTAGGCCTCTATCCATCTGGAAAAGGCACACACCACCACCAGAACATACTTAAGGTTGTTGCAACGTTCCATATGAATGTAATCGATTTGTAATACCTCAAAAGGATGCGTAGGGGGAGCAAAATGACCTGCCGGAGTTGGGGTTCCCTTTCCTGATTATGCATCAAACAACCGTACAATGTTTCACCACATTTTCTGCACATTTAGGGATACCTTCATTCTGCCATACTGGAGCCAGAAGTTTGCATATCCCTTTCGCACTGATGTGGGCTGGACCATGCGCCAAAGTAACTACAGGTAATACATAGGCGACTGGTAACAGCCAACGCTGGTGTTCTGACAATTCCGCCCAATACCCTGTCGCATCCAACATTCCCGTACTTTCTCTCCACTTACTCAATTCCTTCTCTGTAGCCTCTTCTTGAATCATTCTCACACTTTCTATTGTGTTCTCACACACTCCTCCTTATCTGACCCACCTTGCAGGGCCTGCAACATACATGCGACTTGTAGAATCTCTCGCTGTTTCTTTTGCTACCTTGTCTGCAAATGCATTCCCGCGACCCACATCATCAATAATTCTTTTATGTGCACTACACTTCATAATTGCTATCTGGGTAGGCAAAGCAAGTGATTCGAGAAGGTCAGTTACCAACTGACCATGCTGTATCTTAGTCCCATGGGAAGTAAAAAATCCTCTTTCCTTCCAGAGATGGCCAAAACTATGAGCCACGCCAAAGGCGTACTGGCTATCGGTGTAAACATTCACTCTTTTTCCCTTAACCAACACACACGCTCTCGTCAGGGCAATCAGCTCAGCTGCTTGGGCTGAATTCTGTCTAATGCGTGCTGTCTCCACTACTGTATACAAGGTGGTAACATAGCATAGGCTAAAGTCGTCTCACCATTGGGAAATTTGAAACAAGACCCATCCACCCATAGGATCCCATCCGGGTCCACGAGCGGTGTATCTTTTAAGTCTATTCTGCCTTTCGTTTCCTCCTCTGTACGGATAAAACAATCATGTTGTTCTTGGGTGTCTTTTCCTTCTGGAATGGGTAACAATGTTGCTGGATTCAGAGTATTACATCGCTTGATGTGTTTATGACATGCCAAGAGCGTCAGCTCGTACCCAGACAAGCGGGCACTCATAAGATGCTGTGTTATCATTCTGTTCAAAAGAGTACCCACTGCATGGGGTACAATAACAACAAGAGTATTATCCAGTACCAATCCAGCAGATTGACAAATGGAAATCGCTGATGCTGCTGTAGCTTTGAGACAACTAGGCAATGCCATGGCTACTGGATCCAATGTAGCCGAAAAATAGGCACATGGCCGCTGTTTGTCTCCGAATTGTTGCGTTAAAACTGACAACGCACAACTTTCTCTTTCATGAACATAGAGTGTAAAAGGCTTACTGTAATCTGGAGTACCTAACACAGGGGCAGAACCCAAGGCGGTACGTAAGTTAGAAAAACTCTTCTGACATTCGTCAGTTCAAGGAAGAGGTTGGGGTGTGTCTTTCAGAGTAAGTGCCAGCAGAGGATTAGCCAACAAAGAAAAATTCGGAATCCACTGTCTACAATAAGAGGTAATGCCCAAAAAGGCACGCACCTCCCTTTGTGTGGATGGTACAGACACTTGTGCGATTGCTTGAATACGTTCTGGGGTCAATCGCCTTCCCTCCTTCGAAGAGAGATGACCTAAATAGGTAACGTCTTGGCGGCAATATTGTAGTTTAGAGGGTGACACCTTGTTATGTAGGTCAGACAAATGACGTAACAGTGAAACAGTCACATTCTTACAAACATCCTCTGAATCAGCAGCAACCAACAAATCCTCCACATACTGAATAAGAGTGGCACCTGGGGGCAAAGTGAAAGCATCAAGCTGAGATTTCAAAGCCTGGCTATTAATGGAGGGACTCTCACAATAGCCTTGGGGTGCACGTTTGAATCAGAAACTTCGGCCTCCGAGAGAGAAGCCAAAAATATCCCTACTCTCCTCAGCAATAGGAATGCTGAAGAAAGCGTTTTTGAGATCAATAACCGAAAACCAGGCAGCCGAAGCAGGTATCATTGTGAGCAAGGCAGTGTTATCTGGGACGACAGGAAACTGGGGTATAACAATCATGTTAACCTCCCGAAGATCAATCACAAAACGATATACAGGGGGCTTAGAAGAATCAGTGCGTTTAAGAACACGTAGAACAGGACTATTGCAAACATTTCCTCTAGTTTCTTCAACCACACCCTTCTGAATGAAATCATAGATGATAGCCAACAGAGCTCTTTCACCATCGCTGGAAATTTTATACTGAGGAATGCGTGGTAATTTAACATTAGGCTTGACAGTAACCACGTCAGGTGGAATTTGGAGCAGACCCACATCATTCGGACCTGTAGCCCAAAGCGTAGCAGGAAGGGAATTCAATTCGGGTGGGAGTTGGTCCTTAGACAAATACATAGGAGAAACCAATTTCTTGCCTAAAGTAAGATGTACACCAGAGGGGGAACAGTACAATGTTGCATGAAGACGTTTCAATAAGTCCAAACCCAGCAAATTCTTGCCGCAACCAGTCGTTAAAATGAGCGGGCCTCCAAATCATAAGGACCAATTGAGATAGGCAAAGGGCAAGAAACCGGGTTACGAACTGGGGCGCCAGAGAATCCCACAGAAACGTTTGTTAAGCCAGACAAAGGTGCCCCAGGGAGCTTGGAGTGAATGATAGAACTTCTCATTGCACCAGTATCCAAAAGAAATGGCTCTGAAACACCCAATGCAACAACTTCAACATAAGGCCCATTCTGATCCACTGGAACTGCTACGACTCCCTTGCTTTCTCCATGGCTGTCCTAACTAGTGTGAAAATCCTGATTCTCACTTTCAACACAATAGTCGTCATTGTAGTATTGTGCAGACTGAGTATTTTGGTGGTCAAAATAATTCGTAGAATTCTGAGGGGGAAAGGAACGCTGTGTCTGAGACAACGCACCTCGCCCCCTACCCCTGGGTGCTGACTGAAAACCACCACGGCCTCGCGGCCCTGGCAATCCACCATTACGTTGCAATAAAACCGGACAACTATTCTTAAAATGACCTTCCTCTTTACAATAGGCACATTGATTAGGACCTAACAAAGGTCGCGGAACAAAGGGTTCAGGTTTCTGTAACAACCTCTGAAACTGGGGAGGCTGTTGAAATTGGCACTGAGCAGAACGAGGGGGAAAAGCCTGTTGCAAAAGAACCTTCGTTTTTAATTCCTTAGTCTTTTTCTCGAGTTTATCATTTTCCTCCTTATCCTATTCTCGTAATACTGAGCAGTGGCTAATATCTGGGCAGCTGAAGAAACAGCCCACGAACTTTCGGAGTCTTTCAATTTATGCGATAATTCTGGAAGTAAATTAAATACAAATGAATCCACGAAATATCGCTGTCCACCCTCAGTACTCATATCTTGACCACTATGGTCGATGAACGTCTCCTCGAAACGAGTAAAGAAATCAGAGACACTTTCATCTTTCTTCTGTTTACACGCAGCTAACTTATCCCAGTTAACACGTAAGGCAGGCATCATCGTTTTCATTAAAGTGATGATCCTACCGAGCAATTCTGTAATCAAAGCATCAGGTTTAGCACCACCTACTTGTGCTGCAGCCGCGGCAGTTATAGCAGCCCAATTACCACCTAAAGCTTGGTCGTGGTCCTCCCTACAAATCCGAGCCCATAACGCTTGTGGGACTACATTTCCCATTAACATATCAATATCGGCCAAATTCATGATACACGCATCAACAGCTCTTTATAATACCCAGCGGGATTTTTACGAGGGTCCGGTAAACACTGTTTAAGTGCCAAAACTTCAGATCGTTTCCAGGGGACATGTACCCATATACGCTGAAAATGAGGTGGTAGAGGCTGATTACCACCCTGGGCTGGAACCGCTTCTCTCCATACTGGGGGAACCTCTCGCATAGGGTAGTGTTTCACTTTCTGTCTAACTGCAGGATCAGGTTCAAGAAAAGCCTGAGAAGAAAATAAAGACCTGAAAGTGACAAGTGTTCTTACGGCGTCCTTGACCTCAGAACCCACGATAAGTCCTTTATCAAATTTAGCCTGTGCGTCTAATAGACCCTGGGGGGCTAAACCCAAATTCATATCCTCCCATCCTTTGACAAGAGTGTCACACATAACATTAAAAACAAATCTCTGCCTGGGCTCATCCCACTGGTGAAAGGCGCTCATGATATCAGACACGCTATACTGTGGACCACTCATGATCCATTTGTGAGTAAGATTGTCCAACACAATTCTCTCGTCAGAACCTGGGAGTTGACTACGGGATTGCCTTCGAGAAAGAGCAGGAGTCAGATTAAAAGACCCAAAGAGGGGGGAGAAAAGGCCAGAAACAGTATCGACCAATCGTTTACGAGCTGTGGAAGAATCTGACAGTAAAACGGGAGACAAGGCATTAGGCAAAGCAGGAGAGGGGCTGACAGTTACAAGAGGAACCGGAAGTAAAGGAGACTGAGGTACAGGAGTCCGAGGGACAGGAGTTGGTGGCAAAGGAGGCGGGGGTGGCAATACTGGAAGAGGCAATTGTGGAAGAGCAGGGATCAATGGCGGAACGACAGGTGGCTGTACAAGTGGTAACAATGGGGGTGCATTGGCACCTCGTACATAGGGCGGAGGCAATCTCAACAAATGGGACAGTAAGGGATCTTTGTCAAGATCCTTACTTTGTGGAGAAGTAGGCAACACAGGGTAACATCTATCTATTGCCATACGATGCTGTCTTTCTGAGACTTCAATCGCCTGATCAATCTTATTATCTTTAAACTGCTGGGCAGCCTGTATAATTGTCATACCTTTCTCTTTCTTATCTCTTTTTGCCTGTTTAATTTCTCTCTGTTTGGCTTCCTTACGCCAGAGGCGGAAAGAGTAAAACATTGCCGCCGGGCTTTTCTTTTGAACAAAATTGTTTCTAGATTGTCTAATATGTCAGGCTCAAAGCTACCATTTTGTGGCCACTGTAGAACACCATCTTTCTTTGTGTATCGGATCCATGCCTCGTTAAAGGCAATGGGGCCAACACCATGTTTCGAATAGAGCTCATAAGTGGGAGTTCCAACCGGAGGAATTGGACAAGAGTCCTCCAGCCGGGAATCCCTATTGCAATCAAAACAACAAAACTTCCTAAACTTGCTAAGACCGGGCATCTTTAATTCACTGGTCTACTTACAAACTTCAAGGGGTTAGAGCAAATAACACAGACTCACCCCTTGGCTTCGGCTATTGCAATGGTCGAATAATAAACCCCAAAAACAAAACAAAGAAGTGGGCGCTACCCACAAATACTTAACTAAGTGTTCTCTTACGCCAACAGAGGTCCGTCTAACGTCTTGCAATACCAGTCATCACCAAAGGGGGCCAAGGCAGGGCAGCAGTCAGGGCAGCAGTCGTCAGCAGCCGTCGGAAAGGAGTAGCCGCGCTGCAAAAGACCTTCGGTCCACTTCGACATGCAGGGGTCGCTTGACGTGGTTCGCGAATCCTCCGAAATTTTCTTGCGAGGCTCCTCACGACCCTCGGGCTGAACCGCTACCACTGTGGCCGCCCCACGTTGGGCGCCAGTTGAAGAACCGGGCCTTATGGGCCTGGCGGCGCAGGGCACGCCTTAAATCTCCGAGTTCACCTGCCTTGTCGGACAGAGACGCGTTGAAAACCAGGTTTATTAGCTGCAGCTAAGCACAGCTGTCCCAGAAGTACAGAGTAGGTTCTCAGGAGACTGCCACTTTTACTACGTGGCGCACAATCTTTTATAGCACACATATTTACAACGTATACTCCCAATACATACAAAGCTAGCCAATAGGGAAAGTTGAAAAACAAGCTATCGAGTATCCCAAATACGCTCTTCTTTCAGACCCTGTGTGTTACCACTTCCCACAAGTTAATCAGTGCTAGTGCCTACAATCCAATTTGCAGGTGGCAGGACGTACTTGTATGCCTCAAAGGATAGTTGTGTAACAAGAGAATACAAGGAGAGAATAGCGAAGGCCAGTCCGATAAGATAAAGTCAAGTCAAGTCAAGGTTAAATTTATATAGCGCACTGCTCACCCATAGGGTCTCAAGGCGCTTGAGGGAGGGGGGGAACTTTACTTATCGAATATCCAAGTTTTTAGTTGTTTTCTGAAGGAGAGGTGGTTTTGTGTAAGGCAGAGGTGGGTGGGGAGAGAATTCCAGGTCTTGGCCGCTAAGTAGGAGAAGGATCTTCCCCCCATGGTGGATCTTTGGGTGCGTGGAATTGCGGCGAGGGCTTGATTGGATGACCGAAGTTGGCGGGTGGGGGTGTAGAAGGACAAGCGCGTGTTGAGTTATTCGGGTCCTAGGTCGTAGAGGGCTTTGTGTGCGTGTGTGAGGAGACGGAACGTTATTCTATTGTTGACGGGGAGCCAGTGGAGGTCTTTCAGGTGATTGGTGATGTGAGCTTGGCGGGGGATGTCTAGGATGAGTCTGGCTGAGGCGTTTTGGATGCGTTGGAGTTTTTTCTGTAGTTTGGCTGTGGTACCGGCATAGAGGGTGTTTCCGTAGTCCAGTCGGCTTGTGACTAGAGCATGGGTGACCGTCTTTCTTGTTTCGGTGGGGATCCAATGGAAGATTTTTTTGAGCATGCGTAGGATGTTGAAGCATGACGATGAGACGGCGTTGATTTGTCTGGTCATCGGGAGGGAGGAGTCCAGGATGAAGCCCAGGTTACGTGCGTGGTCCGTTGGTATGGGTGCGGTTTCCAGGGCCGGTGGCCACCATGAGTCGTCCCAGGCGGAGGGGGATGATCCTAAGATGAGGGGTTCCGTTTTGTCCAAGTTCAGTTTTAAGCGGCTGTTCTTCATCCACTCGGCTACTTCTTTCATCCCTTCGTGTAGGTTGGTTTTGGCGGTGTTTGGGTCTTTGGTGAGGAAGAGGATCAGCTGGGTGTCATCCGCGTAGGAGATAATGTTGAGGTTGTGTTGGCGAGCGATGGATGCAAGGGGGCTCATGTATACGTTGAAGAGGGTGGGACTGAGTGAAGATCCTTGTGGTACTCCGCAGATGACTTCGGTGGCTTCTGATTTAAAAGGGGGAGGCGGACTCTCTGGGTTCTTCCGGCGAGGAACGAGATGATCCAGTCCAATGCTTTGCCTTGTATTCCGATGTTGCTGAGGCGTTGTATAAGGGTGCTGTGACAGACTGTGTCGAAGGCTGCGGAGAGGTCAAGTAGGATGAGGGCAACTGTTTCTCTGTTGTCCAGTAGAGTTCAAATGTCATCTGTTGCTGCGATGAGGGCAGTCTTGGTGCTGTGTTTGGCTCAGAAGCCGGACTGTGAAGGGTCAAGGGATTTGTTGGATTCGAGGAAGGCGGCGAGTTGGCTGTTGACGGCTTTCTCAATGACTTTGGCAGGGAAAGGGAGGAGCGAAATGGGGCGGTAGTTCTTAAGTTCGGTGGGGTCTGCTGTGGGTTTCTTCAGGAGGGCACTGAGTTCGGCATGTTTCCAGCTTTCCGGGAAGGTGGCGGAGTTGAGGGATCAGTTGATGACGTCTCGGAGATGTGGTGCGATAATGGAGTCTGCTTTGTTGAAAATGTGGTGGGGACATGGGTCGGTTGGTGATCCTGAGTGGATGGTGTTCATCAGGCGGATGGTGTCTTCAGTGGTGATTGGGTTCCAGGCGCAAAGGTTGTTGGAGGGGGGTTGTAGTTTGGAGGAGGGTGGGGCGGACTGGTCTCCAAAGCTGCTATGTATGTCAGTGATTTTGTTGTGGAAGAACGAGGCTAGAGAGTCGCAGAGGTCTTGGGAGGGAGTGATGTCGTTAGTGCCGGCGGTGGGGTTGGTAAACTCTTTGACGATGTTGAATAGTTGCTTGGTGTTGTGGGCGTTGTTGTCGAGTCGATCCTTGAATGCTGATTTCTTGGTGGGTCGGATCAGTTGGTGGTGTTTGCGGGTGGCGTTCTTGAAGGTGGCCAGGTTGTCAGTGGTTGGGTTTTTTCGCCAAGCTTTCTCGAGGGTGCGACAGATCTTCTTGGATTTCTTAAGGTCATCATTAAACCAGGGGGCTTTTTTGCTGCCTTGCTTGATTTGGAGGTTTTTCAAGGGTGCTAATTCGTCGGCGCTGTGGGTGATACATTGTGTGAGGTTGGTGGCTGCTTGGTTTGGGTCCGATGATTTTGCAGGAGGGTTTTGGTGAAGTGAAGTGAAGAGCTGGTCAGTTGTAATTTTGTTCCAGTTTCTTCGGGGAATTGGTTGTGGGTGGTTGTGGGTCGTAGTCTTTTTGTAGTTGAAGTGAACGCAACTGTGGTCGGTCCAATGGAGAACTGTGGTGTGATTAAAGGAGATGTGCTTGCTGGAGGTGAAGATTGGGTCGAGCGTGTGGCCGGCATAGTGGGTGGGGGTATTTACCAGTTGTTTGAGTCCGAGATTGGTGAGGTTGTCCAGAAGGGTGGTGGTGTTGATGTCGTTGTTCTTTTCCAGGTGGAAGTTGAGGTCTCCCAGTAGAATGTAGTCTTCGGAGGGGAGGGCGTGTGGGCTGATGAAGTCAGTGAAGTCTTCGCTGAATAGTGTGCGGGTCCAGGTGGTCTATAGATGAGGGTGCCTCTGAGAGTGGTCTTAGGGTCGGTGTGAATCTGGAAGTGAAGGTGTTCGGCGGTTGTGAGGTTGTCGTCGGAATTGGTTGTGATGCGGATGGTGTTCTTAAGGACGATGGTGATGCCTCCTCCTGTTTGGTTGATGCGGTCTTTTCGGATGATCTTGTAGCCGTCCGGGATGGCTATGGCGATGTCTGAAGCTGATGAGGCGTTCATCCAGGTTTCTGTAAGGAAGGCGACGTCCAGCGATGTGGTCAGGAAAAAAAAAAAAGTAAAAAAGTCAGGAAAAAGTCAGGAAAGAATAGGGAGAGCTGAGCAGTCAGTCGAGACAGGGATCAATCAGCCTAGATATGGATTAGTGGACTCAGCCAGACCCTGACATCGGTTTCGTAAACAAGGGCAGGGGGTTACTTTTTAACAGAAGAGACAGGTAGCAGCTGGAGAAGGCAAAAACACTCTGTTTGCCGTGCTGCCCGAGTGAAGGCAACACAAAATGGCGACAAGACACAAAATGGCGGCCGAATACGGGACGAAGTTGAAAACCGAAGAACCTCAGACCGCCACACCGCCAACACCAACCTCCACGAAGGAATGAAAGACACCGCCAACTGGATGAGGAACAGCCGTCTGAAGCTGAACTCGGACAAGACGGAGATCCTCATCCTCGGTTCCACCCCCTCGGCCTGGGACGACTCCTGGTGGCCAACGGCACTAGGAGCACCCCCTACTCCCACCGACCACGCATGAAACCTTTGCATGCTTCGCAGGATCTTCAAGTGGATCCCCACCGAAACTAGAAGGACAGCCACCCAGGCCCTCGTCAGCAGCAGACTGGACTACGGCAAGCACTCTATGCAGGAGCCCCAGCCAAACTCTTGAAACGACTACAACGCACCCAGAACGCCTCCACACACCTGATCCTCGACATCCCCCGCCGCAGCCACATTACACCCCACCTGAAAGACCTGCACTGGCTCCCCATCAACAAGAGGATAACCTTCAAGCTCCTAACTCACGCACACAAAGCACTCCACAACAACGGACCAGCGTACCTCAACAGCCGACTCAGCCTCTACACCCCCGCCCACCAGCTCCGCTCCGCAGACCACACCCTCGCCACCATCCCCCACTTCCGAAGAGTGACCGCTGGCGGCAGACCATTTTCCCACCTCACCGCTAAGACGTGGAACACCCTCCCCATCCACCTATGGCAGACCGAAGACCTCCTTACCTTCAGGAGACTTCTCAAGAACTGGCTCTGCGAACAGTAGCAGCTTCCCCCCCAGCCTCTTGAGACCCTTACAGGTATGTAGTGCGCTTTACAAATGCTATGATTGATTGATTGATTGATGCACCATGCTGCATGGTGCATGTATGAGGCACACCCCTCATACTTATGCTCCTATCTGTGTTAACAGACACAGAGATGGGTATTGTGGCACTCATTTCCAACTGTTAGTGGATCTGCTAGGTACTTGAGTTTTCCTTACCTACAAGTAAGCCACTCCCTTATCGGCCATCCTGAAATCAGTCATTCATTATGGAGTTATGGAATATATATTCATCATGCACACTGCCGAAGTATTTGGCCAGCACATTTGTAAACAACCCGCGATGGTCGACAATGGCCTACACATTGATGGAGTGGGTGTGTTTCCTGTTCTGGTAGGTATGGGATGCTGCAGCAGGGAGAACCAATTGCACATGTGTGCAGTCCATGGCACCCAGCACATGTTGGAACCCAGCAATGGCATAAAAACCTTGTTCTATCTTCACCTGCAGTTTGTGGGTGTTGGGGAAGAAGAGGTGGTGGGGTGTCAAACAGATGATGGCATTCAGGACAAATGGAAGAATGAGGAGAAAGATGGCTGGGATATTCTGGCCACTGTGGAGGCTGTTGTCTGAAAAGGACCCCGATGCCAGCATGTGTAGTACCACCATGAGCTTCACATGTGGAGGGATGTTGTCAGACATGGCAGCTGTTGGCTGGAGCCTTGGCACAATCTGGTGTAGCAGGTGTACAGTGAACTCCCTCTTCAGCTGGTAATAGGTGATGACCTCATCCTTCTTGAGTCCAATTAGGATAGTCCGCAGGTGATAAACGCACTCCCTTCTCCTGCGTTATTTTCGTGATTGAGGAGTGGGGTGGGGGTGGTTGTGGTTGTGGTGGTCGTCTCCTTGTCACTCCAAGATGCAACATGAGCACCTCCATGGTGTAGTTGTGGTTGCCAAACTGTTATGTCTGGCTTCACTTTATGTACCAATGCCAATGCGTCATTTCCTACACTTGGGTTTTACAGGCACATGATGTTTTACTTTAGCAGACCTCTGCGTGACTCAAGCCAGCGTTGCATCACTTTGGTAAAAACTCATAAATATCCATGTGTCTGTTGTAAGGTGGCAATCATGATGAGACGCCTACTTTGCATATTTAATAAAATGTAAATATATATTTCTTTCAGATTGAGCACTGGTACTATCATAAGGAACGTTTCAAATTGCTCTTCGCCATAGAAGGCAATCGATTATTTTGGCAAAACCTGCTATGTGACCAGTCTTTTCATAGATGGATTTCCTTCAGAATCCCTTGATTCAAAAACACCAATGCCCACTAACTGATGCATTCCCAAAGATGTGGGTTGTCCTGGGATCATGTCATTTTTATTACATTTTTCTAGACATATTTTCCTAAGTAAGTAATGATGATAAATAATGGTTTTAATATCCAACGCGATACAATACTTTTGTGACTCATGTGGTTCCAACATAGGTTCCTTTTGATGAAGGACTTCTAAAAAGTATATTTCCTCCAAGATACGTCACCTTGTAAATATGGAGTACTGACAAAAACTTTGACCCATTGGGGGTGCAAGCTTCTTGTAAATAAGCCCCTTTGTTTTCGGTAATGAGAAAGGTAGACATTTGGGCCAAATCATGATTGCAGATCAAATTTGGATTTTTGGTGGCCAGAAATGATGGTTAAAAGATGAGTATTCCGGTCAAGAGAGGGGCGTGGCCAGCAGCATGACGGGCTAGGTCGTGCTTCTCCGGAGCTCCTGCTGGATGCCTCGCAATCCGACTTACTAACAGACCCAAACAACACAAAAACCAGAATCGGAGGTGCCCCTGACAGCCCTGACTTTGGGGGACGCGCCGGAGGGCGAATCTGGCCGCTGTGAACGGAGCGACGCCGGCTGGACGGTGATCCCCCTGGTATCCCGGAGGTCCGCAAGATGGCGGCTTGACCTAGGAGCCGCGAGCGGAGCCGATCGGGACTCCGTATCTGGACAGGCAGACGGCCTGTGGGACAGGGACACGGCTGCACGGACGGCCCGAGGGAGCGCACGCAAAGAACCGACCCTGCCGGGGGCTGCAAGGGGAGACAGTGAGCCCCGGTGAGAGACCCGTGCCTTTACCAACATGGCGGCGGCACCGACTCCGTGGGTCTGAGACTGCCCCGGAGACCGTCGAGGAAGCTTGACCCGCGATACCCCTGAGGCGGGGGCGAGAAGGAGCGGGGCGGCACCGGGAGATTACGCACGTTGTGGAAGTGGTTCCCCCAGGCGGACGGGGCGATTCGCCGACCTAACCAATATGGCGGCCATCCACTTCAGTTGGTGTGGGTACACCGGCAGCTACCGCCCAAGCTAGACTCTGATCACCACTGAGGGGCGCCTACAGGTATCAGCTGAGGAGGGACTGGCCTAGCGGGGAGCAGACCACTAGCGAGCGGAAGCGCTGGGGGAGTCCCTGGAGCGGGCGGAGGACGCCTGGGGGGCCACTGGGTGAGAGCGACCAGAGACGCGGGCCAGGCCACCTGGCTGGACTACTGCCTTGCATGAGGGAAGGCCCCTGGATCCCGCAGTGATTCTCAGTGCGGTGGCAGGCTTATCCGCCCCTGTGCTCGGTCTGGCTCCTGTACCCTGAAGTTGGACTACTGACCGACGACCTTGAGGCGGCCGGTCCTCCAGGCCGCAGCTTGCCAGAGACGGTTGGCCCGGAGATCCAGTGCCACAAGCTGAGCCTTCCATCCCCTGCTGCACCTCCCCCCCCCCCCAGCCTGCCTTCCTTCTGGGGGTGAGACACAGAATACACACTCCTGGGTGGTCGGGTGCGCCAAGCAGCCGCTGGGTCATCAGGAGCCGCCCAGGCTATCCCGCCGGTATCGGTGAGTCATGGGGAAGGGGGACAAGTTACCTAAAGTGCCCAAGCAGGGAACAATGGACAGCTTCACAGCACGGCGCACGGCCGCAGTGGGACCAGGCGAGACGTCTGGTACGCGATCCGACACTGCGCTACTAATGGAGGCCATCCAGGCGTCCCGAACGGATATTCAGGAATCGAGAGCGGCACTGGAGGTGAAAATAGGGGAGGTGTGCTCTGAGGTGACACTTCTGCGACAGGACTTTCGGAACCTCTCTGACAGGGTTGGTGCCGCTGAGACGCGACTAGGTGAGGCGGAGGACTCTATCACCAGCTTGCGCAAGGACATGGCGGAACTAAAGGCGTCTCACCGCCAACTGCAATGGAAGGTGGACGATGCCGAAAATAGAGCACGACGGAACAACCTCGGCTTCGTCGGCTTTAGGGAAGGGATCGAGAAAATGGACATGGTGACCTTCCTGCGCACATGGCTCCTGGAGACGTTCCCTACAGTGCAATTCTCCCCCTGCTTCATCATTGAGAGAGCACATAGGGCTCTTCTGGCGAAACCTCTGGAGGGAGCTCGACCACGACCAGTCATCGCGCGTTTTCTTAACTTCGCGGACAGGGACCTCATCCTCAGGGAGGCGAGGAAGATGGGAGAGATACGATTGGAAAACGCTCATATAATGGTCTTCCCGGACTATAGCCAAGAGGTGCAAAAACAACGCCGCGCTTTTGACTCCGTCAAAGCGAAACTCAGAGATCTACGGATCACATATATGCTCCTTTTCCCAGCCAAGCTCAAGGTGATCTATAAAGACCAGTCGCTTTTCTTCACTCACCCGGACGATGCATGGCAATGGCTGGAGGAACGCCCGATCCTGAACAGCAGGGACAGGGTCAGCAGAGACGTATCGGAGAGATCTCAAAATGGTGTAGCCCAATGGGACCTTCCTAAGACGCAAAGACAGAGAATTGCGAGGAAGTCGAGGAGACAATTCCAGGCGACGCCGTACCATGGCAGGGATGTGAGACCCACGCGCAGGGGACGCTCGGCCTCGCCAGTCGGGACGGCCAGGACGGACTTCCTGTCCGTGAGGTTGTGTTCGCACACAAGATCGGAGAACGACGAGGAGGGAGATCTGACAGGACACACATCGGAGGAAGAAGACTTGGGGGGAGGAGGCCACTCCGCGCACCCGCTTGTGGAGGAGATCCGTGTGATGGAACAGGACGTCTCTGGACAATTGAGTGCACCGGAATCAGAGACACAGGACTCTAAATCGTGAATCACAGGGTTACGGATCATTGACTGATGGTCGGGGAGGAGCGGACGCCTCCTATCAGCCACGTCCTCTGAACAAATATGATAACGGTCACTGGAGTGGCATCCGGCCGGAGGACTGGAGAGCACGCAAGTTGACACGCTTCTTTGTTACACAAGTTTAAAAGGTATTTGACTCTTTGTTCCCTGGGTATTTAACAGGGAGGGTGTTTGTGGGTGGGCGACAGGCCTACTTCTGCGGAAAGTTATGTCCTGCGTAGGGACAGTACGGGAAGGGGAGGGAGGTGGGGAGGAGGGGAAGACAGGGAGTTATCTTGTTTGTTTGGAAGGAGTTCAAGGGGAAGAAAGTTGGGGGAAACACGTTTACACTGAACGAAGACAGCAGCACGCGCTAACTACACGCTTCACCTATACAGATCGGGGGTTGGGAGATGGTAGATCCTATGTGCACCAATGGCGAACACTGTAATCACTCCACAAGAGGGAAATAGGAGATTGAGCATCCTGACGTGGAACGTCAATTGGTTGGGAGCCAAAATCAAACGAGGTCTAGTGAATGCCTACATTAAAAGGGTGGACCCAGACTTTACCTTTTTACAGGAAACGCACCTCAAGGGCAATCAGTGCGCCTTTATCGCTCGGGGGAGGCACAGGGTGTTAGCACATGCGGGATACACTTCGGACTCTAGAGGGGTGGCAGGGTACCTGTAACAGGCGTACTTTTACGCTAGTCTCGGTTTATGCTCCGCCCAAACTACAACCCCGTACACTCACGGCGCTTACGCACATACTACTAGAAACTTCTGATACGATACAAGTAGTGGGAGGGGACTTTAACGATGTCATGCATACAGACAGGGACAGATCTGGTGGGGTGGCTAGGAGTGGGCACCACACTACACTCTACAGCAAGATGTCAGCCATAGGTCTCACAGACGTCTGGCGATGGCTCCATCCAACACAACTAGCGTACTCATACTACTCGGGGGCACATGGTGTGTTTTCGAGACTGGATTACGTCTTTATGTCTCGCCACTACCTGAAGGCGGACGACACTGCAGAATACAGAGCCAGGGGTATATCGGACCACTCTCCGCTATTAGTTGGGGTGGGACAGACCCAGGGGAGGAATCCTGGATCGTGGCACCTGGCGCCATGGGACTTACAGAACACGAACATACTCAGAGGCATACGAGCTGACATTAAGGTGTACCTGGCCGAAAACATGGGCACGGTCGACTCTAGTGTTACCCTATGGGAAGCCATGAAACCGGTACTTAGGGATAGGATAAACTCTAGGTTGGGTGAGGAAAGACGGAAACTTCAGGCGGACGTGGCCGCATTGGAACAAGACATCCTAGAGAGAGAGAGGGACCACTTGGCGAGGGCAAACTCCGAGACCCTCAGCAGGCTTCTGGACGTACAGAAACAATACAGGGAACTAGTGACCGACGAGGCGAAGACCCAATCCCTCGCCACTCTTCATAGGTTATACGACGTGGGGGACAAGTCAGGGAAGCTACTGGCTTGGCTCAGCAGGAAAGAAAGGGCGGAGAGATGGATAGATAGTGTTAGAACCATTTGGGGTGACCAGGTTAATACTGACACGGAGATCGCCGAAACTTTCGCCACACATTTTGAGGCGTTCTATGCGGCCCGAGATTTGGCAACACCAGACGAGGTGCTTCGGTACCTCGACAGAACGCTCCTGCCGACCCTGCTACCCAAATCCATGGATGCCCTGGAGGCGGACATTTCGGTGGATGACGTTACCGAGGGTCTCGCTAGAGTGCGGCCAGGAAAAACCCCGGGCCCCAACGGTTTCCCGGCGGAATTTTTCAAGCGCACGGCGGACCTACTAACGCGGCACCTTCAGAGTCTCTTTGCTGGCGCCCTTGGACAAGGAGCACTGCCCCCGGACTTGACCAGGGCTACCATTGTCCCGATATACAAGGAGGGCAGACCGCGGGCTGAATGCGCCTCGTACCGACCCATCTCCCTCCTGAACACGGAGGTGAAGGTCCTAGCCATAATCTTGGCGGCCCGCCTGAGGACAGTCATCAGTGGTCTCATACATATGGACCAGTCGGGTTTCCTACCCGACAGAGCCACTAAATTGAATCTCAGGCGAACCCATAATTGGCTACAGGAAGTCAGAGGCCGTAGCAACCCTCACTGGTTCCTGTCCCTCGACGCTGAAAAGGCGTTTGACGCAGTGCATTGGCCCTTCCTCTTTGTGGTTCTAAGTAAGTTTGGTTTTGGGGCAAAGTTCATCCAATGGGTGCGACTCCTATACACGGCCCCGAAAGCCAGGGTGCGAGTCAACGGGACGCTGTCACGTGAGTTCCAGATTCAGAGAGGCACTCGACAAGGCTGCCCCCTGTCCCCCCTTTTGTTCACCCTTACGATAGAGGTGCTTGCCGCCAGGGTGCGACAAAACGTGGCAATAACCGGCTTTAGGAGCAGTGCCACGGACCCGCAGTCTGAAAAAATCTCACTGTACGCAGACGATGTTCTGCTTTGTGTCACTGAGCCGGAAACCTCGATCCCGGAACTATTCCGAGAAATAGAACGATATGGTACTATGGCGGGACACAAAATTAACTGGCATAAATCGGTCCTCTACGACCCGAGGGGCCGGAACCACTGGGGTCCGATACCTGCCGACCTCCAGACTACCTCGGAGGGCTTCCAGTACCTCGGGATCTATATAACCACGGACGAGCCTCTTTCCTTCAGCAAGAATGTAGAACGGATCATACTGGCTGCGGTGGCGGATATGAACCGGTGTAGGCAGCTTCCGTTGACTCTCCTAGGCAGGGCGGCCATGTTTAAAATGGTCACACTGCCGAAATACCTATACGCTCTGCAAAACTAATACTACCCGTTTCCAGCAGCGGTCTTTCGTAGGATACATGCAGACGTGCGCTCCTTCCTATGGCTAGGCAAGCATGCCAGAGTGGCCCTGTCGACGCTCCAGAGGCATCAGTACAGTGGGGGGATCTCGCTTCCCAATTTGGAGGCGTACTATTGGGCTGAACATCTTACACCAATAAATGATTGGCTCCATGCACCGGCCGATCACCCAACATACGCTCTGGAGAGAGCGAAATTGGCATCCAAACACTTACTATCGTATCTATATGGACCCTCTAGTAGTGCTTCACTCCTCCCGGCGACAGCCCTGACGATAGCTGCCTGGACGAAGGCCAACCGTCGTATAGGTTGGGATAAAAGGCCTACACGACAGACTCCACTGTGGCACTGCCAGTGGCTTATGGAACTCCACAAATTACGGGGCTTTCAGAGGTGGGACGACATAGGCATCTCCACTATAGGGGACGTAATAGCTAAGGGAGTGCTCAAATCGTTCCGGGTGCTTCAATCTGACTTTGGGCTCCACAACACGCAACACTTTAAATATCTACAACTACGCCACGCATGGAATGCCCAACATATTACACTCACAGACATTCCTGAGTATGCCCCCCTGGAAGGGCGGCTCCTTCAGGAACGGATTACAGAAAAGGCGGTCTCCCTGACATATAAAACACTAACTAACCATATGTTGGGTGATTTAGTAAAGTTGAGGGCTACTTGGGAGGCAGATGTGGGAACGATGGAGGATCTGGATTGGGACACGGTCCTGATGCATCCGCGGGAGGTTGCGGTCAAATCCCGGTTACGTTTGATTCAGTTCAATATACTCCACAGAACTTACTATGACAGACAACGGCTGTGTAGAATGGGGAAAATAGAAGACCCAGGGTGTCTCAGGTGTCATAGCGAGGTGGGAGACTTCTTTCACACGGTATGGTCCTGTAGTGTCATACAAACATATTGGACCCAGATATTCAAAGAGCTGGAGGAGGTCCTGGAGGTCCCTATCCTACCAGACCCTAAGATAGCGTTATTGGGCATGACCAATGAAGTAGATCTGACGCGCCCCCTCCTTATTTTCCTGGTCCTAGCATTGGTGGTGGCAAAAAGGGACATCGCAAAACATTGGGGGGTGCCGGATTCACCATCCCTTGAGGAATGGAGGAGAGGGCTCGACCTCTACATGGCAGCGGAAAGGGTGACCTATAAGGCAAGGGGCTGTCCCCAAAAATTCCGCAGAGTGTGGTCCAAATGGAGACAATACCATGGGCTGGATGGGGGTTGTGAGGGTGGGCTTCTTTGTCGGGGGTGGGATGGGTCAGCGGGGCACACTGGAAGTCGACATTGACAAGTTGTAAATCATTTTTGTGTCAATGGGCCGACATGAGGCAGGGGAGACTTGTCACGTGGACAATGTAGTGTGCTAGGGGCACGGGCGAGAGGGGGAGGGTAGGGGCGGCTGCTACAAGGTTCTAGGTTCACAATTGGACGGAAAGGTTAAAACGTGTTTCTTGCTGTTGAAGAAGGGTGGGGGGGAGTTTTTTAGTTCACGGAAAAGCAGAGGAGTGGAACGCTCTTTGATTGCTTAGAAATGTACGTGGGACGAGTCAAAGACACCCTATTAAATTCGCCGCCCGACCTCCGGGATGTGGGCTGAATGGCCGTATGTCCACATGATAATGGGGTGAGGTACTATTTGTGTCTTATGTCGGAAATATCTGAGTGTTAGTCACCGATTCACAGAGATTCTGCAATAAAAACAAATTTGAAAAAAAAAAAAAGATGAGTATTCCAAAATTAATTGAATCCTGTGTAAATACTAACCCTGGGCGTAGTGAGCGGAGTGGGGCTCCGCGGAGCTACGCGAAGTGGGCGCACAACTACGCCCCCCCCGCGCACTCCGCCCCACTCCACGCCGCCCGCCTCCCTCCCGCCCTCCCTAAATACATAAATAAATGTATAAAAAGCTTTTAAAAACACTTACCTTGTCTGCCGCGTCCCCGGGGCTCCCTCTCGCCGTCCCGCCGTTCGCGCCGCCACCGAATCGGATCCTAATGCGCATGCGCGGGCGGCCGCGCATGCGCATTCCTCACGAGAAATGCGCATGCGCGGCTGCCCGCGCATGCGCATTAGGATCCGAAATGGCGGCGCGCATCGCGGGACGGCGAGAGGGAGCCCCGGGGACGCGGCAGACAAGGTAAGTGTTTTAAAAAGCTTTTTATACATTTATTTATGTATTTAGGGAGGGCGGGAGGGAGGCGGGTGGCGGCCGGCTACGCTCCGTCTGCGGAGCGCGCGTAGTGCCGCCTGGCTACGCCGGCTACGCAAAATGCGTAGGAGGCCGCACTCCGTGCACTCTGTGCACGGAGCGTAGCTGGCCGCCCAGGCTTAGTAAATACAGATCAAGTGTGTCATATGCTTGCCATAGAAATTAATTTAGGAAAGCTATTATCATTCCCTCTTTTGCACAGCACTCAAATTGGCCTTTCTGACGTGTCTAATTATCTCAACATTTCCCTATCAGAACAAGATGTTGGAACAGGTAACAGTGGGCAATTTCTGGCCTACACCAAAAATAATAACGTCACTGATGTTGTTCTATTTTTTAAAAATATTTTTTATAAAGCAATGTGATGCAAATCGGCCCTTGCATTGCTTTGCATGTCTTGACTAGCATGTTGTGTTATCGCTGCATCCAAGAAGCAAAATGTTAGCAAATCTGTGCCCAAGATTTTAAGCGGTTTGTAGGAAATGTGATGGTGTAACCTGGTACTATAAGCAATAAAACAACCTCTGCCATATATTAAAACGATATTGCAATTCACTTTTCCAAATTTCATGACCTTATCATGGAACTTAGCCTTCGGCCTTGTTCTTCCAAATAGATGTGGAACTCCTTATTGACTTGCAATATCCTTATAGTGTACTGCAGGGGGCACTTTTTCCTCATATAATATTGTTGAAATAATTTGTTCCTTAGTGATACACAGGTGTAGTATAGTATACCATACTTTTTTAACACCAGCCATTTTTATGTTGAAATAGTTCTCCAAGTACAGTAAAATATAACCTCAAGTGCTAGCCCACACTGTGCAAGCATCCCTCCGAATGTGTGCCTGCAGTAGGAAACATATTTCTGAAATTCAGTCTTATAACTTAACTTAAACTACAAAGCGTTTGTAAAGAAAGAACCACAATAGCACAAACATAACGAAAAATAAAAATTAGACACAGTGAGCACACAACTTAGCTAGGTAATATTATTGTAGACACTCCATGCTTTGAGCAGAACCGTGTTCTTCTACTTAAATATGTATGTGTTACTGCACTTGAGCAGTGCCAAATAATTATACTTAATGTAACACCGCAGACTAATTAATTATAATTAAGACATTCGAAATTGTACAGGAAGCATACAATTACAATCAATTGAACGTGCAGCTATGTTAATGTGGTGACACGACTGAAAATAAAAGGTAACTTTATTCCATGATAATTGCAGTCAAGTGCTGAACAGATGTGTGCAGAGCAGCCTGGCCTCAAATGTGTTATGTTTAAATGCATAGATTGCTGGTTAGGAACAAAACCACACATTGTGTTAGGAAACAAAGATGTGCAAATATGACCTGCCACCAATTTGGAACTCTGCATTCTTTATTCACAAGATTCATGGCAACATTGTTTAAAGAGAACTTTTTTTATTCTAGCTATTCTAGCTATTTAATCATGCAAGGTATGTGTCGTGACTTCTTTCCGATATGCTAGCAGTTTTAAGCCATATATATTTACTATATTAATATGCTAATTTTACTGAGGGCTTAGAAATCACTAATCATCTTTATCTGCTTGTAAAAATGGTTAAAAACATTCTAAATTCTTACATTTCGCGTACATTACTATCCCATGTTTTACCCATAGTCACAGACACACACACACACACACACACGCACACACACACACACACACACATACACGCAAGCACACATTCTTGGAATATAATCGTTAGCTGTGTACTACTCGGTACATAATTTGAGCCAGTGGTTTCCAGTGCTCGGCACCACCACTTAATTGTCACCAGCGGGACTTGTGACAGGCCTCCACATGGTGGTGCTGTTTGTCCAATTTTGTGATAAACACAAAAAAAGTTGTTTCAGAATTCTATGTACGTTAAAATACCTTGCATTAAAATAATTAATTCCTGCCATCCAAAGCTACAAAAATAGGTTGGGTGGCAGGTATTAGTAATTTTAATGTATAAAAAGTCTCAACTGTCATTAGTAGTGCAATGGATGGTGCAATCTGCTGTGGTCTCCTGACAAGGGCCATGGAACCTATTTCTTTACACTTTAAGCACTGGTACTACCATAAGGAACTTTTCTGACTTTTCTTCATTATAGCCGTCTATCGATTATTTTAGAAGACCTGCTATCTGTCCAGTCTTTTCAAGGATGGGTTTCCTTCAGAATCCCTTTAGTCAAAGACACCAATACCCTACTTCTAGAGATATTTGCCATAATAAACATTCTTCTATCATGATGATCCTGAACAGCTTTCTACAGTGAGTCAAAGTGCACTATTTACGACGTTCATGCATTAGTTGTCTTGCTTATATTTAGGGTGGCGTAGTGTCTTTCTATTTCTTTGAGTGTTTCCTTGAAAGGGATGTAGATTAATCCTTCAGGAATCGAGCAAACAGTGACAGAGACCTGGCTGTTGTACTTTAGTAGGTGCAAAGTACTTTTCATGAATTAAACCAGGAGGACCCGAAAGATTGTGGCATAGTAGCATTAGAGCTCTTATTGTACGAACCTGGGAAATATTTTTGAGCTGGACATAGAAATGACCAAAGGTCACAGAGTTACAGGTTCTATGGGATCATCTCACTGCCAGTTTTTTCTGCAGGGGATAACTCATAATACTTCAGTAATCCTGCAACTTCGAATTACTGTTACCCTAGGTCTAAGCCAGAGGTCTTCAAACTTTTGAAGGTTGAGCCCCCACAGCTGAATTTTTTTAAATGTCGGCCCCCCACCACCTGACAAAAATTTCTGGAATCTGGTACACTACATAATCGACCACCACCCACATATCCCGGGCCATATCCGGCAAATAATGTTCAAAACAATGAGTGTTTCCTCCTTCTCCATGAATTCCCTCACTACCACTCGCCAACAATGCACCTCATCTCTCTATAGCACCTTTCTGGCAAACAAGTACTTTTTTTGTATAGTACTACTCATAGTTTCATCATACTCAGGGGCATATGCACAAGCCCCTATAGACACCACACCGTTACTTTTTACGATGTTGTGGTGGCGATAGGGGCATTGTCGTATTTACAAGGCAGAGTTAAGCCACTTAACTTGGCTTAACGCTGCCTTGTAAATAAGGCCCCCTTTCATGCTATGCTTAGCGTGAAAGGGTGGGCAGTGGGTGTTGCGGTGGGGGTTCCTCTGCAACAGGCACTGATTTTGATGTTGCGTCCTATTTACAAGGGAAGCGTAAAAGTGAAGCAGCGTTAAAATTAAGAACAGGGAAAACCTGGTCTTAAGCTGGCGAAACTAGGAGAAATGCATTATTTCTCCTCATTTTTTGCTTCATCAATGTGTGCTGCATTGTGCAGCACACATGGAAAAAACAAAATGCCTTGTATTTGTAATGTTTAAAGAAAAAAAATCAATTTTGTGATTTCTGTGTGTGCTGCATTAAGCAGCACACATGGAAGTGGGACAAATGGCATTTGAAGATTGTTTATGTACAGGAAGGTCCCCATAACCCAGTGGGTTATGGGGACTTATTTTTAAATAAATATATGCACATAAAAGTCAATGATCAATGAAACAAAAACAACAAATACCAAAAAACAAAAAAAATTCCTTCACAAGTTGGAATGAATGTTGAATGGATGAAAGAGAATTTTGTGAGTTGGTGGTGTCTTTTTAGAGTAGTTTTACAACTTGTGAAGGAATGTTTTTTGTTTTTTGGTATTTGTTGTTTTTGTTTCATTGATCATTGATTTGTATGTGCATATATTTATTGAAAAATAAGTTAAAGATTCAAAATAAAAACGTTTTTTTGAAATTGATGTTTCATGTAACCTGTGATGGACTTGCATTGGTACTAGTCATATAGTAATTAACAAATAGATTTCCGTACTGGCACTTGTTGTGGTTTATTCTATATTGACTCAGCCTTACTGAGTAGAGTCAAGGCCCTTAGTTGTTCCTTGACGGTGTTGTACATGGCACGGGCTGGGCAGCCACTTAAAAAAAATTAGAATGCAAACAACATAATACCATTACAACGCATGCGTTGGAACAACACTTGTGATGTAACAACTTGCGTACTAATGGTACACGTTGTAACATTGCAAGCGTAGTAACGCTTGCGAGGTAATGGTATGTGCACTAGCAGTTGTGAAGTAAGGGTTGATTACCCTGTTGTTTATGGGAAGGGAACTTTTTGTGATTTGTGACATTATTATTATAACATTTTTTAGAGTGCTCAGCCACCCACTTGGGGTTTCCCGGTGCAAAAAGTCAGGTAATGGATAGTCAGAGCTCACAACTCAGAACAGCGAAGTTTTCACCTGTCTTGAAAGATCATCAAAGAGGGACGCTGCCTCAACTGTTTGGAAGTGCATTCCAAAGCTTGCGGTCCTGATAAGCAAACAACCACCCTCCCATGCATGAGCATTTCACTATAGGGATAATGCACAAAGACAATTCAGTGGAATGAAGAAGGCAGGACTGGTGATAAGATTTAACGTATTTCTGCAGGTAAAGTGGGCCAACCCCTGACCCTGCTTTACACACATAGCATAAGGTTTTAAACTGAATTTGCTTCTCTATTGAAAGCCAGAGCAGCTCCAGTTAAAACCTGCTGCTGAGGTCTGTTTCAGAAGCCTATACATCGGTAAGTAGACAGAATATCGAATTTTAAATATCGATGTGACAAAATATCCAAGTTTTAATATCGGTAGTAAAATATATCGAAAATTTTAATATCGACATTAAAAATATCGATTTTTGTATGTGTAGTTAAATATCGAAGCTAAAAATGTCGATAAAAAAATATCGTACAAAAATATCGATAAAATGTAGTTTTTAGTAAGATTATTTTTTTAAATATTGTAATATTCATTTTATATTGTGTTTATACTATGTAATTTGTTATTTATTTTTTTAAATAATATATAAGTTTAGGAGCGGGATGTTGGGTTTATAGGGGATAAGGGTAGGGAGTGTATTAAAAATGTAGATTTTTTTGGTTAAATATCTAAAAAAAAAATTATGAGAAAAATTTTACAATGATTTCGAATACTTAATAATATTTGAAAATATTTTAGGAGCGGGATGTTGGGTTCATAGGGGATAAGGGTGGGGAGTGTATTAAAAATGTTGATTATTTGGGTTTAATATAAAAAAATATATAAATAAAAAAAATTGAGAAAATATTTTTTCAATAATTTCTAAAATTTGTAAATATTTGAAAATATTTTAGGAGTGGGATGTTGGGTTTATAGGGGATAAGGGTGGGGAGGATTTTAAAATCTTTAAAATTTATGATTTACATTTTTTAATTTTAATAAATTTATTTAAAAAAACACATTTATGAGAATATTTTGAGAAATAGTGGAATATTTTGAAATATTAGAAAATATTTTAGGAGTGGTATGTTGGGTTTATAGGGGATAAGGGTGGTGATTGTTTTAAAATTTTAACATTTTTGACCAATTTTTTAAAAAAATAGGAAATTAAAAAAAATAATAACAAATTATGAGAATATTTTTTGAAATATTTGAATATTACGAAATGTAAAAAAAATGTTTAGGAGTGTTATGTTGTGTTTATAGGGGATAAGGGTGGGGAGTGTTTTAAAATGTGAAAATTTTGGAAAGTTTAAATTGTTTTTTTTACTTTAACCAAAAATTTAAAACTTTATATTGTGAGAATGTTTTATCAATATTTTGGAATATTTGTCACATTTTTGTATTATTCTTGAAAATGTAAAGGTTATTGTTTACAAATTGTTAATACATGTTTAAATAGTGATTTCTTAAATTTAAAATATATATATTTTATTTTAAAAATTTAAATAAATGTTGTTTACTTATTGGATTAGGAATAGTAAATAATTTGTAATTAGTGTCCAGCACCTACCCCAAATTAATGTAGACTGGATTTTGAATAGTAAATTAAATGTAATTAGTACCCAGCACCTACCTTAAATTTATGTAGATTGGAGTGGGAATAGTAAATTAAATTTATTAGTGTTCAGCACCTGCCCCTAATTAATGTAGACTGGAGTGGGAATAGTAAATTCAATTTAATTAGTGTCCAGCACCTACCCCTAATTAATGTAGACTGGAATGGGAATAGTAAATTAAAATTAATTAGTGTCCAGCACCTACCCCTAATTAATGTAGACTGGAGTGGGTAAAGTAAATTAAATTTAATGAGTGTCCAGCACCTAACCCAAATTAATGTAGACTTGAGTTTGAATAGTAAATTACATTTAATTAGTGTCCAGCACCTACCTTAAATTTATGTAGATTGGAGTGGGAATAGTAAATTAAATTTAATGAGTGTCCAGCAACTACCCCTAATTAATGTAGACTGGAGTGGGAATAGTAAATTAAATTTAATTAGTGTCCAGCACCTACCCCTAATTAATGTAGACCGGAGTGGGAATAGTAAATTAAATTTAATTAGTGTCCAGCACCTACCCCTAATTAATGTAGACTGGAGTAGGAATAATAAATAAAATTAAATTAGTGTCCAGCACCTACCCCTAATTAATGTAGACTTGAGTGGGAATAGTACATTTAATTTAATTATTGTGTGGTAAATAAAATAATTACCCTGGCATAATTTCTAGGCATTAACAATTAGCATGTATCAAATGAGAGGCAGAGAGTCCGTGGTGTCCAAGTTAAAAGGGCTTTATTCCAATAACTCGAGTTAAGGGAGAATCTGTTCCATCACCACTGAGGTTCAGGAAGGGTCTTCTAACATTTAATAACAATGAACAACATATATACATTTTGTCTTGTACATAGGGCGTAGGAAGGAACGCAGAGCAGAGAAAAAAAACAGATAAGAGCATGTGGGCGTACATGTGGGTGTACACTTTATGAGTCATAGGTAGGTGATAGGTAGGTGTCATAGGAGGGTGGTACACAGAGGAGGAGTTTGCATGACCAGCTGGAACTTTGCCCTACTTGTGTGCAACTTGGTCATGACGTGCAATTGACGTGTAACTGGGAGGAGAGCTGACTTTCAGTCTAGTAGAGAGACCTTCAGTGTCAGGGCGACCAGCACATCTTGTACTATCTGATATCTTAGAGAGATCTAGAGTCGGGGATGTATTATCTGAAGTAAAGGTTGCTCATCACTAGGAATCAGAAAAAGCATATATTTCTTCGTTCATTGCATGGGGGCTGTGAGCTTTTTACAGATGCAAGTACTGTAATTTCATTTAACCAGAGACAGAAAAGCTGGGCCCTATCTCAGCAGACGGGTTCTGTTTACCTTTTTCACCGGGCATGCAGATAACTGTTAAGCAAAATATACTGTCTTGGCAGCCCTTGCTGGATTTCTTTCGGCTGAGCTAGAAGCATGCGAGGTCAGAGATACGTAATTGCAGCTTTCAGTGTGTCAGGAGTCATGAAAAACCCTTATTTCAGAAAGTGGCTCAGCTGAACCACAAAAAGGTTTCATCGTGATTTATTTAAAAGTGCACAATGCAAATACATGGGCCTTCATGTTAGCTTAATATTTCTTACATGGGAGACTTGATTCCTGGCATCCTAATGCAGGACGTGATTGCAGAGGCCTTGTGATTCAGGCCACTGAAAGAAATATGCATGGGTGACATGCACATATATGTAACACACATGTAACATAGGGTACACGTAGGGGGCATCTTGGTCAGGCAAAATTTCATTTTCCTCATTCCCTCCTTGTCCCCTACGTAACCCTTTAGGATACATCTATATTCATGAGACCGTATAGTTAATCATACAGCATCATTTGTTCGTCCTTAACCCTTTGTATACTTGGATGTGGAATACATGCAGATGCACACAGGCCACAAATGGCCGGGCCACACTGCAGACAGAGACAGCAACCAAATATCAGGAGTAGGATCATTCCTAGGAAGGACAACACTTTCCATCCCCAAGCAGATATCACACCCCAGAGCCAACTGGACCAAGTCCATGTGCCTGGGTCTTGATGTATGCCATGAGCAATCTTGTGGAGCCTTGTTATCGCTGCATACACAGATGGCGCGTTATTTGGGATGAAAACGCAACAACTAGATCGGATCACGCTACAAGCTCCGCCCCTATCCGCCAAGATGACGTCTAGTACGAGGCGATTTTGAAGAACGACAAGTCTAATGGCAGACTGCTCCTGGGTCAAGTTCGCCAGGGCAGATGCAGTCACATTCACTACTGCTTCAAGAGTCCTTGTTAACTTGCGTATCAGTTTACTGTTTTGGACGGGACCTATGAAAAAGAAGAATCCTTTGTTGAAATCTGTATATTGCTCCCAAGCTGTTTCAGTCTGATCAATCCCTGAGGCATCTGTCTCTCTCCTTACTCTAACATGTTCTAGTCGTGAATCTCTATGATAATGGGATGGGGCCAAGAATACAGGTGGCAATAAGAATGCTATATAACAAGTCCCACCCCAGTCTAAGGGCAGATGTACATAGGCTGTCTGACCGCAAATGAAATAGGTATGGCGTGATGTTTTGAAAGAAGAAAGTCCTTTATCATTAAACACTACTACAACTTTACACTCGCTGTGTCCCATATGTACTGAACCTTTCTTATTAACACATAAATCACCTTTTGCTGGTAGAACTGAAATAAACGGTGGACCTGTATTTTGCTTGGGCTGAACATTTAACATTATAAAATTAACGGATGCATTTCCCTGCTCGTACTCTTCATTCTCTAGATCGGTTCCCTTCCTTTGAGGAAATCCGTCTTTGTCTGGAAAACATGCTTCATTCATTACTTTATTCAGGTTTCCATATATCCAGCCACCTGGATAAGCTGTGTACTTTCTATCTATTGAGGTCATTAAGGCAAACCATGCTCCACATGAACCATTGTGTGAGAACGGCAGAGGATAGAAGGGCAGAACTCCCTTCGCCTTTTGATAAGGTGGCAGTTGGCCACATACCCAGCAATTAGTCGCATTGCTGGTCTGATGAGAATGGTGTAACATTTGAATAAAAGTATTGTTACGCAATGCAAGTCGATATGACAATTCATGGGGTGGCAGTTCACTAAATGTATGCTCTATGGTGCTGTTACTGGAAGAGTGTATATGTGAGGAAATAGGAAAGAAAACATGTAGTAATAAACTGACACATATTATAACAATGCACAGAATAAAAAGAATGATCAAAGTAACTATACATCTACTGCGTAATAGCTTGCAATACGTTTCTCTCATTTTGCTCTTCTTACTATTCTCGTATGTGATCTTATACATGTCAGAAATCTAGTCTAACCGATTCACCACCGAGTGGACTTAGACAATTAAACTACGTCTGACTTACTAGATCTTAACTTAGATTTATACTCCTGCTGTGGAGTCTTTTTTAGTAAAGGCGGCGCAAGCGGCGCAAAGTCTGTATTTATTTTTTAATGTTTTAGTATCTGTATCAGATTGTCCAAAGTGTCTTTTATAGTGTTGAGCGTGAAGTTTCCCTTGCGTCCTTCGACTTTCAGCGCGGTCCTCGTGGTCAGTAGCACCAACTTCGGCGTCTTCCGACGTGGCTCAAGGGGGCTTGATCGATCAAAGTTCCGGACACAAAAAAAAACGAGGTCCCCAGGGACAATGGCGTGTTCCTTGACCTGGGTGTTGTCAGGGAAGGCGGCAGCAACCTGTGAATGACAAGAGAGTAGTGCAGACATCAAGGAAGCCAGGTAATCTGTCAGCATGTTACTGTCAACATCAGTTATTTTTTTTGGCATAGGCGTACCCCACATATTTGGCGGTCGACCGAAGACTACTTCATACGGGGATAGGCCTGTTCTGGAATGAGCTACCATTCGCATGTAAAAGAGGGCAACCGGCATGGCCACCATCCAATCCACGCCTTTATCTGCACATATCTTTGCAAGCTTTGTCTTAATTGTCTGATTATGTCTTTCTACAAGGCCTGTTGCTTCAGGGTGTCTTACACAATGGAATTTCCAAGTATATCCTAACAGAAGAGACACTTGTTTCATTAATTCAGAGGAGAATGGCTGACCGTTATCAGAATAGACGACCCGAGGCAATCCATACCTGGGGAAGTACTCGCGCACTAATTGCCTGGCTGTTGTCACAGCAGTATAATCTGGAACTGGATATGCTTCTGTCCATCTAGATAGTGCACACACAACTACCAAGACATACTTGTAACCTCTACATCTGTTCATTTGGATATAATCCATCTGGAGGACCTCAAAAGGGCGGTCAGGAGGATGAAATCCGCTTTGTTCCACCGGAATGCCTTTACCTGGATTGAACTGGCAACAGATCATACATGTTCGTACTTTCTGCTTCGCTGCTGTACGCATGTGCTTGTTAAACCAGATATTCTGTAAGCTGTCTATCATTGCCTTTTCTCCCTGGTGTGCTGGACTATGTGCTGTGTTTATGATTACTTGTACCATAGAATCTGGAAGAAACCATGTACCTTTTCCCTTAGTCATCCAACCTTGGTCAGTCTGGACCCCTCCTTGTTCAGTCCATTTCTTTATCTCATCTGCAGTGGCATGTGTCTGTATGTCGAGTACATCTTGAGTGGGATCCCTGACTGTCATACATGTTGTCAGTAATGGTACCTCTGTCCTTGTCGTGTCTGTTGGTGTCTGGGCTGTCTGGGCTGTAAGTTTAGCTGTTAGTCTGCCAGGTCATTACCCTGGGAAATGGTGTCTGTAACTTTGGTGTGAGCTTTGCACTTCAGGATAGAAATAGCTGTAGGTAAATGTATTGCTTCTAACAAGGCTTGAATAAGCGGGCCATGCTGGATCTTGGTCCCATGGGAGGTCAAGAAACCTCTTTCCCTCCAAAGTACCCCGAAATCATGAACTACGCCAAAGGCATATTGTGAATCGGTATAAATGTTCACTTTCAAGTGCTTAGCTCTTATGCAGGCTTGTGTCAGAGCGATGAGCTCTGCTGCTTGTGCTGATAGTGTGTCTATTTTCTGTGTCTCTATGATTTTAGTAGCAGTGGTCACAGCATAAGCTGCTGCTACTAACTCTCCTGCACTCGTACTCATGCATCATCCATCTACATAGAGCGTTAAGTCTGGGTCTGGAAGTGCAATATCTGTCAGGTCTTGTCTTGGTTTCGTCACTATATTCATTACTTCCACACAGTCATGTGGTGGTGCATTTACTGTACTTGAGGGCAAAAGTGTTGCAGGATTCAGAATATTACAACGTCTGATCTCTATGTGTGGTTGAAATAATGTCAGTTCATATCCTGTCAGTCTCGCTACAGTCAAATGTTGTGTCTGTGTCCTGTTTAAGAGAACCTCCACTGCATGTGGTACACTAAAACATGTGGTCGCTAAAAGTGGCGCTTGACATAATGCTCTTATTAATTCCTCAAATGCCAAGGTATGTTCTTGTGTACTAGGGAGGACAGTTGTATGAGTGGTTTGGCTAGATAGGCATACTGGGGAATCCATTGCCTACAGTATGAAGTGAGGCCAATGAAGGCCCGTACTTCTTTCTGTGTCTTGGGCTGTGAAAGGCTAGAAATTAACTGAATGAAAGGCTTGTGTTAGCTGTATACCCTCCTTGGAAAGTAAGTGTCCAAGGTACACCACTTGCTTTTCACAGAATTGCAACTGTGAAGGGGACACCTTGTGCCCCTTGTCAGCCAGAAAAGTATAACTGTCAGTGATGCAATTGCGCATTCTGGTTCTGAACGTGCTGTAATTAGGATGTCATCTACGTACTGTAGTAGGGCAGTGTTGGGAGGCATATAAATACTGCCTGCGTAATGAGACTGAGCGTGTGTGAGACCGCACTACAGGACGCACGGCTCTAACTGAGTGAGCTGCAGAGCGGGGGGGGGGCGAGACTGATGCACCTCACACAGGGCTCTAACTGAGACTGAGCTCCAGGGCTGAAGGGTGTGTGAGACTGGGCTGCAGGGCCCTGGCTGTGCATCTCAATGCCTGACTGTAAATACTAGGGCTCATTGCAAGAGCGAAAACTCCTGCCAATTATTCTGTTTACACTACGAGGGAAAAACTATTCTATTGCAAGCATGCCTTATCTGAAGTCAATGAAGCTTTCAGTGCTGGCTGTAAGGAAGAGCAACTTGACCCCCACCTTTTATAAACATTTTCTCCGCGGCTCATCAAGTTTTTTCTCTACACTGCCTTCCCCTTCACCATGATGTCACCCACAGGGCGGTTCCTCCACCATTTCAAAACTCTGAGAGCTAAGAACAGCTGCCAAGTTACTGACGAGAGACCTTAGTCAAATTGCAAGCATTCTTTATCTGCATGCGAAGGAAGCCTGAGTCAGTTGGAGGACTGCCAATAACTGTCCGCGGAAGAGAATTGGGGAATGGCCAATAATAACAAGACAGGCACTGCTCGGTGCTCCAAGAGGGAAAAGCCCTCCCTTTACAAATTATCTTTCCCTGGGAGTCAGACCACTGAACCAGTCTGAGCCACTTCAAGGCCGAAAAACACATTCTCTGTAATTCAAAACATATCTGTACCCTCGGCTAGGGAGCTAATCAACATTCTCTAACTTAACTGAAGCAATTTTTAAAACGTGATAAAAAGCATCCTAAAATCAGTAATTAAATAAGGACATATTTTATTTTTGTAACCTAGACACATGCTAGCATTTGAAAATAATTATATCATAAAATATTGTTACTAGCTGCAAAGGAAAAAAAGAAACAGAACATGACATGGAAACACATCACATTTTACTTTTTGAAAATAACATGTGAAAACTCCATAATTTTGCATTGCAGAACCAAGATTTTCATAATTAAGTGTGCAAGCTCTTCTATACTACCTATAAAAAGGGCCAGATTCATCATTTTTCAAAGAACCATATTTTCTAATTGAGGTTAAAAAAACATGTTGTCTAATTGAGTGGATTAACTGTCACACACTATACTAAAGGGCAGCTTGCATTGGGAAAAAATAATAATGTATATTTTGTAGAACAAATTTTAATTTAAAAAAAACAACACACGGTTGCATTACACTAATTAAAAGCACATTCTAAGATGGGTCTGTTTTATATTTCCTTCTCAACCGTGAAAACATTAAAGCACCCTCCGTGCAAACCCTTATCTCAATCCGACTGGTTTATTTACAGCTTACCGACCTCTGAGTCAAAACACATTAAGTCAAGTGTTCCAAGGCAAACCTACACACATACACGGACGCATTTGAAATAGAATGTTAAATGAACACTAATTTACCCTCCATGCAAGATGTTACCATTTAGTCAGCAAACTGACAAAGCACATAGGCAGACCCATCAACCAATGAAAAAAATTTAAATCAACCCTTCATTCATCTAAAACACTTACTGACATTTAGTGTCAGCTCACATAACCATGCATGTTAGCTACACAGCCATGAAATCGTGCCAAAACGCACTTCCAAACTATGCCAAAAAGACACCTTTCCCTCCACCGATTTCCTTCAAACTACTTTGCCGCAAAACTAGACACTCCCAAGTTTCAGCCGATCCCACAGACTCAGTTAAGAACTACTTAGCACACCACGAAATCTCGGCCTAAAAGCACGCACAAATCAAAACAGCTCCATTTTCCAAAAATACACATTAGCCAAACACACCCTTCCGCCCAAGCCAAAAATCCCCAAAATTCAGCACATCTGGCCATCTACCTCCTCTACCGCTGATCCAACCCCCGGGCCCCTAGCGCACCTGGAACACCCCCAAAATAATTTCTCAATTTTCAGAAATACGCCCATTGGATAACATGGCAAATCGCACCTCTGCACAAAACATGCTTTTTCCACCACTTCCACAGCTCAGATCCTTTTCAAATTTGGCATCATAGTAGTCCAAGCGATTCCCTAAATCCTCACAAAAAAGCAACCAAATCCATCCACTGGAACGGGTACGAATGTCCGCTCAAAAACACGCCCCCCGCAAACACCAAAAACGGCCATAAATCGGCCAAATCTCGACCAAAAACGCCAAAACCCCTCAACACTTTGTTAAACAGCATGTTAAAACAAATACTGCCCTCTCAATACAAGATATTAACTCTTTGGCAGCTGAAGCACAATCATTCCCCAATGACTGCAGTACATGGGAAAGTCATGAACTCATCTCTCCACGTTATCACATAACACGTACGCACATCTTCAAAACGTTTTCTCCAAGCACTTGAAAGAGATCCAGCTCTCTCCTGCCTAACGTAATGATAACAAGCTCTGCACAAACCATAACCACATGGCGCTATTCACAAGCCATATTCACAAGAAACTCAACAAGTTATAATAATGACATGCTCTCCATAAACCATATTTACAAGGAGCTATTTACAAGGAACTCTGATGCTGTCAGGTTCTTTCTACATACTCTAAAGGGTACAGGTGGTGGCGTTCGTGACCTACTGGGTGTTTCTGAGGAGGTCACTCTAGCTAGTTCTTTTTCTTTCGCTTTTTCCGCTGCTTGTTTAGTTCTCTCTACTTTATTAAATTCTTTCTCTATTCTCCTATGTGACTCTTTGCGCCACAATTCAATGGCATCTTTCTGAGAGGGTCTTGATTTCTTTTTCCATAGCGCTTCCTCTACTCTCATAATGCATTCTGAATCCCATGTTCCTGAGATAGGCCATCTATACTTTTCCTCCAGGTCTTTTGTATAGTCTACCCATAAATCTAAAAACAAAATGGCGTCTAATCCATGCTTATTATACATATAATGACCAGGTGTGTCCCTAGGCAGGATGTTAACTGACTCTTCTAGTATATCTTTTCTGGTCCCTATCTGACGCAATTTTGAAAACAGTGGCATGTTGAAACCAACACAATGGAAATACAATACACAAAAATAGACTGAAACAATCAACAATCATTCACACTAAAACATCATAACATTAAAACAAACATGATCTAAACCAATACAGAGAACTAAACATGTACTTGAAAAACTATATGCACTGGAATACAGTACAACCATACCGGTCTCAAAAATGAGACACGTCTTGACCGTGCCCACGTTTACCATGGACCCGTCTTGACCGTGAACATGTGAATGGACACGTCTTGACCGTGCTCATATAAATGAGACACGTCTTTACCGTTTTCACGAATAACGTGAACCCGTCTTGACCGTTTCCACGAATAACGTGGATCCGTCTTGACCGTGTTCATATAAAATGAACACGTCTTGAAACTTTATGCATTCCCCATAGTGGTACTCACCGGGAAGCAGAACCTGAAGGCCTCGGAAACTTGATACTGGATACTTCTACTTCTACGCATGCGCCTTGGAACAGGTGGACCTCTGGAGACCTCGGACCTTGCTCTCTCACGGGTTGGGCTCTGGTTGAGATGATCCGCGATCCTCACCGCCTCGTGTGGACGCCTGGTCGCAGTCCGTCTCCTCCGTGGGCCTGAGGGAGTAAGCAGGAAATCCCGCTGCGTGCACTTCGGAGTCCGTCACGGCTGTAGAAGGGGGCAAAAGCTGGACCTACGTTGCCGGCGCGTGGGGAAAGGGATAGTCCTGGTCGGGCGCCAAATTAATGTGGTAAATAAAATAATTACCCTGGCATAATTTCTAGGCATTAACAATTAGCATGTATCAAATGAGAGGCAGAGAGTCCGTGGTGTCCAAGTTAAAAGGGCTTTATTCCAATAACTCGAGTTAAGGGAGAATCTGTTCCATCACCACTGAGGTTCAGGAAGGGTCTTCTAACATTTAATAACAATGAACAACATATATACATTTTGTCTTGTACATAGGGCGTAGGAAGGAACGCAGAGCAGAGAAAAAAAACAGATAAGAGCATGTGGGCGTACATGTGGGTGTACACTTTATGAGTCATAGGTAGGTGATAGGTAGGTGTCATAGGTGGGTGGTACACAGAGGAGGAGTTTGCATGACCAGCTGGAACTTTGCCCTACTTGTGTGCAACTTGGTCATGACGTGCAATTGACGTGTAACTGGGAGGAGAGCTGACTTTCAGTCTAGTAGAGAGACCTTCAGTGTCAGGGCGACCAGCACGTCTTGTACTATCTGATATCTTAGAGATATCTAGAGTCGGGGATGTTTTATCTGAAGTAAAGGTTGCTCATCACTAGGAATCAGAAAAAGCATATATTTCTTCGTTCATTGCATGGGGGCTGTGAGCTTTTTACAGATGCAAGTACTGTAATTTCATTTAACCAGAGACAGAAAAGCTGGGCCCTATCTCAGCAGACGGGTTCTGTTTACCTTTTTCACCGGGCATGCAGATAACTGTTAAGCAAAATATACTGTCTTGGCAGCCCTTGCTGGATTTCTTTCGGCTGAGCTAGAAGCATGCGAGGTCAGAGATACGTAATTGCAGCTTTCAGTGTGTCAGGAGTCATGAAAAACCCTTATTTCAGAAAGTGGCTCAGCTGAACCACAAAAAGGTTTCATCGTGATTTATTTAAAAGTGCACAATGCAAATACATGGGCCTTCATGTTAGCTTAATATTTCTTACATGGGAGACTTGATTTCTGGCATCCTAATGCAGGACGTGATTGCAGAGGCCTTGTGATTCAGGCCACTGAAAGAAATATGCATGGGTGACATGCACATATATGTAACACACATGTAACATAGGGTACACGTAGGGGGCATCTTGGTCAGGCAAAATTTCATTTTCCTCAATTGTCTAGCACCTACCCCTAATTAATGTAGACTGGAGTGGAAATATTAAATTAGTTGTAATTAGTGTCCAGCACCTACCCCAAATTAATGTAGACTGGAGTTTGAATAGTAAATTAAATTTAATTAGAGTCCAGCACCTACCTTAAATGTATGTAGATTGGAGTGGGAATAGTAAATTAAATTTAATGAGTGTCCAGCACCTACCCCTAATTAATGTAGACTAGAGTGGGAATAGTAAATTAAATTTAATTAGTGTCCAGCACCTACCCCTAATTAATGTAGACTGGAGTGGGAATAGTAAATACAAAGTAATTAGTGTCCAGCACCTACCCCTAATTAATGTAGAGTTGAATGGGAATAGTAAATTTAAATTAATTAGTGTCCAGCACCTACCCCTAATTAATGTAGACTGGAGTGGGAATAGTAAATTAGTTGTAATTAGTGTCCAGCACCTACCCCTAATTAATGTAGACTGGAGTGGGAATAGTAAATTAAATTTAATGAGTATCCAGCACCTACCCCAAATTAATGTAGACTGGAGTTTGAATAGTAAATTAAATTTAATTAGTGTCCAGCACCTACCTTAAATGTATGTAGATTGGAGTGGGAATAGTAAATTAAATTTAATGAGTGTCCTGCACCTACCCCTAATTAATGTAGACAGGAGTGGGAATAGTAAATTAAATTTAATTAGTGTCCACCACCTACCCCAAATTAATGTAGACTGGAGTTTGAATAGTAAATTAAATTTATTTAGTGTCCAGCACCTACCCCTAATTAATGTAGACTGGAGTGAGAATAGTAAATTAGTTGTAATTAGTGTCCAGCAATTAATGTAGACTGGAGTGGGAATAGTAAATTAAATGTAATGAGTGTCCACCACCTACCCCAAATTAATGTAGACTGGAGTTTGAATAGTAAATTAAATTTAATTAGTTTCCAGCACCTACCTTAAATTTATGTAGATTGGAGTGGGAATAGTAAATTACATTTAATGAGTGTCCAGCACCTACCCCTAATTAATGTAGACTGGAGTGAGAATAGTAAATTAAATTTAATTAGTGTCCAGCACCTACCCCTAATTAATGTAGACTGGAGTGGGAATAGTAAATTAAATTTAATTAGTGTCCAGCACCTACTCCTAAGTAATGTAGACTGGAGTGGGAGTAGTAAATTAAATGTAATTAGTGTCCAGCACCTACCCCTAATTAATGTAGACGTGAGTGGAAATAGTAAATGTAATTTAAATAGTGTCCAGCACCTACCCCTAATTAATGTAGACTGGAGTGGGAATATTAAATTAGTTGTAATTAGTGTCCAGCACCTACCCCTAATTAATGTAGACTGGAGTGGGAATAGTAAATTAAATGTAATTAGTGTCCAGCACCTACCTTAAATGTATGTAGATTGGAGTGGGAATAGTAAATTAAATTTAATGAGTGTCCTGCACCTACCCCTAATTAATGTAGACAGGAGTGGGAATAGTAAATTAAATTTAATTAGTGTCCAGCACCTACCCCTAATTAATGTAGACTGGAGTGGGAATAGTAAATTAAATGTAATTAGTGTCCAGCACCTACCCCTAATTAATGTAGACTGGAGTGGGAATAGTAAATAAAATGTAATTAGTGTCCAGCGCCTACCCCTAATTAATGTAGACTTGAGTGGGAATAGTACATTTAATTTAATTAGTGTCCAGCACCTACCCCTAATTAATGTAGACTGGAGTGGTAATAGTAAATTAGTTGTAATTAGTGTCCAGCACCTATCCCTAATTAATGTAGACTGGAGTGGGAATAGTAAATTACATTTAATGAGTGTCCACCACCTACCCCAAATTAATGTAGATTGGAGTGGGAATAGTAAAAAAAAATTCATTAGTCTCTAGCACCTTATTCAATTTAATGTAGACTGGGGTGGGAATAGTAATTTATTTTTAATTATTGACCAGCATCTATATCAAATGTATCTATGTTAGAGTGGGATTTTTACATTATTTATGTAAATAAATAAAGTTCATACAATTTTTTAAAGAGATGTAATAACTTTTTATTTATTAACATGAGAAAAATGAAACAGAAAACATTAGTATTATAATTGTATTCAATACAAATATATTAATGCATATATTTGGAAAAAATGGTATTGTTATTGTACAGTTTTTCATTTAAATTGAAATTGTACATTTTATTAACAAATAATATTTAATACAGTTGTAAGTGTTGTATGAAGTTATATAAAGCAAGTACAAATTTAGCACATTTTATATACAATTTTTATCTTGTAACACATGTTGATTGTACAAAGTCTTTTTAAATTAATAATCATAATAAGAATATTTATAATCATTAAAACAAATATTTAAATGAAGACAACATTTTAACATATGTTCATTTATATACATATTGAAAAACATTCTTACAGAATTGTTAACATTTTTTAATTTTTTTATTATAATAATAAATATTATTTGTTTCATAATATTTATTTTTATAATTTTAAAATATATTTATATTTTGTTCAGCTTTTGTTTAAAAGTAAAAAAATATATTTTTAGCATACTATTGTTTTTTTATGTGTAAAGCATTATTTAAAAAAATTATTTAATATGTTAGTAATGTTAACCTTTTTGATTTATTTTGGGTCATTTATTTTGTAACCGCTTTAGGTCGTTTTGTGTTATTTGGATGAAGAGAAGCTCGCGGTTGGGAGGCAATTCACGTCGCTTAAGGTAAGTTTTGTTTTATATGTTTTAAGTGTTGTGTATTAATTTAGAGAGTAGTTTGGTGATGTTTGCTGTAGTTATAAGTGAGTTAGTTGTATTAGGCGTTTTTATGTGTTGTTTTTATGTGTGGTAGATGTATGTATTTTTAGCGTTGTCTAGGCTTGTTTGTAAACTTAGTGTTTCGATGTGTAAAGTTTAGTAAGGTGAAATTTAATGTTAGTATTAGTGTTAGTTTGTGGATATTTGCTTGTTTATGTGGGTGGGAATGTATGTTTTCAGTGTTTTTATTTTAGGAGTTCGTCATCTCGGAAGGAATCTTTTTTTTTAAAGAAGTGTTTGTTAGTTTTATTAACTAATATATTTTGAACACTTCTTTAAATTTTTCGGTTTTCCTGGAGCGGTTTTTCTATTTTTTATCTTTGTTCTGGTTTTTTATGGTTTTTCGAAGGACTTTCGTTGGATGGATTATTCTGTTTTTGGACAGTTGTATTTTTTCATTTTTTTTTGGGCTTCATTTTATTATACATGGATTGTTTTGGTGGAAAAGAAGTTTACAGCCTTTGGGATACCATTGGTAAGTATTTTTTTTTTATTTATTGTGGGTGGGTAGTATTTTTATCCCTATTGGTATATAATATTTTATTTCAAATATTATTAGTGTGTATATATCTTTTATAAAATAATACATATATATTGCACACATTAATTATTTTTTAAATAAAAAAATTATTGTTATTTCCTTGTTGTTGCTATTTTGTTTTACTGCTTTGTTGGTGATAGTAATTTAAATTAGTGTTTTGGCTATTATGTTGAGGTATTCAATTCCTTTAGTGCCAGGATACAATTTTACTTGTTGTTCTAGGTATTTATGCATTTGTTTGGTTTGCTTAGATGTTTTGGGAGTTAGTTCTGTAATGGATTGTTCAATTCGGAACTCTTGATAGGTTTTTTCCTTTTGTAGGCATTTAATAAAGTTTTCTAAACTAGGTTTAGTTCTGCCTGTGGATTGAAGGAAGGCATTGTGCCAGCCTTCGACAGCGTTGTTTGTTTTTGATTCTCCATTTAGCGTACTTCTGTAAACGTTCCACCAGGGTATTAAGAATTTAGGATTTCTTCTGTGGCCAGATCTATGGAGCCTACCCACCCATGTGCCCTCGAAATAGTCTAATAGAGGACTTAGTTTAGCTTGATTTTGTTTGTAAAAGTTGCTGTCAATTAAAAGGTTGTAGTGTTCTGCCACATCTGTTTCTGGGACGTAAGCTAGTGCTGTTAGTTTTTTTATTTGATATGCAAATGATGAATTTGTTGCATGTTCTATGCTTAGTGTTGTCTTTTGTAAATGTCTCCATAGACATTGGTTAAAATGATAATAACAGCCTTGGATACAGGTGTGGGGATGTATTTTTAAGATAGTTGAAAGCATTGCTTGTTCAAAATCTAGTATTATTTTTTCTGGGGAATAGTCATTAGTTTTTTGTTAAATTGTTTGTAATATTTCCATATATGTGGAATTATTTTTGTTTGGTAGTAGTGCATACAGTAGAGGAATATTGCAGTTTTGATAAAGACCATGTACTGTGTATAATTGGTAAAAGGTTTTGGGACAGATGTTAAAAGTCCCATCCATCATCCAATATTGGCTTTGTTGAAGTTTTATGAGGTTTATAGCTGTGCCAAAAATTATTAGTCTTTTGTCATTGTTTTCATTATCATAAATGACAAATGGTCTTTTGTTTAAAGTTATAATTTGGTCAGGATTTCAAATGATTTCGCTATATGTTCTAGGAGGTGGAGTGGTAGTGGTAGTTGTTCTTTTGGTACGTGATATTGTTCTTTTTAGGGAGACTATATTTGGCATTTGTGTGGTGGCTGTTTTAGGTATATGGGGTATCTGTTCTTTTAGAATTACGCTAGTTGGTTTTTGGGAACCTGTACTAGCGTTTTTTATATTTTCTAATGCTGTTCTAACTTCAATTTCAGTTACGTTTGGTGGGTGGTTGTGTTCCCTAGTATAAAGTACTGTTGCTTCTCTAGTTCTTGCCCTCCCATAACATTTGTTGGAATAATATTTACAACATTTCCAATTTACTTTCCTCCCAAATTGTTTCTCTTGGGTATAAGTGTAACCTATATAGCACAGTAATAGTTTTCCTTTCTGGCTCGTTACAAATTCTGCTCCTTCTGTCATTTTGCTGTTTCTTTATCTAAAAGAAATATATTTTATACTTTTAATAAATGTTGCAAAAAATATATTAAGTTAATTTAAAAAACATTTGTACAGTATATACTTACATTGTTGATTATTCTGTATTTGATTGTGATGTATTTTTCTGTTCACTTGTGTTCTTGGTCTTCTGTATTTTCTTTATCTGGGGGGGAAAAGTACATTTATTTGTATCACTTGTTCTGATATATATTTAAGGTGGTAGTTAAAGTTTTTGCTATAAGTTTGAGCTGACAGTTATTACATGTGTTTTTAACATTGTTTGCAGATACTTACTTTGTTATTTGTATATTTCTTTGGTGAGTTCTGTTCTTTGTTATTTTTTTGTAGAGTATTCTGTAGAGGGAATAGAAAATAAAAAGTAGATATGCATTAGTACTTAGATTATTTTTAAATTTTTAAAGGTTTTAGCTGTTACTTTTATTGAGTTTAATTTAGTTACTTACTTTGAATCCACTGAATTTTAGATAGAATGTTGAATTTCTTGTAGGTGTAGTTGAAGGCATCCACAGTGTTTTGTTCTGTCATTTTCTATTTTTGTGGTCGTTTGTGTTTAGTGTTTAATTGTTTATATAGTATTTTAGAGTTAGTAATTAGGTTGTTATTGGTTCTTTTTTTATTGCAGTGTTTTTATTGGTTAGTTTGTATTTTTGAAAATATGTTGGGGTGGTTAATTTCCATATAAGGCAAACGCTAATTAAGAATGTGGTTATTTGATTTTATAGTATTTATTTAAATAGTTTAAGTTAAAATGTAATTGTTTTTAATGTTATTTAATTGAGAACTGTATTTTTATTTATTGTTTGTAATGAGAGATGTTTATTTTAGTGTTCATATAATTTATAAATATTTAAAAGTCATATTATAAATGTATAATATTTTTTGATATTTTTAATTTAACGAATTTATTGCTGTCGATATTTTAGCTGCCGATATTTGTTACTTAGTGTGTTTATTTTTGATTAGTTGATATTTAAAATTCCGATATTTATGTTGTCGCTTTTAGTGAGATCGATGTTTATGTAGGTCGATATTGTGTATCCGATATTTTTGTATGTTTCTAGATAGGTATAGGTTGTCGATATTATTGTTATCGATATTTTTGTATCGATATTTTATTTTTGTAGGTCGAATAGTGTCTATCGATATTATGTCAGTGATTCCTATAAATCATCCTCGCCAATAAGTTTTCGACCACCTGCAACCGTCTTGTGAAGATTGCAGTAATCCAAAGTTGACCTGATAAGTGCCTGTACCACCGTCCGTTGAGCTGGAAATGGAAGTAGCCAGATGATCTTCCACAAACATTTTAAAACGGCAAAGCAAGTGGCAGCCACCTTTATCACTTGAGGCTTCATCTACATTCATGAATTAGAGTCAGTTAGACTAATCCCCGTCAGTCAAATGTGTTGACTCTCTCAAGGAAATTCTCCCCCAACCTCATTTCCCCCCTAAAATGTTTCCACTATAAAAACACATTAATTTAGTCATCTTGGCACTGACTTCCAACACATAAGTGTCACAAGAAAAATGGAAAGCCCATGGAGCAGGGTTTGGAGTCATCTTAGGGATTTAGAAATGAGCCGAGTGTCACTGGCAAAGAGTATGGCCGGAACACTCTCTCCAGCTACTATCGGGCATCATTTTGAAAACTGGAAAAAAAGCTAATACGGTCATTGATAAAGAGAAGAAATTTGGAGGGGCTAGGACGCAGTCCTGGCAAACGCCTTTTTCAATACTGATTTTGCCTGTCAGTTCGCCCTTTGTGGCACACCTGAACGGAGCAAGCTAGTCTTCTTTGAGGTTGATTAAAACTTTTAACAGATTGGTGTTACTTCCAATTCGGCAAGGACTTCCCCCAGCCTCCTTCTGGGATTCTGGTCAAATGTGGCTCTGAGAAGGCAGCATGAGGTTTGCCAACCAATGCCTACCATCCTCAGTTTGATCATGTGGAACCTAAGGACCTGGTCGACAGTTCCTGTTTTCTCCCTAAAGTCTGTGATCCAGTCACTTAACTCATTGAGTACTTGTTTAGAGAAAATCTTTTGGATGTTGTCCAGGAGACGAAGACTAATGTGAAGGTAATTTCCTTGCAAACGTCTACAAATAGGGACAATCTCAGCACCCTGTCATGAGGCACCCAGGATTGGGCTCCGAATGGAACAGATCCGCTGGGACTTTATCCAAACCTCAGGCCTTATTGTGCCTCTGGAAAATAACTGACTTTTTGGTATCATGCAAGGAGAAGGTAATAGTACATGCCATGACAGTTTGTTTTAAATATTATTCTCATCATTTAAGGGATCAGGAAGAGGAAACAGGATGGCACTGGTATAAAGAGATTCAAAATGATTCACCAAACCACCAGGCTGGATGTGGACCACTGGTTTCATTGCAATATCGTAGCCGCCATGACTCACTATGTGGCAGAATGTCTTCACATCATTAGTCTTGGCTACTTTTAATAATTCTTCCCACCTTCCCATTTTCCCCTCCCTTTTTTCTGAGCACTGCAGAGCTTTATAGATTAAACAAAAGGAGATGAGTGCTGAAACTTTTCAGGCACTCACCCCCAGTCACAGAACTGGGTTGAATCCATTATCATTCATTAGCTCACTTTGCCAACCCAGTTCTGACCCAGCCATAAGAAAATCAGTCTTGACCCTGTTCCTAATAGGAACAGTCCAGTCTGAACTGCCAAGACGTGGGTCCCATGCTCCCCATGCCACTGGAATCAAGCTAGATTGGGTGATGAGGGGTGATACCTTGAAACCGGTCCTAGGATGCTTGTTTCCAGTCCAGGGAGGACCTAGCCTGGCAGTTCGGGCAGTGCCCTCCTAGTGACCAACAATCGTACTAATGGACGCCAAATCTCACTAGCACTCGCCAACCTACCATTGGCAAGCTACTTGTGAGAAAAAACTCCACCATGCAGTGGTTGGCGAAATTTGGCCAGAACTCCGCGTTATACGCTTAATACATAGTGATCAAAACTCTACCAACTCATCCGGCATAGCAATATTTATCACACACCCCTAGTCTTGGCTGACAGACAACTCATTTCCAGGAATTGCACAGGCTGTCCCTGATGGCTTTCGTGCTTTCCATGCTAACCAAAGGGGTATTAGGAAGGGCTGGGGTTAGCGGCAATTGTGAATAAAAAGTTTTCAGTGAGTCAGCTTCAGTGTAACTATTTAGAATGATTTAATCTTTTAAGCCTCAAAGTAGAGTTCACTACAAGTTCATTCAGTTTGGTGTTGTATTGCCCCCTCACTAAATGGCTCATTTTAATGAGCAAATATTGTATGTACTTTGCAGTTTGGTGACACAATATTCCCATGTATTACTCCTTGCTGACTTTAAGTTATGCTCTTACAATAAAAGCCAAGGATTTCTGGATTCTATGACCTGTATGAATTTCCAGCAACATACTACGGAGAGTACTCTATATAACTGATCAAGTCTGATCTCAAAATATCAAGTCAACTGACCTTAAGGTAAAGCCATGCTCTGATCACATCATGACCTAATTCAATTTAAGCTTCCTAACCTTAAGCCCCCTTTTAGACAGCCAATGGTGATTAGTCAAGACGTAAGTAACAATCGGTCAATATGGATGAGATGCTACTTACACTTTCACAGTCATTTCCTGCTGAAAGTGAATCTGCCTTAGTAGCAGGACTTCATTCTTCCTGATGGTTGTCAACTGCTGCTGACCTTCAAGCACCTGCATATAGTCAATCTACTAAGACTAGGCCTAGACGGGCCTTTATGTTTACAGATTAATTAAGAGAAGCCAAGCTTAAGTTAAGACAAGCTGAGCGCCAATGGCACTGTAAATATTTGGAAGAAAGTAAGGTGCATTACAAGGAATAATTAGCTAAATATAAAGCTTTTCTCCCTGCCACCAAATCCAGCTACTACTTTAATAGAACTCTGTAAGCCAAAAACAAACAAAAGGAGACATTTAAAATACATGAGGAACTCACGGTCCCTGAATCAGCTAAGGTTAACGTGTTAGCTTCATTGGAATTGTGTGATCATTTAATTAACAATTTTGTAGACAAAATCCTAAACATTAAGAGAAGTATTGCTAGGTGTTCATCCACAGCTGCTGAGTCTCTTAGGAAGGTGAACATGGAAATTATTTTGGCCTTTCCAGAAATAAATGTGGATACTCTGAAATCCTTATTTGTAAGGTCATCTCCTGGATGCTGTTTTTTCTGATTGTCCGCTGCTCAAATTCAACAACAATTTGCAACTGCCATGGTCAGATCATTTGGCAGTTATGCTAACTCTTGATCTACCACTGGCAACACGCTCCATACATGGGCTAACAAAAAGCCGGAAAAATTACTCGTGGCAGCGCTTTGATAAAAATATCTTCACTGAGCAATTAATTCTTAGTAAACAATGTTTTTCCTCAGATTCAGAAACTGCATCGCTCCAATATCATGATTGGGTCTCTAAAGCAGTTCATTTAACCATTACACAGAGAACAGGCAAAGCCAGCAGGACTGCAACCACAGAACCATGGTTTTCTGAAGATCTAAGACGAGCAAGAAAACTCTGTCATGGCCAGGAAAGGTGCTGGCGTAAATGCTATGACTCTAAGGAAAAGGAAAAATATAAGCTAAGACTAGCCCAATATAAAGAACTGATACAAAAGACCAAAATCAGATACTACTCCGAAAAAATAGAAGGGGCACAAAATAATTCAAAAGAACTATTCTCCACAGTTCTGAAACTTAGTCAGGTACAAGAGACTAGTCAAATCATAGCAGATCAAGCGTTCTGCGATAATTTGGCCTCTCATTTCAAGTCTCCAGTATCTATAATACATTCATGACCCATTCTTACAATACCCCCATTGAACCAGGCTTCTCCAAATGAGACGACAAAGCTTTGTCTTGACACGTTCACCTTAGCACATGGTGATATCTCGCCTGGTCTCCCCAATATTACACTAATGTCTCAGGAACTAACTGTTAATTATTTACTAGCAACCAGGTCAGGGTCCCCACTAGATCCCTGCCCTCCTAACATTAGCCACAGGTTAGTTGAGACTTTAGCCCACCCTCTTATGGAAGTCTTAAACACTGTCATTAAAACCACAATTTTCCCTTCCTCATGGAAAAGGACATCTATCCTACCCCTTTTAAAAAGTCTGACCTAGACAAACTGGATGTAGATAACTATCGCCCCATCTCCCGTCTACCCCTGCCGGAGAAGATCCTGGAAAAACACATGAACCAGGAATTAGGGACTTATATCGAGAACAATCAAGTCCTTGATCCGACACAGTACGGTTTCAAACGACAACATAGTACTGAACTTGCCTTGCTCACCGCTACCGAGGAAATCAGAAGGGCAGTTGACAAAGGCAGATCAGCTGTTCTGATACGGCTAGATCTGTCAGCTGCCTTTGATACGGTAGATCACGGCACTCTAATCAATTGACTCGGTGAGGCTGGAGCTAGTTGCACGGCCCTCGCATTACTGAAATCTTTCCTACAGGGTAGAGAGCAATTTGTTGAATCGGGTGGCTTTAAATCAAAATCTTTTAGACTCCCATGCGGGGTCCCTCAGGGCTCCTTGCTGAGCCCCACCTTTTTCAACATTCATGTCGCTCCCCTGGCTCACCTGATAAAAAAGCACGGGTTTGAATTGGTGTCATACGCAGATGACACACAGATAATTATTACAATCTCAAGTAATAAGCAGGACACAGCATTAAAATGTAAGGGCTGCGTGAGAAGTGTCAGTGAATGGATGGCCAAGAACTGCCTCAAATTGAATTCAAGTAAAATGGAGGTGTTGCCCTTTGGTAAAGACACCACTTTTTGGTCCGCAGATTGGTGGCCATCAGAACTTGGAGTGGCTCCCACTCCCGTGGTCAAAGCCAAAAATCTCGGGGTTATAATGAATTCCTATCTCTCCTTCTCCATGCAAATAAAAAGGCTTACTTCATCCATTTTCTTCATCTTGAAAATTTTAAGGAAAGTGCTCCCCTTCATTCCAAGAAACCTACAAAAAACAGTGATGTCAGCCTTAGTCCTTTCAAAACTCGACTATTGTAGTGGGTTTCTGGTAGGTGTAAATACATCCGCGCTGGTTCAGCTTCAGGTTCTTCAGAACTCTGCAGCAAGACTGCTTTTTGGATTAGCCAAATTTACATCAGCAAAACATGCTCTTAAAACGTTACATTGGTTACCCATGGAAAAGCGCATAATGTTCAAGGCCATGTGTATTGCCTTCAAGTCACTGCAGGGCACTGGACCTTGCTATGTGAGGAAGCATTTTATATGGTACACCCCCTGTCGAACCTTGTGCTCGACCCCATTGAAGCTATTAGAGGAACCCAGGTTTCGTCTTCAAAGATGGGGTGGTAAAAGTTTTTCAGTATTTCCACTAGATGGTGGAACAAGCTACCTTTTGATTTGAGAAACACCCCTGATTTGTTATCCTTTAGGAGAGGTCTAAAGACCTGGCTCTTCTCCCTGCAACCTGGAGTTTGGTCTGAGCTGATGCACAGTTAACGTTCACCTGATGTAGTCTCCTCAAGCGCTTTGACGCCTTCGGGTATATGTTGCGATCTATAAATATTTAAAAGAAAAATAAATATAAAGGTTAAATCGGGTTCACCTAGATACCCCTGTCCGATTGAAGTGCTAATGAAATTTATGGACAGAGTCTATTCTCCTTAATTAAACGTGCTTAACCTTTCTCTTTCACATGGGTTTGCACAGCTAGCACATTTAAACATGCCGGTCATCCACCTGCTAAACAAGCAAGAATTTGAGCCGTAGAACTTCAAGCATTTCAGGCCAAAATCCTTGTTGACTTTCCCAGCAGAGATGTAAGAGGCACATAGCTTTCCTGCACTCTGTACAAGCCAGTTTTCGTCCTCAGCATAACACTGAATTTGTTATTGTTCCAGTACTAGATGATCTTAAATGGCAACTAGATCAGGGGCAAGATTCTATCTTGATCTTATTGGACTTGTCTTCAGCTTTTTACATGGTCAAACACAAGTTGTTGGTCAACCGTGTGGAGGAGGCAGGGTTTCAGGATTTGGACCTGCTGTAGTTCAAGTTATTAATGTCGGAGAGTACACATGCAGTCACATTCTGATCTTTTAGGGCATCTGTAAATGTATTGAGAGTATTCAATCTGTACATGTAAAGGAACTGATGAAAAGAGAGTGTAACATCTACAACTATGCGGATGACTCCCAACTAATTTTTCATCTTGTTAGCACCTCGCTGTCACAAACTACATTTTGAAGATACTATGAGATATATTGCCCAATGGATGACATTAAATCCACTAAAATTAAATACTGATAAGATAGAAATTGTTCTTTTGAACAATAATTTTCCAGGCCCGGAGTGTACATTACTGGCCCGATGACTTGACCCAGTCCCTCCCCCTTCGATGGTGGCTTAAAACCTTGGAGTGATGATAGATGGGCATCTTACAATGTAGACCCAAGTAAATTCAGTGGTTGCAAAATGCTCATTTTTGTTTAGAATGTTGAGGAATGCGGCGCTTTTCTAGTCCTTTGACTTCTTGCTGGACATTTGGATAAACGGACCGCTGTTTCTTTGCGGATTTTCCTTGCTGCTTTTGAACCCACCCCTCGCGGCCCCCGCTTCGTGGGTGCCGCTCGTGAGAAGACTCGAGGGTTCAACGCACAGAGAGGCTATCGGCGGGACTGCGAGGTCCAGCCTGCAGTGCGGCTGGTCATCTGCCGCAACTGGTCCTCTTCCCGCCTCCTGTGTGATAAAAAGTTTGCTGGAGTAAACGTTGCACGGAGCCCCTTTGACTTCTTGCTGGACATTTGGATAAACGGACCGCTGTTTCTTTGTGGATTTTCCTTGCTGCTTTTGAACCCACCCCTCGCGGCCCCCGCTTCGCGGGAGCCGCTCGTGAGAAAACTTGAGGGTTCAACGCACAGTGAGGCTATCGGCGGGACTGCGAGGTCCAGCCTGCAGTGCGGCTGGTCATCTGCCGCAGCTGGTCCTCTTCCCGCCCCCGCCTCCTGCCTGATAAAAGCCATTGCGGTCCACCCCCACGCGGGACGCACGCGGGACATAGCCCGGGACGAAGCCCGGGCAAAGGGCGGGCCCTCTGAGGCCCTCAGAGGCTGGAAAGGCTGGTGCTGTGCGGACCCCTGCACTATTTTTAGTATATTGTATTGTATCTTCTTGTGCCAGCATTATTGTGGTTAAATCGGCTAAGATTCATCTAGTTATGACTGCCAAGAAATTGAGGTCTGGGAGACTTTTGGTAGGCAGGTCCTGCTCAAAAACTAAGTCTAACGAATTACGAAATAAGGATGGCCAGGCTTCTCTAGTGAAGGGAAAATCTCAACTATTTAGCTTGTGAGAAAGGGGAAAAGATAAAATCCCTACTGGGATACCCTCGCTAAAGGATAGTCTACAGGTCGGAGATGATATGGTCCAATTTGTAGAAAATAGGGATATTATTCCTTCTTTCCCTACTCTTGTACCCACGAGGGTGGAGTGTGTTGGCCCCCGCAAGAGGAGTTGGGGAGTCCTCTAGTTTTATCAAAAATTCCTACCCCATCTCGGCAAATTGTCGCCTCCACAAATAAACTTGGCCTTTCCCCCTCTCATAGATTATCTGCCCCTAGTTTAAAAACTATAGATGTCATAGTGCATAATAAAATGTTTAATTCCGGTGAATCCCTAACTCCCCTAGAGAATGCTTCTGGTACTTCACTGCAAGGGGTGGTACAAAATATCGATCCCCTTTGTCTTGATATAGATATGGATTTATGTAAAAGGTATATAGAGGATGAAACTGATGTGACATTAGATTCTAGAAAAACCCCGGTAGCACCTGCCCCATCGGGGCTCCTATTATATAGTAGTACTCCCTCTAATAATTCTCTCCTCTCTATACCCCAGCTAAATATTTCTTCAAGTCCACAACTTAATATAACTAACACTGATCCAATTGGACCTGTTAGGCATGATAATCCAGTTTCAGAAACATTGATTTGCCTTGAACAGTTGCTCTCTTCTATTCTGTCCCTGCTGGAAAGATTTGTTGGCGGTTCCGATTGTGTCTTGGAAACTGTGACCCAAATATTAAAGGTTCTATTAGATAGAAAGGGGGGAAGGATGCTAGCCCATTCTCTGTGACTGCTCAACCTGTATCTGATATTCCAAAGGTTCTATCAGAAGAAATTGTTACTATCGCTTCAGTCCAAACTGATTTAATGGTGAATCCTCCATCTTTAGATGTAAAGAAGGTACTATCAGTTCAGAAGACTTCTCCAATAAATCAGGCGGAAGCTTTTAGGAATAACTGTGTGGTGGAGGGTGTTTTGGAAATTGAATCTACCTGTGTCCCGGGAAAAGGAATATTTTAAGATTTATTTCACATCTTTAATCCTCCTGTTAAAGTTGGAAAAGAGGAGGCTTCGGTGTTATCCAACAGAAAGATAACGCTTCTAAAAAAGAATGGTGGAAAAAGGAGGAAACAGTTGCGTAGATTTGCAAAAAAGAGGCGGAGGAAAATTAACTTAGAAAACCACCTCAATAATACAGTTAATAATTCGTTGCATGAGACACCGGGTCTTTCAGTTACGGGGGTTGTTCGCTCTTCCCCCAATAACCCCCCTTAAAATCCTTTTCCCTATATTTCTATCCAACCTATATCAGGCTTCTCCTGTCCGACTCCAGGGGGATCTGCTAATATAGTTCCTCCTGTGGAGTTGATAAAACCTGTCGATCAAGTGTCTTCTAGCCTTAACCCCTTAGCAAGGCCATTTCCTGCCTTTGCAGGAGGGGAAATAGATGCAACAAGGCCAAGCAAGATAATTGAGGAGGAAAATATTGATACTTTTATTTTAGATTTTTTTCCGCTATTTGATTCTGATTTTATCTTAAATAAATCTACGCTTCTTCAATGTCTCCACGAGACGGGTGGCTTGAAATTGCTACAGACAAATGATATAGATTTAGTAAAAATCGTGAAAACTGAAGATGGGACCCTAACCAGAGTAAGATTCTATTCAAAGTTTGTTGTTAATCTTATTCTTCAAAAAATTGAAAGTTTCCAGCGCAGAGGGATTGATGTTATGCCTTTCTTGGTAAAACCCCAATCTAATAGATTAATGGGCAAGCCTTGGTTCTCTCAGGCTGTAGTTGGAAATGGGGTCATTCCCTCTGATTTTGAAGATTTAAAAATTAGTATCGCAAAAAATGGGCGGCATGTGGAGTATCCAAATCCCCCTCGCTCTTACTTCCAAAGCGCTCCCGCAGAGTAGTGTCATCAATGGAACTGGTTGCCTGGAATCCTAGCGAGTAAATCTTCCCACAAACTCCACCTGCAACCGTATCTTTAACAATGATTTCAGGATTTTATCCTGGAACGCTGCAGGAATACGAAATAGCCCTGAAAAACTACTATTCTGACTTTCATTAGAGTTTGGTGTTATATGCCTCCAAGAAACCTGGTGTATAGAGAATTTTCCCATAGGAAAGGACTATTTTGTTTTGGAAGGCAAAGCGAGCCCCTCAAGGAGAGGCCACGCTAAAGGAGGAATAGCATGCCTCTTGTCCACCAAGATACAATGGAATTTTTCCCATTTTTTAGACCCTAGTAATATGTTCCAAGTAGTTACGTTATTCAGTTCTGCTATTTCTGAAAACAAACCTATTATTCTAATAAATGTCTATATTCCACCGGATGTCTGTTATAATGAAATCTTATTTAGGGTTTTTTCTCATATCAAAACACTCTTTGTAAACGATAACTCTCCCCATATAATTTTATTAGGGAATTTTAATTGCAAAGTCTCCAACTCCAGTTTGGAGATTTTTCGTAACGAAGATAAAGAGGACTCCCTACAGATACCCCAAACTCTTTTTCCCGGGCACATCAAAACAACAAAGAGAGGGAAAATATTACTTGAAGAGCTCTCTGAAATTGATGGAATCATAGTGAATGGTAGGCTTCCCTCTGATACTCCTGCAAATTTTACGCACAAGTCCATCACTGGTAAATCTATTTTAGATTACGTGGCGGTAGATATGCCAACTTTCCACCTTCTCAATGACCTCACGGTTACTCATACCCCTTTCAGCGACCACAAAATAATAACTCTCTCACTAGATTTAAATCCTCCTCTTACGGATCACTGGTCCTTGGATGGTAATCTGGTTAATTTTGGAGTTCAAAGTGGAAGATGTTTTTGGAATTTTAAAGCAATTAGGGGTATCGAGAGCCTTCTAGATATTGCAGTGAATGACTTGATTAATTGGAAGGGTTCCGAATTAATTTGCTTCGCTAACTTCTTGAATAAGGTGTTATTGGTCGCAAAAAAAACATCCAAGAAAGACCAAACTAAAAAACTTCCTATTTCTCTGAAGTTGCTTAACTTAGAAATAAATAAACTTATAAGAGAACAATATCTGAGGCATTGCCCTTTAAGACATCATAGATTGGCGCTATTAAAAAGAAGGAGGAAAAGGCTAAAAATTAAGCTAAAAAAGGAAAGCGAGGATTTGGTATGGATTAAACTACGGGAGGCTGTCTTCAACGGCCAACCTAGACTATTCTGGTCTCTGATTGGGGAAGGTTGCGGTCTTAGATCCAGATCCTTACCTGTCCCGATTGAAGAACAAAAATGGGTAGAATATATTTCGAACTTGTATGCCGGAAATGGAATGGAAGTTGCTCACAATAGAAAAAAAGAGAACAGTTCCAGCCTTATTCCACCCTCTGAAAAAATTATTGAACTAGCCATCAAGGGTATGCGTTCATCTGGAGCAATGGGCCCGGACGAGCTCCCCATTTCTGTACTAAAACAGAATAGTGTCATCTGGAGTAAGATCCTTTTCCCGGTGTTTAAATTTTGTTTTTTGCATGCCATAATTCCTCCCTCCAGGAAGGGTAGCATACTGGTCCCCCTGTATAAGAAGGGAGACAGAAATGTACCCCCAAACTATCGACAGATTGCCCTCCTCGACGCCATCGGCAAAGTTTTTGCTAGATGTCTTTTGCAATTAATTAATGATTGGGTAGCCGAGAACAATGTATTGCCTCTTGAGCAGACGGGGTTCCAAAAAAAGCATGGCACCATGGACAATTTGACCACTCTGCAAGTGTTATCGGAGAAATACATCAAGCTCCGGGGAGGGAGAATATATGCAGGATTCATAGATTTCTCCGCAGCCTTTGACAAGGTGGATCGTCCTTTGCTGTGGAGAAAGCTATCGGATCTGGGCATGACACCTGAGCTCTTAGACTTGGTCCGGGAGCTCCACTCCGATACATGGTGCAGAGTGCTTCTGGGAGGGGAAAGAGGCCTCTCTCAAGCTATCCCGTCTGCCAACGGGCTAAGACAAGGTTGCCTGTTGGCCCCAATATTGTTTTCCGCAAACCCTATCATCAAGTGTTGGCATTGCCCCGACTTTGGGGTGCAAACCGATAGTATGTCTGTTATATGCAGATGATATACTAATTTTGGATTTGACCCCCACTGGACTGAATAATCGGTTGCAAGCTCTTCACGGATTTGCAGAAACACACCATTTAAGGATAAATGTATCGAAGAGTAAAGTCATGTGCATTGTAGGAAGGAAAAAGCAAAAATATGGGAGTTTTTTCTGGAATATAGGGGGCCTTGGATTGGAAGTTGTCCAATCCTATACTTTTCTGGGGAAAATAATTTCCAGCACACTAAGTGATAAGGCCCATATAGCTAACAGTGTTCGGAAGACAATGTCTCATGAGAGGGGATTAAATACCCTCTATAGATCTACTGGTCAGAGACATTTCGCCTACCTATTGGAGGTTTTTAGAGCTAAAGTCCCGTCCTCCTTACTATATGGCATAGAATTACTCGAAGTGGGGAAATGGGGTTTTCTGAACACCACAGAGGGAAAAATGCTACGGAAAGTGTGTATGGTTAATACCGCGTGTAATATAGCGGCTTTTAGGCTGGAATTCGGTATACGAAGTACGTGGGTCCAGGGCCTTGCTGGGGTAGTACGGTGGGTTTCCAGCTTGGCGAATGGTGAACCTGGTACCTTAAGATATTTGATTCAAAAAGAACTTCTCGGACCCCTAAAAGAGCACACCTCTTTTGTAAAGAATTTTAGACTAGCAGTTAAACTTTTGAAATTAGACAAAGTGACACGTTTTTCTTTATCTACTTATCAGTTAAAACTGACTCTAAAATTGGCCTCATGGAATCTAAGCTTTGATCTAGATAAGGAGGCCCTCACTGCAAAAAGAGGTCCGCTACCAGTCATTATTCATTACCAAATTAGGATTTCTCAACCTTATGTTTCCTGGAATCTTCCCCATGGGGTACGTCGATTTTTGTTTCTCCTTAGGCAGGACCTACTTCCTTTAAATATTTTACTGTCAAAATGGTATGGCTCATCAGTGATGTGTAATTTCTGCAACAAATTTAAACAGGATGCTAATCATGTGTTATTTGTCTGTCCGGCCTTAAAACAACACCGCCTCAAATGGTTGAGACCTATTTGTTTAAGGCTAAATATCTCTTCCGCTTCTGCTTTTTTGAATGCTATTTGTAATCCGCCAAATGAGAGGTTTTATTGTACAATTTTTAACTTTTTTAAAAGCTTTTTGGATATATATTAGACTTGTTCTTTGTAAATTGTTGAAAATGGTTCAACTATTAACGTTTGATGATTTTATGTGGACCTCTGTTATGAGTTCCAAAACATAAATAAAATAAACTTGAAACTCGAAACTTGAAAACTAGTCCTTTGAAGTACGTAAAAACCATAGTTCCTGCAACCATCATGTTGAGATTAGATTTTGTAAATGCAATTTATGCTGGTTTGCCTGAGGTTTTGCTGCATCGACTTCAGGTGTTACATAATGAAGCAGCTAGGCTGGGTTTTAGGATGCCTTGACACTGATGTCACCCCTCTGTAAAAGAACGTAATTGACTACCAGTAAAACAAACAATAGAGTTTAAACTTTGCTACATGGTCTTTAAGAGCTTAAAGAATTTAGCTCTGAGATATATCTCAGGTAAAATTAAGAAATACTTTCCCACACTTAATTCAAGTTCAGCAAGTTCTAATTGGCTAATTGTTCCTAGATGCAGAAATTGCACTGTTACTGCCTCTACCAGCTGGAAAATGTTGCTGAGTACAACTCGATCTAAAACAAAAGCCTGAAGACCTGCCTTTTTAAACAAGTGTAAGGGGCTTACTGAATCAGTTTATGACCCTCCGATATGCTGGTCATCTAGTGCCAAGAGACCCATGGTGGACACGAGCTCTATGAGTTCTAATAACATTAACTTTAACATTTAAAAACAAAACATATTTTTAATGTCTTTTTCCAATATTTTAATAACCTTTTTGAATAGAAAAAGTGTTCGATTCTTTTTTATCAAAATATTAAAATATAATTAGATTACTTTCAATTAATTCTACACATCACTTTTAACATTTTTCATACATAATAAATATATTTTTTATGTTAAGTGAGAATTACTTTTAATTTAATCTTCAGATAAACAATTTTAATTTAGTTTAGTTTATTTCAAATAATTGCATTTTTTATTAAAATTGACTTAATAGTGCTGTTGCATTTTTATTTTGTTCTCACTTAACATAAATATAGACATTCATTTAGAATAATATTTAACAGGACATTATTTTTTGTATTTCTTTCTAGTTTAATAAACCTTTTTACTTTCCCCTGAATTTTATCATAGGGAGGTCTCCACCACCTGTTTTTTTATAGGTTCCATGTAGTGCGCACTGGAATCTGCACACACAGTGAAAGCAGTGGCATACAATCTTTAACAATTGTTTCGAAGCATGGATAAAAGAATGTTTGAATTAAGCTTGTCTAGGGGGTCTCACTGGCATTTGACCCTGGTGCATTATTTTTCAGCCGAGAGCTCTATCCTCCTTGAAAATGTCAGTCGGTTGCGCTCTGCACAGTGATAGGCAGACAGGAGGCTTCAGACAGCCCGTCCATTTTTCACTAATGGGCTATTCATAGTGCAGGCGAGGATCACAGCTGCGCTGGGGGCAGCACATTCAAAGGTGCGCCGAAGCACAGATTTATACAGTGCCCTCATTTGTTAATTCGGCCCTGGAATGCGTTATGGCAAATTAGTTTTCCCCAAACATTCTGGGAGTTAGGATTATCTGACAGTATTATGCTAATTTACAGATAATTTTATGATTGTTGGCGAAAGTTAAACTTTTCCCAAAATATTCTAGGACTGGAATTAGTATAGTTCATTAGACTTCCCCACAAAGTCGAGAGGGCTTAACTAAAAGCAACGGACTCAAGGTGACCCAGCCTTCTTTTTTATGTTCGACAGTCCTTTGAGGGTTTTGCTTGTCCTGTGGGGATTCTACACTATTACAAAACCCAGGCACGCTTTTTCGTGTCACACAATTCATGCACAAGAAATTTTGCGAGCTTTATAAATAACCCAAACCATATCTTACAATATTGATAACTCACAAAACTGTGTATTTTGTTGACGTGAGGCTCACAAAGTAGTTGGATGTGATAGGTTGATGACCTAGGTCTCCAAGTTCTAAAAACTTACCCCTGCACTTGCTTGTGCCAATCCATTCGCTGCAAGAGCCCAGTTATAATGAATAAGTGACAAATGATTTGCTAATTGGTTCAGCTGGGTAATGGAAAAGGTCAGTAACACAGACAGCTGACTCAATTTCAAGACAATTATGTCCGAACTCAGGAGACGAAACAGGCCACATGATCCTTTCTAAATAAGCAATCGTATCAATATCGCATAATTGGCATAATGAAGGGATAGCATGAAACACAATATTCATTAATGTTCAGAAAGTGATGGCAATTAAAATCATATAACACGACATAAATCAAATAGTGTGTCCATATTAATATTCTATAGCAAGTTTTTGGTACTTAGTTGAAGCAAATGAGAATCAGCTAAAGTTCTAATATTTAAACGAAGCACAAAATATATGGCTCAAAGAAAATGTTTTGTGTTTGTTCTGCATAGCTTATACACTGTTGCATTTATTCAGCTGACACAAATGTGCTGTAACAGTATAACAGAAAATATGCAGCTACTGTAAAAATACAGATTCCCTTTGATAGGATTTGAACCTGTGGAGAAAAGAATCACAATCACTCACACTGTGTAAGTGTAGTTTTCTAAAGTGATGCATTGCATCTGAATTTGTTAATAGTGCTGCCCTTGACATTTAATTCAGATATTCAACTATTCTGGGATGTTAGACCTGGCATCCTTGGCGTGGATTCCCCTAACATTTGCCTTCTGAGTCCTCTTTTTGCTGACTTCGTTTTTGCTGGGCATGTTATCACTGCTTGCCAGTGCTAAAGTGCATGTGCTCTTTACTCAAAACATAGTAACATTGGTTTATCCACAATTAGCATATTTGATTTACTTATAAGTCCCTAGTAAGGTGCACTACATGTGTCCATGGCCTATAAATCAAATGCCACTTGTGGGCTTGCAGCACTGATTGTGCCATCCACTTAAGTAGCCCTTTAAACATGTCACAGGCCTGCCACTGCAGAGCCTGTGTTTGCAGTTTTAAACTTCCATGTTGACCTGGCAAGTTAATCTACTTGCCAGGCTCAAACATTAGGGGTGGGCTGCAAATTCCGTTCCACTCGCGGAACGTGCCAAATTTCGGCATTTTCGCGCTCCTTGCGGAACACGAAAATGTCAAAACTTCCGCGATCCACGGAGGAACGGAAGCATCTTCATTGATAATATGCAGAGCAGGATTCTTTCTGGCACAGTGCTCCTGTCACAAACATTAAAGCTCAACAGGAAGCACTTACAGATATAAATAAAGCAGGTGCCTAAGTTTAAGCCCCAAAAAACGTGAGCTTTGTCGAGGCTGGGCAGGTGTGCTTTCTCCCTATATCTACCCTCAAAAATTAGCTGTGATGCTTGATGGAGGCCTTTACATCCTTGACTTCCGTGAGCGCAATCCCCGTTCAATTCCTGTGACCAGGAGCTTCTTTCTCCTCATCTGCTGCTCTGATCGGTCTCTGACCTTTTATAAACACAAGAGGCATGTGAACTCGCATGGAAGACCGCCCTTTGCCCCGCCCCACACACTAGCAGTGTGCATCATCTTCCCGCCCTATACCCACTACGATCGACAGTTCACTCAAGTAACCCTCGCGCCCTTCGGCGCGATAAAGTTATACACACATGGTCACTGGAGAAAACTTTTCTGGCCCGTTACGCAGTTGTAGTGTGGGAAAAGCACTTTACATTTACCCAACGAGGTAGCACTTACTGATTAGCCAGTAGAAAGTACTCCAGTTGAGTAGAAGTATCGCACAAAACGGTGGGGTCTTCTTGGATAAATATGCAGGGCAGGATTCAATCTGGCACGATCCTCCTGTCACAAAAATTAAAGCTCAACAGGAAGCACTTGTAGATATAAGTAAAGCTGGTGCACGAGTTGAAGCTCAGATTCAGTAACTCATTAAACAGCCCAATAAAATTGCGAGCTTTGTCGAGGCTGGGCAGGTGTGCTTTCTCCCCATATCTACCCTTGAAAATTAGCTGTGATGCTTGATGGAGGCCTTTGCATCCTTGACTTTCACGAGCACAATCCCCGTGCAGTTCCTGTGACCAGGAGCTTCTTTCTCCTCATCTGCTGCTCTGATTGGTCTCTGACCTTTTATAAACACGAGAAGCACGTGAACTTGCATAGAAGCCCCGCCCGTTTGGCCCCGCCACACACACTGCAGTGTGCACCGTCTCCCCACCCTTTACTCACTATGATGGACAGCTCACTCAAGGGACCCTGGCGTTCTTCGGCGCAATAGCAAAGTTATACACACATGGTCACTGGAGAGTGGAGACAACTCTTCTGGCTCTTTACGCAGCTGTAGTGTGAAAACCACTATACAATTTACCCAACGAGGTATCACTTACTGATTAGCCAGTAGAAAGTACTCCAGTTGAGTAGAGGTATGGCACAAAACGGTGGCGTCTTCTTTGATAAATATGCAGGGCAGGATTCATTCTGGCACGATTCTCCTGTCACAACAATTAAAGCTCAACAGGAAGCACTTACAGATATAAATAAAGCAGGTGCTCGAGTTTAAGCTCAAATCAGTAACTCATTAATCATAGCAAAAAAAATCATTAGCTTTGTCGAGGCTGGGCAGGTGTGCTTTCTCCCCATATCTACCCTCGAAAATTAGCTGTGATGCTTGATGGAGGCCTTTGCATTTGCATCCTTGACTTTCATGAGCGCAGTCCCCGTGCAGTTCCTGTGACCAAGAGCTTCTTCTTTCTCCTCATCTGCTGCTCTGATCGGTCTCTGACCTTTTATAAACACAAGAGAGGCATGTGAACTCGCAAAGAAGCCCCGCCCTGCCCCGAAATCTCTGCGAGCACACGAAATTCCGCGTGTTCGCGGAGATTTTTTGCTGTTTCGCGAAATTTTTCGAAAGGCAATTTCGCAAATTCCGCCTACCCCTAACAAACATTCCCTTTTTATTACACATAGGTAACCACTAATGCAGGCCTTGGGCAGTACCTGGGCAGGATGCAGAGTATTTGAGAAGTAAGACATGTGATTTTAAGTTGTACATGTCCTGGTAGTGAAATACTCTTAAATTCATGTTTCACTACTGCAAGGCTTCTCTCTCCCATAGTATAACATTGGGACTTCCTTATTACATTTTATAGTTGTAATTTTGATTTGGGAAAAGATGGGACCCCCAAATTTGGTGTCTCTGAAATCACAATTTAAATACACAACCTATGGTGAACTTGTTTTTTGAATTACAATTATGAAAATGCCACTTTTAGAAAGTTGCCATTTTCTTACTGTAACCATTTGGTGCCTTCTGCCTGTCTCTGAAATGCATGTGTGGAGTTGGTGACAGCTGGCTCCTTGCATTTCCTCTAGACAACCACACACAAAGGAAGGGTAGGTGTAACTGAGAGGCCATATGCGTGCTGATGGGCCATCCTGAGCAGGATGGGAGGGAGGAGCTGACATTTACACCTGAAAGGGCTGTGTCCCGTCCCCACACAAAGGGATGCATACCCCCCTTTACTGAGCCTGGAGCCAGGACAGGAAAGAAAGGGACCCTGTGCACTTGAAAGCATTGCTTTGAAGTCTCTTCCACTTCAAAGGTCCAACTAGGTATAAGTACTGGACCTCTGACACCAACATATCAGAACACATCTGGAACTGAGGACATTGTACTAGGAAGAAGGACTGCTGTGCTGCTGGAAGGACTGCCACGTTGCTGAACAACTTTGCTGTCTTGACCTGCTGCCTGTTGCTTCTTTCGTGGGGGTGAGAAGGACTGGACCTCATCGCTACATCCCAGACCCAAAGTTTCTCCAAGGGCCTGTAGGCTTGCCTCCTGTGCCTGAAGTCTTGGGAATATCAAATACTTCTCTCTTCAACTTGAAAGGAGCGCCTAGACTCTATCTGCTGTGCACCCTCCCCTGCCAAGTGATGCCAATCTAACCCAGGGCCCTAGGAAGCAAGTATCACGTGCTGCATCTGCCAGAACCATCACATCAATGTTGTTTCACTGATCGGAACTGACACGTCCCCGCCATTGCGTGAACCAAATACATGCATGACCCTTGGGACCGCTGCATATCCTCCAGAACCGACACAACGGAACCAACGCATCGCCACCACTGCGTACAGAAGATCGACCCATCACCTCTACAAAGTGGAAAAACCTGGCGGACCGCATTCAGAACCAACTCATCTCGGTACCAGCGCATCACTAACGGACCCGACACATCACCGCCGTTGCGTGAAGAAGTCTGTCGCATTACCCAAACTGCGTGGGGATCACCGACGCATCTTGTTACTTGCAACCAGGATTAAGGTACTTTTGCTCAGCGGGTCCTGTGTGGGTTCTATATTTGGCCTGCACTCCATTGCCTGAAATCTTGAGTTTGTCCCAGTCCAGCACGAATAATTAACTCTTTAAGCGCTTTCTGCTTCTAGGTGCTAATTTTGCATTTAATCTTTAAAAATTCATTTCCTGACTTCTATTGATTGGGAGTTTGACATTTTGGTCTTGTTTTATTCATAAAATGATTCTCTTTTTTTAGGGCTCGGACTCCTCCCCCTCCTGGGGGAGGAGTTAAGAGATCCTAATGTTATAAGAAAAAAAAAGAAGAAGAAGAAGAAGGGCCTTGGTGAGAGGAATTCCACACATTCCTTTGCGTTTTCTGGCATCTGGTCAGTGATTCGTCTTCCCTGTGCTGTGTATGTAGTAGCCTTGAAGTGATAGGCTGTAAGTAATGTACGCGTGCCCGATGTGGCATTTTGTGTGCGAGAGCGAGCATGGCAGAGTGATTAATCTTAATTACGAGCTGTCAGAGTGCCCGTGTAATGCAAGCCAGATGATGCGAACGCGTTCACAGCGGTGAGCGCGTTCAATGTTAAATGACGAGAGGCAGCAGGCGAGGCTCACAGAAGATGACTCATACATGCTCGTCCACACTGTAGTTCTTGTTTTAAGTTGCTACGGGGTGTCTTTTTTCTGCCTCTGCGTGACAGTCTGTAAGAATAATGAGCGATGGTGTGCTGACTGTTTATTTTTAGGGTCTGGGAAGGGGAGTGTGTCCGTCCGTTGTTTGAATGTGTGTAGGTTTCAGTTCAATGATCCAGAACACGGAGGAGAGAGACGTTGTCTACGTAATCAGATTTTTAAAAACTTCACTGCCCCACAGTTTCTAGAACAGGCTGTTGACTGCAAGACTGATGCACATTCCCAGACTTCCGTAATTTCTAATGAAGTTTAGGCATTTTGAACTTTCTGAACCCTGTCTGATGCAGCCACTTCACTAATACATAACAGAACAGGCACAGTTTCCCTCGCTGCTGTATAACCGCCAAATGGTTCCAAGCCCATACAGTCCATGGCCTCTCTGGAAATGTTTCCAGGTGGATGCTAGTTCGCTGAGGGCAGGTGAGCAGAGTGCGAGTATGCAGGCTGAGCAGAGTGTGAGTTTGCAGGGTGAGCAGAGTGTGAGTATGCAGGGTGAGCAGTATGTAAGTATGCAGGGTGATCAGTATGTGGGTGTCCAGGGCCAGGAGTGTGTGAGTGTGCAGGGTCAGCAGTGTGTGAGCATGCAGGGTGAGCAGTACGTTGGTGTCCAGGGCCGGCAGTGTGTCAGTGTGCAGGGTCAGCAGTGTGTGAGTATGCAGGGTGAGCAGAGTGCGAGTATGCAGGGTGAGCAGAGTGCGAGTATGCAGGGTGAGCAGAGTGCCAGTATGCAGGGTGAGCAGAGTGCGAGTATGCAGGGTGAGCAGAGTGCGAGTATGCAGGGTGAGCAGAGTGCGAGTATGCAGGGTGAGCAGAGTGCGAGTATGCAGGGTGAGCAGAGTGTGAGTTTGCAGGGTGAGCAGAGTGTGAGTATGCAGGGTGATCAGTATGTAAGTATGCAGGGTGATCAGTATGTGGGTGTCCAGGGCCAGGAGTGTGTGAGTGTGCAGGGTCAGCAGTGTGTGAGCATGCAGGGTGAGCAGTACGTTGGTGTCCAGGGCCGGCAGTGTGTCAGTGTGCAGGGTCAGCAGTGTGTGAGTATGCAGGGTGAGCAGTGTTTGAGTATGCAGGGTGATCAGTATACGAGTATACAGGGTGATCAGTATACGGGTGTCCAGGGCCAGCAGTGTGTCAGTGTGCAGGGTCAGCAGTGTGTGAGTATGGAGGGTGAGCAGAGTGCGAGTATGCAGGGTGAGCAGAGTACGAGTATGCAGGGTGAGCAGAGTGCGAGTATGCAGGGTGAGCAGAGTGCGAGTATGCAGGGTGAGCAGAGTGCGAGTATGCAGGGTGAGCAGAGTGCGAGTATGCAGGGTGAGCAGAGTGCGAGTATGCAGGGTGAGCAGAGTGCGAGTATGCAGGGTGAGCAGAGTGCGAGTATGCAGGGTGAGCAGAGTGCGAGTATGCAGGGTGAGCAGAGTGCGAGTATGCAGGGTGAGCAGAGTGCGAGTATGCAGGGTGAGCAGAGTGCGAGTATGCAGGGTGAGCAGAGTGCGAGTATGCAGGGTGAGCAGAGTGCGAGTATGCAGAGTGAGCAGAGTGTGAGTTTGCAGGGTGAGCAGAGTGTGAGTATGCAGGGTGATCAGTATGTAAGTATGCAGGGTGATCAGTATGTGGGTGTCCAGGGCCAGGAGTGTGTGAGTGTGCAGGGTCAGCAGTGTGTGAGTGTGCAGGGTCAGCAGTGTGTGAGCATGCAGGGTGAGCAGTACGTTGGTGTCCAGGGCCGGCAGTGTGTCAGTGTGCAGGGTCAGCAGTGTGTGAGTATGCAGGGTGAGCAGTGTTTGAGTATGCAGGGTGATCAGTATACGAGTATACAGGGTGATCAGTATACGGGTGTCCAGGGCCAGCAGTGTGTCAGTGTGCAGGGTCAGCAGTGTGTGAGTATGCAGGGTGAGCAGAGTGCGAGTATGCAGGGTGAGCAGAGTGCGAGTATGCAGGGTGAGCAGAGTGCGAGTATGCAGGGTGAGCAGAGTGCGAGTATGCAGGGTGAGCAGAGTGCGAGTATGCAGGGTGAGCAGAGTGCGAGTATGCAGGGTGAGCAGAGTGCGAGTATGCAGGGTGAGCAGAGTGCGAGTATGCAGGGTGAGCAGAGTGCGAGTATGCAGGGTGAGCAGAGTGCGAGTATGCAGGGTGAGCAGAGTGCGAGTATGCAGGGTGAGCAGAGTGCGAGTATGCAGGGTGAGCAGAGTGCGAGTATGCAGGGTGAGCAGAGTGTGAGTATGCAGGGTGAGCAGAGTGTGAGTATGCAGGGTGAGCAGAGTGTGAGTATGCAGGGTGATCAGTATGTAAGTATGCAGGGTGATCAGTATGTGGGTGTCCAGGGCCAGGAGTGTGTGAGTGTGCAGGGTCAGCAGTGTGTGAGCACGCAGGGTGAGCAGTACGTTGGTGTCCAGGGCCGGCAGTGTGTCAGTGTGCAGGGTCAGCAGTGTGTGAGTATGCAGGGTGAGCAGTGTTTGAGTATGCAGGGTGATCAGTATACGAGTATACAGGGTGATCAGTATACGGGTGTCCAGGGCCAGCAGTGTGTCAGTGTGCAGGGTCAGCAGTGTGTGAGTATGCAGGGTGAGCAGAGTGCGAGTATGCAGGGTGAGCAGAGTGCGAGTATGCAGGGTGAGCAGAGTGCGAGTATGCAGGGTGAGCAGAGTGCGAGTATGCAGGGTGAGCAGAGTGCGAGTATGCAGGGTGAGCAGAGTGCGAGTATGCAGGGTGAGCAGAGTGCGAGTATGCAGGGTGAGCAGAGTGCGAGTATGCAGGGTGAGCAGAGTGCGAGTATGCAGGGTGAGCAGAGTGCGAGTATGCAGGGTGAGCAGAGTGCGAGTATGCAGGGTGAGCAGAGTGCGAGTATGCAGGGTGATCAGTATGTAAGTATGCAGGGTGAGCAGAGTGCGAGTATGCAGGGTGAGCAGAGTGTGAGTATGCAGGGTGAGCAGAGTGTGAGTATGCAGGGTGAGCAGAGTGTGAGTATGCAGGGTGATCAGTATGTGGGTGTCCAGGGCCAGGAGTGTGTGAGTGTGCAGGGTCAGCAGTGTGTGAGTGTGCAGGGTCAGCAGTGTGTGAGCATGCAGGGTGAGCAGTACGTTGGTGTCCAGGGCCGGCAGTGTGTCAGTGTGCAGGGTCAGCAGTGTGTGAGTATGCAGGGTGAGCAGTGTTTGAGTATGCAGGGTGATCAGTATACGAGTATACAGGGTGATCAGTATACGGGTGTCCAGGGCCAGCAGTGTGTCAGTGTGCAGGGTCAGCAGTGTGTGAGTATGCAGGGTGAGCAGAGTGCGAGTATGCAGGGTGAGCAGAGTGCGAGTATGCAGGGTGAGCAGAGTGCGAGTATGCAGGGTGAGCAGAGTGCGAGTATGCAGGGTGAGCAGAGTGCGAGTATGCAGGGTGAGCAGAGTGCGAGTATGCAGGGTGAGCAGAGTGCGAGTATGCAGGGTGAGCAGAGTGCGAGTATGCAGGGTGAGCAGAGTGCGAGTATGCAGGGTGAGCAGAGTGCGAGTATGCAGGGTGAGCAGAGTGTGAGTATGCAGGGTGAGCAGAGTGTGAGTATGCAGGGTGAGCAGAGTGTGAGTATGCAGGGTGAGCAGAGTGTGAGTATGCAGGGTGAGCAGAGTGTGAGTATGCAGGGTGATCAGTATGTAAGTATGCAGGGTGATCAGTATGTGGGTGTCCAGGGCCAGGAGTGTGTGTGTGTGCAGGGTCAGCAGTGTGTGAGCATGGAGGGTGAGCAGTACGTTGGTGTCCAGGGCCAGCAGTGTGTCAGTGTGCAGGGTCAGCAGTGTGTGAGTATGCAGGGTGAGCAGAGTGCGAGTATGCAGGGTCAGCAGTGTGTGAGCATGCAGGGTGAGCAGTACGTTGGTGTCCAGGGCCGGCAGTGTGTCAGTGTGCAGGGTCAGCAGTGTGTGAGTATGCAGGGTGAGCAGTGTTTGAGTATGCAGGGTGATCAGTATACGAGTATACAGGGTGATCAGTATACGGGTGTCCAGGGCCAGCAGTGTGTCAGTGTGCAGGGTCAGCAGTGTGTGAGTATGCAGGGTGAGCAGAGTGCGAGTATGCAGGGTGAGCAGAGTGCGAGTATGCAGGGTGAGCAGAGTGCGAGTATGCAGGGTGAGCAGAGTGCGAGTATGCAGGGTGAGCAGAGTGCGAGTATGCAGGGTGAGCAGAGTGCGAGTATGCAGGGTGAGCAGAGTGCGAGTATGCAGGGTGAGCAGAGTGCGAGTATGCAGGGTGAGCAGAGTGCGAGTATGCAGGGTGAGCAGAGTGCGAGTATGCAGGGTGAGCAGAGTGCGAGTATGCAGGGTGAGCAGAGTGCGAGTATGCAGGGTGAGCAGAGTGCGAGTATGCAGGGTGAGCAGAGTGCGAGTATGCAGGGTGAGCAGAGTGCGAGTATGCAGGGTGAGCAGAGTGCGAGTATGCAGGGTGAGCAGAGTGTGAGTTTGCAGGGTGAGCAGAGTGTGAGTATGCAGGGTGATCAGTATGTAAGTATGCAGGGTGATCAGTATGTGGGTGTCCAGGGCCAGGAGTGTGTGAGTGTGCAGGGTCAGCAGTGTGTGAGCATGCAGGGTGAGCAGTACGTTGGTGTCCAGGGCCGGCAGTGTGTCAGTGTGCAGGGTCAGCAGTGTGTGAGTATGCAGGGTGAGCAGTGTTTGAGTATGCAGGGTGATCAGTATATGAGTATACAGGGTGATCAGTATACGGGTGTCCAGGGCCAGCAGTGTGTCAGTGTGCAGGGTCAGCAGTGTGTGAGTATGCAGGGTGAGCAGAGTGCGAGTATGCAGGGTGAGCAGAGTGCGAGTATGCAGGGTGAGCAGAGTGCGAGTATGCAGGGTGAGCAGAGTGCGAGTATGCAGGGTGAGCAGAGTGCGAGTATGCAGGGTGAGCAGAGTGCGAGTATGCAGGGTGAGCAGAGTGCGAGTATGCAGGGTGAGCAGAGTGCGAGTATGCAGGGTGAGCAGAGTGCGAGTATGCAGGGTGAGCAGAGTGCGAGTATGCAGGGTGAGCAGAGTGCGAGTATGCAGGGTGAGCAGAGTACGAGTATGCAGGGTGAGCAGAGTGCGAGTATGCAGGGTGAGCAGAGTGCGAGTATGCAGGGTGAGCAGAGTGCGAGTATGCAGGGTGAGCAGAGTGCGAGTATGCAGGGTGAGCAGAGTGCGAGTATGCAGGGTGATCAGTATGTAAGTATGCAGGGTGATCAGTATGTGGGTGTCCAGGGCCAGGAGTGTGTGAGTGTGCAGGGTCAGCAGTGTGTGAGCATGCAGGGTGAGCAGTACGTTGGTGTCCAGGGCCGGCAGTGTGTCAGTGTGCAGGGTCAGCAGTGTGTGAGTATGCAGGGTGAGCAGTGTTTGAGTATGCAGGGTGATCAGTATACGAGTATACAGGGTGATCAGTATACGGGTGTCCAGGGCCAGCAGTGTGTCAGTGTGCAGGGTCAGCAGTGTGTGAGTATGCAGGGTGAGCAGTGTTTGAGTATGCAGGGTGATCAGTATACGAGTATACAGGGTGATCAGTATACGGGTGTCCAGGGCCAGCAGTGTGTCAGTGTGCAGGGTCAGCAGTGTGTGAGTATGCAGGGTGAGCAGAGTGCGAGTATGCAGGGTCAGCAGTGTGTGAGCATGCAGGGTGAGCAGTACGTTGGTGTCCAGGGCCGGCAGTGTGTCAGTGTGCAGGGTCAGCAGTGTGTGAGTATGCAGGGTGAGCAGTGTTTGAGTATGCAGGGTGATCAGTATACGAGTATACAGGGTGATCAGTATACGGGTGTCCAGGGCCAGCAGTGTGTCAGTGTGCAGGGTCAGCAGTGTGTGAGTATGCAGGGTGAGCAGAGTGCGAGTATGCAGGGTGAGCAGAGTGCGAGTATGCAGGGTGAGCAGAGTGCGAGTATGCAGGGTGAGCAGAGTGCGAGTATGCAGGGTGAGCAGAGTGCGAGTATGCAGGGTGAGCAGAGTGCGAGTATGCAGGGTGAGCAGAGTGCGAGTATGCAGGGTGAGCAGAGTGCGAGTATGCAGGGTGAGCAGAGTGCGAGTATGCAGGGTGAGCAGAGTGCGAGTATGCAGGGTGAGCAGAGTGCGAGTATGCAGGGTGAGCAGAGTGCGAGTATGCAGGGTGAGCAGAGTGCGAGTATGCAGGGTGAGCAGAGTGCGAGTATGCAGGGTGAGCAGAGTGCGAGTATGCAGGGTGAGCAGAGTGTGAGTTTGCAGGGTGAGCAGAGTGTGAGTATGCAGGGTGATCAGTATGTAAGTATGCAGGGTGATCAGTATGTGGGTGTCCAGGGCCAGGAGTGTGTGAGTGTGCAGGGTCAGCAGTGTGTGAGCATGCAGGGTGAGCAGTACGTTGGTGTCCAGGGCCGGCAGTGTGTCAGTGTGCAGGGTCAGCAGTGTGTGAGTATGCAGGGTGAGCAGTGTTTGAGTATGCAGGGTGATCAGTATATGAGTATACAGGGTGATCAGTATACGGGTGTCCAGGGCCAGCAGTGTGTCAGTGTGCAGGGTCAGCAGTGTGTGAGTATGCAGGGTGAGCAGTGTTTGAGTATGCAGGGTGATCAGTATACGAGTATACAGGGTGATCAGTATACGGGTGTCCAGGGCCAGCAGTGTGTCAGTGTGCAGGGTCAGCAGTGTGTGAGTATGCAGGGTGAGCAGAGTGCGAGTATGCAGGGTGAGCAGAGTGCGAGTATGCAGGGTGAGCAGAGTGCGAGTATGCAGGGTGAGCAGAGTGCGAGTATGCAGGGTGAGCAGAGTGCGAGTATGCAGGGTGAGCAGAGTGCGAGTATGCAGGGTGAGCAGAGTGCGAGTATGCAGGGTGATCAGTATGTAAGTATGCAGGGTGATCAGTATGTGGGTGTCCAGGGCCAGGAGTGTGTGAGTGTGCAGGGTCAGCAGTGTGTGAGCATGCAGGGTGAGCAGTACGTTGGTGTCCAGGGCCGGCAGTGTGTCAGTGTGCAGGGTCAGCAGTGTGTGAGTATGCAGGGTGAGCAGTGTTTGAGTATGCAGGGTGATCAGTATACGAGTATACAGGGTGATCAGTATACGGGTGTCCAGGGCCAGCAGTGTGTCAGTGTGCAGGGTCAGCAGTGTGTGAGTATGGAGGGTGAGCAGAGTGCGAGTATGCAGGGTGAGCAGAGTACGAGTATGCAGGGTGAGCAGAGTGCGAGTATGCAGGGTGAGCAGAGTGCGAGTATGCAGGGTGAGCAGAGTGCGAGTATGCAGGGTGAGCAGAGTGCGAGTATGCAGGGTGAGCAGAGTGCGAGTATGCAGGGTGAGCAGAGTGCGAGTATGCAGGGTGAGCAGAGTGCGAGTATGCAGGGTGAGCAGAGTGCGAGTATGCAGGGTGAGCAGAGTGCGAGTATGCAGGGTGAGCAGAGTGCGAGTATGCAGGGTGAGCAGAGTGCGAGTATGCAGGGTGAGCAGAGTGCGAGTATGCAGGGTGAGCAGAGTGCGAGTATGCAGGGTGAGCAGAGTGTGAGTTTGCAGGGTGAGCAGAGTGTGAGTATGCAGGGTGATCAGTATGTAAGTATGCAGGGTGATCAGTATGTGGGTGTCCAGGGCCAGGAGTGTGTGAGTGTGCAGGGTCAGCAGTGTGTGAGTGTGCAGGGTCAGCAGTGTGTGAGCATGCAGGGTGAGCAGTACGTTGGTGTCCAGGGCCGGCAGTGTGTCAGTGTGCAGGGTCAGCAGTGTGTGAGTATGCAGGGTGAGCAGTGTTTGAGTATGCAGGGTGATCAGTATACGAGTATACAGGGTGATCAGTATACGGGTGTCCAGGGCCAGCAGTGTGTCAGTGTGCAGGGTCAGCAGTGTGTGAGTATGCAGGGTGAGCAGAGTGCGAGTATGCAGGGTGAGCAGAGTGCGAGTATGCAGGGTGAGCAGAGTGCGAGTATGCAGGGTGAGCAGAGTGCGAGTATGCAGGGTGAGCAGAGTGCGAGTATGCAGGGTGAGCAGAGTGCGAGTATGCAGGGTGAGCAGAGTGCGAGTATGCAGGGTGAGCAGAGTGCGAGTATGCAGGGTGAGCAGAGTGCGAGTATGCAGGGTGAGCAGAGTGCGAGTATGCAGGGTGAGCAGAGTGCGAGTATGCAGGGTGAGCAGAGTGCGAGTATGCAGGGTGAGCAGAGTGCGAGTATGCAGGGTGAGCAGAGTGTGAGTATGCAGGGTGAGCAGAGTGTGAGTATGCAGGGTGAGCAGAGTGTGAGTATGCAGGGTGATCAGTATGTAAGTATGCAGGGTGATCAGTATGTGGGTGTCCAGGGCCAGGAGTGTGTGAGTGTGCAGGGTCAGCAGTGTGTGAGCACGCAGGGTGAGCAGTACGTTGGTGTCCAGGGCCGGCAGTGTGTCAGTGTGCAGGGTCAGCAGTGTGTGAGTATGCAGGGTGAGCAGTGTTTGAGTATGCAGGGTGATCAGTATACGAGTATACAGGGTGATCAGTATACGGGTGTCCAGGGCCAGCAGTGTGTCAGTGTGCAGGGTCAGCAGTGTGTGAGTATGCAGGGTGAGCAGAGTGCGAGTATGCAGGGTGAGCAGAGTGCGAGTATGCAGGGTGAGCAGAGTGCGAGTATGCAGGGTGAGCAGAGTGCGAGTATGCAGGGTGAGCAGAGTGCGAGTATGCAGGGTGAGCAGAGTGCGAGTATGCAGGGTGAGCAGAGTGCGAGTATGCAGGGTGAGCAGAGTGCGAGTATGCAGGGTGAGCAGAGTGCGAGTATGCAGGGTGAGCAGAGTGCGAGTATGCAGGGTGAGCAGAGTGCGAGTGTGCAGGGTGAGCAGAGTGCGAGTATGCAGGGTGATCAGTATGTAAGTATGCAGGGTGAGCAGAGTGCGAGTATGCAGGGTGAGCAGAGTGTGAGTATGCAGGGTGAGCAGAGTGTGAGTATGCAGGGTGAGCAGAGTGTGAGTATGCAGGGTGATCAGTATGTGGGTGTCCAGGGCCAGGAGTGTGTGAGTGTGCAGGGTCAGCAGTGTGTGAGTGTGCAGGGTCAGCAGTGTGTGAGCATGCAGGGTGAGCAGTACGTTGGTGTCCAGGGCCGGCAGTGTGTCAGTGTGCAGGGTCAGCAGTGTGTGAGTATGCAGGGTGAGCAGTGTTTGAGTATGCAGGGTGATCAGTATACGAGTATACAGGGTGATCAGTATACGGGTGTCCAGGGCCAGCAGTGTGTCAGTGTGCAGGGTCAGCAGTGTGTGAGTATGCAGGGTGAGCAGAGTGCGAGTATGCAGGGTGAGCAGAGTGCGAGTATGCAGGGTGAGCAGAGTGCGAGTATGCAGGGTGAGCAGAGTGCGAGTATGCAGGGTGAGCAGAGTGCGAGTATGCAGGGTGAGCAGAGTGCGAGTATGCAGGGTGAGCAGAGTGCGAGTATGCAGGGTGAGCAGAGTGCGAGTATGCAGGGTGAGCAGAGTGCGAGTATGCAGGGTGAGCAGAGTGCGAGTATGCAGGGTGAGCAGAGTGTGAGTATGCAGGGTGAGCAGAGTGTGAGTATGCAGGGTGAGCAGAGTGTGAGTATGCAGGGTGAGCAGAGTGTGAGTATGCAGGGTGAGCAGAGTGTGAGTATGCAGGGTGATCAGTATGTAAGTATGCAGGGTGATCAGTATGTGGGTGTCCAGGGCCAGGAGTGTGTGTGTGTGCAGGGTCAGCAGTGTGTGAGCATGCAGGGTGAGCAGTACGTTGGTGTCCAGGGCCAGCAGTGTGTCAGTGTGCAGGGTCAGCAGTGTGTGAGTATGCAGGGTGAGCAGAGTGCGAGTATGCAGGGTCAGCAGTGTGTGAGCATGCAGGGTGAGCAGTACGTTGGTGTCCAGGGCCGGCAGTGTGTCAGTGTGCAGGGTCAGCAGTGTGTGAGTATGCAGGGTGAGCAGTGTTTGAGTATGCAGGGTGATCAGTATACGAGTATACAGGGTGATCAGTATACGGGTGTCCAGGGCCAGCAGTGTGTCAGTGTGCAGGGTCAGCAGTGTGTGAGTATGCAGGGTGAGCAGAGTGCGAGTATGCAGGGTGAGCAGAGTGCGAGTATGCAGGGTGAGCAGAGTGCGAGTATGCAGGGTGAGCAGAGTGCGAGTATGCAGGGTGAGCAGAGTGCGAGTATGCAGGGTGAGCAGAGTGCGAGTATGCAGGGTGAGCAGAGTGCGAGTATGCAGGGTGAGCAGAGTGCGAGTATGCAGGGTGAGCAGAGTGCGAGTATGCAGGGTGAGCAGAGTGCGAGTATGCAGGGTGAGCAGAGTGCGAGTATGCAGGGTGAGCAGAGTGCGAGTATGCAGGGTGAGCAGAGTGCGAGTATGCAGGGTGAGCAGAGTGCGAGTATGCAGGGTGAGCAGAGTGTGAGTTTGCAGGGTGAGCAGAGTGTGAGTATGCAGGGTGATCAGTATGTAAGTATGCAGGGTGATCAGTATGTGGGTGTCCAGGGCCAGGAGTGTGTGAGTGTGCAGGGTCAGCAGTGTGTGAGCATGCAGGGTGAGCAGTACGTTGGTGTCCAGGGCCGGCAGTGTGTCAGTGTGCAGGGTCAGCAGTGTGTGAGTATGCAGGGTGAGCAGTGTTTGAGTATGCAGGGTGATCAGTATATGAGTATACAGGGTGATCAGTATACGGGTGTCCAGGGCCAGCAGTGTGTCAGTGTGCAGGGTCAGCAGTGTGTGAGTATGCAGGGTGAGCAGAGTGCGAGTATGCAGGGTGAGCAGAGTGCGAGTATGCAGGGTGAGCAGAGTGCGAGTATGCAGGGTGAGCAGAGTGCGAGTATGCAGGGTGAGCAGAGTGCGAGTATGCAGGGTGAGCAGAGTGCGAGTATGCAGGGTGAGCAGAGTGCGAGTATGCAGGGTGAGCAGAGTGCGAGTATGCAGGGTGAGCAGAGTGCGAGTATGCAGGGTGAGCAGAGTGCGAGTATGCAGGGTGAGCAGAGTGCGAGTATGCAGGGTGAGCAGAGTGCGAGTATGCAGGGTGAGCAGAGTGCGAGTATGCAGGGTGAGCAGAGTGCGAGTATGCAGGGTGAGCAGAGTGCGAGTATGCAGGGTGAGCAGAGTGCGAGTATGCAGGGTGAGCAGAGTGCGAGTATGCAGGGTGATCAGTATGTAAGTATGCAGGGTGATCAGTATGTGGGTGTCCAGGGCCAGGAGTGTGTGAGTGTGCAGGGTCAGCAGTGTGTGAGCATGCAGGGTGAGCAGTACGTTGGTGTCCAGGGCCGGCAGTGTGTCAGTGTGCAGGGTCAGCAGTGTGTGAGTATGCAGGGTGAGCAGTGTTTGAGTATGCAGGGTGATCAGTATACGAGTATACAGGGTGATCAGTATACGGGTGTCCAGGGCCAGCAGTGTGTCAGTGTGCAGGGTCAGCAGTGTGTGAGTATGCAGGGTGAGCAGTGTTTGAGTATGCAGGGTGATCAGTATACGAGTATACAGGGTGATCAGTATACGGGTGTCCAGGGCCAGCAGTGTGTCAGTGTGCAGGGTCAGCAGTGTGTGAGTATGCAGGGTGAGCAGAGTGCGAGTATGCAGGGTCAGCAGTGTGTGAGCATGCAGGGTGAGCAGTACGTTGGTGTCCAGGGCCGGCAGTGTGTCAGTGTGCAGGGTCAGCAGTGTGTGAGTATGCAGGGTGAGCAGTGTTTGAGTATGCAGGGTGATCAGTATACGAGTATACAGGGTGATCAGTATACGGGTGTCCAGGGCCATCAGTGTGTCAGTGTGCAGGGTCAGCAGTGTGTGAGTATGCAGGGTGAGCAGAGTGCGAGTATGCAGGGTGAGCAGAGTGCGAGTATGCAGGGTGAGCAGAGTGCGAGTATGCAGGGTGAGCAGAGTGCGAGTATGCAGGGTGAGCAGAGTGCGAGTATGCAGGGTGAGCAGAGTGCGAGTATGCAGGGTGAGCAGAGTGCGAGTATGCAGGGTGAGCAGAGTGCGAGTATGCAGGGTGAGCAGAGTGCGAGTATGCAGGGTGAGCAGAGTGCGAGTATGCAGGGTGAGCAGAGTGCGAGTATGCAGGGTGAGCAGAGTGCGAGTATGCAGGGTGAGCAGAGTGCGAGTATGCAGGGTGAGCAGAGTGCGAGTATGCAGGGTGAGCAGAGTGCGAGTATGCAGGGTGAGCAGAGTGTGAGTTTGCAGGGTGAGCAGAGTGTGAGTATGCAGGGTGATCAGTATGTAAGTATGCAGGGTGATCAGTATGTGGGTGTCCAGGGCCAGGAGTGTGTGAGTGTGCAGGGTCAGCAGTGTGTGAGCATGCAGGGTGAGCAGTACGTTGGTGTCCAGGGCCGGCAGTGTGTCAGTGTGCAGGGTCAGCAGTGTGTGAGTATGCAGGGTGAGCAGTGTTTGAGTATGCAGGGTGATCAGTATATGAGTATACAGGGTGATCAGTATACGGGTGTCCAGGGCCAGCAGTGTGTCAGTGTGCAGGGTCAGCAGTGTGTGAGTATGCAGGGTGAGCAGTGTTTGAGTATGCAGGGTGATCAGTATACGAGTATACAGGGTGATCAGTATACGGGTGTCCAGGGCCAGCAGTGTGTCAGTGTGCAGGGTCAGCAGTGTGTGAGTATGCAGGGTGAGCAGAGTGCGAGTATGCAGGGTGAGCAGAGTGCGAGTATGCAGGGTGAGCAGAGTGCGAGTATGCAGGGTGAGCAGAGTGCGAGTATGCAGGGTGAGCAGAGTGCGAGTATGCAGGGTGAGCAGAGTGCGAGTATGCAGGGTGAGCAGAGTGCGAGTATGCAGGGTGATCAGTATGTAAGTATGCAGGGTGATCAGTATGTGGGTGTCCAGGGCCAGGAGTGTGTGAGTGTGCAGGGTCAGCAGTGTGTGAGCATGCAGGGTGAGCAGTACGTTGGTGTCCAGGGCCGGCAGTGTGTCAGTGTGCAGGGTCAGCAGTGTGTGAGTATGCAGGGTGAGCAGTGTTTGAGTATGCAGGGTGATCAGTATACGAGTATACAGGGTGATCAGTATACGGGTGTCCAGGGCCAGCAGTGTGTCAGTGTGCAGGGTCAGCAGTGTGTGAGTATGCAGGGTGAGCAGTGTTTGAGTATGCAGGTTGATCAGTATACGAGTATACAGGGTGATCAGTATACGGGTGTCCAGGGCCAGCAGTGTGTCAGTGTGCAGGGTCAGCAGTGTGTGAGTATGCAGGGTGAGCAGAGTGCGAGTATGCAGGGTGAGCAGAGTGCGAGTATGCAGGGTGAGCAGAGTGCGAGTATGCAGGGTGAGCAGAGTGCGAGTATGCAGGGTGAGCAGAGTGCGAGTATGCAGGGTGAGCAGAGTGCGAGTATGCAGGGTGAGCAGAGTGCGAGTATGCAGGGTGAGCAGAGTGCGAGTATGCAGGGTGAGCAGAGTGCGAGTATGCAGGGTGAGCAGAGTGCGAGTATGCAGGGTGAGCAGAGTGCGAGTATGCAGGGTGAGCAGAGTGCGAGTATGCAGGGTGAGCAGAGTGTGAGTATGCAGGGTGAGCAGAGTGTGAGTATGCAGGGTGAGCAGAGTGTGAGTATGCAGGGTGATCAGTATGTAAGTATGCAGGGTGAGCAGAGTGCGAGTATGCAGGGTGAGCAGAGTGCGAGTATGCAGGGTGAGCAGAGTGTGAGTATGCAGGGTGAGCAGAGTGTGAGTATGCAGGGTGATCAGTATGTAAGTATGCAGGGTGATCAGTATGTGGGTGTCCAGGGCCAGGAGTGTGTGAGTGTGCAGGGTCAGCCGTGTGTGAGCATGCAGGGTGAGCAGTACGTTGGTGTCCAGGGCCGGCAGTGTGTCAGTGTGCAGGGTCAGCAGTGTGTGAGTATGCAGGGTGAGCAGTGTTTGAGTATGCAGGGTGATCAGTATACGAGTATACAGGGTGATCAGTATACGGGTGTCCAGGGCCAGCAGTGTGTCAGTGTGCAGGGTCAGCAGTGTGTGAGTATGCAGGGTGAGCAGAGTGCGAGTATGCAGGGTGAGCAGAGTGCGAGTATGCAGGGTGAGCAGAGTGCGAGTATGCAGGGTGAGCAGAGTGCGAGTATGCAGGGTGAGCAGAGTGCGAGTATGCAGGGTGAGCAGAGTGCGAGTATGCAGGGTGAGCAGAGTGCGAGTATGCAGGGTGAGCAGAGTGCGAGTATGCAGGGTGAGCAGAGTGCGAGTATGCAGGGTGAGCAGAGTGCGAGTATGCAGGGTGAGCAGAGTGTGAGTATGCAGGGTGAGCAGAGTGTGAGTATGCAGGGTGAGCAGAGTGTGAGTATGCAGGGTGATCAGTATGTAAGTATGCAGGGTGATCAGTATGTGGGTGTCCAGGGCCAGGAGTGTGTGTGTGTGCAGGGTCAGCAGTGTGTGAGTATGCAGGGTGAGCAGTGTTTGAGTATGCAGGGTGATCAGTATACGAGTATACAGGGTGATCAGTATACGGGTGTCCAGGGCCAGCAGTGTGTCAGTGTGCAGGGTCAGCAGTGTGTGAGTATGCAGGGTGAGCAGAGTGCGAGTATGCAGGGTGAGCAGAGTGCGAGTATGCAGGGTGAGCAGAGTGCGAGTATGCAGGGTGAGCAGAGTGCGAGTATGCAGGGTGAGCAGAGTGCGAGTATGCAGGGTGAGCAGAGTGCGAGTATGCAGGGTGAGCAGAGTGCGAGTATGCAGGGTGAGCAGAGTGCGAGTATGCAGGGTGAGCAGAGTGCGAGTATGCAGGGTGAGCAGAGTGCGAGTATGCAGGGTGAGCAGAGTGCGAGTATGCAGGGTGAGCAGAGTGCGAGTATGCAGGGTGAGCAGAGTGTGAGTATGCAGGGTGAGCAGAGTGTGAGTATGCAGGGTGATCAGTATGTAAGTATGCAGGGTGATCAGTATGTGGGTGTCCAGGGCCAGGAGTGTGTGAGTGTGCAGGGTCAGCCGTGTGTGAGCATGCAGGGTGAGCAGTACGTTGGTGTCCAGGGCCGGCAGTGTGTCAGTGTGCAGGGTCAGCAGTGTGTGAGTATGCAGGGTGAGCAGTGTTTGAGTATGCAGGGTGATCAGTATACGAGTATACAGGGTGATCAGTATACGGGTGTCCAGGGCCAGCAGTGTGTCAGTGTGCAGGGTCAGCAGTGTGTGAGTATGCAGGGTGAGCAGTACGTTGGTGTCCAGCGCCAGCAGTGTGTGAGTGTGCAGGGTGAGCAGTGTGTGACTTTGCAGGGTGAGCAGTGTGTGAGCGTGCAGGGTGAGCAGTATGCAGGGTTAACAGTGTGTGAGTGTGTAGGGTGAGCAGTGTGTGAGTGTGTAGGGTGAGCAGTGTGTGCGTGTGTAGGTTAAGCAGTGTGTGACTGTGCAGGGTGAGCAGTGTTTGAGTATGCAGGGTAATCACTATGTGAGTATGCAGGGTAATCAGCTTTTCACCAAGCTCACACACACCACCAGCCGTCACTGCAAGCTTTCACCAGGCGCACACACACATTAACCATCAGTGCACACTTTCACCAGGCATACACACACCACCAGCCGTCAGTGCACGCTTTCACCAGGCACACAGAGTAGTGAGTGCAGAGTAGTGAGTAGAGTAGTGAGTAGTGAGTAGTGAGTGCAGAGTAGTGAGTAGTGAGTGCAGAGTAGTGAATAGTGAGTGCAGAGTAGTGAGTAGTGAGTGCAGAGTAGTGAGTAGAGTAGTGAGTAGAGTAGATTAGTGAGTAGTGAGTGCAGAGTAGTGAGTAGTGAGTAGAGTAGTGAGTAGAGTAGTGAGTAGTGAGTGCAGAGTAGTGAGTAGTGAGTGCAGAGTAGTGAGTAGTGAGTGCAGAGTAGTGAGTGCAGAGTAGTGAGTAGTGAGTAGAGTAGTGAGTAGTGAGTAGTGAGTAGTGAGTAGAGTAGTGAGTAGAGTAGTGAGGTGAGTGGAGTAGTGAGGTGACTAAAGTAGTGAGTGCAGAGTAGTGAGTAGTGAGTAGAGAAGTGAGTAGTGAGTTGAGTAGTGAGTAGAGTAGTGAGTAGAGTAGTGAGTAGTGAGTGCAGAGTAGTGAGTAGTGAGTGCAGAGTAGTGAGTAGAGAAGTGAGTAGTGAGTTGAGTAGTGAGTAGAGTAGTGAGTAGAGAGTAGTGAGTAGAGTAGTGAGTAGAGTAGTGAGTAGAGTAGTGAGTAGAGTAATGAGTAGTGAGTGCAGAGTATAGTAGTGAGTAGAGTAGTGAGTGCAGAGTAGTGAGTAGTGAGTGCAGAGTAGTGAGTAGAGTAGTGAGTAGAGTAGTGAGTAGTGAGTAGAGTAGTGAGTAGAGAGTAGAGTAGTGAGTAGTGAGTAGAGTAGTGAGTAGAGTAGTGAGTAGTGAGTGCAGAGTAGTGAGTAGAGTAGTGAGTAGTGAGTAGAGTAGTGAGTAGAGTAGTGAGTAGAGTAGAGTAGTGAGTAGAGTAGAGTAGTGAGTAGAGTAGAGTAGTGAGTAGGACATCACAGGCAGCAGCTGTGCAAGCTTCTTACACTCACAAGGAGACCACAGGCAGCAGAGGTGCAAGCTTCTCACACTCACAAGAAGGACATCACAGGCAGTAACTGTGCAATATTCGCACACTCACAAGGAGATCACTGGCAGTACACACCACATGAACACACTCCATAACACATAGCAACAATACATTGGCATTTACAATGCCATTAGCTCAAACTCAAATAAATCCGAGCCCGATTGCATTTCTAATGCTTGTTCTAAACTGGTGTAGAGTCTTTTTGTGGTGTTTTCACTGTGTTGATGCTTGATGTGTTGCACAAATAATTTTCACATTGCCTCTTAAGTTAAGCCTGACTGCTTTGTGCCAAAACTACCATAGGTTCAGCACAGGTTAATTTAAGTGTGTTACTGACTTACCGTGAGTAGGATCATAGTTCTCGCTTGGACAGGGTGCATACCTCTGCTAACCAGAAACCAAATTTCTAAAATGGGAGTAGTGACAAAAGAGAAGGAACTGACCCACACATTACCTTAAATCTCAGGAGGGACATCGTCAGTGAAAGTGGTTGGTAAGCATGCACATCTGTACTGCGGTGCACAAGCATGCACAGGAATCCAGAGCATCATGTGGATGGCAGTCTGCATGAATGCTGAAAATGTATTCTTGGCCTCACTTCCAGGAGATGATTGGTGCTTTCCTTCCACCATGGCTGAGGCAGAGGGTGTGGGCCCTGAGAGGGTTCTGTGGGATCTTTGCTCACCCTGCATATCATGCTCCCAGCCACACGTGGATTCCAGTGTTTTGGCATCTTGGCCATTCTGGTTGAGATGTTATTGGTTATCTATTTGACGGCTTTGGCCTACATTGTGTCATATAATTTGGCTATGAAGTGCTATTATATGATATGAAATGGTGATTGATCCTTGACTCTTGGATAGAGAGAATGACAAAGAAACTGGCACCAACTGAAGAGAGTTTGAGATACTTGGTCCTCATATTTATTAGTCTAGCTCCATAGCTGGCAGTTGTCTGCATGATAGAGCAGGCCCTCTCACTAAGCTGATTACTTATCCTCTTCATTGTGCCCAACTCTCTCCAATGTTCTCATTTATGTCATCCTATGTGGTCTATGAGTCCTTTCTGACAAAATAAAATTCACCAATGTTTACAGTTCACAAAGCAGTTAAGAATAATCAAAGAGCGGTCGCCAGGTGTTCATTCTTAGAACCGGCAACCCATTTTAATCATGTGGGCCTATGGAACAGTCACTGCCTAATCAGTTATATATCACCAATAATTAAATGAGCATTCAGTGTAGTAATGAATACAAGGGAACTTCTCCTTATAATGAACATACGTCAATTCTCAAAAATAGTGTTATAAACAGCATTGCTGATAGTGCTGATGGCGCAGTGCTCATGGTGGTGGAAATATTTACAGATTAAATATAAAACACTGATACATGTGAGGTTGTCACATAGTTAAAACAAAGGAATCCACCTCTAATATGACAGATTTCCTACTGAACATAAAAATGTTGCAACCCAGAATGTCTCCTGGACGTTTAAACCCTATCTTTAATCCAAGGGTCTCATGCCATCTGGCCAATATATCTGTGATGAGAAAATCAAGAGGTCCCTTTATTTCTTTCAGTACAAAAAGAGTTCTAATGTATGTATTACCACTAGACACAAAAGATACATGCGTCTTCTTGTATCAGAAATTGTCTAATTCAGGCAGCACCTCTGAACTGTCAATAAGGCTGAGGTAGATTGAGCACAGTCACACATGCAGCTTGTTGTGCTTCTTAGGCGTGTCAAATTAGTGCAACTGAGATTGGTACTGTTTCAATAAAGAGAAATCATGACGGGTGTACAAAGGTCTTTATATATAGATCCATGCAGTTACTATTTTGATGGAAGTATTCCTTTTTATCACCTGAAAAAAGTTACTCTTTTGTTTGTAGCTAAGACAAATTGCCTCACCAGAGCATATGTCCAGCATGTGACACTCTGTTTTGTGTGACAATTTGAAGACACAAACTACTCTGACCATTTCATTCCTCTGTATACATCATTTTTGAGGATGCAACTTTCAAAGCTCTTTGCATTGCTCACTCTACGACTGGGGCAGGAACAACCTTCCTTCAATTCAAGCTCAGACTCTACCCATAAAGGAGGAAAATTACAGCCAAAATGTCTCCGCTCACAATCATTTGGCCTTCAAAACAACCTACAAACATGCAAGCTCTGGAACACCCTCCTGAAAAAATGAGAATGAGTAATAACTTTAAAAAAAATGTTACAATAATTTATAGTTGGAATATGCAAATTATGATCCTATCATTTCAATCACAGCTTATGCAAAAAAGTGTTTCTATATGACTGCTGCAACATGATCAATCAATCAATCAATCAAAGCATTTGTATAGCGCGCTACTCACCCGGAGGGTCTCAAGGCGCTTGGGGAGGGGGGGTCCGCTACTGCTCGAACAGCCAGGTCTTGAGCTGCTTCCTGAAGGCAAGGTGGTCCTGGGTCAGGCGGAGGTGGGTCGGGAGGGAGTTCCAGGTCTTGGCGGCGAGGTAGGAGAAGGACCTTCCCCCTGTGGTGACTCTTCGGATGCGGGGGACAGCGGCGAGAGCGTGGCCGGTCGATCGGAGCTGGCGTTTGGGAGCGTAGAAATTGAGGCGGCTGTTGAGGTATCCTGGTCCTTGGTTGTGCAGGGCTTTGTGTGCGTGGGTGAGGAGACGGAAGGTGATTCTCTTGTTGACCGGGAGCCAGTGCAGGTCTCGCAGGTGTCCGGAGATGTGGTTGCGACGGGGGATGTCCAGGATGAGCCTTGCTGAGGCGTTCTGGATCCGCTGGAGTCTCTTCTGGAGTTTGGCGGTGGTTCCGGCGTAGAGGGCGTTGCCGTAGTCCAGTCGGCTGGTGACGAGGGCCTGGGTGACCGTCTTCCTGGTCTCGGTGGGGATCCACCGGAAGATCTTGCGTAGCATGCGTAGGATGTTGAAGCATGACGAGGAGACGGCGTTGACTTGTCTGGTCATGGAGAGGGATGAGTCCAGGATGAAGCCCAGGTTGCGTGCGTGGTCTGTTGGTTTGGGTGCGCTGCCCAGGGCGGGGGGCCACCAGGAGTCATCCCAGGCGGAGGGTGAGGATCCCAGGATGAGGACTTCCGTCTTGTCCGAGTTCAGTTTCAGGCGGCTGTTCTTCATCCATTCGGCTACCTCCTTCATCCCTTCGTGCAGGTTGGCTCTGGCGGTGGCGGGGTCGTTGGTGAGGGAGAGGATCAGCTGGGTGTCGTCGGCGTAGGAGATGATGTTGAGGTTGTGCTGTCATGCGATGGCTGCGAGGGGACTCATGTAGACGTTGAAGAGGGTTGGGCTGAGCGAGGAGCCTTGAGGAACGCCGCAGATGACTTCGGTGGCTTCTGATCTGAACGGTGGGAGGCGGACTCTCTGTGTCCTTCCGGCGAGGAAGGAGATGGTCCACTGCAGCGCCTTCTCCCGGATTCCGACGTTGCTGAGGCGCTGTACTAGGGTACGGTGGCAGACGGTGTCGAAGGCCGCGGAGAGGTCTAGGAGGATGAGGGCCGCTGTTTCTCCGTTGTCGAGCAGGGCTCGGATGTCATCGGTGGCTGCGATCAGGGCGGTCTCGGTGCTGTGGTTGGTCCTGAAGCCAGACTGCGAGAGGTCGAGGGATCCGTTCGTCTCGAGGAAGGCGGCCAGCTGCTTGTTGACGGTCTTCTCGATGACTTTTGCGGGGAACGGGAGCAGCGAGATGGGTCGGTAGTTCTTGAGGTCGGAGGGGTCGGCTGATGGCTTCTTTAGTAGGGCGCTGAGTTCGGCGTGCTTCCAGCTCTCCGGGAAGGTAGCGGTGTCGAAGGAGGTGTTGATGATGTCCCACAGGTGGGGTGCGATGACAGCGTCGGCCTTGTTGAAGACGTGGTGAGGGCAGGGGTCTGTCGGAGATCCGGAGTGGATGGTGTTCATCGTGCGCATGGTGTCTTCGGTGCTGATCGGGGTCCAGGCGCGGAGGGTGGTGGTGGGGGGCGGTGGTTCGGTCGTGGCGAGCGTCGGTTGAGTGCTGAAGCTGTTGTGTATGTCCGTGATCTAGTCGTGGAAGTATGAGGCAAGGGAGTTGCAGAGGTCTTGCGAAGGGGTGATGTCGTTGTTTCCGGCGTTGGGGTTGGAGAGCTCTTTGACGATGTTGAAGAGTTCCTTGCTGTTGTGTGCGTTGTTGTCCAGTCGTTCCTTGAATGCAGTTTTCTTGGTGGTGTGGATCAGTTGGTGGTGTTTTCGGGTGGCGAGCTTGAGGGTAGTCATGTTGTCCGATGTTGATTCTCTGCGCCAGGCTTTCTCAAGGGCTCTGCAGTTCTTCTTCGAGTTCTTGAGTTCGTCGGTGAACCATGGGGCTTTTTTGCTGCCGGGTCTGTTAGGCGGGGTCCTCAGAGGGGCGAGGTCGTCTGCGCAGTCGCTGATCCACATCGTGAGGTTGGTGGCCGCTTGGCTGAGGTTCGCTGCGCTGGTGGGTGGGTTCCTGCTCAGGGAAGTTGCGAGTTGATCGGCTGTGATCTTGTTCCAGCTTCTGCGTGCAACCTGCTGCTGGTGGTGGTGGATCGTGGTCCTTTTGAAGCTGAAGTGGACGCAGCTGTGGTCCGTCCAGTGGAGTCCGGTGGCGTGGCTGAAGGCGATGTCCTTGCTGGAGGAGAAGACGGGGTCGAGAGTGTGTCCGGCGTAGTATTTGGGGGTGGTCACCAGTTGCTTGAGTCCGAGGTTGGCGAGGTTGTCCAGCAGGGTGGTGGTGTTGCGGTCGTTGTTGTTCTCCAGGTGGAAGTTGAGGTCCCCGAGGAGGATGTAGTCAGCGGAGAGGAGGGCGTGCGGGCTGACGAAGTCGGCGATGTCCTCGCTGAATTGTGTGCGTGGTCCCGGGGGTCTGTAGATGAGGGTGCCTCTGAGGGTGGTCCTGGGGTTGATGTGGATCTGGAAGTGCAGGTGCTCGGCAGGTGCGAGGGTGTCGTCGGTGTTGGTCGTGTTGCGGATGGAGTTCCTGTGGATGATGGCAATGCCTCCTCCGGTCTGGTTGACGCGGTCCCTCCGGATGATCTTGTAGCCGTCCGGGATGGCGATGGCGATATCGGGCGCTGAGGAGGCGTTCATCCAGGTTTCCGTGAGGAAGGCGACGTCTGGGGCTGTGGTGTCGAGCAGGTTCCAGAGCTCGACGGCGTGTCTGTGGACCGAGCGGGTATTGAGCAGGATGCAATTCAGGTGGCTGTTGCTGATGTTCGTCGAGGTCTTGGGCACTGCTGGAGTGGTGCAGGTCTGGATGCAGGCGAACTTGCAGGCGTTGCAGCAGAAGGGTCCGCGGGTGCGTCTCGGGGTGGCTCGGTAGCAGCCCGGGAGTCTGCCGGCGTTGAGTGCGTAGAGGTCGGTGGTGGCGTAGGTCCGGCGGGAGGGCTGTTGGCTGCGGGGGCCAGGGGTCCTGGCACTGGGTGCGGTCCAGGCACGGACGGGCGCAGACGGGCTTACCTTTGGCGCACCTTCGGCGCTCAATCGGTGCTCCCGCTGCGCGCGTCCGCTGCGCGGTCGCTCTGGGGGCGTCATAAGAAGGGTGCCGGTAGGGAGGGTCTGCGGGGAGGCGGGAGCGGGTTAGCCAATCGGCTGGCGGGGGGCGGGGCCGCAGGCTGGCAGCGGCGGGAAAAAACGGGTGCGGGCGGCCCTGCGGCGGCTGGGGCGCTGGAGGAGGGAGGAGGGAGAAGGCGGCATCGGCGGCGGCGGCGGCAGGTAGGCACAGGAGCAGGTAGGTGCTGGAGCGGGAGGCAGGAAGAGCGTGGGGGCGACCAGGCCGGTAGATGATTTGAGCACACTGCTGAACTGCACTCACAGGGCCAGATTCACAAAGGTAAACTTAGACCTGAAGTCTAACTTTAGACCTGAAGTCTAATTTTAGACTAGAAGTCTAACTTTTAGCCCTAAAGACAAACTTTAGACCTGAAGTCTAACTTTAGAACTGAATTCTGAGTTTGGACTTAAAGTCTGACTTTAGATCTGCACTCTAACTTTAGATCCAAAGTCTAACTTGAACCCGTTCCCTGTGTCACAATGTCAGTGTGCGGAGGACGGCAGGGGCCGTCCGAACCCCGCCCACTCAATAAATCACCAGCACCGCTGCGGAATTCTCGCTGTGGTCAAGGTGTTAAACCTTAAATCTAAGTTTAAACTTCAGGTCTAAAGTCAGACTTCGGGTTTAAAGTTAAATATTACATCGAAACTAAGACTTTAGGTCTAAGTTTACCTTTGTGTATCAGGCCCTAAGTGTCAAAAATGCTAGTCATAGGTTGCATTTCAAAAACACATTTATTCAATATTATTTGTCTAGAAACCCTGGGCCTGATTTAGAAATTAAGTTTATGCTCGCAAAGGCGCCGCAAAATGGCTTTTTTAAGTGTAAAAAACCCATATTGGGATTAAGTAACACGTTACCGAATCTCAACATGGATTTCATAGAAAATACAGAATTAGTGTTTGGAAGGCTCAAATAAATGACAGCCTTTCCAGATACCAATTCCTTAAGTATTAATATTTTGCAACTGAAACCGGTTAACAAAACATTAATATTTTGCCACCAAATCCCAATTGGAGGTAACAATTTGCAAACGGAAATTGGCCCCTAAAGGGCTTCTCCTCCTTGTGAATTTCGACAAAAACGTTTTAAGAAGCAGGCAATGCCGTGAAAGTTTTAATTTTCTATTTTAAACACATCCTGTTTTCCTTTTTGGAAAACAGGATGCCTTAAAAAGAAAGAGTGGTTTATTTAAATGTAATCACAAACAGTGGGCCACCAGGCTTGTAAATCTAACCAATCACAGTGAGTCTCACTTTGCGATCTACCTCAGGAACAAACCCCCAGATGCATCAAAGTTATGTTTTGCGAGTCCTTATTAGCGAATTTTAAGGATTCGCTATTAAAGACTTGCAAAACGGGATGCATGTAGGAATCGCAATATTATTTGCGATTTCTACTGATTCCTTATTTGCGATTCGCTAATTGCTAATCGCAAATAAGGAATGGCTTTCCCATTCATTCCAAAGGACACCCTGTTGCACCCCTGAAATGGTAATGTTCACTGGTGTTGCGCACACACATGTCCCAAGGACATGTGTGTGTGTAACATACAACTTAGAAAAATGCACTAAAGTGCATATTTCTAAATTTTTGCTATTTACCACGTAGTTTGACTTCGCGGTAAATAGCGGCCCCAGATTGCGAATTCGCAATCTTGGAATGGTTCATGCATTGCATTTAAGGAATCGCAAATTGCGATTCCTTAAATGCAATCGCAATTTGAGAACTCGCAATTATTTGCGAATTCTTAAATTGCGAGTGCATGAACCCTTGATGCATCTCAAATGCCATTTTTGCGGGCGCAAACGGCCGAATTTTGCGATTCGCATTGTTTGCGCTCGCAAAAATGCTTGATGCATCTACCTGAAAAAGCCTATGCATTCTGTAGAAGGCAGTAAAAAAAGGTACCCTTCTTTCTGAATCCATTTTAGTAGCTTTCTAATATGAAATCTCAAATTGCAAATCGTTATTAGTTGGAATTTACAATTTCTGATTAGGAATCTTTGTTCATTAGGACCCATGCTCTCAAAGCCGGGCAGCTTGGTTCATAAAATTTAATGTATAATATCTGAAACAGACCATAATAAAAATTTAAATGAAAAAATTTGTTGTATGAACTTGCAAGCGCAAGTCGGCTGTAATGGTCACAGAAATGCTCCATTCTTGAAAAAAAGTTATGGATCCTACAGACTCTGAGGCCCTCGTTTTTAAGGAATTGGCATAGGCCAATGCAGCAAGTCTTCTTGCTACGCTGCCCTATGCCAATGTGAAAGGGCAGTAATGCACCATATTTATAAAATATCATGCATTCCTGTCCATTCCACCTTCGCTGCCGCACAATTTGCTGCCTTGCTCCAATGTAGGCACCCTTGCACTATAGTGCCAGGTGGTGCCTCCATTGCAGGCAGGATTGTTTTTGTGCGGGAAGGGGCACCTTCCTGGACAAAAACAATCCTGACACACGTTTTTCTCTTTCCATGGGTGCTGCAGGATAATAAAAATAAGGAGAAATAAAATAAAAATATTACTCTTCATTATGCCTGCTCTGCGGAGGCGTAATGTTTTGGCGCTGCCCCAGGTTTCCGCGATTAAGTAAATCTGGGGGAGTGTTCAAGTACATGGTTGTTGCATGGGAGCACACTGCAATGCTCATGGAACGCCTCCTTGATGCACAGTAAGGCATCGCAGAGACTTGTGCTGCTTTGGTTTACTCCATATCGAGGAGGCCATGCAAAGCCAGGCAGGGTGCCTTGTGTCACCTCCTAGATATGATTGAGAGGCTTACGCCATCGGAGCGTCAGAAGAAGTGACGCTCCGGTGGCACAAGCCTCTCATAAATAAGTCCCTTAGTGCACCTGTGCTGTGCAGAACTCACCACACTGTCACTGTGCAGCAGGTATGCCCTCTGCTCCAGGATCTATGGCCTACATGGCCTTTGGGGGAAGACGTGAAAGTTGGCCCGAGTACTGGATGTGCACGTGGGCATCCGATCCATGCAGCCACAGACAAATTGATAGCATGCATACAGGGGGATTTCTGGCAAGACTTTGGAAGGTGGCGGGTTTGTATGTTACTTCATTGTGTGTCAGTATATCACCGACAACTATATAGCCTCTACTACGTGGTGGGGTCCTATATTGTCTCGGGGGCGGGTCGAGACCTTGTGTCCTCTTTTTTTTTCATTCTTTTAATCATATAAACCTTATTCTATTTTGAATTAAATAACTCTATACTTAATTTTTATTTATTACTTAACTTTGACGATGTAGTGCCCCACGATGAAGTGAAAGTGAAGTACTGGTAAGGTGGCGTGATGAGGGCGTACCGTGCCAGAGGGCCCTTCTGATCCTTTCTGCCACCGCCTAAAAACCCCTGAAAGTGCAAGCAGAAAGTTCACTGGGGAAAGCACTCCCACAGTTTTAAGCCCGCCCCGGGCCAGTCTCGTCTGTTCACGGTGAGCCATTTCACACGAGATTGTGCCCCGCGGACCAGATCTCTTACCAAGTTCACTACAACACCTTGCTGTCCACAGCAAATAACTCAAACCCCTAAGCATGGAAATTCTGTAGTTGCTGTTTGGTTGCCTTTCTTTCTCACTCTAAAAACCTGAAAAACAAATAAAAATGTTTGTTTTCACGAGGCGTTTTGGCCCCACTTAACCCTGTCAAGAGATTCCAAATTTTAGCACAGATTCTCACACATTCGGCTCTAAAGGCCTGTCATAATTAACGCTGTCTTCAGGCAATGTTCATTTTCAGGCAGCAATTCGAACATTTCTGGCGTTCCTGGGGTGCTGTACTTTTCCTTTTAAACGCTTTTCATATTTTGCTTCCCGTTTTCCTTTCTGATATTACCAGTCAATCAACAGCCGCTCAGAAACGCTGAAGTAAACTGCTAATTAACGTTACCCTCATGCATTGAACACAGAGGACCATGTATATGTTGTGTAAATTGAGAACAGTAGAAAGCAATACCTACACGCCTTTTAACTATAACTATGTATGCGGACCGTAGAAATGTGAGCCACTAGAGATAACATTTTAGTTACATTGAAAGATGCTCCTAAACAGGGATCACAATTATGTCCACACAAAAGAAAGACAGTTTTTTTTAGCAATTTATGGTGAACGGTGCAGCTGTTGCCCTTGAGATGAACAACATGTATTGAATATCAACAAGGAAATGAAAATGGGATTGAGGATATAAAGAACTTTATATGATACATTCAGTGAAGAGAACAAAGGTGATCAGTGCAAAATATTTAAGATAAATGTATTCTTAGTAATTCTTGACCCTTGCAACCCACGTGAATAAAACAGTTGGCTGTTGTATCTGCCTTATTAGAGTACTCCAGAAGATTCTCCCTATGCTATCAACACAGGCCAGAGTGCTGTTAGTAAGAAGTACTTTCCTGAGCAGGCTGGATTACTGCAATGCCTTGCTGCTGGAGTCCCAAAAATATCTGACTGAGAGTCTCCAGAGAATACAGACAATGGCGGCCAAACTAGCCTTAATGAGGCCAAGATGCTCATATGCCTCTCAGACTTTTTTTGAGCTGCACTGGCTCCCAGTACTGCAAAGGATACAATTTATGTTGCTTTGCATAGTGTTCAAAGCTCTGCCTGGTACTGGACCTAAACCAATGCAGAACAAATTTGCATGGTATGCTCCCACCCGGAGCCTATGTTCTGCCTCCGCTAAACTAGTGAATGTGCCCAGATTCAGAAGAACAAATTCAGGAGGTAGAGCCTTCAGCAGCGCGGCTCTGGAACAAACTCCCACCAGAGATCAGACTGTTAGAAGATCTTCTTCAGCTCAGAAAAAGGATAAAGATGTGGCTATATCCCAGAGCTTGCCCCCTACCGCTTTCCTAATTCCTCTTTTGCCAACTTTGCTCCACGTCGTCTGTGATCAGTTGGGCACACATATCATAGTGCCAGGGTGATAGTGCACTTTATGTGTCGATAATAATAATAACAGTACATTGAAGTCTTTTAAATTCAAGTTTGACCTTGGTGCTTTATCCACACAGTTGATATCAAAATATAAAAGGTAAATAGGGAAAATGAAAAAGTACTGAAATGCACAATGCAGACATTTACCATTGGAACAAAAATGTGGATTTGCGCAAATGCATATCATGGACTTTAATCCAAAATGTGCAAATTTAAAGCCCAGGCAGCAAATTCGGGAGCTAAAAGCCATGAGGCAACTGGGAGTCAAGGGTAGCTGCATATGGCGAAATAGCACTGAGGGAGATTTCAATCGTCACCTTTCCTATGATCACCCTGCCCAATGGCATCTTTGCTCTAACGGGTAGGCAAGTTTTTTATAATAATTTCTTAATTCGGTTTTATTGAATGAAGAATACAAACAATTTATCAATAAAGAACGTTTGGTTCCTCAATGAAGCCGAAAAAAGTCTAAAGAAATAAACAATAAATTACATCAGGCTAAAACTAGATAATTCAGGGGTTCCAAGCCTGACTGGTAAACTGGCAGCTTCAACATTTAGGCAAATCATTGCATAGGGTGAATGTGCCAATGACGCTTGGGGTGGGAAGGAGTGGGAGAAGATAGCGGGTGAATAGGGATGTACCACAGGCAGGCAGTCAAGAGGATTGTGTCCACATTTTTGAGAACTGACATGTTCTGGGGACGTGGAGGTGAGCATCGAGTGGGTGCCTGGTCATGATCGCTTTAGAGGGGAGAAGAAGGAAATAAGTGAAAGAAAGAGAATAAAATAATATATGAAAGGAAGGTGATGCATTTCATAATTCAATATTGCTGGCAAGGGCAACCAATCTTAGGCCATTCGGGGGGAATGGCCTAATGCGAGACATCCTTCTGAGGGGCGTGGAGAGTGTAGCATGGGGCACTAAATGTGATGTTCTTGACAGTGTTCAAGACAGTGCCCACCTATCTGGTCAAATGTTGTCATCTGATCTTGAAGTCTGTAAGTCACACATTTATGTAAAATGAGTACCATTGCGTTGCGTAACAATTAACATCTGTTATTCAGTGCCAATATACTCTTCTTGGTGAATGTGTGCTTGTCAAATACACGTTATATGATGATATGTTATGTGATGGTATACACAACAGTGCTGACAAGCATTTATTTTATTTATTTATTTATTTATAGAGTTTTGTATAGCGCAAACAAGACCCGTGGGTATCAGAGCGCTTCACAAGAAGGATAAATTACATACATTACGGTGGCTATTCAAACATAGGTATACATGAATATAAAGGTCTAAACCAATAAGCTGTAAAGGGGTTATAAGTAGGAGTTCATCAGCCTATACAATTAGTGTAAGGAGGTGAGTGAGGTAGTGTTGTATAGCAAAAACAGTGCAAATATCATGGGATAAGGGGGATTATAAGATAAACATGAGTAAAAGGTATGAGGCAATAGGCTGTTGTGGGGATTATAAGTAAGAGTTCTTCAGCCTATCTCATTAGTATGGGGAGGGGAGTGAGGTAGGGTTGTATAGCACAACATTGCAAATATCATGTGTAGATAGCTTTAAGTCATAGAAAGTATTTCCACATATCCGGGATCCTAGGCACCAAAGCAAAGTGAGGTAGAGGGTATATCGTATTGACTGAAAGATATGGGTTTTGAGTCCCCATGATTTTAGGTAGTAGTGACATGCGTGGCCAATGTATAAGCACGAAATCAGTCTGTTAACAGATAATTGATGTTCAAGAAGGTCCAGTCAAGGCCGTCTCTTTTTGATGAAGATATTCTCAACGGTAATCAGTACTCATTCTTAAGAGAGGTATTTGCTCATCATGTGGTTCTTCAATTCGCGTTTAAATAATATCAAGTTTTTAATCTTCCTGATGTTAGGGGGTAGTGAATTCCAGACTCTGGGGGCGGCTCCTGAGAATGCTCGGTTGTAGGTCTTTTTCTTACGGAAGAAGGCTGGCCTTAGTAGCAGTTCTTTAGCGCTTCTCGTTGGTCTGTTGCTTCCCGATAGCTTAATTTTCTTGGCAAGGTATCTCGGCGTGTTGAAGTGAACTGCTCTGTGGGTGATACAAGCAATCTTCATTTGAATTCTGGCTTCATAGGGTAGCCAGTTTAGTGTCTTCAGGTGAGGGGTTATGCGGTCGAATTTCCTCGATCCCGTGATCAGTCTTGCCGCTGCATTGAGACAGGCTTTTAGCGGTGCTATGGATGTTTTGGGTAGACCCGCTAACGTAGTGCAACCGTATTCAATCCTTGAAATAACTAGGGATTGTACAGCCAGCTTTAAGTCCGTCTTTGAGATGTACGGTTTCAGTTTTCTTAGATAGTTCAGATGGAAGCGGGCACCTTTGGCCATTGAGTTTATGTGATCTTTCATGTCAAGGTTCTCATCCAAGGTAATTCCAAGTGATTTAGCTGACTTAACTAGGGTAGGGGTGCAGTTCAGTGCTGTCACCAGTTTCGTCAGTTCCTTAACCTCGGGACGGTTCTTTGTCGATGAAATTAGCAGGAATTCTGTTTTATGGGCATTTAGTTTCAAATGGTTCGTGGATAACCATTGTAGGGCTCTCTTTAGTGTCTTGTTCATTAGGTCAATGTCAGCACGGGAGGCGATCTTTATGTATATCTGCGTGTCATCTGCGTACATGTGATAGGGTATCTGTGAGCTCCGAAGGATCTCTGTGAGAGGTTCAACATATAGGTTGAATAGATCTGGGGATAACGTTGAACCTTGTGGGACCCCGACGGCAGTAGGACAAGGCGATGAGGTCTTTTGATTGACCAGGAAACGTTGAGTCCTGTTCTGCAAGAAGGATCTAAACCAATTCAGCACCATACCCGACAGGCCCATCCTTTCTTGTAGCCTGTTCATCAGCATTTCATGATTTACTGTGTCAAATGCAGATGACAGGTCTAGGAGAATCAGTAGGCATGCTTGATTTCTATCAAGGGCTAATAAGGCGTCGTCCACGATATGTAGGATCGCGGTTTCAGTACTGTGCCCAGCTCTGAATCCAGATTGGCAGTCATCTAGTAGTGAGAACTTAGCGATGTGTTGGCTCAGTTGACCTTGTACGCATTTCTCAATGATTTTGGCTAATAAAGGTATGTTGGTCACTGGTCGGTAGTTGTTCGGGTCATTTGCATCTGCTGTAGGTTTTTTGATGATGGGCACAACCTGCCCTGTTTTTAGGCAGTCGGGTAGAGTCCCTTGGGTCAGTGAGGCATTTATTATCTCAGTCCACATCGGAACTAGGGTATGGCTAATTGTTCTTACGCACTTTGCCGGTAGAGGGTCTTGATAGTGGTTGTTCGGTCTGATTTCCATTAGCGTTTTGGTGATCTTATCTTGGTCATAAAGTTCGAATGTGTCCCACTTTGCCTTATTTTTTGTTTGTGAACTCTCTTTTGGCTCCTTGGTCTTTTTTGTAGGTGAGGTAAGGGTCGCGATATTCATTGCAGCAGTTGCGAGTTCCTCTTCAAGCAGTTTGGTTTTCTCCGTGAAGAATGTAGAGAATTCCTCACAACTTAAGGGAGTTTTTGGATTCTCGTGAACTGTTTTAGCTAGCTTATTCGACTGTTGTTTTAAGATCTCAAAGAGTTTCTGAGGTCTGTTCGAGGCATTGTCAAGTTCGGCTTTTATAAAATCTTTTTTGGTTTTTAGTATCTTCTTGTTATATTGGCTTCTGGTATTCCTGAGGGTTATCAGCTCGGGAGAGGAGGGATGTTGTCTCCATTTCCTTTCGACCATTCTCAGTTTGCGCCTGTCCTCATTTAATGACTCACTGAACCAAGGATTTTTAGGTTTCTCGGATACTCTTTTCAGTGTCTGTGGCATGGTGTCATTGACGATATTTCCTATTGAGGTTAAGTAGTGCTCAGTTAACTCACTGACATTCAGACTGTTGTTGGGTGGCTTCAGGGTTTTCTCACACCTTTCCACCAATAGTTCAATGTTAGCCTCTTTTGTGTCTCGGACCAGTTTTTTGGCCTTGCGGGGTTGTATGGTCTTGCCCTTTTTCATTGTGGTTATCGCAAAGGTTATGGCGTGATGGTCGGACCAGTCACACGGGTCAATAGATAGAATTGAAGTCTCTTTATTCCTTGAGATAATCCAGTCTAGGGTCCCTCCTTGTGAGTGAGTGGGAAGTGAGCAAGCTTGTGTAAGGTTTAGCTCGATGAGGAAGTCTTTAAGTGAGTTAACTAGTTTGTCCTTGCCGTCCTCCCAGTGGAGGTTAAAGTCACCAAGGAATATGTTGTGGGCATCAGGGTTAGAGTTGGTTGTTATGATCTCCATGAGTTGCTCTGAGAACTTTGCGTTATCTCCAGGAGGGTGGTAGAACGCATGTATGTTGCATCTTTGGTTGTTTGCTGATCTTATATTAAGACCCAGGTATTCACAAGACTCTAGGGGGTCAGATTGGAATTGGCTGACCTCGATCTCAGACCTGTGGATGCACGCTATCCCTCCTCCCACTTTCTTAGGTCTGTCGAGTCTGACAATGTTATATTGCGGAGGAACTAGGAGATCTAACTTAGGTGAAGATGATTCCCTGAGCCAAGTTTCAGTAAGGAAGGCCAGGTCGATTTGTTTGTTAATGATGAGAGCAGCTATGTCGGATGCATGTTTCGTTGCCGAACGACAGTTTAATAACAGGCATTTCAGGGGTTCGTGTGAGTTCGGGCCGCTGCCAAGTTCAGATTCAGTTGATGTTCTCTGGACGTGTTGTAGGTTGTTGTGGATAGCTTTCCTGTCGTTCTTTCTGGGCAATCTATTGGAGTCAATGGGTACTAATTTGATGCTCTCCTCTCTTCCATGGACCGGTTGTTCATAGGATCTGAGTAAGGCCAAGGCTTCTGCATTTGGTAAAGGATCGGTTCTGTTTGGTCTGTTGAGCCTGAGTACAACATTCTGGATATGTGAGACTTTAGTGTGGGTCCCTACCGTCATCTCCCATATTTTTTCAATTGTCTGTGAGAGTTTCGACGAGACTTGTACCAGGTTACCTACTATTTTCTGGAGCTCCTTAACTTCATTCTGGGTTCGTGGAGTTACCTTTATTGCAGTAGCCCTGCTTCTCTGTGTTCTACTTTTTGGCTTTCTCCATGATTGGTTCGTTCTCCTTACCACGGATCTTTCTATTTTGTCCTTTATTATGTTGGCCTTATTGGCTCTATTACCGGTGTGCTCCTTATTTCCTAGGTTGAGTGGTGTGGGGGTTGAATATATGGGTAAGGAACTGTGGTATTCAAGACTCACATTCCCAGGTTGTTGAGGAAAGGCGTGGATATCTTCACCGGGGATTTCCTTTGGAGCTGCGGTAGTTTCTTCAGGCGTGAGGGCGTTTTGAGCCGGTAACATCGGCTCTTCGCTTAGGGCCAGATTCTTCCCGGGGAGGCGGCCATTCACCAGTGCCTGAGAATGCACACTCTGGCAAATTAGAGTGGTAAGGCCAGCCAAAGTTGCTATTGACAGGTCGTGCTGCCCATGTCTGTGTTGTCATGTAGGCAAATCTGGCTGATGGTTCAAAAGGGCTGTATTTAGTCATTCACAAGAACTGCCAAACATCTTGCTAGTACGACAAGGTTTTGAGGCAGATTAATGCTGTAGATTACAAATCCAAGATCTGCACTTCATTTTTAAGGCATTTGGCTGCTGATCGGTACCAGTCATGGAGTATTTTGAAATATTATATTTTAGGTGCACTTCTCTTATTTCACTATAATGTGTAGCAAGTAGGGGGTCCCAATCCTCAGGTGTGAAGTCTTCCTGAAATATTGTATGCCATTACAATCTGTTTCAAAATTCTACAATCTTGGAGCATAGTTCAAATATTAGTGTGCTGTAAAGGCTAAATACTGTCCTCTGAAATTCATCCAATTTCTTCTATGAATAAATGGATTGGAGAGGCCTGAAGTAAAATTGGACCCGTCACGTACCAGCTACTGAGAAAGTGCACCATTTGTTGGTGTTGCTATACCTTCAATGGTCTAATTAAAATTCTTGACTTAGGATCCCAAGGGGATTTTTGTTGAGTCCTCATGTAAAACTTTATCTAATGTGTGTATGCCATTAGCTGCCCAGGGTTGCCACCCGAACATTTAGCCTGCAGTCTGTATTCTTGTAATTTTTCAAAGGGGAGCTCCCCTGTATAAGGTTTTTTTTAATCTTGAGGGTCTAATAAAATGTGCCTCAAGAGGACAGCTTGACACAAACCATTAGTGATGGGGTGGGTCAGATAATTTCCTTTTGTAGTACAAGTAAATAAAACCAGGCAAACTCTCAGATAGGTTCATTCCATAGTTGTCCACAGAGATAGGTCTCTGTAGTTTTGTACCAAGTTTCAGATCTACGACTGTTTTGGGGCTAAATGATACAAGAACAGGTCAGAGATTCGCATGCCTTAAGGTGTGGTGGACTCAGGTAACTTGGATGGTTGAAGCCTCTATTTTTGACTTGCCCATTTGAAGTTCTGGATCTTAACTTTTATGGATTTCAACATATTGCTGTGGGTTCGGAGGGGGAGCATGCCTTGTTAAAAATTGCACCTCTGGTTGACCATCATCCTCCTAACTACCTGCATTCTCTCCCACAGAGAAAATTGCAGGGAGGACCAACTGATGCAGCACCACCACTAAGGCGGAGGAGCGTTGTCTCAGTCCTTTCTCGCAGTGCAAGAAGCAGAAACATAAAATGGTAATAACTGCCATTTTATGTTTCAGCTTCTCGCACTGGGAGAAAGTAGACCAGAAGGGATTGGTTAGCGACCTGGTGGGTGGGCGGGGCTGCTCTGCGAGCAGGGCTGGGCAGGGGAGGAGTGGTGTGCCCACTCCTGAGTGCTCATGGCTGGTTTGGTCGGCCCTCTGGGGCCGACCAAGCCAGTCATGCGCACTATGCCCTCCTCCATGCAGGCTGAAATGCAGCCTTTGTGGAGAACATGGCCGGGCCATTATCCCCTGCAGCGTTGAGATTGGCTTAGAGGTGGGAGCCTGGCTGACTGCTTCCTGTTCCTGCTCGAGGCAGGAGAGCAGGAGAGGAGCAGAGACAACGCAGGACCCCGCCAGCAGGAAGGTAAGTTTAATTTATTTTTAATTGTTAAATTAACCTCCTTCCCACGCGACCCCCCTCTCCACACGCTCCCACAACCCCCCGCAAGTCATGCCAGCCACGACTAAGAACCAATGTTCAAAATTGCCGTAATTCTTGATGATCTAAAATTTTAAGCTACCGAAGACCACATTTTCAAGTACTCTGTTGACCAATATGCAAACGTATTTCAGGCATGATTGGCACCACTTGAAAACCAGACTCTATTTATTCTGTTAGAGTTCCTGGTAAGTAGCAGTACTTCAGTCTGCCCCAGTTGATCCTGTAGCCAGAGAACGTAGAAAAGGTTTATAATAAAATATGGCTGGCTAGGAGTATGTCATCTGGCTGCAGGTTTGATTGACCACTACTGTGGATATTTTCTTAATTTCATTTGATTTTCCCTTTGCCATTACCAGTGGTTCCAAAGCTATAAAGAGGGATGGCTGGCATGTGTGGTACGCATGCGTATAGGTTATTTCCTAGCCATAAAACCTCTATAATCAATTTGGGCGGTTCAGTCAGGTATAGAAATCTTAGTTTGGCCAAAAAGGTTTGCTGAATCCCTACACTTTCCAGCATGCAGAAATGAAACCCCGTTTAACTTTGTCAATGACTTACTTGGAATCCAACAAGACCAATATGGTTTCATCTGGCGAGTCTCTCATTTCCAGAAACAGGTTCGATAGCAGATGCAAATGAATTCTGGATATGCATGCACCCAGTTTCAAAATCCCTCTGTAAATCATGTATCAAGCTTGAGATGACTTTCATAAATACATCCTAGTATTTTGGCCAGGATTTTGACATGAGAGTTTTAACATAGAGTTGATATGGGTCTGTAATTGGAACATAATGGTGAGAATTTCCTGCCTTCGGAAGGAGGCTAATGATCACCTTATTAAATTATTTATTGAGCCTATCCTATGGATTTGGAATCCTTTAATGCTTTACATAACATTGGGGGACCACACTATTGGTGATCTTATGGAACTCATCTGGCAGACCATCATCACCATGTGCATTGTTGTAAGGGAAGTCTAATACAGCTCAATTTCTTTGTAGTTATTTCGCCCTCCAGTAATGCTTTACCCTCAGACAGATAGAACAAGGAGGAGTATTTGTACTGAGGTATCCTATACCACGGTAAATACTTCCAGATCATCAGAGTTCTATACGCTCCAGAAGTAGGTGGCAAATGAAGCTGTGTTTACCACCAGGTGTGTTAGGAGCATATTGTTGTCATATAGTAGGGCAGAGTTTACAGATAATGCTTTTCTCTGCTGGAGTTAGACTGCTGACAGCCAGCCTGATTACTGTTTGGAATGACAGCACTTCAGGTGAGTCCAAGCATATTTTGTTCATGACACCAAAAGTACACTGAGATCATATTTCTCTGTTCAAAAGCCCGTCTCCCTTCTTGTGCAGGGGTCGTAATATAAGAAGAGTTCAAGGCCCTAATGTCCCTTTCCTATAAAGCTTTGTAATTTATTAGTTTACATTTTAATAAGGCTGTATACCTCTTATTGTTACCCTTCAGGGCTTCCTTTCTGGCAGCCCATTAAGTCTACGATGACAACAACAAGTCTGTGAGAAATTGTATTGTTGGTTAACTGGGATTAGAGTCCTGGTCAAGCAACAGCCACAATCCCCGGCAGGGTGAACAACAAAAATTCACTATATTAACCTATGCTTAACCCTGGGTAGCAATGCACAAAACCAATCAGGCTTAACTTAGAGGAAATGTGCATACCACAAACAGTATTAAAGTAAGAACACAACACAAGAGAAATCCCAAACCAAATTAGAAAAATAAAATAGAGTACATTTTAATAAATTATTTAACACTAAAACAACAAAAATCCAATCAGTAGAACTGGAGTTATGAATTTATAAAGTTTAAATTTAAACTAATGCCTAAAAGATCAAAGCGCCAACCAAAGGCATCTAGTCGTGCAAGACCGGTTCAAAGTAAAAAAATATGCCTGACCGTAAATGAGCGGGGGTCGGATACAAAGAGTGGATTGAGCTTGGTCAGCATTTACCTTTGGACTTAGAAGCTAAAGTTCAGTGGGTCAAGGCTGCAGGCGGTGTGCGAGGAGGGAGCATTGTTCAATGGGGAGCCTCTGGACGAAATTGCAGTGAAGTTTCTACATTTGAACATAGTCACTTTTTTGAAAGTCCAAAATCTCCAGCGGAATGAGGCAGGAGGCTATAGCTCAAGACAGTTCAAGGAGGTCCGATAATACTTTAGTGAAGTACCGATGAAAAGGGAGCAGGTGTGAAGTCAGCCCCAACAGCAATGCACCTTGTGTGGATCGATGAGCAGTTTGGACCCAGTCTTTTCAAGTCAAGTCAAGTCAAGTTAGAATTTGTATAGCGCACTACTCACCCAGAGGGTCTCAAGGCCCTTGAGGGAGGGAGGGGGGGAGTGTTACTTATCGAATATCCAAGTTTTGAGTTGTTTTCTGAAAGAGAGGTGGTTCTGAGTAAGGCGGAGGTGGGTGGGGAGAGAGTTCCAGGTCTTGGCCACTAAGTAGGAGAAGGATCTTCCTCCCATGGTGGATCTGTGATGCGTGGAATCGCGGCGAGGGCTTGATTGGACGATCGTAGTTGGCGGGTGGGGGTGTAGAAGGTCAGGCGCGTGTTGAGGTATTTGGGTCCTAGGTCGTAAAGGGCTTTGTGTGCGTGGGTGAGTAGACGGAACGTTATTCTCTTGTTGACGGGGAGCCAGTGGAGGTCCCTCAGGTGACCGGATATGTGAGCTTGGCGGGGGATGTCTAGGATAAGTCTGGCTGAGGCGTTCTGAATCCGTTGGAGTTTTTTCTGTAATTTGGCTGTTGTTCTGGCGTAAAGGGTGTTTCCGTAGTCCAGTCGGCTTGTGACAAGTGCTTGGGTGACCGTCTTTCTTGTTTCGGTGGGGATCCAGCGGAAGATTTTTTTGAGCATACGTAGGATGTTAAAGCATGATGATGAGATGGCGTTGACTTGTCTGGTCATCGAGAGGGAGGAGTCCAGGATGAAGCCCAGGTTATGTGCGTGGTCCGTTGGTTTGGGTGCGATGCCCAGGGCCGGTGGCCACCATGAGTCGTCCCAAGCGGAGGGGGATGATCCTAAGATGAGGACTTCCGTTTTGTCTGAATTCAGTTTTAAACGGCTGTTCTTCATCCACTCGGCTACTTCTTGCATCCCTTCGTGTAGGTTGGTTTTGGCGGTGTTTGGGTCTTTGGTGAGGGAGAGGATCAGCTGGGTGTCGTCTGCGTAGGAGATGATGTTGAGGTTGTGTTGGCGCGCGATGGATGCGAGGGGGCTCATGTATACGTTGAAGAGGGTGGAACTGAGTGAAGATCCTTGTGGTACGCCGCAGATGACTTCAGTGGCCTCTGATCTGAAAGGGGGGAGGCGAACTTTCTGGGTTCTTCCGGCGAGGAACGAGATGATCCAGTCCAGTGCTTTTCCTTGTATCCCGACGTTGCTGAGGCGTTGTATCAGGGTGCTATGGCAGACTGTGTCGAAGGCTGCGGAGAGGTCCAGTAGGATGAGGGCAGCTGTTTCTCCGTTGTCAAGTAGTGTTCGAATGTCGTCTGTGGCTGCGATGAGGGCGGTCTCGGTGCTGTGTTTGGCTCGGAAGCCGGACTGTGATGGGTCGAGGGAGCCGTTAGATTCGAGGAAGGCGGCGAGCTGATTGTTGATGGTTTTCTCAATGACTTTTGCAGGGAATGGGAGGAGCGAAATGTTCTCATAGCAGTTTTTACAAAACATTTTCCAAGTCCCAAGTTTGAGATTTTGGCTATCTGTGCACCTTTAGCAGGTTGTCCAAGAATTCTGTTCTAGAAGGACACCACTTGGGGGGTTCAAGAATCGATCTGGCTGGGTCCAGCTCTGGGTTCAAGATAGTGAGAGCCTTTTATGTCCCTGTTGCTCTGAATAGGAGGGCAGCAACCTAGCCCTTGGAGTCACTTTGGGAGTCCTGGGTTCAGGTGAAGACGCAGGGCTCAAACAGCAGGGCTGGCCTTTGAGGGTTCAAGACAGGCTCCAGACATTAAAGCAGTCCTTTGAGGTGCAGCGAAACAATCTTGTGGAGTACGCAGCAGACCACACCAGCAGATGTCCTCTGAGTGTTGTTCCGCAGGTCCAGAAAGTGAACTCACATGTGGGTCTAAGGGCCCAATTTGTATACCTAGTGCCTTTTTTGAAGTTGGGAGAAGTTCCTAGAGGTTTGTCTTTGAAATGCTTGGAATTTTCAGACTTCTCTGCCCTGGCTGCAAGCTGGCTGAAAGACAATGTAGAGGGGTCAAGCCCTATCTGTGAAGGCAGAGGACAGCCTGTTTAGTTGAAAGTGGGGCTGACCCAGCTCTGCCTCCCCCATACTGACATTGTGTGACTGTCTTGGAGGAAATCACCAAGTCTAACTGTCAGTTACACCCAGTCATATGACCCAGGGGAGACTACAGACACCAAATATCTGTGGGCAGGAAAGAAATAACTTTCTAATAGTGGCATTTTCAAAATTGTAATTTAAAATCTGACTTTACCATTAAAGAAGATTTTTAATTACAGTTTCATAGATACTGCACATGAAGCACTAATCTGCTCCCAATCAAAAGTTAGCACTCATTGAATATAATAAGGCAACCAAATGTTATCCAATGGGACAGGTAAGCCTCACAGTAGTGAAAAACGAATGTAAGAGTTTTTCATTACCAAGACATGTAAAACTTAAAGGTCCATGTCCAACTTTTTAATTGCAATGTACCCTGCCCTATGGGCTAGCTAGGGTCTAGCTTAGGGGTGACATAGGCACTAAAAGAGGTGTTTAAGGCTTGGCAAGGGAGTTATATTGGCAAGTCAAACTGGCAGTTTAAAACTGTCTTCAAGCTGCAGTGGCAGGCCTAGGAAATATTTTAAGGGGCTACTCAAGTGAATGGCACAATAAGCGCTACAGGCCCACTAGTGGCATTTGAATGTATAGGCCCTGGGACTTGCCCCCTGCCAGTGCTGCCAATGACAGTACCAATATAACTACAAACCATCACACTCCTATAAGTGTGATAATTCAGACTATTCCTGGGGTTTAAAGCTATACGAATGGTTTGGGGTTGGGAACAGCGTAGTCATTTTTGAATTAATAAACAACTGTTGTGCTCATCTCAAAACTAGACGAACAATGCCACCATATGACAGACTGTCATAAGTGCTTGCATTGACAAATAAGAGCCAGTACGTAATGAGCACCGGAAACCAATGGCTCAAATTAAGCACTGACTAGTGCTCATGTAAAACGCTCCATTAAAGCACTCCAATACCTTCCGTTTGAGTCTGCTCTACAAAAACTGCAAAAAAAAAAACTGCTCAAAGTCTTGTTTTGTGATGTGTCACTGATGGAAGCCACCATTGCCTAAACTAGTGGCTACAGTGCAAACTCAGTCTTGTGCGATTCCCCTGAACCATTCAGTCTAAGGGACAGGCATCTAGTGGTAGAGTGGAATGGCAGATAGTTGTGAGCTCGAGCATGATCCAACAATTTTGAATCACAATGAGGAGTTGGGATCTGCACTTAGGTATAAAGATTCCAAATTATTCTGGTCCATTGTTGCAACTGGACTTAGTGGGCATACACAGGCGCTCGCTCCCAATATTGCTCCCTCAATTTGGGAAAGTCACTTTGCTGCTCTATATGGTACCCCTGAGTTTGATGCCTCGCTTGTTAATACACCTGAACCCCAGCAATTGCAGGGTGTCGATGGGGCTGAAGAGCGTGGATGGTTGATCGAAGCCCCTACGCTCCTCGCTCCAATCAAGCCCTTCACTTTGTTTGAGGTCGAGACGGCCATAGGTAAATTGCTCCCTAACAAGGCTCCAGGACTGGATAAACTCCCGGGGGATTTATTTAGGGCACAACCTAAAATCTGGGCTCCTTATTTGCTCGTTTTATTTAATGGCATTCTGCAGGGAGACGACCTGCCCCCCACTTGGTTAGGAGCAGAAATTTGTCCCTATATTAAAAAAGGGCTGCCCGTTAACCCCCTCCAATTATAGACCCATCAGTTTAATTGACACATCACAAAAGCTGATGGGGAGGGTCATCCTTGACAGGATTCTTAGATGGATCGAGGAGAATGGGATTTTTTCTATATTCCAGGCAGGCTTTAGGTCCGGTACATCTACCATAGACCAGATATTTTGCCTGCAGGTTCTGTACTGGAAAACAGCAAAGGTAGAGGGTGGCAGCCTCTATCTTGAGTTTGTGGACCTGCGGGCGGCATTTGATCTGGTTCCGCGTGATAAATTGTGGAAGGTGCTGGCAGACCTGGGACTCCCGCCATACTTATTAAATGTACTATCTAGGCTTCATGTAAACAACTTTGCCCAGGTCAGGTGTGGTAGGCATGGCGAACTCACAGACCAATTCCCTGTCCAAAAAGGAGTTCGCCAAGGGTGCGTGTTGGCACCCACACTATTCAGCCTCTACATTAATGGCCTTGTGGAACATTTGAATGGTGTGGTTAACAATGATGCCCCTAAATTGGCCATGGGTAGAGTGCCCGCTCTGATGTTCGCAGACAACACTTTGTTGTTGTCTAGAACATCATCGGGCATTCAAAAAACACTGGATGGGTTTGTGGAGTTCTGTGAGCTTCGGGGACTGGAAATCAACTTGGGAAAAACTAAGTTCATGATTTTCAATCCCCCTAAGCGGGTACGCCCAAATCCGGTCTTACATGGCACTCCCCTTGAAAGGGTTAAAACATTCGTTTACCTGGGTGTTACCCTAACTGAGAACTTTGATTGGAACGTGCAGACTGCTAAGTCCACACTTAAGCTATCCCAGCTTGCGGGAGGTATAAGCAAAGTTTTTAGGGAGTCAACCTTTAGGCCGGTGTCCCCAGTTCTGGAAATATATTGCCGCCAGGCTAGAATGGCAGCAATCTATGGGGCTGAACTTTGGGGGTATAAGCAGATAACGAACCTTAAAAAGGTAGAGCAGTCTTTTGTGAGAAACCTAGTTGGGTTACCGCCTAGTACGCCTCTGATCCCTCTTAGACTGGACCTTGGCTTGGTCCCAATAGAAGAGATCATCAGTGCAAGGCCAATTATGTACTGGAAGAGGTTGTGGTCAGTCCCTGAACTGGCCGCTTATAGAGCGGAGTTCTCTGAGATTTTGTCTTTTCTTACATATAAAAAATTCCCTTGGCTTCAGCACATTCGTGCGGTCAGTACCCGACTAGGTCTTTTGGGACTGTGGGAAAACCCTGAGACTTATTGCCTAGGGACATCAAAGAAGGAACTTCTTTCTCACATACGCACGCTGAACGCTCAGATATTATCGAGCTCTACATCACTGGGCAGGTTGACTTCTGAATTCCTCTTAGTCAAATCTGAATCCAAGATTGAGGAATTTTTGGACAAAATTGAACCGCCGTTTGCTCGAAAGTTATATCTCCAACTAAGGCATGGCACTCTATCTATTAGGTCCTTTACATGTAGATGGTCAAATCCTAAAAACGAAGTTTGCCCTGCATGTAATCATAAAAATGAGAACGTAACTCATGTACTGTTTTTTTGCCCTGCCTATTCTGCAATCAGAAAATGTTGGCTGATCCCTATCTGTAAGAATTTGGGATTCTTGCACTTTACACAGGCCTGCAGGATATTGACCTATGATACCCATCCTCCCATTGTGTTTGCGGTTTCCGGTTATCTTTTTAGCATGTGGCGTAGAAGACAAACTTTTTTAACTTAATTGTTGTACCTATCGTTTGTATTTTTCCTATCCTGATAACTTGTAGTTTAATTCTGTTTTAACATTTTATGACTATTTATTGTTTTATTTGATTGTGCTGATGTATTTTATGTACACTTTTATGGTCATCCGACCGAAATAAAGTTATCAATGAATGAATCACTGCCGCTTGGTATCATTGATATTATGAGCACTAGGACCTACACGGTTCTGGTCTAAACAGAAATTATGTAGTCTGCTGGGATGGGTTGAAGTGTGGTTATGAAAGTTATGATGCAATTGATACAGAGTGTGATCGCATGTTGAAGAATAAAGATGTGTGTTACAGAGCTCAGTTTGTGGTGTTTTCATTTGCATGCTGCCAGGCTGGGGAAGATGCTACAACTGGTGATGAGTAGAGGATGCATGCCCCAAAGAAACAAGGCTTCCCTCCCTGAGAGTTTGCAAAGGTAAAGCAAACTGCTTGTGAGTGCCACGTGCACCCCAAACTGTTGCAAAGCAGTCTCCTTGGCATATGTGGAGTCAAACCCTTGCTCCAGCACATACACAGCCATCGAAGAAGTTGAAGGCCCTGCAGAGGAGCACATTCGAAAAGCCCACCTGAACCCAATACTAAGACTGAAAGAAGAGATACATAACACATAACACAGAGCCATCATCCATATGAAACAAATGCTAAAGAGAGTTATAACCAGGTATGAAAGCAGAAACTTGCTTACCTGCACGAGTAACGTGCTATGCGACCTTAAAATCAGATGAGACTACTTGGCACAAGCAACAGAAGCGTTGCGTGGAGAAGTTGTCAGTCCTGCTTTGTGTGAAGAATGCTGCCTGGCAGCACATGCTCTCAATATGACAGAAGGGAGTGCAAAGTACGATGCAGCTACATTCTTGAAGCCACCATCACTGTTTGACACAGTGATGAAACAGATACATCTGCCAGGTGGATCGAAACTTTTGATGACTTCATAGATGCACTAGAAGAAGAAGATGATAAGAAAATCATTAAATATTTGGAAAACCTTGCCAGTGTTGGAGTGAAAGAAGTGCTAAAGAAAATCTCAGAAACTGATGCAATATCATATCAAAAGATAAAGGAAGCATAGAAGCCAAGTGGAATACAATCCAGAATGTTGACTATGGAAGGTACTTCTTCAACCAAGCACAACAACAGGCTCATGAAATAATAGATGAGTTTGTTGATAGTTGTTGGTGTCTGTCTTTCAGATGCCTTCAGGAGACGCATGTTGATTGAGACACTCAGCTGAGAGAAAATGCTAATGGCTGCAAGGGCAGAAGAACGTGCAAATAGATAAGCTGCTCATATGGAAGCAGAAATTGCATGTAATAAATTAGTGTTCATCCTGAAAAGTAAGCATAAGCACAAAATAGATGCACACAAGTCAACGTCTCCGAATAAGAAAAAGTTATGCGTCCGATGTGGGTTTTTATTTTCTCATGAAGGTACATTTCTAGCCATAGCACAGTTTAGGAAAGGCTGCGGGAAAGAAACCACTTCATAACGGTCTGCAGAGTGAAAGAGAAACCAAATGCATCAAAGCAAGACACAAGGCTTAAAGATAAAATCAGTTACGACAAGGGGAAACCAAGCGTAGTCGATCATCCTCCAGTACATCGTATAAAGGCTCTTCAACATCATTATCAAGCGGAGAAGACTGATGTGCATTGATACCGACTAAGGAACGACATGCATTTGTAGGATTAGCTGCTTGCAAATAAGATCAAAAGTCAAAGAAGATTCACGAAACAAAGCAACAAAATGCATTTGGACACTATCCTAAAATTACATTAAAGGTGAACGGTCGCCCCATAACCTTCATTATAGACAGTGGTGCATCAATTAACATCATGCCAGTTGAAAAGTTGAGCAGCCTATCTCCTGTGCCACGCCTTATCCCATCAAACATAAGGAATACACGTGGGATGCTTCTAAACGGTGACAGAGTCAAAGGTAATTTACAGCAACCAAGCTACATAAAATGACATCAGTGCAAGTGCCAATTCATGCTCTTCAGGGAACCTCACCTAGTAAATGCCTATTTAGCTTTGCCATTGCTGCCGACATAGGACTGAAATCTCTCAGCTACAACATTCATGTTCAGCCTGAAATTGTGAGTCAATTCCTGTAGTTGTTTCATGGCCTAGAAAGACTCAAGAAAATGAAAGTGCAACTTCATATTAATGAGGATATTCACTTATAAAAAGCCATTGAGAACCAATCTAGAAACACTGTTCTAGCATGACATCATTTAACACTCTACCAGTCCTGCACCATGCGTTTCGCTCATAGTTGTGGTGCCAAAAAGGACAGTGGACATGCATTGCACATTTGTGTTGATAAGCAATCGAGAGAGAAAGAATCCAGGTCCCCACATAGCGGATATGATCATAAAGCTGAATTGAACTAAAGTCTTCCCCTATCTGGCATGTACAAAAGATACCATGAAGTCGAGCTGGATAAGAAGTGTAGGTACATTACTACTTTTTTGACTCATTTGGGGTAGTTCAGATACAAAAGTATGAGTTTTGGAGTATCTTTGGCTCTGGAGATATTTCAGGATGTTATTTAAATAGTAATTCAACCTGTTACACAAGGTTTCAATTAGAGTGATGACATACTGGTATTTGGGACAAAACAAAAGGAGCATGAACAGGCTCTTACACAAGTGTGTACATTACTTGCTGATGCATGTCTCACTCTGAATGTAGTGTGAGTTTCACAAAACCAAACCTAAATTCTTCCAGTACATATTCTCTGATGGGGGAATGACTCCTGACCCAGATAAGGTGTAAGAACTGTCATCTACTTGTCCCTCACAAGATGTAAACATGCTGTGATACTTCTTCACATGGCCGGTTAGTGCTCAAGGTATATTTGTGACTTTGCTACAACGAGTGCCACATTGAGAGAGTTTTTTTCTTTTTTTTCCTTCCCACGCCAATAGTCATATTACAAGCATACATATCCAATTGGTTTCCATTATCCTGTATGGTACAAGAGGCTTATAGGTCACATTCGAGCTGGACGTATAACCAAACTAACAGAAGGTATGATGTATCCTCCGCGGCATTTTAAAGTTGTGTATAATTATATCCAACTAGTCAGAACCTATACAAATCCCATGACCCTCCCCCATCCCACCCTAACCCTCTCCTGGTCAGTCTTACTTTAGCTTCCACAGTGATTGCAGGGTGTCAACATATAATCACCCTCCTAGAGGATACAATGGACAGGGCAGTAGTACAATGCCTCTGGTTAATAGGGCCGGATTACAGACAATACCCAGGCGCCTTGCTGATTGCTGAGACACGGTGGCATGTGTAGGAGACAGATCCAGTGCCTCAAGTTCAATTAGCATGGCCTCCCAATCTATGGAGATATATTGCTTTCTTAGCCCTCTCCCCTTCTCCCTACGAAGAGCTGCACCCTCCGCCCTCCCCCATTGAACGATGTCGGTCTGCCAGGCAGCAACCGTCGGACATCTGGGCGACTTCCACCTCACAGTGAGCACCCTGACCGCCAAGATGAGTGCTAGATCTAGAAACTTCAGCCGTACCTTCTGGACCTTTGAGCGCCTACGGAGTCCCATAAGGCCTTGTCTGGGACCGGGAGTTGTGTCACCGTAGCCAAGGAGTGGCGTACTCCCCCCCAGTAGCCCCTCAGGCGAGGGCAGGACCCAGCATGTGGATAAAGTCCGCCTCGTCTCCCTTATAAGGGGGCTGCAGTGTGGGGCATCCGGAAACATATGGTGTATCTTTTGCTGTGTAAGGTACGATCTACGGAGTATCATTGCATTTGAGCCTGGCATTACGCGACACTTTTTTAGGGTGCTCCAGCATACATTTCCATGCTTGATCCGTGATCTCCACCCCGAAGTCCTCGCCCCAGTGTGCCCTAAGGGAGGTGAGCGTAATTGCCGCATGTGCCCGTACCCCAGTGTAAAGCCAGTGCACCAAATGCCCTCCAGGTCCCATGTAATATAAGAGATGTACCAAGGTGTGTTGTGGGGGTTCCATCCTCTGTGGGGCCCACGTGGTTCTGATATAATGTGCCACAGTAGCATGTAAAAGATACAAGCGTGGTGGTGTCCCAGTAGCCTGCATGAAAGAGTCGTGATCCAACATAGTACCATCACCAAAGAAAGCTCCTACCTCCTCTATCCCATTGTCAGTCCAGGCCTGAGTTCTAGTCCGTGTGAGTCTCCCCTGTGGTGTAGGGATGCCTAGGTATGGGATGCTTGTGGCGTATGGGGTCACCGCAGATGTGTACAACAGGGCCCTCCTCCAACAGAGTAAAGCAGTCTGCAACAGGGGAGGACAATCTGAGGGAATCCTGGCACTCGGCAACAGCAGGGTGTGCAGTTCCCCTCTATCCAGTCTCTGCGGCGTGAACCCAATTTCGTGTAAGTTTCTTCCCGCAGTCGAGTAGGATAGCCACTGGAGCTGACTAGCATAATAGTACCCCCGGAAGTCAGGGACTCCTAGGCCTCCACCCTGCATTGCCAGCTGTAGTTTTCAGAGACTTATCCGTCTCCGGCCGCGCCCCAAATGAGGGTAGTCAGTATGGTGTTGAGTGTATTAAAAATGGATTGTGGGAGAACCACGGGCAGATTCACAAAGTAGTACAATAGGCGAGGCAGCATCACCATTTTGGAGATGGCGATCCGCCCCATTACTGATAAGGTAGGGAAGACCAGAATCCTACACTTGCACGGAGCCTCATTATTGCCCGCATGATATTGCCCTCTATCTGGTCCTCCTGTGCTCTATATACGTATATACCAAGGTATTTAAAGGTGGTGCGGGTCACTGGCAGGGCGTAAGTGCCGAATTGTAGGTGGGATACGTGTGGCGTTTCCTGGAAGAAATAACCGGTCGATTTCTCCGGATTTATGGCCAATCCCGATAGGTGTTCAAAGATAGCGAATACACCCGGTAGAGGGGCATTGTCAGCAGTTAGATCTCGTAGATATAGGAGTATGTCATCCTCATAGATTAATATGAGGTGATGTACCCCGTCAATGCAGCTGCCCAACCGGCCCGCCGATCTTCGAAGAGCCAGAGCTAGGGGCTATAATGCTAGCACAAATAACAGAGGAGACAGAGGGCACCCCTGTCTCTTGCCTCTATAAACATTATATTGGTCAGAGATATAGCAGCCAGCACGGGCCCTGGCTGTAGGGGACGTGTATAATAATCGGACCCATTTAAGGTATGCGTCCGGGATCCCGAACCGTTGTAGCGTCGCGAACATGAAGTCCCAGGATAAGGAGTCGAACGCCTGTCTAAGGTCCAGGGCAATGCAACCTGCATGACGGTAAGTGCTCGGGGTGGCCGTCATTACAGAATGCAGCCGTCTAGTGTTCAGAGAGGTGCTGCGATTTGGAAGGAAGCCACACTGGTCGCTATGAATAAGCGCGGTAAGGTGCTGTTGTATTCGGTTGGTGAGGGCCTTGCTTAGGATTTTGTATTCGGTGGCTAACATAGAAAGGGATCTGTAATTTAACATCTCTAAACCGTCCCGTCCCGGTTTCGGTATAGACGTGACCAGCGCCTGCATGGTGGAGTCCGGCAAGCGGCCAGTCTCCAAAGCTGTCTTATAGACGGTCTCCAGCGTAGGCACTAAGGACCCCTGAAACATAAGATAGAATTGAACAGGGAGCCCGTCCATACCGGGCGTCTTATTATGGTTCAGGCTTTTAATTGTAGCACGGATCTCCTGTTGAGTAATAGGGCCGTCAATATCCTTCCGTACCTCCTCCAGCAGTACCGGGAAGGGAAGGTCCTGGAAGAAGTCAGTAATCAGTGAAACTTTCACTGAGACGGGGGTGCATAGAGCGTCTCCAAGTGGCTATGAAAGGCAGCATTTATTTCAGCTTGCGTGTGAACGACGTGACCTACCAGGGTGCGAATGCTGGACATAATGGGTGGGTCAGGCCTATCTCTAACTATACAGGCAAGTAGTGTACCAGTTCTATCTGCCTCTGTGTGTTTACGTTGGAGGAACGGTCTGTAATCTATTGTATGCAATGTCTCTACTGTCTCCGCATGATCTATGTGGGTGGATTGTAATACCCCTCATTTGTCAGGGTCTGATACTGCCTCCTTCTCCAGTACGTGTAATCTACGCTCGATGTCTTGTAACCGTTGGTGTGTCTCTTGTCTGGCCCCTACCAACTGTCCGATCGCCGCCCCTTTCACTACTACCTTCAGAGCATCCGATTCAATCAAGTGAGCAGACGCTGTGTTCCAATTTTCGGCCAGGTAATTAGTAAGTGTGTTGGATAGAGTCGTGCGGAAAGGGGCGTCCTCGAGCAGGTGTGGGTGTAATTTCCAGATGGGCACTGGAGTGGGTACAACACCCCAGCGGAGTGTGAGCTCTATGGGGCTGTGGTTGGAAAAGGTCTTGGCCTGGTATGTAGAGCTGTGGACCTTCGCAATATTAGAGCTCGAGCAGAGGAACCTATCAATTCTAGTATGGAGGCTGTGCACGGGGGAGTAAAAAGAATATTCCCTATGGGTTGGATAGAGGCAGCACCACGCATCAGAAAGTGTCCACCTGCTTGCCCATGTATGAATTGGTCCGCCAGCTTACCCACAGTGGTGCCGTGTAGGGGGGAGTGTGATCTGTCCAATCCAGTGTCTAGCACCGCATTCCAATCTCCTCCCAGTACGCTGGGGATCCAGTACCATTCCGCCAAGGCCACACTCAGCTTGTTCAGGAATTGGTCTTGGTCGAAGTTAGGGGAAAAAACACTCCCGATGATCACCAGGGAGCCGTCGAGAGTGCCCTTCACCAATATATATCGTCCCTGTTCGTCTACCCGGCACTCAATTTCAACAAATGGGACCCCATGACACATCCAAATTAGTTGCCCCCCAGCAAAGGCAGAGTAGTAAGTGGAATAGATATGTCCTCTCCATTTTGTCCGCATCTTTTGTGTTTCTGAGTCAGTCAGGTGGTACTCCTGAAGGAATGCCACCTGTGTCTTGAGTTGTAGGAGAAATGCATGTATGCAGTGTCTTTTCTGGATTGCTCCTAGGCCCTGTACGTTCCATGCGAGCAGATTGCATGATCCTATTGTGTTAGCGGTCCCTGTCATGTTCCTGTATGGGAGTGGATCTCGTCTGTACGTGGAGCCAACAGGGCAGAACTGACCAGCAGTCCCCTTCCCCCAACCATCTCAACAAAACTCAGCACAGAGCTCAAACTGCGCTGGGCCCAACAATGGTGTATAAATGGGACAAAACAAATAACGGTGCATACGCTAATGGGGAGGTAGCTAACCTTACATTCGAGCATCGTCCCAGAATGGTCCGTGACTCAACGGCTCAACGGTACCCTGTCTCCGGTGGGGGGGGAGTGTGCATCGGGGTGTTTGGGGCGATATCACCAGCATAGTCAATTACAACAGTAAACACTACAGAGCTCCCCCGTCGGTAGCACATATCCTAGGCATCACATATCATTGTAGGTATAGTTATAAAACATACAACAAACGTCTCAAACATCATCATCGGTACATCGGAGTATACCAGGTCACACAGTGGGTTGTGCCAATGAAGGGATACAATAGTCTCTTTGGCGCCGGGTTCGCGCTCACTGCAAAGGCAGGAACGACAGCAGCAGTCTCGAGTGTTCATGACCCGGTTGTCGTATTCAATTGTCAATCAGGTCGTTGGTTCCCCTCGGTGTAATGGTGGAAAAGAGGATCGCACTATGTTCGGAGTTCGAGTGTAGAGTACTGTCCTCCGAGTCCGTAGCGCTTTGTTTGAATCTTCACGGAAGGAACCGGCCATCGCAAGCGCTCCCTCCTGGTCCCGTTGTTGCTGTTCTCGTGAGGGCCCATACCTCCCTTGCTTTGGTTAGTGTTCCGAGTCCGTCGGGAGGACCGTCTTGGAAGCGCGTCCGAATCCTGCGAGGAGACCTCCGGGCGGCTTGCCTGGCTGGAGCCGATGCACATCACCTCCATCCACTCCTCAACGTCCGATGGGCTTTTAAAAAAGTGAGTCTTCTTATCGTGCATTACCTTCAGCTGGGCGAGATACAGGAGGGCGTATTTGGGTTGTGCAGTCTGTAGCTTTTTCTTTACTGCCTAGTAGGAGTATCTCTGTCTCTACACCATCACAGAATAGTCCGGGTATAAAGATATGCGATGATTTTCAAATTTGGTGAGCGCCTTTGCTCTAGCCTTCTGCAATAGGATATCACGGTTCCTATAGTTGAGGATTTTCACAATCAGAGGGTGGCGCCCCCGGTTTGGGTTGTCCGGTCTGGATTCTATGAGCCCTTTCCACACAGAAGTACGGGGAGAGACCCTCTGGTGCTACATGCTCCCTGAACCATGTTTCCATAAAGTCAGCTGCTCTGCCTCCCTCGCAGCGTTCCGGCAGCCCAATAACGCGAACATTATTGCGCCTATTTCTGCCTTCCACATCCTCCACCCGGTCCATGAGTGTAGTTACTTGTTGCTGGAGTTGTTGCAAGGAGGAAGAGTGTTCGGTCACCTTGGGGGTGATGTCTGCAATAGAGTGGCCATGTTCTTTCACCAGGTCTGCAAGCTTGGCATGGTCTGCCTTCAGCAGTGTAAGTCCCGTGGTGAGCGTTCCCAACTGTAGTTCCATCGAGTCTCGGATCTCCTGCAGGATGAGGTCTAGTTTATCCGATGTCCCCTCCGCATGACCAGTCAGGACCACTCAAGGCGAGGGGGGCCGACTAGCCTGACCTGACATGATGGAAGGGGGGTCGGGCCCTGGATGTCCGTCTATTGTCTTCGCCCGGTTCCTGCCCATTGCACAACATTGTCACCAGACCACACGTCGGGCCGTCCCCGCTGACCGCTGCAGAAGGATTCCAGCCTCATCACAAGTGTTTGCAGGGGAGCAGCAGTGTACCTTGGGTGGACCTCAATGGGGAGGGGGGTGCGGGCCAAGGCAGATCCAAAGAGTGTGGTGCAAGCGGGCAGTAGTACTCTCAGTGGTGAGGCAATCGAAGTGCTTCGAGCGTGGCTATGGGTCATCACCTCTCTCCTCCCTCTCACCTCGGCGGTCCCCTCAACTCATCTGTGGTCCGTTGGGCCTGGTGCTGCCCGAATCCTCAGGGCTTGGTGGGCATCTCCGCAGTGTCTTCCTTCCGATGGTGCAGTTCCCGTGCATCCGCCCCACAGGAATACGTTGGGTGCAGGGGAGGCACCAAGCGACCAGTATTTGGGTCCCCGGTGGCAGATTGGTCTAGGGCGGGTTTCGTGGCACAGGGCAGCCAGGCAGCTGCGCCCCAGGCCCCACTTCGCCACAAGTTTCAATTTCCCTGCAGTGCCGGTGTAAATTACTAGCTCCTTAGTCCGGAAGCGCCGTTGCTGCTGCTCCGGTGGTCCCGCTCTCACGCAGATCTAGGGAGGGTCAGGAGAAACATAGCAGGCCGCTCGGCTTCCCGGCCTGCCACGTCAGCCACCAGCGCATTCAGCATTTCGCCGCTTGTTGCGCGCCTCCCACCAGCAGACCGCCGCTCCACCGGGCAGTGCAGCTCTGTCAGGCAGACCTCCCGGACGTTGACTTGTGCCCCGGTGGGGGTGCCGATGCAGGCGGGGATCCAACGGGAGAGCTCTCACAGTTCCCGGTCAGCGGAGAGGGCCCAGGCTACAGCGCCATTCAACGGGCACCGCACTACGGCAGCTCCCGACCTCCGTCAGAGTGGAAGAACTGGTAGGCCCCGGGGCGCGCCGGTCACTCAGAGCACTCCTCAGCGCCGATCGAGGTACCGCGCTGCAGCTAGGGTCACCAGCCGTTCGTACCAACGACCCCCTATCAGTTACAGCCGTGTGGGCGGCGTGTGGAGAGCAATCCCGCCCTGGGAGGGTCCGGAGCTCTATCGAACCACAGCTGCCATCTTAGATGGCTAACCACGCCCCTCGCCACATTAAGAGACTTAACAAAGCAGGATGTCCTATTCCAGTGGTCTCCTGAATGCAACCAAAGTGTAAAGAAATAAAACATGCCATTGAGAATGCCACTAAAATGGCCTGTTTTGACCACAAGTTACATACTGAGATCACAGTAGATGCAAGCCCGGTGGTGCTGGGGGCAAACCTTTCTCAACACAATGGCGGTCCAAATGCCCAGAGACAGATTGAGGCGTATGCTAGTAGAAGCCTGTCTGAAACAGAACATGCCTATTCTCAGCTGGAGAAGAAGAGTCTGCATGTAGTGTGTGCCTAAGTACATTTTCATGGGTTTTATATGGGAAACATTTCACTATCATCACAGACTACCAGGTGTTGCTCACTATCTTTGGAAATTCAAAAGCTAAGCCTCACATAGAGAGGTGGGGGTTGCAACTGCGAGAGTATGATTACGTGACTGTACGAGAGACAAAAAACCATTTGATCACTTTTCAAGAGTTCCGCTCCCTCCCCATAGTTCGACATCCAAAGCAGCTAAAGAGTATCTCAACTTCATTTTGAAGTCCAGCATGCTAGCAGCTCTATCCATTGAACAGATTATTTCTGCTACCAATGCAGATAAAGACATGCTCATCCCCAAAGTCCTCATTAAAATGTAATCTTGGAAGACGCAAATTTGATCCTTTGCTGATGATGTTGACTTCCTAAAAATCAAAAATGTACAGGATGAGCTATCCATCACCGAGAGGGTATCATATTCAGAGACTTGAGAATCATCATACCTGAGAGCCTGAGACAGCAAGTCTTTGAACTAGCCCATGCAGGACATCGCTGCATTATAGCCATCAAAAGAACCCTGAAAGACAGAGTGTGGTTCCCTCATCTAGACAAACGAGTTGGGAAAGAGATAAAAACAAACCACCCATGTAACTGTTTAACCCAAGGTGAAACAACATCCAATGCCAATGTCTGACCTTTCTGCACGTGCCTGGGAGAGAGTTGGAGTTTATTTCTTTGTGCCTCTAGGGAATTGACAAAAAACACAGTTGATGGACAGAATGTAGAACAATGTCATACATTCACCCCAGTACAAGGATCTGGCCGAAATCCATCATTTTTTTGCACTCCACACCACCCTGGGTTAGACACTGGCTATATGCAAATCAGCTCTGACCCTGTGCCTCATGGGAACAGTTCAGCCCGAACTACCAAGCCATGTCTTTCCCAGACTGGAATCAAGCATCCAAGGACCGGTTTCTGGCTATCAGCCTTCATCAGCCTGGATAGCTGGACTCCAGTTGTGTGGAGAGCCTGGGACTCACGTCTGAGCATACCCAGCCCACTCGGGGGTGAAAATTGCAAAAAACACAGAATGTAGAACGATGTCATACATTCACGCCAGTACAAGGATCTGGGCCTAAATCCATCAATTTTTTGCACTCCACACTGAGCTGATTTGCATATAGCCAGTGTCTAACCCAGGGTGGTGTGGAGTGCAAAGAAACGATGGATTTAGGCCCAGATCCTTGTACTGGGGTGAATGTATGACATTGTTCTACATTCTGTCCATCAACTGTGTTTTTTGCAATTTTCTAGGAAATTGACATCATCTCATGGTAGCCACTGATGAATATATGCATTCTTTTTTAATGTTAGACTTATCATCAACAACCAATGACAAAGTCATTGAGCGGCTTGATGACATCTTTGCAACGTGGCTCATCTCTGCTATTCTCAAATCTGATAATGGCACACCTTTCAATATCAAAGAATTCAAGGAGTTTCATGTTCGACTCAATATCAAGCATCAAAAGAGTACACCTCTCTGTCCCCAAACCACTGGTGTTGTTAAACGATTTATGGGCATCCTCAAGAGGGTAATTCAGCTAGCATCAATGGAGGAAAATGATTTAAACCAAGCATGTATCAAGCCCTTTGTGCCTAATGATCAACTCCTCTCTACACAACTGGTGAGAGTCCCGTCACCTTGCTATTTGGGAGAGCCTTCAGAACGAAACTACCCCAATGAACATCGGACCAATCCATGAATGCTGATAAGGTTCATGTCATTGACACTTTGTGAAAGTGCAAAGTGAAAACATATGCTGATCAGTGCCCATGCAACCAGGAAACTGTCTTCGATAACGCTACTGGGTACTGGTCAAACAGAAACAGAAGCAGAAAACGGACACTCCATTTGCTGTTGACCCTTTGAGGGTTGTAATATGCAAAGGACACATGGTGACAGTGCATTGTGCTGGAATGCCCATCACACAAGGCCCTTTGAACACCTACCTCAATGTACGTCAGCTCCTGTGATCAAGAGCAAGTTGCCCCAGCCTGAATGTTCAGATCAAACATCTGAGCATATGACATTGGTGCCTAATCAAGGTGCATCTCAACTACCTCATACCACCTGATCTGGCAGACCACGGTGAGCGCCTCGGCGACTCATTGAAAAATATGATGCTAATATTGTCTGTAGTTTTTATTTAGCAAAGGGAGAGATTTTGGGCCAAATGTATGACCCTTTTGTGCATGAGCAAAAGGGTTTGCGACCAGTTTGCGCATGCAAAAACCTACAGGGCCATGTACAAACTCTGTTTAGCGATTTGCAATACATTTGCGACTCCCTAAACAGGATTTAGGACTCGCAATTAGGAAGGGGCGTTCCAAGGGCGTTGCTTTGTAATTGAGACTCGCTACTCTATGTAAGAATGTTTTGCACCCACAATTGCAGGCGCAAAACACTTGCAATTTACCACCCTTTTCAAGAGGGTGGTAATGCACTCGCAAATGGGATGGGGTCCCCAGAGGACCCCTTCCCTTTTGCAAATGCAGGGGAAAATATTTTTTAGGGGCAGGCAGTGGTCCTTAAATAATTTTCCGTGCTGCATTTAAAAAAACAGCTTTATTTAAAAGCAGTCCCAGTCATGGAGGTCTGCTGATCCCAGCAGGTCACCATACCTGGGAGGGCCAGCCATTCTCAATGGGGTCGCAAATTGCGAGTGCCTCATGAATGTTGATGAGGTATGCAATTTGTGACCCTATTGAGAATCGCTAACAGTGTCTCTGACAATGTATTATATGTCATTTTCTGAGTCACAAATTGTGACTCGCAATTGAGTGCAACTTGCGACTTGCAAAATGACATGGGCGTATATCTGGCCCTTAGTGTCTTTGATATTATACAAGCTAGGACCACACAGTTCTGGGAGGACTGTAAACAGGAATTACATATTCTGCTTGCAGGTATTAAGTTGTGGTTATGAAAGCTATGATGCAATCCGTACAACGGGTGACAGTGTGCTGAAGAATAAAGATGTCTGTTGCAGAGCTCCATTACAAGTTTATCCGTCCGATACCTTCTTGCCATGAATTTCAATCAAATGAGGCCTGCTTTTCTCTTCCTCTGACTGTTAAAATCACCCACCCGTGTCGGATAGGCAGGGCGGGCAATTGACCTTTGCCCGACGGGACTGTGGCAGAGGCCGGCTGGTGGGCTGTTTAGGTCGAGCCTATACAGAGGCACGCATGAGCTGCTCGCTTTGCTAGGCATTCAGTATTCAGTAAGGAGTGGAAGCTCCGTACAAGCTCTGCCCACTCTCCGCCCATCTTTTTCATTGGCTTAGTTCCTAAATGCTATCTTTCGATTGGTTTTAGTTTTGTTAGTCCCTCCTTATGACAAGCATGTCGTCATTTGTATACTTACATGGCTACCAGCCCCTTTACTTTGAGTGTGCACAGTATGTTTTATTTATACTGTGAGCACTATTTTCTTTCCCTGCCTCCCCCTCCCACCGTCTGTGCCTCCTCGGCCCCCCTCCCATTGTTCATGCCTTTTCGCCGATGGCACTCCTATTTGCAATGCAATAGGGCTCGCGTAAATGCGGATCCTATTGCATTGCAAATGCTTGTTATGTCTCTGCAACCCATTTTTCCATTTGTAGCTCGCTTAGCGTCACAATATCAAGCATTCTGTGCATTCCAGAGCATGACATGACCAGCAGAGTGAAAATTCTGTAGACTGGTTGATTTTCCATTTCATTAGGAACGGGAAGGGCGAGTGGCATCTCAGACGGGAGCGAATATATACCTGCGTAGAGAAATATAAGACCAAAATTAGGTAAGAAAACAATTACAGGGAGGCGTGTCTTCACTTTTTACTACAGGTTTACATATTAAGTATCTGAATTGTCTCACACATGTTTATTTATTGAGGCCATTGCACAAACTAATTTACTTTCTACAGTTTTCCAAACACCTGTAGCCTGGAACGCAAGTCGAATATATGTATTCAAAGATGTCTGCAGACGTATCCAGCCCACTCTAACTCACATTGGCTGGTTACTTCAATGACATATAGATGATGAAGGCCCCCACGGCGCTCTATGGAAGTTCCTCTGCGTGCTTACGTTCAGTGTACTGCGTCGATCGTACTGCCGGACCTGGATTTTGTGCTTGTGTCGAAGACTGAAGAAGATGTACAACATGGCCAACAGAAGTGGGTCTCAAGGAGGGTAAGAGTAGGGCTTATGGAAATGAGAAGTCTGAGGCAGGGAATGGGATCCCCTACGGCACTAGGGAGAGTGGTTCAGGTGGAAGGGTTCCTTAACCTGATGTGCGTTCACAAACGTCCAAACAACCGGCCATAAGAGAAGGCAAACCCACGATGAGTTGGAGGACTTTTGCGGCTGTGGTGTTGACTGAGATGGTCGATCCTGAGTGAGAGGAGGAGATGTGTTGAAGAGAATGTGTCTGTAATTCTGGCAGAAGGGGTGGTGGTGTGCACAAGAGGGTCTTCTGAGAGTGGTCTGGTGAGTAATGGATGTGCATCGGGGGCGGGTGTGATTTAACGGAAAGACCCAGAGGAATGGTTTAAGACACAGCCTTTTTTTTTAATCACAACCGATAGCAACCTCTTTCAGCGTCAGAGCAACCAAACATCATAGTAATTTATTTTGTAAGAGCGCACGTTGCATGTACACAAGTCTGATGCTAGCATTCAAGAAATATTTCAGTTGTGGAATATGTGTTTTTTTTTTAGGGGGGAAGCTGTATTCTTAATTACTGTGCCTCGGTCTTTGAAACATAGTGCGACATTATACCCATGTGTAACTGGTTGGTCGAAACGTGCTCTTGTAGATTGTAGCCAAAAGGAAAAGGAGCATAATTTATTGACACGGACAAGCATTCCTACACTATTATTTTATCCGATTAGGGCAAATTTGTAGGTATAGACTAGACAGTGCTTACGCTGTCTGGAAGATCTGTTGTATGAACTTTGTGGGATCTGGTCCATCTGGAGGTTAGCCCCCGGACTAGTCTGCTTCTGCCTTTGCTTAGGGACTTTTTTTCTGTTCAACTGCCTCTATTTAACTGTCTTTATAGAAAACGACCAGTAGAGGTCAGTAAAATACCAGAATTGCTTTCTGCATGTTCAACTACCTCTAATTAACCGTCTTGATAGAAAATGACTAATAGAGGTCAGTAAAATACCAGAATTGCTTTCTGCTTACGGACTTTATTTTTTCATTTTTCTGGCAACTGCCTCTATACAATAATATTTTTTTCAAATCTGCATTTTCAGTGATATGACCATTGAAGGTGCTTATTTTATGTGAAAAACAGAGCCTTGGTCAATATAATTTCCGGTTGATAGGCAGTATTTCTCTCCATGTGTTCCCATACCTGGGTGTTCCGCAGTTTGGTGCTCTGGCAATTGCCTCTATTTGCCTTTCTTGGTAGAAAACGACCAGCAGGGGTCAGTTAAACACAAGCATCACTTTAGCATTCCATAGATTTCAGGCCATAAAAACTTGTCTTCCACAAGCAACCATTGACAATAATATTTTTTTCAAATCTTGTATTTTCAGTGATAAGGCCACTGAAGGCCCCAACTGTATATTAAAAACAAAGCTTTGTACTATACCATTTCCCGCTAATAGGCAATATTTCTCTCCATGTGTTCCCATACCTGGCGTGTTCCACAATTTGGTGCTTACTTTTCCTCCATGTAAAAGAACAGTTGATGTTTCAGACCCAGGCTTATGTGCTGCATAGCTAAATACATATTAGGTTCCAAAGGCGAGACCGATTGCATTTCAAATGCTTGTTTTTTCAGCTGTGACTAAAACACCTGCAAAAGGCTAGGTCGATTTTTCTGCTGCTGCAGCCCCAGTTGAAAGTTAGTTTGAGCAAGCCACAAATTCCGGCCCATTTATCCACATTGTCGTTTGCAAAACTATAATGGGCAGAGCAGGCACATCATGTGGTCCACTGGAAGAGGTGCTTCTTTTAAGCAGCACAATTAGCACGTCATGGGCGTGGGTAGGAGGCTTTGGTAGACATGCATCAAACCACAATGATCGGAGAGACCAGCTGCTGGTGCCTGCTGCTAGTCTTCACCTAGTCAGTTTGGGAGTATCATTTTAATGCTGTATTGTGGACACCTGAAGAGCAGTGGAACAACAGAAAAGCAGTAAGAATCCCAAAAGTTTTAAACAACGTTGAATTTAAAAATATGAATTGAAACGCGTAAAGGGGAAAGTCTTTTTTGGCAATATTTCTGTGAACATCATTCACCCTATATGCTGGTTTAAAAAGTTATAGATAGGGGAGAGCTAGAGAAGGAGACAAAAGGAAATGAGAGAAAGGAAGAGGGTCATAGAGACAAACAGAGGGGATGAAATAGGGAGAAATACTTGAGAGAGAGAAGAAAGGAAAGAGGAGAGGAGAAACTTCTGAATAATCCCATGGAGAGAGTGAAAGGAGAGTGGGAAAAGACTAAGAAGAATGAGGGATTGGGGTCGGAAAAAGGGAGAAAAAAGTCAATGATGAAGCCCGTAAAGTTTAAAAAAAACATTAAAAAAACACTTTTATTTTTAATTATTGCATCTTCATTTTATGTTTGCTTAACAATAATGCTTTACTTCTAACTTTGGAAAGAATGTTTAAATACAACGTGCATTAAGTCATCTTGGCCTATTTGTCTGCAGTCTAGTGCTAGCTTCTGTGGGTTGTGCTAATTGACTTTATGCTGTGGGAGTTCAGCAATGTATGCCAGCGGGGTCTTTAATTTATCACATTAAGCTGAATGTGATGCATGCACAGCTGTGCAAAACAGCCAAAACATTGCTCCTGCCAGGTTCCTGGGCCTGATTAAACCTTAATGCGTTTATGGAAAACTTTTGCAATGGAAAAGATCTTTAAAAGAGCAGTGGAGGAAAAAGAAAAAAAACAATATGTTTATGTGCTTGTGATCTGTGGACCGTGGGGAGCAGGTAAGTGGTCAGTAGTCAGCGAGAAATATATTAGGTTGAACTTGACAAGAGGCATTTCTGGTTGCATGCCTAAATGTTGAAACGGAGTAGTTTCCTCAGGATAGGTGAGTTAGATGATTTAAGAAGAGGCACTGTATTCAGTGGCTATAGGATGGAGATAAAGGCTACTGTGTGTGGGGGTGGGTTGTTGTGCAAAACACGTTTGATAAAGGTAAGATGAGGTTGTAGGGTGAGATAACGAAATACTGTACCAAAAAATATCTAAAAAACATAAGTGCAAGCGATGCTATGGTAATGATCGAAAACCTACAAATCTGAGAAATTTGCCAGAAATGGTTAGCAGATATCCTATATATCATAACAAATTATACCATCAATCACTTAAATGGCTACATGACAATCGAGGTAACCATTAAAATCTTTACGCAGAGAGTTATTTACATATACAAGAAATCGTGTAATTCAAAATAGTTGTTTTTACTGCAGACTGCTAATAAGTGTCCTTGCAAAAATAAAGTGGACATGAAATGACAATCACGAGCTACTTTCAGAAATATTATATAGAGACGAAAAGATGTAGTAAGTTTATAAGGTGTTGCAGCAGGTTTTTCTTTAAGTAGAAAATCAAGGAGGCCGTATCAGTGATCCATAGTACCCTTCCTAGAAATCCGTATTATTTTTTTAGATAGTCAAGCAATGCTTTGGTACTACTGACAATTACTTGATGTCTTCACCTACACTAATAGGTAAAAAAAGGCTCTAAGGACAAGATGTGCAAAGCTTTTTGAGGTCGCAAATTGCCTGATTCTATGAATCAGCCGTTTGCAACTGCAAAAAAGCATTTAAAAAAGGCTCTATTTACAATTCGGTAACTTATTACCGAATCGCAAATTGGGTTTAGTATTAGGAAGGGCCGTGTTTAGGGCGTCCTTTCCTAATACGAATTGCAATGGAATGTGAGAATGTGTTGCATCCAAAATGCGATCACAAAACATTATGGGGCTTATTTATGATCCCTTGCCTCACTTTTGCGCTGCCGGTGTGTCACTTTTTGTGATACACCAGCGGCGTAAAAAAATGTGCAGTGTTGTGTCATATTTACAAAGTGACGCATCTAGGTAGATGCGTCACTTTGTAAACCCCTGCGCCACATTATACCTACGCCAGGTATAGTTTATACAGGGTGGGCGTTCTGACGCAAGTAAACCTCATAGAAGTGACGCAGTGAAATTGCGCCACTACTAGGATGCAAATGCGTCAATATCTTACGCCTGCCTCACAGCAGGCGCAAGACTGACGCAGGCACCTTTGAAATGGGACTTGCCCATCTGAAATGACCCATTGCTGGAGTTGCGTCACTTTTGTGACACACTCCAGCGATGCGTCATTTTTGCACCTACAGATACGTCAGAAATACTGACGTATCTGTAACTCCTTGTGACATGATGCATCATACTGTAAATATGACGCATCTAGCATGTCACAAGGAGGGTGCAATGAAAAGTGACGCAACGCTGCTTTAACGCAGCGATGTATCACTTCTAATAAATGTGGCCCTATCCTTTTACCGCCTACTTCAAGTTTGTGGTAACCCATTCACAAAATGGAAGGGGTTTCCAAGGGACACCGTTCCTTTTCTGAATGTTTATTAAAACATTTTTTAAGAGCAGGCAGTGGTTCCAGGGTCCATTGCCTACTCTTAAAAAATGACGCATCCTGTTTTCCTTTAAGGGAAACGGTATGCATTTAAAAAAGAAAACATTACTTTATTGGAAAGCAATCACAGACATCGTGCTCTCCTGATCCGAGCAGGCTACCATCCCTGTGATTTTTGTGATTCTCAATGGGTCGCAAACCGATACTAACTTCATGAAAATGAATGAGGTAGGTCTATTTGTCACCCACTGTAAATCGCAAAATGTGTCAAAGACAAATTTGTACATTAGTGTTTGCGATTACTAGATAGTGAATCGTAAAAATCTACTATTTGGTAATCGCAAACCATTTCCTACCTACATCTGGCCCTAAATGACATGACACAAACCAAATATGCTGGTATAGAGCCCGATTGAAAGTTTGGTGTACAGGGTGCTCTGTCACTAACATGACTGAGTATACCCTGTCTGCCAAACTCTAGGTCTCGCTACAATATTTACAGTCGAGGGACCTTTCATGTTCTGTCACCGGATCCCTAGTTGGCTCAGGCATTGGAAAATCTCCTCCAACAGCCCAAAGGACGAGGGCCGTCAGAGGAAAGATAGACACCGTCCACCCAATTTGTTTTTTGTTTCTTTTTTATAATGCTAATTAGCCAATATTTCTGTAAAAAAAACATTATGCCTGAAGTAAAATTTTGTCCTCCAATGTTTTCAATTTACCATGATGTATACTTGAGAAAGCGACTAGATTTGTTGTGCATGCTTCCTCCAGGGTACCAGCTGGACCAAGTGGGTTCTGAGAGCCAGACCCTCTGTTTGTATCTAGTGCTCACTGAATGCTGGGTTCAGCTCCACTAGGCAGGGTATGGGTACAGCAAAAGGGATGGATGTACCTCACGCAATTAAGTACAGATGAATCATGTGGAATTACCTAAAAATTAAGCAAAATTAAGCAGAATTATGTGAGAAGAGTAATTCTGCATTTAGCACTATTTTCTTTACGCAAAAATGCCTCCTCACTTCTACAATTGGCATGAGGAAGTATTGTGCACTAAGAAATAGTGCTAAAAGCAACAGAACACAAATAGCAGAGTTAGCAGCCACTCACACCCACTACATATGCTCTTGGGGTACGATTTTCCCCCAACTTACGTCCAGCATTTAGATCTTGTTTCATAGTGCCAAATGGCCATGAGGCAGGGTAGGTATTCCCACACCACTGTGTCTAGGGGGCCCAGACGTGCAGCAAGGTGGGAAGGTGGTCTGCACCCCCTGATTTTGTGACTAGGACCTCACACCAAATTTAATGCTCCTAAGGCCAGGTAGCCCCTGGTTCTAGCCCATCACTGGTCTGAAATTCTGTCTCTAAAGAAACAGCCTTTTCTTCTTTGTTGGTCTGACTGATTTTGAAGAAGTGCCAGGCAGAGGAAGGTGAGGTGTGGGGTGGTGGTGGAGGCAGCAGTGGATATCTTGTGGAGTGACAAAGGAGGAGGTAAGTGATGTTTCCAGTTGTCTCCCTATTTTTTCTTTTTTACAGTCATTTTGCATTTCTCAGTTTGTTATGGATCCTGTACCTGCACTTTGCCTTAGAGGGTTCTGTCTGGAGTGTCAAAAGCAGTAGCAGCTCCTCGAGGGAGTGCTGCGGGACGGGGAGGGGAGGGGTGGGACCAGGGAGGGGAAAGGTGGGGGTAGTAAACTCCGGAATTGGGCCAAACGGAGTTGAGTAAAGAAATAAATAAATAAAACAAATTACGTTGCAGCTGTATCGACGATTTGGCATGGCAGCGCGAGTAAAGCAATTCGTTTTAATTATTTATTTTTTTACTCAACTCTGGCACAATTCTGGAGTTTACTACCCCCCACCCTGCCCCTCCACCGCACCGCCTCACTGCCCCACAGCACTCCCTTGAGGATCCGCTACTGGTCAAAAGGAAAAGTGTGGGAGAGGCCCTGTAAAAAATGGAAGGCAGGGTAAAAAAAACAGCAACTTGTTGGACGTTATGCTGTTAATGTAAAATACACTACATGGCATTTTAGAAACACTAGTGGGTGTTGGTTCAAATCAGGTGGTCCAGTCAAAGTTTTTGAAAGACATTTTGATTGAACTATTTAGGGCTTGCAGGGTTCATTTACACTGTGGAAGCTTTGGGACAACGGCATACAGCCCGTGAATGGGCAGCTTCCCCTAATTAGAAGGGCTCAGTCTATATCTCAAAACATCCAATGTTAGTCAGGAAAAGGCAACACATTTTGGTCCCCCAAGTTCTCCTCAAGTTAATATCTTTCCCAGAGGTTTAGAGGATTACAAATATTACCAAGACCATTAGAGCTAAGTGTGGGCAGAGAAAGGAGTGTGAGAACAAAGGTAGGGACCAGAGTAGGGACAGAACCCCCACAACAAAAGGGTCCCAGGCCAAAGCAGTAGCATAGCTCTCACCCCCGCCTAGTGGTTCCACATCAGCTCCAGACATTCCCACTCAGGCTGCAGCAAAAATGCATGTCAGAATTCAACCAAACAAGAATTCCTACCCAATACAAGTCTCTGCTAATGCATGCAAAGTCACCCCGTGCCTGGGAAAGGAAACTAACTCATCAGAAGCTAAAAAGAAGTCACGTCAGAGAAATCACCAATGTTTGAGTCCGGTTCTCATGTCTTATTGCTGGATATAATTCGCCAGAGGAAAAAAGCTAGAAACCTATGCCTCTTGAACCGTTCAAAAACTTTGAACATATTCCAGCATATCACCTCACTCTTTGGGATTTCCTCAGATGATTTAGTCTCTGTGGGAACTATCAAAAGCGGCTTATATCTCGCCCTGCATTGCTCTTTTGGTGATAAGGGCAGAAGTCGAACTAGCCTGGGCTGGTTTAGAAGTCAGGTGACCCACCAAAGTGAAGCCCAGGTGTTCGATTTAAACTCTAGCTCAAACCCCCCGTTTTTATTAAGTATGCATGGTGGGTTGGCTCCCAGTCAGAGGGAGCAGATTACACCCTATCCCCACAACAGGCTGTGGCAATCAATTTGAGGCCATGGCAAGAAAGACAATCCCCACAGAATTTTATTGTGGTATTTGTAAATGACAGGTTGACCGAACAGAAGGGGGTTTCAGAATGGGATCAGGGAAATAGATTTGCCCCCCTGATGCAGCTTCCCGACACATGGGAGTAGGAGGTCTGACCTAGTGGGACCATTGAGAGAGGAATCCTCTCTCAGTTTGATGATTCTGAGTTGGAACATACATAGGTCTGAGTGATTTAGGAGGAGTGATGATTTAAAAAAAAATAAATAATAATACCCTTCCATGTAGGGTTGCTTCAGAAGTCTTGTTTGATAGAGGATAAAACATTAGAAGGCTTCGTAGTTATGAACAGTAAAGGCTCCAAGCCAGGAAAGGGCAGAGTCTCAGCAGGGGTACTAACCTTTATTTCCACTATAATAATTAATACAAATTGGAAGATATTAATTCAATTCAAGAAATCCTTACTCAGCCAGTCCAGGAATAAAAAACAAATAGAAACAGTGCATGACAAAAAATATTTCATCAACTATAAAATACTCATTTGGTACACCAACGGGATAAAAATAATAAAACAGCAAAAATACAAATCAGTAAAATATAAACTCTAAAATTCAGGATTATTAAATAGTATAATGTTAAAACTGCTCAAGCTAATATTCCCTAATACGGGGGAACTCGATCACAATTTAAGAAAGTGATATTAGCCCTCTTTGGTTCTCCTAGATCTAATAGCAGCTTTTAAAAAAGAACACATGCTGAAGCAAATCTTCTGGGTATTCAACAATTGCAGATGATATAAAGCCTTGTTGCATCTTGTTGCCAATGATATTGAACAGTGGCTTAAGAAAGTGTTTTCATGCATGATTAAAATAGTTAAAACAACATACAGGGCAGCAGAAACTGTACTGAGGTGCCATCACAGACAGAGTGAAACAGAGTTCCTCATAGTTGGCTCAGGCCCAGCAAAAAACAAAAACTGCCATACTGTGCTAGATCTAAATTGGAATAGTAAGTATCTCTCCCAGTGTGGTAATTCAAGCGAGAGATTAAGAGATGTCACGTGAGAAGTGAGTGACCTATGACAGAATAACACTGTGTAATTATTAATCTCAGCTGTGAGCCTGGTGTCTTCACAGGATTGTAAATATAATGACTTGACCGGCACTTTATCTTCTTTAGGCTGGCCTTTGATAATAAGTCTATTGAAAGTTTTCTTACCAGGCCTGCAAGCCATGATTTGTAATTTGTCATAGTTAGTAGTCAGTTCAAGGTCACTCATAAAAAGAACGAAGCAATCCACTAGTGGAAGCAGGGTGTTAGGGGTAGGAGTTAGGAGGACTGCATCATCTGCATATAACAATACAGGTACCAGAACACCAGAGATTTTAGGAATGTCAACGAGGTTGGAGGTCAAAATGGGGCAGAGACCATTTATATATACATATATATAATGAAAAGTAGGGGGACCAGTATGCACCTTTGACGCACACCACGCTTTAAGCGTATATCAGATGACATATCTCCATTGGAGCTAATATGCACTTTGGCTTTCAGGTCAGCATGGAGGCAGTACAAAAAAATGACCAATTGAATCTCAATACCAAGTTCCAGCAGCATTAGCCTCAACTTTGACCTGTTGACAAAATCAAATGCTGTGGACAGGTCCATGAACCCTAAGTACAAAGGGCAGCGCTTTGACATAGTGTATTTGTTTATAATCAAGCTTCGGTTTAGCCACTGCTCGGTCGTTCCAAGGCCACAACAGAACCCGTATTGGAAGAGTGAGAGAATGTTGTGCTCCTCAACCCGCTCAGCTAGACAGTTCTAAATCACTCTCCCTATGATTTTAACAGTACTATCAATGAGCGAAATAGACCTATAACATTTAGGGGTCATGGGGCTACCATTTTTAAAACCGGCACAATGGTTGATAAAGACCAGGACCATGGGATATGGTTTTTAAGTGAGCTATTAAAGAAGTTAGCTATCAACTGACCCCATAGCTTTGTATTACATTTTAGAAGATCTATTGGAATTACATCAGGCCCTAGCACCTTACCACTGGTACCCTCGTCTAAGGCCATCTCTACTTCACACAAAGATCTAGTAAGTCGTAAGAGAATATTTCATTTTGTTTGAAGGATGTTGTCTAGCTCTACACATTCTTCCAAGTGATAAATGGATGAAAAATGTGAGACCCAATGCGCCCCCAAAATATTACACTGGAGGCGGGGACTAACGTGGGCATTCCTTGTCTGATACTCTACTGTACTCCAAAAGGTACTGCAATTGCCCCAACCACAGCTGACTCCAAAAGCTCCCAGTCTCTTTTGTGTAAAGCCTCTTTTCAGGTTATGAGAGAGTGTTTATAAGCTGAGTGGGCTGCCATGACATTAGCTAGCACTCTTGGGGTGCTGGATAAAGCCCGTGTCAGTATACGACTAGCCTCTGAGCAAGCTGCATCAAACCAGGGTGGTGAATCCATAACGGCCTGTTTGGGTTTTAAAAGAAACTGTTTAATAGCCTGAGTTAGGTAGAACAACTAATTTATACACGGTATTCAATACCTTGAAGACATTTGTAAGAAACACACCAAAGAAAACGCAGGTCTTAATCAGAAGTGAATAGTATTTTTTACTTTTCATATATTGAAATGGCTGTCAAGTGTGTTTCTTACAAATGTCTTAAGGTATTGAATACCGCGTATAAATTAGATGTTTTACCAGACAGAACCATTTTCTTTTATTTTATATAATTACACAGGTTCTGAGGGACACAGGGTCACTCCATTAATTCTAATGGCTTAATAGCCTGAGTTAGGCTGGTATAGTGTAATAACATAAGATCTTCACAGATATCTGCTAAGCAGTCAATACATAGAGCTTGGTGAAGTTCAGAAGGGTTACTAAGGCATGGGAGGGATTTTTATGTCTCCAGAGGAGCCTTAGGCCATCACTAGAGTGTTGCACTGGGAGTAGTGTAGGGGTAGGTACATATCTGTTCAAAGGAAGGTATCCTGAAATAGTGAGTGCAGTGTGATCACCCAGTCCATCCTTACATCCTCCCCACAATTAAAAAGATTTGAGAGGTTTCTGCTTGCCTTGGCCCGGGCTTTGCCTGGGTGCGACCCGTCACAGTGTTTAAATGTGCGACCAGAGTGCGGGCAGGTGTACAGCAGTGCCGGGAGCAGCCTCCAGGGGCCCAGCACGATTCTGGAACCGGAAGTTCCCAGCAAAAGGTTATTAATCTGTCTAGTGGCATGCAGCTCTCTGTGATAGAACTTGGTCTAAATAATAATGTTGCTAGGTGTTTTATATTAGTAAATGTATACATCCGTAGTGAAGAGGACTGTAGAATAAGTGATAAGCTAGAGTCTTTTGATCATATTCTTCAAGAAATCCTGGAAAATTTCCAGGAGCAATCATAATAATGGCTGAGGATTTGAATGGTCATTTGTATCCCAAGTCACATTGAACTGTTACAATATTCCTCCAGCCTCTTTTCCTTCATGCTCAATAATGCAGGATGCTAAGGTTCTGAGCCAATGGCTGGTGGATAATGGTCTGGTATGTATGAATGGTCATTTTAAATGTGACATCCCAGCTGCTGCAATGTTTTGGCAGGGCCATATGGAGGGCCCAATTGACTATATGTTCACCCCAGCATGGCAATTTGGTCCCTTTTTAGGTCTCGGCTAGCGTAGGCTGCGCATGCACAGTCTCGCTGGTGAGATCTTATGTCTCAGAGTAGCTAGGCTTAAACCCGCCCCTCTTCTCCATTGGCTGGCCTCCTACACGGTGGCCAGCCATTGGAGAAGAGGTCTCTGCGATGATCTTTTTTCGCTGTAAGCCCCGTCCTTTTCGGATTGAGGGGCGTGTTTTTTTCGTTTCTTTCTCTAAAGAAAAACACTCCCCCCCCAATCTGAAAATGACGGGGCTTACAGACTCCTGCTGCCCGTCTGCAGGCGACTGAGGAAACACGAAGAAGTGGAAGCCTGTTCTGGATTCCCCCACAATGGCACTGATGAGAGTGGTCTGATGCCCGTCAGCTGCGGGACGGAACCCCGGAGGACGGTGGACTGCAACGGATCGTGAGAGGTGGCGCCAGAAGGGATTTTGAAGCCTCTCCATGGGAGGTGCTGAGCGGGAGCTGTAAGTCGTGCCGGCTGAGGGGGCCTGCCCGCCGGGGCTGCACTGCAAGTAAGCAGTGGAGGCAGAGAGGCGGCTGGGGGGCCTGTGTTGCTAGCGGATGCAAGGAGGCTCGCGGAGAACAACGGAGGGCTGTTCTGGGACTGGAGACACTGTGAGGCTGCTGATCTGAGGAACTGAGTGTTCCACCATTTTGAGGGGTGTGAGTCCGGGACCCGAGAAGAAGTGCGCATCGGTGCAGGGGTGTCCGATCACAGAGGCCCTGTATATGGTGACCAGGTGTGGGCTCGCTTGTGGCAGACGAAATCCCGGGGCGCGATGCGGCTGCGGGATGTGCCGGATCAGGAGCGGAAGAACTTCAAGGGAGCGTGGGTGGTGCCGGCTACTGAAGCGGTCACCAGGAGGTACGGGGGGCCTACTAGTGTAGTGTGAATTGGTGAGTTGCCTACCTTGTCTGCGCAGTACAATGCTCCGAGACTGAATGGGAAATAGGGGCAAGATGAACAGCAGCTTGAACAGCCACTAATGTACGCTAAATCATTGTATCTGTCTTAATTTCCCCCCAAATTACTCTTAATTGTGTGAGCGGGCATAATCATGTAATTATTGGTAATTCCATGTCAAAGAATAATTTGGAATTAACAAAATTATTCCAATTACTCTGGCAAAACTAAAATTACTCATAGTACAGTGTGTCACCTTTGACCATGCCCAAACTCCAGCCCCATTCCCACAGAACATATTGTGTTCTTATCAGCCATACCCAGCCGACTCTGAGAACCGTTCATGGCTTTAGATCTTCACAAATCCCATTGATTCTTTGTTCAGTGCTCAATAAGCATCACTTTTGAGCATGCACTACATGCCTAGGGCACAAGATGAATTCTTAAGCAATGGCATACATTTATGATTAAATGAAGGTTGAAGAATCTGGTATAATGTTGCGAGCTTGTACATGGTCGTACACCCATTCATATTCACTCCTTCTAGAAAGCACTGAGCATTGCCTCCAGAAATGCCCAGCAGGCTCTTGGCAGAAGAGGTATTTTTTAGTCACACCTGTCAGGATACACTAATATTTGTGCTTGGACACCAGTGGCAGTGATACACTTTTCTGTCTGCCACCAGCAACTCATAAATATGAGAGGCAGTGGTAGAAGTGTGGAAACGGGTATGAGAGAAATGAGACACAGGATTTCACCTGTCTGATCAGTCTTTTCTGCTGGTCAAGATGTAGTGGATGTATACAAGACAGATATATATCTTTGTAACTTATCTTTAAGTGTTTTATGATTAGCTGTAATAGTAATGCCTCTATTTAGCAAACTCTCTGTGCTTTGATATGAAACTGGTAAATCCTGAAATCTAAAACACATAAAATTGAGTATCTTAAATATATATCTACACTTGCACTTATCTCTATGTTTTAAATAACTGCCACAAGCTTGGTCATTATGCAATCTTTTATGGAAGATGAGTTACAACTTCGACTTGACTTGTGTAGAAATGCAAATAACCAACAATGTTAATATTCAGCTTTTTTAAAACCAGATTTTATTGGGGTTTTGCACAGTTACATCCAAAACACAAAATTCTCATTGAATAACAGGAAGAAAAGTGCTGACATATTAGCGCCATTCCCTTGGTAATCAACATTACCATATCAACTACCCCTCCCCCAACCCCCGTCAGTCGTTTCAGCTTCTAGTTGTCAGCTTGGGTAGTATGTATATATGCTGTAGGGGTCACTGCTTGTCATCTCAAATAGGTTATAACCATGGGTGCCAGGGGGTAGAGTCAGGGAGGGGACCACTATTTTTGCGATCCGGCCCATTCCATCCTCCCTGCACTCAAGTGATGGGGGAAGCAAGGGGTCCCCCGCGCCCAGGTCAAAATGCTATTAAATTGTCAACTAGTCTTTCCCAGGCCCTTGCCATGTCGAGTGTGCCTATGCCCTATCAAGCTTCCTTCAGAAGAATTCTCCCTTCAGAGCTTGCCCATTTTTTGAATTCTCTTCTCCGTGTCCGACTCTCGGCCCCCTGTCGACTTCCAGTTCTTGGTGATTTCCCGTTTGGCCAGATTATATGCAGGATCCTGGAATTTCCTTGTCACTTTGTTTTTAGCTGTATGTTGGACCCATCCCAACAAGCAGTGCCTTGGGGTATGAGGGATCTCCTTGCCTGTGATAGTTTCCACTATGTGTTGTACCTCTTCCCCGAAAGCACTCAGAGTGGGACAGTCCCAGAACATATGTGGTCAAGCTGCTGTCTTCGCTCGGAAATATTTTCTAATACGCATTGGGGTAAAATATGTCCTATGCAGGATATAATAGTTGATTAATTAGAACCGCGCCTTCCACCAAACCTTTGGGGTCCTCTCTGCTATGGTCTCCCAATAGGCCTCAGGGATCAGGGTCCCAAAATCCTCCTCCCACTACAGTCTCAACCAGTACATGGGCTTCTGGATGTCCTGACGTATCACCCTGTAGAGGCAAGAAACTGTTTTGATCCTACCTGCAGATAGAGCCGCGTATTTGCAGCAATCAAGTGCTCACGGTTCTGTGATCCTCGCACCCCAGTGCTACTGAATTACTGAGGTAAGGGCCCTTTGAAGGAGAAAGTGTCATTGGGGTAGGTCGAATTCTGTGCAGAAGTTGTCAAAGGAGAGCAGCTCAGAATCTTGAAAAAGATCTTATCTTATCTTATCTTAGGTGCCATTTATAAAGCGCGCTGTCGCCGGAGCTTCCTGGCGCTAGTGACAGAGTGAGTGAGGAGGAAAAAAACGGGGTGCGGGAAACCTAACCAAGGGGGGGAAAGAGGTGCGTTTTTAGCGATTTCCTGAATTTAAGAAGGGATGTAGAAGATTTAATTGAGAGGGGGAGAAGGTTCCAGAGTGCAGGAGCCAAATGAGACAAGCGGCGGCCGCCGAATTTTTTAGTTTTGATTTTAGGGGTGACTAGCAGATCACGGTGAGCTGATCGGAGGTTGCGTGACGGACAGTGAGGGTGAATAAGGGATTTGAGGAACCCAGGGCTGGGGCAGTGAAGATATTTGAAGGTGAGCCAGGCCACCTTGAAGGTGGATCTCTGGTCCACCGGGAGCCAATGAAGGCTGCGGAGCAAAGGCTTGGCTGATAGCCATCTAGGGGATCCATGATTCTGGACGACTTGGAGGCGGTGTATCAGAAATAGAGGAAGACCATGATAGATTGCATTGGAAAAATCCAGTCGGGAAAGCACAAGTGACATAACAGTTTGAGTGAGTGCTTCAGGGGGGAGAAGATGGCGGACCTTACGGATCCTTCGGAGTTGGTGCATGCAGGAGGATACTACAGCTCCAACTTGGGTTTTAAGGGAAAGTTCGGCGTCAATGGTTATGCCCAGGCTTTTTACAGCATTGGCTGGGATAGGGGGAGAGCCAAGCTCTGGGGGCCAGTACTGTGGGCCCCAGAGGGTATGACTGAGTCCCGTGAGGAGGAGCTCAGTCTTTCCGGGGTTTAGTTTTAGTTGATTCTGGTTCATCCAGAGCTGGATGTGAATCATGACCTCGTGAAATGTTTTAATGGCGTGAGGAGAGTTGAGGGGGAAGATGAGTTGCAGGTCGTCTGCGTAGTTAAAAACTGTAATATCCCATTCCAAAAGGGATTGGATCAGTGGTCGAAGGTACAAGTTGAAGAGCAGCGGGGAGATGGAAGAACCCTGGGGAACACCACAGGAAGTGGGAGTCTTGTAGGCAGTGTAAGGACCCATGCGGACTGCCTGCGTTCTTCCAGTAAGGAAGGACTTAATCCACTCGTAAGCTGTGCCTTGGATGCCCGCCTGCCCGTCACGGTGGAGGAGGATGTTGTGGTCCACCGTGTCGAACGCGGCCGACAGATCCAACAGGACCAGGGCCTGGTGGCGTCCAGCGTCCGCGTTACTTCTGAGTGTGTCGAGAACTGCCAAGATGACCGCCTCTGTGGAATGGGCAGGTCGGAAGCCCGCCTGATTAGGCTCCAGATAGCAGGAAGTTTCGATGAAGTTTGACAGGCACCGAGTGACATGGGCCTCCAAGATTTTGGAAAGGTAGGGAAGGAGGGAAATTGGACGATAGTTCGACGGCTCTGCAGGATCGGCGCCAGTTTTTTTTAGGAGGGGTAGTAAGATTGCCTCCTTGAAAGAGGTAGGAAAAATTCTGTGGCGGAGAGATCTGTTAAGTAAATTTAGAATGTCATCAGATAGATTGAGACATACATTCCGCATAATGGCTGGAGGACAACAATCATTGGGAGAACCGGATTTGACACGGGTGGCAAGTTCCGTTAGGGAGGTGGAGTCCAGAGCGGGGAGGGTGGAAAACGTCATGGGGTTTGTAGAGGAAGTGTCCAGTGGGGATGACTGGGGAGGAGGTGGGATGGACATTTTAATTTTTATGATCTTTTCCCGAAAGAACGTGTTTAAGGTATCACAGGCCTCTTGAGTAGGGGTCTGAATCGGGAGGGTTCTATCATCGGTGGTTAGCTCATTAAGAACTCTGAACACCTCCTTGGATTTATTTTCTGCCGAGGAGATCCTTTTAGAAAAGTGATCTATCTTTGCCAATCTGATGGCTGCCTTGTATTCATTGCGTGCGATCAGATAGAATTGTCTGGCTAGATCTGAATAGTTGCGTCTCCAAAGGCGTTCCGATTGGCGGGTTTTCAGCTTGTGGGCTTTGAGCTCATCAGAAAACCACCTATGAGAATTGTGGTGCCTGGTGCAGGGAAATTTAACTAAGGGAGCGACTATATCACTGGCCGATCCCCCGCCACCATCACCGCAGCCTCCACCCAGGCATCCAGGCCTGCCCATTTATTATTATTAATATTATTATTATTATTATTATTACTAAGGGACTTACTAAAGCGCACTGTGGCCAAGCGGCTTCCTGGCGCTGAGAACTAGTACCTGACTCTACAGAGCATCCAAGAGGGCTAACAAGGGAAGGCCTGGGAGAAAAGGAAGGTTTTCAGGGCTTTACGAAAAGGGAGGTAAGTGGGAATAGAGCGAATAGAGAGAGGAAGACTGTTCCAGTATTGGGGGGCAAGAACCGAAAAGCGGGTGCCCCCTGTTCGGGATTTACAGAAGCGGGGTACTTGGAGAAGAGAGAGAGTTGTAGAACGAAGGGTGTGAACCGGGGTGTAGGGAGTGATTAAAGAAATGATGAAGAGAGGGGCAGAGTGGGTATAAGCCCGGAAGGCTAAACAGGCCAATTTAAAAAAAGATCTAAAATGGACAGGCAGCCAATGAAGGGACTTGAGTATAGACGTGATGTGGGAGGATTTCGGAAGGTGGAAAATGAGACGGGCTGCCTGATTTTGAATGGCCTGTAACCGTCGAGTTTCGAAGGCCGGTATGCCCACGTACAGGCCATTCCCATAGTCAAGGCGGGAGGTGATAAGGGCCATGACTATGGATTTAAGGGCGTCCGTGGAGAAATACCGGGATATTTTTCGAATGAGTCGGAGGGATAGGAAACAGGATGAAACAACGGAGCTAACTTGGGCATGCATGGTAAGGTCATTGCTGACCTTGATGCCCAAGGTGCGAACAGAGGAAACCGGTAGGGGGGGGAACCAAAAGAAGGGGGCCAATGAGTCGGGGACCAAGGATTGGAGGGACCACCCGTGAGGACAAGCTCCGTCTTATCCGGGTTAAGCTTAAGATGGTTAATGCTCATCCACTCCGAGATAAAGACTAAAGTGGAGCTAAGAAAGAGGGGGGAATCAGAAGAGGTGGAAAGATCAAAGACGAGCTGGAGGTCATCCACGTAATTGTACACGGAGACCCCCTGCTCGCGGAGAGAAAGAATAAGAGGATAGATATAGAGATTGAAAAGAAGGGGGGAGAGAGAAGAGCCTTGAGGGACCCCACACACAACTGGGCGGGGGGGCGGAGAAGCCTGAAAGGTGGACGGCTTGTGACCTGCCTTGAAGGAAGGACACTAGCCAGGAAAGTGCTGCTCCCCTAATGCCGGCTGCGCTGACACGGTCGAGAAGAATGGCATGGTCGACCGTGTCAAACGCAGCCGACAAGTCGAGAAGCACCAGGGCTTGGGGAAGGTTAGAGTCCGCTTTCCCCTTGAGTTCGTCCAGAACAGCAGTGATCACAGTCTCCGTAGAGTGGCCTGGACGAAAGCCCACCTGATGGGGTGCCAAAAGGCAATTTTCCTCGATGTATGAGGAAAGGCAAGATGTTACCTAGCTTTCCAAAATCTTCCCCAAGTAAGGAAGGAGAGAGATAGGCCGAAAATTAGTGTGAAGAGAAGGATCCAGGCCTGGTTTTTTTAATAATAGGGAGAACCATAGCGGTTTTAAAAGGAGCAGGGACAGAACCGAGAGCCAACGAAGTGTTGAGCAAAGTAAGAGGGGGGGCAGGACAGCTAGTGAAAAGAGTTTTTAGGATCCGAGCCGGAGCACAGTCGGCCGGGGAGCCGGACTTGACTTTAGAAAGCAAGTGAAGGAAGTCAGTAGAGATAGAGGGAAAATTATCCAGAGAGGAAGAGGGCAGAGGGAGGGGGGGAGTGACGCGGAGTTGAGAAACTACGGGGATGTTAGCTTTGATGTTGGCAATCTTGTCGATAAAATAATCATTAAGTGCAAGACAGAGGGATTGAGTGGGGACGGAGGTAGTGCTCGTGCGATCAGAGGTGGCAAGTTGCTGAACAAGGGAAAAAATTTCACGTGATTTGTTTACAGAGAGAGCAATTTTCTCTGTAAAATAATTTGTTTTTGCCAACAGGATTGCCTTCTTATAACTGTTGAGCAGAAGCTTGTATTTAGCACGAAGCAGAGGGCAATAATTTCGTCTCCAGTGGCGTTCCGAGCGCCTGAGATTGAGTTTAAGGTCTTTGAGCTCACTCGTAAACCATCTATGTGCGTCATGAGGGCGGACGGTTTTGACTTTCTTAAAAGGAGCGACCTGATCACAAGAGGAAGAGAGCCAAATACTGATGGCATTAGCTTGAGATTCGAGAGAGAGATTCGTCAAGTCAGGCGCTGGGGAGGTCAGGGAAGACGAAAGAAGAGTGAGGTCCGTCTGGTTCCATCTACGGGCTAACATGTCCTTGGGTAGGGGGGGTCTAGCGGAAGAAGCAGAAAGAATACTAAAGGAAATGGTAAAATGATCCGACCAAGTACACGGGGAAATAGATGGAGGGGAAATTTCGCGGCGCAATGACCAGATTTGGTCCAAAGTGTGGCCCTTGACATGGGTGGGGGCTGTGATGTGAGGCACGAAATTTAAGGACTGAAGAGTGGCAGAAAAATCTTTAGATGCGGAATTTTCTTTAGGGTCATCAGGCCAGTAATTAAAATCTCCGAGTAGGATGACAGACGAATTATTGACCGCTAGGGTGGCCAAAAGGTCCTGCAAAGAGGCCACAAACTGAGGCATAGGTAGGGGAGGGCGGTACATAAGAACAAAAGTAAGAGGATTTGTGAGGTTAAGGGACCGAGCCACAAGGTAATCCACATTGGGTATGGGTGGGTGGTCAAGAAGCTGGAATTTTTGGGTGGAACGAAGAATCATTGCCACACCACCTCCGGCCTTACCGGCCGGGCGGTCCACTCGAAGAGCATAATAGGTGTCGGGAAGAATAGCCAGGAGATCCGGGAGCGAATCTGCAGAGAACCAAGTTTCGGTGAGGAATAAGTAGTCAGGAGAGTCCGAGCTTAAGAGATTAAAAAGCTCGATTTGATGCTTGACTGCCAAACGAGTGTTGAGCAGGCAGGCTGAGGCGGCAAAAGGGAAGGATGGGGGTGAAGATGCTACTGGAGGGACAGGAGGAGAAGAAGTGAGGCTGTGTGAAGAGGAGGGGGACCAGGGAAGGTGGGGCGCGAAAACACCAAAAGTGTCGAGACGCTGCACTAGTGGAGGGGAAAGCGGGCTGGGAACCATAAGTGCAGAGAGTTGAGCGGATGAGTAAACCAATGGACGAGCAGGGTCTGTGGCTCCTGGTCCCGGCCGGTCGCGGACGGGCGCAGACGGGCTTGCCTTAGGTGCGCCTTCGGCGCGCAAACGGCGCGCCTGCTGCGCCCGTCCGCTGCGCGTACGGGGGAGACACATGATTTGTAGTAGCGTTCAGGGCGTGGCCTGGCAGAGGTGGGCGTTGCTAAGGGGCGGCTCGCTGGTGGCGGCGAGCGAGGGAAGCCTGACCCGCTGCAGCGTCAACCTCGGTTGCGCGGGGGGCCACGAGGCAGGAGACAGGTCCCTGAAGAGGACAGAGGTAAGTTTTAAAAAATGAAGGCAAAAATAAGGGCAAAAGGTTTAAAACATAGGGCTTCGCTGGACTAGGCTCCCGCGGAAGGCAGGGGAGAATCAGGTGTGTTGAGCTAGTAATCAGCTCCTCCCTATAAGGAAGAAGTGGGTGTGGCCTGGCGGAGGTGGGCGTGGCTAAGGGGCAGCTCGCTGGTGGCGGCGAGCGAGGGAAGCCTGACCCGCTGCAGCGTCAACCTCGGCTGCACGGGGGGCCACGAGGCAGGAGACAGGTCCCCGAAGAGGACAGAGGTAAGTTTTAAAAAATGAAGGCAAAAATAAGGGCAAAAGGTTTAAAACACAGGGCTTCGCTGGACTAGGCTCCCGCGGAAGGCAGGGGAGAATCAGGTGTGTTGAGCTAGTAATCAGCTCCTCCCTATAAGGAAGAAGTGGGCGTGGCCTGGCGGAGGTGGGCCTGGCTAAGGGGCGGCTCGCTGGTGGCGGCGAGCGAGGGAAGCCTGACCCGCTGCAGCGTCAACCTCGGCTGCGCGGGGGGCCACGAGGCAGGAGACAGGTCCCTGAAGAGGACAGAGGTAAGTTTTAAAAAATGAAGGCAAAAATAAGGGCAAAAGGTTTAAAACACAGGGCTTCGCTGGACTAGGCTCCCGCGGAAGGCAGGGGAGAATCAGGTGTGTTGAGCTAGTAATCAGCTCCTCCCTATAAGGAAGAAGTGGGCGTGGCCTGGCGGAGGTGGGCGTGGCTAAGGGGCGGCTCGCTGGTGGCGGCGAGCGAGGGAAGCCTGACCCGCTGCAGCGTCAACCTCGGCTGCGCGGGGGGCCACGAGGCAGGAGACAGGTCCCTGAAGAGGACAGAGGTAAGTTTTAAAAAATGAAGGCAAAAATAAGGGCAAAAGGTTTAAAACACAGGGCTTCGCTGGACTAGGCTCCCGCGGAAGGGAGGGGAGAATCAGGTGTGTTGAGCTAGTAATCAGCTCCTCCCTATAAGGAAGAAGTGGGCGTGGCCTGGCGGAGGTGGGCGTGGCTAAGGGGCGGCTCGCTGGTGGCGGCGAGCGAGGGAAGCCTGACCCGCTGCAGCGTCAACCTCGGCTGCGCGGGGGGCCACGAGGCAGGAGACAGATCCCTGAAGAGGACAGAGGTAAGTTTTAAAAAATGAAGGCAAAAATAAGGGCAAAAGGTTTAAAACACAGGGCTTCGCTGGACTAGGCTCCCGCGGAAGGCAGGGGAGAATCAGGTGTCGAAGCTGGGCTAGGGGCAGGTTGGGAGAGTAGGCAACTCAGCAACAGGTACATTGCAGATATATAACTCAGCACCGGACTACTATGCTGGTATCTTCAGTGTATGAAGAATTAAGCGGAGTTTCTTAATGCAACCCTTACCGGGTTTTCTGCATTTATGCTAAATCTGGGCCTGATTGAGTTTGTACCTTATAGGATAAAATATTTAGGTGGGAGAGCTCATGTAACCACCCTCACAGTGGTGGCGTGGAACTTGTCCTCTGATTGGCCGGGTGATTGGGCGGACCTGAGTGAAAACCTCTATCGGTTTTTTACATGACTATTATGCTAAGTCTAGGCTTGTCCAAGCTTTCACCTGATAGGAGGAGATATTAGAGTTGAGAGCACACTGAACCACTCTGGAATGGTTGAGTGGAACTCATTCTCCAATTGGCTGCGTGATATGGTGGACCAGAGTGAAAACTGCACCCAATTTTCGGCATAACATTTGTATTGGGTTGGTTAAGTTCGCCTCTGATAGGCTGATATTTTAGTCGGGGACATGAATGCTTGATGATTGGTTGTGTCATGGTTTAAAAGGAGTGTAGGTGATGGGGAATTCTTATTCACAGATAGACGACTGGCAAGAAGACTAAAGATATTTGCTCAGGAGTTGAGAGGATTAACTGTAGGCGAGTGCCTATACTTTTTGCTAATAACCACGCTTTTGGCAACTTTGCAGTTCCTTTGTGGGTAATTTTTTTTTTATGAAGGGCAACATTTTTTGTTTGGCTAATTTAATAATGAATCAGCTATTCATGGGTAGATAGTTTGCCAATACTTGTGGTTAGGCTTACCTTAAACACTTTGGTATTACTATTTGGACCAGACTTTTTGGGTGTGAACTTTTTCTTGCTGACAGACCTCGATCTTCCAAGTGTAGATTAGGAAGAACTTACACTGTCTTTCGGTGAATTTTATTTTTAAGCAAATTAGCTCAGGTGGATACTGGTGACTCATATTGAAGATACTTGATACATCATTGTATATATTCGGGCAATGAGTATTATGATGATTTCAAGATCAGGCGGGGGAAAGATATGGGGGAGAGGAGAGGCGGTGGAATTGGAAGTGGCGATGGAGGAATCCAAGTGGGAGGGGTAGGAGGAGGGTAAGGTAATGGAGGAGAGAGGGGATGAGGTGAAGGATTGGTCAATCTTGTTCACTTTGTCATTGAAAAAATTGGCGATTTCCTCACAGTTATCGATTGAGGCCAGTAATTTGGAGGGGGCAGAAGCTGTTTGATTTTTGACAATTCTAAACAGTTCCCGGGGCCTGTTTTAGGCCCTATCTAATTGAGAGGGGGAGAAGGAGGCTTTTACGTCAAGAACATGTTTTTTATATTTGGACCTAGCAGATTTTAGGAGGGTCAGATTAGTAGGGGACGGGTTTTGTCTCCATGCAAGTTCAAACATTTTAAGCGAACGTCTATCACTGTTGAGGTCAGAGTTGAACCAGGATTTTGAGGAGGAGTTTTTTTGTGTTTTTAATTTCGCCGGGGCAATTTGGTCAAGGACCTCAGTTATGGATTTGTTAAAATGCTCAGTGAGGTAATTTGCATTTAGGGCGAGGGGGATGTGCTGTAGTTGGTCCTTGATTTTGGATTGTAATTCTTCAGGGGGGATAAGGTGAAGGTTTCTAGTAAATTTCTTTACTTTAGTGGGTTTGGGGGGTCGTCGTGTTAGTGATCGAAAAGAGGATGAGGTGATGGTCAGACCAGTTAGTAGGGATAATGTTGGTCAAGGTGGCCAGATCTTTGTCAGCAATGATAGCATCTAGGGTGGCCCCTTTGATGTGGGTCGACGCATGGCAAGTTGCGTCAGGGCATTAGTGTCAAGCAGATCAGTTATGAGGTAACAGAGGTGTCATCCTTTTTGTTCCAATGGAAGTTAAAGTCTCCTAGGAAGAGGTGCTTAGAATTGGAAAGCGAGGAATGGATAATGAGATCAGACAATTCTTCAACAAATGAAAGAGAGTCACCTGGGGGATGGTAAATATTGTGTAAGCGGATTGGAAGAGATCCTGGGACCTTACGTTCAACACCAAGGTACTCATACGTAGTGTGATCCGAGTTATTGATAAGGGAGAGTTGAAGATAATTTTTATAAATAATGGCTAGCCCTCCTCCTATTCTGTCCGGCCTATCCTTCCTAAGGATGGAGTTGCCAGGAGGTGAGAGCAGGTCCAGAATAGAAGAGGAGTGGGCATTGAGCTAAGTTTCAATTAGGAAGGCGATGTCTATGTCTTCGCTCAAGATGGTTTCAGCTATTTCAGTTGCATGACGAGTCGCAGATCGGCAATTAACCAGCAGGCAAGCCAGGGGTTTAGGTATACTTTTGGGGGGAGGGCAAGTATGGATAAGAGTAAGTTCAGAAGGTGGTCTGGGTGAAGCTGGGGATGTAGGGATTCTGCTGGTACCCAAGATAACTGGTATGGTTGAGAGAAGGGCCGGAGGGGATGTAGTCGGGGGTGTTGGAGGGAGAGAGGTGCAGAGGTGCAGAGGTCAGGGCGGTCGGTCTGATGCATATATTCATAGTCAAACCCCAATAAGTGACATAGCCCAGGAGCTCCGCAATTAAAACCCACATCAAGAACTGAGTTGCAGATCACCACAGGGGTCCAAAGGCAGCAGTCACTGGTGGCTGTAAGAGAATTAGAAGAAATCGCTCTTTCTTTTCCACCCCCACTCTCTCAGCTTGGGAGCAGCACCTGTCTGTAACATTAGGAGACTCCTCTGGCTTACCAGAGGCGGGATGCCATATTCTAGGCCGTCAACGTCCTCTCTTCACCCCATCAGGGAAGCGCATCGGGACACAGGCGAAAGAGATAATTAGAGTAAAGTAAAAGTGAAAGTGCCCCCCAATTGAGAAGCAGCTCACGCACCTCCTCCCGGGCTACTGCAGGGGCGGGGAGACCCAACACAGGCAGGAACAAGTAACAGGAATAGCTAACGAGAGGCGCCTCCGGTGCGAGCGGTCAAGATATGCTATGCTCTGCTCCGCCGGAGGCCGACGCTCTTCGCGGGTCCTGGAGCCATTGTAGCCGATCCGGGATGTATGGCAGGCGGAGAGACCCTGCGGGTCGAAGGAGGGGGCCCAACCCCTCGCCGCCTTGAGCACGGCACCGGGAGCGCCCAACCCGCCATCGTGGACCAAGACCGCGGTGCGCGGTTGAATGGAGGAAGGTGTGGCTTTGTTGCAGTTCATTTTTACTTAATACCCTTCCCACCCTATAGACCTTTTAAACTAGCGCCCCACAACTAAAATGTAAGTACAATAAATCATTTTACATAATTAAAAGTCAATTAAATAATTAATTAAGAATGAATAGTACATTGTTAATTAATGATTACTTAATTAACTTGGCACCATATACCCTAATTCCCTACCAGCCCACAACATATAATTAAAATAAACAAGTGTTCCATAAATTGCATAACTAAAAATCAATCAAATTCATTACCAATTAGTAATTAATGGATGATTAATGGTTACTTACCTCCCCAAGCTATACCCCAACAAATCTAACAGCCCAAAAATAACATATAACAGTATTACATATCAATCATATCAGTATATTAAATGAATTCAATCGTTCCTAATTATTTATTATCCAATTAACTTCCCACCCTTTCCTCTCTAAACCCAACTATTCACCGCAACACTATAACTTGCTAATCAAAATGAATACAACAATCTAAATCACTTAAAATTACAAGGTATATTTTAAAAGAATGAATAACATTTATATAAACAATACTAACACAGAAAATGAATATATCAGCTCAAACACCTTAAACAAATAATTTAAAAGCGATATTTTTTAACCACTAATTAGTGAAAACGATATTAAAACACATCTGTATTATCTACAGCAATATTACTTACCTCAAAAAACTATATTCTTTAAGTGTCACAAAATGTGTGTGTCATGATATTTAATTTCTGATACTTCTGACCCCTGATATTTTTAAAATGATATTTTGTCCAAACACGCATGGAACATAGCAAAACATTTGATAACAAAAAGTATGATTTAGCTTTCGTGTTCAACAATTGTTAAATCATTTGTAATTTAGCAATACTCTTAAGTTTATGGCAGCTAAATATTAGAACTTTATAGATGACATTTCTATCTGATATGAGTCTCTGCCTGTCTCCAACTAATTTCAACAAATAGTTTTTCCTCATACTCGGTATATGTTCAACAAATTGACATTGCTGCCATATTTATCAGAAGAAATATATATATATTTGTAATAATGCATCTTCAATTGTACAATAGTCTTTTGTGAAAAATCAAACACTGCCACTACGTATTTTGTGACAGATCACTTCTTCGGGGCAAAAATAACATATCTTGTCCTCCACATAAAAATAATCTAGTCTCTAAAATCAAAACTGTAACATACACCAAACGCATCTAAGAATTGCTTTGTTAAATGCACTAATGAATTGATACTCACAACATCAAAACAACTTACAGTAAAATCCAGTAAAAAATAGTTTTATGTGTTAACACATTTCATAATTCCATTATGTATAACAGCATGATAATGTGAACCGAGTGAAGCAATGCAATGCCAGCAGCAGTACATGCATCACACACCAAATTAATTAATCAAATAGGAAAGCAAGATTTACTTAGATGACATCAAATTGCAGCTACCCTGGGTCGATAATTGCCTTCTTTTTGTACCTTCCAATCCTACCTAGAAGAAACCACACCTCATGCCCACTGTCATCAACGTAGGCAGAGAGCCTGTATCCTACAAGAGTCACGCATTGATGGAAACACAAGGAAATTAATTCCAAAGAGGGGCTACAAAAGAATTTTGAAAAAATCAGATGCCTCAGACAGCAGTGTTTCTTCCGCTTCTAATAGAACACAGAAATGTAACAGCAGTTGGAAGCCTCACCTGATTGGAGCCCCTGAAGAGTTGCTCATGTTGCTTCCCCACATACCAAAAGTCAAAGATCCACTACCACACGGTCCCTGGAAGTGGAGATGCACCCGAAAGGAAACCTTACTACAGAAGCTGACACCATTAAGACCAGCGTAATTGTCAAAACAAATTAGAAAAAATACTTAGGCAAGAACGCCGCTTGTCCTACTTGCTACTAATCACTTGTAGGTTGTCACCTAAGCAATGTCTATCAAAGTATTAACTCTTAACCAAGCAACTCTTTTTAAGCTGCATTGTTGCATAGCATAATGTTACAGTGGGTGCACCTTCTCTCTTTTATCACCTCCTCCAGTACTTCAGAGACCTGTGGGAACTGGTAGAAGGGATTCAATCCATTCCCTTTCCTGCCTCAGTTGATACAGAGGAAGCTGTGCCATGGCAGCTGGGATCTGCTACTCCCTTAAAGCCTTCTGTCACCTACCTGCAGTGACAGACCTGAAGGTAGAAGTGAAATGTCATGGAATGCAATGGTGTTGATCCAGCGCGAGGCCAATGCCTGATCAGGGATCAATACTCAATAACATCTCATTACAATGGCCTATACACATTCACCCAAATCCCTGATGTGCTGGGGTCAATTTGCATACGTTCAATTCTTTTACTTCCAATATTTGTGTTTGACATCTCAAATATATGTCTCTAACTTATACATCAACTTTCCTTCTACTTGGTCGCTGAACCAATTAGTTGAATAGTTGATTATAATGATAATCTTATCTAATTAATGATTCAGTCAGCTAAATAATCACAGACTCTCTGTAAGGTTAATAAGGTTTTATCTGAAATTAGTGCAAATGGTCAATGCATACAGTCACAAATGTAAACAATGAAACTCATCAAAGGGAGAGAAAACATCTATAAATGCAACCAGAGTAAAACATTGTCATTCAACATATGGTAACACATAAGGGGGTGGAGACATCCGTTTTAGCATAAAAAATTGTATTGTGACGGAGTGGATAGGTGAAGAGACAAAAGGTTCAGAGATAAATTACATTTGCTAAATAATTATGCAAAGTACGAAGTCAAAAATACTAATACAAACTTAAAGGATCAATTGAAAACCACCCCTCTGGCCAAAGTGATGGTGGGGAGGTCCCCTGAAATAAAATCAGGGAACAAAGATTCAAAGGACAGGAACAGGACTGGATAGGGTCAGCTAGGCCTCTCTGCAAACCGACAATCATCGACTCATCCGCCCTTCTTCTCTATTTCCCTGCAAGCCCAAACCAAGCCCCTAATGGCACCCCAGTTATACCCTAAAACTTACATGTCCGTCCCACATCAGTTAAAACATTTTACGAAACTGGACAGATGATTGGTGAGTTTAGGAGGTGGCTCTGTCACACCACTGTGACTTCATTCACCTTTGGGCATATTCATTGTTCTACCACCCATTCCCACTATTTCATATTTGTTTTGTTCACACGATTTAATACATGTTTCAATTGCACTCAAATGTAAGCAATGTCTGCAGAAGGAGTCTTCTTGTCCCACGAACAGTCACATCCCTTGGCAGACGATCATCACATTGGCCTTCCACCCATGTTTGTTTTTTACAGCACTCAGCACTTCTGGCTGCTCTGTCATGACGATTTCATTTTGATTCCAACCAATGTTTCCTCTAATTTTTTTCCCCTGTGTGCGGCAGTGGAGGGCCTCTGTGCGCTGCAACCATGGCTATGTGCACCAGGAACCAAACCGAGCGTGTCTGCGGCGCCAAGTGACACTCAAAACTGTTACTTTACAAAGTGAAAAGATGGTGCATTTTCACACATACAGCGCCACAATAAGGGTCTTAAGGGCAGTTTGCAAATTGGATAAGCACGCCATGACATTATTTGGTTAAACTGGCCTGTTCTGCCCTCTGTTTCACTTGTTTTTCCCTCGTTTTTGTTCCCCTCTGCCCTCTGTTCCGCTCTTTTTTTGTGCCTTTCTGCCCTCTGTTCCACTCGTTTTCCCCTCGTTTTTTGTGCCCTTCTGCCCTCTGTTCCACTCGTTTTTTTGTGCTTTTCTGCCCTTTCTTCCACTTGTTTTCCCCTCGTTTTTTGTGCCCTTCTGCCCTCTGTTTCATTCGTTTTTCCCTTTTTTTGTGCTCTTCTGCCCTCTGTTCCACTCGTTTTTTGTGCCCTTCTGCCCTCTGTTCTACTTGTTTTTGTGCCTTTCTGCACTCTGTTTCACTCGTTTTCCACTTTTTTGTGCCCTTCTGCCCTCTGTTTCACTCTTTTTCCCCTTTTTTTGTGCTCTTCTGCCCTCTGTTCCACTCGTTTTTTGTGCCCTTCTGTCCTCTTTTCCAATAGTTTTTTGTGCCTTTCTGCCCTCTGTTCCACTCGTTTTTCCCTTGTTTTTTGTGCTCTTCTGCCCTCTGTTCCACTCGTTTTTTGTGCCCTTCTGCCCTCTGTTCTACTTGTTTTTGTGCCTTCCTGCCCTCTGTTCCACTCGTTTTTCCCTAGTTTTTTGTGCTCTTCTGCCCTCTGTTCCACTCGTTTTCCCTTTTTTTGTGCCCTTCTGCCCTCTGTTTCACTAATTTCCCCCTTCTTTTTTGTGCCCTTCTGCCCTCTGTTTCCCTCGTGTTCCCCTTTTTTGTGTGCCCTTCTGCCCTCTGTTTCACTAGTTTTCCCCTTTTTTTGTGCCCTTCTGCCCTCTGTTTCACTCGTTTTCCCCTTCTTTTTTGTGCCCTTCTGCCTTCTGTGTCACAGCTCTTGTGTGCTGTGAGGACGCGCGGCAGACTCTGGGTTTTTGTTTAAGTATTGCTGTTAATCAGAGCCCCTTCACGGGCTCCAATTAACAGCAATACTTAAACAAAAGGCCAGAGTCTTCCCCGCGCTTTCCTAACAAAAGCGTAGACAGTTTCCAAACACAGCGTGTACTTTAGCACACGCTGTGTTTGGAAACTGTCTACGCTTTTGTTAGTAAAGCGCGGGCAGACTCTGGCCTTTTGTTTAAGTATTGCTGTTAATCGGAGCCCGTGAAGGGGCTTTGATTAACAGCAATACTTAAATAAAAGGCCAGAGTCTGCCCCGCGCTCCCACATAGCCGCAAGCGCCACAAGCCCTCCCCCGCCTCCTTACCTGCACTCCTCACGACCGCTCCGCCGCATTCGTGCCCCTCGCTTCTTTCAAAGCGGCCGGCGGCGCGACGTCCTGACTCTGCGAGGTGGTGCGCTCTGAGGTCAGGTGCGGTGCACGCGCGCGCCCTAGAGGGAACGGTGATTCCAACCCCTCCTTTGTTCAGCTAAGTTACGTGAAAATGGTGTTTCATCCATCTCACCACAGCAAATGGAATACAGACATTCATTAATTATATGATAATGTACTTTTCACTGTGTACCACCCACCTTTGCACTATTCCCTGTCAGTGTTTTTTCCTAGCATAGCTTTAAGCAAAAGTGGCATTATTCATTATTTCACAGCAAGGTGCAACATGCAAACTGCGAAATTCACATGCGGCTTAGTCATGCTTTATTTCTCGTTTCTTTCAAAACACACTGCAAATACGGTTTTAGTTCCTTCATGTATTATCTCATGTTAGTGCATGCATCCGCAAAGCAATATCCCTTGTGTTTATGTAAGGTGCACATTCGTTTTCTATTACTACTTACTGTTAGTACGTATTAAGAGCGTGTCAATTCGAGCAGGTTTCTTTTTGAGAAATCCTGCTTCATCAGTGTCATTGTTAGATCTGGGGGTCTCTAGTTGGCAATGGTTATCACCTTTGTCCAAATAGGGACCCTTACTTCTAAGTCAGGACAGGGGGATTACTCTCTTTAATCTCAGAGGTAGTGTGTTAAGCATTTGTGAATATACACAGCAATACAGTGATAACACTACAGATGAACACAACACAGGTTTTTATAAAAATAGGTATTCTTTATATAGACTTAAACACAAGACCACAAACGACAAAAATCCACAATACTATACTAAAGGTTACTTAAAAGATAATAAAAGTCTCTTAATTCAAGTTGATGGTAAATGCGACAAAGTTCTCAACAAAGTTCTTGGATGCGGCAAGCAAATTGAACAAAAGGCTCGCAAAAGGGGAGATGCGTTGGTTCCGTGACCCGGGGGAACGGTTGCGTCCTTCCTCAATGCTTGCGCAGAGTAGGGGACTCGTCGTGAGCCTTACCGGTGTGGAGGTGATGCGTAGATTCTCGACCTATTGCGGTGCGCAAGATGGCGCCTTGATGCGATGCAATGCCGATGCGATGATCCAGTTGCGATGCGAGAAGATGGCGCCCTTGATGCGGTGATGCGATGACGATGCGATGACGCCCTGGCAGCCTTGCGACGACTCTGTGCTTTGGAGCCGCGACAGGCCCTGCGATGCGCTTCTCCGGTGATGCGATGACAGCTCTCTCGATGCGTCACGCTTCTCCGGCGATGCGACAGCAGACAGTTTTGATGAACAGACGCTTCCAGGGAGATGCGACGAACTCTTGCTTCTCCGGCGTTGCGATGATTTCAGCTGCGGCGGCGACACGCTTCTACTCGATGCGTCGCGCTTCCAGCTCCCAGCGGCACGCAAGTGACTGGAGTCAGAATTCCCAGCAAGGAAATTCAGGAGGGAGCTGGAGGTGAAGTCTTTTGGCCCTGAGACTTCAGCAGGAGGCAAGCACAGTTCAAGCCCTTGGAGAATATTCTGTAGATGAAAGTCCTCACAAAGTTCCTTCTCCTTTACCTTGGCAATGAAGCAACCACTGCAGGCCAACCCAGCAAACAGCACACTGGCAGAGGGGCAGTCCAAACTCCTGCAGCTTCCTTGGTTCTTCTCCTTGGCAGAAAGGTTTCTTGTTCCAGAAGTGATCTAAAGTCTGTGGGACTGGGTCCCAATATTGATACCAAAAAATCCTTTGTTCTCTGAAGGCAGAGAGGCCTCTGCCTAGTTTAAACCAGTTCCTGAGCACTGTGTTTACATGACTCTTCTCTTCCTTTCACTGTGTAGGGCAGAAACATCAGACGCCCCACAGGAGGTGGAGCCAGCACAGGGGAGGGAAGATGCAGCTCTGGAGTACTCTGTTGACAAGATTCCCCTTCTCCTTTCACTGTGCAGGGCAGAGACATCAGACAAGCCACCGGGGGTGGAGCCAGCATTGTAGAGGGAAGGCCCAGCTCTATTCAGGTCCCAGGTGCACTCTCCCCCTCCCATCTGGATGTAAATCTCCCTAATCACCACTGGGCTGTCCCAGACTGTCTCCTGGAATTTCCCCAGCCCTGTCACACACAGACCCAGACAAGGAATACACAAGTCAGCAGAGGTGGGCTCAAATGGTTAGGCAAGCAAATACTTACTTTCTAAAAGTGGTATTTGCAAACACAGAATATTAAAATAAATTTTACTAAAAGATGTATTTTATTATTCTGAGTTCAGGCATACTAAACTCGAATTTCTACCATGTTCCCTGAGTCAGTTAGGATTGTAGGGATGTAACAATCTTCACTGCCCATTCTAATTTATGAGAACAGGTAGCCTTCAATAGTGAAAAACGAAAATGGCTGTAATTCACTACTAGAACATACTACACACATCAGAGCATGTCCTACCTTATACTTACAATGCACCCTGCCCTTGGGCCTACCATGGGGTGTCTAATATGAAGCAAAGGGAAGGTTTAGGGACTGGCAAGTGGGTGCACGTGGCCAAGTCGACATGGTAGTCACAGACTACACACAGGCCTTGCAATGGGAGGCCTGAGACACACTTTACAAGCTGCTTCTGTGGATGGCACAACCAGTGCTGCAAGCCCACCAGCAGCATTTGCTCTACAAGCCCTGGGCACACATGGTGCACTGTACTAGGGGCTGACAATCGATCAAATAAGCCAATCATGGAATCCAATCAGTATATCAATTTAACATAGGGAGCACTTGCACTGTGGCACTGATTAGCAGTGGCACAGGGCCCAAAACATACAACCAGCAAAAATATGTCAAAACAGAGGAGACAATCCGTCAAAAATGGAAGGGAGACTCACGCCAATGATGTCAGGTCTAACACGTGTCCCCTCCAGCTGAAATGTGAGGAGAACTACCCTTCCCCTTGGGAGTTCTCTTCACTAAGGCGGAAAAATCTGGACAGACCATCAGCTTTGGCGTGTTCTGTACCAGGGCGGTGTTCCACCATAAAGTCCATACCCTGTAGGGAGATGGACCACCTCAACAACTTTGGGTTCTCACCCCTTCATCTGCATCAGCCATCTGAGGGGCCTGTGGTTGGTCTCAACCCGGAAGTGAGTCCCAAACAAGTATGGTCTCAACTTCTTCAGTGCCCAAACCACAGCAAATGCCTCACGCTCAATTGCACTCCACCTCTGTTCCCGTGGAAGTAACCTCCTACTGAAGAAGGCTACAGGTTGGTCAAAGCCCTCTTCAGTAATCTGTGATAGAACAGCCCCCGGACCATGCTCTGAAACATCTGTCTGTACAATGAATTCCTTTGAGAAGTTGGGTGCCTGAAGCACGGGTGCTGTGCACATGGCAGTCTTCAGGGCATCAAAAGCTTTCTGACAGGTGTGAGTCCAGTTCACTTTCTTGGGCTGCTTCCTGGAAGTCAGCTCAGTCAAAGGTGCAACAATGTTGCCATACCCTTTGACAAACCTCCTGTAGTACACCGTGAGTCCTAAAAAGGCTCTCACCTGTGTCTGAGTCTTTGGGGGTTCCCATGCCAGGATGGTATCAATCTTGGGTTGTAGGGGTGCCACCTGGCCGCTTCCTACCTGGTGACCCAAGTACACAACGGAGCCCTTCCCGATCTGACACTTACTTGCCTTGGTTGTGAGGCCTGCCTTGCGCAGTCCCATCAACACTTCCCAGAGTTGCTGCAAGTGTTCCTCCCAACTAGCGCTGAACACTGCAATGTCATCCAGGTAGGCAGCACTGAAATCCTTCAGTCCAGACAACACCTGGTTGACCAACCTCTGAAAGGTGGCAGGGGCATTCTTCATCCCAAAGGGCATAACCCGAAATTGGTAGTGCCCATATGGTGTGGAGAATGCTGACCTCTCCTTAGCCCCATCGGTCAAGGTGATCTGCCAGTACCCAGACATTAAATCAAACGTGCTGAGGTACCGTGCAGCTCCTAGCCGATCAATGAGCTCATCAGCTCTGGGGATGGGGTGTGCATCAGTCCTGGTGACCGAATTGAGTCCTCTGTAGTTCACACAGAACCGGAGTTCAGGTGTGGCACCCGGCAAGGCAGCCTTTGGGACCAAGACCACTGGGCTGGCCCATGGACTGTTAGAAGACTCAATGATCCCTAAAGCAAACATCTTGGAGATTTCCTCCTTGATATAAGCCCTAACCTTGTCAGTCACTCTGTAAGCCTTGTGCTTCACAGGAGGACTGTCACCAGTGTCCACATCATGGACGCACCAATCTGTGACACCAGGAACCAAGGAAAATAGATCAGAGAATTGCCCCAACAGTTGGCGACAATCTTGCTGCGGATCAGGGGTCAGTGTGGCAGAGAAGCTGACACCATCCACTGACCCATCTTGCTCTGTTGCAGCCAGGAGGTCAGGAAGAGGCTCGGTCCCCTCCTCCATTCCATCATCTGTCGCTAGGAGCATGCCCACTTCGGACCTTTCTAAGTGGGGCTTCAGGCGGTTAACATGAAGGACCCTCAAAGGGTTCCTTGAAGACCGCAAGTTCACCAGATAGGTGACATCACTCTTGCGCTCCACCACCTCATAAGGACCAGTCCACCTGTCTTGGAGCGCACAAGGCTCCACAGGGGCCATGACCCAAACTTTCTGTCCAGGCTGAAGCTCAATTAGAGTGGCATTCTCATCCTACCACCGCTTCATCTCTTCCTGGCTGGCTTCCAGATTCGGCTGAGCGAGATCCCTGAAACACCTGGTTTGGTTTCTGAAGGCCAACATGTAGCTATATACATCCTGGGGAGGTTTCCTGAGAGATTGCTCCCAGCCTTCCTTTACCAAACTCAAAGGTCCTCTTACCGGGTGACCATACAAAAGCTCAAAGGGGCTGAACCCTAGAGACTTCTGCAGCACCTCTTGGTAGGCAAACAGAAGGCATGGCAAGAGGACATCCAACTTACGCCTCATTGGTTCTTCACGACCCATGATCATGCCCTTAAGGGTCCGGTTAAATCTCTCAACAAGCCCATTACCTTGTGGGTGGTAAGGAGTGGTGAACTTGTAGGTAACGCCACACTCCTTCCACAGAGACTTCATATAATTGGAAATGAAGTTTGTACCTCGGTCAGACACAACCTCTCTGGGGAACCCCACACGGGAGAAGATCCCCATCAGTGCACGTCCCACCACGGGGACCGTCACTGTCCTGAGCGGAATGGCTTCCGGGTACCGGGTAGCATGGTCCACCAAGACCAAGATAAACCTGTTGCCCATGGCTGTCCTGGGGTCCAGTGGCCCCACAATGTCAATGCCCACCCGTTCAAAGGGGGTGCTGACTACGGGAAAAGGTTGGAGGGGGCCTTGTGCCTCCTTCCACTTTTCGACTTGCCTGGCAAGTTTGACAAGTCCTACAATGAGTATCTGAACTCTTTCTCATCTGGGGCCAATAAAAGTGGGAGACAAGCCTTTCAAAGGTCTTGTTCTGCTCCAGATGACAAGCTAATGGAACATCATGAGCCAAACCCAGTAGGAAGGCTCTGAAGCGCTGGGGTACCACAAGCACACGGGCTGACCCAGGCTCAGCAACCTTAGGCTCGCTATACAGGAGACCATTCTCCCAGTAGATCCAATGTGATCCAGACTGATCACCTGCTGCCTAGTTTGTGGCCTGTTGCCTAAAACCTACAAGAGAAGGGCACTTATTTTGCTCTTCACAAAATTCCTCCCTGGAGGGACCCCCTTCTTGCTGCCAATGGGTCAGCTCAGATAGGTTCCCCAGTTCCGAAACTTGCTCACCAGTGGGTTCCAGGGCATCCCCCTCAGGGTCTGCATCTTCCTGGACCGTGGGAACAATAGGGGCTGGTTTCCCATGCCCATGACCTCTTCTCTTTAAGGCAGATCCCTGGGCCATACTTTCAGGCTCCAGGGTCTCTTGAACACCCTTAGCTGCCATAGATCGAGTGGTCACACATGCCCACTCAGGCAGACCCAACATCTCCAAATGTGCCTTCCTCTCCACCTTAGCCCAAGGGGAGCTTTCTAAATCATTGCCTAACAGACAATCAATAGGCATGGATGGCCTCACAGCTACTTGAAGAGTACCAGAGACCCCCCCCCCCCACTCAAAGGGAACTTGAGCCACCTTGCAATGGCTCTCTGTGTTGTCAGGGGCAACAACTATGAAGAATGCATGAGGGACTACCTGCTCCTCAGAGACCAAGTGACACTTGACAGCTGTCACACTTGCTCCTGTGTCTCTGAGAGTCTCCACTCTATGGCCATTGATGGTCACCCACTGCCTGTATTGTTTAGTGTTATCAGGCAGCTGAGTTTTAGGGACCATCTCAAAATCTCCTAATGAGACAAGGGACATTTCTGCGGGACCCCACCCACCTTGGGCACCCATCCCCTCCCCACCCAGGGCTACACTGGCCATCTGGCGGGGTGGTGCACGGGTGGCACATACTGTTCTTTCTGAGGACACTGGGGATCATACCAACGGTGTCCCACCTGCTTACACTGAAAGCAGGTAACAGGCCCCCTATGAACAGGTTTACCTGTTGGGGGTCCTGACTTCTTTTCAGGGGGAGGCTGAGAACCCTTACCCTGGTTTCCTTGGGAATTACTTTGGGGATCTTTTTGGAACTCCCTCTGTTTGCCCTTGCCCCCCCCCCACTCTTCTGCTGAAGACCCTGCCCACCTTTGGCGGAGTCTCCCACAAGACCCTTGTGGACCCTGGTACTGACCCAGTGGTCCGCCTCCTCAGCAAGCTTTCTAGGATTAGTCAACTTGCAATCACCAAGGTGCTGGCGTAGCCTGGAAAACAATTAGCAGATAAGTGCTCCCTGGCAATCAAATCATAGAGAGCTGAAAAATTATCAACATTGCTACCCCTCACCCAACCATCCATGGCTCTGCAAAAGAAAGACACGTATTCTACCCAAGTGGTTCCTTCCAGTTTCTTACAATTCCTGAACTTCTGTCTATAGAGCTCTGGAGTTAACCCATACCTTGTCATCAGTGCATCCTTCATGTGGTTATAAGTCATCCTATGCTCTTTGGGCAGGTCTAACAAAGTATCCCTACCTTCACTGACAAAGTGGCCCCACAACCCCGCTCTCCAATCCTTCTCAGGGACCCAGTGGGCCAACATTGCTATCTCATAGGCTGCAAACCACTGACCAATATCTTCACCTTTGTGAAAATCTTTGATGACATCCTTGGAATATGTACTCTGCCTTCTGAAGGCACAGATGGTGCGCTGCCACCAGAGGAACTGATCTATAAGCCCTTGGCCTTGATCTCTAACTCCCTCAACATTCTCTCATGCTCCATTCTCATTCTCTCTCTTTCCAAAGACAACCTGTTATTCTCTGCTTCCCTCTGACCCTCCATCTTAAGCTTAGCCAACTCCAGCTTCAGTGCTCTATTTCTCTCCCTGTCTTCTAGTTGTCTGGGGGACAGGTCTTTGGAAGAGATGCTGCTGCCAGGTGGGAACGGTACCCCTCCCCTGGCTGGTAATTCTAGCCCTTCAATTTGCCCATCTGCATCCCCAACAGGCTCTACAACAAGATCAGGGACATTTCTGGCTTCTACCCAGGCCCTCAGCGCCCTTTGGTAGTCTTCCTTTTTAGAAATGCCTGGTGTAGCAACTTTCAATTTCCTGCAGAGATACTTGAGCTGTTTCACAGTGTAGGTTTCCAACCTCTCTTCCTCAATATCAAGATCCATAGATGCAACAGATGCTGCTTTACTCATGGTAGTAAGAAATGGGAGTCTTTAGGAAAAATAACAGTTCCAAGGGAAAAGGATTCTATAAAAAAAAAGTATGTGGTCGCGTTTGGTCTGCACTCACTAGTAGTGTACACCAATTACTGTATATGAAACATAAATGCAAAGTCCAAATCCTCACCGCTGACCAACAATGTTAGATCTGGGGGTCTCTAGTTGGCCATCGTTATCACCTTTGTCCAAATAGGGACCCTTACTTCTAAGTCAGGACAAGGGGATTACTCTCTTTAATAACCCCTGCTCAACCCCTTGGTAGCTTGGCACGAGCAGACAGGCTTATCTCAGAGGCAGTGTGTTAAGCATTTGTGAATATACACAGCAATACAGTGATAACACTACAGATGGACACAACACAGGTTTTGTAAAAAATAGGTATTCTTTATATAGACTTAAACACAAGACCAAACACGGCAAAAATCCACAATACTATACTAAAGGTTACTTAAAAGATGATTAAAGTCTCTTAATTCAACTTGATGGTAAATGCGACAAAGTTCTCAACAAAGTTCTTGGATGCGGCACGCAAAGTGAACAAAAGGCTCACAAAAGGGGAGATGCGTCGGTTCCGTGACCCGGGGGAACGGTTGCGTCCTTCCTCAATGCTTGCGCAGAGTAGGGTACTTGTGGTGAGCCTTACCGGTGCGGAGGTGATGGGTAGATTCTCGACCTGTTGCGGTGCGGAAGATGGCACCTTGATGCGATGCGATGCCGATGCGATGACCCAGTTGTGATGCGAGAAGATGGCACCCTTGATGCGGCGATGCGATCACGCCCTGGCAGCCTTGCGACGACTCTGTACTTTGGAGCCGCGACAGGCCCTGCGATGCGTTTCTCCGGTGATGCGATGATAGCTCTCTCGATGCGTCGCGGTTCTCCGGCGATGCGAAAGCAGACAGCTTCGATGAACACACGCTTCCAGGGAGATGCGACAAACTCTCGCTTCTTCGGCGTTGCGATGATTTCAGCTGCGGCGGTGACACGCTTCTTCTCGATGCGTCGCGCTTCCAGCTCCCAGCGGCACGCAAGTGACTGGAGTGAGAATTCCCAGCAAGGAAATTCAGGAGGGAGCTGGAGGTGAAGTCTTTTGGCCCTGAGACTTCAGCAGGAGGCAAGCACAGTTCAAGCCCTTGGAGAATATTCTGTAGATGAAATTCCTTACAAAGTTCCTTCTCCTTTCCCTTGGCAATGAAGCAACCACTGCAGGCCAACCCAGCAAACAGCACACTGGCAGAGGGGCAGTCCAAACTCCTGCAGCTTCCTTGGTTCTTCTCCTTGGCAGAAAGGTTTCTTGTTCCGGAAGTGATCTAAAGTCTGTGGGACTGGGTCCCAATATTTATACCAAAAAATCCTTTGTTCTCTGAAGGCAGAGAGGCCTCTGCCTAGTTTAAACCAGTTCCTGAGCACTGTGTTTACATGACTCTTCTCTTCCTTTCACTGTGCAGGGCAGAAATATCAGACGCCCCACAGGAGGTGGAGCCAGCACAGGGGATGGAAGATGCAGCTCTGGAGTACTCTGTTGACAAGATTCCCCTTCTCCTTTCACTGTGCAGGGCAGAGACAACAGACAAGCCACAGGGGGTGGAGCCAGCATTGTAGAGGGAAGGCCCAGCCCTATTCAGGTCCCAGGTGCACTCTCCCCCTCCCATCTGGATGTAAATCTCCCTAATCACCACTGGGCTGTCCCAGACTGTCTCTTGGATTTTCCCCAGCCCTGTCACACACAAACCCAGACAAGGAATACACAAGTCAGCAGAGGCGGGCTCAAATGGTTAGGCAAGCAAATACCTACTTTCTAAAAGTGGTATTTGCAAACACAGAATATTAAAATAAACTTTACTAAAATATGTATTTTATTATTCTGAGTTCAGTCATACTAAACTCGAATTTCTACCATGTTCCCTGAGTCAGTTAGGATTGTAGGGATGTAACAATCTTCACTGCACATTCTAATCTATGAGAACAGGTAGCCTTCAATAGTGAAAAACGAAAATGGCTGTAATTCACTACTAGAACATACTACACACATCAGAGCATGTCCTACCTTATACTTACAATGCACCCTGCCCTTGGGCCTACCATAGGGGTGTCTAATATGAAGCAAAGGGAAGGTTTAGGGACTGGCAAGTGGGTGCACTTGGCCAAGTCGACATGGTAGTCACAGACTACACAGAGGCCTTGCAATGGCAGGCCTGAGACACACTTTACAAGCTGCCTCTGTGGGTGGCACAACCAGTGCTGCAAGCCCACCAGCAGCATTTGCTCTACAAGTCCTGGGCACACATGGTACACTGTACTAGGGGCTGACAGTAGATCAAATAAGCCAATCATGGAATCCAATCAGTATATCAATTTAACATAGGGAGCACTTGCACTGTGGCACTGATTAGCAGTGGCACAGGGCCCAAAACATACAACCAGCAAAAATATGTCAAAACAGAGGAGACAATCCGTCAAAAATGGAAGGGAGACTCACGCCAATGATGTCAGGTCTAACAGTCATTATATACCCTGCCATTTACTCCTATTGAAAAGACTGTTGTGAGAAACCACAAGAATGCAGTATTCTGAGAATATCTGGGTGAATACAAATGGCGCCAATAATAGTTTTTTCCATAAATGTTGCACAAGAAGGAGAGTGGATCAGTGAACTTATCACAGGGTAATTTGTCAACATATTTGTGGAAATGAAGTTTTTATGAGCTGGCCAATTTGTGAAGCACTAATGAATTTTAATTTACAGAATGTTTTTTATTGTTGAAGGAAGCAATTAGAGAAGTGAGCAAAACACTGGAAAAGAACATGTTTGTTTGTTAGCCAACATCCCTCGGATCGCCAAAACCAGGACCGGAAGAAGATCCTTCTCCAACTTCGCTGCCAAGGCCTGGAACACCCTGCCCTACCACCTCAGACTATCCCCGTCACTAACCCAATTCAGGAAGGACCTCAAGACCTGGCTCGTTGACCGAACTTCTGCGCACAATAGGACCTACAGCCCGCATACTGCCTTTGAGACCCTAGCGGGTGAGTAGTCATGCTTGACAAATACTGATTGATTGAGAAGAGGACTAATGCTTACATGATTGTCACAGTGTACTGCTTATTCTTCTAAGATCCTTGTTATAGCAGTTGGAGTAGAAGTGTTAATCTTCAAAGGCAACTCTGAAGATTCTAGATATGTGCATTACATCTAGAACAAAGGAGACTCATGTCTATTCATTCTTTAAGATATACAGGAGGGTTGCAAAAGTGGTGACTACAGCTGCTATGAACTGGTTATCATTGTTTTTCAACAACAAGCACCAAGTGCTGTATTGGAGAACTGCATCTCAGGAATGGTCAACATACCTTATAATAGTGCACCCAAGGCTTGAGCATAGTTCTCACTTTATTTAAATTGCACTTATGGACTGTGGGTCTAATCCTTAAAGATGAAAACATTTACTTGCAGCACTATGCCAGTGAAACAGAACCCTACCTCAAAATATCAACTGGGAATATCGATATTGTACTCACCTGCCTCGAAGGTCTAGACAGCTGCATTTCATAAAGCAGTCTCTTGCTACCCCAAAAGTTCCTTGTTATTTTGGATGTTCACAGTTCCAAACTTGATGTCTTTTTCACTAAACCCAATACCAGACTCACTAAATGTTATGACTTTTCAAATTCAAACCTTATTTGTACAGACCACTTGAGAACAGCTGTACTTGCACTTGTTATTTCAAGTCTTAAGTGTTTGGTACAAAGCTCTTTTGTGGTTGCAAAAACGGGTATTCACAAAATCACTGGGTTTGCAATGGCCAATTGGCCTTCCTATATGTACAAAGAACCTTTTACCAGGTAGAAACTTCTTTCTGACTTGAAAAAGGACATTTGCGATCCTTTCCGACTTACATATAGTCAGGTGGCAAGAAAAGGTATCCCTGTTAGTTAGACCTGACATCCTTTGTGTGGTATTCCCTCAAATGTTTTGCTGTCACTCCCTGATTTTGGCTGAACTCAATTTTTTGCCATTAGGACTCTGAAGCACTTTAGCCCTGCTAACCAGTGCTAAAGTCATCTCCTGCTCACCAGTTACGGACCGTACGTACCCGCACACTGACCATTGTCAGGAGATCACGTGTCAGTTGTACCCGACTACACAATATTTTTCTACTTGTTCGAGTCACTTTCCTTGAGTTCGTAGTCCCCGACAAAATACCTGGGACCACGTCATTTATCCTCTCTACACCGCCCAGTCACTCAAGCGCCCTTTGCAGCCCTGATGAGTCACAGACATTGTTCTAGTGACGAAACACGTGTCGGCTGGCGTAAAGATTTACATGCAAAAAGAAAAAGAAGACGTATATGAAGTGAAAATATATTGTTCCCAAAACAAAACATTGGTGTCTCTTTTCTGTTGGATTTATTGACTATTTATACTTACTTAAGTTGTTTTACACAGTACGTGTGCACAGTACCTGCTATAATTTTATGTGGCGTTCTGGTGTTCCCCACCAGGCTGCTTTTGAGGGGCTTCAGGGTTTCCTCTCTACTGTTAGCACCGTTCTAATCTCTGGACCTCTCATTTATCAATATTCACGTTACGCACTGTTCTAGCGCCAATACTGTACAACCCAAACCCTCAGTAGATTTCCCAACCAGTGCTAAAGTGCTTGTACTCTTTCCTTAAAACATGGTAAAATTGGCCAACACTTGAATTGGCATATTTAATGTACTTGTACTTCCCTAGCAAATGGAACGACCTATCCCCAGCACCTGTCAATTAAATGCTACTAATGGGTCAGCACCCATTCTGTCACCCACTAAAGTAGCACAGTAAAACCTTTCTTTGGCCTGCCACTGCAGCCTCTAGTGCAGTTTTAAACTGCTATTTCGACCTGGCAAAATAAAACTTTTGTCAGGAATAAACCCTTCTTTTTTATGGTCTTGTTTGATAGCGAAGCTTTCACCAGGCAACTATGTGAGCATCACCAGAGAGGGGATGTGGCTCTGCCCATATGTTGGGAGCCAGGAGTACATGTTTTGATTGGGCAAAAATCGTGTGTGTCCACAAAAAAAGACCTTGCCCTCCAAACAGCTGTGCTCATTTTGTTTAATTATCCATCTTGAACTATCAGGGACGCACATAACATTGCAATGGTATTAAAGTGAAAACAGATCATCACCTTTTGTTTCTCACTCATGCATGTCCATAATAAACGAAAGAGAGACACGAAGAAAGTTTATAATAACTATTGAAACTATCATACTGTATTATGATGCACTTGTGCTGTGATTAGAAAACATATACAAATACCTAGCAAACTGTATACTATGAAAAGCCTTATCATGACGGATGATATATCTGTCTAAGCCTACCCTCACTACATGAGCACATGGATACATCAGTGATTTCTGGAATTAGCACCAGTGCCCATACCTGGCATTTGCAGTTAGGAAATCCGCATCTCAGGTTAGGCAAAGCTGGTGCACCCGTTCAATACCTTTCTCCTCCGCTAGAATTCTCCTCCCTGTTTTCCAAAGGGCAAATGTTGATTTATATGATAAGAACTACTGTGTTGGAAAACAGCAGCTGTGCCACTGTGTTGAGTCTAAACATTAGGAGATGTTGCTGATCGAGCAGAGAATAACAGCACACCATGTTGTTTGACCTTGTATAAAATGTTCAGACTAAATCTCAAGAAGAAGAACTGAATAATAATAACATGTACAGCATATTTCTAAAATAATTTCATTGCACCAAATAAATGCGTTATGAGGAAATGTGCAAAGCAAAGGTAGCCTAAAATGTGTAATATGCTAAAATAATGGAGAACCAAAGTGGGCCCTAAGGAAACTTACTACAGAACCTGACACCAGGCCTGACCTTGCCTGTGTCACCCAAGACAGTTTGGAACCAGGGGAAAGAGAACATCTGACCAGAACTAATTTTTGGGGGTAGGCCACGAAATTCCCCACACAAAGGCTGATACAGGTGCACAAATGGGACCTTCAGAACCTCTTATCAGAACACTCGTGGACCTGTGGAAAATGTAGAAGAAGGACTGCCCTGCTGTCTGAGGAAGAGGTGCTAAACCGCTCAGTGATGAATGCAAGAATCTAGTGCAAATGTTGATGTCCTGTTAAGCACTACGGTAGAAAAATTAGTGAATCCCTGTCTCGCAAGGCAGCAAATCACTGGTTTTGGTACTTATGAAGGTGGTCTGGTTTGTGAAGGATGGTATTCTATACCATTCTCTACATGGGCAGGTGTACCTACTAGATGGAGCACTGTCTTACAACTTCATGAACTTACTAACGCATTCAAATATACCAAACTAGAAAAGGATTTTTCATTAAAAATGATCAGGATTTATTTCCTCCCAACTGGGTTACAATCTAACACATAGTCACAATTATTTAAAAAAAATTTAAAAAACCACATCGCATGGTTAAACAATCTTATGTAAAAAAGTCAAAGAATAATAAAACAGTCGACGCAGCATTTCGGTGTTTGTTTCTTTTTTCACACCTTCTTCAGGACTTTACAACATTTGGCTCCATTATTTCTAGAAATAAATGAAAGCGTTTTAGTATTTCTTTTTTACAAGTTCATCAGTCTACCCTAGTATTGCCACTACTCATTGTTATCCACCTCTAGATCTACCAGACCACTTCGTTTGAACAACGTAGAATTTTCTTACATGGGGGAACTCAAACATAAGAGGTCCTATGGTTGACTTCACATTCTGTCTAGGACCATATACCTATAGTTACTGTGTTTAGTTTTTATACATCACTTTCTTTGGTAATGGGATGCACTTTTTGACTAATCTTTTTGAGATAACATATTCATCATACCTGCATTATAAAATTGATGCATTTCAAAAATAGTTCCACTCGTATGTACGTGATGCTCAGGTATTTCAATTTCCTTGAGCTATATTAATAATAAACAACAAAAACTCAATTGAGTAACAGGTATAAAAAGATCATGTCTTCAACTATTCAGTTCATGAACAGTTATCAATATTACCTCAAAGTCTAAGCAACTCTGTATTATATATACACGGAGGAGCCACCATCAGTCAGGGCGAAACTTCTTATTGTCTTTAAACCTGGAAGTATATAAATATCCAAGCTGAAATGTATTACCCTGAAGTCCTTAATTCATTCTTTTGTTAATCAGACAACAGCCGGTTTGGGTGAGCCTTATAACTAAAAAATCCAGGTTACCAACCTTGTTGTGTTTTTTGCCGATATATTATGGACGTCCGCGACAGTTATATGGTACACGGTTCCACTTTCAGGATTTCTTTCATCCACGGTCCAAATATCTATAAGTATATTAAGAGTAACCGTTTAAAAAAAAAAAAAAATTCACTCTAAGTTCACAGTTGTACTACACCTACATAGATTAATACTATATTACTGTATCATTTTAAGGTTTCTTAATTTTTAAATGAAATTTTTAATGAAAAATCCTTTTCTAGTTTGGTATATTTGAATGCGTTAGTAAGTTCATGAAGTTGTAAGACAGTGCTCCATCTAGTAGGTACACCTGCCCATGTAGAGAATGGTATAGAATACCATCCTTCACAAACCAGACCACCTTCATAAGTACCAAAACCAGCGATTTGCTGCCTTGCGAGACAGGGATTCACTAATTTTTCTACTGTTCCAACCCCCTTCCCTGTTGTAAAATATCAGGGGTACCTCCTATTTGTTTTGCATATCTACTGTTAAGCACTACACCCTCCTCTACCAATCTAAATGCTTCCCCTCTCTGGTGGACTCAGAAGGATTAGACACTGCAACTCTCCACAAATAAAGGCCTCCAGTTTTAGAGTGCTCCTTACCCACAATTGAATCTCCACTAAAGCTACCACTTTTGCACAAGAACTCCTGACCCATCAGAATTCAACACACCGTTCTTGACTTCAGGGAGCAACTTCAGACTCATCTCGTCTGCCATTTCCACCATTTCCTGAAATAACGATGACTCTCTTCCCAATTACCACAGACCTTTTCATTTTTTCTATGTTTCATTCAGTTGTGTTTCTCTGGCATTCTCTGTCTTCCCTTTACTAACTCCCACTTCATTATCTGTGTCTTCTACTTTGTAACTGGTTTAATGTCATATTGTATAATTAATTGGTATATGTAAAACACTCTAAGACAGGGGTGCTATTCAAAACCTAAATAAGTAAACAAATTCACAAATAAATTAATAACTCCAACCGCTTCAAACGAATTGACCACATGTACCACTTTCTAGATGCAATGAGTTTTTCACAAAAAAAATAAGTTTTTTGTTCCAGACTTCGAGTGTATTCTGTAGGAGTGACAAGATGACTTGGTGTTTGCAGAAAGATGCCGATATCCTTGGTGCACTCTCCCTCAGCAGTGCAACCCAGGTGCTATGAGCTCAATCTGGCAGGCACCCATGCCTTGGCAGAAATGGAGGACATACAGGAAATTATGTCAGTCACTTTCAAGGTCATCTCGGATTTCACTTATTCTTGCACCGTACACAAAGCCTTGCATGGGTCTGTGGAGTTTAATAAGCCCATTAACGCGTTCTTTCACAATACCTGCATTTATAAATAGGTGTCAATGGAAAGCCTGGGCAAACACACTGATAAGATCAAGTTATTGCACAAATACAAAGATTTCAAACATGTTGTAATTATTCTAACACCTTACTATCTGTAAATGCTCTACTATATTCACACTGAGTTATGGGTACACATGTAAAGCATTGTTATTTTCTGATTATTAAACGATTTCTGTGTACCTAAATTACTGAAGCTTTGTTAAAAAAAATATGTGCGTTTAAGGAATGTTTCAAGCAGTACAGCCAAGCAGATTAGTGTGGGAAAGAATAGTTTTTCTAACCTAAAGACATTTCTCATGCTCGCTCTCTCTGACAGCCTTGGGTTTCGATGTTCTAATCCCGGCTAAGGTCATGGGTTTACGTTTTAAGGGAGTTCCTACCCTTGGGTGAAAAGCACAGACTCATTCATAAGTTTTGTGACATTTGTTAGACTGGGGCGTAAACCGACACTCTTCCTTCCAATGAATGATAACCTCTAAAGCAAAGAGCTTATTTCATCGCTGTCAGAAAAGAGAACAAGCATTTGCAAAGCAATAGGTCTCGCATTTGCGAGAGTTTAAGCTATTGGCATTGCAAATGACAATGCCTTTTATTTATGGGTTTTGAAAAACAAAACATAAATAAAAGGCATTGTCATTTACAATGCCGATAGCTCAATTTTTCGCAAATGCGAGACCTATTCCATTGCAAATGCTTGGTATGTGAAGGAGGCAGACAGAGTGACGGAAATATACAGAGACAACAGTAAATTAAAATACAGTGTACAGCAGGGAGGAGGACGACGGTGTGGGCCCTAACGGGATTTATTTATTTTGTTTATTTTTTATGCATTTTTATATGCAAACTTTACCCGATGGAGTCAGAGCGCTTTACAATAGAACCAGGTACATTACATATGGACTTCAGAGTACATGAATGACATGAAGATATTGTGCACCCCCCTTAATCGACACACAAACACATCCTTTTCACACATGCACAAAACAATGGTTACTCCTTCACCCCCTAAAAACTGCAGAAGCATTCTAAGCAAACTCCAGAAAATTACTTTTATCTTTACGTCCCCTGCTGTCACTAGGATAAAAGACATAGGCAATCCTGTGGTTTTCATGTGCCATTAACCAAACCAATGCACCTGGTCCCTGCTACAACCCACAAACGTATTAGTATTGTAGTGAACTACCACTTACACAAATGCGATGTCCTGCCAGTACCATGCCAATCTCCATAAAAGAACATCTGATCTAAGCTGTATCACATCTAACTGCTATAAAAACATGGGGGCTTATTTACAAGCCCCTTGGTCCGCCAGTACATCACCTTTTCCCCATATAAAAAGTGGCGCACCAGCGGCGCAAGGGGTTCCTAAATAAGCCCCATGGTTTCTATCACAACCCAACCGCGTTCCTTCCACGGTATAAATATCCAGTTTTCTGCACACTTTTCATCTATTGAGAAAGTACCATTTTCCAGGGCATTCTTTAACCAGGCGAACCTGTCGTCCCCTCTTCAGCACTTGGTCAACAAGCAGAGAACCCACTGTGTGCATATGGAGATGCTTCCGTGGCAGGCAAACAGCCTGACTTTCGTGTCACAAGTGGAGAGCGTTTCAAACAGGAATAAACTTCCCCACATCAACACCTATATCGGAGACAGTGCATGTGGCTTCACAGCATCCTAAGACGTGTATTTTTGGTAGTAGACATTCTGATCAGATCTTGAGCACCTTTGCTGCTCTCTTTTTCAGGTGACAAAGATCAAACAAGGGAAGGTGGTACAAGCAGGGCAAGAGAAACCATATATGAATATTAATCAAATATTTCTCAAAGCGGGTTTAAAGGATTTTAAGTTTTCCAAGTATTCTATGGTTGCTGTAATTGCCCCTTAAAACCTTTGACAGACAAAACTAGCTGTTAGTGAATTATTCCTACTCCTACCGTTTATCTGTCTTTCCCAAGCGGCAGGGGGAGGTTGAAATGAGTGGCCTTGCAGGTTGGAAGTGTCCGATTTTGCAGTATTGTTGCTCTTTTCCTAGTTGTATATGAGTGCTGGAGGGGAAGGGGAGGGCAAAGGCGGAAGGGGGCGAGGGGAGAAAGGGTGGGGCTGAAGCGAGGAGAGGCCCCCGAGCCCCCAAAGTGGCGAGCCACGCATTTTGTAAAAATTATGCGGGGCCGCAGTTAGTAACAAAAAAATGAAGGCTGGAGTGGGAGGAAGTGTGCCATTTTGCAAATAAAGGCGCCCCCCAAAAAAACATTCAGTAGTAAAAAGCAGCCATACTTGTCAGTGGTCTCACAGGTTGGCAGCGTCTGATTTCTCAGCTCTGCCACTCTTTTCCTTGCTGTACACGAGTGCTGGAAGGGAAGGGGGGGCGAGGGGAGTGGGTGCTGAAACAAGGAGAGGCACCAGAGCGGCCATTTTGGTGAGACATGCATTTCGCAAACATTATGTCAGGCCGCCATTAGTAAATAGCATCACCAGGAAGTTTCACAAGTTCACCAACAAATGTTTTTTTTTCAATCGCCCCATTCCTTGTACCTTTTTTTAGATGAGGAGTGGCTGATATTAAAGTGAAACCATAAAATGGGACGTCTGTAAATTAAAAAAAATGTCCCCAAATAAATAAAAAAGACTTACAGTGTAAGGAAACTGTTGTTGGCCAGTGCTCCTGGCTTAAAAACAGAAGTGATGTATTGGGATCACTGGCCAATAAGGAATCAGGAAATAGGAGTGATGGAGTTGAGAACCAATGGCAAGCAGCAGATGTAATTACACTCGGTAGAGTGATTACAGCAGGTCTTGCAGACAGAGCATGGGCGCTGATGCTCGAACTAAAAAATGCAATGCAGTTGTAAAGGTCCTCGTGAGGTGATTATAAAAACAATGGGTGAACTTAAGAAGACTTCGATTGTGGCGTGACATCGTATATCATATGACCTTTAACCCTGAATCACAGGAAGTGATGCCACTTGACCGTGATCCTGATAATATCCCAATAATTATGTCAATGATGCCTAGTGTACAATTCAAAGAGTAAATGTATCGATACAAACAGGGAGATGTACAAAAAGAGATTTCAAAATATAAGAATAGTCTTGCCCACTGGTATTAAATCATATGGACCTTGTATTGATAATTAACGCCTTGATTTATTCCTTATAATTGTTAATCTGTTTTAATTCATGATCACACGTTAAGAACTATCACATACGTAAAACACAGAGTTTATGACTTTATTCAAGCACTTAATTTATCATTTACTTACAGTAATGAAACATGGCAACAAATTAAAACAGCTGTATGTTTTTGATTTGATTCATACTATGACGTGTTTCAAAGAGCGTGCATTACATTTATCTTACCAAATGTATTTACCATACAAACCTAGAAGTGATGTCACAGTGGGAGCTGCAGAAAGTAAATAGTGCTCATCAGGCCACTGTTTACGTTTTATTCTTCGTTCTGTTTTTGCCATGTCTGAGGCCAGGAGTCGCAAGGTCAGTGCCAGGCTTGTAATGGGCAAGTCAGAGGTGGCAGCTGCTAAGTGTGTCAACCCCCAAGTGATGTCCACACAAGTTTCATGAACAGAACACACATTAGACAAAGGGGCTCACTAGCTGTCCTTCAAGTGAGACTTTATAGCTTGGTGCTGATGAGGAAAAGAGTTTTCAATCAGGTGAAGAGGATAAGGTTCCAGAGAGACAAGTCGTGAGGACTAAGTACAAGTCTGCTGAATCATTTGTGTTAAGCTGCGCTTCCCTCCTAATAGGCAGTAGGGGAAAGAAAATGGCAACAAGTTATTTGTGAAGACCTCCTCTTTCTTCGCTGCTGCACAGCTAGATAAGTGCCTTTTTTTCTCTTGTGCTGATTTTCTAATGTTTGTGCTTAATTGTGCCTTTCCTACATAGTTTGGGCCGTCATTGAAGGATTGCAGTGTTCTGCATGTTATATATTCTGTTTTCTTTACAGATTCCCCTCTTTTGTTCTACCTTGTGGTAGCGCTTTCGCTCCTTACGTGCAGGCCCGACTGCGGCGAGCATTGTAGTAGCCAGGGGGCGCTCGCGCATCTCATTGCCCCCGCAGCACGGTGACTTTAAAAGGGGGCCGCGCTGAGGGAGAAACAAGCCCGCCGGAGCCTGTCCCCAGTCGCCAAACCTGAACGCCCTACGGGGTCTGTATCGCCCCTTTTGCACTACTTTCACGCCCCTCTGGGGTCCGTATTCAGGGAATTTCACGCACTTTACTCGCCGACGGCGAGATTGGTACACTGTTTGTGAGGCGCGCGCTTGGTTGCGGCTAGGGCGCCTCAGTTCTGACTGACGGCCTGCGCGCTCGGCCCTGTGTACAGCCCATTGCGGAGTTTGCTTCACCAAAATCACTTCGTAAACCTCAGGAGAGTTGAGGGTTCCCACTCAGTCTGGTTTTTCCAATCATCCCTGTAGGCTGGGTTGTTGGGGGGTGTCAACCCTGAGCTAAAGGGCTATCCCTGTGCCTGTCAAGGACTTTGGTGACTTTATTGCTAGCTCGCCATCACTGAGTGCCGCCTGCTGGGTTCTTGAGTGGGTTAACCCTAGTTGGGAGAGTTACACATTGTCTGCTGAGTGTTTGTGGGCCATGGAGCAGGGAAGTTATTACGAGGAGGAGGAGGCTACTCAGTACCTACCTCGACGCTGATTTCTTCGAGGTGGTAGATTCCTCCATCCTCAGGTGTGTGAATGAGGTAGTGGCTCCTATGGAGGAGAGCCTGACTAGCCGCATTACAGCAGAGTGCGCTAGATTGGCTCAGGCTCACAGGGGTCAGTCGCCCCCCACCCCAATCCCCATATCAGAAGAGGGTCCTCCTCCCCCCAAGAAGGTGTGTGGGGAAGGTGGCATGGAGTGGGTGCAAGGGGGGACAAGGATGCCTTTGAGCCCTTGAAGAGTGCCTTCTTGGCCAAGTCCGTGCCACCCTCTTCTGCGCCTCCCCCACCACCGGAACCCACGGTGTCCACGGCACCTCCTTCCCTATCTCAAGATGGGGGTTCCCCTACCTGCACCGACGATGATGAGAGTTCTTCGTGTTCTTGGCGTCCAGCTAGTTCCACGGGCGCTTTGCCCCAGGACGCTTCCGGTATGCTGGATCCGGATGAAATTATTCATCCACGTTCCGCAGCCTGGGCACCTGCGGACAAGGTGTCCAAGTTCGTGGCGGGACGCCTCCGCAAGCCTCTAGAGAAGGAAGCATGGGATGCCTTAGGGCAGAAAGTCCGTTTCCCACGTTACAGGGGAAAGTGGCCCTCACCGCCGAATTGGACTCAATAATGGCGACTTTCCTTGCAAAGTACATAAAGGAGCTTCGCAAGGGAATAGACCGATGCTGGCGATCATGCCAGGATAAACTCTTGGATGCCATTGGCCCAATGATGAAGATCTTGGACATGGCGGAGGAGGCGAAGGCGATGGGGTCCGTCATCTCGCCCGACGTACTGTCCAACTGGGCGCAGAGGCCTTTATGGGAAATACTAACTGCGCCCTGTCGACAGAACGCCAACGCTCTTTGCTCATCAAGCTTGACCCAAAGTTGTGCGACTTAGCGTCAGCCGAGGCAGGAGATGCGGTTCAAGGGGGCCTGTTTGAGGACCCCTTTGTGAAAGAGTTAGGGAAATTTGTTGCCACATTCACCTCACTAGATAAGGCCCAATCGAATATCAAGAGAGTCTTCCAGACTTGATTTTCCCAAGGGCCGGTCTAGGGAGGGGCCGCGTGACCGGCCGCAGCGGTCAACAGACCAATAATAGGGGACAAGGCTCTGGGTGAGGGCAGTACAATACCTCTGCCAACTTTAACAACTTCTACCCCACCAAGGGGCACCGCTTTCAAGGCTGCGGCGGCTTCAAAAACAACTCCGGCGGTGGTCAGTCAGGAGGTAAGTGTCATCCCTGCAGAGCAAGTTGACGCACATGGAAGTCTGGAATGGCCAGGCAATCTTTGGTTCCACCCCAGATCTGGTCATAGAATCGGACACCAGCAGGTCAAGTTGGGGTGCCCTATGCGGAGAGTTCTCCACCGGCGGCGTTTGGTTGTTAAACCAACAGAAGTTGCATATCAATTGCTTGGAACTTCTCGCGGGATCATTCACCGTCCACTGTTGGACCAGGCATCACGCGAGCTTGTGTGTGCTGTTAAAAATGGACAACGGAACGGTCTGTTACATCAATCGTCTAGGGGGTCCCTGTTCCCATGCCTTGGCAGACCTAGCGGATTGGCGGATTAGCATTCCAGGCATCTGAGAGATTCCAGCCTGTGGAGGCTGGATGTTCTGGTCTTCAAATGGTTGAACAACCTCTGGGATCCATTCTCAGTAGATCTCTTTGCGTCCCATCTGGATCATCAGCTCCCGCGCTCCTTCAGTTTGAGGCCGGATCCTCTGGCGAAAGTCACGGATGCGTTTCTCCAGGACTGGAGTCGGGAGAGGGGTTACGCCTTCCCGCCGTTTGCGATGGTGGAACGAACGGGGGCCCAGATCCGTCTTTTGAAGGCGGATGTGGTGGTGGTGACGCCATATTGGAAGTCTCAAGTCTGGTTTCCAGTTATTCTGGAACTTTCTTGGGATTTTCCAATCCTACTCCCCCCGCTCCCTAATCTTCTTCTGAATCCGGACGGGGAGCGCCACCACCTCATTCTCCAAGGATCTCTCCGCCTCATGGCATGGAGGCTTTCAGGACACGCTGGTGGTTCCCGGGCCTTTTGGGACCGACTCAGGGTCTCTTGGCAAAGGCTTGGGCAGACAGTACGTCTAAACGCTATTGGTCCGCGTGGACAAAATGGATGTGTTGGTCGTGAGCGTCGTTCCCGTGTTGAACTTTCTGGCCGAGTTGGCTACGGATGGCCTGGCTTACAGATCTATCAATGCGATAAGATTGGTGATCTCGGCAGCTCACTGTCCGGTGGAAGGTGCCCCGATTGGGGAACATCCGTTCGTCTGTAGGCTCTTGAGAGGGATCCTTTTGTCTTTGCCCCCGGAACCTCGTTACTCGGTCCTTTGGGACGTCAATTTGGTTCTGAACCTCTTTTTGTCCTGGCAGCCTAATAAATATCTTTCTTTGAAGGTACTTTCAGCTAAATTGGCCATGCTTTTGTGTCTAGTGTCCTGTCGCAGGGTTTTGGATGTCCGTGCTTTGGACATTACGGCAAGAGTCTTCTCCCCAGAAGGGGTTATGTTTACTCTGGGTCGACGCACCAAGTCCGATTCCAGAACGATCTCTTATCGGGCCTTTGCGGATTTGCCCAAACTATGTGTGGTGAATTGTCTGAAATCCTATGAGGAAAATACTCTGGAATTTCGGCCTCCAGGTGAACGGCAACTCCTTATTGCCTTACGGAAACCGCACCATGCTGTCTCTTCCTCCACGATAGCCAGGTGGGTGAGATGGGTCATGCAAGAGGCGGGTATCGATACAAAACCGTTTGGAGAACATTCGGCTAGAGGTACAATGGCCTCGAAGACTTTTTCTTTAGGAGCTCGGTTAGAGGACCTTATGTGTGCGGCATATTGGTCTTCTGATTCCACCTTCAAGAGGTTTTATATCAAACCGGTGGTGGAGGTTGCTTAGTTGGTGGTAAGTATGCTTTGAACTAGCATAATCGGAGCCTCTGGTCCTGACATAGAATTGAAATTTGCCTAGCTTAGTAACGGTAAGTTTCAATTCTATTAAGGACACGGAGGCGAGGATTATCCCTCCCGTTGCACAGTTGGCGCGAACCAACCCGTACTTACGTAAGTAAACTGGTTTAATGTTTCTGATACGGAACTTATTGCCTACATGGTACTGTTTATTCAGAGCTATGATGTTGATTTGAGAGAAGGTGACCTGGAATAGGCTCACGTGCTTCTCTTTTATTGCAGGACATGATGGAGCCAAGCAGGACCAATAACATGAAGGCATGACTTGCGCAAAGAAAGAGAAGGTCTTCACAAGATGGTGGAGCTTTCTAGGAGTCATAGACAGTGTGGAAGGACTCTGTTGTGGTGTTATCCCTGAGACTTATGGGAATTGATGTTTATGGACTGGATTCAGTAGTTTGTGAGAACAAATGATGTTTTTTTCTCACTGTTAGTAAGAAAAAGTAATTTTTATTGCTTTTCTGCCTGCTGTGTTTTTTGTATAAGAATAAAAGCGAAGGAAGAAAAGCAAAATCCTCGCCTCCGTGTCCTTAATAGAATTGAAATTACTGTTACTAAGCTAGGCAAATTTTGATTCTTCTGAAACCAATACATAACTTCGACAGGCAAAGGAGCACACAGACAGCCCTATGTTCATTGAAGAAACAGAGCATGCTGAGGAGATAATGCTCACAGTCTCCTGACATCTTTGCTTCAAATACAATACAAACCAATGCTATAAATGTATCAAACTACCCAAATTCTCAGCAAGGACATCAACTTGAAATGAGCTATTTCCATGTAATTCCTCCAGCTATAGTTGCAAAATCCTCCTAAATGGGACTTGTGAATGGACCAGACACTGCTATACCCTAAAAAGCACTCAATTAGATTTGATCTGAAGCACCAATAGAAAATATGCAATCTTCACTACTAATCTGTAGCCAAGTGTTTCCAACAAAGCTGTCATACTTCTAAGGCTTGTAATGGACATTACAGATGATAGTGGGCCTCATTCGCTAGCCCCTCTTCAAGACACTGCACCAGTAACTGATGAGAACTTACTGTTGCATGAATGAAGCACCTGTGTGCCCCTGTATTGGCGATTACTGCATTATCTGAGAAGGCTAGAAGGAGCCTACTCTCACGTTCTTTAACTTTGAAACATACCTTCCCAGGCGGAACTTATTCATTCATTATGTCACCCTGGGGTCTAATCAGTGATATCAGGCTACGCTGGTCTCTTTTCTTCAGGGGACTGATGGGGTCAGCTTGGTTGGAACTGATGTTGCTGTCCCTGTTGTTTGGTGTCCCAAGGCTGATTTGATGCTGCTGTTGGGTCTTTCATGTGTCTATTTGTCTAGTGCTGACTAGACTTGCAAGATCAGTTTTTCACTCTGGGTTGGACTGGCACACTGCAGCCCAGTTCTAGTTTCCAGTCATGTTCTGATTCATTCATGCAGAGCAGTTCAATTTAGTATTTCAATCTTCTAGACAATGACCTACCATCATCTTTATATAAGGTACGACAGGTTTCAGAAGAGTCCGGGTCTTCTACAATGTGTGCTGCACCACCTCTTTGTCAGGTTGTACTTCACACCCCTGAAGTAGATGCTGACAGGCACTTCACAGTCTGTGGCCTACAGTTGTACACCCACAATGACAGTATTCGCCCAAAGTTTGAGCACCATGCTTTGGACTGATTCATACTTTGACAGATTCTAATGAGAAAGTGATTTATAAAGTCACAGACCCTGAAATTCAATCTGCTCATCCAGAAAGCAGAAGCCCATTCAAATTAAATTGCTCACCCCTCTTTACAGCATAATTTCTCAGCACATTGTCTTCCTGAAATTATTTTAAGAGTGCTATTATTCGTCATCTTTTGAGATTGGGCAATATCTCACAACAATGATATTTAGTTAATGTCAGATCTCTCAGTTCCTACAGAAGACACAACCACTGGAATATCAGCCCTTCTTCCTCCTCTGAATTAACGTCCATATCAGCTGACATACTGGAGCCAGGCAACAAGTAGTCATCTCTACGAAGAATTAGTAAGCAGATGAACAACCATTTAGAATTCAACTATCTGAATACAACGGAAAGGACAAGAAACACTAAAGTTATCAACAATATCTGACTTCTGTCTGCACCAGCCATTTTAGGAATATTACAAAAAACATTCTATTGTAATTATCACACCAATTAAATATTGAGACGATAAGGAACCCTTCCCTGTTTCTTACAGGCACCACAGTAATCATTTGATCATCTCTAATTCCTGTACACAGTGCAGTCACAGATTATGTATTATGCGTGTGTGAGTACTGTTTCACTGAAACCTCCAGAAACATATCTGACTCTGGAACTCCCCCAGTCTCACCTGGCAACACAGATTTCCACTTTTACCCCAGACAGGAAATGTGTTGTCTCTAACTGCATGCACCTGCTGCCTGTCCCAGGCTGAGCAATCTAGAAGATTTGAATTGCCATTGCTACTCTATTGGAGTGAGACCTAGCAAGAGATCACGTTTGTCTCCACAAACATTATCTAAAAAACGGTGTCTTCTTATGAAGCATCAGCCCATCCCTCTAAAACCTTGTACTGAAAACTGGTTAAAACTCTAAGAAAGGAGTATACTGAGTCACAACTAAAGGCATACCCCTAAAGATGCACTAAAATCACTTCTTCTCAAATTAAACAAAATGTGCATTGCAAATGAGCCAATACTAATTGCAAATTAATTTCAAACACTGTGTAGGCTTCATTTTTCAACTATACTTCCTCACAAAAGCTTGTGCAGATTTACTTGCTGGTGATCATAGACATTCTAGCTCCACAAAGACACTAAACTATCAAGTTGGACGGAGCAAATAACAAAGGAGGATGAATTGATTCAATTCACCGCAACATCCTTCTTGCCAGAAACCAATAACTAAAACCTAATCATCTTTCTGACCCTTAAAAGTCACATGGAACATATCTCTCAATACGACCATCCATTTTCATGACATTTTCCATTCTTCAAGATAAAGAAGCTATTCAATGAGCATTGATGAAGTCACAGAGTATCCGACAACAAACTCTTTGTATAAAAAGTCTATTTTCCATGCATTTCAAAATAAGCTGTGGGGTTTCACTAAACCATATAGTTTGCTCATTCTGGAATGTGGTATTGCAAAATAATGTTAAACAGCTTTCAATGTATCCTCAACAAATCAGAAGCAAGATCTGTCACCTTGAAATCACTAATCATATCAGTATTGAAAGTTTCAAATCTCTTGAGGTAGACAAGTCAGAACAACATGGGTGCAATGTTTTTGCCTAATTTAGAAGAACAAATGACAAGCTATTAAAGAAATTAAAACCAGCATTCCAACATAACAGAATATTCCATCAGGAGGCTTGGCTTGACATGCAGCAAGATGGCCGTGTCTCAGTGAAGCTACACTTCTCAACTTGGACCTTTACTCTTCTGGAGCGGCAGACTTCTGTTCCTGTCATTATGCAGTGGAGTTTCTCAACGAGCGGATGCGGTGGACAGATAGCTCGCATTTTCGGCTTTATTTAAGCCATTTTTTTACCCAGTTTCCCCTGCGCCACGTTCTCCTCACATCGAACGCCATTTTGAATATTGTGGAATGCGGTGGTGAACTGCCCTTAGTGCGCTAACGCGTCTTTTGGTATCCTACATGGCCATATTATTTTTATGAATGTGCTCTAACAACTTTCTAAAGGAGCACCAGTCCAATTAACTCTCTTTTTGCCTTCCTATGAACCCTTTCAACGTAGAGCTCTACCAGGTGTATTTTTTAATAGGTTGCTTTTGCTTTACATTTTTTTTTTCTGCTCACCTGCTTTCGAATTTATACTTCTCTGCAAGAGCTGCTAGATTGGCTCCCTGCTGCATTTTCTTCGGATTCTGGACTTCCTCTGGTGCTTTGGCATTGTGACTCGCACTACATATCTGGTTGTCTTCTGTGGCTGTGGTGCATTACGCAACATACTTTCCCTTATCTCTACACGGAGACTCCCTCCATCTCCAGTCAAAAGAGTGCCTCTGTGAACATGTCCTTCCTCCGTAAGGACTCCACTACTGCAGCCTCAAAACAACAAAAGAAGGAGCCTTGTTCTCCTACAAAATCTCCATTACCCTTAAAGCTAGATGACCTTATGGAGAAAATAAAACTTTTGAAACCTTTTGTCATAGACACTAATGCAACCCTTCAGAGATTAGTGGTGAAATGGTCTAATCTAGAGTCCAGAGTATCGGTGGTGGAGCGGAGGATTAGCGATGCTCAGGATGTGATTCCTAAAGTCGACACCATGTCCAAAGAAATAACTCTTCTTAAACATCAAACCGAGGACTTGGAGAATCGCAACAGGCGTAATAACCTTAGAATTTATGGTATTCCTAAAGGGGAGGAGGTATCTGACATGCTTGCTTTCCTCAAAATTCATATCCCTAAACTGGTTGGTCTCAAGGAAGGTACTAATCTCAATTTGCAGTGTGCGCACTGCATTGGACCTAAACTTGAGGGGCCTTCTTCTACATCATCAACCAGTCACTCCAGAGGCATTCTTATCCTTTTTTTGGAATATACTGAATTGTTAATGGTTCTCTCAACGGCCAAGCAGAGAAAGCAGATGTTATGGTCTGGTAAGAGAGTTTTCTTTTCTCAAGATATGGCTTGTGCTACAGCTACTCGTCGTAAGGAGTTTCTTTCCTTTCGTCCTGCTCTTCGTTCCATGAATGCCAGATATGGTCTAGTGTATCCCTGTTTTTTTAAGTTACTTACAAAGAAAAGTCCTACTCATACGATTGCCCTGAAGACTTAAGACAGTTTATTTTTTGCCACAAGGGTGAAGACATGGATTTCAGGAAATCCTGAATATGAACTCATTTAGCATGTTTCAGTTCTCTTTCACATAACCCTTCTTTATTTTACAGGAACGACTAGTTATTGCCTATGTTCCCTTGTTTATTTGTAAATGTTGCTGTCTGCTGTCTTAGACTGCATTAACATAACCATTTGTTGAAATCTCTTTTTTTACAGATGTCTCTTGTCATACACAGATACCCTTCCTTGATGTTCCCTCTTCCCTGTGCCTCCCTTTCTAGCCCTAGTGTTTATAGTTCCTCTTGATATGTTGGTAAGTGTTACTTCCTTCATTAGATATGCTAGTTTCTTATGTCTGTCTTTTGTGCCATTTATTTCATCCGGTTTAACACCCCTTACTATATCTTCTTATTGTCGCTCCTCTATTCTTACTAATTGATCTTTTATAGTGGTCTTCGTCGTTTCTCCATGACTTCGCTGACTTCGTCTTTGGTCTTTCTTTCTGCGTTTCCCCAACTCTTCATGTTGCTTCATCCACACTGGCAGTGCATTTGGTTTGTTTTGACTGAGGTCTTTTGGCATCCTGTCAACTTATCTTCCTCTGTCATTTACATCTCCTTCTCTTTCCTTTTTTCTGTTCTTCTCTATACTTGTTTTTTTAATCTTTCATTCTTTATTTTTGTGTTGCAACTCTTTTCTCTCCTCTTTTTACCTCACTTCTCTATTTCAAGTCTCTTTCATCTAATTTTCCTATCTTAGTGTGTATCTTTTAACATTCGCTTTTGGCACTTATTCTCACTGCAAGTTTTTCTTTATGTTTGCTTAATATTCTTCCATACTGATTTCATACAGTTATCAATTTTGGAATGTTCATGGTTATTGGTACTGTTTCCCTTTCCTTATTATGACTGACAATGTTGGTATAATGTCTTGGAATGTGAAGGGTCTTCGTAACCCCATTAAGAAACAGAGAGTACTTACTCATTTATCCAGATTACAATGTAAGATTGCAATGCTACAAGAAACCCATGTTAAGGAAAATGATATTAGCTCTCTTAAAAAGCATTGGGTGGGGCACGTGGTTTGCTCTCCTGCCAAGGAAAGAAAGAACGGGGTGGTGACACAAATCCCTTTCTCTGACTATAGAAAAAGAGGAAGGAGATGCTGTTGGAAGATGGCTTTTTCTTCACCTTGTCATTAATAGTTCCCCTCTTTCTCTCCTTACCATTTATGGCCCTACTGGTTTAGATTCACAGTTTTGGCATTCTATGTCTCCTGTCCTGCATTCTTGTTCAAGTTCCAATTTCCTGGTGGACGAGGTCTGTAATCAGGTTCTGGAACCCTTCATTGATAGGAAATCCTCCTCTAGATATATCCTTAATAAAATGCAAAAAACATTTACAAGCACTATCCACTCGAGAGATTTGGCTGATGCTTGGCAGATATACAACCTGGACAATTTAGAGTTCACCTTTTATTCTCCCACACCCAACTTCAAATCTAGAATTGATGACATTTTGACTCCCCAACTTCTCACTTACCTAACACATGCAGAAATTAGATCCATAATTATTACGGACCATGCACCTGTTAATATTGATTTAAATCTCCCCTCTGAACCGTCAAAACCTCGTAGATGGCGCTTTAACAACTATTTACTTAAAGATCCCATTTGTATAGAATGCTTCATAGGTTTTTTATCAGAATTCTTTCTTACCAACATTAGCCCGGCCATACTATTTCTAATGTTTGGGACGCTGCTAAAGCGACAGCCAGCGGTTTTATCATTGACTACGTGGCTGTCAAGAAAAAAACTCTTCTTAAGGAATCCTCTTCCTTATTATCTTCTATTAAACAACCCGAGCATGCATATTATTCCTCTAATAATAATGACGCAATAAGGCTGGTAAATTGCTAGCAAACTACTTGAAAGTCAAATCTCAGAAATCCAAAATAGTTAACATCATGGATGAAAAAGGTATTATTCACCTTAAAGATGAAGAGGAATTGCAAGGCGTCACAGATTTTTAAAAGACTGTATATACTTCTGAGTCTTCTCCCTCACACACCAATTTGGATTCGTTCTTCGACTCTCTACCCCCTCGTCCCGCTCCTTCTCCTGACTGTTCCTTTTTTAGATCAAGACTTGTCCCTTTCAGAGATCAAGCTGGCCTTAACTCAGTTACCTAACGATAAAGCTCCTGGCCCTGATGGTTTTACAGCTGTATTTTATTCTTGTTTTTCACAGATTCTTCTCCATCATATCCTATCCCTTTTTCAGCACTTTGTTTCCCATAATAAGGCCTGTTGAACTTTTCTAGTAGCTATAATTTGTTTAATCCTGAAGAAGGATAAAGACCTTTCATCCTGTGCCAAATATCATACTATTTCTCTAATAAACTTGGACTGCAAAATGTTTGCTAAAATTCTGGCCTGTCACATCAATCAGGTAATTCCAAACCGATTGGTCCCAAACAGACTAGTCTTGTTAGGGGCAGAAATTTGGAAGATAATTCCAGTAACTTTTTGAAAATTATTAACCTCGCCTCCAAGAGTTCCTTGCCTAGACGCTGAAAAAGCCTTTGATCGCCTTCACTGGCTTTTCATGATGTCGGCACTTAAATGGCTTGGTTTCGGCCCTGCTATTTTGTCTTATGTAAGTTTTCTCTATTCCTCCCCAACTACTTTGGTTTTTGTTAATTGTTTTCAATCTTCATATTTTACTCTTGTAATGGGGGAATGTTCAGGGCTGCCCTCTTTCTCCATTGCTTTTTATTTTATCCCTAGAACCTTTTTTTCACTCCCTCCTACACTCTCCTTTATTCCAGAGTTTTATTTACAAGTCCAATAAAATCAAATTCATGGCTTAACCGGAGACATTTTGTTATATGTCTCGATCCCCTTGTTTCTCTACCTGCTTTCAACGATATCCTATCTTCTTATGCCATTTTGTCGGGTTACAAGTTAAACTTTCCAAAATCTGAAGTTTTCCCACTAAACAAGTATTGCTTAAAAACATGTTCGTAGATAAGGGTTTCAAATGGAACACCAATTACATTATCTGTTTGGGGGTTAAATATTCCTCTTCAATTTCTAAAACTGTTAAACTTAACTTGGAAGATGTTTTACTGAAAGTGCTTCATATGTCAGGGAAATGGTCAGTAGGGTAGGTTGGACACAATCAAAATGATGATGCTTCAGGTCATTTATTTCTATTTGTCCATGCCATCAGTGAGGCTTCCGTTAAAGTTCTTTAGCACACTTAATAGTACTCTAAGTAAATTCCTATGGAATATCAGAAAGCTCACATTTCTTTATCCTCTTTATCTGTCCCTAAGGATCGAGGTGGTGTCAATTTTCCGAACTTCCGACAATACCACTCCTCTTTTCTAATACATCAAGTTTTACCATATCTTTCTCCCTTGGAAGTACCCTTTATATTGGTCTGGCATAAATTGGAGGATTCCCTGATTCACCCCCTTCCTTATTCTTCACTAGTTAACTTTCTGCATCCCCCTCGTTCATTTAAGTCCATAACCATTTCACAGTTCATATCGATCATTTACCCGGTCTTTACCAAATCTCTCTCACCTTTGCAAATGTTTATTGACTCCTCTTTATGGCATAACAGATCCATTAAAATCTCTATTTTCTGGAAGGATTGGGTTGCTACAGGGATAGTCCAAGTTAAACATTTGTTTCAAGGCACACTTTTTCTTTACTCTCAGGAAATCCAATCCAAATTTGGCCTCTCCTCTACTTTCCTTCTTAAGTATGATTCTTTAAGAACGCTCTCAACTCAGCAGTACTCTCTTCCCTCTCAATCTTCTTCTACTTTTCTACATCCCCTATTAGAACCGTTATCTACCTCCTTGTCCGTTCGGTCCTCCCACATCTACAAATATCTTCATTTTTTTCTTCCTAATCGTTCCAAGATTAAGATCGAACTTATATGGGAGTCAGACTCACAATACACCCTTTCTGTACAAACTTGGAACTCTATATGGTCACCAATACAAGACACTTCCTGCAATGCTAGCACCACTCAAAATTTATATTACTTCTATCAGAGGTTGTTTTTAACCCCAATATCTATTTCCAAATGTAGTCCTGAGATATCCTCTAATTGTTGGACCTGCACAAATACTCATTGTACATACTTACATTCCTTTTTCCTTTTACCCTAACATTACCTCTTTCTAAACACAGGTCTGTAAATCACCCTCCTCCATTTGCTCTATTAATTTTTCTTTTGAGATTTACTCCATATTTCTGGGTAATAATTCTGTACATTGGTTTGATGCTCATAAGTTATGAACTTATGTGGATTTGTACTTGCCATTGGTTTACAAGTTATTACTTCTAATTGGAAAGATGCCAATAAGGTCACCTTTTGTGGCTAGTGCAACCTTCTCTGTTATCGTCATAGGCTGGATAGAGCTTCTACCACTACCTCTCATCAACTTCTTCGAAAGGAGGCTTTTTGGTCTCCACTCACTAACTATTTATCCTCACCTATAATGTGTAACAAAGTCAGTTCTTGTGTTTTTCAACCTCTGTGAATATTGTGAATCATTCTTTTCATATTGTTCATATTAAGATACTATGTTATTATCACTTAGCTATTTGAATTTAATAGTGTCTGTTATCGAACTTTCCAGTCGCAGCCCGTGGAGGGAGTTCCGTGGGGCGGAAAGGCGGGGTGGGGGTGGGGCAGAGTGGGGGATAGTAAACACTGGAATATGGATGATCGGGGGTAAGTAAACAATTAAATAAATAAAACAAATTTTGTTGCGCTCCCTGCATCACATTCTGCGACGCAGGGCGAGCAGCGAAATTCGTTTTATTTATTTAATTGTTTACGTACCTTCGATCATCCATATTGTGTTGCTTACTACCCTTCAAAGTCAAAATATAGATGATACTAAATATCCAAGCCAGAATATTGAGAGTATTGTTATATCAAGGTAAGTAATACCTTTGATAAGTATGTGTTATAGGGTGTTTTTTTGTAATGTTTTTTACATTTTATCGGTATTTAATTTAGTAAAATTATATTTTACTATTAGTTTAATCTTTATTTATAAACTGTAATTAAGGGCGTGAATACGATGTCGGTGGGTCAGACACTGACGGCTCATCGGTGGCAGACCCACTGATATCAGGCCCTGTGGTCTGCCAACCGCATTGCGATGCGGCGGGTGGAAGCATCTGGCGAAGGGACCGTCTGCCACACTTCATGATCCCGTCGGAGGGTCAGCAATCCCTACATGGGCGGTGCTTGCTCAGGCATCTCCGTAGGGATAACAATGTCCCTTTCTGCCTGCCCCTTCATGGCGATGCCATGAAAAGGCAGACAGAAAGGACTTTAGGGCCCCTTTCCCTCTGGCCCTCCGCTATGGGGCCCCCCTAAACATCCCTGCACCATGTGGCAGGCCACCCATGGTGCCTGCCACATAGTGCCAGTAGTAACTTGGAAGAAATTCTTACCCAAAGATCACATTTAGCGAGCGGCTGCTCGTGCTCGATATTTATGTTCTGTTGCATTTAGCACTATTTCTTGGCACAATATGCATCCTCATGTCCATTCTGGATGTGAGGGGGTATTTGTGCACTCAGAAATAGTGCTAAATGCAGAATCAATTTTCTTGAGTAATTCAGGCGTAACCTTGCATAATCTCTAGTACACGGAATGTTTGGATTTAATCCCACCCATAATATAAATCCACAAAATTAACCACCAAAAAATGAAAAAATATTCAAAACAAAACTTTTAAAAGAACTGCATAAAAGTCCCTCTATGCAGTTGTAAAATGCCTTCTATAGTTCTGGACTTTGAGGGGTTCAGATTAACTATTCGCACTCCAACCTGAGCTACATTGGGTAGATAGATGGACATTGATGGTTTAGATTTACTATTCAGACTCCACTCTATGCTACATTGGTGAAAGTATTGAATTCTGAGGCTTTCAGATTCACTATTTCCACTCCAATTTAGGCTACATTGGGGAAAGTGTTGAGGGGTTCGGTTATCCTATTCCCACTCCATTCAATACTACATTGGGGAAAGTGTTGAACCTTGAGTGATTTAGATTGACTATTCTCACTCCAATCTAAGCTGCATTATGGAAAGTGTATGTCTTTAAAGATTCAGACTTTCAATTCTCACTCTAATCAAGTGTTAGACTTTGAAAGTCTTTAAAATATATATTCCCACTCCAATGTATTACACATGTATTAAAAGAGAAAATAAAATATAAAAGCATACATTTATTTAACAGCAATTTACATTTTGAAACTTTGAAGATAAAAATATACATTTTTCATTAAATATCAAAATATATGCAAACAATATTAATACAATAATACCAACAAAATATTGTTACGACAAATACACCGTTTCCCAAATTATCAAAACAAAATAAAAAATACAAAACATAAAAAATAGAACCCACTCCAAAAATAAATGAAAGAAGTTTTGAGTTAAGTACAACATAATGGGGTCTATTACTATGTCGGTCAGAAAACCTCCCACTGGTAGTCGGAAGCTTTCTGACCACGGTCAGAGGCTTTCCGACCGACACTGTTGGTGTGCAGACTGATCTCCGAATTACGATGTCGGCAGTCGGAGCGTGAGCCGGATTTTGAACAAGGTCTAAATCTGGCTGTGTGGCAGTACCTTATTATAGAGATCCTACAGCCTCCTACTGCCTAGGTCATAAATGAGGCCTTAATGTTAGAGTTTTGGCTCACCAAGGTGGGGTTGCTATTGCCAGTGAGAGGTTCTAATGGTAGTTATGGTTACTTTCATATTAAGGATACATCCCAGCATTGAGAGCCCCTTGTTTATGAGATTCTTCTGTGCATGCAGCTTTTATTACTCATTTATCATATACTGCTACTGGGGCTGTAGTAAAATCTTCGTAGGCTACTCTTTATTTACATCCAGTATTCCCATCTGTTTCATTAATAATGACCTTGGGTCTGAAATTCTTAGTGTTAGCGATGCTGCAGTGGCTTTTATTTAATGTCAACAACAGGTGAGTGATATCGTCATCTTATGTTATGCACTGCTGGGCCCTAACACATAAGACGTTGCCATGCCAATTAAAATAAATCTGCCAAATAAAAAATTATATTAGATCCAAGTATTTAAGTAACTGCACGTTCACATTATTTCTACAGTTCAATGGTCAAAATCACTGCTTACTGTCTGACAGTGTTCATATCCCAATCACTTTATAGAGGAAACAACCGAGCCTATACATCCAAGGCCTATTTAACAAGATTGTTTCTCTCTCTGCACGGATGTGACCATTAGATGATCAGGTTCTGTTTAAATTGCTTTGTTTAGAACCCACTACATGATGAAAAAAATTACAAACTTTATATACAGGTCAGCATTGACTCTATACTAACCTGGTTTTTTTTCATGGAGTAGGTTCTTAACAAAGTAATACTACAGAGTATCATGTTATGTTTTGTCATTTTTTAGAAAGAGGAAGCATCATGACCTGTTCGAGGTTCCCACTCTTATGATTCGTACCACCTTGCATGCCATTAAACAGCATATTACCCTCACCACATTTGCATGTATTTTATTTAATGAGGTGTACATCTGGATATGTGAATATTTCCATCTGCCTTGGGACCTGTCAATCCCGAGATGCTCTTGCCTGGCACTCCAACATGAACTATGATGAGGAAACCTAAATTGCACTAAATTAATCCAAGTGGGACTAAGGGCGTTTATTATAAAATCACACAGATAAAAGTACTTTTTTTATACAGTAAAAGATCTGTTATCTGAATATGTGTAATCATTTTTTATAGTTTTCCCATCCTGGCACCTAACACAGACCCTAAGGTCGCCTTCACTTACTGGTTTCCTCGCGGATGTGCCCATATGTCGGATGCTCTGTAAGTGCTGTGTATTTAAGGCACTTGGCTAGGCTTCTTGGCTCACACTGCACGAAGACTGCCAAATATTGTTTCAGACAAGGACCCCCTGCCAGGCTAAACTGGCTAATTATCCAGCGTCATTAGGCACTAAATAGATGCTATCCATCAAGGCAATTATGTCACATGTTAGGTACCTTTGGGCAAACAGGTGTCGAAATAGCTTCAGAATACTCTAAGTGGCTACCAAAAAGGACTCGCCCAGTGTTGCAATATATACATTTAAACTGGAAGTAATTAGCCAGATAATTTCACAATATACTGCTTTCATTAAAAGAACCTCAAATAAACGATTATGCTAGTAATAACCATTTTTAATTTCAATAACACATTCAGTGTGAGGGAATGATGTGATTAAAGGGAAACGTAGGATTGGTCAAAGAGTATCATTATGGGTGAGTCAGGTAACCGTCAGCAGGAGCACAAACATCTCACAAATCACATTGCTTGGAGCAGGTTTCAACAGATGTTCTTATTTTAGCTTGTTTTGTCACCCACACAGTGTATTCTTTCTGAAGATATTTGTGGTTGTGCACGTTGCCAGTCGTGGCAAAAAACAAGAAGTGGAAAGGAACACCGTGGTTAATGGCTCAGCTATACTTTTTTGACATATGATGGCATTCCTTGGATTCTTGGCAATCAAAATCCTTTCAGAAAAAATAAATTGCAAACTAAACATGAAATTAAAATAATAATTCAGGGAATGCTTTGCACACCTTATGTTTCTCTAGGAATCTGCATATAATGTTTTGCTCCATCTGTGTTAGTTTATCTAGAAATTGACTGCAATCTTAGTTAATGGGGTTTTTGGCACCGGCAGAAGTCGAATACAGTCTACTGGCCAGGTTAAACAGGAAATATTTTTGCAGTTTCACACTGAAACACCTAATTTCTTCCAAAGTTAGGAAAGGGGATAGTAAAAGCGAGTGCTGCAACAGCTCAGAGCTTTTAAATATGACCAGAACAGTTTTAGCTGTCAGTCAAACCTCACATGACCAAAAACAAATTCATTGGCAAAGTCAGTAGGTCCAGCCCTTGAAGCATATTGGCTTTGAAGATGGTTGTGGCCATCTCTGAATGCATATCTTTAAAGAATGTATTTTGTTCAAACATGGGCATCAGGGACAAGCATGCATCTGCGATGCCCTTCATTGAATTTTGCATCAGTAACCATCTTGGAATCATTAACCCCTTGCGTGCTGATGACGGCTCCCGTCCGTAATGCGTCACAGTGCTCGTGTGCTGATGACGGCCGGGAGCCGTCATGACCACGCCCGCGATCGGAATGTCCAGCACAGGAGCGGAATTCCGGCCGCGGGCAAGGGGTTAAAAAAACTATTTAAAGTGGCATCTGGTGTGCCGCACTAAGAGCACATGTGGGCTGTTGAGGCAAGCAGGTGTGGGGGGATGTTTTAATAAATAGAAGAAGGTGAATGACAAGTGCTGGTGAGGTAGGGGGAACAGGGAAGGCCAGGGAGAGTTAGAGAGGGATAGAAAATAGTCTTTCAGATGCACTGCACTGCACTGCAAGGTGTGACAGTAGGAAAGATGCATGCCTCCCAATCAAAACATAGTGCAAACAAAGTGCTCCAGGGTGGGATAAACTCAAGATTAGGAAGAGCAATTGTCAAATCAGGAGCAGCGAAGTGACACAGGCAAGAAAACCATGTAATCATGGTTAAAAGGTGAACCATTACACAGCCCTGTAATGTATTGTTCACTATATGTCTTAAAGAAGAATTAGCTGAAGCCGTCTCTAGGGCCTGATTTTGATGGTGGCGGTGTTACCACCAAGTCGTGTCAGTGGCGAGCCTGAGAAGACAGTCAAGATGAAATTTAGATGTTACAATCCTGCATGCTGTGTACTAAGGCGGGACTCAATTAACTTCATACAATGGCAGTGTCTATGGAATGGAGGTAAGTGACACACATACACACACACACTGTCCTTTAGCCATAGGTACACACATGTATTACACACTACACAACAGAACACATACATACATGTACCTATTGCCAGTCTGACACAAAACAACCCATGCCATCCAACGTACCCTGTCAATGTGGCGTCCCTACCTTGTAGCCCATCGACAGGGAGGGCGCGGGGTGTATTTTCTCCATGGATCAGTGGTAGCAGTGACCGCAAGTGTTGACCAGTTGTCACCAGCCAAAGATGGTGGGGAGTGAGGGGGAGTGGTGAAAAGGTGAGATTTCACTCCCTTTTCCCCCATAATTCCACTCCCACTATGCCTCCATAAACTTAATTGTTGTCCAGAGATTTTCATTTTTGATTACTGTTTTCGGATCTTTAGAGAAGTAATTTAGCTTGGATAGACATTGCTGACCCTGGCCGAATTTTTCGGAACAATATTATTTACAATCGGAGATGTGTTGCAGTGATATAATTTTTCAGGAACCATGAGATCTACATACTTCACTTTGGTGTCAAAACATTTGTCTTGGGAGTCAATCAGTCTTATAGAGACAGAAAATAACTCAGAGCAATCCTTCTGCCATTTTCCAAAATGGCAGCTTTACTAGATGAAGATGAGACATATATGTGAGAAAGTGCCATCTTTCTTGCCTTGGTATGCCCCCACTTTTTTCTGAACTGCTGATGTGCTTGGCAGAGTGTGCCCTGGGTCCCTGCCAATCAGGTACCCAGGGCCCGTGTTCCTTCCCTAAAGAGAAAAGCTATGCTGAAACACAATACCCAATTGGCACCTCTGGCCACCTGTCAGTCCCTAGTAAATGGTACCCTGGGTACCCAGGGCATGGTGACCAGAGGAGACCCCTGAGGGCTGCAGCACTTATTGTGCCACCCTCAGGGGTCCTGTACCCTGGCACCCACAGAAGCGTGGCTCAATGGTTAGAGCGGCAGACCCTGATGCAGAGGTCTGGCCTGGGACCAGGGTTCAATTCCCGCCTCGGCGGCTCTTGGACTCAATTTCCATGGACCTGATAATTCTCGATTCGGTGCCTAGTCTAATCATGGGTCCCACTCTGTGACTCTGGGCAATAGCTTGCTTAATCTCCACAACGGCTCCAGCAGCGCTGTGGATGCCTGGCTTCACCTTGGGGGTGCCCAGGAGTGGACATTTCACAGGAAAGCCAGGATGGGTCCCACAGCGGTATGAATACAGCGCTACGAGGCCTCCGGGTAGAAGTGCGCTATATAAAATACTCTACACTGCCTTTGCAGGCTGAGTGCCTAAGTACAGAACTAAAACAAGAGTTGACATGGCACACATCCCTGTGTGCCATGCCCACAGAACCCACTGCCCTGGCATACTTCAGTCACCCCTCTAGTTGGGTGCCTTATGCCAGAGGTGAGGGCACAGGGGCATGAGTCCTGTGCCCCTACAGTACCCATGGGCATTCCTGGGCACTGTAAGTGCAGTGATGCCATTTAAGAGTATATGGTGCTGGGAGGTCGTCATTACGAACTCCACAGCACCATAATGGCTACACTGAAGACTGACAAGTTTGGTACCAAACTTCTCAGCACATTAAACCTGCACTGATGCCAGTGTGGGATTTAATGTAAAATGCACAAGAGGGCATCTTAGAGATGCCCTCCAAAACCCGAACCTACAATCCACGTCTGGGCTGAGTGACTGTAGAGGCTGCCACACAGCAGACATGTAGCTGGACCCCTGGGTGGAGAGCCCCCCGCTCTCCTGGGCCTGCAACAATGCACATCCTGGGCGAGGTGGTATGTCTCCACCCCCAGAATGGACAGGGGGAAGCTTCAAAGGCATACCGCCTCTGAGAGCTTCTCCAGACCATTTTCTGTACCCAGCAACTGGCCCCCCACCCGTTCTACCCCCACTCTGGCGGGAAGACTGGTGGGAAAAACTACGTCAGGAAGGAGGGTGTGCCAACCTTTGCAAACCCCACCCCTCGGCTGGAGGAAGCGAGGTGAAGCACGACCCCGGGCTCCGGCCATCTTGTAGATGGGGAGCCCTGCCCAATCCCAGCTAGGCTCCTGCCCCCCCCCCCACAGGAGAGGAGCAGGCTAGGGGGTGCCCTCACCCCAGGCCAGGGACCCATTAGTCCCTGCCCTTGCCCTACCTGTAACACCCCTAAATTTAGTATCTAGGGGCTCCCTGAACCTTCCTTCCTCAGATCCCAATATCAAAAGCAGAAAGAAGATCAAGAAGAAGAAGACCCGCCGCACAGCTGCAAACAACAGGACAACAACAACTGACTTGGCCCCAGCCCTACCGGCCTGTTGATCCTGGAACCTGCACCTGCCTAATCCCGGTGACCTCCGCGGACAGCAACTTTTGGACACCCAGAGGACCTGCCTGCCTTGACCCTCTCGAAAATTGGGACTCCCATCAGCAGAGGCTCTGCTGCAACAACCCACCTGGTGCCCACCAGGAAGCTCCAGACCAGCCCACCCTGCACCAACCGAGCCCGGGTCGGGCCAACCCAAACCACGAGGAAATCCCCCGGTGACTGGGACCCGAAGTCCAGTGCCCAAAGACCCTCCTCGACGAACCAGCCGGCGCCTGCAGACTCAGAACCAGGGGCCACCCCAACCGCGACCAGCCGAGGGTAAGCTTTTCCGACCCCCAAAGACAACCCTGCACCCGGCGTCCCGCGGCCCCCTGTGCCTCCCTTTGGGGTACCTACCTGTGCTCCAAGATCCCAACTTACCTCTCGAAGTGCTGGTCGCACCAGGAGAGTCACTGTCCCCGAGCCTGCAGCCTTTGTTCCTGTTTCAAGAACCTCATTGGATAACATTGAGTGCCCGTTGGCTCAAAAGCACCCTGCACCCAGCCGCCTGAGTGCCGCTGGCTGTGACCTCTCTGTCCTATCTTACTTCCCCCTTGCCCTGAGCAAGTGACCAGGAGCCCAGCTCCCAGAGCCGCGTGGCCTGCTAGCCAGCCGCCACCAACCGAAGGCCCCCCTTCCCTCATTGGATAACATTGAGCCTACCTACCTCTGCACCCGGCCGCCCCTGTGCCGCTGGGACTGAACTAACTGTACTCACCTGACTCTGGGGGACCCCTGAGTCTACGCCAAGAACCCTAACTTCACCAACCAAGTACTCACCTGGAAACCGGTAATTCACTTACCTGCATTGGATAACATTGACCCATTTTGACTTGAAAATTTTCTAAGTGTAAAGTTTTGAAAACTGAAAATATTCCTATAAAATCAGCCAAAGTCCGAATTCAAAAATACTCACCTGTGATCAGGAGAGAAGTCAGTACTGTACCTTTCAGCCCAGCACTGAACCGCAAAAGTATTCCCTAGCGGGTTTACTAGTAACCTGTATTTTCTCCATAGGGACATATTGTCTGCTTTTCAATGACATTTCTTCTGTCTACTTTTGAAAACTGCAAATATTCTTTAAAAATCGTACGAAATACTGAAACGCAATTACCTACCTATTTTGAGTTAAGCTCCCAGTGCTGGCCCTAGGAGACTAGTGCTGGGTTACAAAAGTAACGTGATCGTACTTTACCTGTAACCTGAATTTCCTCACATTGGATAACATTGTCCGAATCACCTTGAAAAGTTTCTAAGTATGAACTTTTAAAATAGCTTTATATTCAGGAAAATTCATCACAGTGACTAAAACGTTTTTGCTAATCTGGTTTCAGCTTGACCTCAGGACTGAATCTAAGATCTAGTCCTGGAACTACCAAAGTAATCCATAAAGTAATCAACTGTACTTTCCTATGAAAAACCCATTGAGCTCAATGTTAGAGTGTGTTTCAGAACTGTGTTGCTTATTATCTATCCTGTAATTATTGTGTGTACAAACTTATTGCTTTTCTGCAAAGTATTTACATGAGAGTACTCGTACCTTGAAAAGTATATTTTTATAACTGTTGGTTCTAAAAATAAAACAACAATATCTGAGGATATAACAACAATTGGCCTGGAGTTCAGTTCTTGAGTGTGTGAAACCTTTTGCTGACTAAGGGCCAGATGTAGGTAAATTTTATTTTCCGACCTCTTAAATACCGAGTCATACCGACTCGGTATTTCAGAGGTCGGAAAATAAAAGTACCGAGATGTAGGTAAATGCAGATGTGCAATTACCAAATCGGAAACAGTCGGTATTTTCCGATGCGGTAAATACCGACCAGTTAATGCCCATTCATTCCTATGGGCTTTGAAGCCCATAGGATTGATTGGGCATTTACCGGTCGGTATTTACCACATCGGAAAATACCGACTGTCACAAGGGTGCAGGGGGTGTCACTTTGACACCCTCTGGCACCCCCAAAAGAGGCTCGGGTGCCATGTGGCAGGCATACCTGCCCTAAGGGCAGGTCTGCCTGTCATATGGCATAGGTGTGCATGCACACATGTGCATGCACACCAGATTCGGTATTTTACCATCAAGTAGTATTTGATGGTAAAATACAGATTTTGTACTGCTTGTGGGACTCAGAAGAGTTCCACCTACATACCAATTTACCGGAATCCGTAATGATACCGACTCGGTATTTTACATACTCGGTAAATTTACCTATCGGTAAATTTACCGAGTCTGTAAAATACAGGGACCTACATGTCAAATTGCTTTTACCGGTCGGTAACGGCCGAATTCGGCCGTTACCACCCGGTAAACGCCTACCTACATCTGGCCCTAAGTGTGTACAACAAATGCTTTACACTGTCCTCTGGTACTGCCTTACTGCTCGACCAAGCTACCACTTTGGAGAGTAAGGTCAGTTCTGACTTTAACCTCTGTTATACCTCTGGGGTTTTTGGACTCTATACACACTGTACTTCCTTCTAGTCCAGTGTATATAGAGCCACTTTCTCACAATATATAAAAATGTAACAAACACATATTAATATTTTTTCATCCTTTTATATATACACCAAACAATGTTTATGATCTGAATGTGAAAAAATAATGTTTATCACTCCTGTTTAGACACATTTTCATAGTTCACTTTATTTATTTGTTTCGTCAATCACTCGTGGTACATTTGCCTATTGTTGAACTCTTGAGAAGAGCATATCGTCAGGGAATCTTTTTGTAGCACAGGTTTTGCAAGTACATATACGTGTAGGTTCTGAGGGTAGAGGCTTTAGAAATTTCGTTGGTATTAGCACTCCATCAATATCTTCGTAACCAAATTCACACAGATCTTTCTCTAAATATGCATGATCCAAAATATTTACACATCTTCTGATATAGTAGAATCCTATTTTAATGTGTCTTTCACAGAATATGATGTCTGTGGAAGGTCACTTAGCGGGACTAATCTCTTGCACTCACTGTACCGAAGATCATCAAATGTGTGACAGCCAGAACTCGTTTTCCACACACACACAGGTATTTTCCTATGTCTTTATAGTCACATTCTTCTTCTGTCTCAGCAAATCCTTTCAGAAATGTCACAAGTTCAGCGGTTAAAGTTCCAAGCTTTGCTTCAAGGTTGTTCATAGTTTCATCAGCGGTAAGAATATGTGCCTTGATTAGAACAATGGGCCTCTCTGGGTCAAGTTTCTTGGACAGAATATAAAGCAGGATTAAGTGTCCTCTCTTGCATGTTCCATAACATATCCATAACTCTAGCAACCCGTGACTTATGAACATTGCACCAAATATAAGTAGCACAATAAAATCTCTGTCATTTGACAGTACAATGACTCAATTGGAAACGTTTCCAACAGCCCGCTCAACATGTGGCACAATACGAAAGTCAGCTCCTCCAATTTGCTGTTAAATTCTTGAAAAATATTGCCCATACCTTTTAAATATATCTCTGCAGGCATTAACACCTCATTGACAATGATTCGCAATAATTGGAAATTCGGTGTTCACTAAGGCATCAACAAAGTTGTGGAAAGTTAACATCTCCAAGTTCATCTTTTTCGATGTTGATCAGAATTTATCAAGTTGCACAGACCTAGGTGTCGAATTTTTTTTTGCAGGTAAGGTTAATTGTTTCACTTGTAGACATTCTTCTGATTCTATCACATTCTTTGACAGTTAGTTCAAGATATCTGTCAAAGACAATGGGCAGTTCTTGCACGGTGCACACTGACTTTGATATCTGTGGAACAGTCTGAATGACCTCTCCGAAGTTTAGCAAGGATCAAATCTTGATAATTCTCAATTGTGACATATAGTCCACAATACCAGCAGTTCAATGAGGTCACCATTTTGAATTGAAATTCTTCAGGTGAAAGTTTTTTTTCACGCTCTTGTATGAGTTGTGCTTCATTGGTTTGGCAGCAGTATCTATAACAAATTATGTATTTGTTGGAAGATCATGTGACAGAATGTCCTTGATAAATTCACCCATTTCTTTTGCTACATCCATCTCTCTATGTGCTTGCAAAAGAATTTTGTTTTTTTTAACCTTTTTTGTAAAAGCTGGTTGTACGAAACTTTGGCAATTAAGGCGTGGAAGTGTAGCTCTAGTGATTATGTCAAACAGCTTTTTCTCTTTCAATACAAATCTCTCCTGCTTCAGTTCTGCGTATAATTTCGATCCACTCTCAAAGTAGACGTGTCTTTATATTGTTATCCTCATATTGTTTTGTCACGAAGTTGTGTAGTTGCATAGGCTCAATCATTTCAAGGGTTTCCTTGCTGCTGCATGACATGAAGAAGGCTGCCAACATGTTTATTAAAACATTCCCCTACTTAACCACAAATTCATGGTGAGAAAAGTTTCATGATGGTCCATTCATTTTGAATTTGTCATCTCTCTGAAAGCATTGCAAATAGAAGGGACTTCATGGTAAATTAACTGCCATTGAGAAACATATTCACTTTCACATGACTGACCAACAATTACCATGGAGCTATTCAGTGATCCCTGGATCGTCTGTTTCAGTTTCATATCTGAGTACAGCATTGAACCTTCTCTCTCTGTCTTTCACCAGAAAATGTCTTTGGATTACTTTTCTGTAGAGGTATAGTTCTCCCACCTCACGCTTTCTCACTTATTCCAAATACCATGACCCATATCTCAGGTAGTTTATGCAATCAAAATCGGGAAACACAGTAATCAGTGTTTCCACAGTCTTCACGTGCAGCTCCCAATCACCTTCCTGATCAGCATGTACCAAGTATTTCACTACAGCTATCAAGTGTAAAACATTTCCCCAGTACTTGCAAAGTTCAGATTTTTCTTTGCATTCTTTGACAAGGTTTTCTGATTTTGAACTGAGTGTATGGAACATTGCCTGGCTTTGCATTATGTCTTTTGAATGAAGTGCACTCTGTGACTTGTTCACTTCTGAGATAAGATATGCAAAACCTAATTTGTCATTCTTGTTCCAGAAAATATTCCAACACAATATTTTTATTGCCTCAGATGTGAAGAGCATACCTTGTAACAATCAAATATAATGAGTTCTGCTCAATACTGACTGGGCAGGTTTGCTTCCAAAGATTTCAGAATCAATAATCAATAAGTGCATCCTCTATGCTACATCCACTGAGATAACTTCCTGCACACTGCAACACAACTTTTGTCATGTGTAAAACACCCATCATTGTATTAAGATCATCAAATTCTACTGTATTACTCAATAAATGTCAGGTACAAAACAGAAAACACCTCAATGACAGAAAAGTGGCAGTATAGGCTGGTCTTCAAACTGAGTGCAAACATTTTGGAAATTTTTAGAGCTTTGTATACTGTTGCATAGTTTGTGACTGGAGATGGTATTACTGGTAAAAACCCAACCTTCTTCAGTGGGACAGTTTTCCGGGAGCTCAGAGTATGAATGCCAGCCCCTGGAGGGACTGGCTTTTCTTTATCCTTCAGTCTGCACCAAATAAGCGATGGGATAAATTCAGTTAAATCAGATTTCTGGACTGCAGCATCAGATAGAAAAAGATCCATGTCCTCGGCCACTGTGAAACCTTCTGGTAGACTGGGACGTGTTGATAGCTTGCATATGTTGGCAATGCAGTTGGGTTATAAGTTTGTAGCTTCTTTTGTTAATGCTTACAGCTGATACAGCTGGTTTTCCAGCAGCTAATTAATTGGTACAGTTTTGAAAAAGCACCATGGCAGGATCATGTGTACTGGATTTTCCAGACAAGAGAAGAGCTGTCTTTAAAATCAAAGTGATCAAGAGCAGTAATTGTAAATCCTTTCCTGGTAAAGTGACTTGGAGGTGGTGTGCTGTTGGTTTCACAAGATTTTACAGCATGCTCTGCTAGCAAGTTCCTGCTCTGTACGATGTCAATATAACTTGTTGATTCACCAATCCTATTCATTTAAGTGATAAGCTATTTGTCTTTGCACTTGTCTTAGATTGCATGAACAATCATCATGTGTAGTGGAGTTTTCTTTTTGCCGTGATGAAATTCAAAAAACATGATTTGGAAAAGAAAGTACATTTGCAGAGCAAACGCCTTTCGGTTCATAGGATTGTCTTCCACTTCTTTGCTCACATCTTCAAAGCCATCATCAGTGTTGTTGGCTTTTGTTCTGAACTCAAGAACTATAGTTTGTAACATTTTTGCTTTGCTTATATTAAACAATACTGTAAAAATGTTAAGACAACTTCAGACATTCTTGCTCAGGAGCAGGTTGAAGTTCTATTAATTGCTACTTTTGTGTGGGGAGGCCTTTGTTCCTTCATATGGGGAGCAGAGTAGTTAACTTGACCCAGCAAGGTGATAAAATTCCTGGAATCTGAGCCTGAGCTGAGCCAAAGAAATTTGACAATTCTGGATGGCTCATACGGTGTACATGTAGCCTCTTCGGACTTGCATATTCAAAGTTGGCATACATGATCCACCCCAGTTTGATACCTCTCTGGAGTTTATATGCCTAAAGGAAAGAAAAATTTACTTTTGGGCAAAACTCCACCTATGTGTATAATACAGTGATAACGCAGATAAAACAGTAAACCCTACTGACCTTACCCATGAGTGCCCACTAATAATATAGGAAATATCCCGGGTCAACATCTAACCTTGCAGAATCTCCTCTGCACCAGGCTACCTGTGCACAGTTACCAGGCTCTTCACAGTTACCGGGCTCCGCCGATTCACAGAAATAACTTAAGGCAAAATCATAAACTTACTACTTTGTGTATTCACAGAAGGTATTTAGTAGTCTTAAATTAGGATTTAAGACTACTAAATGCCTTCTGTGAATACCAAACGTAGTAAGTTTATGATTTTGTCTTAAGTTAGTTCTGTGAATCGGCCCAAATGGTAGTCTCACACGCGCAGCCCCCTTACCTTAAAACCTTCAGTCACAAAGAACTCTGTACTAACAAATGCATCTCATGAACAAATATATCAGCATCCCCTTTCACTACTCCTCAAAAACAAAACATATCACGCACACAAGCACAACAAAATCTCTCAAGTGCAACACCTCATAATACTTACATCACAAACTACAAACATAAACCTACCTTTCAAATTACACAAATGAACAAACTCCAATACCAAGCTTTCACTCTTCCAAAACACCCAACACCCATATAGCATCACAGCAACTCTCGTTTAACCACTTCATATCCAGTGGACAATTTAGAACCTTATTACATGAGCCACATGGTGCACCGCCACCCCTAACTCATACACCTTCCACTCTAAACAGATGCAAACAAAATAAGCAACATGCCACACCTCACAACTATGCTTTTCCATGTCTACTGCACAACAAGGTTACACTACAAGAGCAACACAGCACACCAACTCACTCTCAAACACTGTCTCCACCACCTACACATGCAGACCCATCAAAATGCCTTCTTAGCCTGCTGGACGAAGAACAATGTCACACTATCTCCAAAGCACATTCACTAAACTGTCTACTAATAAATGCTTGATCGCTCTCTACTAATAAATGCTTAATGGCTCTCTAAGAAGAAACATCACATCCACAACCTCCTCTCTGACGCAAAACCAGACATACTATTAATTACTGAATCATGCTTTGGAGATGATATGGCTCTAGCCCTACATGAAGGTGTTCCTCTAGGCTATCCAACCATCACCCAAACTCTTAGAGTCAAAAAAGGAGGTATAACCTATGCATTGTGTTCAGGCAAACATTACATGTCACTAAAGTTGACGATGTCCCACTAAATATTTGTGAGGCCCTTTTCACCAGATACAATCCAGACGCTTCCTCCAGTAAATTCCTGCTCCTTTACAGACCTCCACCTAGCAAGGCAACTTTCCCAGATGCACTTCTAGACACGGTTTCAAACGTGATAACACTACACTCCAACCTATGCGTTGTGGGTGACCTCAACATTTGGTTTGACAAACCAAATATGCCCGATCCAAAAACAATCATCACTGGCCAGAAGCACAGAACATGCATCAGATTGTCCACGAACGCACACACATTGCTGGACATATCTTAAATGTCATTTTTACTAATACAGAACTAGTTACCTTTCAAACAATGACTCCAGTCACATGGTCAGACCACTTTTTGCTTGCCTTCCAACATAAAACAAGGCTAAGTGACGCACCTAAAACCACCTTAGATGCATCCACCTATTGGCTGTGGGACAAACTTAATTTTGAACACTTAGAAACAAAACAAACATTCAGTACTGATCTAGAAACAATACATTCTGTTAACAAACTATATCAGTGGCTATAGGAAGCTTTTGATATCCTCTGTTCTCTGTGCTGTTCGTGCCTCGAATCTTCCTGCTGGGCTGCTCCGTGTGTCCCTGGACCCTCAAACCCGGGGTATTGGATTTTTGCCAACAACTTGCGGTACCCGCTCCGCGGGTCCCGCTTCGTGGCCAGGACTTGGTGCCACTTGAGAAACTTACCGGGGTGCAGAAGGGCCGAGCAGGGCTGCGAGCAAGTGCAGGGACTCGATCTCCCAGGAGTCCCTGCCGGCCAATGTAAGACACCTGGCCCGCTCTCCCTGCTAGCCCCGCCCCCTGAGCATCGGATGACTGCAAAAGCCCACCTCCAACACTAATCGGTGGGATCCTCTGTTCGCTGTGCTGTTTGTGCCTCGAATCCTCCTGCTGGGCTGCTCCGTGTGTCCCTGGACCCTCAAACCCGGGGTATTGGATTTTTGCCAACAACTCGCGGTACCCGCTCCGCGGGTCCCGCTTCGTGGCCAGGACTTGTTGCCACTTGAGAAACTTACCGGGGTGCAGAAGGGCCGAGCAGGGCTGCGAGGAGTCCCCTGCCGGCCAATGTAAGACACCTGGCCCACTCTCCCTGCTAGCCCCGCCCCCTGAGCATCGGACGACTGCAAAAGCCCACCTCCTACACTAATCTCAAGCCAGAAAAAGGGATTGAGGCTACTATGCCTGCACTGGTAACACAGTCCCTAAAGTATACATATGTGTGGGTGCAAAAAGGTCTGGGATACAATCCCCTAGATCCCAAAGTTAGAAAACAAAAAATTGTTTTACAAATCAGATATACAAAAAGTGACCCTGCACACCTCAAAATTGATAATAATAAACAAGACAATATAAATGCTATTTGTGCATATGATCGCAATCACTCCAATAGTTCTCCCAAGAATTCCAAAGTCAAATTTCTTCTTTAAGCAGATTCTTTTTATTCACAGTTGATGATTTAAAACCAATAGCCAACGCGTTTCGTCCGTGGCCGGACTTCTTCAGGGCTTTTTGTCGAATTTTCTATTTGGTACTGCTTCACATTGGTCTTCACACTTGAAATTCAAATATCTTCAAATAAATAAGAGGATCATATATGAAAGATACACCATGTTTTCAAATTTTCATCAAGGTAAGGCAATTGTTAGCCAATAGTAAGATGTCTGCGTCTCGTATATCATATATGAAAGATACACCATGTTTTCAAATTTTCATCAAGGTAAGGCAATTGTTAGCCAATAGTAAGATGTCTGCGTCTCGTATTACGTGTGGTCGTCTGGTACCAGACGACCACACGTAATACGAGACGCAGACATCTTACTATTGGCTAACAATTGCCTTACCTTGATGAAAATTTGAAAACATGGTGTATCTTTCATATATGATCCTCTTATTTATTTGAAGATATTTGAATTTCAAGTGTGAAGACCAATGTGAAGCAGTACCAAATAGAAAATTCGACAAAAAGCCCTGAAGAAGTCCGGCCACGGACGAAACGCGTTGGCTATTGGTTTTAAATCATCAACTGTGAATAAAAAGAATCTGCATCGGATGACTGCAAAAGCCCACCTCCAACACTAATCGGTGGGATCCTCTGTTCGCTGTGCTGTTTGTGCCTCGAATCCTCCTGCTGGGCTGCTCCGTGTGTCCCTGGACCCTCAAACCCGGGGTATTGGATTTTTGCCAGCAACTCGCGGTACCCGCTCCGTGGGTCCCGCTTCGTGGCCAGGACTTGGTGCCACTTGAGAAACTTACCGGGGTGCAGAAGGGCCGAGCAGGGCTGCGAGCAAGTGCAGGGACTTGATCTCCCAGGAGTCCCTGCCGGCCTATGTAAGACACCTGGCCCGCTCTCCCTGCTAGCCCCACCCCCTGAGCATCGGACGACTGCAAAAGCCCACCTCCAATTGTCCCAATCATAATTTAAGCAAGATACATTACCGCTGCGCGGGAGTGCGCCGGGAGAAGCCCGGGACAAGGGCGGGGCCGTCTGTGGCCGTCAGGGGCTGCAGGAGGCTGGGCTGGGCCTACTCTCTGACATTGCGTTACTGCCATAGTGTGTTCTACCCCTGAGAAATTCTGTTTTGTTTACATTGTTTTTCCCCTTTTTAAGTATACTGCCTGTTAAGTATGCCTTCCCCCTTAATTACCCCTGACCAAAGCTCCCCCCAGCCCGAGGCGGGGCAAACAATTCTGGGTCCCCTAGATAAATACTTTAGCCGGGCAACTCAAGACATTGATAAAGAGATTGCTTTGGAGGAGCGACGAGCCGAGCGCAGGTTATCTATAGAACTCCTTAAAATTCCCTTGGAGAAACGGCCATCTTTGGGCTTCCCGGCATTGGTCCCTCCCTTATCATCTTTAATCCTGCCAGCGGTACTAGAAACACCCTATGCTTTTCCTCAGTCACCTGGCCCAATGATTAACTTTTCTGCGGGTGATGAAGGGACCATTCTGGTTCCTACCTCACCTACTATATTAACTGACCCACCCACTAGTGAGGCAAATACTGCCCAATTGAGTGTGTCCCTTCACGTGGCTACTAACAAACCGTGCACCAAAAGAAAAAGATGTATTGCCCCGAAGAAGTGTTATCCTCCTAAACATCCCAAAAAAATTAGGAAAATTGGAATAGGCTTGTGTACTCCTTGCGAGTCTAATGGGATTGGCTCCGATGGAGTCAAGATTATTAAGGACGGAGCCACCTCGGCTAGCTCTGCGTTCAATCCTAGTGACCCTTCAGTAATGGAATCGGCCGAGACTCCACCCCCTGTTTCACCCCTGCTCCTACAGTTGGAGAGGTTGATCAGGTCTCTCCTGACTCCCATCGAAGAACAAGTAAAAAGACTAGCCGATCGATTAGACCACTTCGAGCAGGCTACCCTAGATAATTTCTTTTCTACCAAATCCCTAATCAAGTCCCATCTTAAGATGAGGGACAGTAATAACCTTCCGAAATCAGGTGGGCTGGCAAACAGTGCATCTGCCACTGAGCCTCTTCCCCCTGTAGCCACCATTACAAATAGGCCCAGGTCGACGGGACAAATCCCTAAGGCTAACTTACATCCACCGGACCACCGAAGTACCAATACCTCTCAACCCAAAAAGTGCCCAGATATTGTAGCCACGGGTACCAAAGATAGTTCCAAAACTGGTAATCCTGTATTGAACAATTCTCAAGCCCCGCCAAGCATTCCAACATTCCGCCCTGTTGTTCCTGCCCTTAGTTTGCCTGATACACTCCCTACGAGGGCGCCTCGTAGGACACCGCCTATGAATCTCCCTCCAGATTCCTATCCTTTTGTTGCTATCCTCACCAATGTACCCCCTTTGCAGGATGGGCAAAGAGAATCCTTCCAGATGCTGAAAAACAAGGCAATGGACTGGTTAAGGATCAATAGACCATTGCCCAGGGAAGTGGACGGGTTGATCGTTGGAGTAAGAAGGACAGATTGGATAGGTTGTACTCCCAAGCGCCTGGAGGGGGACTGTATAGTCGTTAATTTCCAGGATACCAGGGTGGTACGCTTGATCACGAGGCAAAATTGGGGTACAAGTAGTGCTGGAATCGGTGTTGTCGATCTCACATTTTTCTACCCAAGACCAATAGGTATTCAATTTGGTATAGTCCCTGAAGTAGGTTGTTACAATAATCTCCCCTCTCCAGGATTTGTTCCTTTCACTGCATCCTTCCAACGGGGAAACCATTGTAATGTACCAACGTATAATCGTTTTGAAGTGATGGCAGATCCGGGGTGGACTCATTGACCAAAGGGAAAAAATCTCCAGGGCTCGGGGTATGATAAATTTAATTCTGATTATACCACGAACAACTGGGAAAATATGAATCGTTGGGATATGTGTGGGGAGTTTGTATCAGCTCTTATGGCAATCGAAAATGTGGAATCAAATGATATTGGTACTAGCTGTGAAACTGTGAATCTGGTGGCAATGTGTGGGGAGTCTGTTCCAATTCCCGGGGTATCTGATAATGATGATCTAATAATAACTAACACTGATGGTATTCGGGAGGTTGTGCATAATAATGAGGGTAAAAATCGAGATAGGGAGGGGCATGAAGGAATTCTAAGGAGCCAGTCAGTGGTGCCCTCTGTAGAAGTAGTTCTTATAGATGGTTCCTGTTCAGGGAAGATGGTTTCATGGAACATCGCGGGGTTGAGTAACAAGCTGGCATCCCAAAATTGGATAGACTTCATCAATGACTTTGATGTTTGTCTATTCCAAGAGACATGGGCCTGCGAACCTATATTCCTTCCCGGCTACTTGAACTTTGCAATCCCAGCTACTAGAGGCGGCAGGGGCCAACCGATGGGAGGCCTTACAATTTGGATACGGCAATGCCTACAAGTAACAATCAAAGTGGTGGATCTGGGTTGCAAGGACATCCAAATGATAAGAATGACATCGGAACACTGGGGAGGAATAGATATCTATAACATCTATGCCAGGGGCAGTATCATAGGAAATTCACCTATTATAAAGGCTTTGTCCACTTCCCTGGAAATGCAGTCCTTGGGGAATAAAGTTGTAGTAGCTGGTGACCTAAACAGGACTTTCGAACCATTGGATAGCTCCGATAATCCCTTGGGGCAAGAGGAAGACATACAATGGGGTGTTCCAATTTTAAATTTGGCCCCGGTCAGGCGGTAGACGAAAGATATATTACAACTGAATGCCATTTGCCTGGAGCAAGGACTAAGAGCCCTAAATGGGAGAACGAAGAGCGATAGGGAAGGTGCCTGTACATTCGATAATGGTCGCAACAAAAGCAGGATAGACTATGTCCTTTGTAGCCTAAACTTGTGGCAGTTGGTATGCGACATGGAAATCAAGGGCAGATTGGAGAGTGATCACAATCCTCTCTGTGTGACCCATAATTGGTCACATCAGGGAATCCTCAATCGATTGATGGTCCGCTGCCTACTATGGCTAACAACATGCGCAGACTTAACTGGCCGAGTGTATTGGCTAATGCAGAATCTATGGCATTCATAAGTTCTAAGGTGGATATTGCAATCACCGCTATGGAGGACGCAAACCCAGTAATTCCAGGGTCCAGGGAAATAACTGACATACACGACAAGCTCTTTTCCCTTTTAAAACCGCACTTCTTGAGACCCCGTAAGACAAATAGTAAACTATTACCAAAACCGGCTAGGTGGTTTAACCAACAGTGCAGGGAAGCTAGGCTAAGTTTGGGCAGAGCAATTAGGGACAGGGACAGGGCAGCGATTAGCGGCTCCAGGAAGCATTACAAGGCTAACATATCCCTAGCAAAAAAAACATGGGACGAAAAGCATTGGGCTGAATTAAAAGAGGAATCGGGGGCTAAGGATTCCAGATTATTCTGGAATATTGTGAAGTGGGGTAGAGGTGGAATCCCAGACAAACCCGACAATAATGTTGCTGAGGGTGCCTGGGTGGATTATTTCAAACCCCAATATGCTGAGACTGCAGAGTTTAAGAATGTGGAAGCAATTCCAGCTGCATTCCCTATTGGGAATTTATTCACCCTTAAAGAAACCGAAGTCGCAATATGCACTGCTCCCGGGGGAAGGGCCCCGGGTTTAGATGGTGTACCCTCTGATGTTTTTGCAAACGACAAGGTGAGGTGGGCCAGATATGTATTCCTTCTGGGAAACGCTATTGCGAAGGGAACAGCTGTCCCCGAACTATGGAGGGGAGCGACCATCATACCTATATATAAAAAGGGGGATCGGTCTCTCCCGGGTAATTATAGGCCGATAAGCTTGATCGCCACTGTCCAAAAAGTGGTAGGGAGGATGGTGGTAAATAAATTAATGAATTGGGTTGAAGAGAACAATGTCCTGTCCCCTTATCAGGCTGGTTTTCGGCGGGCTACGAGTACAGTCGCCCAGGTGTTTCGCTTTGCTCTGCTGCAGTGGGGGAGGGTGGCGCTTGGCGAAGGCAGCCTGTATGTTGCTTTTGTTGACCTGCGGGCTGCCTTCGACCTGGTCCCAAGGAGAAAGCTTTGGGCAGTTTTGCGCGAAATAGGTCTTCCGGCAGAGCTGCTCAACTTGATAATGAGGCTGCATGAATCCAACTTCGCCAAGGTCCAATGGGGTATGAATGGCGAATTCTCTGCTGACTTCCCGGTTGAGCGTGGAGTGCGACAGGGGTGCGCAATGGCTCCCCTGCTCTTTTCCCTATTTATAAATGGGATAGTGGCCCGGATGCTGGACGCCAGTGTAGATGCGCCATCGTTGGCGGGCCTCAGGGTTCCGATCCTGATGTTCGCCGACGATACGTTAATCCTGTCCAAAACTCCGGCTGGCCTACAGCGAGCTCTAAATATTTTCGATCTTTTTTGCAGGGAGCATGGACTGGAAGTCAACGTGGGTAAGACCAAGCTGATGGCCTTTTCATCAAAACGTAGACCCCGACAAAAAATATTCCTGAATGACTGTCAGCTTGAGGAGGTTACTGTATTTACCTATCTTGGGATACAGATAGCAAATGACTCGAGATGGTCCCAGCATATAGAAAGGGCGGTTTTGAGGCACCAACAGATTTCGGGGGCACTTCGGGTGGAACACAAAAAGTCGAAGTCCAAGCCAATAAAACCTGTCTTGGCTGTTTATGATGCCAAGGCTCTTGGGTCTGCCCTCTATGGGGCAGAGCTGTGGGGATTTGGGAAGCTCCTCCCTTTGCAGATGTCAGAGAATTGGTTTTTTAGGGGAATCACAGGACTCCCGCAGAGTACACCATTAATTCCACTTGGTCTTGATCTAGGGAGAAGATCAGTTAGTGACCAAGCGAGGTTGCGCCCGATCCTTTACTGGAGACGCCTTTGGACTACCCCGGAGATCCGGCATTATGCAGAGGGGTTTCTGGCCATAATTAAAGCTGATATTTTCCATAAGATAGTCTGGCTAAAAAATCTCAGGACTGCCCTAGGCGAGCTTGGTCTCTCAAATCTATGGGACAATCCATTTGAGGAACCCTTTCCAAGCAAAAATATGATCAAGGGCCTATACTGGGATTGGGTAGCCGGAAGACTCTGGAATAAAATGAGACCTGACTCCATGACGGGGCGCTTTTTTGAATTTAAACTGTATCCTGCCTTGGAACCATATTGGGACAGCATCACGAACCCAGGGGACAGGAAGCTCTTCTTCCAGTTAAGATCAGGTGGCCTCCCTCTGAGATCATTGACTGGTCGGTGGAGGAGTTCCACCACCTCTTGCTGCCCACTCTGTGGTACAGCAGACGAAAGTATAGGCCACTTTCTGTTTGTGTGCAAAGCTTACGCCGCCCCGAGAAAAGTCTGGCTAGCTCCTGTCTGTAGAAACCTAGGGACATCTATGGGTGTTGAGGCACTACGAATACTCTGTACCTCCACCGATATGCCTGCTGTCTTGGCAACAGCAAAGTACCTGGGGTGGGCAGGGTCCATCAGACGGAGGGTAATCCTTACAAAAGCAAATTGATTGGGGTACTGTCTGTGGTTTCTGTGTAAATTACGCATCAAAGGTTTTCATTGTATATTTTTGTACAATTGTTTTAAAAATTTTGTATAACTAGAATATAATCTTTTAAATGATGTATTTTAAATGTATGTTTGTGCTTTTGTGAGTATAACTCTCGAATAAACCTTTGATGATGATGATGATGATGATATCCTGATACCACTAAAAACCACACAAACTACAAGCACCTTGGAGAAATACAGAGATAAAAGAGATAAAACAACAAATTAGAAAGCTGCAAAGTGCCTGGCTCAAAACAAACACCAATCAAGACAAACTTCCCCTACAGAAAATTAACAGATTGTACAATTCAGCTATTAAAAAAGGCAAAGGAAAAATACTATTCAGACGAATACACAATGTTAAATGTGCAAATAAAGAATTCTATAAAATTGTTAATGAATTTTGCCAACTAACCGCCTGATTCATCAAGCAAAATTGCGCTCGCAATAGCTGCGAAAATGCTATTGCGGGCGCAATTTCCCCAATCGGCATTCACCACGACAATAGCGAAGTCGCAAACACATAATAGCGAATTCGCAAATAGATTCGCAGAATCCCGGCAGGAGAGCATTAGCAAATCGGAAAATGTGACAAACCACGGATACTGCGAAAAAAATTGCAAACTCACTATACAATCGCAATCGGTAATCATGAAAATTCGCAAATAGCGAAAAAAAACAAAATCGCTGTTTGCGAGGCGCAAATTAAGGACAACCCAAAGCAGGTGGTAACCATAAAAGCCATTGAAAAATTTTTTTGAAAAACCGTTGGCCAATCAGTAACAGGTGCAGGCATGACCAAACACACATAAGAGAATCAGCAGCAGCATTTGGAGTCTCACAATGCCAGGAATGTACATGGTGGTCAGGCGGTGAAGGCTACAGCGAGCAGCACGGAGGAGACGCAGAATCCAGGACAGGATATTCCGCCAGCGGGTCACCCTGCTGGGCCAAACCAGAGAGCAAATATATGCAAAGTACCGCCTGAATGGGGAAATGATAATCCAGCTAATACAGGACCTTGACCCCCTGATGCAGCACCCAACAAGGCGGACCAATGCCGTGCCTACACATGTCCAGGTATTGTGTAGCCTGCACCTCCTGGCCTCTGGGAGCTTCCAGGGGATAGTAGCGGTTGCTGGGGGGATATCCCAGCCCACCATGTCCCGCTGCCTAAGGAGTTTCCTTGACGCAATGCTGACCCAGCTACACCAACACATCAAATTTCCCACCAGCCAACAGGATTTGGATTCGACCAAGCTACAATTCTACAATGTTGCCCATTTACCACATGTGATAGGATGCATTGACTGTACCCACATCGCCATCTGCCCACCAGCTGCAACGGAGTACATGTACCGCAATCGCAAGTCCTACCACTCCCTCAACATCCAGATGGTCTGCAATGCTAAGACATACATCACGGACATAGTGGCACAGTACTCAGGGAGTACCCATGACTCATTCATATTCCGGCACAGCGGCCTCCACACACGACTGGCCAGGGGAGACTTTGGGGAAGGACACCTACTTGGTAAGTACACTTTGTCCACAATGTCACATTGCGATGAAGTAGCTGCGCTGCACAGGCACTCACCCTCTGCTCCTCTCATTCAGGTGACAGTGGCTACGCCCTCCGTGAATACCTCCTCACCCCATACCTCAACCCTGCTACACCACAGCAACGGCGTTACAATGTTGCACACATACGGACAAGGAATTGCATTGAAAGGACTTTTGGGCTACTGAAGAGCAGATTCCGCATACTGCACAAGACAGGTGGGGGCATGTACTACAGTCCTGATGTGAGCTGCCGCATTGTGGCTGTCTGTGCAATACTACACAACATTGCTACCAGGCGCAGAATACCTGTAGACATCTCTGGCAGTGAGTCGGAAGGGGACGACCGGCCACCTGCACATGGGCGTCATGCACGCGGGGAGAACCCAGCTGAAGGCCACAGATGCCGCAACCACATCACAATGAACAGTTTATAGTGCACCCACTCCCCTCACCCAACAAATCACAATTGCATGCAAATGGAAATAATGACAGGACGCCAATGTATGATGCAAGAATAAATATTCTTGTTTGATTCACAATAATAGTGCAAGTTGCCATCCTTCCTATGCAATCAGTATTGCCCCATACTGCTGCGTCCAAAACACAGGGCAGGCTTATAGTGTCAGCCTGTGCCTGTAAAAGTACATGTTAGTCAGGTGCGCCTCCGGCGCGAATCACCCAAGCGCCTCTCCGGCTCCTCCTCTGCCACCGCACGTGACCCTGCAGTGGGCCTGGTGCTACGTCGTAACACCGCTACCTGTGAGGCAGACTGGCTGCTCACACTTGAGGTGCCCTCGCTGGCATCGTCCCCCCCGACATTGCCAGGTACAGGGGGGTGGAGTGCCATAACGGCAGCGGTGAGGTGCTCTAATACTCTGGCCACATCCTCGCAGCATTGGATTAGCTGCTGCTGCTGCGCCAGGGACCGTCGCGATAGCTGTGATGTCGCATTGCCGATCACGTAGTTTGACCTGGTGTATGACGACAGCCGCGTCAGTAGCTGCCGGTGGTGGCGGCGCCCGGTGTTGCGCTGTGATATTAGCGCAGCAGTGTTGGCCTCCATGGCTGCCGTCATGCGGTCCATCCTCTCCCCCACACCTGCCATGGCTGCCGTCATGCTGTCCACCCTCTCCCCCACACCTGCCACATTGCGGCCAATATTATACAGCTGCATCTGTATGGCCCCTTGCCGGCGTGCCTGCATCTGGTGAATGCGTAGCATTCTACGCTCTATGCTCATGCTCGGCAATCGCACTTCCATCCCCCTCCTGCCGCTGCGTGCATTGTTCTGCAGGCGAGCCCTGCCATGCCTGCTCTGCTGGCTGCCCACAGTGGGTGGGCGCTGTGTCACCGCTGTCGCTGGAGCAGATGTGGAGGCTCCAGCTGCTGCGGGCCTGGCTGCAGGGGTTGGTGGTGCACCTGTTGGTGCTGGCGCTGATGCTGTGGGCCTGGCTGCAGGGGTTGGTGCAGTGCCTGTTGGTGCTGGCGCTGATGCTGTGGGCCTGGCTGCAGGGGTTGGTGCAGCGCCTGTTGGTGCTGGCGCTGATGATGTGGGCCTGGCTGCAGGGGTTGGTGCAGCGCCTTTTGGTGCTGGCGCTGATGATGTGGGCCTGGCTGCAGGGGTAGGTGCAGCGCCTGTTGGTGCTGGATGTGTTTGTGACGGCACCTCCTCCGCATCCTGTGGTTGCTCATCGATGAGCAGCCTGTCACTGTCGCTGCTGTCTGCGCCACCTGTGAGGGGAAGTGGACGTCCATTAGTTGCATGTATCTGTCACACGTGCAGTTGCTACATGCATGCTGGATGACATTCCCTGACTGGCTGTGGCATTGCGTACTTTGGAACCTGTCTGGCTGCATTGGGGTACTTGTACATTGTGACCACACTACATGTCCCACAATGCTTTAGGGCATTACCTAATGTGCACCGATGGCATGACTTTGGAACATTATGGGAGGCTATAGGGTAATGGCCATTCATAGGGGACAGGGTCGCAGTCGCATGCCACTTACCTTGGCTCTCTTGGGTGGGGCGGGATGAGTCCAATCTGATGACTCCAATGCACGCCTCGGACTCCAACGTGTCCTCGACGCGGTCCTCCATGGTGGTGTTTGGAGGGACTGTAGGTCCTCCCCTGCAGTGGCCAGGGACTCTCCCAACCTCTCGGCAACCCTCTCCTTGGCACGACCTCGGAGGTCGTACCACCTCTTCTTTAGTTCATCAAGTGACCTGTCTGCCACGCCCACGGAGTTCACTGTGGCCGCTATCCCGACCCAGATTCTCCGCTTCTCCTGCTCAGGCACCCTCCTTGACTCTTTCCCAAACAGTTTAGAGTGGTTCTCTACCACCCCTTCGATGAGGTGCTCCAACTCCTGTTCGGAGAACTTCAGTTTTCTCTTGCGCCCGGTGTTGCTGGGCCCTGGCACAGCCTCCTCTGCCATTGCTGCAGTGAGATTGGGTGTAGTATTCCAAGTTTGCAGGTGTCCTTGCAGGAGCTGACTCAGTTGCTGCCTCGAGGTCTGCCTCACTGTGGTGAATGGGTGTGGGAACTGGCTGCTTCCTGGTTGTGATGTCATCACTGTGCTCGAAAAGCGACTTCCCGTTTTCCTGATCCCGCGTATTTGCGATCTCGCAATTAGCGATATCGCTATTTGCGATTTCGCAAATCCTACACGGATGTTGCCGAAAAATAGCGATTAATCTGCGATTTTGGAACCTCGCTAACGCTTTTTGCGGCCGCGTGCGAATCGCATTTTTTTATCGGAAAAATTCTTGAATACCGATCTGCGATTTCTAAATTGCGATTCGCAGTTAATCGCAATTGGGAAATCGCAGATTCCGGTTTTCATGAATCAGGCTGCATATTTCCTAGAAGCAGCTCATCCCATTACTCAAGAGGTTACGGACAAACTGGCAAATCATTACACAAACAAAGCAGACACATTGTAATCATACTTGAAAACAGAGACAAAGCATCAGCCATAAACCTTTTAACAAAGCTAAAATTCAAGAATACTCTAAGCCAGCCTCTCCGTTCCTTTCAACACATTTTACACAATGAAGTTATGGACCTGGTCAAAGCAAGCAGGCCTGCTGGCAGTCCTTCCGGCTTGTTTCCACCGCAAACTTTTAAGACTATTCTTCCAACGACCTCAGCTGCCACTCCAGTACGTAAAATCATCAACAACTCCTTAACTACCGGAATATTTCCAGAAGAACCCAAAAAGTCATACATACACCCATTACTGAGGAAAATAAACTTGGACCAGCTGAACTCTAACAACTACAGACCGATTTCAAATGGACCTTTCCTGGGCAAACTGATAGAAAGAGCAGCTTTCTCCCAGATGTTACAATTCAAGAAGAGAATGCCATACTTTTAGACTTCCAAACAGATTTCCATCCAGGAAGAGGCACATATTCTGCCCTTCTTGCCATCTGGGATGGCCTGAAGAACACAGTTCACGGCAATGGGGTTGCTGCGCTACTTCTCTTGGACCGCACAGCTGCCTTTGACATGGTTGACCATGAAACTTTGATTCAAAGACTCCATGAAGCTGGCATATATGAAACTGCTCTAGACTGTATCGCATCCTACCTTTGCAACAGAACTAATGTCATTCATACCCCACCATTCTTGTTCAAACTGTACTTCACAAAAGCAGGGGTCCCTCAAGGATCTATTATTTCGCCCAGGCTTTTCAGCATGTACATGAAGTCATTACCGGCACTGATCAATCAATTTTACCTTACTTGCTATAACTATACTTGCTATAACTATGAAAATGACACGCAAACACTCCTTCAAATGCAATGCCCTAAAGAAATTGGAAACTCACCAATTTTCAGTTCTCTCAAAGCTGTTGATCAATGGATGACGTGGAGCCATCTCAAACTGACTTCTACCAAATCTGAAATACTCACATGAGGCATTTGGAAACACTGACTAAAATATTGAAAGAAGTAGGAAACGCTTGAATGACCATGTACTCTAAGTTATCGATGAATGCCCAAGTGGACAGACTAGCAGGATCAAGCTTTGTTACTATAAAAACTCTGCGATGAATCTTCCCCCATTCGGGATCTCCCTTGGTTTGTCCAAACTCAATTAGGCCAATAGCCTCTACCCTGGATCACCTTTAATGACAATGAAAAGACTACAATGAATTCAGAACTTGGCTGCCAGACTACTCTTACATATAAAACCATGAGACCACATCTCCCCTGCCTTGAAAGCCCTGCATTGGTTACCAGTTGCCAGAAGATCCACGTTCAAGCTGCTTTGTATCACCCACAAAGCGATACATGGAACCAAACACTTTCAATGAGAAACCTCTGCTCTAGAGTGACACCTCGCCTCAAAATCCCAAGATACAAGAACAACAATGGGCGGCACATAATTTTCTGTTCAAGCAGCCAAACTATGGAACTCTCTACCCCCCAACATAAGATACACAGATAACTACCTTAGCTTCAGAAAACTACCCAAGAATTTGCTCTTCCACACATGAACATCAAACACAAACAGGCATAAATATGTAGCATATCTCTCGTATATAAGCATTTATTTGTACCATAGATATGTACCTATATATGTGCATTGCTTTGTATAAACATGCAGAATACTTATGTTTAAACAAATTATTACATATAGATATTCATTAGTTCTACTTAACAAATGTACATATTACTGATATTTACATTATTCTATGTTTTTAACATGTATATATGTGACTGCATACATTTTCTATCATAACTATTTATCTATAATTGCTTCACTATTGATCTAAAAAATATATATATATATATATATATAAATAAATAAAATTAATTTAAAGTACAACAACAATTGAAAGCCTGAGTTTTATTAATGCATCTTTAATCTACATATACTACCTTCTTTTATGCATCTAGCTACCTTCCGTGTACTTATGGATCTCTATCTTTATTACTTTTGGATCTACATATCTATTAAGTTTACTTATTTATCATCTTTTCTTCTATCAGCACATCCAATGCACGGCCCTATTTTCACCCATTACCGCTCTCAATATATCCTCTAGCTCAACTCTCTGACTCTTCTCCAACCTCTTTCTACTACTCTTTCCAGTGCACTTACCTGTTTCTCTCCCTATACCTATATCAATATATCCATTACCTCCACTCTCTCATTCATCCCAAAGCCCATACCACTACTATGATCTCCAAAATAACCCTTTCGAAACTCTTCCTTGCTCCACCCCTCCTTGCATCATCTTATACCTCTTTTTACTATTCCAATCCACCAAAACAAGCTTTTCTATACCCTTTCTCTGACTCCTCCCCCTCCACCTCCCTTTTACTCACCCCCTCTACCTCCCTTTTACTCATCCCAAGCCTCTTCCTACTAATATGAGCTCCAAAACAAACAAAAAACATTTGAACTAGTTGTGTGCGCGCATAGGTCAACGGCCGTCGCAAGCACCACCTCGGTAGTGCTGTGCACGTCCGCTGGCCGACGCAGCCCCGCCCACTCAATAGAACACCCGTGGTTAAGGAGTTACATTCTAAATCATTCCCTTCTATCCTTCCACTATCCTTTTCAATCCAAATAACAGACTAACATGCCACCACTCAAATTAATGTCATATTTCACTATACTAATTAACCACTAATTCTTTAAGGGTTCCAGAGTAGCGTGCTACTTGCTGAAATCTCACTTCAACACCTCATCAGAGGTAGCAAGTGCTGTATAAATACAAACCTTTTTTACTTATTCTACCCCTTCTCTATCCTTCTCAATCCAAATAACTGCCTAATATATTCACTACTCAAATTACTTTCATATTTTCCCTATATTAATTCACCACTAATCCTTTATGGGTTCTGAGGTAGTGTGCTACTCACCGAAAAAGCGCTTCAATACCCCATCAGGGGTAGCAAGCGCTATATAAATGCAAACCTTTTTCCCTTCTGTAGCCCTCCACTATCCTTCTCAATCTAAATAACTGACTAACATATCCACCACTCAAATTAATTTCATATTTTCACTATGCTAATTCACCATTAATCCTTTATGGGTTCCAGAATGGCGTCATACTCGCCGAAAAATCGCTTTGACGCCTTATCGGGGGTAGTAAGCGCTATATAAATGCAATTAAAATACAATACAATACAATGGGTGCCTGCGAATGGTACACTACATTAATGATGCAGTACTGTACAGTGTGAGTATGTTATATGCAGATGATGGGTGTACCTGTGCCTATTAGTGTTACAGTACATAAAAGACGTAGTCCTGCACAGTGTGTGTATATTTTGTACATGTGCTGGGTATATGTGTGCTAAGAGTTCACAAGAAAGGGGCCTGGGCACATCTCAGGAAGGAGATGGGGCTGATTAGAGAATCATGAAGCTTAGGGACGAGGTCCTGGGCTAACCTTTTGTTACATATACCACTGTGGCTGACATTCATGTGTGAACTCGCAGTCACTCCCATGGCCTGTGTTGTGAAGTTATCAGCTTTGAAGTAGCTCCTGCTGTGACAAGCTGCTTTCTGGAGGAGGACATGGCAGAGGAGTGGTCTCTTCAAAAGGAAGCAGACCCCGAGCATACACTTCAAAGACTCAGACAGTAAAACCCATTTGGTTTCTGGAAATGGTCTATAAGAAGGGGAGCTTGAGTCCTCAAAACTTGTAAATTGTCAAGCAGCCACCCTGGTTCTGCAAGGAAAAGCTCTTTAAGACTTCTGCCTTATCACCAGGACTGGGGGCCAAGGCCTGCTTTTCTCCCTGCTGGGTGGTGTTAAATCACTCAGGGAATCCAAGACCACCAGACCTGGAGCACCAGCACCTACCTGATTGCCAAGACCAATGTGCAAGGTGTAAGGAGATGGCTGCTCCACCAATTGGGTCATTGCCCTTGTATGCCAGAGGGAGGCTGTTGTAGAGTGAGCTGTGATGTCGCCGTGCCAAACAGGTCATTGCCCGCATGCAGCAAGGAACTTGCAACCTCCTATATTAAGAGGGCCATCATGAAGAGAGTGCTGCACTGAGTGGGCTGCAGCCCATCGGCAGTAGAAAGCCAGGAGGGATTGCTGTGAAGAGATCTGCTGTGCTGGTCAGGTGAGAACCTATGTGCAGTGGAGAGAGAGTGATCCCATATGCCAAAGAGGGTCAAGGGGACAAAGCAAGAAGTGTGCCCACCATTGCAACATATGGCCTATATACACTATGACTGTATGTCAGCGTCAGACCTTTTGCATCTCCCACACCCACCATGTAAAGGGCCAAAGAACTTACCCAGCTTGAAAGAGCCATGAAGAAACTCCAGTCACTGTGGCTGCATGACTATCTGGGCCACGTGCAAAGAACGTATGGGAGCTGCTGCTCTAATAGAGGAGGGCATGCTTAGGGAGCCCAGTCACTCGAATCCTGCAGATGCGGGTAAGACTGATTTTAGGCTAGTCCGCCCTGGGGGAACTTGTACGTTAGATAGCACTTCGGCACTGGACCAATTTTGACTTTTATATAGAGACGGAGTGGGACTCCTGAGACTCAGGCTAGTGGACTTCCCCTGATTGTCGCCTATAGTGAATAGAGAATAACCCTACTGCTGGAGCTAGGAGGGTTTGGGATTCAGGGAACTGCCTGAGAAACATTTGAGGCCTGACCTCAGCGGTTGAGAAAAACCAAAGGTGATGATGGACGGAGCATTGACAATACAAACACTCACCCCCAGTCAACTGATCTGGGTTTAATCCATCACCGTGCTTTAGCTCACTCCGCCACTCCAGCTCACTTTGCCACTGGATTCAAGCAAGCCTGGCTGAAGACGGCTGAAATGCCAGAAACCGGTCCTAGGAAGCTTGATTCCGGTCCAGGGAAGACATGGCTTGGCAGTTCGGGCTGGACTGTTCCCATGAGGCACAGGGTCAGACTGATTTGCATATGGCCATGTCTGAACTGGGGTGGCAGAGTGGGCTAAAGAACGGTGATGGAATAAACCCAGATCTGTTGACTGGGTGTGAGTGTTTGATTGGTTCAGATGCTCCGTCCATCACCACCCCCTTTTGTACCACTGACCTCAGGGGTTGTAAAAATTATTTGTGAATGTTGTATTTCTGTTTGAGGTGGTAGCTGTAAAATACATTCTTTTTTCATAAAAGTAAGTATTTGACTGGACAGTCAGGTATTGCTGCTGAGCATATTTTGAGTTGTGAGCCTGTGTTCACCCCACTGCATATACTCCCCCCACAAGAAGCATTGGACTGCTTGACCCACTCTAGTACTGAGAGTCAAGTGCTGAAGGGGTACTTGGTCCAGTTCTTCAGGGCCCATAGTAGTCTGGGCCCCGGGATATCATTAGTTAAAAGGCCTCAGAACCCATGGCTGGGCCCAGGATCTCCTGCTTGCCCCATGGCCATATGAATAGAATTCTAACACAAAGCCTCCCACCAGGCAGTTTCAGCACTCTGTAGACTCTGCCAGTCTTTCCTTCTATGAAAATGGACTTAGTGCAAGTGGGTTTGGGCTACTGTGTCCCCACGCCTGCTATGCCATAAGCTGTACGTCATGCTTATTGACATCCATGACATGTAATGGAGCATATTATCTTCATATATGTTTGTGGCCCAGAGTACCAGAAGAAACCACCCTGCATTACAGAAATCAGCCCAGTGCTCCACAGTTTTGCACTGTAAACTGTGTCTGCCAGCAGTTGCAGGACCAATGAGCCCCTGAAAGTGCAGCAATAGTGTGTGATGCTATGTTGCATAATCAGCTCTGCCCATACCAGCAGTCGTCTGGACACTGGAATGTGGCATGGTGCACTTCCTTTGTCATCAATAGAAGGACTGATTCTCTCTACCACCTCTCTTTGAATAAGGCGGCAGCATCCCCTGCTTTGCCCTCTGCCCAAACCCAACACATGCCCATACCCAAAGAGATCTATGTTTCTCCTAGACACTTAGAAGCACGAAACAGAGGGGCTGGGGGAATGGTCAGGTGTTGGGTGGCAGTTGGTCTGGGCCATGCGTCATTGATGCAGAGACAGCAGCTCACTGAGGTACAGTTGGGTGTTGCAAAATGGGGCCATGAATGCATTTTCAATTAAATTGAAATCTTAATAGAGAAACAGGACTTTTTAGATTTCAATTTAATTTAAACAGGTTTATAGCCCCTGTTCTGCTAATTCACAGTGACTGAGATTTAGTGATCCAACTTCCATTATGCTGATGTGTCTTCCATTATGTGAATGCTTACTTTATGCTTACTTTTGATTATGCTTTTTTCTGACTACTTTACTGATGCTCTCACCTAATGTGATGTCCCTTACTAGGCATATTGATTTGTGCACTCCAAGGTGTCACTGACACTTGTTACTAAGATTATTGATGCATGTTTTCAGTGTAACCACTAATGGATATTACTAGGCCCATTATTACATACACAGTGCGGAGTCACTGATACATGTTAGTTAACGAATTGATGCATACTCCGTGTGGGACCACCAACACCCACTACTAGGTCTATTGATTAATACAATTACCAAGCCTATTGATGAGTCCACAGATTAATAATCCACTTAATGCATGCACTAATCTGAGCCACTGATGGCCATTAATAGGCCAATTGATGCATATGTAAGCTTTGTGTGGGAGCACCTATGCATGTTAATAAGCCAACTATCTGGGATCAAAGGGTTTCATAGGGGGCTAGAGAGGCCTCACAATTTACTTAGAGCAATTGATGTGTTTGTTTGGGGCCACTGTTTCCCCCTATAAATCTGCCTGATGCAGTCACTCTATGCACCCACTAAGGTCTCACACTAAACCCATTAATGAATGCATTGTGTCAGAACCCCTTTCAGAGGGCCGCAGGGAATGCAGAGGCTACTGAGCCCAACCGTGGTGGTTGGGGCTTTTTACTCCTGATGTCCCAGGGCATGACCTAGTATGGATCCTGAGCAACTGGGCCAAGTACCCCTTCTGCACTTGACCATCATTGGTAGCTGTGGATGAGCAGTCAAAAGCTCCTGAGGATATAAGTAATGTGTTATAGATGAGTATCTATAACACAATATGGTTCATGCATGCAATATCTCTACCTTTGTTACAAAGATCGGGGTTCCGCTATCCTGCATGTGCGTTAATTAGATGTCGATCGGCCTGTGCAAATGTTATTATCCCATTCAATTATGTAACATATGTAAATACGTTTTCTAAAGATCATCATTAGTTTAAAAATAGTGAGTGCTGGAAAATGGCAAGTATTGCGCTGTTATAAATGAATGCTTAACCTTTTGAAATCACCAAACAATCACCATAGGGTAGAGGGAGACTCGTGTAGGCTGCCCTCCTTTAGTGAGGGAAAAGAAACAGTCAAATATGCTAAAGATTATCCCGAATCTAAAGGATCGCTTAAGTTAAGCTTCTTGCTTGGCTAGAACAGTAATTCTAATGGCACCTCTGTCACTTACTTGTGATGCAGATTATAGTCTCCGGTTCGATCTCTCCCCTCCTGAATGTTACCCATGAAGGGAATTTTTTTTATGTGATTCCAACTTGTTTATATCTTCGCAGTTTTGGGACGAAGTCCTGTTTATTGAGAACGGTCCCCTTTGTATTTATACTGCAGTATTGACAGAAAAACAGCTATTGGATTAGAATATGTCATTTCTCTCTTGATTGTTCTGCCTTACTTTCATGCTGCTTCATTCTGAATAGGCTATATGAATTTTGTTATGAATATGCCTATTAATTGTATGGTAAGGTCCTTACTGTTTATGATGGTTAGTCTTCTGTGTGTGATTTTTTGGACTGGATTTTCCTCATGACATGGATTTCATCTCATTACCTGGCTCCATGGAATCTGATCATTGATCCCCTCGCAGTAGTTACGCAGACGATAGATCCACTGTTGTTCTTTCTGTAATAGGTTCCTCTCAGCGTTTGTATCAATGTGTTCCAGGGTTTCCAACACCACCCATCTCATGTCATTTGGGCATTTGGGGTGTGTCCCACTTCCAGGAAGTGGCTACTTGTCTTTGTAGTTGACTTCTTCCACCTTACGTTACTTCTATGCTTACATATGTGGGTTTGAATCCTCCTGCAGGTCATTCCGCTATACCGTAAATTGCAAGGGCATGTGATCATATATGCCACATGTGTTCTATTGCAGTTGGTGTGTCTCTTTAAGGTCCATGTCAGATTGTTGTTCAGGTCTAATGTTTTGGTGGTAGAGCTTAGATGGCACACCAAACAATTTCCACAAGGATTAAAAAAAACATGAAAACATATTGGTGAATACCCGCCCCAAGAAGAAGGAAATAAGACAGAACACCATCACAACAGCCGGGGGCCTAACATCCATTGTGGGCCACTATCCTTATGGAAATTGTTCGGTGTGGCATACAACCTCTACCACCAAAACATTAGACCTGAACATCAATCTGAAATGAACCTTATCGAGACACAACTGCAGTAGCACACATGAGTAATATAGAAAAAACAAAGGAAGATTATCCTTTCTCCCCTCTAATAGGTCCTGACGAAAATCATCACCCAGCAAGGGCACATGTCAGCTGAAACATGTCGACCATTCTTTTAACCTTATTAATAGTGATGTGAAGGACAAATTGCAGGTCCTATTTTCCACATCCACCATTGTTTTTAACCATACCCTTATCATTTTTTCAATAAATTTGAGTCTATGATAAAGCGGTAATTTTAACTCATATTTTTTACAAAGTAGATCCCAACTGGTTCCTCTGGATCGCCTCCTGGTGGATGCCAACAAAGACCCGATGATGATGCTACAAACCAGGATTACGCCAGTGGTAAAAGACATACCAAAGGCTGAAAATGGCTGTTGAGCGTCCCATACATAGTTTATATTTAGATCCCTCAAGACCTCAAAAATCCACTCCTTTTTGATACAGGTAAGTGTACATGACTCATAACTCAAAGTGCACACAGAACAAACAAATAAATGTCCAGTCCAATAGTTACTTTTATAAGAAAAAGAAGTATTTTATTTCTAACTTTACACATGCAATGCAAAGAAAATACAATACTCATATGGAGTAACACACTCCCCTTGAGGTTGGGGCTCTAGTTGTTGTCAGGCAAATCCCTGTCCCACCCTCTACCTTGTAACGTGTTCAGGGTTACTCCCCATTCACTGGTGGTTGCATCCAGGGAAAATGTATTAGTAGGCCATGCTCCAGAATTACCCTTGGACTCCTAGCTTATTAGTTAAAAGTGTCCATGGTACGCAGTACCATTAGCAGCGAGTCTCCCAGGGCCCCACAGGCCCAGTTACAGTCTTACCTGCTCTGCCAGTATGGAAGTATTCAGCGTTGCAACAAGATCCCTCTCCGTGGGGGCTCCTGCTTGGCAAAGGCGGTCCACATGCAGCTCATGCAGCAGCACCAAGCAGACAAAGGCTTTCTCCTCTGAGCTGTGCTGCTGGCTCATCCAGTGATCAGACTTGCTCCAGCTCAGACCAAACAAGGCAAGTCACTCTTCCTCTAATGGGTGGGGGGTTGATTCTCCGGCTTCCAACTGGAGGTCTAGTGAGGGTGCGACATCTTCGACGGCTTCTTGCCATCTTTGGGGAAGGAGTCAGTTGTGGTTGCGGAGCTTGACCTGCCAGTCACTGCAGTAACCCCTCTTGTCCAGGCCACAACCCAAATACTTACCCACAGTGGTACCGGCAACCTCTCCTGGCATACAGGTTTGCCATGTTACTCAGAATTGGACGCAGACTATTCCGGTGCTATTGCCCAGAATATGGCAGCCCCTCCTGGCATACAGAGTCACTGATCTCCGATGACAAGAGTCTCTCACTCCTGGCCCAAATAAGTTCAATGATGGCCACCTCTGACATACAGGGTCGCCACAGCATGGTGATGCCGGCCTGGTGCTTCCCGCATGGCGATCTTCACAAAGCTGAGATCAAGGTGGCCCTTCCTGGCGGACGGGGCAATAACCAAATCAGCGTGCAGTCATTCTCCTCAAACCTTGCTCACAGAGTCCCCTCCATAGAGCTCCCCACTGGACTTCGATCCCTCCAACACTCTCCTCTATCTCATATAGCACACTGATCTTGGTAAGCAGGCTGGCGCAGGTGCTCCAGGGCAGGTGATCTTGGTTTTCCCTGGGTACTGTTCCATCACACAGCAAGGTGATGTTTCATCACACAGCAGGGTGATTAGCAGGATCTGCCCCCAGTCCTGGTCTCTGGCAGAAGTATTGCAGTGCTTCCCCTTCTCACATAACCTGTCTGGCACCGTGGCAGATGCAAAATTTTGTTAATTTAACCTACCCTTCTCATAGTCCATCCCAAGAAATTAAAGTGTGATTCAGGGTCTGAAACTTTTCTGTTTTATGTTGGGGCTCTGCTTCTTTTGAAGTGTCCATTTCTCTTTTTCTTCTTTCCTCAGGAAAGGATGTCTGTCACTGCAGGTATGACTTTAAAGCCGATTGACCCACATCACAATTCATGGGAGTGACTAGAGTTCACACTTGGATGTCAGCCACAGTGATATGTGCATCAACAGGTTAATCCCAGGCTCCCTGCCCTACTCCTTATGATTCCCTTATCAGCCCCATCTCCTTTCCTGAGATGTGTCCAAGCACCTTCTGCTATCACTAAATAAAAAAGCAACATTCTGAAGTGTAAAGGGAGGTCCCCTTCCTCCAGTAGGTCCCACCTGGCTCACATGAATACAGCAATACACACATCTATCTGGGGGATTCCTCTACTCCTCATGTCTTCACCAGGCAGGATTGCACTTCCCAAAAAGAACCCAGGGTCCTCCATGTAATGTACCAATCCAGACACACTAATTCAGTGTACATTCACAGCACCCTTATGGTGCAGTACTGTCACCTCCATGCATTGTGCCATTAGAAAAACACGTGCATTCAGCACACACATTCAGTCTCTGCACACCGCTCCGTACTTACTGTAGCTTTATTGTATTTTACCAGGGGGACCTATTTACAAACACATACACTGCCAGCACATACACACACACACACCATGTGCACTGCACAAAATGTCACCCTTCATGTATTGCACTTCATGCAAGCATACATACACGCAGCACATGCATTCATTGTGCACACACTACACAGCACTACATCTTTCATGTCATGTATTCCTCACTGGCAAACTAACACCAATGCCGCATGCACTACACAGTATAGCTTTATCCCAGTGATATTCCCTTCCCAGGCACACTACAGCAAGTGCAGAATCACTACTCCTGTGCCGCGCAGCACTCCACATCTCCCTGATGTAGTCTAAGAGTGAGTTAAGCACACAGCAGCAGATCTTTTAAAAAAGTGAGTGAGCTTTTAGACCTCACTCCAGTGACACATTTTAAAAAAACAAAGCCAACAAGATGATGGACGGAGTGCTGAGACTTTTCAACCACTCACCCATAGTCAAGAGATCTGGGTAAAATCCATAATTCATTTGCTCACTATGCCACCCCAGTTTAGACCCAGTCATATGCAAACCAGTCCCAACCCTGCTTCCCAAGGGAACAGTCCAGCCCAAACTTCCAGGCCAGATCCTCCCTTGACCGGAAACAAGCATCCTGGGACAAGTTTCGGGGTTTCCCGCAGGCCTGATTGAATCCAGTGGCACAGTGAACAAGGAATCTGTTCACTACTTCTGATCACCACATGGTATGCTGCAATACGTGAGACAGGCCTATGTCATGGTGCATACGCATGAATCGTGTTTACTTATGAAAAAAAGTAAGCATTAAGGATGCAGACAACAGTACAGTTGGGCACTCAGTGTAGGGATACACATCTTTAACAATGCAGAGGACTTTTTAGTCCTAATACACTATATGGGGCCTTTCCTAGTCCCATTGATACATGCACTTTTTCATTAGTCTGTATAATTGCAGCATTTTCAGAGTGCCACATAAAACAACTAAACACACTTAAACTAAGCCAGGCTTACTGGTTGTGTCAATATATTTTAATATACATTTCCTGCTTCAAATGCCCACTCTTCACCCCTTGAAGTTGGATATTATGTAATTAGGTGGATGATAAACTGAATTTGTTAAAGCATTCAAAAGATGTCACTGTTTCATAACCTAATAAATCACCTGTCTTTAGGGGATTTAGTCACGGATGGCTCATTCTTGATGGCAACAGTTGTGAATTTTAAAAATGCAGTACCCGCCTTTAGATTACATTCATTGTGCTGCTGGATTTTACTGTGGCCTTCCTGCTAGTGCCTTAAGCCATATCTTCAAGTTTGGAAATGCTAAATGACTTTTGCTGCATCTTTCCAGGACAAAACACTTTTAATCTCCACGCAGGAGTCTTAAGATGCTCCCTATGGCCAGACTACCTAATGCAAATCTCTAGCACTTCATGTTTCAACGCAACTCTCTCTATCATTTTCATTCAGTGATTTCAATACTATGTCCTGAGACACTCACTTTCATCAGCAGGTGACATTTTAATTGTGATTCCATTAAAAGATTGAAATTCACTGAAAAATAAATGTTAAAGTGACTAAAGTGAATATGTTTGCTAAAAAGTTCAATCTTAAGCTAAAAAAAACACTAAATTCCACCAGTTATATTTATTTCAAGTAACTAAAACTCATGCCTGAAAGTATTTATAACTCTAGTCTCTGCCAACAATGCAATATAGATAGATAGATAGATAGATAGATAGATAGATAAATAGATAGATAGATAGATAGATAGATAGATAGATAGATAGATAGATAGATAGATAGATAGATAGATAGATAGATAGATAAATAGATAGGAAAAGCATTTTTTGTGTTGCTGATAACTTTGGCCCTCTTTGACGAATCTCCACAACACTTTTCAAAAGGGTGCTACTTTTTGACTAGTTTGCGCATGGAAAGTTTTGGGGTGATCCATCAAGCGGGGTCCGAAAAGAAAGGGGGTTACAAATTGCAAAATACCCATGTATTTTCCATAGACTTCTTCACTAAGGACTACATCAAAAATTGCTGAACAGAATTGCACCAAATTTATTAGGAAGCGAGATCTTGGTTTACAGATTGTGCTTTTCGTGATTTGGTGTGAATCAGTTCAGCAGGTTCTGAGAAATTTAGGGTAAAAAATATTTGTATATCTGGATGGTTGGGAGAGTCTCTCTTGAGAGAGAGTCAATTTAAAAATAGAGCATTCGGATTGGCCCAGGGAGTTTTTTTTTACCTTGGGCCAATTTAATCTCCTGGGAATCATACTCCTGTGGGAGCAAGCACTCTGAGTGGCTGCTGAAAAATGTTGCTGGCAGCTATTACAGGGCTTGGGGACTTAGTCCCCTGTCCTGAAGTAAAAAATAAATAAATATATATATATATATATATATATATATATATATATATATGGTCCCATGAGGATCGAAACGCGTAATGGCGGCGGTGCTGGGCTGTGAATAAACTTTCAACAGCACTGAAATATTGGGTTCGCTTTGTCTATTTTCCAAAACAAGTGGAGTGTCAGACGAATACGTGGTAATATATATATATATATATATATATATATATATATATATATATATATATATATATATATATATATATATGCTGGATAGTCCTACCATGCCCCAATAGGCTTCATTAGGGTGACACAGAGGGACCCTAACGAGCCAAAATACAAAACAAAACAGCCATTTCTACTGCAATCCCACTGGATTCACACGGTATCGTGGGAAAAATGACAGCCATGGCCACATTCTTCAAAACAAGGTCCCGGGGAGCCCACCCCCAGAGCAACATTGCTTATTTAAACAGAGGAGGCGTGCAGTCCCCCTCCACAAGACATTTTATGCCTCATTACAAAAGGGAACAGGGGAGTGCGGCCTCACTCCCCAGCCCATTTTCGGCCCCAGGGACCCCATCCCCCTGGGCCTGAAGTATTTTTTATGGGAATGAGGTGCGCAGCCCAGCTCCCAAAGCTGCTATCAGCCCTGGAAACCAGTGTTTGCTGCAGAGCAAACGAGCTGGAGCTTTGAAAATTCTCCCGCCAGATGGGAACAGGCCTTTTATCTGTTTCCCTGCCTGCACTGAAGTGAGCAGTGAAACAGATCAAGAGATTGCTTCTGCCCAGCAGGAGCTGTAGAAATAGCTACTCCCCGCAGGTGGAGACAATGCCGGCTCCTGCAGCATGTGGGGAGCAGGCTCGGGATGGGAGAACCCTGTGGCTCCCCATGTGAACTCCAACTGTATGGTGAGTGCCCTGGGTGGGCACCAGGGCACTCACCATTAATGAATGCACCTTTTTTAAAAAAGGACATGGGAGATGGGGTCTCTATGAGCTTATAAGGCTTGGGGAGAGGGGGCATGTTATGTTATGTTAAACTGATTTATAAAGCGAACGGCTGCGCCAGCAAAGGGGCATCCCGGCGCTGAATCCAGATTAGCACAGCTAGTAGCAACTGAACAGCTTATAGCGGAGGGAAAAGAAACGTTTTAATAGCTTTACGGAAAGGCAGATAAAGTTTATGCTGTGGATTGAAATACGAAGGGAATTCCAGAGTATAGAAGCCAGCACCTGGAATGGATATAGGAAGGGAATTACAGAGTATAGAAGCCAGCACTTGGAAGGAGCGGCCTCCAGCACGAGCCCTCCTCACCCTGGAGCAACCACAAGATTCTGTCCCATGTAGCGAAGTTGGCGGGAGGGGGTGTAGAAAGAGTGCAGGTTGCACAGAATGCTTGGCAATGAAGAGTTGAGAATTTTAAAAGTAATGCAGAGGGCCTTAAATTCCACATGATTGGCCAGAGGTAGCCAATGTAGGTGGTGTATTGCATTCGAGGTAGAACACCACCTTGGCAAGCCAAGGAGCGCTCAGCCACTGCCTTCTGGACCCTTTGCAGTCTAACAATCTAAGCCTGGTTAGCCCTGAGGTAAAGGGAGCTGGCATAGTCCGGTCTAGACAGAATCAAGGCCTGGATGACAACCTGCCTGATTGAGGAGTCAAAGAAGCTCAGCAGAGGTTTAAGACCCCGCAGTAGCCCGAAGCACATCCCTGCCACCTTTTTAGTTTGGGTTCTGAAGTTAAGGGCAGTGTCAAGCCTGACTCCTAGGTTTTTTACCACCTGTTTAGGAACGGGTGCCGACCCAGTGCGGCAGGCCACCAGTGCTCACACCACAGCTCTGAGTCTCTCCCCACTAACAGAACCTCAGACTTACTAGCATTGAGCTAAAGACAGTTGGCAGTCATCCACCCCAAGACAGCCTCAAGATCGCTAGGGAACTTACACGCATCCCGAGTAATGTCATCGGTTAGAGTGACTACCAACTGGGTATAGTCTGCATACAACACCACCGTGAGCCCATGTGACACCCACTCCTCTTTACAATTGCTACAGCCACGTGGGTGGGGTTACCAGGGCCAAATAATGCTCAGGGAGCCAGTCCACACAGCCCCCCTCCCCTTTGTGAGAAAAGGTTCTGCGGAAAGGGGTCCCCAGAGAGGAGGGCCTTGTTGCACCACCCCTTTAACATGGTTAATGACCTGAGGGATGCTTCCCCAGAGTCTAATAAGGCTTGAAGAATGGGGCCGTGCAGCTCCCCTCTCCTTTATAAAAAAAGGCCCTGAAAGATGGGGTCCTGAGGGCCTAAATAGACTTGGGGAAGAAGGCCACAAGGCCCCCTCTCCTTTAAAAAAAAAGAAAAAGAGAACTCCTGGGGAATGATAACCCCAGGGCCTAATGAGGCTCAGAATGGGGGACCACATGGCCCCCTCCCCTTTAAAATAAGTGCCTTGGGTTCCCAGGGCCAAATGAGGTTTAGGGAGGGAGACCCACGTGTACCTCTCCCCAAATATGGTCTTGGTGATGGGTTCCACAGGGCCTAATGAGGCTCTAGGAGGCTCGGGGAGGGCGGTCATGTAGTCTCCCGCACCGTCAAAACACTAAACGCGCCATAGGGTATAGGAACCCAGTGGCCTAATTATGCTCAGGGAGGAGCAAGCCATGCAGCCCCCACCTTTTTCATTATATTTGGCCCCCGGGGCCCAAATGCCATCAATATGCTGCACACAGCCAAGGCTATGTGTTGTGTGGGGTTGGCAGCCTACTCAGGGTTTGGCCACAGGGCCATGCCATATGATCTACCCCCGCTGCGCGCGGCAAAAGGCAGTGCACAGTGTGGGGTTGGCTGCTTGCAGGAGTTGGATGTAGAGCCTGGCTGCGACACAGGCCATGTGGCTAATCCCAAACCATACACAAGCGAAGGCCGTGCGCGGCGTGGGATTGGCTGTCTCTGGAGGGGATGCCTGCAGGGAGTTGGATGCAGGGCTGTGCATGACGAAAGGCCGTGCCTGCAGGTTGGCTGCCTGCAGGTGAGTTGGCTAGAGCCCTGCTGGGCAAGGTAGTATTTAATTTGGATGCTATTAATTCCTTATGTACAACGAGAATGCCAGAGTTTTAATACAACTTTTAAATATAAACTGTATAGCAAGGTCTGCAATGATTAACCGTGACGGCTGTATCAATCATGTACTATGGTAGTATTTAGATGCGCAAGTAGAATGCCAGAGTTACAACATTCAGTACTATACAGTTATTTATTTATTTATTTAATTTAAAACACTTGTAAAGCGCAGCTGTCACCTAGCAGGCATCCTGGCGCTGAGTGGTTTACTCCTGATTTAGAAACTGTGGGAGTTGATTGGGGAGTGGTAATGGAAGGGGGGGTCTAGGGGAAAAGCCAAGTTTTTATTAGTTTCCGAAAAGGCAGAAGCTGTGAAGTTTGGCGAATGTCGGCGGGAAGACCGTTCCAGAGCTTAGCAGCCGCCACTCGGAACGATCTTCCCCCGATCCTGGCTCTCTTGAATCTGGGTACTATTACAAGGCGGGCGGTCGCAGATCGCAACGCTCTTGTTGGAGTGTACCAGGTAAACATCCGTTGAAGAGGTCTAGGTCCTAATCCGTGTAATGCCTTGAAGACCAGGCAGAGAGACTTAAAGGCAATACGTTGCTTCAAGGGAAGCGAGTGTAGCTCGGCTAAGGCAGCCGTGGTAGAGGATCTCCTGGTCCACACAAGGGCCAGTTTGGCTGCTGCTGACTGGACACGTTGGAGTCTGTCCAGCAGTACCATGGGGGAGTCGAGCAGGAGGGCATTGCAATAGTCAAGGCGACTTAGAATAGTGCACCTGACTATCTGTGCTCTGGCAGGTGGTGGAAGTAGAGGCAGGATTTTGCGCAACGAGCGCATGAGGGCCGAGCAGGTGGCGACAGTTCTTGATACCTGAGTTTCGATGCTCAGTTTGTTATTGAGCATGACGCCCAGGTTGCGAACACTGGCCACCGGTGGCGGATTATCTGGATTTTCCGGGGGCCAGAACTCGGCAGGCAGAAGACGATGTATGCGGCTTGCTGGACAGAACAGGACCTCGGTTTTGGAGGAGTTGAATTGGAGGGAGTTGTAGTGTAACCAGCCAGCAGTATCTCTCAGGCAGTCGTGGAAGGCTTCTAAGGTAATTGAGTCTTCACCCACCCAGGAGAAAATAAGCTGGGTATCGTCCGCGTAGTTTACTGTAGTCATATTGTAGGATTTAATAAGAGTGACCAGTGGTGATAAGTAAACATTAAAAAGAATCGGACTGATAGAAGAACCCTGGGGTACACCGTGGGGGACTGAGGAGAAAGCAGATTGAAAAGGGGGGAGGGATACCGCCTGTTTCCTTTCTCTGAGAAAGGAGTGGAACCAGAGCAGGGCTGTGCCATCAACCCCAGCCTCTCTCAGCCTCTCCAGCAGGATCACGTGGTTGACAGTGTCGAATGCGGCAGACAGGTCCAAAAGGATCAAGGCCACCGCTTGGCCCCTGTCTGCCCGCATTCGAAGTTCTTCCATGGCCGTAAGTACAGCTGTTTCAGTGCCATGGACTGGGCGAAATCCGAATTGGAAGTCGTCCAGAACGTGACTCTGCTCGAGGTGGGCTGACAGGCAGGTGCTGACCCATCGCTCCACCACTTTCGCCGGAAAGGGCAGAAGTGATATGGGTCGGAAATTGGAAAGGCATTCTGGATTCAGGGATGGTTTTTTCAGAAGCGGGGTGATTAGAGCTTGCTTCCAAGGGTTGGGAACCAATCCACTACGGAGAGATTGGTTGCAAATCCTCCGAAGGGTATGGAATAGCTCGTGCCCGCATGCTTTCCAGATTTTTGGTGGCAGTGGGTCAAGAGGGGACCCCGAGGTGATGCCAAGTGCCAGTCTTTCAAATTCTGCTTCAGGGATCTGGGGGAAAGCCAAAAGACTTTCCCTGGGCGAACCGACTAAACTGGAATACAGGTTAGTGGAGCAGGTTGCCGGAGAGGTAGGCGGGTATTGGGATGATGAAATTGCCAAGTTGTTGATGATGGTCATGATTTTATCCAGAAAGAACTGTGCGAGATTGTCACAGAGGGTCTGGGATGATGGAATAGTTTTCTTAGCACAGTCAGGGTGTATAAGATTCTCTAAGATCTGGAATATGCTTTTTGAGCTGTTGGCTGCATTAACTATTGTGGAGCAATAGTAGGCCGATTTGCTCACTCTAATAGCCGCTTTGTATTCAAGAAGACTATTTTTCCAGAGGGTTTTATTCATGTCACAATAGCCCTGTCTCCACTTCCTCTCAGCCTGCTTACAAGCTGACTTGAGGGTTTTCAGGGAGTCAGTAAACCAGGGAGCAGACCCTCTCCCTTTAGGATTACCGTGTTTTAAAGAGGCAATGGAATCCGTGATGGATGTTATCCTGCTACTGAAGGTTCTGTAGTTGTTTTCCACCGAACTAGTGGGAGAAAAACTATCCTCCAAATCGAAGACTGTGGTGACAGAGCTGAGCTTTTCTAGAGCTTTCCAGTTCCGGTACGTAAATTCAGCTGGACGACAATTTTTGGGCTTATTTGTGGTGGTACTAGCGATGTAAAGTTTGATGAGTGAATGGTCCGTCCAGCTCATAGGCAGAATATCGCCCACTTGTGTTAGGTCTGCGCTCGAGAAAATAAGATCGAGTCTATTGCCTGCAGAGTGGGTGGGTTGCCTAATCAGTTGGTGAAGCCCCACACCGTCACAGTGATGGAGCGAGATAGAAAACAAAATTTTGTTTAAACTCGCAAAGTCACATTTCCATAACATGAATAAAATTATTAATGATTTGTGGTATGTCGTGCTAATACAACTTAGATTAAACTTTACACGTGGGGGGACTAACATGTGTGCTCATAAACGTGCATAAATGTTGCATCTTTTTGTTCGTGCAAAATAATAAAATAATTTATTGTTTTCGTTTTTGTCATTACTAACTGCTGCAAACTTAAACGAAGCATGTGCTTGTTTTGCTTTTCCTTGTCTGTGTGATGTCATTTCTACTATTCTAGGTGCATATGGGTCTCATAGAAAAACGGAGACTGGTAAATATAAACGCTGCTTTATTTGTTTGCATTAGCTAGGTAACATTTTGATTAATCGGGTGGGTTAATTAATTAGTAAACCATGGGGTGGATACAGAATATACTTTATTTCTTACATTAATACTTTTCTTGTGTTTGTTTTATACTAGAAAACATAAGTTGCCTGCTTTTGGGCCTAATTATTTGAGCCGCAGAAAAAGAGCTGATCTATAATTCTGCAGAAAGTCACGAGACGCCCATTCTGAATTAAAACGTTTATTGAAGCTGCATTCACAAAGCAAAAACTGATGAGCTGACATCATTCTGTCGGACATGGCCAAGGTCGAAAGTGAACTTTTTGTCAGTCCTTAACTTGGCACCCGCGGAAGTTGTACTGAAAGACTATGGAAGCTGCGAGGATGACTTAATACAAAGTTGCAATCGCAGGAAGCTTCTGGCTTCACGTGGAAGAGACAATGGTCTTTGTAAGACATGATTTTGTGGAACTTTTTAAGAATCGGGTGACATGTCACTTGTCACTCTCAACCAATGGGACGTCGTAGATTTCTGAAAACTTTCCTTTGCTAGTTTAGTTAGCGTAGAAAGGTATAAAAAGTCATGCCCTTAGGGTTGGGCTGGCTGCTGCTTTCTGACTTTCCGATGAGGGTGATGTGCTGCTGGACTTTGCGTGGAGCACGTAAGAATCCTCAAAGATCTTTACTTTAATTTCTGTCTATTTAGCACAGTTAGGGAAATAGGTTTTAGAAATGCTAAACTTTATATAATTTCTTTAAAATTGATTCAATTGCTTAAATTGTATTTTTCTCATATTTCTTACCATCATGCTTGCTTTATTACAAATAAATTTCATTTATAAAACTTACAACATATATACCATAATTTAGAAAATAAAATCTTACTTTTGACAAACAAGCTGGTCTTGATTATTCAGAAGTATAGGTTACCATTAGCTAGATCACGTCGCCTATGGTGGTCGTTTAAATGGTTAGGTTTTATTCTAATGACAATTTTCTTTTTGCAAATGTATAAATATGTATATAGTTTGTAGATAATGTGTATATAGATTTATTCTGACCACCTGATTCAGTAGGCCCAAAATATATCAGGTTCATAAATGGGTCCATATTTAGTACAGAATTTTGTTTATAGGTTATGAAGTTGGGTAGCGTAGTTTATGATATATTTTCTATAGCCCGCTGGATCAATTCTCTGGTAGCAGAGGATGGTTGCTAAAAGGTAACCAAGGTAATATGTTGGTTGCTAAGGGTTACGTCATGGTATGGAAATAGGATCGATGTTTTAACACATGTTAAGTTCGTTTTTCGTGCCTATCTGTAAGCTATACCGGTATAGATTGTGTGGCGAGAAATTAGTCACGCAAGTCATCTGTTCAGTTTGTAGTGATATCGCCGAGTATCACAAGAGGTATCGCCGTGTACCATAGTGTTGTCGCCGAGCAGCACAGTTTTAGGGCTAGGTCTGAATCTTGTATAGTGAGGAATTTCTAAGAAATCAAAGCAGCATGAGAATAGGGACAAAGCGCCTTCCATAAAACTCACTGTGATGAGAGTATTAGTTATATCCGAGCTTGAGTGAAGGGTAAAATTAACGTCGGTGCATGATTATCTATAAACAGGTTAGAGTCCTGTACGGGTACATGTTTCATATCTATAAACAGGTGAGAGCCCTGTACGGATAACGTCGTTATTTTGCTAACGGTGCATGAATTCTATAAACAGGTGAGAGTCCTGTACGGATTTCATGTGTGTTTGAATTTAGGGAATTTTCCGTGTAAAAGTGCGAGTTTGAATTGTATTTTATGTTCAAGTGGAACTCTTAGAACTTTCACTTCGCGGTGGGTTCAGAGCAAAGCGAGTTCATAATTATACGTGTTAGAAGGGTGGGGTAAGGTTACTCTACTGACAATTGAATATTATCCTTAGTGTGAATAGCGCCGTCTATTCCGAAGTGTGGATACTTGAATGTATGTAAACTATCCTAATTAGTGAAACGAACAGATGTTGTCTTTATAGTCATTGTTAAGAATTAATTTACACTGAAAAGTGTCCTTAAAATGGCGCTGTGAAAAGATTTTGTGAAGGAGGGGTAAGCGCCAGGAGTGAGAAGCGAGAATCCGCAGCTGCTGTGTACGTCACAGAGCCGCGCTGGGATTGGGTGACCTACGTCACAAGCAATATTCTGATTGGCTCCTGAGTCTCTGACAGCCTGTGAGCTGATTGGTCCTTCGGAAAATCTCCAAATTTATTGGTCGAGCTGAAAAGTGACGCAGCTCAACTGCCATTGGCCTGTTGGTGTGTTTCGCGCACGGATTGGTTGTATTGCGGAACATCCCGGAAATATTTTACGAACGATTTTGTGAATTAAATTTAACTCTTAAAAATGAGTTATCATTTTAAACATGTTGAGAAAAAGACAACATTATTTCAGAAATTTAAGAATTTATTTTCACCTGACAAGAAAATCGAAACGCGAGGTGGTAAACTACTTCATAAGTATAAAACACCTGCAGCGTTATGGTTCGACAGTTGGAAACGTTATACTAAAAACGACGGTGTTTTAGCTTGGCCTGATGACGGTTCATTTAATGTAAGAGTTTTAAGAAACTTACGAGAGAAAATGAATGCTCTTGTTCCAAAACCGAGACCAACTCAATTTGAAGCTTTAGTTGAGTGGGAAGATGAGATGTATCAGTTACAAAGAGAAGCTAGTGGAATTAAAAGACCTTCTAAAAATCCATCATGGAAAAGAGAAACTCATGAAGATAGATTGCGAATGTGGAGACAGGGAAACATGAGTGAAGGATTATATTTAATTCATGAAATGGTAATGGGTTCTCCTACAGGGAAATCTATGGAAAGTGAATCTGAGGATGCAGTTATGGAAGAAATATATACAACTGCTAGAAAGAAACAGCCTAATCAGCCTTTGAGACCTCCTAGATCATGGTCTACTCCGGTGGTTTCTACTGAAACTTCACCGAGTGCACCTCCAATTAGTGAAGCTCCTAAACTTTATCCAAATAATTGTGAAATCACTGAAACTCCTAGAAGATCAGAATTCGAGAATGCTCGAAATGAAGGTAGACATTTTTCAATGACTCCAAGAGCAAGGGAACCTCCAAAAGATTATGCAAGAGAGACAAGAAATGTTGAGGATGTTGATTATAATGAATATTTAAGGTCTAAAGAAGAATTAATTAAAAGAATGACAAAAGGCATGGAAGCTGTCACAGTTCCAGTAACAATAGGTCCTGTTCAGCCAGTATTTGATCAAAGAGATACAAACAAAAACGGATTAACTATTCCTTTAAATACAGAAACTCAAAAGGTTACTGAAAAATTTTATTCAGACTTAACTGAATTAAACACTTCTAGATCGAGAATGCCTGATTTAACCTTTAATGAGGATTTATCTCCAAAAACACCAATGGGTGCTATGTCAGATGTAGGAAGTCCTGAAGTTAGGGTAACCACACCAAAACTTGATGTGGCCAAATTAAAAGCTAATATTGAAGAATTAATAATTGGAACAATTGGCCCAGATAGTTTAAATTACTATCGGGATGATGAACTACTATTCATTTGCAAAAGTATTCAGTGGAAAACGAAAAATAAATATGATCAATTAGAGGATTTAGCTGCAGAACTTGAAATCGATGTAAGTAAACAAAAGAATTTTGCAAAGCATTACAGATTAGATTTTTCAGAAAGTGACATTGAGAGTTTGAACTCAATGGGAAGAATAGTTCACATTAAAGATTTGATTGTCTATATCAAAAAGCTAGGAGAACTGAACAAATGGAGAGTGAAATGGACCAAAAGGAAGGAAGATGAAAGATTGGAAAAATTGTCAAAACAATTTCCAATGAGGGAAGTTGCAGGTGGAGGATATGTTCATGTCCCATGGTCAAGACAAGACATTCTGTTATTCACAAATGACTTTCCAAAATTGAGGGAGAAACCAGTTGAGTGGTACAGGCAAGTCGATAGATTTATCAAAGTGTCAAAAGTTCTGTGGATTGATTTAGATGGATTTTTTGACATTGTAGTCCCATCTGATCTTTGGACAGAATGTAAAATATCTATTAGTTGGCCAAAAGCAGAACCTGAACGAATCAAAGAAACAGGTGCCCCAAATCCACTTGTAATGGATTTCTATGAGAAAGTAATTGTTTGGATGAAAAACAAAATTCCACCCAAAGAAGTTGATTGGGTTAAAATAGAAAGAACAGAACAGGAAACAAAAGAATCAGTTCATTCTTTTTATGAAAGACTATTGTTAATCTTTAAACAATACAGTGGTTATGAAAAATTAGATGAAAAAGACATGAGTCATTTTATCTATAGATTTGTTTATGGACTAAAACCTGAAATTGGAGAAATGATCAGAACTAGTATTGTCGGATGGCAAGCACTATCTGTAGATGATATTCTAAGAAAAGCAAAATATTGTAGCGATGAATTAGAAGTAAAACAGAAGAAGCTGAAGGAGAAAGCCATGTGGGCTCAGGTAAAGGTGGCTGAGCAACAGATTGCCAGCATGGGAAATAAGAACACTAATTTTGTTCAAACTGGAAATACAAACCAGATACAAGGAAAGTTTAAAGGTAATAATTTCCCAAAGAAATTTAGCCCAAAGATAGAAGAGCTGAAACAAAGATTACCTTGTTTTAATTGTGGCGAAATTGGACATTGGAGGGACGAGTGTCCTCATCCTCCTAGAAACTCAAAGAATCCCTTATTGAATCCACAGATGCAGAATGGTGTTGACCTGCAGCGACAGCTACAGATGCAACAGGGGTTAAATGAATTTAATATTCAGCGACAGTTACAACAACAGCAACAACAACAGGTGAATAATCGTCAAGACCAGTTGCCACAACCACCTTTTCCGAATTGTGGGGGAGTTCAAAAATATAATCCAAACGTGGGATTTCAGGGATGTGAACAGGTAATAAAACCACAAAAACAGCAAAAGCAGCAAAAGGTTCAAATGCAAAATGCTTTACAACAATTTTTATTAACAGAAAGTCAAGACAGTGATTCTGATGATTATTGCTGACGGTGCCCGAGAGAGGAGGAAGAGTGTGTTGTTGGAGCCACTCTTGAGGTTGACCAGTCTGGTCCTTATGTAAACGGGAAAGTTAATGATGTAGACATCACTTTTCTAGTGGACACTGGTGCTACCCGTTCTACTGTTAGATCAGTGGAAATTGAAAACCTACCTCTCTCTGGGGATACCATCCAAGTTGTGGGAGTAAGTAATCAGCAAATTAAAACAGACTTAACTGATCCAGTACCAGTTGAAATTGGAAATTACAGAGACAAACACAGATTTGTGGTTTGTAACAGTAGTCCAGTAAATCTATTAGGTAGAGACATCCTATGTAAAATGAATTGCAGAATATATTGTTCTCCTGAAGGAGTTGAATTACAAACAATGGAGGAAGATGGTTTGTACAGAATGACAATGATGATGATGGAAGCAGAAGAAACAAAATTGTTTCCTGCATTTGAAGAAAAGGATTTACCTGAAGAGCTAAAAGAAACAGTGAAATCTGAAATATGGGATTTTACTGGGAATGAGATGGGTCTAATGAAAAACGTAGATCCTGTAAAAATTGCATTGAAACAGGGAATAGAATTTCCAAACACTCCACAGTATAAAATGAAAACAGAGACAATTGAAGGTATTACACCTATAATTGAAAAGTTAATCAAGCAAGGTGTATTAAAGGAAATGAAGAGTAGTTCTTGTAATTCACCAATTATGGGAGTTAAAAAGTCTAACGGAACATATAGGATCGTACAAGATTTGAGAAAGGTTAATCAAATTGTCATTCCATGTTGTCCTGTGGTTCCAAATCCAGCAGTAATTCTATTTCAGATTCCACATGATGCTGAATGGTATACAGTTATTGACCTTTGCAATGCATTCTTTACTGTTCCCTTACACCCAGACAGTTATGAAATTTTTGCTTTCAGATTCCAAGGTAAGACCCTTGGATGGACAAGAATCCCTCAGGGCTATACAGAAAGTCCTTCAATCTTTAATGAATTGTTAAAAAGATCATTAGAAGATTTAGACTTACCAGGTAGGTCTACGCTGGTGCAGTATATTGATGATTTGTTAATAGCTGCAAAGACAAGAGAAAATTGTGTAACAGACACAATAATTCTGTTAAATCGCCTTGCAGAAGAAGGACATAAAGTGTCCCCAGCAAAACTACAGTTTTGCAAACAAGAAGTAAAATATCTTGGTCACAGAATTGCAAAAGGAAAAAGACAAGTAACAATAGAGAGAATAAAAATGATTCAAGCAATGTTACCGCCAAGAACACAAAGACAGGTCAGAATGTTCCTGGGAATGGTAGGTTACTGTTGACAATGGATAAGTGGATTTTCAGTAATTGCAAAACCACTACAAAGATTGACCAAATCAGATGTAAAAGATCCAATTATTCTCAATGATGATGAGATGGAATCTTTTGAGAACCTGAAAAAGAGCTTATGCCAAGCTCCTGCTTTGGGTATGCCAAATTATGAGAAAGATTTTGAACTGTATTGCAGTGAGAGAGAAGGATGTGCATTATCTGTATTAATACAGAGACATGGAAATCTAAAGAAACCTATTGCATACTTCTCCGCAGTTCTTGATCCAATTGCAAAAGCATTACCAGGTTGTTTGAAAGCAGTTGCAGCTACAAGTATCAGCCTCGAACAAAGTGAAGGAATCATTATGGGATTTCCTGTAAAAGTTTTTGTGCCTCATTCAGTTGAAATATTACTGACAAGAGGTAAGACTCAACATTTAACAAGTAGCAGATTGACAAAGTATGAGAAAATAATACTGGGAGCAGATAATGTTTCAATTTCAAGATGTTTGAATCTGAATCCTTCTACATTACTGCCTGATTCTGAAATTGTTGATGATATTGAAACTGAACATGAATGTTTAGATGTCATGGAATTCTGCACTAAACCCAGAAAAGACATCAAAGACAGACCTTTATCTGAATCGGATTTTGTCTACTTTGTAGATGGCTCATGCTTAAGATCCGAAGGAGGTGTCTTGAAAGCTTCATACTCAGTTTGTACAGTTGTAGATGTTGAAGAAGCATCATGTCTTGAAGGAGTTCGTTCAGCACAAGTGGCTGAATTGATTGCTTTAATTCGTGCATGTGAAATATCAAAAGATATAAGAGTTACCATCATTACTGATAGTCAGTATGGGTACGGAGTTGTGCATGATTATGGACAACTTTGGTCACAGAGAGGATACATGACATCAACAGGATCACCAATTAAAAATGCAGTTTTCATTAGAAGATTAATTGAAGCAATACAATTGCCAAAAGAAATTGCCATAGTCAAGTGTGCAGCGCACACTAGAGGAACTGACTATATTTCCAAGGGAAATGCCTTCGCAGACGAAACAGCAAAGTACTGCGCAAGGAAAAATTATTCATACAATCGGGAGAGGAGTAAAGAAACTGATTCAAATTCATTAATGCTAACAACAGTTGTAGAAACATGGCATGAGATTAGAGATTTACAAAACGAAGCAGATGATGAAGAAAAAGACCTATGGTTAAGATCAGATTGTAGACCACGTGAAGAAGATGGAGTGTGGGTTTACAAAGATGGCAGAATAGTCTTACCAAATTGCTTGATTGCTGACATGGCCAGATTATATCATGGTCCTGCACATTTAGGAAGAGATTCTATGGTCAGACTTTTTAGAGAAACATGGTTCAATACCAAATTTAGAACCATTGCAGAATCTTTTTGTCAAAGGTGTTTATCATGCCAACAAATGAATCTAAACAGAAAATCAGTGGTGGGGACAGGAATAATTGGTCGAGAGGGTGGTCCCTTTACCAGGTTACAAATAGATTTCATTGAAATGCCCTTACACAACTGTTTGAAATATGTACTTGTAATTGTATGCTTATTCTCAAGATGGGTAGAGGCTTTCCCTACACGACATTGTGATTCAATTACAGTAGCAAAATTAATGCTCAGAGAAATCATCCCAAGGTACGGTTTTCCAGTCACTATTGAGAGTAATGGAGGAAGCCATTTTGATAACAAACTGTTGAAGTTAATTTGTGAAGCTTTGAGCATTGAGCAGAAAATACACTGTGCATACAGACCAGAGGCATCAGGTGTAGTTGAACAAATAAATGGAACTATCAAAAACAGAATTGGAAAAATGTGTCTAGAGACAGGAGTGAAGTGGACTGATGCTCTTCCACTAGTTTTGATGTCATTAAGAAGTACACCAGATAAAAAGACAGGTCTGAGTCCTCATGAAATTATAATGGGAAGAGTTATGAGGCAAGCTTTTGTACCTGTAGGTAAACTGTTGAGCATAAATGACAGTGCAATTTTGGATTACTGTAAAAGGTTATCTGATATGGTAACTTCTGTGTCTAATCAGGTGGGAACTGAAGCTCAATCAAATGAAAAAGTTTTGACTCATGATCTGAGACCTGGAGACTGGGTCAGAACGAAAGTACATCGGAGGAGGAATTGTCTATCTCCTAGATGGCAGAAACCTAGGCAGGTAATTTTGATCACTACTAATGCTGTAAAGTGCAGAGGATTGAAGCGCTGGATTCATCCAAGTCATACTATTCCAGTACCAACTCCTGAGAGTTCTGATGTTGAAAGTGATACCACAGATGATTCTGATTCTGAAGCAGAAGACAGAACAGAAGGTGAAGTAATTCCAGATTCTGAAGATCGACAAGAAAGTCGACATCTGGAAACTGTGCCAGTGAATGAAAATTTGACAAGAAAAGACTTAGAAATAATTGAAATAGATTCTGAAGGTGAAGAGAATCTGTTAAAAGGAAAGATAACTGAAGATTCGGTTGTCTCTATTGAAGACAAAGAAGCTGAACCAAATGAAGTTTCAGACCGGGAGAGTATCGAAAGGCAGAGAACAAACTCTGAAGTAAGGAACAAAAATCCGAAATCTGGGAAGCTAGAGGTAATTGAGGAAGAGGAGGAGAACGAATTACCGAGTACCAGTGATGGAAGACAAAGTGAAGTTCCTGAAGGAGTGAAATTGCCGAATAGAGAAGTTCCTGAGTCAATTGAAATTTCAGACTACGAAACTGAAGAAAGTGACGTGGAAGGTGGAAGTGAAAACGGAAAGAAAAGGACTTGGAAGTCAGAATCAAATAATTCTGAACCAAAGAAGAAGTACGTGAGAAAAACAGACTACTGGCCTGGTGGAAGATTGAGAGTAAGATTGATCAAAAAGCCAATAGAACAAGTTGAAGAAATCAGTAGTCAAAAGAGTCCAGGAAAAGAAGTTGGAGTTGGAAGAAAAATTGAAGTGATATCGAGAAAAGGGAAGAGAATAATTAGACCAAACCAGAAATACAAGTCTCCTGAGTGGACTTACTTAGTAATTCCACCTGTTATAGACATATATGATAGTAGTGAAGAAGAAAACGAAATCCAAGAAATTAGTGACAATGATTGAAGTACAGAATTATTAAATTGGCAAAAGGCTGAAGAAAATCTGTTAGTTGACACAAGGTCGAAGAAAAACTGTTTAGTACAAGAAAACTTATGTATGACATAAGGTCGAAGAAATCTTGTTTAGGGTTATAAAAGAAAAATATATTTTAAAAGGGGGTTGTATATAAATTTTAAAATTTATTTTTATTTTTGAGGCTAAAACTAACCTAAAAATGCCTTACGTTAAGGAGAGCACTTCAAAATGTTCTGTTTTTAGGAGATGTTGTAAGATGACTCTGGTGTGTCTGATCATTTTAGTTCTGCTCTGGTTGGTACTAGCTGTGATTATACCTTTAGAAATGAATAGAGAATTACACAAAGTTAACATAACAAGCAAAGCTCTGGTTAGCCAAACTAAACATAGTGCATCTGCAAAAGTAATTGATCATCAGCCTAACATTCATCAAGATAAATCAATAGGTGATTTTTCAAGCAATACATTCACAAAACTTTTGAGTGAATATGTAAAGGTAATGGATGCAAAAGACTGTTATGTCTGTGTTAAGTTACCTGCTTCTGTTTCTGAGGGAGTAACATATAATATGCTTCCTCTCACTTATGCTGTTACATGTAGTGTATTAACTAGTTTATTTTATCAAACTGGTCGTTTAGAATATTACTATTCAAATTATGATGAGATTTTTGCTAATGTTAAGATTGATAATGCTTTAAATAAGCATAAGAAAGCAAAACAATTGAGAGAATATTTCCTTGTTACTAACGAACTCACTTACGAGTATGCTTACAAAAATAATCTAACATGTAAATTAAGTGCTGAAGGAAAGAAATTTTTGAATATGGTTGAGGAGAGAAGAGCAATTTATAAGAGAAATGAATTAGTCAAGCAGACTAAGTCATCCTTCTGGCAAAAAGAGGATGAGAAATTAAATGGCAAAATGCTTGAAAATATTGCAATTCACATAGACAAACCTGTTAGTGGAAAGCTTTGTATTAGAAGAGATAATACACTTTTTGATAATTATTTTGTAGGGGCAAGCAACTGTGAAGATACTTATCAGATTATGGGAGGTTGGGGATTTAAAGGTGGAAAAGATCCTATCTTCCCTGGAATTTATTTTGTTTGTGGTGACAAAGCCTACTACAACCTTCCAGACCATTGGTATGGAACTTGTTATGTGGGAATTGTTTTTCCTAAAGTGTTTCATGTTGACAGAGATTCAGAAGGATTGTTTAAAATTCATAATTATGTAAATAGAGCTAAAAGAGAAACTTTTACTGAAGTTCTGGGAGATATTTTCCAAGCTGTAATACCTTTTGTTGGTATAACCCTAAATGCAGGGAGAATCAGAAAATTATCCACTATAGTTGATAGATTATCAACTGACACTGCTGATGGGTTTCAATTAGTGAATGTTGAAGTTATTGCAATCAGATCCATGGTAATTCAAGATCGTCTTGCTTTAGACATTCTCCTAGCAAAAGAGGGAGGAGTCTGTGGCATTTTACATGTCCAACATTGCTGTACATAAATACCGGATGAAAGTAAGAATATTGAAATGTATATTAAGAATATTACACAAATGCATTCAGAGATAATTCCTTTAGAAGAAGAAGATTTTACAGGGAAACTTTCAAAAAGGTTTCAAGCAATTAAAAACTGGTTTCATAATATCGGAAGTTCAATTCTTGGCAAGATTCTGGCACCTTTGATTATAATAGTATTCATTTTTATTTTGACTAAAGTAGGTTGTTTGTTACATAAAAGAAAGAAACAGTTGAAGGAAAAGAAGAGAATCTATAAACTCAGAAAAGAAGAGGAAAGGGAGATCGAGTTACAGGAGTTACATAGAGAGCGTCATGTTAATTGCAAAGATTATGCTGAAACAGACTTTTAGGTTTACTAATACAATTGAATTTGAATCGATTTCTTAAAAATTTAATTTACCAAAATTTTGAGTGCTGGTGTGGTGATTTGTTAATCACCAGATGAGGGAGTTGATGGAGCGAGATAGAAAACAAAATTTTGTTTAAACTCGCAAAGTCACATTTCCATAACATGAATAAAATTATTAATGATTTGTGGTATGTCGTGCTAATACAACTTAGATTAAACTTTACACGTGGGGGGACTAACATGTGTGCTCATAAACGTGCATAAATGTTGCATCTTTTTGTTCGTGCAAAATAATAAAATAATTTATTGTTTTCGTTTTTGTCATTACTAACTGCTGCAAACTTAAACGAAGCATGTGCTTGTTTTGCTTTTCCTTGTCTGTGTGATGTCATTTCTACTATTCTAGGTGCATATGGGTCTCATAGAAAAACGGAGACTGGTAAATATAAACGCTGCTTTATTTGTTTGCATTAGCTAGGTAACATTTTGATTAATCGGGTGGGTTAATTAATTAGTAAACCATGGGGTGGATACAGAATATACTTTATTTCTTACATTAATACTTTTCTTGTGTTTGTTTTATACTAGAAAACATAAGTTGCCTGCTTTTGGGCCTAATTATTTGAGCCGCAGAAAAAGAGCTGATCTATAATTCTGCAGAAAGTCACGAGACGCCCATTCTGAATTAAAACGTTTATTGAAGCTGCATTCACAAAGCAAAAACTGATGAGCTGACATCATTCTGTCGGACATGGCCAAGGTCGAAAGTGAACTTTTTGTCAGTCCTTAACTTGGCATCCGCGGAAGTTGTACTGAAAGACTATGGAAGCTGCGAGGATGACTTAATACAAAGTTGCAATCGCAGGAAGCTTCTGGCTTCACGTGGAAGAGACAATGGTCTTTGTAAGACATGATTTTGTGGAACTTTTTAAGAATCGGGTGACATGTCACTTGTCACTCTCAACCAATGGGACGTCGTAGATTTCTGAAAACTTTCCTTTGCTAGTTTAGTTAGCGTAGAAAGGTATAAAAAGTCATGCCCTTAGGGTTGGGCTGGCTGCTGCTTTCTGACTTTCCGATGAGGGTGATGTGCTGCTGGACTTTGCGTGGAGCACGTAAGAATCCTCAAAGATCTTTACTTTAATTTCTGTCTATTTAGCACAGTTAGGGAAATAGGTTTTAGAAATGCTAAACTTTATATAATTTCTTTAAAATTGATTCAATTGCTTAAATTGTATTTTTCTCATATTTCTTACCATCATGCTTGCTTTATTACAAATAAATTTCATTTATAAAACTTACAACATATATACCATAATTTAGAAAATAAAATCTTACTTTTGACAAACAAGCTGGTCTTGATTATTCAGAAGTATAGGTTACCATTAGCTAGATCACGTCGCCTATGGTGGTCGTTTAAATGGTTAGGTTTTATTCTAATGACAATTTTCTTTTTGCAAATGTATAAATATGTATATAGTTTGTAGATAATGTGTATATAGATTTATTCTGACCACCTGATTCAGTAGGCCCAAAATATATCAGGTTCATAAATGGGTCCATATTTAGTACAGAATTTTGTTTATAGGTTATGAAGTTGGGTAGCGTAGTTTATGATATATTTTCTATAGCCCGCTGGATCAACAGGAAAGCAGGAGGTTATCTAGTGCTGTGTCGAGGCTGCCATTTGGCCAAAGATTAAAATCTCCCAAAATAACTAATTTATTATGGGAGGTTGCCATATTTGTGAAAATAGTGAGGAGTGCTTGTTGTTGCGAAAAGGAGAAAGCTCCTGGGGGCCGGTAGCAAATAATCACCGTGAAGATATCTCCTAGGTGGCAGTTTATGGCCAGACCGAAGAGCTCGACCCCAGGCACTGGGTCTATGTCTATAGTATTTATAGTCCAGGAGGCACGGAAGATAATACTGACTCCGCCGCCGCGGCCTTTAGGTCTGGGGAGGTGCAGGATATTGAAGTTGGGTGAGCATGCTGATGCAAGATCAATATCACAGTCGGCCTGTGTCCAGGTCTCGGTTAAGAACAGGACATCGAGATGGTGTGTTTCTATAAGGAGGCTGATTTCGGTGGCGTGTTTAGGTAATGATCTAACGTTCAGTAGGCCTCCTGAAATCAGGCCCCTATGGGAGAAGTCAGCTAGGGGAAACGCAGTGTTCTCAAAGGTGAGCTTACCTTCGGGTGCGGATCCTTGTAAATATAGCAGTGTGTCACGGGTGTAGCGTAAGGGATGCGGGTCAATTTGGACAGAGGTAGCGGCGCTGGTCGCGTCCTCGTCGCCGACGAGCGCAGACGAGCTTGCCTTTAGCGCGCCCGCTGCGCCCATCCGCTGCGCTTCCGATATTGACACATGGTTTATAGTGGCAACTTATGACGTTGGAGGGGGCGTGGCCAGCAATGGATGGGCGTGGCAGAAGTCTCCCTCGGCGTGCCAATGGCGCCCAGAAAGCAGCGATTATGGGGGACAGGCAGTGTCAGCTAGTGGTCAGCTGCACGGCGCGATCAGGGTGAGTGCCAGAAAGGACAATGTGCAAATCAGCAATTTTAAAAACACAATACACAAGTTTTAAAAAATCAAGCTCAGAAACAGACTCCCGGCTTTCCGCCTCAGGAGTAACGCAACAATAAAGCGACGCTAGTGCTCAGCGCGCTTTAAGTGATTCGTTGGAGGGGGCGTGGCCAGCAATGGATGGCGTGGCAGAAGTCTCCCTCGGCGTGCCAATGGCGCCCAGAAAGCAGCGATTATGGGGGACAGGCAGTGTCAGCTAGTGGTCAGCTGCACGGCGCGATCAGGGTGAGTGCCAGAAAGGACAATGTGCAAATCAGCAATTTTAAAAACACAATACACAAGTTTTAAAAAATCAAGCTCAGAAACAGACTCCCGGCTTTCCGCCTCAGGAGTAACGCAATAAAGCGACGCTAGTGCTCATCGCGCTTTAAGTGATTCGTTGGAGGGGGCGTGGCCAGCAATGGATGGGCGTGGCAGAAGTCTCCCTCGGCGTGCCAATGGCGCCCAGAAAGCAGCGATTATGGGGGACAGGCAGTGTCAGCTAGTGGTCAGCTGCACGGCGCGATCAGGGTGAGTGCCAGAAAGGACAATGTGCAAATCAGCAATTTTAAAAACACAATACACAAGTTTTAAAAAATCAAGCTCAGAAACAGACTCCCGGCTTTCCGCCTCAGGAGTAACGCAATAAAGCGACGCTAGTGCTCAGCGCGCTTTAAGTGATTCGTTGGAGGGGGCGTGGCCAGCAATGGATGGGCGTGGCAGAAGTCTCCCTCGGCGCGCCAATGGCGCCCAGAAAGCAGCGATTATGGGGGACAGGCAGTGTCAGCTAGTGGTCAGCTGCACGGCGCGATCAGGGTGAGTGCCAGAAAGGACAATGTGCAAATCAGCAATTTTAAAAACACAATACACAAGTTTTAAAAAATCAAGCTCAGAAACAGACTCCCGGCTTTCCGCCTCAGGAGTAACGCATGGCATCATGAAAACTTACATATACGGGTCTACCTCTATACACTCGAGGTCGACATTTGTGCATCCATGGATGCTTGCACCAATGGAATACATACAATCTTATGTCTAGGGCACATAACCATGACTTCATTGCCACATTATGACACTAACACGTCTTTTTTCACACACTCGCCCGAGTTTAAATGCACGACATGGTCTGGTCAGTGTACTTGATCACGGGGCTGACATGGCATTTTCATATACTCCCTATGGGGGTTGGAGTATGTCCTAACATTTCGACCATGGGACCCATTATTGGCTAGCAATTGACGAGCCCCTGGACGACTGTGACTGTGAGCAGCTGCAGGTCCTTGTGCATGCACCCCACGTCACGCTTTAAACTACCGAATCTTTCAGCAGCTGGCCTTCTTTCAGAGCCACGGTTACGATAGACAGGTAAGCGTGGACCTTGTCCGCCCCCTTCACCACCTCTATTTAATTTGTGACCGTCGGCCTGACATAGCTCGTTTGGTCCTTCTTAGATTAAAAAACCCATCACCGACTTCACCTCAATTTAATTTATGACTGTCCTCCTTACAAAGCATGATGGTTCGTTTTTAGATTAAATAGCATGTCCCCGATTTCACATAGCGGGCGTCTGACTACTTTGTAGGTTTTATGACTCTTTTAATCACACCAATGTTTTAACGCAACCCTCCTCTGGCCAACAACATAACATCATTAGAATGGTACAATCATTTTTAATGAGCTATATTCTTTAGGTAATACTACCAATAGTTTTCGGATGCCCCCCAGCTTGGAAGCCCAACGAAGCATAATTGTATTTACCAGGAAAGAGATTATGAGCTCCTTAGATGCCATTATACCTTCTAGAGCCCCAGTCCCAGACGGCATCCCAGGCGATCTCTGCCACGCTGACAGGGCGAACTAGGCAACTTATTTTATGAACTTGGCCAATGACATTGCCGGAGGAGGAAAGATTCTGAACTCGTGGAAGGGGGCAGAAGTGATTCCGTTCTTCAAAAAAGGGGACAGGTCTGAGCCCTCCAACTACCCCCGATTAGCTTGATAGATTGCACTCAAAAGGTCTTCTGTCGCTCGCTTTTAACTAAAATCCAAACCTGGATGGATGAGAAGAACATCCTCTCTCCCTTACAGGCAGGCTTTCGACGGAAGACCAGCACTATTGACCAGGCTTTTCGCCTTCTCTTGCTATATTGGAAGGTGGTTGTGTTGGGCAAAGGCAGCTTATATCTTGCCTTTATAGACCTCAAAACTGCCTTTGACCTTGTCCCCAGAGACCAACTCTAGCAAACCCTAATGAACATGGGAATGCCCCTCGCAATTCTAGAACCTTAGGTCAAGTTGCATGATGATAACTTTACACATGTGAGGTGGGGCAACCAGAGGCAACTTACCGACCCAATTAAGATCCGGTGCAGGGTACGCCAAGGGTCCGTTTTGGCCCCTACCCTGTTTTCCCTTTATGTCAACCAGATTATCAACCTTTTATGTTCAACTCCAGCTGATGGCCCTTCGTTGGCGAACCAGAAGATAGCTACTTTGCTTTTCGCTGATGATACCCTTTTGCTATCTAAAAATCCTATGGGTCTCCAGAAGTTCCTGTGCTAATTTAAAGCTTTCTGTGATGCGAGGGGCTTGACTATTAATACCCTCATAACCAAGTTGATGATAATGAACCCTCGTAAATCCTTTAAACAGAACCTGGTCCTAGATAATGTCCCTTTGGAGAGGGTTAGATCCTTTGAATATTTGGGCATAGTGGTCTCCGAAAGCACGACCTGGAATAATCAGTTGAACAAGGTGTCCCTAAAATTCTCTCAGCTAGCAGGGGCATTGCGGCGCGAAATTTGCTTATCATATACGAAGTCCGTAGCCCCAGCTCTTAAACTCTATAGCTCAAAGGTTGTGAGTAGTGTACTCTATGGGGCAGAACTGTGGGGTCTGGTGGACGCAAGGAAATTAACAATAGTTGAAAACAAGGTTCTTAGGAGTCTTGTAGCTCTGCCACAAAGCACCCCCCTCCTTCCTTTGAAACTGGACCTGGGAGTTAGGTCTATACATGACCAAGCGAGTCTGCGCCCCTTGCTTTTTTGATATAGGTTGGTCACTACCCCCGACCTGGCCCCTTATGTTGCTGCTTTTAACGAAGTGTCCACCCTAGACAGGAACAAAAAAATAGGGTGGATAAAATATGTTAACACTGTTGGGGCAGCAATTGGCCTCCCTAATGAACCTGCTATCTCCCCAGCACAGTACTCAAAGGCCCAGCTAAAGTGTCAATATTGGCTATGGGTAGAACAGACCACCTATTCGAGGATTCGTCATGGTTGCTTAACCGATGTTTTTTTAGACATAAAATCCTCGAAACACCTTGAGAAATATCTTGATATCATCAAAGTGCCTAGGGACGGGAAATTGTATACACAGTTTAGGTTTGGCTGCTTACCCATCAATCTATTTACCAACCTTTGGCTAAACAACACCAGCCAGCCCAAGGGATGCCCATCCTGTCCCGACCCAAACAAAACTGTGGGCCATGTTTTCTTTGCATGTCCAGCCTGCGACAAACCAAGAAGGAATTGGTTGGTCCCACTATGCAGACAGTTGGGGACTCATAGCCATCTTGACGCACTACGGATTTAAAGATCGGATACTAGACCATCCTTTGTATGTGCCATTGCAAAATTTCTTGTCCGGTTCTGGGCCATTAGGCAAAGGCTCCTGTCCACTTATCCTTGTGTAAGGGACCAGCTGTAGTAAAAATCTTACGACTCGAGGGTGCTTTAATCCCCAGGATCCTGTTTTTAACTTTCTTCTCAAAGTTTTTATCAAAATCTTTTCAAATTGTGGATATTGTTAGTCATTATTGCACTCGCACTTTATTCCTGTTTTATCCTTTGTACACACATAGAAATGCTGCATCTTAGCGATTTCCTCGGTGTTTACAATTCTCATTATGTGATACTTGACCATTTGAACCTGCTGTACTAAATATCTACTTTTACTTGTGTTAACTGTATCATGGGTTCCACTGCTAAGGAAAAATATGAGTGTATCTTTTATGGTTTTATAACCGAAATAAAGATTTTGGTGATGATATCGCCCTCTCGTGCTATTGATAGTACTTGAGCACTAACGCGCTCTGACTTTCACCCAAGATAGCAGATTGTAGACACATTGCACCAATCGCACCAGTGGTGGGCTTTCTGTGACCGCATACACCCAGGTATCCAGTCTTTTTCTTGAATCCGCACCCGTAAGGGACACACTACGGTGGTTGACACTGTGCACACACAGGTAGCCATTTCCACATTGGGAAATACTAGGGCAGAGCTTTCCAAACTCTGTGTCCCGACACAGTACTGTGTCGCCTGCAAATGGTGGGTGTGTCGAAGAGTAGGATCGACGGATTTAAGGGTCAAGAGGAGACTCACTGGCATCATTCACTCGCTCACTGACGTTTGGGCTATGGTTCGACTACTCCCTTCTTGTGCACTGCCAGGTTAGGAGAGGCATGACCCGGCCCATGCTGGCTGTGCATCAGGAAGACCCGGAGCCGGCACTGTACAAAGTGCTGCATGCACAGCCTCAGGCGCATAGGAACTATACAAAGCGCAGCATCACAGTCTCAGGCGCACAGGCACTCACCGTGTTCACAACCTTCTTGTGCATTGCCAGGTTAGGAGAGGACTGATCCGGCCCAAGAAGTCTGTGCAGTAAGAAGGCCCCGGAGCAGACACTATAGAAGCGCAGCATGCGCAGTCTCAGGCGCACAGGCACTCACCACTCACGGAAGCCATTACCTTCTTGTGACAGGGCGATAATTAACATGCTACCTTCACTGAACAGTGCACTAACGAGAGAAGCGGCTCCCCAAAACAAAGAAGGCATAAGAGGGGGAGGGGTCCAGGAGACGAACTCTCAGTTTTTAAGGTTGAACAAAGCACCCATGTAAACCTGCTGGCCCTCCTGCAAAATCGAACATCAAGTTCAGGGAGGCCAGACTGGGTAATTCGGCCCTAGGGACTCCCGGGGCAAACAGAATGATTGAGTATTTTTATTTAACTTACAGCACTTAGTAGCGATAATTATCATTTTTATCTCACGCCTCCTAACACTGTTGTTCAGCTTGCTTCCGAACACTCCCACTTTTGGCAGTTAAGAAAGGTGAGGCATGAAGATTTAATGGCTTTCGCAGTATCACTCTTATTTTATTTGTAGTCTCCGGGAATATAACTCCACTAGCCTGAGAGCTGACTGCCAACCCAACAGAGAAGCATGACAATTCCTCAAGCTAGTATTTGGGAAACGCAAACCTGTTCTGACAGTAAAACAATCCAAGCTTTATTGAAACAGTGAGTGTCTTCTAGTGCCTTCATGAAAGGACAGAGCTGGTGTGCCTGTCACAAGTTGCCCGGAAGAGTATTTGATAGCAAGCCGGCGATAACTAGAAAAGGCCTAACCCCAGCCTTTTTCCGATGGTTTGGGGGCCCGTAGTGGTTAATGCAAATAGTTGTTTTTTGGTGTGTTGAGAAACTAGCCTCGTAGTAGGGTCACATTCATAGCTTGGTGGTATATTTCATGAAGTCTTTCTTTTTGCGTGCCTAGGATGTCAGCAGAACAAGCGATAGTTTTGCCAGTCATTGTCTTTGTTAGAACAGATTCACAACTGCTTTATTAACCTTTCTACTTTCTCAAATTTGCTTGAAAATGCACCATTGATCCACTTTTTTTTTGCCCGTAGGTGGTTTGCGATCGCTATGCTCGCTCGCATTACCGTGTCGCGAAATGATGCATGGCAAAAAAGCGTGTCACCAATATGAAAAGTTTGGAAAGCTGTGTACTAGGGGGTCGCCCAGGAGTCACAACACGGACTACAGATATGAAACTGTTCCATCGCATGGGAATTAGTTGATATTTAACTTGTCATCAGACGCTCCATCTGTTTTATTCTGAGCCGCATTGGTCTTCTTTTCTAGATTCCACAGGATTGGTTCCCACTGCATTGCAAGCTGGTGTGATACCGCTGCTTGTTTTCACGCATCCTTTGATGAGTAAGTACCTTCGTATTGTTCTCAAATAGTGAGAGTAGCTGATTAAACTAGCAGATATGTGATTGTTTCCTTATCCCTTTAGGAGCTTCTTCAAGCCCACACCTTCCATTTACACGGCGGAGGTCTCCTGTCACTGTATTTAAGTAGGTACTGATCACCAGACATACTAGCAGCATACATGAGTACATCTTCATTTCCTTATACCATCTCTCCATTTATTCACAGGTGCTCTTCCCAGTCTAGTCCTGATGAAGACCGCACCACAAGGATAATATTCAATCCTGCCCATAGGGGTCGAATCGTTGACAACACACAGTCATCATACAACACAAACTCTGGCAACATTGTTTAAAAAATTGCTTGTCTATTAGAGTTATGTGTAGTTTTAGGAACACTTGACCTTCCAAAGGCCGGAAAAGTACTTATCATGCAACGTTGATGTATATATGGTACAAATGCCTTGTCCCTGTCCACCACCCACACGTTACCACTTAACACCCATTCCCTTCCTTTTTTTCCTCATCTGCACAAAGAGCACTGTAATATATTGCACTGTAATCATAATGAGCAATGGTGTTACCATTATTTGCGAATGTTTTTAATATATTACATTGTAATCATAATAAGCAACGGTGGTGCCATTTTCTACTAATACTTTCAATACAATTGCATTAGATGCGTTGCTTCAAAAAGTAAATGAAGTGGACTTATGCCACAACCAACGATTGGTGTTTTGCTACTATATATTGTCCTAAAAAGAATTTCTTAGCTACCCTGACCACATTTTTTTGTACTGTGCATGGTCAGCCAGGCTCTCTAACCAAACTTTCGCCGCACATGGCAGAAAGCCATGTGCTGGGTGGGGGTTGGATTCATGTATGGTAATAAAATCTAGCAAATGTAGTCTAGTAGTAGCTCCGCTGAGCATATTGCACTCAGTAATGCTACAGTACTGCTGATTAACAAGCCACAGACAAATTCCTGCACAAGTGCTATGCGCTTCAATGTTCAAAAGTAGGGAACATTTGTGATGAACACCCCCTCAAACTCTATGTGAATGTTCTAACATTTGTCATATTAACATTTTCATGATATAATTCATTGAATGTGCATGCACATATATGCAAAAATATAAATATTTACTGTCCAAGAAGTCCATGATGGAAAATATGATTCAAAACACAACAATTCTAATGTCCGCGCACATCACATGAGATAACTAGTCACTAAGGGCCAGATGTAGGTAATCCAGATTTACCGATTCCAAAATACCGAATTTTACCGATTCGGTATTTTAGAATCGGTAAATGGGATGTAGGTATTCATTCGGCAAGCATTACCGAATCGGTAAGATTCGGTAAATACGGAATCGGTATTTACCGATTCGGTAATTCCCATTAATTCCTATGGGCCTGGAGGCCCATAGGAATGAATGTGAATTACTGAATCGATAAATACTGATTCGGTAAAAGGGGGAACACATTGAAGGGTGGCAGGGTGTCACTTTGACACCCTGTTGCACCCCTGAATAGTGTATGGGTGCACATGTGGCACACATACATGCTCTAAGGGCATGTATGTCTGCCACATGGCACTGTAATAATTTGCAAAAAATTGCTTCTTTGGGGGTTTTCGATATTTACCACCAACTTTTAGTTGGTGGTAAATAACAAATCCTAAAATGGGAAAAGCACTAATTTGAGTGCTCCCTACATTAATGATTCGGTAATTTACCGAATCGGTTTTTAAGAATTCGGTAATTTACCGATTCCTTAAATTACCGATTCGGTAAATTACCGAATCCTAACATTAGGCCCCTACATCTGTAAAGCCTAATACCGGTCGGCAACGGCCGAAACTCGGTAATTTCGGCTGTTACCGACCGGTATTAGGCTATCTACATCTGGCCCTAAATGTTTAATTCAAAGTATCGTTGGCAACCATTTAATGAACCACACAGCTTCAGGCAACTGAACTTTAGGACTAAGACGAGATGAACAATACTCTCAGAAATAACCTCATCACTCAAAAGTGTTATTATATACCTTGCATATTCTAGCCATTCATTTTAAAATAATAGCACCCTGCTTTTTATTTTCACTCAGTAAATGGGAATCTATGAGCTGCAATTAATATGTACGTTTTCAAAAACAAATATTGATAGTTATTTGATATTGCAATAATTTCTGCACAAAGTTTTTCTTTGTAAATCAATATTACAGTTTATCATATAATGGGAAACACAATTCCATACAGTCATACAGGAAGTGATATGGTACATGGTACAGAATTGAATGTACGTTAAAAATGGAACAACAATCCAATGAAAGTACAATTTAAATAAGCCCTGCTGTATTTACAATTGCGTATATTGGTAACAACTTGCATTTTTTTATATCACTTCGCATCGCACTTCATTTTCAGTGGTGTAAATAGCTAGTATTCAAAAAATATAATTTCCAAAAATTATATTGTTAAAGTGATAAGAAATATTCCAAAATCTATGCACAATAGAGTGGTATTAGAGGACGATGCATGCGTATTAACCCATGAGAAAATTAGGCATTGATTATAACAGTCTTGTAAAATTTAGATACACTAAAATGCCAAAGTAATATATACATTTACCATGCTGAGCTATATTAATATGAACATAATTGAACAAATCAACTAATTAACAAGTAGTTATAAACAGCTTTTGAGGCACCTCTAACCCAGAAACTCAAATGTCTGTAAAATGGGGTTAGGCTTAGCTGCACCAGCATTCACCCTGCTCTACCTGACTCTCTAACCCCTTCTCTCCCCTATCCTTTTCACTTCCTTCCATCCCTGGCCTGCTTGGAATGGCGTGCTTTCATGTGCCACCTGCTCAGAGCAGATGTAAAAAAGAGAACTAAACTTGATAGAAATGAAAATTCCATGCTGTTTTATACCTGGTCAAACTGTAGTTATGAACCATACAATGGGGTTTATTACCTAATTATACAGTACTAGCAGCCCGCCCCGGCGTTGCCCGGGGCAGAAGGAGGCTAGGGGCAGCATCGCAGCAGGAGTGGCGCAGCAGAGCGGCCGTTTTGTTGGTCCTGGCCGCTTCTACCCACGCTTTGTTTTCCCCGCCGTCCCGACTTTGAAGAAAATGCTTTTTGAGCACTCAGTGTTTATGGCCCCCCCCCCGTCGTTGGTCCTGGCCGCTTCTGCCCACGCTTTGTTTCCCCCTACGTCCCGACTTTGAGGAAAAGGCTTTTTGAGCACTCAGTGTTCATGGCCCCCGCCCGTCCCTCGGTGCGCACCCGCGGATGCTTCTCTTACCTCTTCCTCCGCTCCTCCCCGTGCTGCTGATTTTACCGCTCCACTGCTCCTCCGCTTCTCGCCGCTCCGCAGCTCCTCCCCGCGCTCATGTCCACCGCTGTTCCTCGGGCTCCTGTACGCCGCTCCTCCCTGCGCTGCTGATGTCAGCACGCACGTCGCAGCCGGCGGCGCTACTTCCAAGGGACTACTATTTTTTTAATCGTACATTTTTTAAATAAGGTATATATATTTTTTTATATAGCCTATGTCCTTCTGCTTGTCCTGACGTTTTCAAACATGTATTGGGTGTTTGGATTGGTGGTGTAGTTTTCGAGTTTACCTGGCTCAAAGGTCACAGTTCTCTCTTTATAATAGTAGTATAGACTGGCTAATTGTTACACTACGGTAATTATGGGTGTGGAGTTTACACCCTGCCAGTAATATGCAAAGAGGACCTAAATGTAAAAATATTTAGCATTGCAGGTTCTCAAATAAGGAAGCTGTAAGGATGCATCATTTCTCCGCTATGAGCCTGTAAATTACACAGTGGACCAGTAGAAAAATGTGTGCTTTTAACTGGCATGAGGGTGTTTTTGGTTTGAAGGATTTTGCAGTGAAACAGGTGAGAAATATAATTAGTTGGGTATGTCTATGTAGATAATGAATACATAGAAAACCTGGAGTACTTTAGTAGCGGCCTGCTCTAAACATGCTTTGTAGGAAAGTGGATTATTAGTAGGTGGAGGTATCCACCTTCAGCTAGTAAAAATACCACAATCACTAATAGGTCAAGACTCAAAAAATTAATCTTTGCTCCACTCTTGGTAATTTAGCAAATGAGCAGTCAGTCTTAACTTAGGAAACAGGTATGTGCAATTCATTTAATATCACTAAAACAGTAAATTAGGTTAAAGCCACAACACAACAAAAATGCAACACCACCAATTTGTAAAAATATATATATGTATTACTTTTATCTTTAAAACAATACCAAAACGACAATAACCCAATGAAGGGAGATATTCATGTTTAAAGATTAAATAAACAATTGTGCATTCTAACGACAAAAAGCTTAAAGCTCTACTCATGGCTATCTGGTCACGCTGGACCGGCACAAAGTCTAAGTTTTAGGCTAACCACGATGGAGCTTGGCTCGGATAGGCTGATGGCTGGGTCCTGGTCACAAGTTTACTTTCAGACTTAGCCTTCTTCTTTGACCTTCTCTCTCGTCGACAGGCTCTTCAACAGGTCCTCAGGCTTCATGTATCCGAAGTCTGATTCAACGTTGGCAGTCAACTGCAACACAATGACTTGACAAACTCCTGGAAGTCTTTGTCCTTTATGGTGAGGAGCTACGGAGGTTTCAGAAGGACAAACCAGTGCAGTCAAGCTGATTCGCAAGTTGATGATGGTGATTTGACTCTCGACATTGAACCGGTGTCCTACTGAAGCTTTTCTGCAAAACTTTGCAGAAAGTTTTTTTTCAACAGATATTCCTTGTGGACGGTTCCGTTTGAGAAATTGAAGGGTCCACTAGCTTTGGCCAAATGTTCAGAGACTCTAATACATTGCCTCTTGGGGCTAGGACTCAATTTCCAACAATGCACCTGGACAGTCCAGGAAAATCCAGTTGCAACTGGTCAGCTGGGGTATTCCTCTCTTTTTCTTTACTGGTGACTTCTTCTAGCTCTGTTGTACCTGTTACTGATCAGGGAGTCCACTACTTTTCCTTTCAGACAGGCACAGTCCTTTGTTTCAGGAGCCTAGAGAGTACTTTAGGTGCAGTTCTAAGTGCAGGCCTTCTGTGGTGCAGTCCAAGGTCCCAGCAGGGAGTCCTTCTTCTTCTGTTGTTCCAGGCAGTGTTCTAAGGATCTCCTGCAGCTCTCCTATGTTCATCCTTCATTCTGGGCTGGCAAGAAGGGGAACACTCCAACCAAATAGGGGTAGAGTTACCTCCCTCTGCTATGATCACTTCCTGCGAATTGTGGCATATTTTTGACCCAGAATGCGCTGTTCTCCAAAACATCAAAATGGAGAAAATATCTCTTTGGTGTGTGTGTGTCTGTGTAACCCAACCTAAAGGTGTGGCTAACATCTAAAAACAATCCCTTTCCAGCCCCTCTCTTAATCTAATTAAAGGGGCTCCCATCTGGCTGGGAATCAAGGATGTTGGAGCTAGCCTGGGCCCTATGACATCTCTTCATCTGTCTTTGAAGTCCAACTTATCTCCCTGACCCCCTTTCTCTCCTTGGCTTCTCCAGGAAGCAAATCTCACCCTGCTGAATGGCAGTATTGTTTCAGCCCCAGGCTTCTTTTCACCTAGTCAGGGAGCAGCTTGCCTCGAGTTGGCAAAGGCTGGCCAGTCAGAAGAGGCTGCTGTATGGCTGTTGTAGGTAACTTCATGACAGTAAGTTCTAAAACTAGGTTTCTGTAATAGTTACATAAAATCTAACCTTGGTAAGCTGTATGATTTATTGTGACCATTAATTTGACACTTTGAATATTAGTGCTAACCAGCTCTAAAGCAAAGATTATCTTTATTAAGGCAAATAAAGCCTTCCTTTGTTAGCTTATATGGTTAGCAGCACACCTTTGGCAGTTTTCTCCTTCCATGGCATATAAAACATATTTTACATTGTCCCCACTTTTTATAACAATGGACCCTACCCTTGGGGCACCAAGGGCAGACCTTAGAGGTGACTTATAAGTTCAATCAATAATAACTTTATTTGGAGGCGATCAGCCATTCATAAAAGCAATACATAAAACAATAAAAGTATAAAAACATTAAAAGGATACAGTACAATCATATAATCAGCTCAAATGATATACATAATAAAACCTTGTGGCAAATACAAAGAGGTTTTCAGTTGATAGCAGTTCCACCATAAATTAGCACATAGAATTAGTGGACAGCACTTATGAGTTAAAAGTAGCTCATGTATTATTTACATGCATTAACACAGGATTCCTATTACATGTGTGCATTAACCCCACACAGCAAAACATATTAGAGATAACACTGAAAAAACGTTGCTGTGGAGATGTTAAGAGGTCTTCTTTCTAGCGTACAGGATCGCCCACATAAAACATGCCATACTATAACAGATCACCAAAGAAGGCAGAGATTGTAAATATAAAAATGCAGGACGACATTGTGTAAAACGTGCATCTCTCAAAGTTGGTATGGTGTAGCACTTCTTCTGATGGTTATAAAACGTACAGAAAAGCACCGCATGCATGGTGTTCTGAGCCATACCTTCACTGCACGGCAACTAAGTAGGGATTTTGAGCAGTCATTCATAGGTGGAAAGCTGACCAATCTATGGAAAGTGCCTCATCTTAAACGAATCAAGATAAACCTATGTCTTGGTTTTAAAACTACTGTTAGATAAGGTTGCATATTGGGAGTTGTTAAAAATCAATTTATTTTTCACAACGCTGGATTTACACATTTCAGAAGTAAGTCTATTATTCTCCAGACGTAACATCATTTTGTTTTTTAAAGTAACTCTATTAACGAGGGCTAGGGTTTCTGTCTCCTCGAAATACTCTGGATGGCCCAGGTCATTACAGAAGCGTTGGATGTAAACTAGCAACGAGATATGCTGGTATAAGCTAGATTTAAGTCAATCCTTAATTATGGCACAATTTAAATCAGTGTGTGCAGAAGTCCATTCTTTATACCAGAGTAACATAGGCTGTTACATAATCAGGTCTGCTACATACGGTGCTCCATGTTCAGCATGACAGACATGAACTGGGGCACTTTTAGGGGTGGTTAAGAGTTACCTGAAAAAGTTGTTCTCACCCAGTTGTATTTCACCGCATGTATTGTGTCTCCTCACACCCGCCCCATAAAGTGCAACACTAACACATTTAGCTGTACAAACTTTCATCATCAGCTCTGGTGGATTTGAACCCAGTCGTCAGGCAAACCCTCTAAGTGCCATACAGGCTTTACTGAACTGTAGTTTCTTACTGGAGATTGTCTTTTTCCATAAGCACTCTTTATCAAATAGGATTCCCAAATAGGAAAAAGTATCCGTAAGGCATATAGATTTATACTGGATTTTTAAGTCCCGCCATTTAGAAGATTTATTCCCACAATTCATCACAAAGGTTTTCGTTTGGTTTACTAGAAGCACAAGATCCTCCATATATGCAGCAAATTTTGTCAGTAAATGCTGGAGGGCAAGTGGGCTACGTGCCATTTGTTTTTTAGATGTGAGATACACTGTTTGACACTGAGGAATAGTAGCATGGATTGTTTACTTATATCCTTTTTTGTAAATTGATTTATTCACATACTGTACGTTTTATTGTGTGTTTGAGATAATTTCACGCTGTAGCAAATAAATTTAGAACAGAGGCCCTGAAGAAAGCCGTGGGATCCTGTTCCCTGTCGGCTGAAACATGTTGGCCCTTTTGCAGATATATGTTGAAACTGCTTTTTTGCACTGTTCTGGTTTTTAGTTAGGGAGAGGTCAATATTCATTAAAATTCCGTATTTGACTCTTTACCCTATTTTAAATCACCACTTTTTCTTTTGTTATTGCACTGCACATGGTCCCATCGACACTATATTCTCAAGGTTAAGAAGTGATTATGGGCATGACCCAACTTTGTGGTGGCGAATGGAAAAGGTCTCAATGATCAAGAGACATACCATCCCACTTTGGATGACCAAGTGAGAAAATTGATCATGACAAGACTTTCATGGGAATCCAATGATTACTTTTGAGTCTCACCAACAATCACTTGAGGTTCTGTTTTCTGGGTCTACTGCTGTTATCCTGTTTATATAGACTATACAACACTTCATGTTTTGACTCACTTTGTAAGGAATCATTAGTCTCTTGGTTGGAGCAACTGTGAGCTCCTTTCTAGACCCCCAGGTTTTCTTGTTATAAATCTATGTGCCATGAGGACAGTGTCATCGGCATATAGAAGGGCTGGTACAGGGCGTGCCCCAACTTGCGGTAGACCTTTAGATGAAGCAGCCAGCACCACGCCAACACTATTTATATGTAGGGAGAATAGGAAGGGGGCTAAGACGCAGCCCTGTCTCATTGCCCTCTGTACCCTGAATGCTTCAGTACATTCCCTCTAATACAGTATCTGACCCTTGCATTGTATCCTGAGTATAAATCCCTCAGAAAGCTGATGATTGAAGTGTCTACCCCCAGCTCTTTCATGATTAACTACAATTTGGCATGTATGACACAATTAATGGCCAAGGAGAGATCAACAAAAGCTATATACATGTTTCCCTCTTTAATTTTAACATACTTCCAGAGTAGCATGCTTAAATTAAGGCTCTGCTCTATAGTTCCCACCCCAGTACGGAAACCATATGGTAAATCTGAGAGGATGTTGTGTGAATCTACCCAGTCTTGTAATCTTTTCAGGACGATGCGTCCTGCAATCTTTAGCAGGGAGTCAAGTAAAGAAAATGGCCTATAACAGGCCGGATTTGTTCGGTCTCCCTTTTTAGGTCTCGCTACAAATGCAGCGCAAGCTGCTTCGCTAGCGAGACTATTGCTGACGCTTTGGTGCTGGAAGGGAGACAGGCGGTGGCACGCGCGGACAGGAGATGTGCTCTCCATATGCGTGCACATCTCCTGTTGGCGCGTGCCACCTCCTGTCTCCCATCAGCAGAGAAACCAGCGGCACAGCGCGCGCATCGCTCACTTTCACTTCCCCTCCCTCCCCTTCAAGAATTCTGACATTCCATGGCCACTGCTTGTTATTTTCCCGTCTGTTATTTCGTAAGTCCCAGCAGAGTTTACATTGTGACTCACGTGTGGAGGCCGATTCAAGATTAGCAACGCTGAGTTCCCTCGTGCTTCATGATTATGTCGAAGCAAGGTACGCACGCGGTCTTTGCCCAGCACAGATGACCTGATAACTATTTAAAACAAACCGTACTACATATGTAACATTCTCGTGGTGGTGTAATTCTGATTAGCTGGATGAGGGCGTAGTTTCATAGAGATCGCTAGCGCTCTAGGGGCTATTCAGGCCTGCACCCCGTCTTCCTCCTCTATGGACCCTACATTGTTTTCCCACCGTTCCCACAATGCCGCCATCGGGTCGAGAGTATTGTTTACCAAGGTACGATATAGGATAGAAATGGCTTACCTTGGATTCTGAGACATGTTTCCAGGGGATCATATTGAGGTACAGCTTGCATGGATGGGGTCGAGGGAACCCTCAAGTGCGTGGCATAGTTTTATATATCGATTGAATTGTGTTTTATGCCTTTGATATTCATCTACGAGGTGCTGGAATCTGCACATTGAACTGCCCTTCCAGTCATCCCTGACTTGTCTGATTGAAGGGTACGGAAAAAGTCAGGAGGGATTATGTGTTGGTAATTCTGAAGCGTGTGAAGGGATAGAGGTAGGGCTAGCATTTTAAACAGTGTCGCTATGCCCGCTAAAATCAAGGGAAACCTTTCCCAGTGGTCCATGTCTGTGCAGAGGAAGGCGGGCTGCCGGCTTCAAACACCTGGTCCGTCCATCACTAATAAAGCTCGTTCACAGTCGGTGAGAGCCGGGGGACATCTGGCCATGTGGCTCTGGTATAGGATGGCTCGATTTTAGCAACAGGAGAGTAGAGCTCACAGCAAATGGGCATCTCTGTCTTAACTGACAAGACATTTGGATGGCATAATAACAGGGTCTTATACGGACGCTCCATTCTTTTGGAGGGGTGTGTGGACTGTAAACTCTGGGGTGAAAGAAGAGAGCAGCCCTCTTTCTCTCGATGCCTCACTAACGTTTTGTCCATCAGGTGCTGAGGTCAAACGCTGAAGGGCCCGCGTGGGAGATGCGCAGGTAGAAAGCGACGGCGTTGGATAGCTGCCCCCTCACTCACTGGTAATTACTGCCTCCCTCTTGACGCGTGTCAGGTGGACAGGGCCTCTATCTCCCTTTGTTCCCCGCGCTCCTTTCAAGGCCAGCTAGGGGCGTCCTGGAGGCAATGGACCTGAACCATACGATCTGCTGGGTATCCCGTTCCTCCAAGGAGAGACACAGATGGGAGGGAGAGACAAGGTGCAACCTGCGTCCTGACACAGGCGGTGGGTGAGCCTCCGGCCTCTAGACCCCTGGAGCTGTGGGCTTTGTTCTGTCTCCTGACTCCGTCGTGCGGTGCTGTTTGTATCTGCATGCCTATTGCCCCGCTCTGGTCCTTTGGTACGGGGATCAACACCTCTATTTCAATCTGAAATATTCTTCGAGACTCTACCCGCAATACGGAGAAAAATAATACAGGTTTGAGGTCCTCCTCACAAGATTCACCTGAATCCATAGCCGTGTTTTATTTTATTGAATAGCATTGGACTTGTCCGCCGATACTGGACTAGATAAAGGTGTTATTGAAGGATCTATGACAAAATATCGATTACAAAAATATCTACCTACAAAAATATCGCAACAAAAATATAGATTACAAAAATATCGACATCCTATCTCTAACAAGGTAAGTACAAAAATATCGAAAATAAAATATCGATGTCCAAAATATCGTTTTTAAAAAATATAGTTTTTTTTAATTAAAAATAAATGTAATATAAACAAAATAATACTTATAAATGTAATAAACATATTTAAAAATATGTTATAATGTTTACAATTAATAAATAATTTAATAATAAACAAATATTAAGATAGATATAATACATAGTATATACTTCATTAATAATAACTCTAAAAAAATATTTGAATAACTTATAAATAAATAAAAATATAATAAATTACAAATACATTTATACACATAAAATATTAATATAAATAACAATTAATAAAAATGTAAAACAAATTTTAAAAAGTAAGTAAATGTTGGATAGCGAAGGGGTAAAAAATACTGTTCCAACTCCAGAGAGTGCAACAGTAGGGAAAGTGTTGGATAGCGTAGAGTTAAAATTACTATTCCAACTCCAGAGAGTGCAACAGTAGGGAAAGTGTTGGATAGCGTACTGGTAAAATTACTATTCCAACTCCAGAGAGTGCAACAGTAGGGAAAGTGTTGGATAGCGTAGGGTTAAAAATACTATTCCAACTCCAGAGAGTGCAACAGAAGGGAAAGCGTTGGATAGCGTACGGTTAAAATGACTATTCCAACTCCAGAGAGTGCAACAGTAGGGTAAGTGTTGGATAGCGTAGGGTTAAAATTACTATTCCAACTCCAGAGAGTGCAACAGTAAGGAAAGTGTTGGATAGCGTAGGGGTAAAAATAACATACTTAAATGTAACTATTAAATAAATATAAACCATTTACAAATACCAATACATAATTATTAAAAACATGATTAGCAATAAATAACAAACAAAAAATACCAAGTACTAATAATTAATAACCATTTAATAATTAATTAACAACAATATAAATAACAAAACAATTAATTAAAAAAACATTATTACTTAATTACATTTAAATTACTTCCCACCCTATTCTTCTATAAACCCACAACCCACTACAGAACATAATGATCAATTAATCAATTAATAACAATGAATTACCCATTAATTAAAATTATTTACCAATTAATTAAAATGAATGTATAATTCCTCATAATTAATAATTAATTTAGTATAATTAAATTACTTCCCACCCTATTCCCCTATAAACCCACAACCCGCTACAGAACATAATTATCAATTTATCAATTAATAAAAATACATTACCAATTAATTAAAAATAATTACCAATTAATTAAAATTAATCATAATTCCTAATAATTAATAATTAATTTAGTATAATTAAATTACTTCCCACCCTATTCCCCTATAAACCCACAACCCGCTACAGTACTAAAATACAAAATTTAATTAAATTACATAAATATAAATAAAAAAAAAATACACAATAATATACATAAAAATAATATAAAAATCGATATTAGTAACATCGAAATTATTAACATCGATATTACTAACATTGATATTTAAAACATCGATATTAAATCTATCAATATAACTTACCTTCTATATTATGTCCCTTCGATATTTAAACATCGACATTATTGTATGTCGATATTTAAAAATTGGTATTTTGTCTGCATACCGTTATTGAAAACTTGATGGCAGCTAGAATCTCTGATAATAGATGCCGTTTGTTCTAGAGTATGTCATCATATCACCATCTCCTTAACTGCTGTTGGTACCTGTGCATGTTGTAGGCCAAGCCCCACATCTCCATGCCAGTCGCTCTTCTTGCTGTAGTCTGCAACTGTCCATATTGCCTTTTCTCACTCTCTACTCTCACCCTCGGCTCTAGAGAACTGCATTAAACAAGCATTTACAATGCAATAGGTCTCGCAATGACATTATTTTGAGCTATTGACATTGTAAATGACATTTTTTTATTTTGTTTTTCTTCTGTAAAACATAAAAGGCATTTGCTATTGACTATTAACATTGCAAATGACAATGCCTTTTATTTTTGTTTTTAAAACATAAGTAAAGGGCATTGGTATTTATAAACTCGCATAACTGCGAGACCTATTGCATTGCAAATGCTTGTTATAAACAGGGACGAAAATCAGTTATAAAAATGTAGGTTGGGGCTGTGGAAGTACTTTTAATTCCAAAGATGAGTTTGGACATAATTTCATTTTAAAACCAGCCTGCAAAGCAGGCCTGACTTGAAAATGACACCAGACACCACCGCAGTGCACATTTAAGCGTAATAAGTCCACTGGCGTCTCGAAACCTACCATATACTAGGGACTTACAGGAAGGATGTCTTGGCCAATTGGAATTATACCAATTACCATTTACCTTTAGCTGACAGAGCACAGACCCTCTGCCTTGTTAGAAGAGCCCTGGTCACTTTCAGAGGCAGTAACCACCAGCATCAGATAAATAATAGGGGTGATCAGGGCAAAACGGGTGACTTTCCTACACTCTCATAATTTTTATTACATGCTTACATTGTGCAATATGAAACTCACTCAAAAAAGATTACAAATTGGTACAGAGCCATGGCTTTGCCCAATATGATGCCAATGTTGAGGCTTGTAATAATTGTCAAATTCTCACTCAACCCTCCACACTGACACACATCTCATCATAGTTAGAAGGAAAAAAAGAGCAAGCAAAAATCATACCTGTTCTGTGGACAACAAGTAGCCTTTAAGGTGGTCGACAGATAGGCATGGACAATAAAGGATCTTCCTGCTGGCAAGGAGGAGGAGCTCTGGGGCTGTAGACTCTGAAATGTGAATACATGTCACGATTCGTTCCCTGTGCTCCAGTGCCCACCACCAGGGGGCCCCATAGTGTGACTTTCCAGTGTTCTAATAAGCTTCTAGACACACCATTGAATGCAACTCCTGACTTCCATCCATTCGGACAGTATTTGGGAATTGGCATCCATTCCCAATCCATGCTGGGTTTTGTGGAAGCCAGCCTGCACATGCCTAAAACTCCATTACCTAGAATTCCCTGCTCACTGCTTCATCTATACCCCTGCAGGCCAAGGATGGGTGGAGGAATCCAGTTCACCTGTGGCTAGCTCCTGCTAGCCTGCTCACAGCTGATGCATATGATTACTGTGAACTCTTTTAAGCCTCAGCTCCCTTCAGTCCAGTGTTGTTCATTGTAGCTGTGTACCGGTGAGACCGACCCTTGTTTCCAGAGCTTTTGGATAGCCTTTTTTTCCAGTGTTTCCTGAGCTTTTGATTTCCTTGTTTCCAGTGTTTCCTTAGCTTTCATTATTCCTTGTTCCTGCGCTGCTGCCGTTTTCCCTTGTTCCTGAGCTAGCACTGCCTGCAGTGCTACCTTGACTCCTGAGCCTTAGCATTCCTTGTTCCTGAGCTACAGAGGTTTCCCTTGTTCCTGAACTAGCCCTGCCTACAGTGCTACCTTGCTTCCTGAGCCTTGGCATTCCTTGTTTCTGAGATGCAGCAGTTTACCTTGTTCCTGAAATAGCACTGCCTGCAGAGCTACCTTGACACCTGAGCTTTTGCTCAATTCTAGTTCCTGCTCCAGTGCCTTCAGTGGTACTTTGTTTTCTTGATTCCTGAACCAGCACTATTCTAGGATACCCTTGTAGCCTTCCCTTCTGTATATCCTTTTCAAATCCCTGCTTTTCTTCCCATTTCCTTGGTTCCAGTTTGTAGTTTAGTGTCTTTCTATTCCTGCTGTCTTCCTTCTATTACCTTGTATGTTTGTTACTTGCTTTCTGCCAAGTTTGCCCTGTGATTTCCTTCCTTTCCTGTTAAGTATTCTACATTGCTAGGTCTTTGACTATTGTGCTTGTATTTAGTTCTACCCCCTTGCTGTTACTGCCTTGCGTGTTCCTGTTTGATCGCCAGGATCCGTTGGCACAACTGACAACCTAGGTGGTGTTTCTTGTTCACTGTGAAAATTGTCTTTGAGTTACATTTATAACATCACCATAGGTATAAACTCCACAGACCCTGCCTTTGCATCCATATCCTATATGTGGATATTTGCAGCCAGTATCTGTAACAACAATTGTGGGTGAGGAACTTACTGAGCTTCCATCTTACAGCGTGGGGCCCCTGAGTGCTTTAGCCCACACTACGTTTATTGTTAATGTTGTTTCATATACATGTCTTGCACATTCGTCCTGGGTGTAGTTATTCTGAATGCTAAATCACCTCATGGGTGCCTGTCCTGTCTGAGACTTAGCCATCTTGTTCCTTCGTGCAGGCATCACCTGTGGATCCATTTTTTCCTCTGGCTTCCTGTATGATCCTGGGCAGCACTACACTCCTCTTTTTGCGTATGTTTTCTACCCAGTCGCCAGTCCTTGCCCAAGTCCCTGGATGTGTTCCAGACATAGTCCCGGACAGTCCCTGACAATACAGCAGCCAATATTCTCCTTGACAAAGTCTATGGAGGGACAGTGAGAAACACCTCTCTCTATCCTGAGTCATTAAGCTTCTCATATTTTCCAACTATCCATTCAGCACTATGAGGTTGGTGATCCCACGTTAGACCAGTACAACCCGGATTGGATCCCGTGCTCACTGTGCCACAACATTCAAGTAAGCCTGGATGATGAGGGTGATACCCTGAAACCAGTCACAGGATGTTTGTTTCTCGTTTGGCAGTTCAGGTTGGACTGTTCCTATGAGGAGCCGGGTCAAGACTGATTTGTTTTATGGCTGAGTCCAAACTGGGGTGGCATGGTAAGCAAAAGAACAATGGATTCTCTGGACTGAGGGAGAGTGGTTGAAAAGTTTCAGCACTCAATCCATCATCTTTTTGTGATTACTACTTTTAGAAAGTTGGCATTTTCTTGCCCTAACTATTTAGTGCTTGCACTCTGTTCCTGAGGGATATGACTAGATGTAGTTGGCAGTTGGCCTTTGTGTATTCCTCCCAGACAGGCACACAATATAGGGTCTGGGTGTTGGCTGGATAGGCCATCCTGACTTGGTTAGGGGGCAAAGGTGTCACCAGTCACACTTGCACGCCATAGACACTGCCTCAACTCACACTCAAATTACTTCATGGTATCCTATTGTGCCTACAAACAGACTTGGACCAGGACAGGGAGGCCAAAAATTCTAGACCCTTATGTAGGGAGTAGGGTCCAGAAGGTTCTTCCACTTCAAAGTGGACTGCAGGTATAAAAAGGGAACCCACAGATCAATTCTTCAGTACACTCCTGGACCAGTGGATACCACAGAAAAAGGTCTGCTGTGCTTCAGTGGTCTACTCTACTGTGTTAGGCCTGCCCTACTGTCTGAGAAGGAATACTGGACTTGCACCCTTTATCCCAGGTTGAAGTGACTCCGAGGGTAAGATGACTGACCTCCTGTTCTGAGCTATAGGGACACAACAAGCTCCAGAGGCCTTCCTGCAACTGACCTGCTGTTCTGGACCTGTCTCTTCGCGATGCACGACCGCCAGTGACGACCAGCAAAGCCAGATCTGCACTTCGCATTAGAGCATTGACAGCCCGCAGTGATCACCAATGTAAATCTCCAGCAACGACCATCCGTGACACCCAATAGGATCTTCGCACTACAGTGACGACCATCTGTGACACCAGACCTTCTCTTTTCGCTACAGCGGCGACCATCCGTGTTGCACGCTCTGCTCCTAGTATCCTCCTCCACCGTAAATGGAACCTTTTACTGTGGACTTTAGATGGTAACTTTTTCAGTGGGACAAACTTGTTCTCTGTATCTAGCCCATGCTCCATCGCAGCAGGCCAGAGCATGTGATTTTCAACATGTCTTTCATGACCGGATTACTGCAAACTGTGCTTTGTGCTGTTATGCACTATACTTACCTGAAATCTTTGAAATTGCTTATCTCTGATTCTACTGATTCGATTTTTGGCGTTTTTACATCAAACAATGTATTATAAATTACTCTATTTTTCTAAATTGGTTTTGGATTTTGTCATGTTGTGTTGTCACTTTATTACTGTTTGAGTACTGAATAATTACTCAACACATTGCCTCTAAGTTAAGACTGACTGCTTTTGTGCCAATCTACCAGCGGGTTAAGCACAGGTTAATTTAATTACTTTTTGTGAATCACTCTGACAAGGATTGTGGCTGTTGATGGAGTAGGGCATCACCCCTCTCAACCAATCACCCAATTTCTCACAAAGTTCCTCAGTCATTGTAAAAGAAAATTGTGGCATTGTCAATGAGCTCAGAGTTGTAAAGACCTAATATTTACAACCCTGAAAAGGAAGTAGTTTCACTCCATATCACACACATCATACTTCATTCTTGGGCTTTCGAAGGGCAATCTAAAGCATTCTGGATGTTACAGTCTTGTACTGATTCCTTTGAACTACTTTTAACTAACACACCTAACAGCAATGGTTTGAAACCAAAGGAATCATTGTCTCAGTGATGACGTGGAGATAGGTGGCCACCCTATGTTCTGAGGTTCGTTTGAGATTCCATCAGTTTGGAAGTTGTACTCCTAGTTTCATTGACCACATTGGAATAACGCATCGGATAATAATGATCTGCGAGTGAAAAACCCAACTCAGGAAACGCAGTGTTCCCAAGATCCAGAACAATGGGCCTGATATAGTGTAGGGCAGATGGGTTAATCTGTCACAATGTGACGGGTATTCTGTCCACCTTAGTACAAGTGCCACAGGATATAAAGCACATGTAATAAAATGGACGGGTTATCCACGAAGTTGTAATGTTGTAACCAGCACACTAAACTCTAATTCAGACCCTGTGAAGCAGTTTTCCCTCATAAAGACACAAAACCCAAATCAAAACGATTGGCAATTGACCGCATCACATTTAGGTGAATTTCTGTCGTACTTTTTCCACCCAAACACCCCCACTAAGGAAGCTGGTACCTATAGACCTCCGTCTAGTATAGCGAAAGTAAAACTAGAACTCGTACCATGTTTATTTCTGTTGACTGAAAAAAATTAGGACTTGCGAAAATTAAACCTCAGGGATAGAAGATAGCTCTGTAGCTAACACAAGGCGCAAAACGTATTAACTAACACAGCAAGGCATTTCAATTGTTAGTCGACACTAAAAATAAGCAAAATGGACACCGAAAATATGCAAAAAGTAGTTTGACAGCATGGCTCTTCTTATCAAGATTACTGTACGAAAGCTTCAGGACTGCGTCATAAGGATGCCTCCTGCTCATCTTTCTAAGGAGATGCCATGCTTGCTCTACATTATATAATTACAACTTGGGAAAATCTGCCTCCGCAGGTTTGCCCCAGAAGCTTATAAGTACATGTACTTTATATCTGAAACTTGCGAAAATGTGCCTTCGAAGGCTTCTTCCCGAATTTCAGATATACTATACGTTTTAATTGCTATTTCGTGTGCCCTCCGGGGTTCACTGGTCGGCCAAAAGAAAGAACTTCCTACATTCCCCTGAAACGTCTACGTTCCTTTGAAGCCATACAATAGTCTGGGGCTAAGTTACAGGCGGCCTTTGAAGTCCTGCAGCGACACATATATAAAAGGCGTCCTCGAAGGATGCGTGGAAGGTGATACCTATGTTGTGGTATATATAGTGGCACGCACGGCCTTTCCGAACACCGGCGCTATTTGTAGCTGTCTATGCTTTTTGCTTCACGGGAGCTATTAATCTTCACCCAAATAAATCAATATTGCTGCCTTATACTTAATTCCTTTCTTACTGTGAAAGGACACAACGTTCTCATTCTTTACTTTAGAGCTCTCAAGTTACCCGGTTCCATGCACAAGTACGTAGGTCATCCAGGCAAGTTTCTTTTTTGCATGCAGGGATTTGTAGTCCTGTTTAATCCATTATTAACCTTGGACTACAAATCCTAGAATTCTACAAACATTCCTGAATTGGATGAGCTACTTATACACGGGACTGGGTGGGAAACCGGAGAGCGTTGCGTCCGTCTAGAGTGAACACATTCAGGAAAAAATACACATTCCAGGTGAGGCCCCCACATTTTGGAAACTAGCGCCTTATGATCGAAGGAAAAGCGGTAGCAGCTATTTGGAAAAAATAAATAAACGCGAGTTAATGTTTGGAGTTTCAAAAGAGTAGCAGCGAGTATGAAGAACCCTGTTTGCCATTTGTGTCCTTTCCCCCTTAAGACACCTGCAGTCGTCTAATGTTTCTTCGAGTCCTGTAAAATAAACGCATAACTCCAGTCCCCTAATCCGCGTGGCTTTAGAGACCACTGACACATGAGATCCCAAATTGTGGATGCCGGGCCGGCCAGGGGCAGCCTAATCTTTTTTAATTCAACTCAGCGGAGTCCCAAGCGACGCTGGGATGTTACTCTATATGCCGCAATCAGACTGGCCGAGACTTCATGCGCTCTAAATGATTAATGAAAATGCCTCTCCGTTAGTTGCCATGACGGCGGGAAACTCGACACCGCCCAGGAATCTGCCATTCACAATGCATGAATTACGCAGGAAGTCGCCAGGAACGAAGCCTCGAGCAGCTTCACCGAGTGTGCAAGATGCTGACAGTCAGCTGCCGGTGGATTACCGGCTATGAAATATCACCGTCAATATTGTATTAATGGGCGAGTCATTTGCCATTCGTGTCGTATTACTAAGGTCATTGTCTATGGATATGATGTATATAAACAAAAAGTGGATGGTGGTATGAGGGGTAAGTAGACATATATTAATTTAAATAAACCTCTTCGGCCTTAACCCACTACTGCTAAAACATTCCTTCAGTTTTAATAAACCTGCCCTGCCACGACTTTACCGGGTCAGTGGATTTAAATTACTTTTAGATATTTTTAATTTTTTTGTGTGAATACCATTCTGAAATGGTCGTAAGGGCTTTAGGATAGGATTGGAGGGGTATATTATATGCAGGGATAAATAGTTTACAGTGAGATTTGATTCCCAAGGGGAATTAAGTTGTGATGAGTCGGCGGACGGAGGGCAGGTGAAGGTTACTCAGGTGGGACTTTACTCTCAAACATTCGATAGACACATAGACAATTCAGTGAACGTACTGTATTGCCCTTTAACCCTTTGCGAGAGTTGGACGACCCCTGGCCGTCCAACGTCACGGTGGGCGTGTGCGGAGGACTGCCGGGGGCAGTCCTGACCACACCCAGTCATAAATCACCCGCACTGCAGCGGAATTCCAGCTGCGGTCAACGGGTTAATTAACCGTAAACACAATAATATCAGGACCAATATCAACAAAGAACACCAGCGAAAATAGAGTGCTCTAGCCCGCTTGTCACCAGCCACACCTCAGTCATCTTGTTCTGAGGTAACGGGTTTTTAGGAACCCGTTTGGTGCCAGGGGATAACACCCGAAGACCTCTGAGTTCTCCCTGTTCCGGACCACAGAAACACAGAGTCTTCTAGTCGAGTCAGAGATCAAGTTTTATTGATAGCTACCAAGTAACAGGTGTCCTAGAAGCACGACAAACACGGGTCATGTGTTCTCAGGAGACTGTTCGTTTTTACAGAACCAGCCTTCTCCTTATATACAGAAATAATAGCTGCAAGCAAGAATTCTTGAGTTTATGATATGGCTGTACACATATTTCTACAATAATACAAAAGAGCGAAGTCATGTAGGCAAGCCCGTATTTTAGACGTCCAATTCGTGATAGATTACCCAGCTAAGCCTGGAACTCCCATCAGATATCGATGAAACCCCAATAAAAGAAGGCACCTCCTAGTCATAAAACTGGCCATAAAACAGGGAACGGGGCAGGTGTGTGTTTGTAGAAAGCATGGTTTGTATGTAGTGAAATGGTTTGAGGAATGCTATGCATCGATGCTATCGCATTTGGCCACTGGGCGAGAGGTTGCTCAAACAGGTTTGGCTAAGTATAGGCAATCGAGTCAGTTGGGACAGGTCAGGGGGAAGTCAGGGAAGGAAGACGTGTCCTTTTAGATCAAGCTCGACCTTTAATTGACTTATCATGAGGGCAAGACGTAAGATGGATGTCGTTCACAAAATGGAGTCTAAGGGGTTGGGACGGAAACTACGATTTGGGGGTGTTGGCGACCCTCGATTCTGACGCAAATGCATAGAAATGGTGTCCTAATCATTATCGGTTCGCTGACACCAAATTCGTCATGGTACGTTGATATTTTGTGACACGGGTATTGGACCTCGATATCGGAACAACAACAGGGTCCAGATTTTCAGAACCACAGACCCTCCTTTTGCCCTTATGTAAGGCAATAATTCATGTTAGTCTGAGTCCAAATCCGTATGAAGGAATTCGTGGAGATGCTGCTGTAACATCATTCTGTTGCTTAGTTCGTCCCTTGACACAGGCTTCCGTACACATGAAGTAGCAAAGAGGCCACATAGTGCAGGAGCGCACTGTATACACAGGCAGAACATAAACAGAAGTGCTAAGATCATCCCAATGAAGATCAACGTTTTCCATCCCCATGTAGCGATCAGTCCCCAGAACCACCCTAGCAAGGACCAATCTCCTTTTTCCACGTGGAGGGAATCAGATATTTCGTGTAGTTTAGAGATGGCCTGGTACACTGTCGGTGCGTTATCAGGGATGAAAATGCAACAACTAGATTGGATCACTCTACACACACCACCACGATCGGCGAGTATGATATCTAGGGCGACTCGGTTCTGAAGGGTCATAAGTCGATTCGACTGAAGCTCGGTCGTTAAATTTCCAAGGGCTCCGGCCGTTGTACTCACGGCCGATTTAACTATCCTTGATAACTGGCGAATATTCCTGCTGTTTACCATAGGCCCCCAAAATGGCAGAAAACCCTTTGCGAAGTCAGTGAATTCCTAACCCGCGGTGTCGTCTTTACTCACGACACCTCTAGCTGTCCTTGTCCGATGGTAATCTGCTCTGGCCGTGTAGGTGGGAGGCAGCAGAAATGCGATAAAGCATGTACCTGAGAAGTTAGGGGGCAACCACGTGTAAGCTTGGTCATGGCAGACGAAATACGTGCCTTTAGCTGCTAATAATATGGGGGAAGTTCGAGAAGCGAACACATAGGTTTCCGTGCATATACTCTTTCCTAATTGTGCTTTGGGATCCCTGCCGATACCCAGTAAACATGAGTGACCTCGGTTGGGTACTATCCAAACTGGGCGGGATTTCTTTGCTGTCTGGCTCTTACTCAGGTAAACCCCTTATTTAGTTACGTTCCAACGAGTGTACGGAGTGAGTTCATCTTTGGGAATCGTAAGATAGGTGTCGAACTCTCTACTCATATTTCTTATCCCTGCTATTAGTGCCTTGTTACTGGAATCACTTTCAGTAGAACGTGTCGGGTATGGTTCTAGGGCAAATAGGAACATGGTCTGGAAAGCCCACAGAGAACCATAATAGCTGAATGGCAGGTTGAAGTATGGGATACCCTTATCCGTCGTGTGTGGCATGAGTCCACATATCCAACAGTTCGATGTGTTCATGATGGACTGGTGTTGGTGTAGGAGTTGAATGAATGAGTTATTTACAAATTCGAGTCTTCTGGCAGACTCGTGTTCAGGTAGAGGGTGAAAGTAGTGTGGAGAGATAGTAGGAGGAGGCTGTGGCCGGGTGTCATTTGAAAAGGTAACTTGGAATACGAATAGAGTATAGCCAGTCAAAAACATCGTTATGCTACACAACATTAAAATACATGTTATCAAAAATTTTCTTTTGGCCAGTACAGTGCATAATTGTCTTTCAAAGTTTGGGAGTCTGGTAGGTCTCTTTACCCTAGGAAATTCCATCCTCTAGTTGCTGCCCGCGGTGGTAGGTTGGTTCTCCCAGGGAGTGCGCTCTGTTCAGTCCGGGGTAACTCCCTTGGACCAACCAGAACCGTTGACCTAAACGTCCCCAGTTGCACTCCCCAGACTTCAACCGCGACCCTAGCAGCAGAACCGGATGGCGGTTCGAAAATCAAAAATGAGCTAGTTTCCTGAGAGTGAGAGAGCTGAAAAATCAAAAATCGTTCTTGGGGGAGGGAAAATCACATTAGTTTGCTCTTTTATTAGTCTCTGGGGTTAGATCTCAAGTTGTACCGTCGTTTCCCAGGTACGGAAGTGTCTTCAAACAATGTCTCAGGTTCGGTAGTGTCCAACTGCATACACGGTGGCACAAATCCTTGTAAAATATGATCACTCTCCTTTTCGGTACCAGTTTCTTTTAGACGTGCATCGCTGAAAGGGATGAAACGAGGTATGGATTCTGTCTCGGAGTCGGCAATTCCTTCGTTGACCCACCGGTCGTATGGAAGGGGCAGAGGGACCCGTTTACAATGGGTCCCGTGCACCCAGTTCTTTTTGCCTTCCACCCGAACCGCTGATCTCGTGGAAAGAAGTACCAGGTAAGGTCCGGTCCACCTCGGCTGTCCGTTGTTTGTGCGCTGGAAGTTTCGCACCAAGACCCACGAGCCGGGTGTGATGGAGTGACCTGGATCGTCAGAGGCTGGCGGAGAGGAACTGTGAACCTGTTGGTGTAAAACACGCAATTTAGTTGTCAATTCGCACAAATAATCAAGCAGTACGGGGTGCTCTATTTCGCTAAGTTTCTTTGGCCTTGGCACGCCCCAGACGTTGGCTGGGCGGCCAAACACTATCTCATGGGGGCTAAGTCCTAATCTGGAATGGACTGTCATTCTCGTTGACAAGAGTGCTAGAGGCAAGGCGTCAGGCCATTTAAGACCTGTGCTGGCTTGGATTTTGGCTAATTTGAGCTTCAAAGTGCCATTGTAGCACTCTACTAATCCAGCTGATTGGGGGTGATTCGCAGAGTGGAATTTTTGTTGGATGCCCAAACATTCACACACTCTCTTCATCACGCGTCCTACGAATTCACTTCCATTATCACTCCAGACAATTCTAGGCATGCCAAATCTCGGGAAGAACTCTTTGACAAGGGCTTTGGCAGTTGACAAGGCTGTATTGTCCTTAAGGGGGTACGCTTCCACCCACCTGGAGAAAGCGCAAACAACAACGAGCACATACTTCAGATTGTTGCATCTCTCCATGTGAATGAAATCGAGCTGCAAAACCTCGAACGGATACGTTGGAGGCGCAAAATGACCAGCTGGAGTTGGGGTTCCCCTACCGGGATTGTACTTCAAACACACCATACAGTTTCTGACCACATTCTCTGCATATTTCGGGATATTGCTATTTTGCCATACTGGGGCCAATATTTTACAGATTCCTCTCGAACTGATGTGTGCAAATCCGTGAGCCATTGTTACTACTGCAAGTACATATGCGTTAGGTAATAGCCATCGCTGGTGTTCTGACAATTCGACCCAACAACCATTTGCATCTAACCTACCCTTACTTTCTCTCCATTCATTCACCTCTTTCTCAGTTGCCTCGGCTTGTATAGTTTTCACGCTTTCAATGGTGTCCTCACACATTCCCACATCAGTAATCCATCTAGCGGGACCTACAACATACATCCGACTCATTGTGTTCCTTGCAGTCTCTTTCGCAACCTCGTCTGCAAATGCATTCCCGCGGCCAACATCATCCTGAATCTTTTTGTGTGCACTACATTTTATTATGGCAACTTGTAGTGGCAAGGTCAGTGACTGGAGGAGCTCATTAACTAGCTGACCATGTTGTATCTTTGCACCATGTGACGTAAGAAACCCACGTTCACGCCACAATCTCCCAAAACTGTGAGCCACACCAAAAGCGTATTGGCTGTCAGTGTACACATTCACTCGCTTTTCTTTCGCTAACACACATGCTCTGGTAAGCGCAATTAGCTCGGCAGCTTGTGCAGAATTATGGGAAATTCGCGCAGTCTCTATAATGGTGTGTAATGTCGTAACGGCATATGCTGCAGTCGTATCACCATTCGGCAGCTTGAAACATGAACCATCAACCCATAAAGTATCGTTGCATTCAGGAAGGGGAGTGTCCTGTAAGTCTACTCTCCCTTTTGTCTCTTCTTCTGTCCTAAAACAGCAGTCATGGTTATCAATCTTGTCTGTTTCTGTCGGAATGGGTAATAACGTTGCGGGATTCAGTGTATCGCACCTCTTTATGTGGATGTGACTTGCTAGCAGTGTAAGTTCGTTACTGGATAGTCGAGCGCTAGTAAGGTGTTGTGTCTTCGTCCTGTTTAGTAAAATGTCTACTGCATGCGGAACCATAACGATCAGAGTATTATTCATGACTAATCCAGCGGATTGTCGGATGCAGACAGCTGCTGCGGCGGTAGCCCTCAGGCAACTTGGTAGGGCTTTAGCCACAGGGTCTAGAGTTGCCGAAAAATACGCACATGGGCGCTGTCTGTCCCCAAAATGTTGTGTTAAAACTGATAATGCACAACCTTCCTTCTCATGGACATATAATGTAAAAGGCTTACTGTAGTTGGGGTTTCCCAACACAGGAGCCGAACATAATGCATCACGCAACTCGTGGAAACTCGTCTGGCAATCTTCAGACCAAGGCATAGGATTTGGCGTATCTTTACAGAGTAGTGCCAGCAAGGGTTTAGCTAGTAGTGAGAAATTCGGTATCCATTGTCTACAGTACGATGTAATGCCCAAGAAGGCTCGAACCTCTCTCTGTGTCCTTGGGGCACTCAGTTCTGCGATTGCCTGTATTCTTTCTGGTGTCAGTCTCCTTCCCTCCTTCGACAAGATGTGACCTAAGTAGGTTACCTCTTGTCGGCAAAATTGTAGTTTGGAGAGAGAGACTTTGTGCTTCATGTCACATAAGTGATGCAATAATGATAACGTAGCTTTTTTGCAAATCTCTTCAGTGTCTGCAGCGATCAGTAGATCGTCTACGTACTGAATCAGAGTTGAACCATTCGGTAGAACAATTGTGTCTAGTTGTGTTTTCAGGGCCTGACTGAATATTGATGGGCTTTCGCAGTAGCCTTGAGGAGCGCACTTGAAGCGGAAGCTTCGTCCTCCTAAATTAAATCCGAAAATATCTCTACTCTCCTCAGCAATCGGGATACTGAAGAAAGCGTTCTTCAGGTCAATCACCGAGAACCAATTTGCTGAAGCTGGAACCATCGTCAATAAAGCAGTAATGTCGGGGACAACTGGAAACTGTGGGATAACTATCTTGTTCACTTCTCTGAGGTCGATCACGAACCTATACACAGGCGGTTGTGAAGGATCAGTACGTTTTAAGACGGGCAAAACTGGACTTTTACAAACATTTCCTGTTGTTTCTTCGATGACGTCTTTATCAATCAGGTCATAAACAATCGTCAATAACGCCTTTTCACATTCGCTAGATATTTTGTATTGGGGAATACGTGGTAACCTAACGTTGGCTTTCAACGTTATGACATACGGTGCTATCTTCAAACGACCTACATCATTAGAACCATTAGCCCAGAGCACATCAGGAAGACTCGACAATTCAGTTGCAATATTTTCTTTTGACACATACATTGGAGAAATGACTTTCTTACCTAAAGTAAGTTGTACTCCCAATGGTGAACAGTACAAAGTCGCATATAACCTCTTTAGTAAATCCAAACCTAACAAATTTTCACCGCAACCTGTGGTAAGAATGAGGGGTGCTTCTAATTCGCACGGGCCAATAGAAAGAGATACAGGGCGGGAGATCGGGTTTCTAACAGGGGCGCCAGAGAAACCTACTGAAACATTCATTTCGCCGGAAAAAGGTGCGCCAGGAAGTTTTGAGTGCATGATAGAACTTTTTGTAGCACCAGTATCCAGCAGAAATGGCTCTGACACTCCTGAGGCGATTACCTCGACATAAGGTCCATTCTGATCTACTGGAACTGAAACAACTCCCTCTCTTTGTCCATGGCCGTCCTAGCAATCGTTACCCTCATATTCATGTTCGGTGTAATAGTCGTCAGCATAGTACTGAGCTGACCTGGTCAACACATTATTTTGTTGGTCGAAGCTGTTCATCGAATTCTGAGGCGGAAAAGAAGTTGTATTCTGCGTGAAATTTCCACGGCCCCTACCTCTAGGGGCATGTTGAACACCTCTTCCCCTTACACCTGAAGCACCGCTTAAACGTCGCGCAAGAGCCGGACAATTACTTTTAAAGTGACCTTCTTCCTTGCAATATGCACATTGATTCGGGCCGTAAGCAATACGCTGGTGGGAAAACTCGCTTCCTTGCGCGTTTCTCGAATACTGCTGTTGTGGTTGATAATTGGGCTGACTAGCCGTACGAGGCGGATGAGCTTGCTGGAGAAGAACTTTAGTTTTTAAATCTTTCGTCTTTTTGTCTATTTTATCTAGCTCGTCTTTGCGCCTATTATGCGCCTATTTTCATAGTACTGGGCTGTAGCTAAAATTTGAGCTGACGTAGAGACAGCCCAAGCACTCTCTGAATCTTTCAGTTTATTACACAGTTCAGGGATTAAATTATGTACGAACTTGTCTACAAACAATCTTTGGCCACCCTCGGTAGCCATATCCTGACCACTATGATCGGTGAAAGTCTCCTCAAATCTTGTGAAAAAGTCAGACACATTCTCATCTTTCTTCTGCTTGCACGCAGATAGCTTGTCCCAGTTCACGCGTACTTCAGGCATTATGGTTTTCATGTACGCGATAATTCTACCGGGAAGTTCAGCTATTAACGGCTCAGGTTTAGAACCACCAATTTGTCTAGCATCGATAGCGGCAATGTTTGCCCATGAGTCACCTAGTTCTTGGGCATGGTTCGTATGACGTATTTTGCTCCATAGAGGATGTGGAACAACGTTCCCAAACAGCATGTCTATGTCCGCTATATTCCTTATACATGAGCTTGCAGTTTGCGATAACTCCTTATAATACCCAGTCGGGTTTTTACGAGGATCAGGCAATGTCTGCTTGAGCGCTAAGACTTCGGATCTTTTCCAGGGGACATGTACCCATACACGCTGGAAATGAGGCAGAATTGGCGGTACTACATTCGCATCGCCTTCCCTCCAAACCGGAGGAACCTCTCTCATGGGGTACTGTCTCGCTCTTTTCCTATCTGATACGTTGTCTTCGTACAATGATCTAGAGACGTTTCCCTTACTCCTATAAGAGAGTAATAACTCTATCGCTTTCTCAATATCTCTGCCTATAATCATACCTTCGTGGAACTTAAAGCGTGTACGCCATAGTTCGTTCATTGTGTATGTGGGATCATTTGTCTCCAAATCTTCGCCCAAATATACACACATTTCTTCGAATACGTATCTCTGAGTGGGTGCATTCCATTGACGTAAGACTTCCATAACAGACTGAACATCATATCTAATAGTATCCGTAATCCATTTACGGGCTAGTTCATCTAGCACTTTTCTTTCCTCGTAATCAGGCAGTTGACTACGTAACTGTCTATCTTCTGTTTTAGGGGTCGTTTTAGGCGACCCGAAGAAAGGTGAAAACAGACCAGTGACGGTACCTGTCACTCTTTGTCTAATAGAAGGAGAAGCTTGCGGGGGAGCAAGTGCATCGGAAAAAACAGGCTGAGGCAAAGAAGAAGTAGAGGCAATAGTAGAGGAAGTTGAAACAGTGACAGACGTAGTATCATAGGGAACAGTTGGAGCTGTAGGCAAAGTGGTAGAAGTAGATGGAGTAGGTGGCAAAGATGGCGGCCCTTGAGAAGGCTGCGCCGGAGAAGTAGGAACCAGCTGAAGAGTAGCTGGCGTGTGTGCAAGAGCTGCGTTTCGTGCACCGGGGCGTGGTATAGAAAAACGCTTTGGCGTTGTAGTAGCGTCTAACGCATACGGTGGAGGTGAGCTTAATAAGTGGGACATTAATGGATCTTTCTCGGATCTTCTTCTTGACCTTGTCCCTTATTTGGTAACATCGGGTAGCATTTATCTACTGCTAGTTTCTTGCTCCTAAGTATTTGTTCGCTTTCTTGCTCTTCCTCGTTATCCCGTTATGCAACGGCAGCTTGCACCATTGACATACCTCTTTTATTCCTTTTCGCTAACTTTATTTCTTTCTGTTTGGCTTCTTTGCGCCATAAGCGAAAAGAGTCAAACATCGCCGGCCGGGCTTTTCTCTTAAATAATTTGACCTCTAGGTTATCTAATATTTCTGAGTCGAAACTACCATATTGGGGCCATTTTAAAACACCATCCTTGCGGGTGTATTTTATCCACACTTCATTATATGTGATAGGGCCTACGCCGTGCTTTACGTAGAGCTCATATGTTGGAGTTCCAATCGGAGGAACCGGACAAGAATCCTCTAATCGGGAGTCCTTACTACAACCAAGACAAAACAAGTTTCCAAGTCTGCTAAAACCAGGCATCTTTGCTCACTAGTCTAGCTTCAAACTTCAAAGGATTATCGATTACGATATTTCTCGTGAAAACACAAGTCCTTCGGCTTTTGGGGCTTGCAAGTACCAAATCAAGGCGTATCTCAAGGATACCAAAAACTAAGGACAAACTAAGGACTGGGAGACGCTCCACTTATACTTAACTGAAGTATTTGAAGATCGGTGACGTCGCTAGAAGACTCGTCTATCGTTTCGCTCTACCAAGGATCACTGGGTCCAAAACAAGGCGATAGTCAGGGCAGCAGTCCTTCGTAGCCGTCGGGACGCGGGGAACCTCGCAGCAAAGACCTTCAGAACCACGTCGACATACAGGGGTCGCTGAAGTGGCTGGCCGTCCTCCGGAATTTTCACACGAAGATCCTCACGAACATCTGGCTAGGACCGTCGCCGCTTGATACCGCCCCACGTTGGGCGCCAACTGAGGTAACGGGTTTTTAGGAACCCGTTTGGTGCCAGGGGATAACACCCGAAGACCTCTGAGTTCTCCCTGTTCCGGACCACAGAAACACGGAGTCTTCTAGTCGAGTCAGAGATCAAGTTTTATTGATAGCTACCAAGTAACAGGTGTCCTAGAAGCACGACAAACACGGGTCATGTGTTCTCAGGAGACTGTTCGTTTTTACAGAACCAGCCTTCTCCTTATATACAGAAATAATAGCTGCAAGCAAGAATTCTTGAGTTTATGATATGGCTGTACACATATTTCTACAATAATACAAAAGAGCGAAGTCATGTAGGCAAGCCCGTATTTTAGACGTCCAATTCGTGATAGATTACTGAGGTACTGAGTTTTTAAGAACCGGTACAGAACCGGTAACCCAGCGGTGCCAGGGGATCAACACACCAGAGACCTCGGGTTCTCCTGAGTCAGACCTACAGAAACTTCAGCGTCTTCTAGGTGAAGTCAAAGATTAGTTTATTGGCTGCAACCAAGGTGACAGGGTCCTAGAAGTACGATACAAGTATATTCAGGAGACTGCACACTTTCACGAAGTCAGGCTTCTCTTCTTATACCTAATATTCAGCCTGGAGCAAAACATTCCTTGGATTCGTGGTATTTCATTTATGGTTACTGATTACAAAAGAAAAGCAGAGTCATGATGACATGTACATATTTCACGTCGTGCTGCTCATAATAAATCATCCGGCAAGACCCAACATTTCATCAGATATCGCTGGACCCCTAATAAAAATGGTCACCTCCCCATCATAAAGCAAGTGAAGAAAAGGAGTGGAGAAAGATGTGAGCGAGATATGGCAGGTGTGCGCGCTGAAATGGTTTTATGGCTGGTTGGGCCCAGATGCTATCTTGCTCGGCCACTGGGAGGGAACTGACCTAACGAGCTCGGCCTGGGGCAATGGTTCTAACTTGTACTGGGGTCAGAGAGAAGTCGATTAAGGAGTATGTGTCCTTGTGGAATCAAATTCAACTGGATTAAGGCCTATGTAGAGGGCAACATGCAGCTAAGGGTTTGGAAGGCAAATGACGATTTCGAGGTGAAATCGTCACTCTAATATGCCGAAAATACATGTACTTGATGTACTCGTCATTCTCGGTCTTTTGATACCAAATTCGTCCTATTTCGACGAAGTTTTTTATTCTCGAGTCCAGAACTATTACGGATCCAGATTTTTCAGAACCACAGACCCTCCTTTTGCCCTTACATAGGCAATTAATCTATCCTCATGTTAATCTGAGTCCAGATCTATGTTCCAAAAGTCATTGAGATGTTGCTGCAACATCATTCTAGTGCTGAGCTCATGTCTTGACACAGGCTTCCTTACACATGATGTAGCACAGAGGCCACATATTGCAGGAGCACACTGTATGCATAGACAGAACAGGAAAAGAATGGCTAAGACCATCCCAATGACCATCAGAATTTTCCATCCCCAGGCAGATATCAGTCCCCAGAACCATCCCATTAATGACCAATCTCCTTTATCCACATGAATAGATTCGGAAATCTTATGTAGTTTGGAGATGGCCCCGTATACTGTTGGAGCATTATCTGGAATAAAAATGCAACAACTGGACTGGATCAATTTGCATACTCCACCTCGGTCCGCCAGTATCACATCCAAAGCGACCCGGTTTTGAAGGGTCATCAGCCGGTCCGACTGGAGCTCAGCAGTCAGGTTACTAAGGGCACCAGCAGTTTCAATCACGGTGGATTCAACTACCCTTGTCAATTGCCTTATGTTTCTGCTGTTAATCATGGCTCCCCAGAACGGCAGAACACCCATTGCAAAGTCACCAAATTCTTGACCTGCAGTGTCTTCTTTACTCAAAACACCTCTAACTATCCTTGTCCGATGGTAATCCGCCGCTGCTGTGTAGGTGGGAGGTAACAGGAATGAAACAAAACATGAGCCCGAGAAGTCAGGGGGCAACCATGTATAGGCTCTATCATGGCAGATGAAATAAGTACCCTTAGCGGCTAAAAAGGCAGGGGAAGTCTGAGATCCAAAAACGTACGTTTCTGTACAGACACTCTTCCCTAGCTGAGCTCTGGGATTCTTACCAATGCCTTGCAGACACAGGTGACCTTGATGGGGTACGATCCAGATAGGGGACAGTCTCTTGGCTTGCTGTTTCTCACTTACTGTAGTGCCATACCCGGTCACATTCCAACCTACATATGCGAGTATCTCATCATCCGGGGTATCTTCGTAAGAAGTTACTTCCCTGATCATGTCAACTATACCCTTGACTAAGGCGCTAGTCTTGAGGTTGTCTTTTACCGAGCGTAGGGGTTGGATTTCTCGTGCATATATGAACATTGTCCTATATGCCCATACTGACCCATTGCGACTAAATGGCAGGACCAAATAGGGGATACCTCTATCCGTGGTGTGGGGCATGAGACCACACACCCAGCAGTTGGTTGTGTTCATTACAAGTTGGTGTTGGTGTAATAGTTGAACGAAGGAGTTATTAATGAACTCTAATCTCCTATTTGATTCGTGGTCAGGCAAAGAGTGGAAATAATGAGAGGAAACAGTAGGGGGAGGTATGGGTGATGTAGTGGGCGTGAATGTCACATGAAAAGAGAATAAAACATAGCTTATCAGAAAGACCATTACGCTAAATAGCATAAAAATACACATTATTATAAAAATTCTCTTCCTCATTGTTCTCAAAAGTCTCTGCTTAAAGTTCATTTGTTTGGCAGTTCTCTCCGCATCAGGAAACTCCATCCTCTCTAAGGTGCTGCCCGCGGCGGTAGGTTGTTTCTGCTAAAGGATGCTTCTGTCAGTCTAGGGTGGCTCCCTTGGACCAACTGGAACCAGCGACCTATCGTCGTCAGCTGCACCCAAAAGTCTTTAATCAACCGCGACCCTAGCAGCGGAACCCGGATGGCGGTTCAAGAAAAAACAAAAATAAGCAAGTTACCTAGATGGGAGAATCTGCACTTTCAAAAATAGGATTTGGGGAAAGAAAAACAAAACTTTTTATTAGTCCACAGGTTCTTTCTCTCGGATCATAAAATAAATCACTTTTACTTTAGTCTGTTTTTCTTGGTCGTAAATTATAGCGTCTTTTCCCGGGTACTGTCTGGTCCAGAAATAGTAGTTCAGGTTCCACAGAGTTCAATTGTTCTGATGGCGGCGTAGTTTCTTGAAAAATGTTCCCACTCTTACAATCACGTTTAGCTTCTTTTACACGTTCATCAGTTGTGCGCTCTGAGTCAGTGCCTCCTTTTCGGACCCATTGGTCATGTGGCAGAGGGAAGGGTATTTTCTTACAATGGATCCCGTGGACCCAATTGGCTTTCCCCTCCACTTTAACAGTCGACCTTGTAGACAGGAGGACGAGGTGAGGCCCGGTCCATCTGGGCTGGTCGTTTCTTGTCCTCTGGAAATTGCAGACCAATACCCAGGAACCGGGGTCAATGGAGTGACCCGGTTTCTCAGAGACCGGAGGCAAGGTGTTGTGGACCTGTTGATATAAAACACGCAATTTAGCCGTCAATTCATACAAATAGTCAAGCAAAATGGGGTGTTGCAGCTCGCTAAACTTCATGGGCCTAGGCACTCCCCATATGTTGGCTGGCCGACCAAAGATTATTTCATAGGGGCTGAGTTTCATTCGCGAATGCACAGTCGCTCTGGTGGATAGGAGTGCTAAGGGTAGAGCGCCAGGCCATTTAAGACCCGTGCTCGCTTGGATTTTGGCCAATTTAAGTTTAAGCGTGCCATTGTAACATTCCACTAATCCAGCTGATTGGGGGTGATTTGCAGCGTGGAACTTCTGCCTAATGCCTAGCCCTTCACACACTCTTTTCATCACACAACCCACAAATTCGCTTCCGTTGTCCGACCAGACCATTCTAGGCATTCCGAACCTGGGGAAGAACTCTTTCACAAGGGCTTTCGCTGTGGACAAGGCAGTATTGTCCCTTAGGGGATAGGCTTCTACCCATCTTGAGAAGGCACAAACAACCACGAGCACATATTTTAAGTTGTTGCACCTCTCCATGTGTATGAAATCTAGCTGCAAAACCTCGAACGGATACGTAGGAGGTGCAAAATGACCAGCTGGAGTTGGGGTTCCCCTACCAGGATTGTGCTTCAGACATACCATGCAATTCTTGACAACATTCTCTGCACACTTGGGAATCCCTGAATTCTTCCACACTGGGGCCAACAACTCGCAAATCCCTTTCGCGCTGATATGGGCCATCCCATGAGCCATTGTAACCACTGCAGGCACATATGCATCGGGTAACAACCATCTCTGTTGCTTTGTCGATTCAATCCAACAACCATTTGCATCCATTCTCCCTGTACTTTCTTTCCACATGCTTAACTCTTTCTCCGTGGCCTCAGCTTGGATGGACTTCACACTTTCTATCGTGTCTTCACATATTCCAACATCACCAGTCCATCTTTCTGGGCTCGCAACATACATTCAGCTCATCATATTCTTTGCAGTTTCCTTTGCAGTTTCATCAGCAAATGCATTTCCACGACCAACATCATCAATCACTTTCTTGTGTGCACTACATTTCACAATCGCTACTTTCAGGGGTAACGTCAGTGATTCAAGAAGCTCATTCACCAACTGACCATGCTGAATCTTAGCTCCATGCGAAGTCAGGAACCCACGTTCTCTCCACAATCGTCCAAAACTGTGAGCCACTCCAAAAGCATACTGGCTGTCGGTATAGACAGTCACTTTCATTCCTTTGGATAACACACATGCTCTCGTTAATGCCACGAGTTCAGCGGCTTGAGCTGAACCATGTGGTATTCGCGCAGTTTCAACGATTGTGTGCAAAGTTGTGACAGCATATGCTGTAGTCACGTTACCATTTGGGAGTTTAAAGCATGAACCATCCACCCATAATGTACCATCACATTCAGCAAGAGGAGTGTCGAATAAATCAACTCTCCCTTTCGTCTCTTCCTCCGTTCTGAGGAAACAATCGTGCTGTTCTGAGGCATCCGACTCCTCAGCAATTGGTAACAATGTGGCTATGTTCAAGGTACTGCACCTTTTGATGTGCACATGGCTTGCTAGTAGCGTCAATTCGTAACTGGACAGTCGAGCACTAGTTAAGTGCTGTGTCTTGGTCCTATTCAACAATGTGTCTACTGCATGCGGGACCATCACGATTAGTGTATTATTCATTACTAGACCTGCAGACTGTCGAATAGAAACAGCTGCTGCTGCTGTGGCCCTTAGACAACTTGGCAATGCTCGTGCTACCGGATCCAAAGTTGACGAAAAATAGGCGCATGGCCGCTGTCTATCTCCGTATAACTGAGTCAGCATGGACAATGCACAACCCTCCTTCTCGTGGACATATAATGTGAAAGGTTTACTGTAGTTGGGGTTACCTAACACAGGGGCCGAATATAATGCTGTGCGTAATTCGAGAAAACTTTTCTGACACTCATCAGACCAAGGAATGGGATTGGGTGTATTCGTACACGTTAGTGCCAATAAGGGTTTGGCTAACAACGAAAAATTTGGAATCCACTGTCTACAGTACGATGTAATGCCCAAGAAAGCGCGTACTTCTCTCTGCGTTCTTGGCACATTCAATTTAGCTATTGCCTGAATTCTTTCTGGGGTCAGTTTCCTTCCCTCCTTCGATAAGAGATGACCTAAGTAGGTCACTTCTTGTCGACAATATTGGAGCTTGGAAAGTGACACCTTGTGATGTAGATCACATAGATGACGCAGTAATTCCAACGTGGCCATTTTACATATTTTCTCAGTATCCGCAGCTATGAGCAAATCGTCCACGTACTGTACGAGAGTGGAACCTTTGGGCAAAACCATTGCGTCGAGCTGACTTTTCAGAGCTTGACTGTATATTGAGGGGCTTTCACAGTAGCCTTGAGGGGCGCGTTTAAAGCGGAAGCTGCGACCACCTAAACTAAAGGAAAAAATATCCCTGCTTTCCTCAGCAATCGGGATACTGAAGAAAGCATTCTTCAGGTCAATCACCGAAAACCAGGATGCAGATGCTGGAATCATAGTCAATAATGTTGTAATGTCGGGGACAACTGGGAATTGTGGCACCACTATCTTATTCACTTCCCTAAGATCAATCACGAATCTATACACAGGTGGCTGAGAAGGGTCAGTTCGTTTTAAAACAGGCAGAACAGGACTATTGCAAACATTGCCTCGTGTTTCTTCAATTACGTCTTTTTCAATCAACTCGTAAACAATCGCTAGCAAAGGTCTTTCGCCCTCATTGGATATTCTGTATTGGGGAATTCGTGGCATTTTGACATTCGGTTTCAATGTTACAATATACGGTGGAATTTCTAAAAGACCTACATCATTCGGACCAGTAGCCCAAAGAGTATCTGGAAGAAGTGCCAATTCTGCTGGAAGCGTATTTCTCGACAAATACATGGGAGAAACCACTTTCTTACCTAAGGTCAGTTGTACTCCTGAAGGAGAACAGTACAAAGTCGCATATAATCTTTTTAGCAAATCTAATCCTAGCAAATTTTCACCACAACCTGTTGTCAAAATAAGGGGTGCTTCCAATTCACAAGGACCAACAGAAAGAGATAAGGGGTCAGAAATCGGATTTCTAACCGGGGCGCCAGAAAAACCTACGGAAACGTTCATTTCGCCAGACAAAGGTGCGCCAGGGAGTTTGGAGTGCATAATAGAACTCTTTGTAGCACCAGTATCCAACAGAAAAGGTTCTGACACACCCGATGTAATCACCTCAACGTAAGGTCCACTCTGATCTACTGGAACTGAAACAACTCCCTCTCCTTGTCTAAGGCTGTCCTAGCAATCATTATTCTCCCACTGCTCATTTTCTGTGTAATACTCATCAACGTAGTATTGAGCTGTCCTGTCAGATACGTTATTTTGCTGGTCAAACCTGTTCATAGAGTTTTGTGGTGGAAGGGGACGTGCGTCCTGAGGGGCGTTTCCACGCCCTCTACCTCTAGGCGCTTGCTGACTACCACGACCTCTTATGCCAGAAAATCCATTCGCACGTTGTGGCAGGGCAGGACAGTCATATTTGTAATGACCCTCCTGTTTGCAGTATAAACACTGGTTGGGACCTACGCGGTTTTGATTGTAATCGAATCTCTGCAAGTTTCTCTGAGGCTGCTGAAAAGTGTTCTGGTAGTGATTCGGACTATTATTATTTTTATTACCACCACCACGTGGAGGATAGGCTTGCTGTAGCAAAACCTTCGTTTTGAGTTCTCTAGTTTTCTTCTCTACTTTATCTTTCTCATCTTTGTCTCTATTCTCGTAGTACTGTGCGGTAGCTAATATCTGGGCTGAGGATGAGACTGCCCAAGAACTTTCAGAATCTTTAAATTTTCTACACAAGTCTGGAAGTAGATTGTGCACAAATTTATCGACAAACAATCTCTGACCACCTTCTGTGGTCATGTCTTGACCGCTGTGGTCAATGAATGTTTCTTCAAATCTGGTGAAGAAATCTGAAACAGTTTCTTCTTTCTTTTGCTTGCATGCAGATAACTTATCCCAATTTACGCGTATTGCAGGCATTATCGTTTTCATGTAATCTACTATTCTACCAGGTAGTTCCGCTATCAGAGGCTCAGGCTTGGCACCACCAACTTGTCGTGCATCTGCAGCAGTAATATTAGCCCATGTGTCACCTAATTCCTGGTCATGATCTACATGGCGAATTTTTCCCCATAAAGGTTGTGGAACAACGTTCCCGAATAACATATCGATATCGGCCAGATTCATTATACATGACCCAGCAGTTTGCGACAATTCTTTATAGTACCCTGCAGGATTTTTACGCGGATCTGGTAGTGTTTGTTTGAGTGCTAAGACTTCAGCTCGCTTCCATGGAACATGTACCCATACTCGGTGAAAGTGGGGCAGGACAGGTGGGACAGCTGTCGCGTCACCCTCTCTCCATTGTGGGGGAACTTCTCTCATAGGGTATTGTCGTGCCTTTTTCCTACCAGATGCACTATATTCCGATGGTGACCCAGAACTACTTCCCTTACTTCGATATGATAATAGCATTTCAACTGCTTTTTCCACATCGGGACCTACAATCATACCCAGACTAAATTTAAACCTTATACGACACATCTCTTGTGGGAGGCAATCCTGATCATTGTCTTCTAAATCCTCGCAAAGAAAAACACACATCTGTTCGAACACATATCTCTGTGTCGCTGTTTCCCATTGAGGAAAAACTTCCATGACAGACTGTAAATCATATTTTGCAGTGTCCAAAACCCATTTCCGAGCTAAACTATTCAGGGAATCTCTCTCTTGATAATCAGGCAGTTGACTTCGCAACTGTCTTCTACTTATGTTAGGGGTCGTAGCAGGCGACCCGAAAAGAGGTAAAAGAAGATTAGTAACAGTGCTGGCCATTTTCTGCCGAAGGGAAGGTGAAACGGAAGAACAAACAGATGAAAAAACGGGGTGAGATAAGGCGGGGGTAGAGATGGCAGAAGACGTATGAGGAATAATAGATGTGGTACTAGGCAAAATCATAGAAGGGGCATTAGGAGATGTAGAAAGTACAGTAGGCAAAATCGTAGAAGACATAGATGAAGCAGAAGTGGTCGGTGGGCCTGGAGGAGGCTGCACCGAAGAAGTAGGAGCCAGCTGAAGAACAGCTGGTGAGTGCTGTGGAAGAGCCAGAGGCGCAGTTTGTGCAACTAAAGGTTGCGGGGGTGCTGTAGCATTCTGCGCATAGGGGGGTGGCGAAGTTAATAATTGCGACATTAATTGGTCTTTTTCACGCTCTTTTGCTGTCCCTTGCTGAAGAGACGGCAAAACTGGATAACACTTATCTATTGCCATTTTACGTTGCCTGTGCAATCGCTCATTCATCTGCTCTTCCTCATTATCTTTAAACTGCACGGCAGCTTGCATTACTGAAAGTCCCCCTTCTCTCTTATTTTTCTTAGCTAATTTAATTTCTTTTTGTTTGGCTTCTTTGCGCCATATGCGGAAAGAGTCAAACATCGCCGGCCGGGCTTTCTTTTTAAAGAGTTTAACTTCAAGGTTGTCTAAGATTTCAGAATCAAAGCTACCATATTGGGGCCATTTTAAAACACCATCTTTCCTAGTGTATTTAATCCATACCTCGTTGTAAACGATGGGGCCTACCCCATGTTTAACGTACAGCTCGTAAGTCGGAGTTCCAACTGGAGGAACCGGACATGAGTCCTCCAATCGGGAGTCCTTATTATTACTACCAAGACAAAACCAATTCCCGAGTCTAAGACTAGGCATCCTTTCTCTCTAGTCTAGTTCCAAAACTTCAAAGGAGTTATCGATTACGATATTTCTCGTGAAAACACGAGTCCTTCGGTTATGGTGCTTGCAAGTACCAATAAAAAACCTTTATGTATCTCCAAGATACCACAAAGTAAGTCCAACTAAGGACTGGGAGACGCTCCACTTATACTTAACTGAAAAATATCGATGGCTTCACCAGAAGACTCGTCTCAGCGTTTCGCTCTACCGAAGATTTCAAGGGTCCAACATCAGGGCGATAGCCAGGGCAGCAGACCTTGTAGCCGTCGTGAAGCGGGGAACCTCGCAGTAAAGACCTTCGGACCACGTCGACATGCAGGGGTCGATGAGGTGGTGGGCCCTCCTCCGGAATTTTCACACGAAGCTCCTCACGATCTTCAGGCTGATTGGTACCACTGGAATCGCCCCAAACGCTGGGCGCCAAATGAGGTACTGAGTTTTTAAGAACCGGTACAGAACCGGTAACCCAGCGGTGCCAGGGGATCAACACACCAGAGACCTCGGGTTCTCCTGAGTCAGACCTACAGAAACTTCAGAGTCTTCTAGGTGAAGTCAAAGATTAGTTTATTGGCTGCAACCAAGGTGACAGGGTCCTAGAAGTACGATACAAGTATATTCAGGAGACTGCACACTTTCACGAAGTCAGGCTTCTCTTCTTATACCTAATATTCAGCCTGGAGCAAAACATTCCTTGGATTCGTGGTATTTCATTTATGGTTACTGATTACAAAAGAAAAGCAGAGTCATGATGACATGTACATATTTCACGTCGTGCTGCTCATAATAAATCATCCGGCAAGACCCAACATTTCATCAGATATCGCTGGACCCCTAATAAAAATGGTCACCTCCCCATCATAAAGCAAGTGAAGAAAAGGAGTGGAGAAAGATGTGAGCGAGATATGGCAGGTGTGCGCGCTGAAATGGTTTTATGGCTGGTTGGGCCCAGATGCTATCTTGCTCGGCCACTGGGAGGGAACTGACCTAACGAGCTCGGCCTGGGGCAATGGTTCTAACTTGTACTGGGGTCAGAGAGAAGTCGATTAAGGAGTATGTGTCCTTGTGGAATCAAATTCAACTGGATTAAGGCCTATGTAGAGGGCAACATGCAGCTAAGGGTTTGGAAGGCAAATGACGATTTCGAGGTGAAATCGTCACTCGAATATGCCGAAAATACATGTACTTGATGTACTCGTCATTCTCGGTCTTTTGATACCAAATTCGTCCTATTTCGACGAAGTTTTTTATTCTCGAGTCCAGAACTATTACGGATCCAGATTTTTCAGAACCACATTACCCAGCTAAGCCCGGAACTCCCATCAGATATCGATGAAACCCCAATAAAAGAAGGCACCTCCTAGTCATAAAACTGGCCATAAAACAGGGAACGGGGCAGGTGTGTGTTTGTAGAAAGCATGATTTGTATGTAGTGAAATGGTTTGAGGAATGCTATGCATCGATGCTATCGCATTTGGCCACTGGGCGAGGGGTTGCTCAAACAGGTTTGGCTAAAGGCAATGGAGTCAGTTGGGACAGGTCAGGGGGAAGTCAGGGAAGGAAGACGTGTCCTTTTAGATCAAGCTCGACCTTTAATTGACTTATCATGAGGGCAAGACGTAAGATGGATGTCGTTCACAAAATGGAGTCTAAGGGGTTGGGACTGAAACTACGATTTGGGGGTGTTGGCGACCCTCGATTCTGATGCAAATGCATAGAAATGGTGTCCTAATCATTATCGGTTCGCTGACACCAAATTCGTCATGGTACGTTGATATTTTGTGACACGGGTATTGGACCTCGATATCGGAACAACAACAGGGTCCAGATTTTCAGAACCACAGTTCTGGGTACTGAATGCTTACCTTTATTCAAAGCATCGATCTTTGTGGAAGCGCCAACTGGGAAGGATGATCCCTTCATTTACAGTTCCCTGTCCAAGAGCTCAGAATCCCTATTCCTGGGAAAAATCAGATACATCGCCAAGTGTGCCCCTGGAGCAGCACCGCAAAGGCAGTATAGAGCAGGGGCACAACAAGACACAAATTTCAAAGGGGTTGCAGGCCGAGAAACTTTTCAAACGCCAAATGCGGAGCCACATTCAGAGATCAAGTCAAAATGTACTTGTTGGTGATCCTATCACTATAGTGGCACCATGCATGGGATTTCTTTTTAGACAATATATGGCAAATAGTGCATTTTAAAGCATACTGAGACACTAAGTCACAGCCCATCTCCCTGCTCCCCTTTCCTGCCAAAGTCCTCGAAAAGGCCATCAACCACCAACTCACTGAATACCTTGAGAACAACGATGTTCTGAGTGCACCCCAATATGGATTCCGTATGAACCGCAGCACCAAAACTGTCCTGATCTTAGCCTCTGGTGACATCAGAACTCTCTAAGACCAGGGAGAAGTGGCTGCCCTGATCCTCCTTGACCTCTCAGCGGCTTTCTATACTGTGTCTCACCACACCCTGATCAAGAGGCTTTACCAGATCGGAATCCATGAGGATGCCCTCAAATGGATAGCATCCTTCCTCACCAGAAGAACACCGAGAATCTGCATATCGCTACCCATCTTGGAGCCCAAGAAGATCATCTGCAGCATCCATCAAGGTTCATCCCTCAACCCTACTCTGCTCAATGCCTACATGACCTCCCTGGCTGACATAGTCAGAAACCATGGACTGAATATAAATGTAAATGTAAATTGATACTTGTATAGCGCACTACTCACCCGCAAGGGTCTCAAGGCGCTTGTACGAATACCGCTGTGGAACCCATCCTGGCTTTCCCTGTGAGGTGTCCACTCCTGGGCACCCCCAAGGTGGAGGCCAGGCATCCTTAGGGTTGTGGGGGCCGTTGTGGAGATTAAGCAAGCTATTGCCCAGAGTTGCAGAGTGGGACTCCATGATTGGAATAGGCACCGAGGCAAGAATTATCAAGTCCGTGGAATTTTGAGCCCAAGACCCGCCGAGGCGGGGAATTGAACCCTGGTCCTGGGCTAGACCTCTGCATCAGGGTCTGCCGCTCTAACCATTGAGCCACACTTCTCCAGTGAACATCTTCTCCTATGCAGATGACATCCAGCATATCCTCTCCCTATCCGAAGACCCATCCCCACAAGGGTCAGATTCCACTGGAGCCCAGATCATCGCAAAACTCTTTGAATGGATATATTGCTTGCTGCATCGTCTGCCTGCAATATCAGAAAGTAACCAAAAGATCATATAAATGAAGCAAATAAGGTAAGATAAAGAGTAAATAGAGTGGTACTCACAGAGAAGCCCAGAGGGATGCCACTAAAATGGGTGGAAGTTGACTGTTTCTGACCTGTAAAACAGAAGAGGTATGCCACACCAGCTCAGTAACTTGAATACTACATTGTTCTAGTCGATTGATAAGCACCAGGTGGGAAATGCAACGCTGTGATCTAGTAATATCAAGGCTGAATTACATCCTTAATTATGATGTGGGTACAAACTGTCTGGTACTGTAGGAAGAGCCATTCCATTTCATTAAATGAACAGAAGCAGGCTTGAACACAGGTAAGAAGCAGATGATTCAGTTTTCATGGAATTTAGAGGGGACAGCAACACAAAAGATAGGGGTGATGTATTAAGAAGATTAATTGATAAATCACTGTTTAGCGAATGCTAGGTGGAATATTGCTTTTGAATAGTTCTGCACATTCTTGTTTTGATTTAATATACAATTTGCTTTTCCTTCTCCTTTCCTGCCAGAGAGACGTTGGGCATCCCGTGTATGTATGCAGAGCCTTCCCTAAAGACTTTTATTGAGTGCCCATTATTGTGAGGAGGTTTTCTGCACACCAACACAGCTATAAACAATGGAAAATCAAGATTTGGACTATTAATGTATGGAGGAAAGTAAAACAATGGTCTCCTCATAGACTATCTCGACGCATTACTTGAGTATTCAGTCCCTGATGGAATGTTTATTCAGGAGAAAAATATGACTGCCCAATGAGTTGGGTGCTATAAAAAGAGTCTCTTTTAGACTGAACATCATCTCTTTAAGAATAGACTACTGACTTAGGGGCAGATGTATCAAGCTATTTTTTAGTCGCAAACGCTGCGAATCGCTAAAAAACAGCGTTTGCGACTAAAAAATGGGAAAATGGCATGTATGTAGGAATTCGCATCGCAAAATAAGTAATCGCTATTTTTGCGATTACTTATTTTGAGAAATTATATAATCTGCGCATTTTCTTGCGATTCCTTATTTTGCATGGTTCTTCTTTTGCGAAATTCGCAATCTAGAAATCGCAAAATAAGAAATCGCAAAGAGATGTATGGAAAATTCGCAAATTGCGAAAACATGAAAATCGCAAACTAAGAAATCGCAATTACCATCAACTACATGCAGGTGGTAACTATTTGGAAAGTATAAAAAGAAACCCACAATGCAATGTTAACTTCCAATATGGCGGGACTTTACCTGATAGCCAGGAGGCTGCTTTTCCAAGCCCTTGCACAGAGGAGACAGAGACAGGAGAGAATATTCAGACTGCGCATTACGCTGTTCCAGCAGACAGAAGAGGACATCTATGACAAATACAGACTTCACTCACACACTATTTTGGACCTCATTGCGGAATTGAAACCTTTTTTGGAGCATCAAACAGGCAGGACACAATCAGTTCCTACTCATGTACAGGTATTGTGCTCACTGCACCTTTTGGCTTCTGGATCTTTCCAAAGTGTTATTGCAGAGGTTGGTGGGGTGTCCCAGAGTGCTCTGTCACGCTTCTTTCATGCCTTTCTGGATGCAATTGTGAACAGGCTACAACATCACATCTACTTATCAAATACCCAACAACCCATACAAGAGACTAAACTGGATTTCTATCAAATTGCACGTTTCCCACATGTGATTGGTTGTATTGATGGCACCCATATTGCCATCACTCCACCAGCAGCCCCAGAATATGTGTATAGAAATAGGAAACGTTATAATTCGCTGAACATTCAGATGGTGTGCAATTCAAAGTACATTATCACTGATATTGTGGCAAAGTACCCAGGCAGCAGACATGATTCCTTTATCTTTCGCCATAGTGGAATTCATAGACGTCTAAGTGCTGGACATTTTGGAGAGGGATATCTACTAGGTAAATGACCAGAAACTTACAGTCATTCACACAACAATTAACCTTTGATGTAACACACACTCACTCTTTCTTTTTCATCATGCAGGTGACAGTGCCAATGCAGTGAGTGATTTTATTCTGACGCCATATTTGAATCCATCAAATGCCAATGAAAGAAGATATAATAGGGCACACCGCTCAACCCGTTGCGTCATTGAACGCACATTTGGAATTTAAAAAGCCATTTTCGTAGAAACACAAAAGTGGTGGGGCATTACAATATAATCCTGGAACATGCTGTAAAATTGTAAGTAGCTGTGCAATGCTACATAACATGGCTATGAGAAAAGGGACTGAAATTGAAGTGAGTGACTCTGCCACATCTGATGATGATGACATACCTCCACCTAGAAGGGCTACTGCAGGAGTAGGAGCTGCTGCTGGCCATCAAAGACGTACTGAGATAACACGCAATTACTTTTAGGTGAGACAATGTATTTCAAAACATGTATTGGCTTTGGAAGAAAATGTTTTTATTTTCAAAACATTGAAGTTACTAATGTAGTGTAACATGACCTGTTGATGCACAGTCACATAGAAATGTCATCAACAGAAAAAACCAATAGAATTGGTAAATGTGTAACTACAAAATATTAACAGCAAAATGTCATTTTTTGCGCTTGCGGCTTTGAGCAGAGTGCTGCACAGATTCCATGCTCCCCATGGCTGCAGAAGTTCCGGCATTCCTATCACTCCTGCGCTGTGTTAGCTGTGACGTAGGAGTGGGGTTCCTACTACTCTTACTGGAAGTATCCTCGCTGTCTGCTCCTTCAAATAGTGCGCTTGCGCCAGAGTTTGCTGTTTGGAGGATTTCCACAGCAGATGTGACCTTGTCTAGGCCTTTGGCTATGTTCTGCATGCAGTCACTAATTTCCCTTTGCATATTAATGCTGCGCCTTGTGAAATTGCATGTCACAGTGCATAACCTGTTTATGGCTTTTGTGTACCCATGCATTCTAACATGGGCACGGTGAGCTGCCCTGTTGCATGCTGTTTCACTGTTTTCTATAGCCAAACATAGTCTGTCTATAGATGCAGCCATTACTCTCATGCCATCGCCCATGCTTTCTTGATTTTATTCAATTTGCATAGCTGCCTATTGATGGAACGGAGGGCCTTGTGTTGTTGGCGCTGCACATGGAGCAAGTCTTGTTCTAACCCAGCAAAGACAGTAGGAGTTTCCACATGTCCACTGCTGCTCCTAGATCTCTCCAAACTATACACACTTGGCCTTCTTTGTGCATGTCCTTGCTCTTCAAGGACACTAGGGTCCACTGTGTTCAGAACACTCTCTCTTGCACCACCTTCATCAAATACATCATCTTCTAATGGAGGCAGAGGAGCCACATATCTGCACGTTCTGCAGACAATGGGGTTCACACAGTCTCATCACTGCTACCGCCTTCTGCATCTGAAACATCTTGCAGCGGAGATTCATTTCCCTCAATTCCATCTCTGGAATGTCTTGCATGTGCTGTGGATGTAGATTGAGACATATGAGTTTGTTGTATGAAGTGCTTTGTGAACATAATAAAGTGTTCCTACTTTAAATTAAACATCTCTGGTAGTGCATTTCAGTCTTCCTTTCAACAGCACTATGTGAATCTGTGTTTCATTGATGTCAAAATCAACATGTAAAAGGGAAACTACAACTCCCGTGATGCATTGCTACCTGTATGTGCATCTGTGTACCAGACCATGAACATTCATACCACTGTGTACTTGTACTAGTTTCAAGCACATGCATTTCCCACTACTTTAGACACATACAATCATTCAGCTTACCTTGTGCAGTTTGTGAAGGGTCTGAGCTGTCTATCTCAGCCACACCACTCACACTCTCAGGCAAGAGAGTGGCCTCCATCAGCTCCTCATGTGGAGTAGGCTGCGCTGCAGATGATGTCCCACCTCCTGTCTTGTTTGCCTCCTTCAGTCTTTCGGCAACCCTTTCCTTGGACCTCTGGCGCATATCATACCATCTTTTGCGCAATTCCTCGATGGAACGGTTGGTCACACCAACTGAATTTACTTTCTGCTGTATGTCCAGCCAAATTTTCCTTTTTTGTGCTTCTGGCACCTTCAGTGCTTTTTTGCAAAAACGCAACTCATGGCTGCAAGCCATCTCTTCTATCAATATTTCCTGTTCTTTTTCTGAGAACTTGTGCTTCCTCTTCCTTTTCTCTCCTGCCATTCCCTCCTGTGGGTCAGTGCAAGCAGGTCTGCTCAGCTTCCAAACAATCTTCCAACTGCCACTGGGTGTGGCTCAGGCAAGCAGGTGCAGGTAATCACTCCCACTTCCTCACTGTGATGTCATCACCCTGTTCCTGTATTGCAGATTCCCGTTTTTTGCGATTTCTTAATTTGCGAATTTCGCAAATTAAGAATTTGCAAAATATTCTGAGAATAATTTGCGAATTTTAAGAAATCGTAAATTATTCCCAAAAACCTACATACATCGCGTTTTGCAAATCTGCATTTGCGAATCGCAAAATATCGCAATTACAGATTCGCAAAGCACACTCTTGATACATCTGCCCCTAAATCCTTAAGTGGATTGATTGTTTGTTGGCCATTCATCAGTTTTTTGTCCCCTGGGTGTGGTGAGAGTTATGTGGGTGTCTGGAAAGGTCCTGATGAAGGTGGTTTGACTACTCTTCATACACCGCCGAAATGTGTGTCGACCCTATGCTCAGACCCGTTTTTTGAACATATTGATCTGAATCTTGTCATGGAGATTTTTGTTATCTACAATCTCCCCCTTGTTCAAATGCAGTTTGTATGCAGGTTGTGTGAGTTTGAATGTGTTTGAATGAGTTCTCTGAAGCTGATGTATTTATATGATTTTTTTCCAGGGGATTTTGTGTTAAGCAATTCAATATGTGTTTTTCTGTATTTGATGGAATAACTGGACTGGTTTCTGTTTTATTGTAATGTATATATTGTCAGAAAAAGTTTTAAAAATGAAAAAAGAAGGAAAAAATTAAATCTTATAAAATATATAAAGAAATTAAAGAATAAAGGAAATAAAAATCAAAGTGTAATTGTGAAGTGTCACTGTTATTGAGCCCATTAGTGATTCAAACCTCAGTATAAAAGAAAGATAGGCCTTGAGGGAGCATTTCTATTGCTTTTTGTTATTCCCCTCTTCTCCCTGGTCTGAAAGTAAAATTCTCTAGAGGGGTTCCCCACTTATGCAGTAGCTTTTCCTTCTCTCGCCTCACTGCCTTTCAATAACATTCTGTTGCTGATTGCTACCCCTTTTATATCCTCTTACCTTTCTTTCTTCACCACCGTCTTGGCTTTTCGTTTGCTTATTCTATCACCCTTATATTCACTCTTGTCTCTCTCTCACAGCCTCTTCGATCTTCTTATATCGAACTTTCTCTCACTCCACTCCACTCTAATCAATACCTATAATTTCTGCCCAGCCTCTTGCAGTCTCATGTGAATTTGCCTCTCTTACATCCACCTCTCCCACCAATGCTCTACTCTTCGCCTCTGATGTTTCCCCCAGAAGTTACCTCTAAAGCTCACTTTTACTTCTCCCTCTACCTCTCGCCCCTGGCCTTTTCTCTTGCTAGTACTATCCCTCTTAGAGCCCATTCCCTCCTCCTATTTTCTCCTATTGCTGCTTGTTAGAAAAGAGGTTCTCTAGTTGGCAATGGTTTGCACTGCTGTCCAATTAGGGACCCTAGTCAGGGTAAGGGGGATACACCTCTAAAATAACCCCTGCGTACCCCCTTGGTAGCTGGCACAAGTAGACAGGGTTATCTCAGAGGCAGTGTATAAAACATTTGTGCAGAGATACAATAATACAGTGAAAACACTACCAATGGACACCACACCTGTTTAGAAAAATAGATAATCTTTATCTAAACCTAACAAGACCAAAACAACAAAAATCCACACTACAGTAAACAAAATATGACTTTCAAAAGGTAGAAACAGTTCTGTTCAAAGCAAATTGTAGATACAACACTTTTCACACAAAGTACCTTGGATGCGTCGAAATCAAAAGCAAGAACAGCCACTGGGAAAGTGATGCGCCAGTTCCTTATGCGCATGTAAGGTGATTCAATGGTTCCTTACTCCAGCGGAGGTGATGCGTTGGTTCCTTACTGCCACACAGGGGAGGTGATGCGTTGGTTTCTTACTGTGCAGGGAGGTGATACCGTGGCTTCTTATTGCGGCCCTAGCATCCTTGTCGACTTGGCACCCCAGTGCGATGCGTGTGGATAAGGGATGCGTCTGTTCACGATGTGGTGGGGCGATGCGTTGGTTTCTTCAGCAGCAGTGCCACAATGCGTTGGTTCTTGCAGCTGCACAGCTGGGCCTGCGTGGGAATCGGTGCAGTGATGTTGGCCTATGTAGATCGGTGCACTCGATACGGCGTGCAGTCATTTCTCGAGCAGCGGGCAGGTGCTGCGTCGGTTTCTTTGGCAATGCATCAGAAACAGGTACGGGTGCATCACGTTTCTCCTCGTTGCATTACTTTTCCAGCTCCCAACTGCAGAAAAAACCTCCAGAGGCCCAAATTGGCAGCAGGCACCTTTTGGCAGGTCTGAACTCCCAGCAAGGATGTTCAGTGGAGCTGGGGGTGAAGTCTTTGTGTCCCTGAAATGTCAAAACAGGATTCAGCTCAACTTCAATCCCTTGGAGATCTTTCTCAAGCAGGGGACACAGTACACAGCAACGTCCTTGTACTTTCCTTGGCACAAACAGCCACTGCAGGCCAACTCCACACAGCAAAGGGGCAGTACTTCTCCTCAGTTTCTTCAGCTCTTCTCCTTGGCAAAGGTTTCTCTTGAATTCCAGAAGTAATCTAAAAGTCTGGGGCATGGGACCCACTTGTTATAACTCAAAATCCTTTGTTCTCCGGTGGCAGAAAAGCCCTGTGCTAAGTCAAAACCAATTCTGTCCTCTCTGGTGCAGCTTCCTGGCAGGCGGTAGAGACAGCATTGTGTAAGGCAGACCAGGCCCATTCAGGTGAAAGGAAGTATCCTTCCCCTATTGTAAATGCAGCCCAGGTCTATTCAGCCCAGCCCTCACTTATCCAGGAAAGGCAGGACAAACCTCAACCCAGCAGTGGCTGTCTACAGAGAATGCACAACCCCAGCCCCTGTCACTCCAAAACCAGACACTCAATGCACAAACTATCAGAGGCACATAGGAAGGCTAAGCAAGAAAATACATACTTTCTCAAAGTGGTATTTTCAAAAACAGAATGTAAAAATCATCCTCACTAAAAGATGCATCTTTATATTCTGAATTCAGGCATACTTAAATTTGTTTTCCTATCTCGTCCCAATGGGAAGTTATATTTATAAGATGTCATAAATTAACTCCCATTCAATCTTATGGGACAGATAACCTTTCAATAGTGAAAAACGAAATTGGTAGTATTTTACTATCAGGACAAGTTACACACATCACATCACGTCCTACCTTTCACAGACACTGCACCCTATCAACAGGGGTACCTTGGGGTTACCAAAGGGGTGACTCACATGTAAGAAAAGGGAAGGTTAGGGCCTGACAAGTGGGTGCACTTGCCAGGTCGACATGGCACAAAACTGCGCACAGGCACTGCAGTCCGAGGTGTGAGTTACATTTACAGGCTGATTAGGAGGGTGGAACAATCAGTGCTACAGGCCCACTAGCAGCATTTGATTTACAGGCCCTGGGCACACACAGTGCCCCGTACTAGTGACTGACTAGTAAATCAAGTATGCCAATCACGGAATCACCAATCCAGTGAGCACTTGTACTTTGACACTGAACAGTAGTGGGAAAGTACCCAAAGCATCTGGACCAGCAAAAACGAAGTCCAACACACAGCAAAATAACAGGAGGCAAAGGAAATAATACAGGGGAAACTCACACCAATGATGCCAGTTCTAACACTGCTTCTCTCTTTCATCGTTGTTTTACTCACCTTGCCATTCCAGTTTGGACCCAGCCATATGCAAATCAGTCTTGACCCTGCTCTCAAAGTGAGAAGTTTAGTCTGAACTGCTGGACCAGGTCCTCCATGGACCAGAAACAAGCATCCTGGGACCGGATTCTGACTTCTCTTTTTCATCAATGTTTCTCCTCCATGTCCTACTCTTTCAATTCTCATTCCCCCAGCCTCATAAGTTTACTTGTAGGCTCCCTCATTATATCCACCTCACCCTTTCTCATCTCCCTCTCTGCCCCTTCCTCATCTCCCTCTTTACCCCTTCCTCTTACCTTCTCTTGCTCATTCAGTTCCTCTTATATTGTCCAATGCCACCCTCCCTGCTTTACTCACTATCCATCACTCTTTACAGCCTTAATCTCCCAATCTTATACCCATCTCTCCCCTACCTGTATTTGTTTTCCAGAGCTGCACTAGCACTTGATTGACAGTAAGCTTACTGACCCCAGGAAGCTTGCTCTGGAGGCGGACCGCTGCCTGAGAAACAGGGTCCACAATAGGTAGTATGAGGGAGAATCAGCCAAGGGTGGACAGGGTCCACAACAGAAGAAGTGGGGGGACAAAAAAGTAACACATTCTTTAAAGGGCCCCCAACTAGTTACAAGGGTAAGGATTCCCAACCCCCTGTTGAGAAGATGAGTTGATTCCCATCAGGAGAGCCCGGAGGTAAGGTACCCTTCAAGTTTTTTGATTGTAGCCAGGAAGGACACTTTAGAGGGAGTCCTAAGTGTCCCACGTGGGCACAGCCACCCACTCGTGGGTAGTCACAGGGGATGGTGAGTGTAGCGCTTGGGTGGGAGTTGGTGTCAGTTGGTGGTGAGGAGCCAGGTGAGATGACCCTAGTCTCTCTTGGTGAGGGTGATGTGGGCCAGAGAAACCTCACACCTGATAATACCAAGAAGTACAGGCATGGGGTGACCATCAATGGGAGGTGGGTAGAGCCTGTGAGAGACACAGGAGCCAGTAAGATGACTTTCTGGTGTCATTTAGTGTCTGGAGAGGAGGTAGTCCCTAATGTGGTCCACCAAGTAGTTGCTGTAGACAACAGTTAGCACCAGTGTATGGTAGCTCAGGTTCCCTTTGAGAGGGGGTTGGGTCTACGGTTTCTTGAGAGTAGCGTTTAGTCGATACATGCCTGTTGATTGCCTGCTGGGCAACGGCCTGGAGCATACCGCATGGAAAGAGGTGGAGCTCACGTCGCACTTGGAGATGTTGGGATTTCCAGAGTGGGCATGCCTGACCACACGGTCCATGGCAGCCAGAGAGGGTGATTAGAAGGACTTGAGCCTGAAAAAGTGGCCCGGGTGCCTCCCAGGATGAAAAGGGCAAGGGGTGAGGGAAACCCACTCCTGAAATTCCCACAGTCTGACTGGCTGAACCTGAGAGGGACACCCCAGAACCTATAGGGGATGACGTGGCTGAACGGGGGGACCTTTCTGAGCTGACCCATTTGTAGCAGGAAAGAGGTAAAGTAAAGTAAGGTCCACATTTGTAAAGCGCACAATCACCCGTAAGGGTCTCTAGGCGCTGGGGGCCGTCGGGAAGATTAAGCGAGCTATTGCCCAGAGTCACATGGTGCTGGGCTAACCTGCCGCCGGAGCCGGGGATCGAACCGTGGTCCCCAGATTCCAGCGTCAGTCGCCCTGGCCGCGGCGCCACACCTCTCCCACAAAGAGGAAAGAGGCCCCACCATGGAGGAATTCTGAACAGCACAGAAAGAGTGCCCCCAACTTGAGTGCCTTTGGAAACAGGCCAAGGACTATGTAGCTGGTAACGCCTCATTATTTCACCTGACCTGTTTGAAGAATGAGCTCCTGTATGGCGAGCCTAAGGTTGCTGAGCCTGAGGCAGCCTATGTGCTGTTGGGACTCCAGTGTTTCAGAGCCTTTCTACTGGGTTTGGCTCATGATTTGCCTCTGGCAGGTCATTTGGGGCAGAACAAGACCTCTGACTGGCTTGTCATCCACTTTTATTGGCCCCAAATGCGGAAGGCCTTAGATGCATTCTGCAAGTCCTGTCAAACCAGTCAGGCGAGTGGCAAATCTGGGAAGAGGTGCAAGTCTTCTCTCCAACCGTTTTCTGTCATGAGCACTCCTTTTGAGTGGGTGGGCATTGACATTGTGGGGGCTCAGGATCCCACGATAGCCATGGGCAACAAGTCCATCTAGGTCTTGGTTGACCATGCCACCCGGTATGCAGAAGGTATCCCTCTGAGGACGGTGACTGCGCCTACATGGTCAGGCCACAGAGGAGTGATATTTACCCGTGTGGGTTTCCCCAAGGAGGTGGTATCTGACTGGGGTACCAATTTCATGTCTCTGTACATGAAGGCCATGTGGAAGGTATGTGGTGTTACCTACAAGTTCACCAACCTTTACCACCCCAGAGCAATAGGTTGTTTGAAATGTTCAACCGTACCCAAAAGGGCATGATTATGGGTCTCTCAGAACCCATGAGGTGTAAGTGGGATGCCCTCTTACCATCCCTTCTGTTCACCTACACAGAGCTACTTCAGAATGGGGTAGGCTTCAGCCCTTTTTAACTTCTGTATGGGCACCATGTGAGAGGACTTCTCAGTTTGGTAAAGGAGGGCTTGGAACAAGCTCATAGGAAGCCACCCCAGAATCTATTCAGTTACATGTTGGCCTTCCGGAACCAGACTGCCCGCTTCTGGAAACTCACCCAGGAGAACCTGGAAGCTAGCCAGGAATACATAAAACGTTGGTAAGACCAGAATACAACTCTGGTTGAGTTTCAGCCTGGCCAGAAAGTGTGGGTGATGGCACCAGTAGAGCCCCATGCACTGATCTGGACCATTTGAGGTGAAGGAGCGCTAAAGTGATCCACCTCTAACCACATTTTGAGAGGGTTGACTTGACCATGCTCTTGGTCAGGGATGATGGGATGGAAGAGGAGAGTGCACCTCTCCTCAACCTCCTGTCTTCCAAAGAGCAGGATGGGTCAGTAGAGGGTGTGATCCACTCCCCTACTCTGATCTTAGAACTGCATAGAGTCTGTTCCCAGCTGCTATGGCAATTTGCCTCTCTCTTCTCAGTTATCCCTGGAGTACCCCACAGTGCACTCACAACATTGACAGACACTGGGGACAGCCTACCTGTTAAGCACAAGTCTTACAGGTTGTCTGACAGAGTGGGAAATAACACCAAGGAGGAGGTCTCTAAGATGCTGGAGTTTGGGGTGATTGAGCCCTCAAAACATTCCTTGGTCCAGCCCAGTGTTTTTGGTCACTAAGGCTGTCCCACCTGGTGTCGCACCTGAACTGTGGTTCTATGTTGACTACTGTGGGCTCAATGATATCACTATAACTGGCACACACCCCATGCCCCAAGCTGATGAGCTGATTGACCGGCTTGGAGCTGCCAAGTTCCTCTGTACGTTTGACCTAAAGCCTGGGTCCAGGCCGATTGACATAACCGAGGAAGAACAAGAGAGGCCTTAGTTTCTAACGCCAGAAGGGCACTAACAGTCGTGCCTTTTGGGTTGGAAAATGCCCCAGCCACATTCCAGAGGTTGGCCAACCAAATCCTGGCTGGGTTGGAGAACTTCAGTGCCACCTACCTTGATGACACTGCAGTCTCCAGCTCCAGTTGGGAGGATCACTTGTAACATCTTCAGGAGGTGTTGAAGACCCTGCAGTGCACAGGCCTCGCTATCAAGGCCAGCAAGTGCTAGATAGGGACCCCAGGTAGGGAGCGGCAAGTTGCAGACCCTATGCCCAGAGATTGCTACTATTCTGGCTTGGGCACCCCCCAAAACCCAGACTGAGGTGAGAGCCTTTTTATGTGTCACCAGGAGATTTACCAAGAGGTATGGCACAATTGTTGCCCCCTTGGCAGAGCTGGCTTCCAAAAAACAGCCCCTTCAGGTGATTTGCGCATTCCATACCGCTTTTGACACTTGAAGGAGGCCATTTGCCCTGCACCCGTGTTACAGGCTCTTGACGTATCCAAAGAATATGTGGTGCAGACTGATGCCTCGGAGCATGATGTGGGAGCCATGCTTTCACAGCTAAATGAAGAGTACCTAGACTAACCAGTAGCCTTCATTAGTAAGAGGCTACTTCCCATGGAACAAAGGTGGAGTGCAAAAGATAGGAAAGCTGTTGCTGTGGTCTGGGCACTGAAGAAGCTAAGACCCTACTTGTTTGAGACTCACTTCTGGGTTCAGACAGACCACAGGCCCCTCAGATGGTGAATGCAGATCATGCCAATGCTGATGTTTCTTCCAGGTTCTTCCGTCTTAGTGATGAGAACTCCCAAGAGGTTGGGTAGCTCTCCTCACTTTCAGCTGGTGGGACATGTGTTAGACCTGACATCTTTTGGTGTGGTTTCCCCTGTATCTTTGCCGCAGACACTCGGTTTTTGTCTCTGTGCTGCATTTAGTTTTTGCTGGTGTTAAGACTCTGGGCACCTTACCCCTGCTAACCATTGTTAAAGATCAAGTGCTTCGTGTCTAAAATGTAATTGTACTTGGTTTCTCCGTGATTGACATTTTGATGTACTAGTAAGTCCCTTGTACAGTGCACCTTGTGTGCTCCGGGCCTGTAAATCAAATGCTATTATAGGGCCTACAGCACTGATTGTGCCACCCACATGAGTAGTCTTGTAAACATATCTCAGACTTGCCACTGCAGTGTCTGTGTTTGCAGTTTTACACTACCATATCTACCTGCCAAGTGCATCCACTTGCCGGTCTTAAACCAATCCTTTATTACATATAAGTCACCACTAAAGTAGGCCAAAAGTAATCCCATGGGCAGGGTGCAGTGTATTTAAAAGGTAGGACATGTATTGTTGTGTTTTACATGTCCTAGTAGGGAAAAACTGCTAAATTCGTTTTTCACTACATCAAGGCCTATCTCTCCCATAGGTTAGCATTGGACCTGCCTTGTAACATTATAAAAGCGTATGTTCCAATTGGAAGCTGATTGAAAATTGAAATTTGGTGGCCGTTAGTAATTCTGGACTCACAGTTTAAAAATACATCTTTTCGTGAAGTTGGTTTTTAAATTGCATAACTGAAAACGCCACTTGTAGAAAGTTAATGAATATTGGTCGTTATGCACTCATTTTTATACTCGGATTTCGTACTTGTGAATCTTAGTATGCACTTGGTGAGGGGGTTCCACTCAACCCCTATGATAGTAATTGGAAATATCTAGAGCCTTTGGTCTCGACACCATGTGCACTACTGTCTCTCCATTAAGGGTTTCTTACGCAGTGTGATTCAATTAATCATTGCCAACAGTAGTGAAAACCACTGGTAACAAAGCGTGCAACTATAGAACATTTCCAAGATGTACAAAACAAGATGAAAAATAGTCCAATGAATAATGCTGCAGAAACAACATACTCTGTCCAATTAGGTGGCGCATCTTTTTAACTTCATGATGATTGACAAATCATTTCAGACCCAATCGATTTCGGGCCAGTACTAGGTCCTTCGTCAGGGGTATCTATGAACAAAAATACATAATTTTAGCCATGAACCTATCAAACACAACTGATGTTTTACAAAGTTATAACCTCATGTCGTGAAAGCCATAGTCAATTCTAAAAAACAATATAGTTATGAACCATGTCTTTGTAATCAAGGTGGTGAAAAATAGAGAAAAGCAGATAAGTTATGGTGCTTGCTCCATCTCAAACTCCTATAAATATCAACTGCGAGTGAAAACCGTGCAAGCACAAAGAGACGTGAGCCTGGCAGACTGCTTAGGGCCAGATGTATGGCAGTTTTTTACAGTCGCAAAAAGGATTTCGGCCCCTTTGCGACTGCAAAATAGGTCAGCCCAATGCACTAATCCTATTTTGCGAATCTCTAATCAATTAGCAACTCGCAAAATACAGTTAGTGACTCGCTATTAGGAAGGGGCATGCCAAGGGCGAGTTGCAAAATCCAGTGGTCGTAGCAAGAACAGCAAAGAGTGCTCTTTATCAAGCAAATAAACGTGTGAATATCAAATCGTGTCGACAAGTAATTCTTTTGTGACCAGTGAAGGATATGCTAAAAAACAAGAAGCCAAACTCCGACCTTAAAAAAAATCATGAAACGGCAGACACAGTCAGCATAAGGCCGTAATCCAAAGGTGTCCAGATCCCGAAATAACTAAAACAGACAGAAAACAAAGTGAAAAACCGATTAAAAAACGTGCTCTTAGAATATCCTGTGCGTAAACTGTCTAAATGTACTAACCTTGTTATTCCCGATATGAGCGTAAATAAAAGTGTGTGTTCCGATGCCTCAATAAACCGAAGGCGAGAACGCCATAAAAAGGTTGCCTAAGATCTTACCAGGTGAAAAGATGCCCTGAGGTAAGAAGATGAATGAAAGGAAAGACTGACTTTCTGAAAGCTATGTGCACTTGATATGTCAATAACGTTTAACATACACATAGATACGTGTCCTCAATTAGAAAGGTCTGATGAACTTGATTGTATTACAACATATAATTGAAATTATCACATAGAACTTCCACCCAAAGATAGGTTACTAAAATGACTAAGAGCTGTCTTCAATCCAAATACAAAGACCTCTGATCCTTGAACTGTAATTTTCAGCAAAATTGCCTAGAATAACAACGCACCAACTGTGGTATGGCTCTTTCCACTGAAATGTACTTAATAATTCAAGGCATGGTATGAAACAACATCCTGTCAATATTGTTAACATCTTTACCATTTTTTTGGCCACATCTCTATATTAACATAGATTGTGAGGAATTCAACCGAGATAGATATTACTGTTAATACAAAAAGTGAAATCGTCCTTAACTTTTTCGAAGCTATTATTGTCTTTTTGATGACCATATGAAGCTGTTTAGTTCCCCTTGTAGTTTCTTTATTGACTCCCTCTTAAACTCTAATGGAATTGAACTAAAAATGTAGGCGAATCTTGGTAAAATTGACATTTTTATTATGTTGGATCTCCCCATTAAAGTCAGTGGAAGACCCTCCCATACTTTAAGTAGTTTTCTAATCTCAACAACATTTTTATTAAAATGTATCTGGGCTATTTTATCTATATCTTTAACCAGTACCAAACCCAGATATCTTATCCTCTCCTTTACAAGTTGATTATTACTATGGATATTCCATTCCATGATTTCCGTTTTTGACTGATTAATCAGATATCCAGAGACTCTCTCATATTGCTCCAGAGTTTTTTCTATAATATTAAAATACCCTGCAAAATTATTTGTAAAGATCATTAGGTCATCCGCATAAAGAGCGACATTTTTCTCCCACCCTTGATAGCAAAAAAGGGATATTTCTGGGTTGTTTCTGAGATTTTATGCTAGAGGTTCAATGTGTAAATTAAAAGGCAAAGATGACATAGGGCACCCCTGTCTCGTTCCTCTCTTGATCTTGATCTTATCTGTGAGGTTCCCGTTAATTACAATTTTGGCCCGTGGATCTCTATATGTAGCGCCGGGACACCCCCTCCGGGGTTAGCTGCGCGCTTTATTGTAGCGCAGGGACACCCCTCCGGGGGTAGCTGCGCGCTTTATAAGCTTCTTAAATAAATAAATATATAAACTCTTAACCATTTCTTGCAAGTTTTACCCCAGTTTGTGTTTATCCAGGACGCTGTTCAGGAATGAACAGTTTACCCTGTTTAACGCTTTTGCTGCACCCAATGTGATAATAGATAGGGGCATCTTTTCTTGTATGGCTATTTCTATTGTTCCTATTACCTCCTGAGTCAGTTCCTGGATCTCTCTCCCTTTCACAAAACCCTTTTGATTAAAGTTAATTAGGGATCCCGCAACTTTACCAAGCCACTACAACATAATCTGCGTAAATATCTTGTAGTCGCAGTTTAGGAGGGATATAGGCCTGTATGATTCGCATTTCCCTGGACTCTTTCCAGGTTTTAGGAAGATGTTGATTACTGAGTCATTCCATGAATCAGGAAAATCTCCTTTATCAACAAAAATATAATTGATCAATTCTGTTAGGGGGGAACCAAGACATCTCTTACAGCTAGATTCATCAAAGGGAAATCGGCTCGCAAAGGGCCAGATTCTGAGAATCTGTCCCTTTGCGAGCGCAATTTTTGCATTTGGGATTCATCATCCCAAATGCAAAAATTGCAATTATAGAATTCACAAATTTGCGAGGAATTGCATTTAAGGAATCTCTATTTGAGATTCCTTAAATGCAATTCATGAAACATTTAAAAATTGCAAATTCGCAAATTTGGGCCGCTATTTACCGCGAAGTCAAACCTCGTGGTAAATAGCTGACACTTAGAAAAATGCACTTAAGTGCATCATTTTTCTAAGTTGTATGTTACACACACATATGTCCCAAGGACATGTGTGTGCGTAACACCAGCATCCAATGTCATTTCAGGGGTGCAACAGTGTGTCCATTGGACACCCCTGCACCCTTGAAATCGCAAAATCAAAATGCGAATCGCTATTAGCGATTCGCACTTTGATATGTCTTCCCATTCATTCCTATGGGCCTTTAGGCCCATAGGAATGAATGGGGAGTTATTCCTTATTTGCGATTAGCAATTAGCTATTCGCAAATAAGGAAGCTAAATATTGCGATTCCTACATGAATCCCGTTTTGCTAGTCTGTAATAGCGATTCCTTATTATTCGCTATTACAGACTCGCAAAACATGGCGATGATGAATCTGGCTGTTAGTTTGGTATATAATCAATTAGGTAGAGCATCCGGGCCAGTGGCCTTGTCTTTCTTTAAACCTCTAATGACTTCCTCTACTTCTTTGTTTGTAATTTTGTCGTTCAGGTCTTCTCTTTCGTTTTGTGTTAGTAATGGAAGATCTAATTTTTCTAGGTAGCTGTGATGTTGTTCTTTTGTTGGAGTGATGTCTTCTGTGTATACCTCTTCAAAGAATTTCACAAATTCCTGCATAATCACAGTATCTTCAGAACTTATTTCTGTGGAATTCCCAGTCTGGAACCTGCTATCTTATTTCTTGTTTGATCAGTTATGGTCTTCCAGGCTGGCATCTTACTACACCCCTTTCCATATTCATAATGGGGCAGTTTACTTGCCTCCCGTTTTTCTCTCACTATATTCTCCAGGGTTTCTGTGAGGGCTTCTTTCTTTGTTGTCCTTTCAGACTCTCTTATTTTCGTCTCTGATGTTGAAGTTTCTTTTTCTAATTGTGTGTCTAGGAGTTTTATAGCATCTTCCATTTGACTGATTATATGCTTCGTTCTTTTTTGATTTATCTGCCACAATGCTTAATAACTTTCCGCTGATTGCTGTCTTATAGGCATCCCAGGCTACTTGCCTGGAGGTACCCTTTTCATTTGCCAGAAAAAATGGCTCTGTTTCTGTTATAAGAGCTTCTATGTTTTGTGGATCCGCTAAAATTGTGTGATCAATTGTCTATCTTACAGGTGTAGTAGCATGCCTCATCTGAAGTTTTAGTAGGACCGCAAAGTGGTCGGATAGATGGGCTGGCAGATGTTCTAGTCTTTCTGTGCTGTCAATTAGATTTCTACACAACAAAAAGTAGTCTATTCTAGAAGACTGCCCTAATGTTTTATTTTCAAAGGTAAAACGTTGCGCTTTATCCCCTTTCACCTTCCAGATGTCAACTAAGCCCAAATCTCTTATGCTTAATCCTAGCCACTCTCTCATTTTTTAAAGATTTACTTATTTTCTAGCTAGAAGACCTTGGGGCCTAGAATTATATTAAAATCGTACCCCATAATTATTGGGGATGAAGCCGTTATTAATTGTGTATATATCGTTTGTAGCGTCATGGGTCGTCAGTATTTGGACCATAATAACCAACAATCATGTACTGTTTATTAGATATTCTTACTCTTGTTATCACCCATCTCCCTTTCCTGTCCACCTCGGATGACTCTATGCTTGCCTTAAGAGATTTTTAAAATAATATAGCTAGTCCCTTGAAAGAGCCATCTTGATTTGTACAGGCGTATGAGTCCACCCATCTCTGATTCTTTATTATTTCTTCTCATTCCTTTTTCAGGAGATGTGTTTCTTGTAATATTATGATTTCACTATCTATTGCTTTCAGATATTTAAATATTCTCCTTCTGCGGCTCTTAGTTCTGAGGCTGTTTACATTCCAAGAGAGGATATTAACTACTGCTGGGTCTTTCTTCATTGCTTTTTCTTTTTGAAACTGGGGTCTTCCTACAATCTTTCCGGTCCCTTTCTCCTTCGTTTTGTTTTATGAGGACTCTTTTTAATTTCTTTCCCTATTATGCTCCCCACCTGTATGCTTATATTTTTTTACTTTTATCAATATTGATTCCTCCCTCCCTGGAGAAGCCTTCCTTCTTTCTTCACTGGGCAGTATTGATAGCCCTTTTTGAGCTCCATGCTCTCAGCTCTGTTATTCTATTTTTACTGTTGCTCTCGCATTTGTTCCAGGAAGTGCTCCACCTCTTTTGACTCCCTAATGTTGTACATTTTGTTCCTCCACATTATTTTTAGAGCAGCAGGGAACCGCATCTGGACTGTTGTGCCAAAGGATCTTAGATGCTGCATCTGCTGTCCAAGCTCCCACTGTCTGTCCTGGGTTGCCTTTGAGATGTCTGACCGAATTCTGAATGACCACTCGTCTTTGTTGAAGGAGCCTTTTTTTGAGGCCTCACTCAGAATTGTTTCCTTGAAGGTGAAGTTTTTAAAAATGTATCAACATTTTCCTCTAGGTTTCCTCATTTGTTTTTGCCAAAAGGGTCTCGATGCACCCTCTGTATGTCTTCCGCTAAAGCCGCTGCTTTTGCCCAGGGAAAGTTATCTTCTAACAGCGAGATTACATACTTTTGAAAGTCGCCCCTTCTAATCCTTCTGGCACATTCAAGATTCTTAAATTATTTCTCCGTGCTTGATTTTCCAAGGATTCTAGCTTATCTGTAAGGCTTCCTTCATTTGACTTGAGTGCTTTAATTTCCTTCTGATGCAATTCCACTGGATAGCAAGTCTAGAAATATTACAATACTATAGAGCTTTCCAGTTCAAATACATGAGGGTTCTATTAAATAATTATGAGCAGTATCCCGCCTATGATTGGTGCAGAAGGAATTTTTTTATACACATTTTGACATACAAAGTATTTTAAAAAGGTTAAACTGAAGGTCCTTATGTCAGCAGCAAAATTATGGTACCACATAAGATGTACATTGAAGATACCATATCACAGTGAATATGCTGCTATATGGGACTCATCTGGGACTCCTGAATGTCTCAAGGATAGACTTGCAACCCCACTAAGGTCAGCAGGAATACTCAATTGGGGGTCAATTGATAATAGATAACAACATTATCGATTGGGACCAACTTGTAAATACAACGAATGATACTTTATCAAAATTTTAATTTGATCAACTTTCAAGTTGGGCGAAGACTCTAGCAGACTGTAAAAAAGGAAATAGTACATTGGAGAAGGAAATGCAGGAGAGCGTGACTTTAAAAAAAGAATTCTCACGATGGTACTGGGCCCTCATATCAGCCGGTGAGGAGGACTTCACAATTCCAGATGCGACCTGGGGGAATGATCTGCTGACGCTGGATGTACAAATGGCGAGTATCTATGGAAAAATGTTGGTTTATTGTAAAATCTGCTGCTTTAAGAAGAAATCATTTATTTACCACACATAGCACCTACTGGTCCCCGAAGAGGCTATCCAAGTTTAGCGGGCCAAAAAGGAAAAACTGCCCCAAATGTGGAAAGGAGAAAGCAGACGACTTGCATGTTTCGGCAGTGCCCCCAGCTCGAAAAATTCTGGCATGAAGTGGGTAAGGTACTAGAGAATCTACTGGAACGACCAATCACAGTAAGTATTGACCTTGTTATATTTAGGGTGGGTCAAATAGAAAGCATATACAAGGTAAATAAGAAACAAGAAAACCTAGTCTTTCTGTTAATTTTATTAGCCAGAAGGGAAATTTGTATTAAATGGATAAGTCCCTTACCACCTACTCATTGGGAATGGCTGGCATCTATCCACAGGATAAGCTGGTTGGATAGGAATGGGAGACCTAGTAAAAAATATAATTTCTGGGAAATTTGGGAATAGGTTAATCAGTCGAATCAGTAATCATAATTACACTAACTCGAAATTATGAATACTTAAAGTCCAATGATTATGCGATAGCAATAATAAACAAGCAGAATGCTTGTTTGAGTAGCCAGGATGGCTATTCCCCCCCCCCTTGGAAAATTTCTATTGGTAATGGAAATAAAGGGACCCTTACTAGAAAGAGTGAGAAACTCCCCAAAACAGATTTGAAAACACGGGGCAGTGAAGGGTCGGAACCAGAAATATAAGGGTCTCCAACAACTCCTTACACAATCTATTGCAGAACGAGGACAAACAAAAACATGTGAAATCGTTGAGCTTGAGATAGTGCGAACATATTACACATTATCTTTTTATGAATCAGCCTTGCAGACAACCATAAATAAAAAATAGTGATACAAATTAAAATGACTGGATATGAAGACAGCATAAAATTTGCGATTTCAAATATACAGATCAAACTATTCAGTTTCACGAAAGTTCAAAAAGGAGCAAAAATGTATGTTAGAAACGTACTCGTTAGACATTTGACATTCTGACTCAAAGGAAGCATGATGGTTCTCAATGGAAGCATGATAATTATAATTTGTCACTCATACCCCAAGGGTTTACTGTATCCAAATATCTAATCTTGTAGAAAGTTGGCATTTTCTTACTTTAACCAGTTTGTGCCTCTGCCTATCTCTGAATACACGTTTGTGTCAGGATGACAGTTGGGCTGTTTATGCATTCACTCTAGACAGTCACACAAAGTGAGCTGAGGTGTGCCGTTCATATCCTGATGGCTCATCACTAGGCTGAGGGGTCTTCCTGAGCTATAGTGGTAGGAGTTGTTGACACTGACACCTAAAAAGAGCTGCGCCTGTCCTTACACAAAGAGGTTTCCATTCCTGTAGTGTGTCTGGTTTCAGAGCAAGGAAGGGCAGGGTCTTATGCACTACAAAGACTTTTCTTTGAATTTTGCCAACTTCAAAGCCTGAAATGGCTATAAGTACTGGATCTAGGATACCATATACTCAGAATACTTCTGCCAGGAAGTAGAGATGGATTGCTGCCAGGAAGTAGAGATGGATTGCTGTCCGGAGGGAGTGCCACTTTGCTGTGTTAGCCTGCTGCTTGCTACTTCTGTCCTGGGAGTAAAAGGACTGGACTTTGCTTTCTACATTCTGCTTTCAAGGTTCTCCAAGGGCTTAATTGGGGCTTTTCTCCTATTAAAAAGACTCAGGGCCATCAAAACTTCACCTGCAGTCACCTGAACTCTTTTGCTGTGAGTCCTACTCTGCCACGTGGTCCAAATCCAGTTCTTGGGCCTTTGGAAGTGGGTTCTGGTGATACAAAGAAGAAAATTCATGCATCTACTCCAAGCATCGGCAAAACTCGATGCATTCATACTGCCTGCACCGGAGCGTGGTCACCGCTTGATGCAAAGAACGCGGCTTACAACACAGGCCCCAGCTTTTCATTGCAAGTCTGTGACGCATCACCCCATCTCCGATGCAGCGACTACTTCAATGCTGTGGAATCGACGCAGCAGGACTTTACTTTCGACACAACGTCCGTATGCGCTGATTTTTTTCTTTGACACAGCAACCCAGTAAGGAACCGAGGTACTGTGTCCCCAAACGATGCATTACCTTTCCTGCCTAGCAGTAAGGAACCAACGCATCACCTGCTTTTTCAACACTTCACCGCCCCCGCACCTTGCATCATCTTTTTGGTTTTTGACACATCCAAAGTACTTTGTCCTGATAAAGCACAATCATTGATTTTTAGGAAGTACAATTTTGTTTAATCTTTAAAAATTCATATCTTGACTTGTGTTTGTTGGATTTGTTGTAGTTTTGGTCTTTATTTATTCAAATAAATATTGACTATTTTTCTAAACTGTTGTGGAGTCCTTTTGTGTGTTTTTACTGTGTGTGTACAAAATCTTTACACATTTGCTTATGAGATGAGCCTGACTGCTAGTGCCAAGCTACCAACGGGGTGAGCAGGGGTTATCTTAGGTGTGTAACTTACCCTGACTAGAGTGAGGGCCCCTTCTTGGACAGGGTGCAAACCACTGCCAACCAGAAACCCCATTTCTAACACCAGTATTTTAAGGTCTCGCCTACAAACAGTGTTTAGTTGTCTGTTGTCAAAGACCTGCTGTGGACAGTTACAAAACTTAAAGTGGGCTTTAGCTCAGCCCATTGCTTGCCATTGATAAGCTTTCTTGTCATTGTCCTTTCCCTGCTTCTTATTTGATATTTTTCCATCTTCCTTTTCTGCTTGTCCAGCCCTGAAGCATAGCATTTTTGCTCTCTTTTTTATTGGGTGGCTTTAATCCCTCCACTGTTCACTTGCTGAGAACCACACTTTGTAATTTTGCTTTTAGCAATCCATATTACTGTATATTCTTCTTGCTCTCTACCTTGTGTATAGCACACCTGCTCAATTCTCTGGCCCCCAAATCACTCTCCTGTGTTTCTTCCTTTTCCTACAATCCAGTCCATCGCTTCCACCAGTCCTCCAAGTCCAGCTTTTCTTTTCTTTTCTTTCTTTTCTTTTATTTGTCATCCTAATCCCACCCTGCCAGCTACTCCATTGTTCCCTCGGTCATATTGTTCCCAGTTGTTCTCTGCTCCAATTTCCCCCAATCCTGTCTATGTATCTGACATCCCGCCCCCCCACTGAAATTTTACTGCTGGGCCATTCCTTTCTTAAAAGTTGCTTTCATGCATACTCTATTTGTTTATATTTTACTGCTCCAAGATGGGTGTCCGCCATCTTGGAATGATCCATAATGAAATATATATTTTTATTATGGGTGCATCATGATGTATATTTGCGCATGTACATGCATATCTCAATACAGTGAGCCACCATAGTCACCAGGATGCATATGTCTACATGCACAATGATGCATGCACTTGTTTTGGCAGATGCTGTTCAGCCTTGGCAAACAAGCACTTTTAGTTTTGTTTTTGGTGATGCTGAATGGTAAATTCAGTAGGTCTGCATTAGCAAAGTCAAAAGGTGAGACTTATTCGCTTTGCAAATTCTTGTTAAGCAATGGTTGATCAAAACCTGGATACTCTGCAAAAGTTTTTATTTCCTTCTGTTTGAAATTTAAGGTTTAAATTGTGAACATAATCATTTATCATGTCAAACATATTTCCAAGATATAGATATCATTTTCAAATAAAAATCTCTGCACCCATTTCCCCTCTTTTCCCAAGAGGTTGCAGTTTTCAGTGATATATAGTGACGTTATTGTTAGCTTTGGCTGTAGCACATTAACATATTTTTTAATGACAAATGTAGAAATTAATCGTAAAAACATGATAAAAAAGATTGCCAATTAAAACCAAAAACAACAAAAAATTTCAAATTAGGGTTATGGTTTCAATCCATAACTTGCACCGCTGACAGGCAATTTCAAACCTGGACTGGACCCGTAGCAGGGTCCAGTCCAGGTCCAGTTGCCACTGGTCTGCTGAAAAAAAGGCCTCTTGTAGCTTGTTGCTTTCCAATAGCTTGAAAAAGAAGTTAGTCTATTCACCCTTGAAGTCCACTTCTTTGTCCTGGGAACAAGAGGGAAGAGGTACAGTTCTTCAGGGCTACTCTCGGGTAACATACAGCAGTTCTGATCATTTTCTGCTCTTCCTCTGGTCTCAACACATTGAATATAGAGATACTTTACCGCTCACTTGGTTGGATCACTCTGTAGTCAATTTCCATCTGACAAGCCCCCCATCCCACCTTCTCCTACACCCCTCACAGATAGGTGGTACAGACCCTGGCATAAAATTAAAGCTCACCACCTTGCCTCCTCTTTTTTGACATGGGACATTGATACCCGTAATTTCAATGTCGAACAACAACTACGCCTTTTTAACAATATTATCTCCAGTGTACTGGATGAAGCAGCACCTTTAAAACCGGCCACTCACACCCCCAAAAGCTCTACTGCTACTACAGAATGGTACTCCCCGGCCTTACGTATTGAAAAGAGTGAGTGCAAAAAACTGGAGCGTACCTGGCGACTCACACACTTAGAACAAGACAGAATTAAATACAAACGCGCCTTAGCAGCTTACCACAATAACATTAAAACAGCGCGCAAAATGCACATTATTCATCAATTGGAGAAGGCTGGATCCAATTCCAGGGAGCTATTTAAAATAGTAAAAGCTTATTCTAGCCCATCAGCGTGTGACACTGTGGAATCCCCCTATGGTCCATGGGGTGGAGGTGTGTGAGGGTCCTGTACTAGGGTAATTCTAATGTCTTCCCACCTCTAACACTATAGACTAGTTTGAGTCAACCACTGTACTCACAATAAGCCCAAAGATGGGGAGCTATTTAAAATAGTAAAAGCTTATTCTAGCCCATCAGCGTAGGACAAAAGTAGGGTTTGTTAGCAACCAGACACTAGATACACAATACTTGTTTTGATATTCTGTTCTGTGCCTTTCATGTGTGCTCCAGAGTGTTATATGTGAAACCCAAAGTGAGAAGACTGGTAGAACAATACAGGGTTCATCAGCAACCAAACAGTGTCATATGCAAGAATTGTCTTGCCATCCTGTTCTCTTCCTTTCACTTTCAAATAATCCCCAAAGTGTTATACGTAACCCCAGCAGACCTGTCAAGCTGAAGTGGATACTCAGGCAGGTGATGACCCTGTTATGTCAAAAAGGATGCTCACTGCCCCCAGCATGCATATTCTGGGAGGTTCAGAGTAGTCTTTTCTACCCATACAGGTTACCTATTGTTTGTTCCTGGGAAGCGTTTCACACATTTTCACACCTATTCAAATGCTAATTCCTGGCTGGGAGAAAATAAATAGAGCACATGCAATTTCTTCCCCAGGAATATTTAGGTAGGTTAAAGGTACATTTCTAAAAGTTACCTTTCCTTAGTATTTATACAAAAACAAGCTTCTCCATTGAATTGGATTTTTAATAATTTTCTAGCTGGCCTAATTTTTCAGATACAATATTTGGATTTTAATCAGTACTCTGCATTTCTACATAGGGCGTTTCCATGGGAGTCTGGAAGAATGGGGTGGTGTCTTAGTACTGGGGGGCAATTTTGTTGCTGGGGCTGATTTTGCAATAGTGTTGCAAAATCAGCCCCCAGTAACAAAATCAGCAGGCATCCACCAACCTTACAGACCCGGTTGAGTATTTGGTATCTTGTAGAATATAGCATTTATTCAATTTTTTTCCAATTTTATTGTCAAACGAGTCCCCACATGCTGCATAGCGAGCAAGTGCAGCAGGTGAGCCTGAGCATCTCAAGGGTAGCTTTGGGAGGGGGGATGAGATGGTCAGGCTCGCTTGCCACACTTGCTTGCTGTGCAGCATATGGGGACTGTTTTGACAAAGTTTGCCAGGGCTGAGTTCATTCCTGATAAGGCAGCTAGGCATGCCACAGTGAAAAATAGCTTTTGGATGCTAATCACTTTAAGGAAATGTAGACGTAAAATTTCTACATGTCTTACTTTTAATAATCAAGTACTTTGCCTTGTGAACCACTTATTGATATAATGTGAGGTTTGACCTGATGAAAGGGTTTATATTGACAGGTCGAAATTTCAATGTTTAAAGTGCGATAGTAAGGTTACAATGGTAGACCTGAAGTCATATTTTACACTGTCACAGTGGTGGATGGCACAATAGGTTTTGCATATCACTATTTGAATTTACCTTCCAGGCCCTGGGACCAACTTGTACCAAATGTTAAGGACTTACAACCCTGTTAAATATATATATATATTAGGATGCCAATTCAGTCATGTTAAAAGAGGGAGCACAGACACTTCGCCACCCATTAGCAGGGTTAAAGAGTTCTAAAGCCAGCAGAAATATAGGGTTCATAAAAATTGTAAAAATCTGGGTAACCAACTAAAAAGTATGTTTTGTTTGTATGATAGATATGTATATAAATATATATGGCAGTAACCACTGTGTAGTTATACACAAGTCAGAGTTTCCAAAGAGCAACACTTTTTTGTTTTGCTAATAATACTGGTGCCATTTGATGAATCTTTGTAAAACTTTCCAAAAAAAGGTTCATCCATCCTAGTTCCTTCCCCAAAGGTTTAGGGTTATCCACGAAAAAGGGGTGCCCTAACTGGAAACACTTTTTTTTACCCATGCATTTGCCATAGGAAATATTAGACAACGATTCAGAGAAAACTGTTGTACAAAAATACAAAAAATTTGTAGAAAAGCTAGCTCTTTACATGAAGGCCATGCACAGTCCCTGTGACCAACCCCCTGCCATGCATGTCTAAATGCTATGTGCAGCTGGAGGGTTGACTACAAACCTACACTAATACAATACATATCTCATTACATTAAAAACTGAAATTAACTGAATAAAACAAGGTTAAAGTGGAGTTATGGGTGAGGATTACATCACTGATTACATCTGAAACCTGTGGCGGTTCAAGTTATACCTATGTCAGTAATGTGTAACTGGCAAATGTTAATTTTGTTTGTTTGTTTTTAAATGGTAGTGCTTCTTCAGTGAAATTCTACAACCTTCCTCCTGTTCAGTTTTAGTTGGGTCAGTCTCCATAGAAAGATAATTTTTGTTTGCAAATAACTTTGGTACCATTTGATAAACTACCAGAAAACTTCCATCTGAGAAGTTCATCCACCATGCGTTCGTCTGTAAATATTTGCGCTGATCCATCAAGCAGGGGTTGGAAATAAAAAGGGGGGATCCTAAAATTTGGGTTCTCATAAGAATTGTCCTCTCTGATACTGAAATAACAGTTAAATGGAATTACACCAAATTTGGCAGAAAGTGAGAATTTTACTAAGAAAGCATGCTTTATTTGTGATTTGGTGTAAATTAGTTGACCTTTCTATAAGATAGAGAGGAGCCCCTTATACACCCAGTGGGACTGGAGCACTTAAACAGTAAAATAAAAAGAAATCCCAAAGGGTAACTTTTTTGTATATGTTTGGAAGGTATCTAATTCTAATTTGCAACTACAAACTTACAACATTCATCTATTGTGCTCCGCATTCCTACAGGGATTTATTGTGCCATATATAGCTGAAGGATAAACTATGCAACAAAGAAACATGGTATAAAAATGTATTAGTCAAATCTTACTCTACACGCTGTGTCAATAGATACATCACAACTCCATTCTTGTGGGATCAAATACATACAAGGAGGGGCCTAAAGAACTTGCTATTCCATTCCTATTTATCCTACTCCCCCTTCTTAATCAGTCCTTTGATAGTATTAACATTGTGGCTGGATTTGCATAACCTTAGCTTCCCCTGAGATTATCATGTTATATATGCCCCAATCCCCCACATGCCTGCAACAACTTGGTCGCAGTAATGTCACACTGAGCCCTCTATGTATCATACTACAGATATATCAATCATTCATACCCACTAATGTGCTTATATTGTCGCTATAGCTTGCTATTAGTTTTAATACTTCTCACCTTAGAAACAAGCGTTTGATTGCCTTACAGTCTTATGATTCTTCTGTCTCCATCTGGTATTAGACTAGTTTCGAGTGTATACTAGGAAACATAATTATAACAAGCATTTGCAATGCAATAGGTCTCGCATTAGGAAATTTTGAGCTCTTGGTATTGTAAATGGCAATAGCTAAATTAATAGCTTTGTCATTTACAATGCCAATAGTTTTAACTTTCGCAAATGTGACACCTATAGCATTTGTAATGCAATATGTGTTGTATGTACGTGACTTAGATGTATTGTTATTACAAATAACAATGGCTTTTAATTTTTTTAAATAATTAATACTTAAATAAAAGTTATTGTAATTTATAATAGCAATAGCTTAAACTTTTGTAAATAACTTTTGTGAAGATTGTGTTCAGTGTATTTTATTGTGACGAAAATCCAAGAACTGAAGTGAAATTTTAACATCTTTCTGTGACATTTGTAATAAAGCTTGAAACATTGAGAGAACATATTTGAACCAGTTGTTGTTGAATGGTTGCACAGATTGATGCTGTGATGGCGCGGAGTGATGTTGTGGTGGCGACGAGTGATGCTGTGGTGTTCAGTGATGCTGTGGTAGCGCATAGTTATATTGTGGGCCCCTGAGTGATGCTGTGGTGGTGCTGAGTGGTGCTGAGTGGTGCTGAGTGGTGCTGTGGTGGTGCTGAGTGATGCTGTGGTGGTGCTGAGTGATGCTGTGGTGGTGTGGTGATGCTGAGTGGTGCTGAGTGATAATGTGGTGGTGCTGAGTGATAAGAGCTGCATTTGTTTGTTACTTACCGCTCCCTCTGACCACCACTCCCACTCAAGTCCTTAAACGTCAATAGTTTGTGTGCTTAATTTTATGAACTGCTAACGGATAGAGGTAGCAAATCAAATCAATTAACACATTTTTAACTTTAAACTTTTCCTGCAACTTTTCCCTTCAAATAATTATTTTATGAATCCAGGGCTTGCCTTGGACACACACTAACGTTATACAGCGACGGCCAAAAGAGCAGCTTCATTACCATTTGACCGCCTGCGGCCCCCACTTGGCTCTGGTAAGCGTCTGCCGAGCTTCTGTCAGGGGTCCTGGGTTGGCATACTCTGGGGCCGGATACGAACAGTACTACAAGGGAGGCAATACAGTAGACATGTGACTCAGCCGCTGCCCAGACTACGGTAGACCTCGGGGTCAGACTCACACTTACAAACTGCAAAACTTATTTTACAGCACGCTAGTTTACAGTGCAGAATTCACAGCTGCTCGCCCGCTGACTGTCCATTGGCAGGTACTGATACTTGTTGAATGATTTCCCCCTCTGTAAAACAGGCATCACTACTACCGCAGTAATACACTTATGCTGTTTTTATACCCAGGTGTGTTTACATGGGGTGCGGGCTGCGGAGGAGCAGGAGACAGAACCAAGTCATTAGGCCTCACAAATTTGAGAAACCAGAAAGGTTAAACACTTTGAGCGCCTGGATACCCTGACAGACAACAAATAGCGCTTTATAAATCTACAGATTGGTTAACTGTCCCTACAACTGTTCTATGAAGCATTCTCAAAATGAAGAGTGCCCTGCGACTGACCAACGCCTGCTTCACATCCCTCAGTGGCTGAAGTGCCCCATTTCACCCAAGCAGGCAGACGACAGAGCAGAAGTTATGTAAACACAAAGCACCTTGGAAACTGCGGTTTCAGATGTTGAGCGCGAGTGGTGTGTGTGTAGAAGGGGGTTTTCACATCCACGCATCTTCGGCATTTGCATACTTTGAGTTTCTAAACACAGCATTATATTCGAACACTTTAAGAGCATTATAGAATTTGTGTACAACCGGTGTCCACAAAAGCCTTGTAATCAATACAAGGTAATCATTACCAAAGCCAAGAGCCGAGCATAGCTGGCAATGTTTCAGATTGCTTATGTGTGACATTTTCATAATTGCAGTTTATTTATGAGTGAAATTAAAAAACTATGAGTGACACTTTCTTGCGAGCAAAATCAACCAATAAAGACAGGGGAATTGAATGATTTCCCCCCTCTGTAAAACAGGCATCACTACTACCGCAGTAAGACACTTATGCTGTTTTATACCCAAGTGTGTTTACACGGGGGCAGGTTGCGGAGGGGCCGGGGACAGGACCGAGTCATCAGGCCTCACAAATTTGAGAAACCAGAAAGGCTAAACACTTTGAGTGCCTAGATACCCTGACAAACAACAAATAGCGCTTTATAAATCTACCGATTGGTTAACTGTCCCTACAACTGTTGTATGAAGCATTCTCAAAACCAAGAGTGCCCTGCGACTGACCAACGCCTGCTTCACATCCCTCAGTGGCTGAAGCGCCCATTTCACCCAAGCAGGCAGACGACAGAGCAGAAGTTATGTAAACACAAAGCACCTTGGAAACTGCGGTTTCAGATGTTGAGCGAGAGTGGTATGTGTGTGTAGAAGGGGGGTTTCACATCCACGCATCTTCGGCATTAGAGACAAGCGCAGACAGACCTAAAGAGAGCCAAAAGTGACCGAATGCACAGCAATGATGGGCAAAGATAGCAATTATAAGCAAACAGAATAAGGAAAGGGTGTAACTAAACATGGGCATGAAAGAAGGTCACCATGGGGCAAAATAGCACACAATCCGCTAAACAAGAGCCCGGTGAGGTAAGAGGGAGGAGGGGTGTGTTTGAGTGCCTGCGTGTGCGCGCGCGCACGTGTGCTTCCGTGAGTGTGAATGTGGAGCAACAGATGTGCATGGCGCCGGGCTGGACGTGCGCGTCCACAGACCAGAATCGCCGTGCGTGCCGCGAGACCTAAAAAAATGCCACTTACACGCAGTTTTGAATGGAAATTTCTTACGGCAGCTTCAAGTTTACTCACCCGAATTAGAGGCAACCTTTTTGGGTACCTGACTCTGTCTCAGTCCGGAGAAATCTGTACAGAGGTATCCTGCGCGGTTGCAGCGTCTGAGGACTCCCGAGGCTCAGGAAGACGGGTGCGGTACCGAGACAGAGGAGAGGCTCGGAACTGGAGGCGGAGGCTTGTCTTGCCTGGAACCGGCATCCTAACAGCTCAGGAGCACGGGAAAGAGCAGGAAATTTCTGGGCAGTTGCTGTGGTGGAGTTCCAGCATCTTCAGGGGCGACAATAAAAGAAAGTTTTAGGGGAATTTTATGTAAGTTTCCTCGCACCACCCAGATTGCTTCGCCGGTCTCAAAGCGCACCATTAGTGATGGGCAGCCCCCCAGAGGAATGTTAGGATTGTACAGAAAGTGAAAAGAGTAAACAAACTGGATCCTGAAACTAGCTCTCAAGTTGAGGACAGCCTAGAAATAAATGCCACTGCCTGCATGAATTCCAATAGGAAACAAGAGCACGGTGAGGTAAGAGGGAGGAGGGGTGTGTGTGTGTGGGCCTGCATGTGTATGTGTGTGTGCGCGCGCACGTGTGTGTGTGTGCTTCCGTGAATGTGAATGTGGAGCAACAGATGTGCACGGCGCCGGGCTGGACGTGCGCGTCCACAGACCAGAATCACCGCGCGTGCCCCGGTCTGTCTCCCTTGAGAGGCATCTCGACGACAATAGGTCTCAAGAGCGAGACCTAAAAACGTTAGAATAGGTCCCAGCACAAGACCATAAACCCTAGCAGTCCTGCCAAGTATCACGCATCAGACGTGACTCTAATGCATTTCAGTGTGGTGATCCGCCTCACCGCACTGAAATGCATTGTCACGCATTTGCATAGTGTCTGTGCACCAGCTAAGCACTGCCTGAAACGGTAATATTACGAGTGTGGGTGCTGCTCCTGCCGGCTTCGGGGTGCTGTAGCTGAGCTAAGGCTGCTGTTAGGCAGCTCACTGGCTGCTACAATGTATCATAAATGTCCGCTGCGCGGTTATCAGCTCTTGCAAGGCAGTTAAGTGCGGCTGCGCAAAAGAATATCACATTCAGGGGGGGGGGGCAAGCCATACCTGGCGCCGCCGGATGACATCACCTCCTGTTGTTGAAGGTGGGCAGTTTGTTTTGGGAACCGTGAAGGAACTAAGGAGTACTTGCTGAAAATCATCATGGCCATGGGGCCGGCAGCGCTGCTTGCTCGCACCCGCCGCCAGCCGTCGCTCCGACAACACGCATCTGTGTGAGGAGCTGATCAACTGCTGTAAATGTGACCTCCAGCCGCAGCGAATTTAATTGCTGAGAGGAACTGGCAGCTGGCTGGGAAACTCGGGAAAACTCTCACTAAAATGTAAAAAAAGTGAATGGCATGTGCCAGTGAGGGGCCCTTTGAGAGGACGCGGAGTTTCTACCAACCGACCTTCGGGTAAACTACTCCAGCCTTTAAAAATGATGCATCCAGATATACAGCCTAAAAGAAACATAAAGAGAATTTAGTCTAGGCTGTGTCTCTAATAGGCTTAGCGAGTTAAGGGACAGTCTGTTACTCGTCTGAAAAGACTGACGTGTGAGTGAGTCCTCCCCAGCCCTACCTGCCTTTCAGGGATACATGCCTCCAGTGAAATCTGAAAATTTCCTTATGAACCACTTCACCTCCGGATGCCTGTGAAATGTGGGTGGAATTTACTTTTTAGCTGTGCACGTGTGATTTTAATACCTCATGGCAACTTCAAGCGTGCAGTACTACAGTGTCCTAGGTCACTATTGTGGGCGCTTAGGTCATTCAGTAATTTGTTCTTCAGCAAAACGAAAGCTGCTCAGTAACAGCATTAAAGGGAAATTAGATTTTTTTTAGGGATGGCACATGCATCACATGGGCTGTCATGTGAGATCATAAACTGTGCTGCCTGAATTATGCAGAAATGCTCACTAAATTATGTGACAAGACAAATTATGCAACATAATGCAGCTCTTTCTCTTTCTCTGCCAATAGTATTATTTGGAAATGTTAACACACGCTAATACTGATTAAGGAAGAATGTTAACTGATTAGTACCAATTTAACACTTAAATTCAGTAACTTTATTGTATTTCAACCAAAGAAAGTACCACATGTACATGTACCATTACCTTTATTCTTTTTGTCTTCATTTGCTGACCAATAAAAACGATTTGAACACAAAAAAAAAAATTCAGCAACTGACCAGTGACCAATTATTTTTTTTGCAAAGGCTTCGCTACTTAAAGATATGCAAAACCGTTTTTTGAAAAATATTATTCAAAATGTTGGGACGAGTTATGGTAAAATACGTACATTTTGTGAAGTACAATTTGGACCATCTGGAGTGAAAATGTATCACAAGGGAGTGCCTTACTATCAAAAGCAGTCCTGCCAGGTACCTCGCATCAGGCTTTAGACTACCGCATTTCAGTGTGGTGCTCCGCATCACACCACTGAAATGCATTCTCACGCATATTTATAGTGTCTCAGCTGTCACTGAAGCGGTGCCTAAAATGGGTATGGAGTGTGTGGCAGCTGGCAGCGCCGTCCGTTGCATGCGCGTGCTCCTTCCGCAGACTTGGGGCTCGCAGCTGGGCTAAGGCTGCTGGCAGGCTGGTGCACTGCTACAATGTATTGATCATCCTTGTGATTGTCGAGGTCAGCCTCTGAGCCAGACAACCTGACGTCACAAGGTAGTGCCCAATGGCTACTACAGAGACAGGTGGTTGTGTGATATAAAAGTCTGGCGCCGGGGGGGATGTCACGTCCTGCTGCCAGAGCGCGGGGAGTTTGTTGTGCAGGAAGGCGGCTCGCTACTGGTTTGCGGGCACCTCCGCAATCATGGCACGCGCAGTGCTGCCTGTTGCTCGCACCTGCCCAGGCTGCCTGTGCTGTCAGCAGCTGTTAATAAGTGAGGAGCGGGATGCAGGTTTCAACTTCATCACTGAGTTTGTTTCAGTAAACGCATTAATTAATAGCAGCTTAGCAGTGGACAACAAGAGGCTTTGGTATGTTTGGATGATGCTGTGAAAGTTGTATGACTGATGTGTGGAGCTTTCTAAGCTAAACAGTGCAGTGCTTGGAGCTCCAGTCTTCTTGTTCATGTTTGCGGACTTGTAGTTGTATGTTTGGAATTAAAATATAGACAGTGAACAATAAATCATTAAAAGATGCACTCACACCTCAGTCATTGCGGCCATGGCCTGCCAGTTGCTGACGGTTCCCCTTGCAAAGAGTAAGAGCCAGAGTGACAGGTATCTCCAAAGCTAGATGAGTTGCTAATGCTAATATAGAGTTTCTTGTTGCGGAAATGGTTATAATTTGTGATATTTATTTTTTCCTCGTCTTCATTGCTTTATTTTGATCTCAAGAAAGTGTCACTCTTACTCATTGAAATGTCACTCATTATAACACTAAAATTATGAAAATGTCACACATGGCAATCTGAAACCTTGGCAGCTATGCCCTAGACCACACTACTCTCCAGTCACACTGGGCAGCGCAGTTCCTATATATCAACGGTCGCAAACCGCACCAGTGAAACCCTGCATCGTACCTTACTGCTGCATGACCACTAACCTCTCTGAATCCAAAGCGTGCCCTCTGTTAATACTCATAGACTGTACTGATCATACGCGCCTCTTCCACGGACACCCGAACACTGACCAACAGGCGATTGCGCGCAGCGTCCGCCCGCCCTATGCAGGAGCGCGTGCGCGCCTCCTCATCTGGCCGGCGGATCTAGGAGGGGCATGTCATAGAAACATGGTGTGCTGCTGTATCTACGCTCTCTGCTACAAGGATGACAGGCGAAAGGACACCCCCAGAGGAGCGCCACAAGTAAGAAGAAAATAGAGAGAGCTAGGTGGGTCCACGCATGCGGCGAGGTTTTGCGCGTCACACCTTTGAATCAGCCTTCCATGCTTCCGAGGTCGAAATCTTGTGTAATCACGTGCATTGTATTCCAGAACACAAAAACCAGATCCGTTTGCGGTTAGATCTATGGTCCGCTTAGACTTACTCCACATTGTTGAATAGAGGTAGCGCTGCGTGCTTGCTTCGCAGCGGCTACTCGTTGCGCTACTGACTGCAGGCCCAGCCAGAGCGCCGCATTAAGACTAAGAGCGGGCTTTCCATTGCTCTTTTAACAAGTGAGGGCAACTAATTTGCACAAAGGCGACCACAGAAAATTACATCACAGGAAGCGCCATTAAACAAGAGCCCGGTGAGGTAAGGGGGGAGGGGTGTGTGTGTGTGTGTGTGCGCGCACGCGTGTATGTCTGCTTCCGTGAGTGTGAATGTGGAGCAACAGATGTGCACGGCGCCGGGCTGGACGTGCGCGTTCACAAGACCAGAATCTCCCCACGTGCCCCGGTCTGTCTCCCTTGAGAGGCATCTCGACGACAATAGGTCTCGAAAGCGAGACCTAAAAAGGACATCAATGATTATACCCTTTCTAGATACTACCCCAACTCTAAATTAATAGGGTATCTCACCTTGAGTCTCTGTATGGAGTCTTTATTGTTAACTTCTCTTGGACGGTCCAAATATAAAAACTTGTTTCTTTTTAAGAAGATAAGGTATCTCCTGAAACAACGTGAAAATTACATGAAAATGGGTTTATTACATTAAAACTATAGGCATCTCATAGATCTGATGGAGCTTGATCTATAATTACCTTTAAGTTGAAGGAGTGGAGTATCACTTTATGAGGAGATTGTCTTATATTTTTCCAATATTAAGCTCCTGTTCATTGGCTCAAACCGTTTGCTGATTCTTTTGAAAATCGGCTCAATCCCCTGCATTGGAGTATAATTAGAAAAGTTCCTTAAGTTTAGTGTATGTCCACTTATCCAGTTCAATTTGCTTAAAGTCGATAAAGTGTTCTAAACCTTGTCAGCATTAGCTTTGATCGGATAACCACTGTTGCCCTCGTCTATAAATGAGTTCTACGCTCTTATCCCTTATTATATTTCATACCCAAATGAAAGGCTCTTAATGAGCCCGAAGATAAGGTTAAGAAGGCCTCCCCCGTCACCTAAATCTAAATGGTCTCACACAAGTCTATTGGAGAGCAAATGCATTTTTACAAATCTAACTATTGGGTGCCTCAGCCTGCTTACACTTCCTCATTTAAGACTGTGCAGTCAAAGAAGTTTCATAATACCCAAGGTGTTTCCTAATCTCCGTGGCCCGAAACTGCTGACTTATAAGTGTTGGGGCTATTACATTGTTTTTTAGTCTTGTTAGTCTAAGTTATGTACAGTATTCAGTAACGGAGATATTAACTCACTTCCCCAAATGTGCTGATGGCATGCTTCCTAATCTCTGCAATATACCCTCTTACGGGATTGCAGATTGAGTATTTGAAGATATTTGGTGCCCATACGCTACTTCCTACTAATTGCACCGGTCTGTTTTTGTAACTCTCTTATATTGTATTGTTGTTTCAATATTTTATGTAATTGTTGTATTCTGTCATGATTTTCTATTTTGACATGTCGAGCTGAGTTGTCAGCTCTTTTTAATCTTATGAATTTTAATTTTGTGTAATCAAATAAATGTGGTACAACTTTTATTCTACATAGTCGTCCTTTGGTTAGATGTGACATAATTTATCCTTCAGCTATATATGGCACAATAAATCCCTGTATGAATGCGGAGTACAATAGATGAATGTTGTAAGTTAGTTGATCCATAGAAAAAAAATTAGTGTTTAACGGGGTTCCCGGTGTGGTCATTAAGGGGTTAGATAGTAAGGTTATATGTAGACGGTTGGTCTTGTGGCTGTCACGTAGTACAAAAAAAAATAGAGCCTCCGGATTGGCCAAGGGGGCTTTCCTCTCGTTGCGTTGACCATTTCAGCACTGTGGAACCGGGAATGGAGGATCTGTAACTCTGACGAAGGAGTTGCAGCTGCCATTAAAAGACTTCAGGACTTGACCCTTATGTCACAAAAATATGTTTCAAAAATAGCATAAGGGCAGGGTAGGGACACCCTCACTCCCATGCACCTGGGGAAAGGGAAATCCAAATAGACCCCAAAGACCCAAATTGATACATTCTTTTGGGGTCATGGGTACCACATGTCAGAACCCTGTTCAGAGGGCCACGGGCAGGCAAGAGCTTCTGGGCTACACCACTGAGATACAGTAGGGTGAGCACAGGCTCACAACTCAGAGGATGCTCAGTGGTTGCAATAAATCATTACCCGGCCAGATACTCACTTTATGATAAAACGGTATTTTATTTTTACTGCTAACACCATAAAGAGAAATACGACATTCACAAACAACTGCACCACCTCCCTGAAGTTAGGGCTCTACAGTTTCATAGGCAGTTCCCCATGTCCCACTACCTCTTCGCTCTAGCGATAGTGGTTATTCTCCATTCACTTTAGGCAACGTCCAAGGTAAGCTCCACTAGTAGAGATAATCTTAAGAGTCCACTCTGACTCTGCATTAAAGACAAAGGTGGTTCCGGTGCCAGAGTGCTATATATCAAGCAAGATCCCCTGAGTCTGATTTGTCCAAAATAATTTTTAGCCGCACCAGCAGGATTGGAAGGACTAGAGTTTCTGAGTACACCCTTTCTGTTGGTTCTGGAGCCGCAGTGGCTGGTTGCAGTGAGTTCATGGCACGCAGCCCAGGTGGGCTGCACTCACCAGTCCTCAAGCTCCTCACAAATGGTCATGCAACCACAGCAATTTGATGATCTTTGCGGTATCTCCTGGCAGGGCAAGTATTTGATCTTTCCCACTGTGGTGGTAGGGAGAGTAGTGCGAAGGTACCAAAGCTGATCCTTTTTTTCCTGGAATTTTATATAGCGTAAACTTGACCCAAAGGTTTCAGATATCAGAGCGCTTTATATGAGCACCAGTTGCGTTACACAAGGAAACATTCATTTTTGTAAGGCATGAGGAGATTAAGTGATTTGTGTCCCAAAGGCGGCCTTACTCCTCCAGTGACAATCCTCCACTAGCTCATACTTTTTGCTGGTCCCGTAGATTCATACTGGCATACTGGGTGACCGTATTTCTACTGCACATGGGCTTTTTTCCAGATCAGTACACCAGATTCCTTTACAATGGCACTTCCTGGCATACAGGGTTGCTGGCTCACCAGAGCACAAAGGGCTACGGCCCACTCTGCACTGCAGACTGTCCACAGCAGCCTCTCTTGGCATATGGGTCTCCGATTTGATCAATCAAGTCGGAGACCCATATGCCAGCTCTGATAATCACCTGATAGGGTGTCCAGGCACTTGTAGTTCCCGGAGGCTTATTTGAACAGCCAAGTCTTGAGGACGATTTGGAATTGCGAAAGGGAGGTGATGGTGCAGAGTTGCGAGGGGAGGCTGTTCCAGTTCTTTGCCTCGATGTGGTAGAAGGAGCGTCCTTTGCTTTTGCTTCAGTAGATGTGGAGAGTATGGGCAAGTGAGAGAGATGCCGAGTGTAGTTTTCTCGATGGTTGGTGGAAATTTAGGCATTGTTTAATGTAGGCGGGTCCATGGTTGTGTAGTGCATTGTGTTTGTGAGTCAGCAGCCTGAATTGGCATCTCTTCTCTTCGACAAACCAGTGGAGGTGCTAGGTGGTGTATGTTGAGGGTTCATCGGAGAAGGCTGAGGATGAATCTTGCTGTGGCATTCTGTATGGTCTGAAGTCTCTGTAGGAGGTGTGCTATGATTCGTACATAGAGGGCTTGCCATAGTCCAGTCGACTGGCAATGAGGACATGTGTCACAGTGCATCTCATCTGTAGGGTTAGCCACTTGAAGATCTTACATAGCAGGCGCTGAGCGCGGAAGTTTTCGATTGATGAAATACGATTGGAACTACGGTAATAAACTACTATGATGGCTGACTGAAAATAGAAATACGTCACTGACGAGTGACACCTGCTGCCAATTAAATATTAAGAACTAAAGGTCTAATGGGTATATAAACGCGGGGGTTCTAATAGCATTTAATCGTGCTCCGGGAACGAGTGAGACCGGGATGGGGAACCGCTGCCGCCTTAATTAAAGGTAAGGGAAATAGTACAGGCTACTTGCGCCGTGAACGAGGAGCGGGGTTTACTCACGAGTATGAATACGTATGTGGGATTACCGGCTTTACTTTTGCTCTAAAAGCCCACGACGAAACGAGTCAAGCTAGATACTTATGGGCTTTCCCTAGACTTTATAAAAATGGGCCAATGGGGTATTTTCTCAATAATAAGGTACCTTGTGTAGCAACTTCTAACTACAGACCCCAATAATAAATGTTTTTGGGACTGTTGAAAGAAACATAAACGTTTAAGCATATTGAAATAAGGCCATTCTGTCGACCACACTAATTAAGATAAGGGGTATTAAACATGTTTACCCAGGATCCTTGAAGAAAACCTCTGGAACTGTAAGATAAAAAGGAGGATATACGAGTATGTCCTACATGTTAGTTATGCCGAAAATGCATAATATTGGAAAATGATTAATAACTGTCACTATAAGTAGTAGTCTTTGTGACATTATCTACTGCCACTATAATAAGTATATATAGCCTTTGTGACATTATCCATTCTATGATTTAGGCATACAGGATCCAGCAAAAGCCACAAAAGGGATCAATTTGGGATACGACAGAGGAGGAAGAAAACCCCCCCTGCTAACAAAGGCGTAAATTGATAAAGCCTGAGAATTTTATGACCCGTGAAATTTATTGTGAAGCACGGCAGTCTATGTACCCAGTAAGTGTACAGTTGGATTAATAGGTTTACTATCTAAGTGAGGTAATAAACATGATGACTAAAATTGAATAATATTTTTATACAGATGTTCGGATGAAATAGTGAACTGAATCTGACATTCTCCATCTATAGTGACCCCAGGGATACTCATCTGGTACCCGAAAAATCACATTTAATAGTAAGATCTGTTTATGACCATTTATTGGAATAGCCCGTTAGATTGTAAAAAATGGTTAAAAATTGTGTAACGATGGTAATATTAATTGTATGTATCTTTTTTAGAAAGAAGATTTGATGTTTTTAATGATTTTGTCCTGAGGAAGGTGTTCCATAAAAACGAAGCACCGAAACGCGTCGACACACAGACTTTTTTTATGTACAAGAAAAATTATTTTTAAGAATGATGTATATTGTGAAATATGTATTGTTGTAAAATGGATAAGAACTGTATGCGATTATATTTTGAATAATGTATGCAATCAATTTCCTATTGTTCTGTTAATAAATATGCATCTACTTTTAACCCCCTTTTTTAATACAAAATAAAAAACTATTAAGACATACACAGGTTCATGTTATGATCATAATGTAATATATGAGGTCATAAGTAGTGCATGGTGGTGTGCAACTCATAGTTAGTTAACTAACTAATAACTGGTACATTTTAGGGATTGTTTGTTTTTTCAATGTTAGTAGTTCTCTCCTTTCAACACCTGACTGTAGTGTTACTTTAACCTTTTTTCAGTTAATTTTGGGAGTTTTTATTTTTTTAAGGTAAGTTAAGATCGTATTACTATATCTATCTACTGTGTCACTTTAACCTGTTTTGTCAGTAAAACAATATGTATATATATATATATAGAGTTTCCATACAAAGACACTTTTTTGCTTTATTAGTAAGTTTTACACTATTTGCAAATCTGCAGGAGCATTTAAAAAAAGTTTATCCTCCTCGCTCCTTCATAAAAAGTTTTGTGCTGACCCATCAAGTGGGAGCCAAGAAAAATAGGGGGTCCAAAGGTGTGATTTCCGATGTTAATTCCAATAGGAAATGTTGCTCTCCGATTTAGACAGAATGACTAAGCGGAATTACCAAAAATTTGTTAAAAAGTTAGAACAAGCCTTTTTGGAGAAATTAGTGTTTAAAGAGTGCCTTAATTGGGCAAGAAAAGACAAAATAGTTGATTATATCTGGACCATTCCTGTCCAGATATGCTGTGATTGGCGACTTTAAAGGGGATTAGTCAATTCTGATTGCCAGGCCACAACATGGACAATATATTGTTGCAGTCATTACAGTACTCACAAACAGGTCCCTGCGTCATGAAGATGAATTAAAAAAAATACAAGGAGCCAGGCCGAACACATCCTGAACTCTAGGAGTATGTGTGGGGTGGGGTTCCAAAGAGCTGGCTACAACATGGACAACATGTTGTAGCAGCCATTTTAGGACTTTCAGGTCATGGTCCCTGTAGAAAATAGCCTCTTTTTGCATGACCCCCCTTTTTGTTTTAATTAATGCAGCTTGTTTCTTGATTCTGTGCACTTGAACTCTGCTAACTAGGCCCCAGTGCATGTGCTCAGATCCCTAAATCATGTAGAAATTGGCAATATTCCTAATTGTAGTGTATGGTGCAAGGTGTCCCCAGGGCCTATAGGTTAAATGTCACTAGTGGACTGCAGCACATATTGTACCACCATTAAAATAACAATGCAAGCATGACTGTCGGCCTACGACTGTAGCCTGCCTGTGCAGTTTTAAAACTGCAAGTTTGACCTGTCAAAATAACCCCTTTTTTTAGCCAGCCTATACTAACCATCTAAATATTATTAAGTCATATCTATGTAAGCGTTTATGCCCTTAAGGCAGGAAGTCCAGTATTTAAAAGAAGCACATGTCAGAGTTGAATTTTAAATAAGTCTTAACAGTGCCGAGGCACAAGAAGCAATTTTCACTGTAGCTGGATTATCTGGGCGACTATATTGTTGCTTATTAATTTCAGCCCGAAATAAAAAATGTCATCCGTCATGTATCAACTCTGAAGACCCCGTTTCACAACACCTCCATTGGGGGGTGTGTAAGCAGAAACAAAATGCGTCTGCTGTGCCTAATGAGCTACCTTGTCAGGCAAAAGTCCAACTCCGACGACAAAATAATGTGAAAAGGCTGATGTGCCAGAATTACGCGGTCTCGAGCACTGGCACATCAGCCTTTTCACATTATTTTGTCGAAACGGGGTCTTCAGAGTTGATATATGATGGATGACATTTTTATTTCGGGCCAAAATTAATAAGCAACAATATATTTGCCCTGATGAAGTTCTTCTAATAGAACAAAACGCGTTGGCTGTTTGGTGTATAATTAGAAAGAAGAATAAAATAATTTTGAACACTATCAACACTGGACGGACATTCGTAAAGTTATTTATCTAAGGACACTTGGACTGTGTGGTGCAACCTACCGGTGGCGAAACCCAATGCACCTAAGTTAAGCCTGTCTGCTCTGTGCAATAGCTACCAGGCGGTTAAGTTCAGGTTTATTTAGGCACTCTAGTGTGTCACCCTGTCAAGGATTGCAACTACTGCTTGAGGTGGGTACACTCCCCCCAACTAGTACTCCAGTTTCTTACAACATCATTCATGACATCTCAGCCATAGCCTCTAGCCAATCCCTGTGTACAGTTTGTAACATTAATTGGGCTTAGTGCCTATGACCTGGGAAGGCCCTGCAATCAACCCTCCACAATCATCAAACATTCACTGCACATGATTATCGGCTACATGTGTGACACGTTTGACACAGGGTTTTGCCTTTGACCAGAGTCAAAGCAGACATCAATCTCCCCCAAGCTCTGGTGCTCCTTGACTTGTCAGCTGCGTTTGACACGGTCGACCATGCCATCCTTCTCGACCGTGTCAGCGCAGCTGGCATCAGGGGCACAGCACTTTCCTGGCTAGCGTCCTTCCTCCAAGGCAGGTCCCAAGCCGTCCATCTTTCGGGCTTCTCCACTCCTCCCCGCTCAGTCGTGTGCGGGGTGCCCCAAGGTTCTTCTCTTTCCCCTCTTCTTTTGATCCTTTATATCTATCCCCTTATTCTTTCCCTCCCTGAGCAGGGGGTCTCCATGTATAACTACGCGGATGACCTCCAGCTCGTCTTTGATCTTTCTACTTCCCTGGACTCCCCTCTTTTTCTCAGTTCTACTTTAGTTTTCATCTCTGAATGGATGAGCACTAACCATCTAAAGCTCAATCCGGATAAGATGGAGCTTGTCCTTACGGGTGGTCCCTCCAATTCCTGGTCCCCGACTCACTGGCCCCCCTCCTTTGGCCCCCCCCCTTTACCGGTCTCCTCCCTCCGAACCTTGGGCATCAAGATCAGTCATGACCTCACCATGCATGCCCAAGTTAGTTCCGTCGTATCCTCTTGCTTTTTATCCCTCCGCCTCATCCGGAAAATCTCCCGGTATTTCTCCACGGATGCCCTCAAATCCATAGTTATGGCCCTTATCATCTCCCGCCTCGATTATGGGAATGGCCTCTATGTGGGCATACCTGCTTACGAAACCCGGCGTCTACAGGCCATCCAAAATCAGGCAGCCCGCCTTATTCTCCGCCTCCCCAAATTCTCCCACATCACGCCCGTTCTCAAGTCCCTCCATTGGCTCCCCGTGCACTTCAGATCCTTCTTTAAATTGGCTTGCCTGGCCCTCCGGGCCTTCACTCATTCAGCCCCCCTCTTTATTATTTCTTTGATCACTCCTTACACCCCTACCCGTACTCTTCGCTCTTCTTCTCTCTCCCTTCTCCAAGTTCCCCGTTTCCATAAATCCAGAACTGGGGGCACCCGGTTCTCGGTTCCTGCTCCCCAGTTCTGGAACAGTCTTCCTCTCTCTATTCGTTCTATTCCTATTTACACTTCCTTCCGCAAAGCCTTAAAAACGTTTCTGTTTTCCCAGGCATTCCCTTGCTAGTCCCTCTGGATTCTTTGCAGAGTCAGGCCCAGTTCTTAGCGCCAGGAAGCCGCTTGGCCGCAGTGCGCTTTAGCAAGTTCCTTTTTCTTTCATTCATTCATTCAGAGTCTGCACCTACCACTCCACAAGGGACCATCTCTACTATGTGCAGACTTTGGACATGCACATTGGAGGTTGACAGGAAAGTCTTGTGTAAACCTACCATCCAACATACAATAGGGGTTGACCAATGGGCTTGTCCCCATCTTTGGGTGACTATGAGTAAAAAGACTATAATATCCACCACAAGGGCTCCACTTCTGAAATATCCAAATTCATTTGCATCTTTTGAAAGATTACAGACAATTGATTTAGGTTTGTGTATTACTGCTCTTTAAAAAAGCCTATAGCACAATGTCAATATCATTAGTCGATCTCACTAGTAATTTTAACAATATGTTATGTTAAATGGCATCATCGATGATATCACTGATTATTTTTAAATATCATGATTGATGTAATATGTGAGGTCATGAGCAGTACTAAATTATAACTGACACATAGCATCTTCTTTTTCTTTTCAGCTCATGTCTCATTCCCACAACTAACTGTAACGTCACTCTAATTGTTGATTTATTTTCCCAGAGAATAATAACGAAGCTTGATGGTAAATGAAGAAGATCAAGATTAATTTAACTCTCCAATCTTTTACTCAGCAGTCTATTTATGTCTCTGTTTTAATCCTATTATGTACTTTGTGTGTAGTATTACAATGCTATTTAGTTGCTTATATTTTATTTGTTTCTGTACTGACATTTTGAAACGGTTTGTAGCCTACTTTCAAATTAGTTACTTGTGAACATAAAAAGAAGCAGTCTGGCTGAGGTGAAAGTACGAATACGAGTGTACCACTTTCAGAATCTTAGGTCCTTTTCCTCCGATGTGCTCTTCCATCCTTCTGACCTTAACCTTAAAGTTTACCCAATAAACTTCAAAAGTTAACTGCCCCCTCTGTCCTTTGTACATCCCTAATGATACAATCTCAGTCTCCTTTGAAAGAGAATTTACAGGTGCAGAGCCTGGCCCAGGTTGGATTCTGCTGCTTCCAACTGAGTATCTCACCAAATGCCCCAGCACTCTACAGTGATTTGTTTGCAGTGCAGAGACCTCATCATGGGATTTCATGGTCATCATTGTGGATCTGATGTAAAGGGTGAACAGAAACATACCATCTCTGATGTTCAGGTGAAGTGTGAAAAGGCCATCTGAGGCCCTGAACAGCCATGGCTGTTTCACAGTGGCCTGCCTCAACTCAGGACATCTGGGAGACAGGTTTTGGAAAAAGCCTGCCCCGGAGCACATGGAGAAAGCGAGCTGCAATGCAATAAACAACCCCAGTTGCAGAAGAAATGCCAAGTGAGCAGTGGCGATCTGCTGAAAACCCCAATTACAAACCTATAGAAAGGTCTGCCAAAAGCCTGCTCCATTTCAAACCAGCTAAGACACATAACAGATGGAGTAGTAAGCAGTGGAGCCAGCTGGGCCCAGAACTGGGGGTGCAAAAATGCAGAGTTATGGAGGTGATGAGTACAAGACAATGCTCTGTTTTCTAATAAACTTCATATCTGGGTGTGAATACCACATTCAACATGAATAGCGTGAACACTAATAGAGCAGGTGAAATATCTGCACTGTACACGTAGCTGTACAAGACTAAGGTAAGCTGCTTCCCTTCTATTGTATGTCTTGTCTTAAAATGATGGGATACTAGCCTTTATTACTGATAGACCTCAAAACCGCGCATGTGCACTGCTGAATAATAGTAGCCACCAGGCATAGCCATAGGTTCTTGCTATAGAGCAGATCTCGACCCCAGCCTAACCCTAATTGGCACATTGCATAGTCAGATAAACTCAACATTACCCTGAATATTATCACATTAAGACAAAATGGTTGAGACTATGCAGCAGGCTTGTGTCCATAAATTACAAACAAAGAGACACAAAGGTAACTGGATGAGGTGGGCACATTTTTATATATACATGAACTGCATTTTTCTCTCTGCCTCACATTTCAGAATGTAAGCCAGAAACAATTGGTCCACAGTGATCAAACAGAAGGCAACCTACTCCCTGCTCAAGCACGCAACTATTGAGATTTGATCAAGTCATACCTTAGATAATAAAAGGAATTACTATTCACAGCCATCTCAAATAATCATACATACAGGCAATTACTAGTTCTAGAAGTTGTGGTGGTTGGAGCCAAACGATCACATATTCTTGACCCTGGGAAGAAACCCAAAATCACATTAGAAAAAAATGCATTGGCTGCCGGGGTTACTACACCGAATAAATTAGAAACTAATTTAGGCGACATGTCTTTTTATATTCTATCTAAAAGGACAGAAATTACATTCATACAAATCTGACTGTGCCAATCAGAAAATTGCTTAGATAACATTGCAATATGATTAGAGGGCATACTTGGTGCCGTGAGAGAGTAAAATTATCGTTAACCACCTGCCATTTTAAATTTGGAACCAAACTGAAAAAGTGTGTATAATGTCCACCAGTGGGAGGCAGACAACACCAGGAGAACTAGTTTGCCTGAAGTATGAAAGAACGAAGAGTCCATTCATACATAGGACAATTCCCTTTGGGAGTAACTATGTAACAATGATTTAAATCAGAAGGAAAGTGGCAACTTTGAGTAAAATACACGCCACAAAACATAATCATTGCTGAATTTGGATACACCACACCAGGAGTGGCTACCAGTGTTAAGTACTCGAAGGAGAAACAATTCACTTATATTTGTGTCCTGATGAAGGTGGTTCTTAAATAGAGTGATGTACCACATCACTCTACGCCAACGCCAACTAAGTTTGAATCCAACCACGTAAGTGGCATCCTCTTTACTTGTCTTGGTGGAGCCACCTTGATTCGATAAAGATGATGCTTTCCCTTATAATCTTATTCGTTATCTCCAACATTCCAGTCCCTATACCTGCCAAAATGTTTTAAAAAAATGAACTCCTCCCATTCCTCCTTTTTATGCAACAACAAAAAACGTTGATTGTCGTTATCTAAATCAACTTGCCCTAAATCTGAGGGAGGGGTCAATTTTACAAATTTTTCCTTGTATCGTTATCCTTCCTTCTTCACCAATCTGCATATTGGTTGACTGACTCCACTGATGATTGACCTTTATGGACCTTGGTCGAAAGCTTATTTTTATCTCCGTTCTCTTTTCCAGAATATCTCTCTTTTTTTGCAGACCAAAATCTCTTTCCACCCCTATAATCAAATTTACATCTCTCCTTGTGCGATCAAATTCCTCTTTAATTCACAACACTCCTGATTCCTTCCTCAATTCCACAATTTGGCATAATAGTTCCTTGCTAATCCGTAATTGACCTTTTTATTGGAAGACGTGGAGACAGAAAGGTTTAATCTGGGTTCACCAATTATTTTCTCATTCACAAGTTATACCTTTCCCTCTGCTAAGCCAATTGTTTAACCTACCTGCTTCTTTTCTTCCCAAATACAATCTCCTCACGAAGGCAGTGCTAGACACTTACACTCAACTTATCATCACATCTGATGGTGTTCATCCTTCTGTTCCACCTGATAGTTTTTCACACTTTATTGCGTACCATACCTAAAGCCTCCACTCTTTACAATCACTTATGTTGTACTAGTGACACCAGACAAAAATCTAAAATAGAGAGTACATGGGAGCAGGATTTGGGATCAACGTGGCCGGTGTCTGTCTGGGGAAGTATTTGGACCAAGATATGCAAATCCTCAAGAGCTGCCAATATAACGCAAACATTGTTTTTTATTTATAAAAGGCTCATACTCTGCCCAAATTCCCTAAGTAAACGGTTTCCCTTGGTAAAGGACAGTTGTTGGACATGTTCATCCCAAAAATGCTGATTTGTTTCATATGCTGTTTTCCTGCTCATTCGTCCATAGTTTCTGGAAACGTGTACGGTCTCAAGTTAATTCAGATTTGTTATTAGCAGTTGCCTTCCAACAAATTATTAGGAATTGGAATAACTTTAACAAAATCTCTTTTCAGGCCTGGTGGTATGCAGTCTGCCACAACCACAGGTTGGATACTTCTTTTGTTTATCCTTTATCTCTGGCACCAAGGCATCTTAATTTATGGTCACCTATTACGCTGTATATTGATACAAGTGCCAAGATTTCTCTTATACTTAAGCCATGTCAACAAGAAGTCCTTAAGCCGCCTTGATCCCTCTGATCATTCCGTTGTTATATTTTGGTATTAACTGTATTTCTTTTCCACTCCTGTGATTATTATTTATATTGCATATTATTCCAATTCATGTACTTCTTTTAAGAGCCTTTTTTTACTTTAATTGTATTGTGATGACTTATTCTTAATTTGATATTTTGCATGATGACACCTGTATTCTTTCAATAAAATTACTTTTGTAAAACTTAAGAAGACACACACGTTTGTGCATTGTGCTTGCCCACATTTACACCTCCTCCCGCACTGTTGGATTAATACTTTTTAGCTGCTGACCTGCTGCACAGTGGCAGGGACCAGGAGGTTATGCAGTGTGCTGTCAGAATTGAGTGTTGCGGTTTCACTGCAACACTCAATGGCTCCGTTTTTGCAATGGCAGTCCAACTTCGAGGTCTGTGGATTTATATTTTTGATCCCATGTAACAAGATCCACCAATGAATTATGGACGCAGTGAACCAAATAGGGGTTTGCAGCAGTGTGCATACTTGTCGAATATTTGTTTAATATTGACCACATACGTTTCAAACTCTTTAAGATGTAGGCTATTAGAGGAGGATAGATCACCAACAGAAGTCTGTGAATTTTGCAATGTGTGTTATTGAATCTGATAATATAAATGACTCAGATTTTCTTCCCCATATTGAGACCACTTTCCGTATCATCGAAAATACGTGGAACAAGACCTAATGTCTTATATTTACGTTGTTACAAATGTGCAAGTGACATATTAAATCATTTCATCATCTGGAGAGTGATTCCAGATAGAACATTTTGCGTTAAAATGTTAACATTTTCTGGTCGACCTAGACAAATGAAGCAACTCATTTATGACTGGTTCCAACTAACTACCACATTATTGTATGCACATTTGTGTATCTTACCTTTCCTGGAAACGTCCCTACTGTATGTTTTTCTAGAAATCAGATTGCATGTGTCACGTTTTCCTCGCTGGTTGATTGCAATCTGGCAAAGGCTCCATAGAAACAAAAAAATAAATCTACATTACTGTATACCAAATACTAGATTTGAGAAAAAAATATCATGATATGTGTGGTCTACCCATGTCAAATGTGATTAATTGAAGTGTGTTCAGGTACAGTACCTGTGAGACATATGTTGTTAGTGCTCTGTACTTATTTAGTCTGATCGTCAAAGGAGCTGCTCAACATCAATTTATGACAGTATTTAATGTATATGAATCACAAGAGTTGTTCTGCAATATATTTTTTCAGGTAGACATGTAAAAATCTTGCCGAGAGATGTTTATTTTGGTTTCAGAAATAAATGCTAATTTACATAAACACTAACTTAACATGAAATGTTGATGTTGAAATTAGAAATAGCAAAATTGAGGAAAAAAAGATTTCCCATGCGATCCTGGATGGTATCCATACATATGCATTGCATCATTCGGAAACAAGTAATTTATAATCTGTTTCTGAACAGAGCAGCCTATAGAATGAAGGGGAAAGTCTGTATGAAGGTGTATTATACATTCGATTTGGAAAAATGCAAAAGATTCTAATCTTAGTTTACCATTTACAGGTCAATGGTATATAGTGATCTAGAAAATATTGTTCTTATCGCCTTTACAAATACATATAAACGTTTGAAACCTGGCGCAAATGCCAGTGCAGTTTTTGGTAAAGAGGGTGTTGCACTTGTTTGAAATCCTGTCAGCCCAAAATTTCACCACCAGTGTATAGTGACTATGTAAAATACTTTATTGCATGATTTGTTAAAAACCCTTGCTAGCACTGCAGATAATGCTACGATGTTTAAACTCCGATAAAAAAGAACCCCAAAAAAATCAGATTCCTGTAGGTAAAAGCATCCAACAGCCCAATTTATAAAACTCTCTTACTGATGCATTGTCCATAGTTCCTATAGTGCTAATCACTTGAAAAAGAGAGAGAAAGAGAAATAAAATATCTAGTCCTTGTTTAAAATAGCGTGTGAGTCCAGCAGCTACTACGGTAAGCCGGGGGTCTGAGTCACAGGTTGGGGTAGCATTGAACAGTTCCCCTCTGCCACTTTTTTGCAGCACGATCCATAAACCTAACCAGTGCACAATTTAGGATGGTGTTCCGGGGATCAAAACAGGCCAACACTACGCCTCTGCACGATCTGACCTCCTTGTCGATCCATCCCCTTCATAAAGAGCCCTTCTTTCCTTCATGAGGTTAGGACACAGACACAGTACATGCAGTAGATCTTCCCTATTTTGGTCCCAACGTCAGCATGCTTCCAGGGTACAGTGTATAGCAGGGGTCTCCAACCTTTTCTGTAGTGAGAGCTAATTGTGCTCAAGGAAAACCCTGCCGAGCTACGAGCATATTTTATCACTGTAAAATGCTGATGATATGTATTAACATTACACGATGACCACCCTAAGAAAGATTTATCAGGAGTCATCCCCCAAACATTCCAGATGAAGTTATAAGCAGAATGCTAGGAAAACGTTTATCAATATTGTAAGCTTATAATCAAGTAAACTTCAAATCATCACATGCTGTGTGCCACAAAGGGTACTACCACAGCAGTACGTCTCCCCAACTCAAATTGAATTATCATTCAGCTAACAACTATAAATGCGTTTTAGAATTGTAATATTTTGTCTTCATTAGCATATTAGTTTTTAAAAATACACATATTTTTCTATCAAAACCACTTTCCACTTTCCAGCAATCAAACTCAATGTTCCAAAAGAAAAATCTTTTCAGAAAAAAATCAGTTTTTATTGTTAGAAAATACACAGTCCCTAAACATCAGCTTTTCGTTTTCATCGAGTACCGCCAATGCCTCTGATGGACAAATTCTGCTTCAAATATCCAGGCATTGGAATCATAGGCCATGCTTGCTTACCATAACACTATTAATGCATTTGTTATGCAAATAATGCCCACCATTAAACCAGAGCTACCACTGGGCCACAGCTGGATGCCCAACATATATCAGTTATGGACATTATTGTAGGAGAAGCGGTTGCCACTCTGTCAGGAATGCCTAAAAGCAAGCCAGTCATGCTCTTAATGTGTCAGTGATGGCAGCAAGTATGTAATTACTAGACTCGTATGCCCAAAATAGTCAAGGATGTAATATTATGGCAATGGCACAATTAGTCAAGTCAAGTCAAAAAAAATTGTATAGCACACTACTCACCCAGAGGGTCTCAAGGCGCTTGTGGTGGGGGGGTTAGTTACTTATCAAATAGCCAGGTTTTGAGTTGTTTTCTGAAGGAGAGGTGGTTCTGTGTGATGCGGAGGTGAGTGGAGAGAGAATTCCAGGTTTTGGCCGCTAAGTAGGAGAATGATCTTCCTCCCATGGTGGCTCTTCGGATGCGTGGAATTGTGGCGAGGGCTTGATTGGACGATCGTAGTTGGCGGGTGGGGGTGTAAAGGGTCATGCGCGTGTTGAGGTATTTGGGTCCTAGGTTGTAGAGGGATTTGTGTGCGTGGGTGAGGAGACGGAACGTTATTCTCTTGTTGACGGGGAACCAGTGAAGGTCTCTCAGGTGATCGGATATGTGATTGTGGCAGGGTATGTCTAGGATGAGTCGGGCGGAGGCGTTCTGAATGCGTTGGAGTTGTTTCTGTAATTTGGTTGTGGTTCCGGCGTAGAGGGTGTTTCCGTAGTCTAGTCGGCTTGTGATAAGTGCTTGGGTGACCGTCTTTCTTGTTTCGGCGGGGATCCATCGGAAGATCTTTCTGAGCATACGTAAGATGTTGAAGCATGATGATGAGATGGCGTTGACTTGTCTGGTCATCAAGAGGGAGGACTCTAGAATGACTCCCAGGTTGCGGGCATGGTCCGTTGGTTTGGGTGCGCTGCCCAGGGCCGGAGGCCACCATGAGTCGTCCCATGCAGAGGGGGATGATCCTAGGATGAGGACTTCCGTCTTGTCTGAATTCAGTTTTAAGCGGCTGTTCTTCATCCACTCGGCTACGTCTTTCATCCCTTCGTGTAGGTTGGTTTTGGCCGTGTTTGGGTCTTTGGTGAGGGAGAGGATCAGCTGTGTGTCGTCAGCGTAGGAGATGATGTTGAGGTTGTGCTGGCGTGCGATGGATGTGAGGGGGCTCATGTAGACGTTGAAGAGGGTGGGTCTGAGCGATGATCCTTGTGGTATGCCGCAGATGACTTCGGAGGCCTCTGATCTGAAAGGGGGGAGGCGGACTCTCTGGGTTCTTCCGGCGAGGAACGAGATGATCCAATCCAGTGCTTTTCCTTGTATCCCAACGTTGCTGAGGCGTTGTACAAGGGTGCGGTGGCAGACCGTGTTAAACGGTGCGGAGAGGTCCAGGAGGATGAGGGCAGCTGTTTCCCCTTTGTCGAGTAGTGTTCGGATGTCGTCTGTGGCTGCGATGAGGGCGGTCTCGGTGCTGTGTTTGTCTCGGAAGCCGGACTGTGTGGGGTCGAGGGAGCCGTTAGACTCGAGGAAGGCGGCGAGCTGATTGTTGACGGTCTTCTCTATGACTTTGGCGGGGAAATGGAGAAGCGAGATGGGGCGGTAGTTCTTAAGTTCAGTGGGGTCTGCTGTAGGTTTCTTCAGGAGGGCACTGAGTTCGGCATGTTTCCAGCTTTCCGGGAAGGTAGCGGTGTTGAGGGAGCAGTTGATGATATCACGGAGATAGGGTGCGACGATGGAGTCGGCCTTGTTGAAGATGTGGTGGGGGCATGGGTCAGTTGGTGATCCGGAGTGAATGAAGTTCATCAAGCGGATGGTGTCTTCGGTGCTGATCGGGTTCCAGGCGCAGAGGGTGGTGGTGGGGGGCTTCAGATCAGTGGTGAGGGGGTGGACTGGTCGCCGAAGTTGTTATGTATGTCAGCGATTTTGCTGTGGAAGAACGAGGCTAGAGAGTCACAGAGGTCTTGAGAGGGAGTGATGTCGTTGGTGCCGGCGCTGGGATTGGTAAGCTCTTTGACGATGCTGAAGAGTTCCTTGCTGTTGTGGGCATTGTTGTCGAGTCGATCCTTGAATGCTGATTTCTTGGTGGATCGAATCAGCTGGTGGTGTTTGCGGGTGGCGTCCTTGAGGGCGGTCATCTTGTCTGTGGTTGGGTTTTTTCGCCAGGCTTTCTCAAGGGTGCGGCAGTTCTTTTTGGAGTTCTTGAGGTCGTCATTGAACCAGGAGGCTTTTTTGCTAACTGGCTTGTTCTGATGGTTTTTCAAGGGAGCTAATTCGTCAGCGCAGTGGGTGATCCATTGTGCGAGATTGATGGCTGCTTGATTTGGGTCCAAAGATTTGGCGGGAGGGTTTTGGTTTAGCGATGTGGTGAGCTGGTCGGTGGTGATTTTGTTCCAGTTTCTGCGGGGGATTTGTTGTGGGTGGTGGTGGGTCGTGGTCTTTCTGAAGTTGAAATGGACGCAGCTGTGGTCTGTCCAGAGGAGTCCTGTGGCGTGATGGAAGGAGATGTGCTTGCTGGAGGAGAAGATTGGGTCGAGCGTGTGTCCGGTGTAGTGGGTGGGGGTGTTTACCAGTTGTTTGAGTCCGAGATTGGCGAGGTTGTCCAGAAGGGTGGTGGTGTTGCTGTCGTTGTTCTTTTCCAGGTGGAAGTTGAGGTCTCCTAGGAGAATGTAGTCCTCGGAGGGGTGGGCGTGTGGGCTGATAAAGTCAGTAATGTCTTCGCTGTATTGTGTGCGGGGACCTGGTGGTCTGTAGATGAGGGTGCCTCTAAGTGTGGTCTTGGGGTCGGTGTGTATCTGGAAGTGAAGGTGTTCGGCGGCTGTGAGGGTGTCGTCGGAGCTGGTCGTGATGCGGATGGAGTTTTTGTGGACGATGGCGATGCCTCCTCCTGTTTGGTTGATGCGGTCCTTTCGGATGATTTAGTAACCGTCCGGGATGGCTATGGCGATGTCTGGCGCTGATGAGGCGTTCATCCAGGTTTCTGTAAGAAAGGCGACGTCCGGCGTTGTGGTGTCTAGTAGGTTCCATAGTTCAATGGCGTGTCTGTGGACTGAGCGGGTGTTGAGCAGGATGCACTTCAGGTGGTTATTGTCGGAGCTCTGTTTGGCGTTTGTGGATGTAGTGTGCGTCCTGATGCAGCAGAACTTGCAAGATTGACAGGTGAAGGGTCCATGGGCGCGTCCTGGGGAGGCTTGGTGGCAGTCTTGGACACGGCCTGTGTTTAGTGCAGAGCGGGTTGCGTCGTCGTACGTTAGGCGGGTGGAGTGGATTTTGAGGGGGCCAGGGGGTCTGGCGCTGGGCGCGGGCCAGGCGTGGACGGGCGCAGATGGGCTTACCTTTGGCGCGCCAAGGGAGTGCCCGCTGCGTGTGAACGCTGTGCGTGAGCCACTCAGACATAAGTGGATAGAGGAGGGGGCGGAGCGAGGGAGGAGCAGCTGGGAGGCGGGAGCGGGGTGGCGAGTGTGGAGGGTCAGTAGGAGCTGGAGGGAGCGGGGGTTGGGCCGCAGGGGAGCAGCGGCAGGGACGGGCTAAGGGCACAACAAAAATGGCAAAACAATGCTGGGTGAGATCACTGGCACAAAGGAGGTCGCGGGCATAAATAGCTGGCACAAATAAAAACAATGCAGGCAACGATACCAGGCAGAATACAGCTCGCTGGCACAGATAGCACGATACCAGGCACAGAATGCAGGTCGCTGGCACAGATAGCACGATAACAGGCACAGAATGCAGGTCGCTGGTACAGATAGCTGGCACAAGTGGAAATAATGCAGGAGGGACGAGCTGCGAGTGGAGCGACCGGTTCTGACCAGGTCAGGACGGTCACAACTCCTTGTCTCGCGTGAGCAGCCTAAAGTTTGTTTGTGGGAGGGAGGAGCAGCTGGGAGGCGGGAGCGGGGTAGCGAGTGTGGAGGGTCAGTAGGAGCTGGAGGGAGCGGGGGTGGGGCCGCGGGGGAGCAGCGGCAGGGACGGGCTAAGGGCACAACAAAAATGGCAAAACAATGCTGGGCGAGATCACTGGCACAAAGAAGGTCGCAGGCATAAATAGCTGGCATAAATAAAAACAATGCAGGCAACGATACCAGGCAGAATACAGGTCACTGGCACAGATAGCACGATACCAGGCACAGAATGCAGGTCGCTGGCACAGATAGCTGGCACAAGTGGAAATAATGCAGGAGGGACGAGCTGCGAGTGGAGCGACCGGTTCTGACCAGGTCAGGACGGTCAATTATACCATGAACGAGCACAATTGCGTCAGAGATAATACTCTTATGATGGGGAGCAGCATACATATTTGGCAGCCCTTGACACTAGGAGTAGCTTTAAGGAACCAACACTGTTTATTAGGGAAGGACACAATGTCACACACCCACACAAAAATTAATATGATGCTTCTGATTTTCTCTGCCCTGGATGCATCCTCTCTTCCCTCAGCTCTTTGGTTGATCATGCTCCAAACTAACACATTTTCACTCTAGTTCTTGCAGTCACACACTTTGGTGGGTCAGCCCTGGTTACTGCTCCCACTTTGATGTCACACCGGCTGTGACTGATAGAGCAGAGAATAGAACATGGCCAATCTCCTTCTTAGCTAGATTTAAAGTGAATAGAGATGGTTCATGTGACAGACCCATAGGCCAACACCGTAGCCTACACATGCTTCAACACCATCCGCATACTTCGCAAGACCTTTACATGGATCCCCCCCGAATACAGGAAAACCATCACCCATGCACTCATCACCAGCAGGCTGGACTACCGGAATGCCCTCTATGCCGGAATCAACAAATCTCGACTCCACAAACTCCAGACCGTCCAGAACGCCCCAGCCAGACTCGTTCTCAGCATCCCACGACAAGACCACATCACCCAGCCCCTACTGGCCCTCCACTGGCTCCCCTTCAAAAAAGGGTGACCTTCAAGCTGCTCACACACACCTACAAAGCCCTCCACAACACCGGACCCCAATACCTCAACGAAAGAATCTTCTTCTACGCCTCCAAGAGAAACCTCAGCTCTGCTGACCAGGCCTTGGCCGAAATCACCTGCATACAGAGACCGAACAGGAGGCATATCCTTCTCCTACATCGTGTTCATGACCTGGAACAAACTGCCCCTCAGCATCAGACGACAGAGATCCTGCCATTGGTTTGGCTGTCTGTCACTCTTGCGGGTAATGAAACGAGCAGTGCTGCCTTCTTTAATATACACAGAATCCCTGAGATCAGATTGATTTGGCTTCATCTCTGAGAGCTACCTTGAGGGTGCTGGTGAGCTACCAGTACCTCCCGAGCTACTGGTAGGAGACGCCTGGTGTATAGTGACTATGGAGTGTCATTTAGAATCTAATGTTCCACAGGTTTATCCGAGGCTACTGGCAAATCAGCTGCTTCTGTAAACGCACCTGTGTTTGGAGCCAAAAGGACGTTTAGAAAGACTCATGTAAGCCAAGACCACTTTCAACAACTTTTCTAGAACCTATATTATCAAACCTTAACAAATGTAATTTGATAATACTTTTATTGCAATCTTCTGATAATAATTACAGGTCAGTGGTAAACTCCTCTTCTGCGGCAAAGTTTGCTTATAGCGCAGAGTCCTGGAAAAACTCAGTGTAAGATTTCTCAAAGCGGGTGGCCGTGGCAGGTCGCTACCACTCGCATTAAGAAAGATGCTGCTTGCGTTGAGAAAGCTGCCGCTTGAGTAGAAATCTACTCGAGAGGCAAAAGGAAGCAGAGCCCTCTGGCGTGCAATGTGGTGCTGTTTGCAGCAATTTTATAGCACAGGACAAGCTCCTGTAGCTAAAAATAAGTGCGGGCAGCGCGACGTACCAGAATTTCGCCACTCGCAGAACTTTGCAGAATCTCGTAGAGTTTATAGGTAACTCCGCGAAGTTCCATGGACTAAAACTCTATGAATTCCGCCCCCTCCCTAATTATAATCATCCCATGCCTAAGTCATATGAACCGTTTCCTATCAACCCATGTTAAAGGGGGCAGGGTGATGCTGCTACATTGTGACCCTGCAAGCACATTCAGGCATAGCACAAAAGGGGTGAGAGACAGTCTTATCAGTATCATTGCATGTATTCTTATGCTGCAAGTTAATGTACCACATTCCTAAGTCACAAACAATTTACTGCTCCAAACCATATTTAGATTTTTTTAAACAGTGTACTGTGTCTTCATGGAATGATAAAGTCAAAGGCTCAAGATCAGGTTTTGAATGCTTGGAAAAGGGAATCTGTGATAGACTTCTTGAAAGTAAACATCTTTTCAGCAATTGTACAGAAGGAGACACACTACATGAAAAAGGTGTGGATTGGGTAGTCACATCTGATGAGTAGAAATTTGTATAACTGAATCAACAGAATTCACCAATAAAAATGAAGAGGGCAGATGCATTTTTGCTGAGACAAAGAATGAGAATATGAATCATTTTATCAGAAAGTGCTTCTACACATCAGACTGTGACAAAACTCTGGTAAAAATTGACTGTAAAAGTAAAACACACCCAGAACCATTATACTTTAAAGCAAGGATCATGCTAAAATTACTGCCCGACTTTTGCAGATTGATGGGATTGAACATTTTAAATAGGAAAACATGCTTTTTTGGTCTGGCCTACACATCCTTCGCTAATGTCATCAAAACAAATCATAAATCACAAATTCATACTTGGATATCTACATCTCGTATTGACCTGTAAGTCTTAAAAGACCATCTGTAACATGCACTAACCTTTGAATAACCGAATCTGGCAAGAGTGATGGACACTCGCCCTTAATCCCTGAAATACTCAGCCACCAGATATGCTACTCATTGGCTGGGAAGGTTCCTGATAGGAGGGGAATGAGAAGAGAGATATTATTGGGTAGAGTATGGAATCCTATTCAGCGTAGTAAGTCAGCTTGATGGAGCAAGGATTCGAGGGAAAGAATCTTGCTCGGATCAACCTCTCGTTAACAAGATACTCACAAACACAATTGGTAGACAAAAGAAAATTAACATGCACACAACATCCATACGTGTGGAAAAGGCTTTATGCTTGCTTAAATAATAAAGAATCATTTTCTGCGTAACTGAAATCCCGCTTGAAACCGAAAATCGTCTTGTGCATGTGCGAACCAGTACCGCACAAATAACCATGTGATTAACCCATGTGAGAGGAAAACTCTTATGCATGTGTAAGGAGTCACTAATTGTAGGTCTCAAGGCACCACATGCTTGGCATATGCTTGCCTGGATTTAGAAAGAGCAGTTGTTGCTAATGCTTTTACGTAAGGAAGAAGAAAATAACATGGGATAGAGTAGAAGTGGGTGGTGAACAGTGATAATAATATATTTGAGAAATTAACATTTGATTATGATTAATTTATTAATAGTGTGCGTTTGGGCCTGATGTGCTAAGCCAAGGTAAAAGATGGTGGTTGAAACATAAAGCACGTTCAGTCTGCACACTGAAGTTTTGAAATGACATGTTGACCGGATCATTGACAGGCTGCCAAGAACCAAGGACAGCTGCCTGGTAAATGCTCTTCAACTGTGCAATTATATCAAATGTGTATCTAATTTGTTTTGTGAATGGGTGTGAAAGGAAATGGTACTGAAGAAATGAATAAATTAAATGGGAAGGGTTTACTACACAAAGAATTAGTTAAGAAATAAAGAATGACAGCATGAGGTGACACAACTCCCTTGCCCGTGCCCAATCACAGTCCATGATTCACGAATACCGTAACATTTGAGGGCGGAACATGTGGAAATAAAGACTATAACTAGAGTAATTTAAGTTGGGGAATGGTATTGAGATTTATGCTGACATCGATTCTGAGTGAAGTGTGAGAGAGAGCTGCTGCTGGAGAAGAACAGACTGGGAAGATTCAATACTGAAATACAGCCTGAATAGATTGAAGAATTGCAGGACAATATATTGTGAAGGGAGAGAGTGTAAGATAGGGATACGCTCCGGTGCGTCTGGTTCTAGACAAGTGTAGTAAATATAATCCTATCCTGCACTTGTCCTATAGTCTTCGTCTCCTGACTCTCTATCAGGTGACCTCCACCAATCCTTTTGGCCAGGGGTTGGGTTTCTCCATTTCACCACTCGGTAAATATATTTATGTCTTAAATTTGCATAGCTTTTGCAAATGTATGATATATTATGTATTTTGTCTCCCATCTAACCACTCCTAATGCGTTGAATTGGTGAATAGATGTGTGAATTGAATGTATTTGATAAATGGGGATTTCTCTGTGAATCTGTATAAATGAGCATTCATTTGTGAATGAGTTATTAGATAAAATTCATTGAATGTTCACCCGGAGTCTGTGATTATTTTATTGACAGTTATAAGATAAATTAGTTAAAATTATTAATATCACCATCAACTACTCAACTAATTGTCCATTGACCAAAGGAAAAGTGTTGATTTGTGAAGATTAGTTAGGCATTGACTAATTCAGATCAAAGACGAATAAAAACTTGACCTCCAGCGAAACAGTCGGGATATTTGAATGTGTCTGTGGGCCCGTTTTTGAGTAATTTGTTCATTGTGAAATGTTCATCTGGCTTTTGGTAGCAGAGTGATGGTTATTATCGATTAGTTTGGTGATTATTGATCATTGATTATTGACTATTGTTCTGATAATTGACTATATGTTTAACACTAAGGGGCTGATTCCGATCTCGAACTGGATCCGGCCGTAAAAAGTACGAGCCATACGCATGTTCTCCTCCCGATTCATACAACTGTACGAGCGAGCAAGAATGATGCGAGAAACGCAAAATAGCCGACCAAATCGTTTCCGGATCCAAACCGCTCCGTACGCCTCGTCCGTCAGCAAGCCATGCTGTGAAATGGAGGCGAATTCTGACCGAGCCAGTACAATGCACGCATCAGACAGCCAGATCGAGCCGAAGTTTCCGGCTCACAAAAAGTCCGGGAAGCTGCCTTTGGGTGTCTGCATTGGACTCCCTTCGACCACAGCCTTACGACTCGGACACAGCGGGAGACCAGGGGGCTCCCCAACACAGGCATGTATGGTGCGGATGACACCGAAGCGCACCCACTGTAGGAGGCGCCCTTGTGCGAGATGTACCCATTCAGTCAATGAAGTCAATGTACGCGTCGTACAACCGGCTCCCTTTGACGTCTATGCGAGTCCGATCAAACCGAGTCCAGCAGCATGCGGCCGCATCGTATTCGCTTGGTTGGACTGCAGAAGTCGGAAAACACTCAGGATCTAGCTCGGTCGGAGAGCTTTCCAACCCAGATCAGAATCGGTTAGTTAGTGTGTGTTTATGTTGTCCGGAAGCACAGGTACAGAGATCCCGGGCATGGAAATTAAAAGAGTGTGGTAAATGGAAATCACACTGCAGACAGTTACTCGTCTGTTTTCATAATACTGAGAAGCTACGGAGGGCTGGCAGTACTATATTAGGGACTATATCGTATAAAAGTAGAGCGTGAATGACAGCAGCGGGCCCGCCTGTGAAACTTTGCCGTTACCCAAAGGAGGAGTATCCCTAGAGGAGGAGCAGACCCTCCCAGAGCTTAAGCGAAGAGTAAACAGTGGTTTTTACTCGCAGTGACAGGAAGGAATTTTTCTCTTTATAGCGTGTGGAGAAATTATCTTTGATTTAGTCGAGCAGACAGAGTAGTGCTGTTTTTATGTTGTTACTAACAAGAATTTTATAACAAAATACATTGTTGTATTACCTTGTGAAGGGAGGGTCAGTAGCAGGAGCCATACTAACATCACAGAGAGCCGCGCTGGTATTGGTTGAAGTAGCGGGCATGAGAAAAACTGCAGATTGTACAGGGAGGGTCAGGAGAATGAGTAGTACTGACATCACAAGGGCTGCACTGGCATTGGACAGATAAGTGGGTATGTTGAAAGTAACCCTGGGCGTCCGATTCGGCTACGCCCACGGAGTAGGCGTAGTGTTGCCTTCTACGCATTTTGCGTAGACAGCGTAGCCGGCAACACTACGCCCACTCCGTGTGCGTAGCTGAGTCGGCCGCCACCCGCCTCCCTCCCGCCCTCTCCTAGATACATTATTTAAGCAACTACCCTGAATAAAACAATTTTAAAGCACTTACCTTGTCCGGGCTCGTCCGGGGCTCCCTCTTTGAATAGCGTCCTTTCCTGGAAACAAATGCGCATGCCAGGAGTATGGAAACAGTGTCTGACACAAAGTCGGGAGGTAGAGTTGACTGCTAAAGTTATCCGTAAATGGTACACTCAAGAAAATTTTATATTGTCACCGGAAATCTGGAAAACCATTAATCAATTTAATTTCTGCGTACTGCGTGGTGCCAACTGGCGCCGAATGTTGTATTTTAGCAAGTGGCTATTATATCGTACACCAGTAATAATTGCTAAAATGTATAACAATGCGTCTGCTTTTTGTTTCAGACATTGCAATTGTGAACAAGCCAATTGGTCTCACATTATTATGTCTTGTCCTAAAATTAAGCATTTCTGGGAAGAAATAATTGGTTTTTTAAAGACTTATTGTTTGTTATCTGTCCCATGCAATGCAACAATGTTATTATTTGGATATGACCCTGATTGTATATTTTCCAGTCACCTGGCAAAATTGATTTATATTATAATGGCTGTGGCTAGATCTTTATTACTGCAGAATTGGCTTTCAACCTATATCCCGACGCTGCAGGAATGGTTGGAAAAAATGAAAAGGGTCAGGAAAAGCGAACTTTTATATGCTCAAAGAGTTGGAGGTATTAGAAAATTCGATCAAATTTGGGGATGTTATTTTGAGTAAATTGGTTTAACATTACGTTAAGTTGAAACTAAATGTAATTGTTATTTTTCTGTGTTTTCTTATTTTTTATGTATGCTGTATATAATCTGAATACAACTTCAATAAAAATAATTTAAAAAAAAAAAAATGCGCATGCGCGGACGCCCGCGCATGCGCATTACTCGGGAGAAATGCGCATGCGCGGCCGCCCGCGCATGCGCATTGGTATTCAGGAAAGGACGCTATTCAAAGAGGGAGCCCCGGACGAGCCCCGGACAAGGTAAGTGCTTTAAAATTGTTTTATTCAGGGTAGTTGCTTAAATAATGTATGTAGGGGAGAGCGGGCGGGAGGTGCGTAGTGGGGCTACGCGGAGTGTGGGAGTGGGTGTAGCTTCTCGCCCAATCCGCGTAGCTCCGCGGAGCCCCACTACGCCCACTACGCCCAGGGTTAGTTGAAAGGTCTGGTTAGTTAATAGACCGGTAGCTTGCTGGTATTGGGTGGAAAAGGAAATACGTAGTAAGCTCTGATTGGTTTGTTGGTGTGAGTCGCGCAGGCATTGGACCAGGGTTGAATAATAGGTTTAGTGAAAATACGGAAGAGTTTTGGGAATTTGTCAAGTGAATTAAATAAGAGAACGAGAAAAATGAAATTGATAAATAAGATCAAGAATTTCTTTAAGAAGTACAAGCGCATAATAACTAGGGAGAGAATTCTTATGCCACCTCCTAACACACCAGTTACCTATATGATGATGGAAAGGGGATATCATACATGTGTATGGTTGGAAAATTGGGTGGAGTTACAAGAGATGACAGTGTCTTGGCTTTCTCTGAACATGGTACATTTAATGTAAGGATTCTTCAGAATTTGAGAAACAGGATGAATACGTTAGAACCAAATCCAAGGTTAACACAGTATGAGGCTTTGGAAGAATGGGAAGTTGAGGCATTTGAGCATGAAAAATACAGAGGAGGCATAAGGATTAATAGAGTATTTCTACCAAGATACCCATTTGACATGCGAGGAGATCAAATGAAAATATGGAGAAGAGCTGTAGTAACAGAGGGTTTGTATCCAGTATTGGTGGCTAATGATCAAGTTCAAGTTCAAGTTCAATTTATTTATATTTGTGATTTTGGGACTCAGATGAGATCCACATAAAAAGAAACACAAAAGATAAAACATTAATTTTGAATAATAGAAGAAGATATACAAATATACATAATCATGTAAAACGTCAAGTAAAATCACTGATGACAGTCATAACATCCTTTAGAAATTGTAATATATATCTAAAAAACATTTTAAAAAGTTAAAAATCCTGTGGCAAAACATTTCATTAGGAGGATTATAAATGACATCCATAAATGCGGTGGCGGACAAAATGGATAGTTGCAGGCAGATTGGCCTCATCCACTTACGTCGATACAATAAAAGAGCCGGACAAACAAGGAGCACATGTGTAACATCTTGGGTGGAATTATTGCACAAATTACACATAGGGGAGGAACCGTACCATTTGGACAATACATTGTTAAGTGGGAGAGAACCCTGCCTCAATAAAAGCCAAAATGACGCACTCCATGAGGGAGGTTCCAAGTAATATAAGACTGTACTTTGTTTATCAGGCAAGAATCAATAGCTGGATGAATGCCTCTCTTTGAAATACGCGCTTCCCTGTCCATAGTAAAACTTAATTTCCAGGTGGCCTGCTTCAAAGTTGCCTTAAGCTGATATGATGATAAAGTAAAAAGTACCGATTCATCCAATTGAAGCAACTCCACCGCAGTTCTAAATTTTTTTACAACTAATGATTGCTCATTTAGGGATCCTAATAATTCTTTCTGAATAAAGGATCTTAATGTACCAGGATCACCCTTTACAAGGCTTGAGACCCAGCGCACTATCCCTGCGAGACCCTGTACCCAACTACTGCGCAGCCCAAATTCCAGCCTAAGAGCCGCAACAGAACAGGCAGAGTTAACTGAGGCTAGATTCCGAAAAATGTTACCTTCTGTTGTATTTAAAAAGCCCCATTTTCTTATGTCGAGTAGTTCGATACCATACAACAGGGACGCTGGGATTTTAGCACGGAAAACCTCTAGTAGAAGTGCGAAGTGTCTTCTGCCTGTGGATCTGTAGAGGGAGATTAAGCTTTTACCATGTACCATTGCTTTCCTGATATTATTTCCTATATGAGCATTTTCACTTGAATTTCCACACACTATTTTTCCTAGGAAGACATATGAATTTACCACTTCCAATTTTTGTCCACCAACAGACCAAACATAGTTCCCAAACTTCAACTTTTTCCTTCCCCGCATGTACATTATTTTACTTTTAGACACATTTATCCTTAAGTGATGGGCCTCTGCATATTCACGTAATACCTGCAGACGACTATTCAATCCCCTCGGTGTTAAATCCAGTATTAATATGTCGTCGGCATATAGCAAACAGACTATCGATTTTCCCCCCAATAATGGGGCGATACCTCCACTTAAGGACAGGGCATAGGGTAGATCAGATATATATAAAGAAAATAATAGGGGGGCCAACAAGCAACCTGGTTTTAGGCCGTTTGTTGTAGAAATAACTTGGGATAGACCTCTTTCCCCTCCCATCAAGACTCTACACCAAGTGTCAGTATGGAGAGTTCAAACCAACTCCAGAAGGGTGGCCGGCATGCCGAGGTCCGATAGTATCCTCCACAGCAAAGGACGATCTACTTTGCCGAATGCTGTGGAGAAATCTATGAAAGCTCCGTACACTTTCCCTCCTCGGACTTTAACATATTTTTCAGTTATTACTTGCAATGCCGTTATCCATAGTTCCATGCCTTCGCCTAAATCCGGTCTGTTCAAATGGAAGAATTTCACCCGAGTCCACCCAGACATTGATTTGCATCAGGAGGCATTTGGCAAAGACTTTACCCACGGCATCCAAAAGTGCAATTTGTCAGTAATTGTGTGGGGCATCACGGTCTCCCTTCTTGAAGATGGGGACTGAAATACTCCCTTTCCAATATGGGAGAACGGTTTTATTTGCAAAGCAGAATCTAAAGACCGGGAAAAGGATTTTACTCCACATTGCACTGTTTTGTTTCAAGACCGAGATTGGGAGTTCATCCGGTCCCATCGCCCCAGAGGAGCGCATACCCTTGATGGCCAGTTCAATATCTTTTTCAGAAGGTGGTTCATATGGAGAGGGGTCTTCATTTACTCTGCTACAATCAATCACATTCCTGTTACTTGCATAAAGGTTCTGGATATAGCCAACCCATATAAGCTCCTCAATATGAACTGGAAGTGGTCTTGATCTAACTCCACAACCCTCCCCAATAAGAGACCAGAATGTTCTTGTTTGACCTTTCAATGCAGCTTCCCTCAATTTAATCCATGTACTATCCTCCCTTTCTTTTCTCATCTTAACCTTCACCCTAGTCCTCCTTCTCTTGAGTAGTAAAATTCTACGATATCTTTCGGAGGAGTTGGTCAGATATTGTTCCTTAATTAATTTCTTTCTTTCAATATTAAGATCTGGGAGTTACTCTAATGTTACTTCTTTGGATCGACTTTTTTGCAACTGCAATCACTGTTTCCATAAAATCAGCAAAACATGCTATTTCAAAGCCGTTCCAGTTAACCAAATTGACCACGGCGGCCTCTAAGATACTTTCCAAACCCCTAATAGTCCTGATATCCCAGTGACATCTTCCTGGTTTCTTACCGAAGCTGACCAAATCACTATTTAACAACCATGGATCGGTCTGAGTTGGATTTAAATTTACAGTGAGAGTTAGCACTTTATGGTCGCTATGGTGAGTATTAGAGACCTTAAGATATTTCAAGAGGAAGAAGGAGGTACTTCCCACTATCACATAGTCTAGGATGGATTCACTGTTATTTGATTTACAGGTGAAGTTCGCCAGAGTATCTGACGGGAGCCTTCCATTTGCTATAATACCATCAATTTTTATCAATTCATCAAGAAGTATTTTCCCTCTCGTATTTGTCCTGATGTTTTGTGGAAAAGTCGCTTGAGGAATCTGCAGGGATTCTTCTTTATGATCAAGAAAGGAGCAAATGTAAGGAGAAAACGAAAGACATAGGTGCGATAGGGATAAGGTGTAATGAATCAGATGATGAGTTATTAGAAGACATTTTGATCAAAAGACCTCTGCCTTATCAGGAGAGTGCCAGAGATACAACTCCAAGTGCCCCCATGATGGGAACTCCATTGATTCCACAAGTTTTATATGATCCAACAGCCTTTCGAGCATCACAAGAAAAATAAAGGCATTGAATAAAACAAAAGCAGGGATAATTCAGAAAATAAATCAGCTAGGTTTAAATACTGACGCATTGACAGTGCCAGTAGCTATTGGACCTGTTATCCCATTGTACGAAATTACAAAAATCACAAAATATAGTAGTCACACAGAGTAGTGCTAGAAAAGAGATATATATGTTAGAAGATGGGACTAGTGACAGTGAATCAAATGTTTCATTGTTAGATCTTCCAAATATCGAGGCTCTGACCGAAACTTCAAAAATAATTTCATTCATTGATGCAAGAAAGAAATTACCAACTGTCACTCCAGTGGCAGGAAATTCTACTGGATTTTCTCCTAAAGATCTGAAAGAATGGGCAAAAGGATTAGAAAAGAAGAAACACAAAACTATAGATGTAAGCAAGTTAAGAGTGGATTTAGAAGAAATGATCATTGGAATAATAAGTCTTGATAGACTAGGTTCATAGGAAGATGAAGAGCTGTTGCTTCTATGCAAGAGTATACCCTCAAGGAAAAAGAATTTGCATGAGAAAATAGCAGAGGTATCATTAGAATTCGGAAAAGATATAGAAAAATCAAAAGTACTACAAAAACATTATAGAGCAGAATTTACTGAAAAGGACTTAGAAAGCTTGAATGCGCCAGGAAGGAGATTGCAAATAAAGGAATTGATACACCTTTTGAAGAAATGGGGATATGTAGATCGATGGAGAAGTAGATGGACAAAGACAAAGAAAAGAGAGGAGACAGTTGCCAAACAGGTATCTGCATTTCTGTTGAGAGAAGTAGAGAAGGTTGAAAGGATGTGTCCGATAAGAGAAGTTCCAGGTGGTGGATCTGTTCATGTTCCATGGAGCAGACAGGATATTTTGGGGCTTATTTACAAGCCCCTTGCACACCCTTACGTCACTTTTTCCCATGTTAAAAATGACACAAAAGTGGCACAAGTGGCCTGTCTTTTACAAATGATTTCCCTAGGTTAAGAGAGAAAACCACTGAATGGTACAAGTAGGTGGAGAGATTTGTTAAGGTCTCAGAGGTTTTGTTGAAGGATTTGGATGGTCTGTTTGATATAGTGGTACTAACAGATTTGTGGACAGAATGTAAGATTACAGTTGATTGGCCCACCGAAGAATATCCTAGAGATGCAAAAACAGGAGCACCTTCAGAAATATAATCAAGTGACTACTTTTCTGAAAGGGAAGATTCCCTCATAAAGAAACAGACTGAGTTAAAATAGAGAGAACAACTCAAGAACCTAAGGAGTCAGTGCATGCGTACTATGAAAGGCTGCTGCAGGTATTTAAACAGTATAGTGGATTTGAAAACATTGGTGATAAGGATATGGGACATTTTGTATATGGATTTGTCTATGGGCTAAGATCAGAAATTAGCCAGATGATTCAGCAGCATATGCTTTGTTGGCAAAGCAAGCCGATCGATGATATTCTGAAAAATACTGCAGTGATGACATTGATGCAAAGCATAAAAAGTTAAAGGAGAAAATTATGTAGGCACAAGTGAAGATAGCAGAGCTCCAAGAAGCAAATTCAGGTTCTCAAAATGATAATCAGATGAATGGACAGAATCAGAATAGTCAAGTTTTGAATGAAAACAAAGGAAAAGGAGGAATGAGTAGAGAAGAAGCGAGAAAGAAATATCCTTGTCATGGGTGTGGAAAGCTTGGACATTGGAAGAATGATTGTAGAAACATTCAACAGAATAATGGGGTAAATCAAGTTTTAAATCCACAGATTCAGAATGGGGTGGTTGTGAATCAACAAAAACAGCAACAGAAAGTTACTCCTCAGTTACAGGTGCCTCAAGCCTCTTTGCCCAACAATGTGAATGCTCAGGTGCAGAGATCCAGTGTGAACACCGGATTTCACGGAGAAAGTGGTAAGAATACACAGACTGATCAACAATTTTGGATGCAGCGTGGTGCAGATGAATTGGGGATGTCACACTGACGGTACCCGAGGGGGGAGGAGGAGTGCGTACTTGGCGTACCCTTGGGGGTAGATAAGTCAGGTCCATTTTTGATGGAAAGGTTGAAGGCAATGATATTACTTTCCTAGTGGATACTGGTGCTACCCGTTCTACTGTAAGAACAGCAGAAATCCCAAATCTACCTCTCTCAGGAGAAACTATCCAAGTTGTAGTATGTGACTCGAGTCCAGTAAACCTATTAAGTAGGGACTTTTGTGTAAGATGAATTGCACCATCTTTTGTACGCCTGATGGTGCGGCTTTCCAAATGCCAGATGAAGATGTAGCCTTCAAAATTATGCTAGCTAAACAGGGAACAGAAGTGGATGAGATGTTTTCACTTCTTACTGAAAGTGATTTTCATGATGAGTTAAGAGAAACAGTGAGGCCAGATGTGTGGGATTTTACAGGGAAAGAAATTGGTCTAATGGCAAAGGTAGACCCCATCAAAGTTATGGTAAAGGAAGGTGCAATATACCAAAATACACCACAATACAGAATGAGCCCTGAAGTAAAAGCAGGAGTTGCCGTAGTAATTGACCAAATGATTGAACAGGGAATTTAAAAGAAATATTGGGCATTTCTTGTAAATCTCCAATCATGGGACTTAAGAAGCCTAGTGGAAAATATAGAATAGTGCAAGATTTGAGGAAAATCAATAAAATAGTATTAGCCTGTTGTTCTGTAGTACCAAACCCAGCAGTGATTATTTATCAGATACCATGGGATGCTCATTGGTATACTGTGATTAATTTTTGCCGAGTGTTCTTTTCCATTCCATTGCATCTGGATAGCCAATATCTTTTTGCATTCCGGTTTGGAGACCGTGTTTTGCCATGGTGCCAAGTTCCTCAAGGGTACACAGGAAGTCTGTCGATATTCAATCAGATTTTGAAATATGTTTGGAGACATTGGTACTGCAAGGAAACTCAGTCTTGGTTCAGTATATTGATGACCTATTGGTGGCATCAAAGACAAGAGAAGCTTATGTCACTGACACAATAGCTTCACTGAACCATTTGACAGAAGGAGGATACAAGGTGTCCCAAGAAAAATTACAATTTTGTAAACAAGAAGTTTAATATCTTGGACATAAAATTTAGAAAGGAGTCAGAAAGGTGACACCAGAAAGAATAAAAGTGATTCGACAAATGAGTAATCCTAAAACTAAAAAGGAAGTGCAAATGTTTTTGGGAGTGGTTGGATATCGTCGTCAATGGATAAGTGGATTTTCACTGCTGTCAAAACCTTTAATAAGGCTGACACGAAAAGAGATGTCGGACCCGATTTAGTGGGATGATGAAAGTGAAGAAGCATTCATAAAACTGAAAAGTTGTTTGTGTCAGGCCCCAGCATTAGGAATGCCAGACTATACAAAATAATTTGCATTGTTCTGTTGTGAAAGAGAAGGGTGTGCACTTTCGATGTTAACCCAGAGACATGGCTTGTCTCGAGTCCCGTAGCCTACTTCTCTGCTACTCTTGATCCAGGGGCTGCAGCATTACCTGGCTGTTTAAAAGCAGTAGCTCCTACTTGTGTGAGTCTGGAGCAGAGTGAATCGATTGTGATGGGACATCCTGTCAAAGTATATGCCACATTCAGTTGTGATCCTCTTAACAAGAACTCGTACTCAACATTCGACCCCTAGTCGGCTGACTAAGTATGAAAGAGTAATCTTGGGTGCTGAAAATGTAAGTGTGTCAAGATGTACCATGGTGAACCCAGCAGCCTTGTGGCCCGACTTCTATTGTGAAGAAGTGAAAGAGGAAGTTGATCATGATTGTTTGGATGTCACAGAGATGTGTACAAAGCCAAGGCTAGATCTCTTTGATATTCCACTGGAAGAGTTGGATTTTGTATTGTTTGTTGATGGGTCATGTTTGAGAAGGGAGAATGGAGAACTGATGTCTGGCTTTGCTGTATGCACTGTGTCAGGTAGCATAGAAGCTTCCTGCCTAAAAGGAGTCAAATCTGCCCAAATAGCCGAATTATTTGCATTGACTAGGGATGTAAATTTGGAAAAAAATTGAGAGTAACCATATTTACAGACAGTCAATATGGTTTCGGGGTTGTGCATGATTTTGGCCAATTGTGGCTACAGAGGGGATTTCTGACTGTTTCAGGATCTCTGATTAGAAATGGCAAAGACGTTAAAGAACTATTGGAAGCATTACTATTGCCAAAAGAAATTGCAGTGGTCAAAGGTGCCGCACATAAGTCAGGAAATGATTATGTGACATTGGGTAATCGGTACGCAGACCAAGTAGCACACTTTTGTGCAAGAAATACAATGTCTTTGAACAGAGGGATGGAAAAAGAAGTCACCAATTGCCAACAAATGTATTTCTCTGCTTTTGAAACATGGGATGAAGTTAGGCAATTACAGGATGAGACAGACATGAAAGAAAAGGAACTTTGGATCAAAACAGGTTGCACAAGAATGGCTGACGATGAAGTGTGGGTGTGTCCAGATGGTAGACCGATAATGCCAGATAGCTTCTTGTCCCAAATGGCTAGGGTATATCATGGAATTGCAGATGTTGGGAGGGATGCCATGATGAGACAATTCAGACAGATGTGGTTTAATCCCAAGTTCAGGATTGTTGCAGAGAGCCTCTGCCAAAGATGCTTGACCTGCCAACTGCAAAACCCGGGAAGGAAAACATTAGTTAGTTGGGGAAAAATCGGAAAGGCAGAGGGACCGTTCACAAGATTGCAACTAGACCTTATGGAGTTGCCACCGTACACCGGTTTGAAGTATGTCCTTGTCATTGTCTGTTTTCTCGATGGGTAGAAGCCTATCCCACGAGAAGGAACGAGAGCCTTACAGTTGCTAAATTACTGTTAAGAGAGCTTATCCTGAGATTTGAATTTCCAGTCACTTTGGAATCAGATAGAGAACCTCATTTTATTAAGGAGATAATTAAATTGATTTGTGAAGCTTTCAAAATTTAACAGAAGTTACATTGTGCTTACCAACCAGAAGCTTCAGGAGTGGTTGAGCAGCTAAATGGCACAATAAAATCCAGGTTAGGAAAAGTGTGTGCATCCACTTCACTGAAATGGCCTGATGATTTGCCTATTGTATTGATTAGGCTTAGGAGCATTCTTGATCGAAGAACAGGATTAAGAGTAATGAGACAAACATTTGTTCCTGGAAACAAATTGATGAATATAACTGATGAATTAATAGTGGACTATTGCAAAGGGCTGGCTGATCTGGTACATTCTCTGTCTCACCAGGTTGGAGAAGATTCAAACGCAGCACAGCCAAATCAAGCTCATGATGTGTGTCCTGGAGACTGGGTCATGATAAAGAAGCATACGAGGAAGTTGTGCTTGGAACCCAGGTGGAAAGGACCTCATCAAGTCATATTGGTCAAGACAACAGCAGTAAAGTGTGCTGGATTTCCAAATTGGATCCACAGCAATCATACTCAAAGAGTCCCAAGTCCACACGATCAACCAAAGCAGCAACTGGTAGAAGAAAGAAAAGAACCAGAAGCTGAGAGTTGTGAAGTTGAAAAAATCAGAAAAAACAGATTCTGAAGGACGCATTGACGACGAACAACCAAGTACAAGTCAAGTAGAGTGGACAACATTTACTGGGACTGAAGAGACTGCTGTAAAGACTAGAAGAGAGCTTGAACTAGAAAGACCAGAACAAAGTAAGCAACATCCAGAAGAATCCATTCCAGAAATCTAACATACAGCCCAGTCAGAAATGGAAGAAGAAGAGCTCATTGCAGCTAACTCAGATCAAATTCAGTTACAAGAAGAAGACGGGAAGTCTATTGAAGTCTATTGCCAAAGGTTCAAAACAAACTCAGTTAGGGAAAGGGAAAGAGTCAGCTGATTTTTTTTTAGATCAGAAGCAGTCAGAAGAAGAAAAGAGAAGAGCAGAAGGTCAAGAACAGAAACAAATAACAGAAGAAGAATAAGTAGGGAATTCAGAACAAACCCAACAAAAGGAAAGAGAAAATAAAAGGACACTTGAAATAGGTGAAGACGGTGAAAAGGCAGTACAGACAAAAAGAGTTAGAAAGGGAGATCACTGGCCAATTGGAGTGAAAAGACTGAGATAGATGCTAAGAAGAAAAACAGGGAACGAACTAGTGCAAGTAAACGAGATATCAAGTCAAGCTTAAAAAGAACAAACAAGAAGAAGATCATTAAGATTATAAAAAAAAGCAAGGGTACCGAATAGAAAATATAAGTCTCCAGAGTGCACCTACATTATATTGGAAGATTTTAAAACTAGTGACCTAACAGATGAACCAGAAAATAACAAAGTTGAAGGATCCAATAAAAGGGATTTGAGACCACCTTAAAGAAAACACATTTGTACAAAGGGTGGATCCATTGAGAAATTATCAAAAGAAGAAAAGATCAAGAGGGAAAAGAACTGATGGGAAGCTGAAAGCCTTTGAAGTGTGGGATCACACAAAGATTTACATATTTTATTTTTAGAAGAAAACCAAATTTAGAATTAATTCTAGAACTTAAAAAAAAATGGCGGCAGTGAAAGTGACTGAACAATCAAAATCTAACTTAAAACGACGATGTTTTAAATGTTGTCTATGTAGTATTACAATATTAACATTGATGTGGTTATTATTAACACTTGTGATACCTGTTCTAATGATAACTAATAATCAGAATGACGAAAATGTAAGTGAGAGGGTAAGTGTGGTTACTAAGAGAACTACTATTACTGAATTAACAAATGTGGATAAAAGCATGTATTATCATAATAAATCAAATAGTGAATCGTCATTAAATGAATTCAAGAAACTTCTTTATCATTATGTGGAAACAATCGATGTGAGTGATTGTTATATTTGGATGAAACTACCTACGTCTGTCTCGGAAGGTGTGACATAGCACCACCTTCCAATAACTTATGGTGTGTCTTGTAGTGTTGTAACTAGTTTGTTTTATGTTACTGGAAAGTGGCAATATTTCTATAGCAATGTCCCTGGACTTGTCAAGACTGGGGAAATTCTGTCTACATAGATTAAAGACTAAATATAATAGTATATTCATTGGTACTAGCGAATGTGAACATACCTTCCTATAATGGGGGGATGGTGAAGGACTGAGCTATTTAAGGCCCAGCGGTGCCAGGGAACAACACCTATAACCTTCGTGGGATACCTGTTTCGGCGCACAAGTGACAGAGACACGGGAGACTTCCTTCGGCGTGAAAGATCAGAGTTTATTACTGCAGGGAGGCAAAAGTCACTAGAAGTACAACAGCGTGTAGGTTCTACGAGTCTGCTTCAAATTGCATATGTGAGTCGCTCTCTTTTATACAAGATTTTGCCATTGCACAACATGTGAACAAAAGGTTACAACCCAGTTCCCACAATAAACTTCAAAAGGGGTCGCTTTCATGCTTTCAGAACTCCGGAACATAATCACAGTAACATTACCAGTTCCCAACTGTAAAAGCACATCTTCCCATCGTTAGGCACATTCCACTTGAGTTGTAAATGAGCAAGAGTAAAGAGACAAGAACAGCTGCTAGGAAGTCAGGCACACCTAAGGAAAAGAGTGTCGGGGTAATATTGAAAACATGATCATAGGATCAAAGAGCTTGATCCCAGCGCATGCACGGCTGAAACAATAGGCCGGTACGGCAAGATTACCCTCAAGCTGAGCCATTTGCCTCTGCAGTGTCATTCCTCCAGTCATAAAGGAGCATGAAAGGAATATGCGTCTTCCGTATGTCTTGGGAACTAAAAGGTCATGGTGCGGACACTTGCCTGTTCACTGACTACGTGAGGGCAAGAAAACAAAATGGATGCCGTATCTAAAATGGAACCCACGGGTTCAGATGTAGAAACACGTAAATAAGGCGAACCAAGCCAGGTAGTGTAGTGAAAATTCGTACACTTACCGAGCTCGCCATTTACGGTTCATAGATACCACATTCGTCCATATTCGGCAATGCCCAAAACACCGTAACGATTTTCACGGAACCTCAGACGCTCCTTTTGCCCTCATGTAGGCAAGCACTAGTCGAAATCAGAATCGATCTCGATATTCATCAGATCGTTCAGGTGTTGCTGGAACATTATTCTATTCATCAATGCCTCTCTGGAAACAGTCGGCCTTCTTATACACGTTGTAGCACAAAGGCCACATAAGGCAGGACCACACTGTACGCAAAGACAACACGTGAACAGGAACGTCACAACAACCCCTATAATCATCAGAATCTTCCAACCCCAGGTCGACATCAGGCCCCAAAATCATCCTAGAAGCGTCCAATCTCCCTCGTCCACGTGTATGGACTCCGAGATTTTGTGCAACTTGGAGATGGCTTGATAAACCGTTGGAGCGTTATCAGGTATAAATATGCAGCAGTTCGAATGGATGACCTTACACACACCTCCTCTATCTGCTAGAACAATGTCGAGAACCATACGGTTCTGTAGCGTCATAAGCCTATCCGCTTGAAGCTCTGCTGTCAAATTACCAAGGGCACTTGCGGTAATGTTAGCAGTTGACTCTACTACACGGGTTAACTGTCTCAGATTTCTGCTATTAACCATAGGGCCCCAAAACGGTAGGAAACGCTTAAAGAAGTCTCCTGCTTCTTGACCGGCAGTATCTTCTTTGCTAATAACACCTCTCTCAACTCTGGCTCTGTGATAATCTGAGGCAACAGTGAAGGTCGGAGGCAAGAGATTTGCAATATAGCAGATACCGGAGAAATCATGAGGTAACCACGTATATGCTCGATCATAACACACAAAATAGGTACCCTTGGCAGTTAAGAAGACAGGGGAAGAGAGCATCGGTAGAACGTAAGTATCCACACAAGCGCTCTTCCCAAGCTGGGCTCTTGGATTTCGGCCACGACCTTGCAGACAAAAGTGGCCTAGGTGAGGTACAATCCAGATTGGAGATGAGCTTTTAAGCTGCCTATCACTCACTGATATACTATACTCAGCCTCACTAAGGTACTTATAGGCCTGTACTTCCTCCTCTGGGATAAGTGAGGTATCGAAGATGTCTCTATCTAGATCAGCAATCGCTGTCGCCAGAGACTTATGGTATGGACCAGGACCAAAGCCTACTGAGCTTGGCTCTCGGTGGGGGTAAGAATCTAGTGCACTATGGAACATGATTTGGAGTGCCCGAGCTGACCCTTGGGGACTGTACGGAAGCACAAAATACGGGATACCCCTGTCCATGGTATGTGGCATTAGTCCACACACCCAACAAGTTGTAGTATTTACCACCATCTGATGCTGGTGCAGAAGTTGTACAAAAGAATTGTTTCGAAATTCCGCACGTCTGACTTGCTCATGTTGGGGCAGTATGTGAAAAGAATGTGGAGAAACAGTAGAGACGAAATTTAGATCATGAGAAGGAGAGGTAGGCAAGGCAGAAGGCAGTAATGATTGAAAACCATAATATACTCCACTCACCAGCAGCATAGAAACAGTTAGGAACAGCATGAACACCTGTAGCAAGAAACATTTTGTACGCAATACCTTATCTAATGCAGATCTTTGCGCCGGCATTTTCTCTCTTTTCGACAGCTTAGAAAATTCCATCCTCTAACGACCGTCCGCGACGTTCTTGACGCACTTCGTTCTGTGTAGCGATCATCAATTCCCAGGAGTTCCCAGAAATTGACAAAAGAAACCGACCTAGTGTCGATAACTGCTAACCAGAAGAAAGTACCCGCACGGCCCTACGGCCAACCCGGATTATAGGTTCTAGATAAATTGAACATTCAATTTATTATAAGGTTCTTGGCTGCACGGAAAAGGAAAAAGGTACACCATATAAAATGTCCACAATGTTCAGAGTTATTGTGGGATCCAAAAATAAAAAATTATTTTATTAGTCTTTTGTGCGTGGGCGAAGAAAGTATCGGCTGCTCCCAGGGCGTGTCTGATCTTCGAACAGTGAATTGGATGGCAAATGAGTGTTCGATTGTTCAGACAATTGTTCAGCACTTGAAGTTTTCAAGGTAGAGGGAAAGGAAATTGTTTGAGGGGAATCAACAAGGGTGTCAGATATGGGCTGAGCTTCGCTGAACGGGACAAAGCGTTGTGGAGCGTCGGTCTCGGACGAGGAAAAACCCTTTATTATCCAAGTATCCGCCGGCAAAGGAAGCGGGACTTTCTTGGTGTGGGTGGCATGCACCCAATGCTTCCGTCCCTCCAGCCGAACCGCCATCCTTGTTGCCAGTAGCACCTGGAAGGGTCCCACAAACCTCGGTTCAAGGTTTCGTTTTCGTCCGAAGTTACAGGTGAGGACCCAGTCCCCTGGTTGCAGCCGATGACCTGGACCCTCTGTTTGTGACGGCAGAGCCTCAAAGACCTGTTGATGAATCAAACTCAATTTAGCAGTCAGATCATGGAGATAATCAATCAACATGGGATATTCAATTCTATCAAATTCTTTAGGCCTCGGGACTCCCCAAATATTAGCAGGACGGCCGAACACAATCTCATATGGGCTAAGCCCTACTCGAGAGTGCACAGTTGCCCTGGTCGATAAGAGAGCTAGAGGCAAAGCATCTGGCCATGATAAACGAGTTGTTGCCTAAATTTTTGCAAGTTTCAGTTTCAGGGTGCCATTGTATCCTTCCACCAAACCCGCTGACTGAGGATGATTAGCACTATGAAATTTCTGTACTATACCTAAGCCACGACACACACTCTTCATCACACTTCCCACAAACTCCCTTCCGTTGTCCGACCATACAATCCGAGGCATGCCGTATCTGGGGAAATACTCTTTGAGCAGAATTTTTGCTGTGGATAGGGCAGTATTATCCTTAAGGGGGTAAGCCTCAATCCATCTGGAGAAGGCACATACTACAACCAAAACATATTTCAAATTGTTGCATCTCTCCATATGGATGAAGTCCAACTGGATAACTTCGAAAGGGCATGTAGGAGGGGCAAAATGACCAGGTGGAGTGGGAGTGCCCTTACCGGGATTATACATCAAACACACCATGCAATTCTTAACCACTCTCTCTGCACATTTAGTGATACCATCATTCTTCCATACAGGAGACAACAACTTGCATATGCCTTTTGCGCTTATGTGTGCTGGACCATGAGCCATTGTAACAACAGCGAGCACATATGCATCTGGTAACATCCATCTCTGCTTTTCTGACAAATCAACCCAACATCCATTTTCATCCAACTTTCCCGTGCTCTCTTTCCATTTAGTCTTTTCCGTCTCAGTGGCCTCATTCTGTATTCCCTTCACACTCTCAACTGTGTCTTCACACATACTAGTCTCCGTTGGCCATCTCACTGAACTCGTAACATACATTCGATTTGTCAGATCTTTAGCTGTCTCCTTAGCAATCTCGTCTGCAAACGCATTACCACGACCAACATCATCCGTCACTTTCCGATGCGCACTACATTTGATTATTGCCACCTGTTTAGGCAATGTAAGTGCATCTAGAAGGTCGTTCACAAGCTGACCATGCTGAATCTTCGTGCCATGCGACGTTAAGAATCCTCTTTCTCTCCACAATCGCCCAAAACTGTGCGCCACACCAAAAGCATACTGGCTGTCGGTAAACACATTCACCCGTTTTCCTCTGGACAACACACATGCTCTTGTCAAGGCGATCAGCTCAGCAGCCTGAGCCGAATTCTGACTCAATCTTGCAGTTTCTACAACCGTACTCAATGTCACTACAGCATACGCAGTCGTCACATCACCATTCGGCAACTTAAAACAGGAACCATCCACATACAAAGTACCATCGGGATCTCCCAATGGAGTATCGTTCAGGTCAATACGACCCTTTGTTTCCTCCTCAGTTCTCAGATAACAGTCATGTGGTGTTTCACCACTTGACTCCATGTTGATCGGCAACAATGTTGCTGGGTTCAACACATTACATCGTTTGATGCGTATGTGACTAGCCAGTAACGTCAACTCATACCCAGACAACCTTGCGCTCGTCAAATGTTGAGTTTTCGTTCGGTTCAAAAGAGTGTCAACTGCATGCGGAACTATCACCGTAAGCATATTATCCATGACCAGACCTGCGGACTGTCGAATGGACGCCGCGGCTGCCGCTGTTGCTCTTAAGCAACTCGGCAAAGCTCTGGCTACTGGGTCTAAGGTCGAAGAAAAATATGCGCATGGGCGCTGTTTGTCACCAAATTGTTGCGCCAGAACACTCAACGCACAACCATCCCTCTCGTGAACGTACAGTGTAAACGGCTTACTGTAATCAGGAGTACCTAACACGGGAGCCGAACACAACGCATCACGTAATTCAGAGAAACTTTTCTGACACTCTTCAGTCCATGGCAAAGGAGTCGGAACATCCTTGCACGTGAGGGCTAACAATGGTTTCGCCAATAGTGAAAAATTTGGGATCCATTGTCTGCAGTATGACATAATACCTAGAAAGGCACGTACATCTCTCTGAGTTTTAGGCACAGTCATTCGAGAAATCGCTGCAATTCTCTCTGGGGTCAACCTTCTCCCTTCTTTTGATAATAAGTGACCTAAGTAGGTTACTTCTTGGCAACAATATTGCAGCTTGGAAGGTGACACCTTGTGATGTAAGTCATGTAGGTAGCGCAATAGTGATACTGTAGCCGTTTTGCAAATAGCCTCCGTATCAGCTGCCACTAATAGGTCGTCAACGTATTGAATCAAAGCCGCACCCATCGGTAACACAAATGCATCCAGTTGGCTTTTAAGTGCCTGACTATAGATCGACGGACTTTCACAATAGCCTTGTGGTGCGCGTTTTAGTCTGAAACTGCGACCACCTAATGAAAATCCGAATAGGTCTCTGCTTTCCTCAGCGATCGGGATACTAAAGAAAGCATTCTTTAGGTCGATCACCGTGAACCAGGAGGCAGAAGCTGGAATCAGGGTCAGCAAAGCCGTGATATCAGGGACCACGGGAAATTGTGGAATCACGATTTTATTCACCTCTCTCAAATCGATTATGAAACGGTACACAGGAGGTTTAGATGGATCAGTGCGTTTTAAAATTGGTAGTACAGGACTATTACACACATTTCCTCGAGTTTCTTCAACGACATCCTTTTTGATCAGATCGTGTACAATCGCTAATAGCGCTCGTTCTCCCTCAACGGAGATACGATACTGTGGTATACGTGGCAGTCGCACATTTGGTTTCAGCTTGATCATATAAGGTGGGATGTTCAAGAGACCCACGTCGTTGGGACCTGTGGCCCATAGAGACGCAGGAAGGGAGCTCAATTCCGGTGGGAGTTTATCGATCGACAAGTACATAGGAGAGATTACTCTCCGACCTAATGTAAGCTCCACTCCTTCAGGGGAGCAATACAAAGTCGCATATAACCGTTTTAACAAATCCAAGCCCAAAAGATTCTCACCACAACCAGTAGATAGAATCAATGGAGCCTCCAGCTCACGAGGGCCAATTGTAAGTGGCAAAGGGCTGGAAACAGGATTGCTAACAGGGGCGCCAGAGAATCCAACGGAAACATTTGTTAAGCCAGACAAAGGTGCGCCAGGGAGTTTCGAATGCATGATGGAACTTTTCGTCGCACCAGTGTCTAACAGAAAAGGCTCAACTACGCCAGAAGTAGCTACTGCGACGTAAGGCCCACTCTGATCAACCGGAACTGATACTACTCCCTCTCTTTGTCGGTGGCTGTCCTAGTAATGATCGTTTGCAACAGTCTCATGTTCAACGTAGTAATCGTCCACATGATATTGTGTAGATCTAACTGTCCCCGCATTTCGCTGGTCAAAACAATTATTCATATCTGGTGAATTCTGGGGGTGATCATTCTGGTTGTGAATAGTACCGCGGCCTCTACCTCGAGATGCCTGCTGAGGACCACCACGGCTTCCTCGTGGCGATACACCATTAAGACGGTCACGCAAAACGGGACAGTCGTATTTTATGTGACCCTCCCTTCTACAATACGCACACTGATCCCCCAAGGATCTTCTCTTTCTCCCCTCTTGTTCAATCTGTATATTGCTCCCCTGATTTTCTCTCTTCAACAGATGGAGGTCGCCGTATTCAATTATGCGGACGACCTCCAGCTGATCTTCAATCTCTCTTCTCCCTCTGCTGTCCGAAACTCTCAAACTGTGATGCTCCATATCAGGGACTGGATGAACCACAACCACCTCAAACTCAACCCTGACAAAACCGAGCTGGTGTTGACGGGTGGTTCATCCAGCCCCTGGTCCTCCCTCTTTTGGCCCCCCTCTCTTGGTCCTTCTCCTGTTCCCTCTCCCTCAGTCAAAACACTAGGTATAAAACTTAATTCTCAACTCACCCTTCACTCCCAGGTTAGCTCCGTGGTATCTTCTTCTTTTCTTTCACTACGCACTATTCGCAGGGTGTCTCGCTTCTTTACCTTTTCTGCCCTCAAACTTATCATCCTGGCCATGGTGGTGTCCCGCCTGGACTATGGTAACGCCCTGTATGCCGGTATTCCTGCATACAGTCTGCGTCGCCTACAACAGATACAAAACCAGGCGGCCCGCCTGGCCTTCAATCTCCCTAAATTTCACCACTCTACCCCTCTTCTGAAATCCCTACACTGGCTTCCTGTACGAGCTAGAATCCAATTCAAGCTCGCATCCATTACTTTCCTGGCCCGACTTGGCATGGCGCCAGCGTTCATCTCCTCCGAGATTGTCTTATATGTTCCCACCAGGGATCTTCGCTCTTCTTCCCAGTCCCTCCTCACCATCCCACGCTTCCGGAGAAAGAAATGGGGAGGCTCTAAATTCGCTGTCCTTGCCCCCACCCTCTGGAATTCCCTCCCCCTTGAACTTCGTTCCATTGCCCTCTACCCACAATTCCGTAAATGTCTTAAAACCCACCTATTCACGAAGTCCTTTGAATAAATACTCCCTTTGCCCTCCTTGTTTGTAACCTCAGAGTCCGTTAGCTATAGCGCCAAGAAACCGCTGGTATACGTGCGCTCTAAAAGTACTTTTAAATTCAAATTCAAATACTGATTATACCCAAGTGTAGATCTATAGTCAGAGGAGTCAGAACGTGGCTGTGTTCTGGAGGACTGTGATTGTGGCCTATATTGTTGTTGCGACTCATTTTGATTCGAACGTGGAGGATACGCTTGTTGCAACAAAACCTTCGTTTTGAGCTCTTTCGTTTTCTTATCTACGCGATCGCTTTCTTCTTTCTCCCTATTCTCATAATATTGAGCCGTTGCTAATATCTGTGCAGTGGTGGAGACAGCCCACGCACTTTCTGAATTTTTCAATTTGTTGCATAGTTCAGGCAACAAATTTAATACGAATTTATCGACAAATAAACGTTGGCCTCCCTCAGTGCCCATATCCTGACCGCTATGATCGACAAATGCCTCTTCGAACCTAGTGAAGAAATCGGAGACACTCTCGTCTTTCTTTTGCTTACAAGCTGATAATTTATCCCAGTTTACTCTCATCGCCGGCATAAGCGTTTTCATGACCGGAATTATTCTCTGGGGCAGATCCGAAATTACCTGCTCAGGCTTAGCCCCACCAACTTGTCGGCCATCAGCCGCTATTATTGTAGCCCAATCACCGCCTAACTCATTCGCATGATTTTCCTGACGAATTTTTGCCCAAACCGGCTGTGGTACAACATTACCGAACAGCATGTTGATGTCGGCAAGGTTCATAATGGTCGCATCTACCAATTGAGACAACTCCTTGTAGTAACCCGCCGGATTCTGCGTGGATCAGGCAAGGAATGTTTGACTTGTAAGACTTCTGATCGCTTCCATGGGAGGTGTATCCAAACTCTTTGGAAATGTGGAGGGATCGGAGGGGCAGCACCAGGATCACCTGGCATCCATACTGGCGGAACTTCTCTCAAAGGATACTGACCAGGAGCCGCTTTCCAATTCTCATAGTCGTCATCAAACGACACTCGAGAAGGCACTGTTGACCTATGGGCTAACAATCGCTCTAAGGCACGTCTTACATCTCCACCTACAATCATACCATTCGAAAATTGACTCTGAAGTTCAATCATATCGGGCGGTACGGTATCTAAATCATCATTATACCATTGCTCCCTCAAAAAGTTACACATTTCTTCGAACACGAATCTCTGTGTAGGCTCATTAAACTGAGAAAACGTGTCGAAGACCATTCGTGGAGGGTAATTAACAGGATGCCTTATCCACCTATGTGCCATTGTCACTAACGTCTCTCTCTCCCTTCCACCATGTATTTGACTTCGTCTCTGAGAAGTTTCAGAAACGCTGGGCGGCAGTACCGATCCAGATAGTGGTGAATAGAGCGTAGCAACAGTATTAGGGATACGGGTACGAGCAGAAGGAGAAGTAGGAAAAAGAACAGGAGCGACAATATTAGAAGTGAACGTAGGAACAGTAGAGACAGACGAGACAGTCGAAGTAGCAGAAACTAGCGGTTGAGGGGGTACAGGCAAAGGTGCAGTAGAAATAGGAACAGGTGTTGGGACAAACGTAGGATTAACAACGGGCTGACCAGCAGCCGCCGTAACAACAGGAGGGACAACAGGAGGAACGACAGGTGGGACTACTGGAGGAGCTACAGGGGCTGTGGCACCCTGTGCATAAGGAGGTGGCGATTTCATCAAATACGCTAACAGGGGATCCTCCTTTGAATCCTCTTCTTTCTTATCAAGATTAGCTGGTAAGACCGGATAACATTTGTCTATCCTCATGTGATGTAGTCTAGTGGAAACTTCTATTTCTTTCTCTTCTTTATCTCGCTGACATTGTTGTACAACTTGCATGATCGGAACGAAACCTTCTCTTCGATCCTTTTTTAGCTGTTTGATTTCTTTCTGCTTGGCCTCTTTACGCCATAACCGAAAAGAATCAAACATAGCTGGCCCAGCTTTCTTTTTAAATAGTTTAGCTTCAAGATTATCTAAAATCGCAAGTTCAAAACTTCCATGCGGTGGCCAACTAAGGACACCATCTTTTCTCGTGTAACGGACCCAATATTTATTATAAATAATAGGACCCACACCATGTCGACTATAGAGCTCATATATCGGAGTTCCAACTGGAGGTATCGGACACGAGTCCTCCAACCGGGAATCCTTGTTGCAACATTTAAGAAAACCAAGAAATCCACTATGGCTAGGCATCGTGCACACTAACCTAGTATCAAACTTCAAGGGTTACCGAAACACTAATTCTTCGTGAAAAACAAAACCCTCGGTTTTTGGCAATTGCAATTGTCAAATAACAACTAAGGACCAACAACTAAGAACCACAAATGCAATGGAACCATGCATACAACAAAGCTTAAAAAGCTCGACAACAACTAAGGACTGGGAGCGACCCACAAATACTTAACTGAGAACTTCAATGGCGTCACCAGGAAGGCCCGTCTATCGTCTCGCTTGTACGGAAGGTCTACACCGGGCGTCAAAAACAGGTCGACAGTCAGGGCATCGGTCCGTCGCAGCCGTCAGGAGGCGGGAATCTTCGCGGGAAAAAATCTTCGGACCACTTGTTTCGACAACAGGATCGATGAAGCGGGGTGCACCTTTTCCTCGGAGATTTCACACGAAGTTCCTCACAATCGTCAGGCTTTGGACCGGTACCGCCGATGTCGCCCCGCGTTGGGCGCCAACTGAAGGACTGAGCTATTTAAGGCCCAACGGTGCCAGGGAACAACACCTATAACCTTCGTGGGATACCTGTTTCGGCGCACAAGTGACAGAGACACGGGAGACTTCCTTCGGTGTCAAAGATCAGAGTTTATTACTGCAGGGAGGCAAAAGTCACTAGAAGTACAACAGCGTGTAGGTTCTACGAGTCTGCTTCAAATTGCATATGTGAGTCGCTCTCTTTTATAAAAGATTTTGCCATTGCACAACATGTGAACAAAAGGTTACAACCCAGTTCCCACAATAAACTTCAAAAGGGGTCGCTTTCATGCTTTCAGAACTCCGGAACATAATCACAGTAACATTACCAGTTCCCAACTGTAAAAGCACATCTTCCCATCGTTAGGCACATTCCACTTGAGTTGTAAATGAGCAAGAGTAAAGAGACAAGAACAGCTGCTAGGAAGTCAGGCACACCTAAAGAAAAGAGTGTGGGGGTAATATTGAAAACATGATCATAGGATCAAAGAGCTTGATCCCAGCGCATGCACGGCTGAAACAATACGCCGGTACGGCAAGATTACCCTCAAGCTGAGCCATTTGCCTCTGCAGTGCCATTCCTCCGGTCATAAAGGAGCATGAAAGGAATATGCGTCTTCCGTATGTCTTGGGAACTAAAAGGTCATGGTGCGGACACTTGCCTGTTCACTGACTACGCGAGGGCAAGAAAACAAAATGGATGCCGTATCTAAAATGGAACCCACGGGTTCAGATGTAGAAACACGTAAATAAGGCGAACCAAGCCAGGTAGTGTAGTGAAAATGCGTACACTTACCGAGCTCGCCATTTACGGTTCATAGATACCACATTCGTCCATATTCGGCAATGCCCAAAACACTGTAACGATTTTCACGGAACCTCAATGGGACTAAAAGGAGGAACTGATCCCGTATTTCCGGGAATTTATTATGTGTTCGATAAAAATGCCTATTATAGGTTAGCTGTATGATTGAATGGCAGTTGTTACATTGCCATTGTATTTCCGAAGGCATATCACATTACTAAGAACAATGAAATGAGTGATATAAGCAAAGGACTAATAAGAAATAGAAGAGCAAGTTTTACAGAAATAGTAGGTGATATATTTGGTGCATTGATACCGTCAGTTGGAGTCAAACTAAATTTTCATAAGATACGTCTATTGTCCACTATAGTTGACCGTTTATCAACAGATACTACTGGAGGATTCTTAATGATCAATACTGAAATGGTTACGATCAGATCTATTGTTTTTCAAAATCGACTTGCCCTTGCTATTCTTTTGGCAAAAGAAGGTGGAGTCTGTGGAAAGGTGTTGAGGAATATATCAATAATATTATGAACATTCATAATGATTTGACCTAACAGGAGGTTGACAGTGCATGGGAACATTTTAGAAAAAGTCTTTTAAAAATAGGTAACTGGTTTTCCACTTTTGGAAGTAGTTTACTAGGAAAGATATGAATCCCTATGATTTCAATAGCACTAGTGATATTAATGATAGAAAGGACCTATAAATGTTGTAAGAAAAAAATGAGAAGATGGTCAATGATTGAAATGAAGAACAAAAGAATGGGAAGAAAGAGAAAATGCGAGGAGATAGAGCAAATGAAAGACAATTTGTATGGTAAAATGAAAGAAATTACCATAAAGGAGAAAAATAAAGAGTGTGTAAAAACTAATGTAGGCATTAAGATTTAATGTTAAACTTGGCAATTGGTAATGATAGGTATTTTATGATGGCTCTAAAATGCCATCAGAGGGGGAATTGATGGAGCAAGAATTCGAGGAAAAGAAACTTGCTCGGATCAACCTCTTGTTAACATGATACTAACAAATAGGATTGGTAGATAAAGGAAAATTAACATACACATGACATCCATACGTGGGGAAAAGGCTTTATGCTTGCTTAAATATTAAAGAATAATTTACTGCATAACTGAAATCCCGCTTGAAACCGAAAATCATCTTGCGCATGTGCGAACCAGTACCGTGCAAATAAATGTGATTAACCCATGTGAGAGGGAAACTCTCACGCATGCGCAAGGAGTCACTAACTGTAGATCTCAAGGCACTCAGGGCTTGATTCACAGAATGAACTTAAGACTAAATCCTAAACTTACTAGTATTTTGGTATTCACAGAATGCACTTACTACTTTTGGCATTCACATAATGAACTTACTACTTTCGGTATTCACAGAAAGTACTTACTACTTTTGGTATTCACAGAATAGACTTACGACTACTAACTTTACGCCCGCTCCCGGGCTGTAAATTCCGCTTCCAGGCTGGAATTTACGGCACTGAGGTGGATTTTGCGAATCCGGCCCGCAATTTCCGGCTCTGCGTCAGAATTTCCGAATCGGGGCCGTAATTTCCGATTCCGGGCTGTAAGATACGAATTATGGCAGTTGATCATGTTAGCCAAGGGTAAACACCTGTCCAAGTGCCTACCATCCCTCACCATGGATCAGCTGACACACTACAGCCAATCATAGCCCTGCAGCATGTATAAATGCAGAGCAGACACAAACAAACCCTTTCAAGATGTCACTGAATGTGTTTGTAGCACTGCCCCTTGCCATGCGGCAAACCTACTTGAGGAGGAGGAGAGCAGAGAGGATCTTCAGACAGAGGATCAACCTATTTGGAATGTCCAGCCAAGATGTAAGGGCCAGGTACCGTTTCCCTCCAGAAGTCATCTTAGATATGGTATGTGAATGGGAGCAGGAACTTGACTCTGTGACCTGCTGCTCACATGCAATACCAGCATATCTCAAAATCCTTTCCGCTCTCCATTTCTTTGCCACTGGGTCTTTCCAAAGGGTCTCCAGTGACCATGTGGGCATTTCCCAGGCGAGCCAGTCGCGGTGCCTGCATCAGGTATTGAGATGCAACACTGCTAGAGCCCCCAACCACATACAAATGCCACATACACTGGCCATGAGACAAAGGGCAGCAAGAGATTTTTACCTCCTTGCACAATTGCCACGTGTGCAGGGTGCAATTTATTGCACCCATGTGGCCCTTCAGCCACCCCGCCACATTGCACACATCTTCTGCAACAGACACAGATGGTATTCCATCAATGTGCAATCTGTCTGTGATGCCAGTGGGAGGTTCATCAATGTGCATGCAGTGTTCCCAGGCAGTACCCATGAAAGCTTCATATTCCGCATATCACCTATTGCCCGGCGGATGGCTGCAGGAGAATTTGGCAAAATGTGGCTACTGGGTAAGTACCAAGCATTAAAAATTAGTCTCTCTTTGGAGTCCTACACGGCATTGGCTCTTCGAGTCAAGTCTGGGTCGCCGGTTGACCCGCTCAAGCCACCAATGTTCAGAGACCAGACTTTTGCTCGCCCGGTCTGCGACTTAATCAACATGTCGCTATCATCTGGCCAGGTGCCTTTGAAATGGAAGCATGCGGTAGTTATGCCCATTTTGAAAAAACCATCTCTCGACCCCTTAAAATCGGAGAACTACCGCCCGATTTCGCTTCTCCCGTGGCCAGCCAAACTCGCGGAGGTGCATGTTAACACCGCCCTCACTGATCATCTGTCGCGTGCTAACATTCTGGATGACACCCAGAATGGTTTTCGGGCCGGCCACAGTACGGAGACAGCATTGTTATTTATGGTCGAGCACCTGCGGGCAGTTCTGGATGCAGGTCAAACGGCGGCGCTTGTTTTGTTAGACCTAAGCGCCGCCTTTGACACGGTCTCCCATGAAATTCTCCTGCAGCGTCTTGAGGAGATAGGGGTGACCGGCACTGCACACCAGTGGTTTCGTTCGTTTCTCAGGGATCGTTCCTTCTGTGTGGCGTCCCCGCCCTATCAGTCCAAATGTCATCCTCTGTCTCTTGGGGTTCCGCAGGGTTCCTCGCTGAGTCCCACGTTGTTTAACATCTACGTGAGGCCGCTGGCTGAGGTGGTGAAGCTCTGTGGTATGACCATGGTGTCATACGCAGATGATACCCAGCTAGCGGTCACGATCAGCGGGGACTCTGGGGTGGATGCCCCAAGATTCAGAGAAGGACTTAGGGCGGTGGCTGGTTGGATGACATCCAACTGTCTCCAACTTAACGCCAAAAAAACGGAGGTGATGGTCTTTGGGAAGCGGACGGACCTATGGGGAGATACCTGGTGGCCTCCTGAGCTGGGTCCCACCCCCACTCCGGTTGCGGAGATCAAAAATCTTGGTGTCTGGCTGGACCCTTCCCTCAACTTTGTTGGTCACACCAAAAGGACGGCGGCGTGCTGCTTTGGCATCTTGCGCAATCTGCGACCTGCCCTTAAATATTTTGATGCCGCAACCCGTCAACTTGTGGTACAAGCAACGGTTTTGGCTCGGCTGGACTATGCCAGCTCCCTTTTTATAGGGTTAAACCAGGCCGAGCTAACCCGACTTCAAAGAGTGCAGAACGCAGCGGCCAGAGCAATTGTAGGTCTTCCTAGGTTTTGCTCGGCCGGTCCCACCTTGCGAGCCTTGCATTGGTTACCCGTTAGGCAGCGGATCCACTTTAAAGTACTGTGCATATCTTTCAAGATTCTGAAGGGCCTACCGCCTCCCTTACTGTGCCAACTTTTGTGTCCTTACATCCCGGGCCACACTCTGCGTTCGTTGGACCAAGAACTAGCGGCAGCCCCTCGGTTCAAACTCAGTCGGGCGGGGGGTCGCTCTTTTAGGGTGCGGGCAGCCGCGCTTTGGAACGCTCTCCCCTTGAAACTCCGGACCCTTGGCGACTTGCTTTCCTTCCGCAAGGCCGCTAAAACCCTTCTGTTCTCTGAGTTATGTTAAAATCCATACCCCCATTTTTAAATAATATTTTCTGTTTTCTGTTGTGTTGTGTTCGCCACCTTGTCGGTGCGCCGGGACGCTCCTTCGCTGGAGCAGCCGTGCGCAATACAAATAGCCCTAACATAACATAACATAACATAACATAACATTGAAATGTCTAAATGCCCCCCAATATTAACCATTGTACAATAAGAATCATGGCCCAACAGACACTGCAGCATGTACTAACGTATAGATCATGTTCTGTGCAAGTCAAAAAGGGAATTGTAAACAACTGCCTTTCTTCCCTCCTCAGGCGACGCTGGGTATGCACTCTCCCCACATCTCCTCACCCCTTACAGGCGTGCAAACACTTTACCCCAGCGTAGGTACAATAGGGCACACATACGGACTCGAGCCATCATAGAGCGCACTTTTGGTCTGCTGAAGTCTTGATTCAGATGTCTCGACCGTACAGGGGGTGTTCTGCTGTACTCCCCAGAAGTCGTGTGCAAGATCATATTAGTCTGTTGTGTTTTGCACAACATTGTTTTAACGCATGGCTTACACATGCCTCTGGAAGCTCGGCTAGCTCTGAATCTGGGAAACCGGGCCATTGCACATGACCGACATCAGGACATGCTAGTCCGTGATCAGCTCGTTGCCACATTTTTCACATGAGCAACCTGTAGTGTCATGGGCAAAATGTGGTTTGCTGTCTGCTGTCAATGATGAAACTTGGATAGACACAACTGCGTCAATAAATTTCACCCTGAGATGACTTTGCAAGCCACACTAACTGCAAGTAAATCACAGCTGCTGTCAGTTGTCAAAAAGTGGAGTGTGCCTCAGGTCATGTGCCCATGTCAGCGACCAGTGTAGTGGATGTCCCTAAAAAAAACAATTCACGCTGATGAATAACAATACATGTCCTGAGAGACCTACCTGGACCTCATGAGGATGGGTCACTTAAATACAAAAGTGCATAACCCTTGCATACTCAGGCCTGTGACCTCAACAGATTTGACTCCCCCCACAAAAGATGGGCCCAGAACATGAGTGATGATGTCATGGGTGAATCAGGCACCATGGGGCAGATTTACAATAAATGGTGCATCCCTGCATATCATTAGGGATGCACCTGTTATTGTGTGTCACAGCAGACACCCCTTGCGCCATCATGGATGCGCCGCATTTACAATGCGGCGCACCATGGTGCAAGAATAGACAGATGCGTGACGCATCTGCTGCCATAAAGGTGACGCACTGCTGGAGTCGCGTCGCAAGCGTGACGCAGCTCCAGCAAGGCTCGGGGTGACTCTATGCCTAACATGCTGCGTCAATCCTTACGCCTGCTTCAAGTATGCGCAGGGTTTAGATGCATCATGGCCATAAAAATTACTGAGTGAAATCTTGTAGATTTCACTCAGTCACTTTTAGGAGGCGTTCCTGCGCTGGAACGCCCAACTGTGGCACAGGGCTTCACAACGTGACACATCTCCCAGATGCGTCACATTGAAAATACCCTGCAGCATGGCGCTGGCTTTGCGCTGCCGCTGCGTCACAAAAGTGACGCAACTGTGACGCAAATGTGGCTTACGGGGCTTGTAAATCTGCCCCCATGTGTCTGTGATATATCCACACTACTCCACCTCAATGTTATGTAACACATCACACAACTCTGATAATGAGCACTCAATATGGACTACATGTACCATAATGCAAAGTAGGAGAAAATGAAACTGGGGTTCGATGTTGTGTCAGCCCCCACCCTCGTCCGTGCAGAAATGTAATTAAATGGTCTGTTCCCCCTTTTGTTACATATTCATGTTTCTCTCCTGCACTGTCATTTCAGTTTTTTCTACAACAGAACAGCAGGATGGCAGTGGATTTGATTACTGATTGTGGATAGATCAGGATGGATACAAAATGGCTGCCAACTACTTCCTCTGATGTATTTCCTGTCTCCCACTTCCTGTATAACATTTCCTGTATGAAAGCATGTGTTCTGGGTCATTTTCGGAGGTTACGGCCCAAAAACGTAATTTACGGTTTTGCGGCGTAATGCGTGTGCGCGGAAACAACGCTCCGGAAACTACGTTTTCGGGCCGTAATATCCGAAAATAAACTGGAACACATCATTTCCTACAGGCAATACTATACAGGAAGGGGGAGACAGAAAATACATTACAGGAAGTAGTTGGCAGCCATTTTGTGTTCATTCTGAGTCATCCTCTATCACTGATCAGATCCTCAGACATCCTGCTGCTCTCATCACACTTATTTCCCCATAAATGGCTTAGGAGTATGCAGAGAGAGCACCCCCTTTCACAGAAAGGGAATTGGACATCTTGGTACAGGGGGTGCTGGACAAATATCCTCAGCTATATGGGGACCCTGAGTACCAGCTGAGCACTGCAGCCTGGGCCAGGCTTTGGGCCAACATCGGCGAGCACTGCAGTACAGTGGGAGTCTACACCAGGAGTGCTAGGGCATGCCGCAAGAGCTGGGAGGACCTAAAGCGCTGGTCCCGCCACAAGGCTACGGAGCTGGTGGGACTGTCTTCCCAGCACCATGTGCATCGTCCTTGCCTCTCCCCACTCTACAGGAGGGTCCTGCGAGCAGCTTGACCGACCCTACATGCTCAGCTGGAGGCGCATGAGCAGCAGGGACCTAGTAAGTGTATCATATGCAATGTGTCTGGGAGTATGATGTGAGTGAAACAGTGCTGTACCATTGTGTGTCCCATGCTTCCATTCACCAATTCCATGTCCATGCAGCAGTCACCAAGATTAAAAAGGCACACTGTGGTATATGGACTCTACAGGGCAGAGTGCATTTTGGGAGTTGTAGTATCTTCATGACAACTGGGTAAATGAGCCACACTTGTGCATTCATATGGAATTCTGCTCTGCCAGCACCACTACCATTGAACCAAGGAAATCATAACTGATGTGTGCATTGCATGAGCAATGGTACAGACACTGTCCAGTGTGCGCATGGCAGGCCAAAGGGTTTTGGATGCTGTGACTTGCATTGCATTTGTAAAGTTTGGGTTCCAATTGAGACAGACCCTCATGTGCCATGGAGTCAAGACAGACTTTGAAATCCTTGCATCACTCTTAAGTGTTCCTAAATTTGCAAGGTGTGTCCACTGACAGACGTCTCACCCTCAGTGGCCTGTATGACATTTCACACGTACAGGTAGCTGTCACAACCACTCACCACTGTTCACCGGTGTACTGCACTACCTTTTAAGTCAACAAAGCCAATATGTGGCACTGGATTATCCAATGATGTGTGGGGATGGCAAAAGGCTAGACTCACAATGTAGCTAGAGAAGTAGCCCAGACCCTATCTGGATGTGTGACCCACATTCGGCATTCGTCTTGTCCCATACAATGCTACAAAGCAGATGACACTTGTCCAGACTTTAAATAGCTGCAAATCCATGTCAATGGCCAAATTCAATTAAATCTGGACTCTTCATGTTCTCCTTTGGTGGACTGGTTTTGGAACTGGCACATGTAGCAGTGACAGGACACAAAGATCACAAGAATGCCAAGGTTAAGGGTTGGCCAATACAGTTGCGTAAGTCACACAAATTCACGAGATGTCCATGTCAGACTCAATTCAGTAAATGACAGTGAACATACATGTAATGTAAGTTCATAAATACTGAGGGGCAGATTTACAAGCCCCTTGCGTCTCTTTTACACAGCTGTTGCGTTACTTTTGTGATGCAGCGGCGCCGCAAAGCCAGCGCCATGCTGCGGGGTAATTACAAGGTGACGCATCTGGGAGATGCGTCAGGTTGTAAAGCCCTGCGCCACATGTAGGTGTTCTGGTGCGGGGGGGCCTTCCGGCGCAGGAACGCCTCCTAAAAGTGGCTGAGTGAAATCTACAAGATTTCACTTAGTCACTTTTAGGGCCATGCTGCATCAAAACCCTGCGCCTGCTTGAAGCAGGAGTAAGGATTGACGCAGCATTTTAGAGATAGGGCTCCCCCGAGCCTTGCTGGAGCTGCATTGCACTTGCGACGCAACTCCAGCAATGTGCCGCATATCCACCGGGAAAGTGTCACACATCTGCCCATCAAAGCGCCAAGGTGCACCGCATCAGTGGTGGCGCACAGGTGGGCAGATGCGTTGCAACTCTTCTGGCACATCTCTGCTGATTAGCAGAGATGCGCCTGAAGTCGTAAATCTACCCCTGACAAGTTTAGAGTGTGATGAGAGGAAAACAAATTCTGACATTGCCTCATCTATGTATCTGTCTCGTCCTGCATGAAACACCCACCACATCAGGATTTTGCTTACTCTTCAGCAGGCGCGGCTGGTGATATAGAAGACCTGCAGGAACAAGTCAGGAGAAGGAGGCCATCAGTTCGCTGGCGGCTACACGTTCTTTCCACCAGCGAGGAAGAAGAGGAGGAGGAGGGAGCCTCAACATCAGGAGGCAAGGGGATTGCGCCCACCCAAAATGAGGAAGAACAGCACTCTAATGCTATATCCCGGGTGGAGGCTGTAGACATTGAAGGTGGGGGGAAGGACCCAACACCTCTGACCCCCTTCAACAAGAGGATATCCTTCAAGCTCCTCACCCACGCACATAAGGCACTCCACAAGACTGGCCAAGACATGAAACAACCTCCCACTGAGCCTACGACAGACCCAAGACCTGCTGACCTTCAGGAGGATACTCAAGACCTGGCTGTTCATCAGTAGCGGCCCCCCCAGCACCTTGAGACGCTTGCGGGTATGTAGTGCGCTTTACAAATGATTAATTGATTGATTGATTGACCATGATGTGGTGGAGAGCCACTCTCCCCCACACTCTTCACAGTGGCTCTTAAAAAGGTGTCCCCGGGGCAGGTCAACATTCAATCTGGGCCTGTTATCAGCACCTTCCTACTTACAGAGTCCTCCATGCCATCGGGGGCTCCAGCTGCATCCCCTGCAACCTGTCCCCATCCTTGTAGCCGCCAGGCCGAACACAACATCTTCTCCGGAGCTGAGAAACCTCATCCCTCCTGTCCCCCCCAGGCTCCTCCCGGTGTTGTTCCTCCTGTGGCTGTGCCTGGGGACTTGAGTTGGATGGTTGAGGGTCAAACAGACATGTCCGCTCACATCATGCTACAAGTGTGTCTAGAGATACACACGATGCAAGCGGACATTCTCCGATCTCTGGACAACCTCGCCACCAACGTCAATTCCCTGGCCACAGCTGTGCTGTCTGTTGTCTCCCAAATCCCTTCCCATACCACTGTCAATGTCTCCCCCTGTCCGTTGCCCCACGCTGTTTCCCCCCATACTCCTCGTGTGTCACGATCCCATGTGGTGCCTGTTCCTGCACCAGCCAGCCGTGTGCCTGCAACGGAAACTGAGGATCTGGACATTGTGGTCCTTGAGGATGACCAGAAGGACACTTGACTTTTTGACTGAGACGTTGTGGACAAACATTTCATTTTCCCCTTTTAAATAGACTGTTTTCCCTGACGCTCCCTAACGTATTATATTTTTTTGCCCCACCCCAATCCAAGTTTCCTTCTCCTTCTGCATCAAGATCAACATTTGTTTTCCTTTCTTCCTTCCAAACGGACGGTTATTTTCTGTTCCTACATAAATATCTTTGAGGAATTCTACTTAGCTTAACTTGATTGACTTCATTTTGAATGTCTGTTTCCAAATATGGAACATATTTTGTGAGTGATATGCTATGCACAGTGATTGACCTGGTATTACATGTGGTACAACACCAGGGTTGTATTAACTGTTCTTTGCATCAGGAGATGAGGATCATGTGACCTGGTTAGGGTACTACCACCAATGACCTCTCACACCATAGCACTGAGGTGTTACACGGAGATGTACATAATACTAGAAAACTCACCAGCTCCAGCCACAACTTTCTGTCCCTTCGTGTTCCCCCCTGATGTATCCTGCTGAACCTGTCTCCTCATAGATGTTGTAGACATAGCTGTAGAGGGTAGAGACAACATTCTCAATGATCTGCATCACAAATTGACAGACAGGCACATGTGACACTCCTGATTTGTAATTTGATTTGTAAACAACAACTGTTGATTTCATGCTGAAGGGGATCTTGGTCTCTGTTGTGGCTTAAGTAATCTAAGCTAATGACACACCTCATGCCAGAATTAACTGAAGGACAGGTCCACAAGGGTTTCACTGCTGCAGCCAGGATGTTGTCCGCTGCAATGGTATCATCCTGTCAGCAGCTGTGATGAGACATACATGTCCATATTTTAGTACAAGAGATTGTAGCTATGAGCCAACATGTCATTCTCAATAACCATTTGCGGATAATCCAGGACAATGTGCAGTATGGTTACCTCATGGCCTTTACATGTGGGCACCTGCTCACATGCGGCATTTGCCAGCTGTTTCACCTTTACCATTGAGACTAACATTTTTCATGAGTGTAATGTTGTCTGTTGACAAGTCAGAAAGGAGTTCATGTGTGAGATGTGCAGTAGTCAGGGACATGATGTTGCTCATTTGTGCTTCCCTTCCATGAGGTCACACAGCTCATTTTTGAATGAGAGAACACAGATTTCTTATGTCCATTCTTTGAGTGTCCTCTGTTCCCATACTCTATTTCCAACACCATGATACTACTTAGCTGACAACGGATGGTGTCTTGTGCAGCAGACATCCAAATATCATATGTCAAACACTCACCTATACATGTGAATACGGTAGAAGAGGAGGCAAGCAGAAAACAACATTTGGTCATGATAACACATTGCAGATGAGGTGAGAAGCTTTGAGGCTTCCCGCCTGCACTGGATTATCGTGTTGCTCTTCAGCCAAGTTATTTTGCAGGTGTAGCTGCATGAAGATTCACCGTAGCAGCCCCTACACCCATCTCAAAGGTACACAACTGGCATCAGTGTGTGCCTCAGCCACACCAATTTCATTTTGATTTAACCATGTATATTTTGCTAGGGATTTATCCTATCATTGAATTTCAAGCCTGTTGTGTTTTGGCCAGTTCATATGACACATTGTTCTATTGCATGTCCATTCTGCGATCACTTGGCATACATTTTGTGTCAGTCTCTCATTTGCCACCAGGGTCTGATCTGCCATGTGTTCAAATGCCATATGTGAGCATATTGTGATGCAGGACAACAGTGTTATACAACACATACAACATACGGTGGAGGTGAAAGGCCCAATTAATGAGCATTCTGCCAGATTTATTCTAGGGTTGACTTACCTTGGCCCAGCACCGGAGCAGTGTGTGGTCCCTGAACAGATGTCACGTCCAACCTTGTAGCAGAAGTCAGTGTGTCCTTGATTCTGGGTGGACCGCATTGTACCTACAATAATAAGTGTGTTTTGCAACTTCTGCTGCCACATGTGATGCACTCAATTTCTGGCACAAAGGACGAGCACAAGCAGTTGTGGTCACCACCGTTGCAGAAGTGTCATACATAATGTCATGAGTGATCCCACATATGACTTAGAATGGGCCCACTACCTAGATGCAACCTATAACACAATTACATGCCAATGAATCCAGAGGTAAGGTCCACTATTGTGTTTTGTTGATGCCCAACAAATAATCCATCCAATGTAAGCAGTACATGACCAGCTGTGTGGACTGTGCAATTTAATGTATATTGGAAAGATTTGAAGTTGGACAGTGGATGCATTGTCAATACTACTGAGACTGGTATCTCACTGCTTGTTCATCATTACCATATCTGTGCAAATAGGATTTCTTGATTAGGTCCACAGACACTATTACAATATAGTGGGCACACCCTTTTGACTAGTTGTGGCACTCGATTACAGGATTGGATTCCCAGGTCTGGGACTGTTGGTAAAATACATTTTATGTACCACAATTACAAAGGTATGATGAGCCAAGACATTTTATATTTTGTCTTTCGCTGTTCACAAATGTCATATGGTAAACGTGAATGCCCATTGACAACTCCAATTGTAATGAAGCAATTTTTGCATCTCTGGTTGACTTTCTTAGGTGGGCACTATTTGTTCCTCTGTCGTCTCCTGACAATGTATGCATTTTCACCATCCCCTGGCCAGTTTGACTTACCAGTTAGAGAGGTTGTAATGCCTTCCTCTGTACGTTGTCGATTCCTCCCAGTAGATGCGGTGACCTCTGCTACTGCAGTTGTCTGTACTCTGCCTGGATGTTTCAATGGGTGACAAGAGAGAAAAGTAACCAAACGGGAAATGTGCTTGTGGAACTTTTGAGGGATTTTCCCCATATTGTCTGCGTGCTAACAGTGTTGTGAAGTACTGCCGCAGACGGGGCAGGTAGGAGCAGTGGTGTGTTGGGGATGTAATGGCGTGGCATAGTGGGAAATGGACAACAGAATGTGTGTATGACATATTTTGATCTGATGATTCTCTCACCTTCTGATTTGTGATTTAGGCTGGCACAGGGTGATATACTTCTTGGTGAATTTGTGGCAGGTTTACACGCCCCTTGAAAAAGATTTACACTGCTGTTGCATCACTTCTGTGACACAGCGGTGGTGTACAACAGACAACACATTTTGAATTATTCGCAACGTGACGCATCTATGTTGAAGCATCACGTTGTGAGGGCCTGCGCAACATTGTACCTGCGTCAGCTTTGATGTAGGCAGGGTGGGCATTCCTTTGGGATATGCGATGTAAAAGTGATGGATTTCACATAGTCACTTTTCAGAGGCCGCTGCGACGCAACCTTACACCTGCTTGAAGCAGACGTAAGGAGTGGCGCAGCACGTTAGGTATGGGCGGTCCATGGACATTATTGGAGTTGCATCGCACTTGCGACACGACTCCAGCAAAGCACCCCCCTAAACACCATCAGATGCAACACACATCTGTCTATCTCTGCGCCACAGTGCACCGCAATGTAAATGCGATGCATCCGTGCTTGCGCAAGCGTTGAATTGCATGTCACATTGGTACTGGCGCTTCCCTGCTAATATTTGTCAATTGCTACTTAGCGGGGTTGTGTATGTACGGCAGCAGTACAGTGCCCCTGTTTTCAAAAGGGGGGAGGGATTAGCCTTTTCTAATGCATAGGATTCTGGGACTTGTGGTGCTACATATAGGGTGACACATGAGTCTCTGACTGACTATATTTTCATATACACTTTGGACAAGTTCCTTACTCACAATGACAGTGCAACACAGACAATCTTTTCATGCACTATTTCTTTTCATTCCATTTACCTGGTACCTCTAGCGGACATCACTAACAGGCAGCCTATTGACCAAGTGGGGGTGTATTGTGATAAGGATATCCTCAAGTGGGGTGCAGGGTATGCAGCAGGGAGGATCCTGCTTAATTCAATTCTGGAGTACTTCTCCTTCACCCTCTGCCTTTCATCCTGCCACTTTTTCTTTATGTCCTGTACTGTGCGCCTCTCCTCCCCCAATGCTGAGACAGCAGTCGCTAGTTGCTACCATCGGGCTGCCTTCTGTGTCCCACTGGTGCAGTAGGGTGGGAGTCCATATAGGCGTTTGTGGTGCCTGACTATGAACTCCACAAGCATGGTGGTCTCCTCTGTAGTGAAGTTCCTCTTTCTCCTCATTGGTTCCATTTTCTCTGGCAATGTGAGTGTTGTGGACACGAACTCTCTGTGGCCAAACCTGTTCCTTCAATGTGTGCTGCTTTTATGTGTTTTGTGGTGCTGGTCAATTAGTGTTAATTGGCTTCAGCTGCAGCGTGGTGGGGATGGTAGGCACTGGCAACATTCATCATGGCAAAAGGAGCTATTGGCTGCAATTGGCTGCAGTGTGTCAGCTGATCCGTGGTGGGGGGTGGTAGGCACTTGTACAGGTGTTTACCCTTGGCTAACATGACCACCTGCCATAATTCGTATCTTCCGGCCTGGAATCGGAAATTCCGGCTTAAATTTGGAAATTCGGACATAGAGCCTGAAATTCCGGTACGGAATCGTAAATCTCGCCGCAGAGCCGTAAATTCTGGCCCGGAGGTGGAAATTACAGTCCGGGTGAGGACGTAAAGTTAGTAGTCATAAGTCTATTCTGTGAATACCAAAAGTAGTAAGTTCATTCTGTGAATGCCAAAAGTAGTAAGTGCATTCTGTGAATACCCAAATAGTAGGATGTTTAGGATTTAGTCTTAAGTTAATTCTGTGAATCGGGCCCTGAGTACCTGGCATGTGCTTGCCTGGATTTAGAAAGAGCTGCCGCTGCTAATGTTTTTGCTTAACGAAGAAGAAAATAACATGGGATAGAGTAGAAGTGGGTGGTGAACAGTTATAATAACATATTTGAGAAAATAACATCTGTTTATGATTCCTTTATTAATAGTGTGCATTTGGGCCTGATGTGCTAAGCCAAGGGAAAAGATGGCGGTTGAAATGTAACGCAAGTTGAGCCTGCGCACTGAAGTTTTGAAGTGACCTGTTGACCGGATCATTGATAGGCTGACAAGAACCAAGGACAGCTGCCTGGGAACGCTCTTCAACTGTGGAATTATATAAAATTTGTATTTAATTTGTTATGTGAACGGGTGTGAAAGGAAATTGTACTGAAAAAATGAATAAATTAAATCGGAGGGCTTTACTAAACAAAGAATTAGTTAAGAGATAAAGGATGACAGCATGAGGTGATGACAACTCCCTTGCCCGTGCCCAATCACAGTCCATGATTCATGAATACTGTAACTTTTGAGGGAGGGACATGCAGAAACAAAGACTATAACTAGAGTAATTTAAGTTGGGCAATGGTTTTGAGATTTATGCTGATGTCGATACTGAATGCGGTGAGAGAGAGCTGCTGCTAGAGAAGAACAGCCTGGGAAGATTCAATACTGAAAGACAGCCTGAATAGATCAAAGAATTACGGAAGAATATCGAGGAGGGAGACAGTGTAATAGAGGGATGCGCTCCGGTGCGTCAGGTTCTAGAGAAGTGTTGTAAGTATAATCCTACCCTCCACTTGTCCTATAGTCTTTGTTTCCTGACTTTTTATCAGGTGACCTCCACCAAACCTTTTGGCCAGGGGTTGGATTTCTCCATTTCACTACTCGGTAAATATTTTTATGTCTTAAATTTACAGAGCTTTTGCAAATGTAGGATATATTATGTCTTTTGTCTCTCCATCTATCCACTCCTAATGCATTGAAGTGTTGAATAGATCTGTGAATTTAATGTATTTGATAAATGTGTTTTTCTCTCCCATGAAAGTTGATGGAGTTTGCACTGTGAATCTGTATAAATGAGCGTTCATTTTGAATGAGTTATTAGATAAAATTCATTAAATCTTACCCAGAGTCTGTGATTATTTTATTGAAAGCTGTAAGTTAAATTATCTAAAATTGTTAATATCACCATCAACTACTCGACTAATGGTCCATTGACCAAAGGAAGAGTGTTAATCTGTGAAGATTAGTTAGGCATTGACTCATTCAGATCAAAGTGAAATAAAATTTGACCCCCAGCGAAACAGTCAGGAAATTTTAATGTGTCTATGGGCCAGTTTTTGAGTGATTTATTGATTGTGAAATGTTCATCCTGGCTTTTCGATGGATCAAGCTCACATGGTGTTCTTCAACCAACAGGCAAAAATTCAGATAGTGTAGCAATAAAAAAATATATAATTATGACTGCAGGCAGCTTCCCAGATAGTATCTATACCTTCAATAACATATATCTTGACATCATGTGGTGTCAGTAGGAATATTCTTTTGGCTTTCCTGTTACTAAAAAGTGAGATGTGAGAGTTAACGCTTAGTTCACCACCCGCTACTTGTTTTAGCTCATGTTTTATTTTTAGATGATAGCTGGTGATTGCATACCTCACCTTTTTCCATCATCGGTGATCCAATGGAGGGTCGAACCCCATGACAGCTGTGCTCAACTGATGCCGCTGCATAGTATGTGTATTCCTCTTCCAGAGACTGAGTGAAGGAGGGTGCAATCAGCTCCCTAGTAATGCCTCATTGGGAAGGGGTGGCGCTGAAGTTGCAGTACTCTCTGGCATTGCCCAGGCAATGAAACCACAAGTCTTTTTGGACCATGACTCACTCTCCCCCAGCATGAGGCGCTGCTCCCAGGCACTAGTTCCACATCACAACGGTGGCACTCTGGCAGCACAGAGCGATGCACTGGAGGACAATCAAGTGCTGGTTTGTTTTGAAACTTGGAATTGCCGGACTCAGAATCCCACCACAATAATGTGGGTGCAGAGTCCTTGATGGCCCTGAGACTCTGGAAGAAGAGGAAAAAAGCACAAGCGCTTAGAGAACACTTGGAGCACAAATGCAGGTAGCAGTCCAGCTCATCCCGATAAGTTGCAAAGTGGCAGTACCTCCTTCAGCCCAGCATTCATCAGGCAGCAGGCCAACGCAGCAAAGCAGTTAACGAGAATGGCAGTTTCTCCTGGCAGCACAGCAGTCCTACTGGCTATGTGCAAATGTAGAGCCAGCAGAATCTGGTTACAAGTCCCATGCGGTGCCTAAAGATATGGTGTTAGAGCCCCAGCACTTATACCCAAACAATTCCTATGATGTAGGGGGTGACTTCAAATGACCCTCAGAAGTGCAGAAAGATCCCTATCAGCCCAGCCCTGGTTCCAGATGATCAGTAGGGGGTAAATCAGCCCTTTGTGTGAGAGCAGGACTAGGGGTGGTGGTGAACTTCACTCCCTTGGTGGAGTTCACAGGGTTAATAAATTAATAAATCCTTGATAAAAACCTTGACGGGTACTGTGAATCGCATCTGCGTCTTCAATTAGGCATCTCCAGAGATGCCTTATTGAAGACACCTTAATTCCTGCGCTTTCTATCAAAGAGGTCCATCCAGTATTCTGACTGTTGTAACCACGGACACGGTTCACAGTACCAGTCATGGTTTTTATCAAGGATTTGTTAATAAACCTCTATCCAGGGTCCTCGATGCCCTCTGGCACTCTAGGCACTGTTGGCAGGATCCCGTCCACCCTGCTTTTGTCCTAATCAGTGGCTCCTACTTGGATATAGGCAATTGTAATCGGGCATGTAATGTAATGTCCTAATGATGATCCCAAAGTGGTTGAAAGGGATCGAAACGTCGTTGACTTTGTGTACACCATATGCGCTTCTCTATTAAGTATTACTAATGTGTAACGGTGTCTTATCGCATTCCTGTTTGCGTCGAATCTATGACATAATATCGACAGACAGAATATCTACATACAAAAATATCGACACAAAAATATCGAAATCAAAAATATCGGAGTCATATCTTCATAAAGGTAAGTACAAAAATATCGAAAAATTAATATCGTAGTACAAAAATATCGAAATTAAAAATATCGTTTTTTTAAATGTATAAATAATAATGTAAAATTAATTTTAAAATACATATAATTTTACAAATATTAAATAAAAACATTAAAACATAATTAAAAAATTAAAACTAATACATATACATTTAAAATAAATTAAAAATGTAATAATTTAATGTAATTTTAATTTTTTTAATTTCATTTAATTGATTTAATTTAAATATAAATGTATTTTATTTTTACCCTGTACGCCTGTACCCCAAAAACCCAAAACTGACCCTGAACCCTAAAAATACCCCTTTACCCAAAAACTGAAAACTGACCCTGAACCCAAAAAATACCCCTTTATCCAAAAACCCAAAACTGACCCTGAACCCTAAAAATACCCCTTTACCCAAAAACTGAAAACTGACCCTGAACCCAAAAAATACCCCTTTACCCAAAAACTGAAAACTGACCCTGAACCCAAAAAATACCCCTTTACCCAGAAACCCAAAACTGACCCTGAACCCTAAAAATACCCCTTTACCCAAAAACTGAAAAATGACCCTGAACCCAAAAAATACCCCTTTATCCAAGAACTAAAAACTGACCCTGAACCCTAAAAATACCCCTTTACCCAAAAACTGAAAACTGACCCTGAACCCAAAAAATACTCCTTTACCCAAAAACTGAAAACTGACCCTGAACCCAAAAAATACCCCTTTACCCAAAAACTGAAAACTGACCCTGAACACTAAAAATACCCTTTTACCCAAAAACTGAAAACTGACCCTGAACCCTAAAAATACCCCTTAAAAAAACTAAAACATATAAAATTTAAAATATTATTATATACTTACCTATACTTACGTTGTAATGGGTTGCGTTGTAAAACTTGCGTTGTAAAGGTTGTTTCCCCGGTGGATAGCGTAGGGGTAGAAATTTACTATTCACACTCCAGAGGGTGCAACAGTAGGGAAAGCGTTGGATAGCATGGGGGTAAAAATTAATTCCCACACTACTCCCACTTTAACACACAACACACTACACATATAAAAAAGACAATTAATATAAATTTCAATTAATCAATTAATAACAATTAATATTACTAAATTGATGTAATTATAAATGAACTAAATAACACATATTAATTACTAATTAATTAACAATAAATACCAAAGAAAATTACAATCTCTTTAATTAATTACATTTAAATATATCACACCCTATCCCCCTATAAACACACAACCCACTACACAGAAATAAATCATATCATTTATTCACTTAATAAATATTAATTACCAATTAATTATTATTTAACAATAACAAAAAATTAAATATATTAGCACATTAACTCTAAATAATTTAATTACATAATTAATATTATTTAATTACCAATTAATTATTCATTAACAATAACAACACATTAAATATATTAGCACATGAACTCTAAATAATTTAATTACATAATTAATATTATTTAATTATCAATTAATTATTAATTAACAATAACAATAAAGTAAATATATAAGCACATTAGCTGTAAATATTTTAATTTACTAATTAATATTATAGTTTCCCAATTAATTAATTAACAATAACAAAAAATTATATATATAAAAAAATTACTCTAATTAATGTAATTAACTAATTAATATTAATTAATTACCAATTAATTATTAATTAAAAATATGTACAAAATTATATTATTTAATTAACTAATTAATATTAATTAATTACCAATTAAGTATTAATTAAAAATATTTACAAACATATATTAATTAATTAATTATTATTAAATTACTTCCCACCCTATTCCCCTATAAACCCACAACCCGCTCTGATACTAAAACGCAAAATGTAAACAAATTTACAAATTTTCAAACATACATTACAAAACATGTTTAACAAACATATAAACAACACATTAAAATACATAACACTAAACAAAATTTCGATATTAGTAACATTCGATATTAGTAACATACATACCTTAAAAAAACGATATTCTGTCTGTCGATATTTTGGACATCGATATTCTTTACTATCGAAATTAAAACATCGATATTATTGTATATCGATATTTTAAGTTCGATATTTTGTCTCACTACCGTTTGCGTCATTTGAATGTGTAATATGCAAACAAGTCACTCTGCCTGAGCCTTCCCTGTCTTTCTATTTTGTATGTTTGTTCTTTTTTACACGTTTAGTAGGATGCAGGCTTGTGTCCCACTTTACTGGTTTTGTTGAATTTTATCAAATCAAAAGTATTTCGGTCCGGCTGGACAGCTTCAAATAAAGCACTGACTGAGTCTATATTTTTCCCTCTCATGAGCATTTACCCTGTTGAAGGACCACTGTGTGTACAACCACTTTCTAAAAGTGGCATTTGCGAAAATGATATGAAATTCAACTTCACTAGTGAGGAGGATTTATGACTACTATTCTAAACATACTAAAAATGGCAATGCCACTCATTTCTGATCGGTAATTACCACTCAAAAGTATAAAAGGGAATTCTCAATGCTAGCCTATAAGAGGAGTAGGCCTCACAGCAGTAAAAAACAAAATAGGCTGTTGGACACCACCAGGACATGCAAAACATAAAGGTTCATGTCCTACCTTTTACGTACACAGCACCCTGATCAGAGGACTACCTAGGGCCTACCTAGGGTTGATCTATGTGTAATTATAGGGGAGTTTAAGACTTGGCAAGTAGTTTTAAATACCAAGTTTAAGTGGCAGTATGTGGTATACCACTTTACAAGGGACTTACAAGTAAATGAAATATGCCAAACAGATGTAGACCAATCATTCTATGTTTAGGGGAGAGAGCACATGCACTTTTCCACTGGTTATCAGTGATAAAGTGTCCAGGGTCATAAAGCCAACAAAAAGAGGGTCGGAGAAAAGGGAAGAGGAAGGCAAACAGTTTGGGGATAATCCTGCAGAAATGGCCAGGTCCAACAAGGGGCATGATGGGCTTCGACCTACCACCCTGAAGGAAGAGCTAAGAAAAGTAAAAGAAGCACCAGGCAGCTGAAAGAATTGTCTTAATGGCAACTCACTGCTCGGTGATAAAGTGGGTTGAATGAATCTGTGTTTCCCTGGGGGGGTGGGGTGGCATTGGACGTGGCCTGCTACGCATGTGCCAGCAGGGCAAGGTTTTCCTCGACCTAAAGGCTCATACTGGAGGGTGTGTGTGAGTTAAAAAACACACATAGGACTGCTTTGTGGGTGCTTATTTAGTGGCCCTGGGAGGAGTTTACTGCACACAATCATTAAAATAGCCTGGGTTGGAGCAGGCAGATGGGAATGCAGACAGTAGTGGATGGCAACAGTTTGCTAGTCATCAGGAGAGGGGGTTGGGCTGAAAGAGGAGTTGAGTTGCCACTTCACAGTGGCCCTGCCTCTCGCTCCTCATTTCTTGCAGTACTGGGCAACTGGCAGGCAGAAGACTGTGCCCATGATACAGAGGTATGTGGAACACACATGAGCCAGATACCTGGAACTGGAAGAAGGCCTTTTTGAACCTCTAGCAAACAGGTCAAGTTTTCACAGAGGTGATGTACCTAGTGGCTACAGCTGCCAACCATGTAACAGGAGAAACCCGGTTACAACCCCAGCAAAGGCTCAGCCTCTTGCCTGTAAATGGCACCAAATTTTCATGTTCCTGAGACAAACACTTATAAAGTAGTCTGTATCTATTCTGAAGTGCTTCATTCCCTAAATAAAACAAAGAGCTTTTCTGTCACCCATACTAAAATATCGCCCTCCAGGCATTAAGGAACGAACCGCTCTGTCATCAGCACAGCGCGTCCGTGGCTGGTGACGGAGCGGTTCCGTCACCAGCATGGGAGGGGTTAATAAACACTTTTGAAAAATCTCATATAATAAGGTAAAACACTCCCACATATTAAAGAAGTTCACTTGCGGATTTTAAAGACAACTTGGGCCAGATGTGCGATGTATTTTTGTATGCGCAAACGGGTTTGCGACCAGTGTGTGCATGCAAAAATACCATGTGCAAACCCTAATTAGCGACTCACAATTTATTTGCGACTCGCTAATTAGGATTTGCTACTCGCTATTAGGAAGGGGCATTTCAAGGGCTTCTCTTCCTAATAGCGAGTCTGAGCCCTATGTATGAATGTTTTACGACCGCAATTGGGGACGCAAAACAATCGCAATTTACCATCTACTTCAACTAGGTGGTAAAGCATTCACAAACAGGAAAAGGTTCCCAGGGGACCCCTTCCCCTTTGAGAATGCATGGGAAAATATTTCTTAAGGGCAGCCCGTGATCCCAGGGACCACTGCCTGCCATTAAAAAATGAAAAGAAAACGTTTCTTTTTTTTTTTTTTTAATGCATCCCTTTTTCCTTTAAGGAAAACGGGCTGCATATATAAAAAAAACATGCTTTATTTAAAAGCAGTCCCAGTCATGGAGGTCTGCTGAGCCCAGCAGGCCACCATCCCTGGGAGGTCCAGCTATTCCCAATGGGGTCGCATATTGCGAAAGGCTCATTAATATTCATGAGCCTCGCATTTAGCGACCCCATTGGGAATCGCATTTGCTTTTGCGACTCGAAAATGTTTGCCATTTGCGAGTCGCAAAAGCAAATGGTCGTACATCTGGCACTTAGTTATATTCTAACATGATGCTTTTTGCATGATTCGCATGCCAAATATGTTCAAGGCTTGGCTAATGTTTGGCTCAGCTCTACCTGTTAATTTGTTGGCTTGCCAACCTGTTTAACATAGCCATGACTAGAGCAGCCTTTTCCACTCAAGGCACTCAGTTCAGCATCAACATCAAGAATTCCTCCTGGCAATGGACTGAGACTCTTGCCCTGAGATTGAAATCTACCCAGCCATCAGTCAAGTCGGCTGTTCTTATCGCCCGTCTGACAATTTGAAAATGAAAGCAAGACATGCAGGCCGCTTTTGTATGCTTTGGCACCTGGTCTAAGTAAACTGCATCAACCAGGGTTGCCGTTGGCACCTGTCTTTCCCTTCAGCCTCCATTGGTCATCAGTCCTGCAGTGAGATTACTGGCTTTGCCCATACACTTCCTGCAGTAGGCAGCAGGATTATTGTACATTGGTGTAGAGGACTTCTTCATAGATCCCTCTGTGACCCACTGATGGAGTGCATGAGTCTGGCATGCAGGTGAAGATCCCTGTGCATACTCTGGAGATGGAGGGAAGGTGGAGGGGGCAGAAGGGAACAGAAGACACTTACAGCCAGATTCATGAAAGACAATTCTGCTCGCAAAGGGCCCGATTCTGCGAATCTGGCCCTTTGCGAGCGCAATTTTTGCATTTGGGATTCAGCATCCCAAATGCAAAAATCGCTATTAGCGAAATCGCATATTTGCGAGGAATTGCATTTAAGGAATCTCTATTTGAGATTCCTTAAATGCAATTCATTAACCATTTTTAATTTGCGAATTCGCAATTTTTGGTCGCTATTTACCACGAAGACTGACTTCGTGGTAAATAGCGAAAAAAATAGAAAAAAGCACTTTAGTGCATTTATTTCAATTGCATGTTACACACACACATGTCCTTTGGACATGTGTGTGCGCAACACCTGTGTAAATATGCATTTCAGGGGTGCTACAGGGTGTCCTTTGGACACCCCTGGCACCCTTGAATTTGCATCCTTATTTGCGATTAGCTAATTGCTAATCGCAAATAAGGAATAACTCCCCATTTATTCCTATGGGCCTTTAGGTCCATAGGAATGAAAGGGGAGTTATTCCTTATTTGCGATTAGCAATTAGCTAATCGCAAATAAGGAAGCTGTAGGAATCGCAATCAATATTGCGATTCCTACATGAATCCCGTTTTTCGAGTCTGTAATAGCGATTCCTTATGAATAGCGATTCCTTATGAATCGCTATTAAAGACCCGCAAAACGTGTCTTTGATGAATCTAGCTGATAGAGAGACGCAGCATGTGCTTCTTGAGTCCTCCTTCTGTGACTGTCTGTGCTATGTGCACCTTCTTTGAGATGGTTCCGAAGTCTTGTGTGAATACAGAGTTCTCTCTTTTCCCCGTTCAGAAGGCGCTAAACCACTCCCTCAATCAACAGTGCACATGGTTAACAAAAGCGTATGCTCATAGCTCCTAAGAAAATAAGTGTTGTGTGTAAGATGCCAGATGAGTTTAGGAAGTGTTTTCATGGTTCTTGGGTAGCAGAAATGCATATGTATGGCCACAAGGAAGCAGGAGTGCAAGGGATAAAGGTGTTTGAAATATGTGTTTGGGGCACACGCATTTCAAGTGTGAGTCTTCATTTCATATGGGTGTATCAGAGGTGTGTAAGTGTCACATGAGTCCTAGGATTCTCTGCAGTGCTGAAAGGCTGAAAGAGGGCCTGCATTCAGCATATGCAGGATGTATTCAAGAAATGAGAACTTATTATAGTTGTCTCTGCGAACCTTCATATACCTCCCTTCAGATTCTTGTGTTTTTGTCTCTAAACGTCTTATACCTCCATTCAGATTCTTGTGTTTTTGCCTCTACCTCTCCTGTGATCCCTGTTTGGGTTTCCATGCTCCGTTTCTTTATCCTGAGATCTCTGTGTGGGTGACATCGCTTTGCCTGCTCTCTCCTTGGACTGTGTGGATAGCTGCACTGGTTTAAATACCACCAGTTAACTATTTGCTGCACATGTTGCAGTGTACCTGTTGCATGCCCATGCACCATGTTATTGTACTGTATTGTAGGTTTATACAAAGCTAATAAGCTTGAAAAGGCATTAAACAGCATTTACTTCTAATATATTGAGGATGTGATCCTTCAGATTTAACAGGCCAAACTACATGTCTTACAGAGATAACTTGATGAAAGTGGCCCTAACTTGTATGCACAATCATCCTATTTTGCTACTCTTCTTCACCTTTTCCCACTACATGCTGAGAATCCATGCTTCATTGTTGGTCTGAATGGGTGTAACCAGCTGTTGCACCCTCTCATTATCATGGAAATAAAATTAAAGCTTAGTACCAACCTGCCGTGGAGGGGGACACTGTCAACCCTTCGCTCTAATGCTCTGTGGGACAGAAAGTGCTCTAACTCGGGGAATATGTTTGATTTTTTAGCTTACACACCACACTGGAAAATTGAGAACCTTCCAAAACAGAAAAAGGCTGTGAGAAAGTTTCCCTAACTTTGAGTGGTTGCTGGGTAGGCGGCCACAATGGCATCATTAAGCACTGGCCCATGTTTTCATTCCTTGCTGATCTCACCATCCACATGCTGAGATAGGGAAGGGCACATCTAGTACTGCATCGGTATCAAATGTTTTTAATGCCAAACATGACGTTCTGGACAGGCAATTCAAAAAGCAATCCCTGTCTGGAAAGCATGTATCAATTTCTGAATAGCTTGCAGGTAGAATGTACATACGTCTTTCCAGCTTGGTTACAGTTTTTTTTATTTTTTATTGAATTTTCAGGTTAGTCACACAGCATCAGTGGCATCATTACACATGAACTTCAGGACATATTGCTTGCATCTGCAGTCAAGGTCTCCCTAGGATCTACAGGTTTTTATGACTGATAGCAGTACATGACAATCATTACTTCCTCATTTCAAGGAGCAGGTATCCACCCGCAGTACATTTCCTTTTTTAGCTTTTTGTCAAATCTTATGTTTCCTTTTTTTTTTAATAAGTTCTCTATCTTACCACATTTGCAGGTACTTTTTTGCTTAAGCATTATACAACTGTATAAGAACTCACCCCCCAACCCCCGTCCCCCCAACCCCTCCCTTGCTGCCCGGTCCATAAAAAAGGAGAAAAAAGATAAGGTCTGAGTCACAAACTCTCTATGGTAGGTCACCGTGTGTCCCCTCATCCTGAACTCGAGCCTCCCCCCGCCCAGTGGGTACTGATTTCGAACCGTCCTGTGTCAATTGGGTGTCCTGTCCCACCAACTCCTGGAACATTGCCCCCCAAGCCAACAAGACCTCAGGTAGTTTGCCATCCCTCCTAGTATTCCGCATGTGCCCTTCCTCTGCCAGTGCCCACTCCCGTAGATCCGCCCTCCATTTCAGCAGCGTTGGGCCCTGTGGGGACAATCAATGAGTTGCAATACGACGCCGGGCTGTGACCAGGCCTAACATTAGGAACCGCCTGCTAACCCTCCGTTTAAGACCCCGGGGGATCAATCCCAGGAGGCAGGCACTCGGGTCCAGGTCTACTATCCATCCCGTCACCCTCGCCAGAACCTCCAAAACCAACACCCAATAAGACTGGAGCACAGGGCACATTTACACCATGTGTATAAAATCCGCCCGTACACTGCGACATCTCGGGCAGCGGAAGTCTCTGGTACTATCAATGGCCTCGAGCCGCTTGGGCGAAAAGTAAGTCATGTGTATAATATTATAATGGATTTGCTTAAAGCGGTTGCTCACTGACACCTTCCGTACACCTTCATGTATTTTTTCCCATTCTCGGGGTGTAATCTCCTGCGGACACACCTGCTTCCACTTATCTTCTACCCTGAGCCTCCCTTAATGACCTGTATAGGTGAGTCACAAACTTACGCCCCCGCCATCGCCAACATGGTGACCAGAGTGCGGGTGTGCACCGGAGCCTCTGGGAACGAAGGCCAATGCTGCCGCGCCGTTGCCACTAGCTTAGCTTATTGGAGAAATTGCCCCGGTCCCAGCTCGAAGGAAGTCACCGCCTCCTGATAGGTGATAAATTTATCGTCCGGATAAAGGTCAGCTAGCATTAGGCAGCCCCCCTCCTTCCACTTGTCAGTGGACATGACCTGTTCTATCCGGGCAAAGGGAGGCATCAGCCAGAAATCCATGTCAGAGGCGAACGGTCTGTCGTGAATCAGGCGCCGCACTACTCGATCCCATATCGTGGCCACCAACCGCGCTAGTGTGGGGCCTTGGTCTCGTCCCCCCCCCCCCCGCCAGCAGCTTGGTTACAGTTTGTACACTAATAGACATTGGCACATCACTTCTTTAACTTATCTATAGCTATGTATATCATTTTCGAAGAACGTCTAGCAAACTAAGTAGTAGCAGGGCTTTTGCCTACCTGCATGGTTATTTTGCAGAGTTCTTTTACGTTTTTATCCAAATTGGCTTAAATTTGATGTGTTGCTGGTGATTTTACACTGCTTTTTTTATGCGCGCTGTTAAGACGCACTGGGGGACATTTGCATTGGCCGAGGGGGTGAGCAAATTTGGACCGGTGTAGGTGGAGTTAGTCAGAGCTCCAGGCCCTTATCTTGATGGTTGCAGTGTGGCCTTGCCGCAGGCACGTCAAAGACAAGCCTGTCTGCGCTCATCCACAGCCGGCCGGTGCCAGGGGCCAGTCACCATGCCCAAATGTTATCTTATTCCTCCAATGCTGTCAGAGTGCTGGGAGCAAAACATCCCTGTTTAGAAGATTCTGTGCTACAAAAAATGGACGGCTTAGGCGTTTTAAATTATAATCAGCCACCCTCTCTATTTATAGAAAGACAGGTGAAACAGTCTATCAGGGTGGAAACTTATGTCCGTCCAGTGCCTAAATCTATTGACAACAAACATTGTTTATCTTAATACACATTCCTTGGTCAGATCTCACCTCAAGATAAAAGATCTTCTCGAGTCAGAATCCCATGATAAACAGTTTTTAACCGATACCTGTTTTTTTTGTGTTTTTTTTTTAATTCTTTTTTTTTTATTTAAAATTTTATATACATAATACAACATTTGTTATATGGGCTTCCCGCAGCTGATCTGTCATAGTAAAAACAATGTAAAAACAATCAGTACCTTTTGTCCGGGATCCCCTTTGCTGGCTATATTTTGTAGAGAGGTAGGTCTAATATAGGAAAGGAGAAAGGAAAGAAAGGAATAAGAGAAGGAGCAGGATAGAGAGACATCTAGGTATACCATTCTGACTTGGTAGAATGACGGACTAGTCCAGGCTAGGCTCTTGCCCCTTAGACGCTGCATTGTCCCACAGAGCATGTGCTGCCCGGTTTTTTATGGCGGTTCGTACGGTACCAAGGGTTCAATACCTGATGGTCTAGCTGCTCTTCCAGAGAACTTTTACATTTTGAACATGAACAGATCGCATCTCAAAAAAGGAGAGGGGATCACAGCAATCATAAATAAACAACAAAAAGTCACTAAACTCACTCTGCTACCATTTCTTCAGCTGAAAATATGGTAATTAAACTAGACTCAAATGTATCATTTTGATTAGACCCCCAGGTCACACGCCGCAGTTTCCGGCTGATCTGACTGATGCAGTGTATGCCCTAGCCAATGATTATGCCAATATATTACTGATTGGTGATTTCAATTTATGGTCAAATTACCCCATATCTTCCAAACTGACTGAGCGGTTGACCAGTTTGAATTTTCTCTCAGCAGATGTCTACAGCCACCCATGTCAAGGGCCGAATTTTAGATCAAATCTGGTCACTGAATCCTCCAATCTCCAATCTTCATGTCATTGCCTGTTTTTGGTCGGACGATCACTTAATTAAATTTAGAATGTGTGCTCCCTCTTTTTGGAAACTGTGTGCTGGCACTCTGTCCAGATATTGGAAACATGTAGCTCTCACTGCCCTTTGCAACTCTTTGGCACAGATCCTTCCTAGCCAGAGTGAGTGCCTGGAAGAGCTTGAGGGGGCAATGATGAACTAGCCCAGAGAAGCAGGTGATACTCATGCCCTTCTGCGTAGGATGAACCTGATTCGTCGCCACAAGCCATCTAAATCATTTTTCAGATTACCTTGAACAAGTTAAAATCTTTCTACACAAATCCAAGCACAAATGAAATGAAGCATACAGCCCTGAAGAAAAGGTTAAGTACCTCTTACACTACTACAAGAAACTAAGTTGGGAAGCCAAATCCACCTACTTCTCAACTAAAATGATACATTCTGAAAATAAAACCAAAGTAATATTTGAAACAGTTTCAGAATTCTCCAACCCAGATTACCTAGTCAACATCTCAGTGGCCCCCTCACAAGCTTATTGTGATAAATGTAATTCTTTCTTCATCGAGAAGATTAGGACAATCAAAGACGGCATTCCTGCTAGTTATACCTTCCCACTCCTTTGGAAGACAGGAATTCCCTTCATCTTAATGCTTTCCTCTAATCTCTATAGATGGTGTGCCAAAGTTGTTAATGAAGGTCAAATCTTGCTCTCCCAATGACATTTGTCTGCCCTTGATTCAAAAAGCCATTTTCTCAAAGTTTCCTGTGTCGGCGATGGCTATACTTAACCTATCCCTCTTCTCCTAATTAGCTAAGATTCTGTACCCGCATATTGCTCATCATATCTGCTCTTTCATCGAAGACTCATCATTTCTAGACTCACATCAGGTGGGCTTTCAGCCCTTTCACTCCATTGAATCTATAATTCTTTCTGTAGAAGATGATATGAGAGAGGAGGCAGATAAATGTCAAGCCCAGGCGTTGGTCCTTCTGGATCTATTGGCGACCTCCGACACAGTGGATTATGACATTCTTTTCAACTGTGTTGAGGCTGCCGGGCTGCAGAAATGTGCTCTAGATTGGATAAAGTCTTTCCTATCAGACTGCTCACAATCAGTTTCCCTCTCCCCTTTTTCTCCTCCAAGGTTAATCTTAGTTGTGGAGGCCTCAGGGCTCCTCTCTATCCTCCATCTATTTTAGTCTCTATATTCACCCGCTGGTAAAACCCCTTCAAAGGTAGAAAGTACAAATATATAACTATGCTGATGATATACAGCTAGCATTCAAACTTGTGGATACTCCTGACTCAACAGCATTTTTCCAGAGCATCATAGTCTTCATTTGGAACTATATGAACTGTCACCAATTAAAGTTAAACGCAGATAAAACCGAGGTGATGACGGTCAAAAACAAACTGCACTGCTGGAGTCCCTCCTTTTTCCCTCTGGAGTTAATACGCCCTCCCACTCCTAAAGAGTCTTGGCATACTTGTCAATGAAGCCCTTTTGATGAAACCCCAGCTTGCAGCAGTGACTTCCTCCTGTTTCTTTCAGCTCTGTAGAAAAAAAAGAAACCTTAAAATGTTTCTCGACTGAAGCTGTTATCCTGATTCTACTCACACTTGTGATGTCCCGTAATGGCTATGCTAACGCCCTTTACCTTGGCCTCCAAACGATCTGAGCCAAGGCTGCAGCTGGTCCAGAATCATGCAGACAGATTGGTCTATCAACAGCCAAGCTGCTGCCACACTACACCCTCACTAAAGAAACTATACTGGCTTCCAATTGAACAAAGACCCTTGTTTAAAATGGACTGAACTATCTTCAAAATCCAGCAAAGTAAAAGCCCCACTTTTGTTTCATCTACAATAAGGAACTATAAACTCAGATCGGCAAATCTCAGTCTCCTACATACACACAAATTCTATAGAAAGAGGCTAGAGAGGACCAAGTTCGCTATGTTGGCTCTCGGTTTTTCAAACTCTTTTCTGGCTATCATAAAAGCAAAAAAACCTCTTATGGGCAATTCAGAACTAGGCAAAAAAATATGGCTTTTCAGACAAGCATATGACTAATCTGCATCTGGGGCCTGCTGTTAGTACTCCCAGCGACATAAAACCTTTCGTGAACATGCACTTTAGACGTTTCTTATAACATAACAAATTTGCTAACGCACTGATGGGAAACACTGCTTTCTATGTGGCTTTTATAATGGAAACCAACTCTAGCTGACATCAATCAGGGCCTTCAACTTTAAGAAGAAAACCCTTTTAAGCAGCAAAGTAGCAGACATATTTTTAGGGCAGAACTTATTTTAAATATAGGAGCATCAAATTTGAGGAAACAAAGCTTTATATTAGTAAACTCTTACATATTTTACATTTTGCACGTTTTGGAATATTTTAGTTTTTCTACCAGGAGATGTTGCCAAGGGGGTACTGGTTGGCAGCTAAGGAGGCGATTATCCAGCTAAACAAATTACTTTCACACATTGTACACCTCATTGCTTATCATACACATTAATTTCCCTACTTAAACATGTATAGAGTCATAAAAAACACTCGCTACTCTTTCATAGAATAATATCACTTGATGAGTCCTCATTTCTAACAGGATGAGTCAGGAACTTGGGTGGCATGTTATTCTTGACCTAGTAGTCGATTTATTTGTGTTGGCAAAGACTTGACATGCGTTCAAAAAGTTGGCAGTGGAAGACGCAAACATGCTCTCCGAGTCTCTCTTTTTGCAGTTTATCCTTCCTAGTCATTTACCAAGTTTTTCTCAACTGCAAAGTACTTCATGACAACATTTGCGGCTGCTATAGATGGCAGCAATGTACTTTCTCCCAAACATTGAGCTTATTTTCCGTGACTTTCTCTGGCTTATCCTAGGATTCCAGTTTTATCTCTTGTAGCTTATTATTTTTACTTTTGTAATTGCTGCTAGATACATGAATATTCTTGCACCGAAGTATTAGGACAATCTGACTATAGTTTCTACAGTTATTTCTACCTTTTTACAGACTCTGTGAAATGGGCTTTCCCATAGCACTGGGGGAGAAGGTCATAACACGGTAAATGAAGGACATTACTCTCTCTAATTTGTTGTTTCTTAGGTGAAGAATTTTTAGTTTTTAATTTTTAATCTCATTGTCCTTGCCATCACTTTGTTTTAAATTCACCCTGTAGTTCTAGTCTGAAGGATAGCTAAGGTGGTAAAAAAAATGTTGGACAGTGTTTCTTCCTTAAAGACTGTGTCTTCACCTACAGGTTTGACAAGGACATCTTCATATGAGTGCTCACCACCCACACATGCTTGTTCTGGTGCAACAGAATGATTAGATGGTAACTATGGGGCTGATTATGATGACGGGGAGACCGCCACCGACAGGTTGTAGGTGGCGGTCTCCCCACCATCGAAGACATGTTTCCCACCCGCCATATTACAATGGCAGGTAGGGTGAAAGCGGTCTGAAAGTCTGACCGCCAACCATCCGACGGGCTCCTTGAGCCCTGCCGGTGTGGTGGAGGGGCTTGTTGTCCCTACCATTTTTGCGTTGCCTGCCAGGCACTAGCGTAGAGATGACAATGTCCCTTTCATGGCCTTTTCATGGCAGTTAACCCACCATGAAAAGGCTGGCAGAAAGGGACTTTGGGGGCCCGTAGCAGGCACCCCTTAACCCCGGGCCCAAAGACAAGGGACCTGGGGGGCACACATCCCTGCACCATGTTGTAGGTACAGCATGGTGCCTGCCACGTAGTGCAGGAATATGTGTGGAGTGCAACCGCCACAACAGTGGTTGCATATTAATTTGCCCTGTGGGACAGCCGCTTTGTAGACGGGCAGTCCCAAATATGATAAGATGGCAGACGGACTAAAGTATATCCGTCATCGTAATGAGCCCCCATCATTTTATTTTCCCGTGTGTTTAATCTCTCCACATTTTAAGTTGAAAAACTGGCAGTTCTGTTGCTAATCAAAGCTTCAGCTGGACTAGATACCTGTTCCAACGGTGCAGTGGTGGCAAGATATTACTGATATTAGTTTTCAGTCTTAGATTTGGAAACAAGTAGATGAGACAGAGGTGAGGGAACAGCAGGTCATATATTATGGAATCGCACATTCATGAGGTATAGTTGGGGAACCACAGGTCATATCCTGTGGGTTTTTTTTCCCTACAGTTTCCATTGAGACATTGCCCAAGGAGGAAGGAAACATTTTGAACCTCCTTTCACTTCTGCGATGCATTACATTTCAAATCCTAGAAGATTACCAAGTCTCATCGGATTTGCGAGTCTCAATAGCCATCTTGGTTAAACAGCTCCTGACAGATTCTTGATGATGAGAATGCTGGAGATGCTGACTGTTCTAAGCAGTTTCTCCTGCTAAAACTGAGAAGATAACTTAATTGATGAATAAATAGCTTGATGTCTCATTCATTCCTTGAAATGAGTAACTCATTGACATACACCACATTTTGAAAATAATACCTTTGTTTTGTTGGGTGCTTAGAACATTTCTGTCTAAAAACAAGAATGCACATGACTTGCCCAATGTGCTTTGAATGAAAACATCCTAGTTTTTATTGATGCTTTAAACATTTCAGTCTAAAGTCAAAGGATTTAATGTGAGTAGAACACTGTGCTTTGGGTAATACCACCTTTCTTCTGCTCACCACTTTCTAAAGGAAAGTAGTTTGAACTGTGGAGGAATGGTGTCTGCAGCCACATTTGCTATATTGTTGGGATGTGTCTAGTGTGACTTGGTTTCTGAAACAGCAGCATAGAAAAGCATAGCCTGAGGAAATATTTATGGGAACATGTTGATCATTTTTGAGCATAATGAATTTTTCAAGTAGATTGTTGAAATTCTTTCAGCAGCCAAATTAGCTGCTCAAGTGAAAAATGAGCTTAGCAGTTGATCATAAAACTACATACCCTGATCACTGTTCTGTGTCCCACCCATGGAACTTGGATGGGGTTGGGTCTACATGTAAACACTGTTGCATGGTTGTTATCTAACAAGCAATAGGTTACCATAAATTTGCATTCAACTTCTGGGGAGTGCTGGATTTCTCCTTAGGATTGCCCTCTATACATCCAAAGCATGATTTCAGGATCCCAAAAGTGCATTCAGTGTTGCCTTGTGTACATACTGGTGCCATAGCGTGCCTCAGTTGAGGCTGTGTGGTTTTATACTTGGAAAGGGGTTTTGAGATTCGGAGAGAGGATACACCCAGGATCAGTCGTAAAAAAACAGGTGATATTTGTTCAGTAGTGGTTCTCTTCAAAACGTACTCCATACTGTACACATGTGTTCATTCAAACTTAATATATGCCAATGCCGAACCTCCCCCAAAAAATGGCTCTGATGCTGCTAGGCTATTGTGAAATTCATTTATAGGCAATCACTACCATAATATGTTTTGGCCACTCTCTCTTCCTTGCTCACATTATAGAGCGCCATCTTGGTCATAGTATATACAAAAAAACATGCATGCAACTTACTCTTTCAATCAAAACTCTCTTGTTGCAAATCTGTAAAATTCAACATCAGATTAATGACGTTTGTCCATTTTACAATTCTTTCATATGTGCACAAATTCAATACTTAATTTACCCAATATAGTAAAAATGAATAAATCATATGTAAACAATAAATGAAAAATTCAAAATCAAATGCATGCTTGATTCAGCACTTTAAAAATGCTATTTTCTTGGTTATTAACATTCGGCAATTGATTCATTAACCATACTATTGTGCCCAAGTGGACAAAATATTTCCTTAATTTGCCAGATGTGTTCAGGATACAAACCAAACATAAACACAAGATAAATAAATCCAAAAAACAAAAACGATTATCTGTGTAATTCAACACTTCACAAAATGCAAATATATTACTAATTAATAATTAACATATCAAAATCCTTTCATCTGTCATAAACACACACTGTGAAATTCAATATATATTGAATAATACTATAAAAAAGCACAAAAGTTATGCCCAAGTGGTGCCGACTAGAAACATTGTTACACAAATTAAGGCATATTATATTAAAAGTAATTCAACTTAAAAAGAAAATAAATATATTCCAAAAAGTCTCTAATTCCCATGCTTATAGAGGTATCACACTTGCTTTCTAAGGTTGAAGGTGAGAATGAGATCAGAGGTTACACGTGGGATTAATGTTTAGGCCAGCTAGTGCCTAAGTGTTCAAATCTAATATATACCGGGACTCCAGTATGTGTAATCTTTTTAGGGCTCGCCTGGCGTTGGAGCGCGAAGCGCTCCCGCCAGCGAGTTCTATAGCCGCCTTGCTCCCTGTCAAGGGAGTAGCAGCTGTGAACGAGCCCGACACAGAGCTGGGAACGAGCCGACCCAGGTCTGTGAACGAGCTTCAAGGTTGAGCAGCTTGTGCACGTTTGTTGGACGTCAGGCGCTGCAAGCCCGCCAGACCAATTATCCCAGCATGAAACTCTACTTCCTGAGGCGCCACAAGACCAATTATCCCAGCAGGAGTCTCCACTTCCTCAGGCGCTGCAACAATTATCACAGCATGAGACCCACTTATCCCAGCATGTCAACAGGCGCCCCAGGCTGCTGGAGCACTCAACTATAATTAATGTGCAATTGAGTGCTCCAGCAGCGTGGGTCGGCTCTCTGCATGCTGTGATAATTATCACTTTGGGGCCTCATGCTGTGATAATTACGGCGGCATGCTCTATTTGCAGCACTGAACATTTTCAAAGAAGGCGAAGCAGTGACATTCATTGGAGACACTCACCCTCACGCCCTCACCCCTCACACACCTCCTCACCCTCACACACCTCCTCACCCACCTCCTCACCCTCACACCCTCACCTTCACACCCCCTCACACACACCCTCACATACCCTTACCAGCACAGCAAAACACAACACAGCACAGCAAAACACAACACAGCACAGCACAGCAAAACACAACACAACACAGCACAGCACAGCAAAACACAACACAACACAGCACAGCAAAACACAACACAGCACAGCAAAACACAGCACAGCACAACAAAACACAACACAGCACAACAGAGCAAAACACAACACAGCACAGCAAAACACAGCACAGCAAAACACAGCACAGCAAAACACAGCACAGAACAGCACAGCAAAGCACAGCACAGCACAACGCAGCACAGCAAAACACAGCACAACACAGCACAGCAAAACACAACACAACACAACACAGCACAGCAAAACACAACACAGCACAGCACAGCAAAATACAGCACAGGACAGCACAGCAAAGCACAGCACAGCAAAACACAGCACAGCACAACACAACACAGCACAGCACAACACAGCACAGCACAGCAAAACACAGCAAAACACAGCACAGCAAAACACAGCACAGCAAAACACAGCACAGCAAAACACAAAACAACACAACACAGCACAGCACAGCACAGCAAAACACAACACAGCACAGCAAAGCACAGCACAGCAAAACACAACACAACACAGCACAGCACAGCAAAACACAACACAGCACAGCAAAGCACAGCACAGCAAAACACAGCACAGCACAGCAAAACACAGCACAGCACAACACAGCACAGCAAAACACAACACAACCCTCACGCCCTCACCCCCTCACCCCTCACACACCTCATCACCCTCACACACCTCACCCTCACACCCTCACCTTCACACCCCCTCACACACACCCTCACACACACCCTCACATACCCTTACCAGCACAGCACAACACAACACAACACAGCACAGCAAAACACAACACAGCACAGTACAGCAAAACACAACACAGCACAGCAAAACACAACACAGCACAGCACAGCAAAACACAGCACAGCACAGGACAGCACAGCAAAGCACAGCACAGCAAAACACAGCACAGCACAACACAGCACAGCAAAACACAACACAACACAGCACATCAAAACACAGCACAGGACAGCACAGCAAAGCACAGCACAGCAAAACACAGCACAGCAAAACACAGCACAGCACAACACAGCACAGCACAACACAACACAGCACAGCAAAACACAGCAAAACACAGCAAAACACAGCACAACACAGCACAACACAATACAGCAAAGCACAGCACAGCAAAACACAACACAGCACAGCACAGCAAAACACAGCACAGCACAGCAAAGCACAGCACAGCAAAACACAGCACAGCAAAGCACAGCACAGCACAACACAGCAAAACACAACACAACCCTCACGCCCTCACCCCTCACACACCTCATCACCCTCACACACCTCCTCACCCTCACACCCTCACCTTCACACCCCCTCACACACACCCTCACATACCCTTACCAGCACAGCAAAACACAACACAACACAGCACAGTAAAACACAACACAACACAGCACAGTACAGCAAAACACAACACAGCACAGCACAGCAAAACACAACACAGCACAGCACAGCAAAACACAACACAGCAGAGCAAAGCACAGCACAGCAAAACACAGCACAGCAAAACACAACACAGCACAGCACAGCAAAACACAGCACAGCACAGCAAAACACAGCACAGCAAAGCACAGCACAACACAACACAGCACAGCACAACACAACACAGCACAGCAAAACACAACACAGCACAGCAAAGCACAGCACAGGACAGCAAAGCACAGCAAAGCACAGCACAGCAAAACACAGCACAACACAGCACAGCACAGCAAAACACAGCACAGCACAGCACAACACAGCACAGCACAACACAGCACAGCACAACACAGCACAGCACAACACAACACAGCACAACACAGCACAGCACAGCACAACACAACACAGCACAGCAAAACACAGCACAGCACAGCACAACACAGCACAGCACAGCACAGCACAACACAGCAAAACACAGCAAAGCACAGCACAGCAAAGCACAGCACAGCACAGCACAGCAAAACACAGCACAGCAAAGCAAAACACAGCACAGCAAAACACAGCACAGCACAGCACAACACAGCACAGCACAGCACAGCACAGCACAACACAGCACAGCACAGCACAACACAACACAGCACAGCAAAACACAGCACAGCACAGCACAACACAGCACAGCACAGCACAACACAGCAAAACACAGCAAAGCACAGCACAGCACAGCAAAGCACAGCACAGCACAGCAAAGCACAGCACAGCACAGCAAAACACAGCACAGCATAGCAAAACACAGCACAGCAAAACACAGCACAGCACAGCAAAACACAGCACAGCAAAACACAGCACAGCACAGCAAAACACCGCACAGCACAGCAAAACACAGCACAGCAAAACACAGCACAGCACAGCAAAGCACAGCACAGCAAAACACAGCACAGCAAAGCACAGCACAGCAAAACACAGCACAGCAAAGCAAAGCACAGCAAAACACAGCACAGCACAGCAAAACACAGCACAGCAAAACAAAACACAGCACAGCAAAACACAGCACAGCACAGCAAAACACAGCACAGCAAAACACAGCACAGCAAAACACAGCACAGCAAAACACAGCACAGCACAGCAAAACACAACACATCACAGCACAGCACAACCAAGCACAGCACAACCAAGCACAGCACAACCAAGCACAGCACAACCAAGCACAGCATAACCAAGCACAGCATAACCAAGCACAGCATAACCAAGCACAGCATAACCAAGCACAGCATAACCAAGCACAGCATAACCAAGCACAGCATAACCAAGCACAGCATAACCAAGCACAGCATAACCAAGCATAGCGTAATAAAGCACAACAAAAAATAGCATAACAAAAAATAGCATAACACAACACAACAAAACATAGCATAGCAAAACACAACATAGCATAGCATAACAAAACACAACATAGCATAGCATAACAAAACACAACATAGCATAGGATAACAAAACAAAGCATAGGATAGCAAAACAAAACATAGCCTAACAAAACATGGCATAACAAAACATGGCATAACAAAACATGGCATAACAAAACATGGCATAACAAAACATGGCATAACAAAACATGGCATAGCAAAACATGGCATAACAAAACATGGCATAGCAAAACAAAGCATAGCATAGCAAAACAGAGCATAGCATAACAAAGCATAACAAAGCATAGCATAACAAAACATAGCATAACAACATAGCATAACAAAACATAGCATAACAACATAGCATAACAAAACATAGCATAACAACATAGCATAACAAAACATAGCATAACAAAACATAGCATAGCAAAACAAAGCATAGCATAGCAAAACACAACACAACACAACATAGCATAGCATAACAAAGAATAGCATAACAAACACAACAAAGCATTGCATAGCATAACAAAACAAAGCATAGGATAGCAAAAAAACATAGCATAGCATAACAAAGCATAGAATAGCAAAACAAAACATTGCATAGCATAACAAAACATAACATAACAAAACATAGCATAGCATAACAAAACAAAACATAACAAAACATAGCATAGCATAACAAAACAAAACATAGCATAACAAAACATAGAAAAACAAAACATAGAAAAACAAAGCATAACACACACAAGCACACACACAAGCACACACACACAAGCACACACACACAAGCACACACACACAACCACACACACACAACCACGCACACATAACCACAACCACACAACCACGCACACATAACCACAACCACACACAACCACACACACAACTATCTATCTATCTATCGCCCTCACTCTATCTGTCTATCGATCTATCGCCCTCACTCTATCTATCGGCCTCAGTCTATCTATCTAATCGCCCTCACTCTATCTGTCTATCTATCGGCCTCACTCTATCTAATCGCCCTCACTCTATCTATCTTATCGCCTTCACTCTATCTTATCGCCCTCACTCTATCTATCGCCCTCACTCTATCTATCGCCCTCACTCTATCTATCGCCCTCACTCTATCTATCGCCCTCACTCTATCTATCGCCCTCACTCTATCTATCGCCCTCACTCTATCTATCTATCTATCGCCCTCACTCTATCTATCGCCCTCACTCTATCTATCTATCAATCTATCTATCGCCCTCACTCTATCTATCTATCGCCCTCACGCTATCTATCTATCGCCCTCACGCTATCTATCTATCGCCCTCACGCTATCTATCGCCCTCACTCTATCTATCTTTCTATCGATCTATCGCCCTCATTCTATCTACTTATTTAGATACTGATCGCCATCACTCTATCTATCTGTCTAGCTATCTATCGCCCTCACTCCTATCTATCTATCTACCTATCTATCTCGCTCACTCAATCTCTCTATCGCCCTCCCTCTATCTATCTATCCCACTCACTCTATCTATCTATCCCACTCACTCTATCTATCGCATCACCACAGCATCACTAAGGGGCACAACAACATCACAATGCGCTACCACAACAACATCACTATGCGCTACCACAGGATCATTGAATGCCACAGCATCACTAGTCGCCACCACAACATCTCTCAGCCCCACCACAGCATCAATCTGTGCAACCATTTACCAACAACTGGGTCAAATATGATCTCTCAATGTTTCAAGCTTTATTACAAATGTCACAAAAAGAGGTTAGTATTTCACTTCTGTTCTTGGATTTTCGTCACAATAAAATACACTGAACATATTCTTCAGAAAAGTTATTTACAAAAGTTTAAGCTATTGCCATTATAAATTACAATAACTTTTATTTAAGTATTAATTATTAAAAAAATTCAAAGCCATTGTTATTTGTAATATCAATACATCTAAGTCACGTGAATACAACACATATTGCATTACAAATGCTATAGGTGTCACAAGTTATAACTATTGGCATTGTAAATGACAAAGCTATTATTTTTGCTATTTTCAAAACCAACACATATATAACAAATGTGTCATTTACAATACCAATAGCTCAAACTTTCCTAATGCGAGACCTTATGCATTGCAAATGCTTGTTTTCTCAGCTGCCCCCTTGTAATCTTTTAGGCACTGAATCGACCACATAAAACGTAAGTTCCTTATGATTGGTATTATGAAGTACTCAAAATGACGAGCAACCGGGTAACTCTGATCTCTATTTTTTTAATTTGCTCACACATATTGCAAGATTCGCATATGTACCTGTAGAATCGTACTTCCCACATATAGTCTGGGACATGCACAAACCAACATTTACAAAGTATATTCACTTTTACAGTGCAAAGGGCCACGAATCTTAAGTGGGGAATTGATTAAGGATGATATAGCCTCATTTGCAGTAACTCTATATTTACATGCCTTGCATTTATAGCATTTTCTGAATCCTCTGCTGCCTGAAAACCAGGTACTCTGTACCACGTTTTCAGGACTGCTCCTCCCAGTTTCTGTCTCATACAACTAGCTCATCCAAAAGTCAAAAGTGATCTATTGCATCTTGTAGTTCCTTTTTTTATTTTTATTTTTTATTTTTTATTCCACAGCATAATCAAAGAAAACAATATATAAATCAATTAAATTCTCAGTTCATACAGGTACATTCATATAATCAGCAAAAGGCCCCCATATGTCCCTACCAATCTTGTGTTTCCTCACCCCTTTAACTGCATATAGGCTGAACTCAAGATTAAATAAACTAAACATTCTATTCCTCTATTGAAAAAAAGATGGAGGTTCCACTTGTAGCCAAGCAGCCACAATACATAATCTTGCTACGGTCATAGCAATGAATATTAAATGATGATGTTTAAAGCAAGACCCATTCCTCCTAAAATGCACATCTGACCCCAACAACATAGTTGTATAAGTTATAACAATCGGTTTACCAATCATATCACTTAAAATGTTTCCAAGATTAGCTATAAAGATTCTCAGCAGTCATCTTGTAGTTCCAATGATTGGGTAACTTTTGATGAGGTGCCAATACTTAGTAAGTAGTTTCCAAATTTTCCGTGCTCCAGGCTAAATGCTGTAATCATTCTAACCTCTTGTTCAGAACTTCGGAGTAATCTAATATTGTGGGTATCCATTGTGATATATCGATGTAATGAGTGGCTATATTCGAAATGCCTTCCCCCATATGCACATGAGGGCCAATGTAAGTAAGTTTCAGTTACTTAGGAGATCAGATGGCACCAAATCCCCAGCAACCTAGTGACATGCAAGAGGTGACTGTTGGAATATCTAGATATTGTGTATGTTTCCAGAAAAGGTAGTGTAAGAAATTGGAGTATTATTTGAGAGGGGGCAACACCCACCTCAAATAATAATCACAATCCTTGTCAATGTCACCTACAAAAGTCACTAAATTAACCTGTGCTTAACCCTCTAGTAGCCTGGCCCACAAGCAGCCAGGCTTAACTTAGAGGCAATGTGTAAAGTATTTATGCAGCATCAAACAGTAATAAAGTGATAGAACATCACAAGTAAAATCCCAAATTCAATTTTGAAATATAGAAAAAATTACACCAAATTGACAAAATCCATCCAATTAGTAGAACCAAAGTTATGAATTTTCAAAGCCATCTTTGCAGGTTGTGGCCAAAAATGGCTCCATGTCATTGGGTAGCTGCAAGATGAGGTCTCGGTACAGCCGTTGACATTTGGCAAGAAAGGACAAAGTGGGAGACTTTTAATTTTGTCCGCTGAGAAGGTCTCTCACTGGCCAGACAATTTTCGCTCCTTCTCCTGGGGAAGATTTCTACCGTGGTAATTAATCACTTTTTTGGACCGTGGATTCTTATAGGGAAGTGAAGCTGCAGGGTGTGAATGAAGAGGTCTCCATGAGGCCAGATACTTTCTCCAGAAAGTGTAGCTGAATCAGAGTTACTGTTATGGAGAAGTAGCGGGAGTCACCTGATTCTTTCACCCAGTGGCGATGCACCTTCGTTGGATTGGCTTGGCAGGTTGGTCCAGGTCCCCCATTGGTTCCCAGGCTACAAAGTTGGCAAAAAGTGCCTAAGTCCCAGGTTTCAGAAACGTTTAGGAGGAATACACTTTGGCACTAGAAAAGGGTCCAGGACCTTGGGAACAGCACTTAGGTGTCAAGACTCACTCCAGCAGAGGCCAGCAGCAGGGTTCAGGGTAGGTTCAGTTGGAATTCCTCAACTTGACTTGTGCAGGAAAGACCTCTGTAAGATTGTTGTATCTCTGTAGCTCAAACAAGAGGCAAGCTAACTGATTCTTGGAGTCACCTGTAGGGTCTGGGTTCAGGGCAAGCAGATCCAGTCTTTACTCAGTTTCCAAGAGTCTAAAGGTCTAAGAGTATTCTGAGGCGGGTACTTAGGGTGCCATATTTATTCTCAGTGCCATCCTAAGGGTGGGGGAAACCCCTGGCCACTCCCTAGTACATGGTGTAAATGTTCCCAGGGGTGACCATACCCACCTTTGCAGTACTTCATGTGTGTTTTACTGTAAGCTATTGCACAGTCCCCTTCTCTACCTAAATCCGTCATGGCAGAATCTTTCTTCCTCTGGTCAGAGAACCCTGTGCCCACCCACAAGTGTAGCTATGATAATGACAAACTCTCCCTTGTGATCATTCAAAACTGGTCCTGGGGCATCCCCTCTCCTACTTGGATTACTTTCTGGGTGGCTATTAGGACAATGAAGGGGACAGACCTAAGTGTGAGTTACATCTGCCTTTGACAGGGTAGGCTTCTTTTCAGGTGTAATTAAGTTCCTGGGCAAAGCCCAGATTGTCATTCTGTCAGGAGAACACATCTCCGCACAGCCAATCCCTTTGTCCACTGTCTGGGAACAATACACATCTCACACTCGCACTAAAAAATGGAAAAAAGGCATATTTGACTTGGGCAAGAAAATTGCAACTTTCTAAAAGTGTCATTTTCAAAAAAGTAATTCAAAATCCAAATTTAGCATTAGATTGGATTTAAAAGTATGAATTTTTTGAATCCATGACTCATTATTCTAGCTCAGTGATACTCGAAGTACGGCCCGCGAGCAGAAAGTGACTCTCCTGACCATTACCTGCAGCCCTCCTGGGAAGCAGCACCTGGCTGCCATTTACCAGACTCTGCAATAACATTAAAACATGTTTTATATACAGCAAGCACTTATTTTTTAATTACAGTTAGGGAAAGGAAGTAACTAGACCCTTAACGTTAGGAACACCATCATTGATAAAGACAGTAAACGTGTAAAAATGTGAATGTCTTATCAAAATTCCAAAAGTGTATTTCATTGACCTGTAGAACCATTTACCCTTAGTAAATCAAATTATAACAGGGCATTCAGATTTTTTTTTTAAAGTGATGGTTTTCAAACGTGAATTTAGAAACGTTCATGCTTCTCACTCCACCGCCCTGACAACAATGCCATTAGCGATTACATCCAAGCACAGGGGATGGTTCTGCACAGCACGCATCCTGAAGTCATGTATTTTGAGTTCCTCTTACATGTGATAATAAAAAAAAGGAGGCAAATTTAAATAAAACAATTGCCCAGGATCACTCAATTAGGTCAAGTGGAAAAGCTGAGCTTCATCCCAGGTTTTCTGGTTTCACATTGCACAATTGAGATCAGCCACTAGATATACGTGCTTCGCTTCCACTACACCCACTTTATACCCCCCCCCTCACCCGGCTGGCATCAGTGCGGCCCTCAGTAACACCAAAGACCAAACTTTATGGCACCCGGGAAAATGTTTGTGAGTACCTATGCTCTAGCTAGACCCAATCTGAAGTTGTGCATTACAGGGTGTTATATTGAAACCCAGAGCTTTTCTATGAGAGAGCCAGCCATGCCACGGTAAACAATGATTTTGGAGATTTTTCACTGTCTGGGCATTTAAGACATACGTACACATGTTCAACCTTTTGAATACCATGCACCCTGCCCTATGGGCGATTACGTTTACTTTAGGAATGACCTACAAGTATTAAAAAGGGAAGGTTTAGGCTTAGCAAAAGTTTTATTTTGCCAGTTTAAAACTGCCCACACAGGCTCTGTAGTGGCAGGCCTGTAGACCTGTCATACAGCGCTACTTTAGTTGGTGGCACAAGAAGTACTGCAGTCCACTGGTAGCAATAAAATCTACAGGCCCTGGGTAAATTAGGGATATGTAAATTAAAAGTCCCATTTTGGAAAATGTGAATTTTGTCATGTTTAAAAGGGAAAGCACACTTAACCACTAGGTAGCAGGAATGATGTGTGCAGAGTCCTATGGGCCACAAAAATGGGTTCAGCTACAATAAGCAACCACTCTGGGGGAATACCCAACTAACCCTGGGTGTAGTTTGCCTAGTAACGCTACGCGTAGCTACGTGAAGTGCACTTCGCACTACATGAGCTACGCGAGCTGCGTAGTGCGATAGAGAAAATGCTGTTCGCACTGATTGCACAGCGCCGGATGCTTGTCCGCACGGTGCAATCATTGCAAAAGGCATCGTGCACAATGCAAGCGGTCATTTTCTGCTGCTCGAGTAGATTTGTACTCGAGCGGCAGCTTTCTCAACGTGGACTGGTAGTTTCCCATTGTGAGCAGTCGCAAGCATACACGACCACATGCAATGAGAAACCTGACCTCCCCGCATTGAGAATCTCGCCGGGAGGCTTATTTTCCACGATCGGGATCAGCAACTTGATATTGCTGATCGCGAACGAGAAAAAAGTCTTGCCGGAATGTTGATTTTGCTCGCTCACGGTCACCAACTTGATGTTGAGGACCGCGAGCAAGCAAAAAATGCCTGCCAATCTACGTGTTTTTGCACACTGCTACGTGCAATTCGCGTATGCGTTGTAGCGCAAACTACACACGCTCCACGAGCGTAGCATAGTACTACGCCCAGGGTTATACCCAACAGGGTTGGTTGAGCACTAGGTGTATCTGTTACTTAGTGTTCTCTGTGGAGGTTAGCTGAAGGACCACATGGTTACAATCAATGGCACCTAATACCTGAGGGATTAGGAATACATTTTTGTTTTCTCCCATTGCTTTTCTGCCAGTGCTGTGTCAAGGTGATAATTAGTGCACAAAGCTGGTGATGCATCTCTGTACCTGTCATATGCAAGGAGACTGGCTTGCCTGTGAAGTGTCAGGAAATAGAGTGCATCCAATATTATGACAGCAGGCTAAGGTGGTTCAAACAATTTCTCCTAGTCTCAACCACATCAAGGATCACTGAAGAGGAAACATTTTACCTGGCAATGACTGCTTCCTGGTCATTCCAAAGAGTTTGATACCTAGTCTGTAAATTCTCTTTCTCCTCTTAAAATAATTGTCCCTTAAAATAAGGAGCAAGGCAACAAAGATATTTGCTGACATGGTGAATGTAAAACATTTTTTGGATGTGTGAGAAATTGGGTTACTGGTTGATGGGGTGAAAGCCTATTCAAGCAGCAGCCACTAATTCTTTCATGGCGACGTCACAGGCAAACCCCAAATCAACCTGTGCCTAAACCTCTGGTAGTTTGGCACAAAGCAGTCCGGCTAAACTTAATGGCAATGTGTAAAGTATTTATGTAGCACTTCAAAACTAATTAAGTGAAAACAAAACACACGAAAAATTCAACACCAACTTAGGAATATAGAGTAAAATGTAATAAATTATTTTAGATCAAAGCACAAATAATACAATCAGTAAAAGCAGAGATAGGCAATTTTAAAGATTGAAGTGAAAATAGTGCCTAAAAGCACAAAGCAACAACTGTGGCTATCTGACCATGCCAGACTGGGACAAAGTAACAAGTTCAGGCCAACCACGATAGAGCATGGGCTGGAAATGCAGACCAAGTTAGGCCCACTGAACAAAGTACCTTAAATCCTGGTTTGTAGAGCATTGCAAGATCCTGCATCAAGTATGCACCACAACAAAGATATCTGCTGACATGGTGAATGTAAAACATTTTTTGGATGTGTGAGAAATTGGGTTACTGGTTGATGGGGTGAAAGCCTACTCAAGCAGCAGCTACTAATTCTTTCATGGCGACGTCACAGGCAAACCCCAAATCAACCTGTGCCTAAACCTCTGGTAGTTTGGCACAAAGCAGTCCGGCTAAACTTAATGGCAATGTGTAAAGTATTTATGTAGCACTTCAAAAATAATTAAGTGAAAACAAAACACACGAAAAATTCAACACCAACTTAGGAATATAGAGTAAAATGTAATAAATTATTTGAGATCAAAGCACAAATAATACAATCAGTAAAAGCAGAGATAGGCAATTTTAAAGATTGAAGTGAAAATAGTGCCTAAAAGCACAAAGCAACAACTGTGGCTATCTGACCATGCCAGACTGGGACAAAGTAACAAGTTCAGGCCAACCACGATAGAGCATGGGCTGGAAATGCAGACCAAGTTAGGCCCACTGAATAAAGTACCTTAAATCCTGGTTTGTAGAGCATTGCAAGATCCTGCATCAAGTATGCACCGCACAGGGGGCGTGGCTACGCAGGCGAACGCAATGGCCGCCTGATTGTAGAGCTCCGCCCTTCGGGCTGAAACGGAAGACATTCGCAGGTGATCCGACACTGCCTGGGGTTGGGAAATGCTTGCCTCCGTCCCCGGAGGCCACGGTGTGCTGATGGCTGCAGTCTGAGACCTGGGGACGGCGTGGACGCTGGAGATCGCGGAGGGGCGGTGAGGCCTGTCGGGACTCGCCGGACGTGAGCCCTGTCGCGCCGGAGCGCCTGGTGAGTCTCCCTCGGGGCCCCCGCGTCCCCCCCCTTGGCATTGGGGCCGCTGTGGTGCCCTCCCTGATCCGTTGCGTGTCCCGGGTGGGCTCCTTTGGTGGGGGTTTTGGCCCCCGGTGCTGATCCGGACCTTCGGGCCTGGTCCGGCCTCGTGAGCCGGGGCCTCGATTTTTTTGGGCCTGCCTGGGCTGGGTGGTGGCGGGCGGGGACGGCGGGCGGCTGGCCCTGGGTGCGATCGGGGGGTGGCTGGGGGCGCGCCGGGGGGGACTCTCGGGGGTCTTTTAGGCGGTCCCGCGTATCTGCGTCGGGTGGGGGCACTACATCCTCGCCCCCACCACTGCCTTATAATTTCGGCGCACGCCTGTCCCCAGATTTGCCTGCAACAGGGCTCCCAGTGTCGATCCCTCGCCTTCACAATCAGCTGGATGTGAGATTGGCCCACCTTCTGCAATGAGACGGAGAGAACCTACGCAGAAGAAGCTCAGCTTCGACAAACCCCCCCTCTGCTCGACCAACGACCTGCCTACCAAGCCTGCTGCGTCAGTTAGCCCTGCGCCATCGACAGATATGGCTGGTATGGTGGCTGAAATGCTGGGCGAGATGCGAGCGGGGTTCAAAGCCATCGACTCCCGCTTTGACGCCCTTGATCAGAAAATGGCCGAAATGGGCGCGAAAATCCAGACTCATGATAGGCGTCTGGATGTGGCTGAATCCCGAGTTTCTGATCTGGAGGATGGCGCAGCATCCACGCTGAAAAGACTGGAGCGGGTGGAGAAGATCCTTAAGGATGTCGCTATTAAGAACGAGGATTTGGAAGCGCGCAGTAACATTCGTATTATTGGTGTGGCGGAGACGACGGCCACTGGCCGCTTTGACACTTTTGTGGAACAGCTCCTGATTGACTTATTCGGCAGGGACACTTTCACAGCCGGCTTCGTGGTGGAACGAGCGCATAGGTCCTTGGGACCTCGGCCCGCCCCGGGGTTGCCGCCCCGACCCATCATTGCCAGACTCATGAACTTTAGGGACAGGGACGCTGCCCTGAGGGCCGCTCGTGAGGCGGGCGAGGTGAAATGGCAAGGCGGGGTGCTATCTTTCTTTCCAGACTTCACGATGATGGTGCAGGATGCCCGCCGTAAATACGCAGGCGTTAAGGCCTCGCTGCGTAAACTGGGATTGCGCTATGGAATGCTGTACCCTGCCAGACTGAGAGTAGACGTTAATGGCAGGTACCGCATATTTGACTCCCCCACTGAAGCACAAGAATTCTGCCAAGCCTATAAAAACAGAGGGTCGCCTCGGCCCTCAGACAAAGCGCAACAGTCCCCGCCGAACATGGACTCACAGGCTAGCGCTGACCTTTTTGCTGAGAGCGGACAGGGCTGACTTGTGTCTCCTTTTCTTTAGGCCACTCACTTTCACATTACGCAGCTAACTACTTGGATCTCCTTGCAGTGCTCTTATACGTTGATACAATTTGAATGTCGACCTGAATGTGACGTCTGAGCGGCGGAGCGTTGCATCTCCCCATGGCACGAGCCGCTTGGTGCCTTTTTCTGAGAGTATTTTTCTTTTGCAGGACTTGCATTGGACACTTGCTCCTCTTTGCTGTTGTTGGTATTGTTCTTTGGGTTGGGTGGTGCCTCCGGGGGGCTTACGTGAGGCTGGGTGGTGGGTGGGTGGGGGGGATTGTTTCATGCATTAGTTCGATTGTTCCTGTACTTGCATTGTTTTTCATTTTGAGAGATGCCTATTTTGCGGGGGGGGCGGCGGCGGATACACACACGATTGTTCACCTCTGTTCTATGCGGTTTTGAATGGCTAGGGTAGGTCAGCGACCCGGTCCTTCCAGACTGACTCTGATGTCGTGGAATGTTCGGGGGCTAAACGACACTAGAAAGAGGAGGCAGGTCCTGAATTATGCAGCTCGACACGGGGTTGATGTGTTGTTCCTCCAGGAGACACACCTGGGGCGGGCTGATTCCACCTCGGTTGCCAAGGGCTGGGGCGCGCATAGGTTCTTCGCTAACTTCAGTAGGTGTGCGCGAGGGGTGGCTATTTTGGTGCACCGGCGGGTTCCCTTTGTGCTTTCTGATAGCGTACTTGATGAGGAGGGTAGATACGTGGTGGTCACTGGAGCGCTTCTTGGCTTTAAGATTACCTGTGTTGGGGTGTATGGGCCCAATACCGATTCCCCCGCCTTGTTCCAGGGTCTCCATGGAGTTTTGCTACGCATTGACACTGACATGTTGGTGGTGGGTGGGGATTTTAATTTGTTGATGGACCCTGCGCGGGACAGCACCTCTACGTCCCCAGATTGCAAACCTCGCTCTCGTGCTGTGCTTGCAGCCATGTGCGCACACTACCCCCTTATTGATATCGAAGCTAGGCTTCACCCCCACTCGCCCGCTTACACACATCACTCTGGGTATCATAATACTAGCACTAGGATCGACTATTGGCTTCTTTCCCCGGGAGTGGTTGGTTGGGTGGATGCACATTCTACACTCCCACGTACATTTTCAGACCACTCTCCTATACTTCTGACTCTACTGGTCCCTAGGCTGGGGGGTACGAGAGGCAGTGGCGCTTCCCTGGCAAGGCGTTGGCTGATTCAGTTTTTAAAGAGGACATTCGCATGGCGATAGAAGACTATTTTGAACTTAACACGGGCACTGTTGACACCTGGGCCGCATTGTGGGAGGGTTTCAAGGCCACCATCCGAGGGGTGTGCATCACAAAATATGTTGGGGCCTTACGCGAGATCCGAGCCACAATGACACGTATTGAGGAAGACATTGCCGCGTTGGATAATGCCAGGCTCCCTGACCCCGATGGCGCTTTAGAGGCGAAACGTCTGGGATTGTTGCAGGAATTCAGGGACGCCGCAGACAGGGAATTGAACTATTTGCACACACAACACGCAGCTAGACAGCACGGTGAGGGTGACAGGCCTGGTAGGCTCCTAGCACAGCTACTGCGCCCGCCCCGTCAAGCCTCATATATTACTGACTTGGTTGACGAATCTGGCGTTCGCCACCAGACCACCCCTACCATATGCGCTGCCTTTCTGTCTTATTATAAAACACTATACACCTCCTCTCTGCCCGAAGACCGTCGTGACCCTGGCCCCTACATCAATGAGATAGCCATGGTATTTCTGGAGAAAGGTATGCAGGATTTCCTCGCTGATCCAATCACACCCGAGTATGTTATCGAGGCGATTGACGCATTGAGGGGCTCCTCGGCTCCGGGGCTTGACGGCTTCTCGGCCGACTTCTATAAGGAGTTCAAAGACGAGCTGGTGCCCCGTCTGATGGAGGTGTACGCAGAGGCACTAGAGACTGGAGTCTTGCCTCCCATACTCCGAGAGGCGGTGATTGTGCTGCTTCCCAAGCCTGGTCGTGACCCATCCCTCTGTGGCTCTTACAGGCCCCTATCGCTGCTCAACCTCGATTACAAGATCTTGGCCAAGGTCCTCGCAATCCGTTTATCGCTTCTGGTGGAACAGATTATTTCTCCTGCCCAGTCCGGATTCGTCCCCCACCGCTCCACCTTCTTTAATCTCAGGACTCTTTTTTCTGTCCTACACAGAATAGACCCGGACACCCCAGCGGCGGCGGTGTTTCTGGACGCCGAGAAGGCGTTTGACTCTCTGGAGTGGCCTTTCTTTCTGTCCGTCATGCGACGGATGGGCATGCCCGCAATGTTCGTCGCCACTGTAGAACTTCTCTACTCCGCCCCTAAGGCACGGCGGCGCCTTAATGGCACCATCTCTGATAGCTTTCCACTCTCGAGGGGCACCCGACAGGGATGCCCTCTCTCCCCTCTGTTGTATATCCTTGCCATGGACCCATTGGTTCGTCACTTTCAAGAGCGTCATCTGCATCGGGGCCTCCAGTTTCGCACTGGCCCGCTCCTCATCTCTCTATATGCGGACGATACCATTCTCTATGTCCGGTCCCCTGAGACCAATCTGGAACCCCTCCTTCTCGAGATAGCCCGGTTTGGGGAATACTCGGGCCTTCGAATTAACTGGCGCAAGTCCGTTATTTTCCCTCTCACGCCCGCCACAGTACACTGGGACTGTCCATTCCCACTCGAATGGAACACAGACTCGGTGAAATATCTCGGTATACACATACACCTGGATACAGTCTCCATGGTCCGCCTGAACTACGGTCGGGCATTGGACTTTCTGGAAGATAACCTCACCCACTGGCTTCGTCTTCCTCTTTCAATGGCCGGACGCATCGCTATCATAAAAATGGTAGTGCTTCCCCGTTTCCTGTACTTGTTCAACAATATGCCGATTCCACTCACTAAGGTTTTCTTCACCCAGCTGCGCTCGTTGTTGCTGCGATTGGTGTGGGGGGACAAGAATCCACGAGTTTCCTGGCGAACCCTGACTCTGCCCTATGAACGGGGCGGTTTTGGTGTGCCAGATTTTTACCTTTACTACCTCGTCGCTCAGTGCGCTTACGCGCACCCCTGGTTCCACCCTGACGCTCGGATACCTCATCTGAGACCTGAGGCAGACTTAGCGTGGCCTGTTGCCCTCAGGGTGCTACTGCCTAGGGGCCTGCCCCGCGACCCTCATGATATCCAGACTGCCTCCACTACTTCCTGGGCTTGGATGCAGCTGCGTCGATTGCTCCAGAGGGACATGTTGTATTCGCCGGCTCTCCCACTGCCAAACCCCCACTGGCTCCCTATCACTTCTGAAGGGGTGGTCTGCAGCACCCTATCCAAATACCAGCTTAATACAATAGGGGATTTGTTCCCGGGAGGGCACGTCTTTTCGGTTTCGGAAGACCACCGATTTACCGATCGGACGTTCATGGACTCATTCGTTCTTACCCGGTTGCGGTCCATGCTCAGAACACAGTTCCCCTCTTTCCCGCTTCCTCCTGACGAGGTGGAGGCCCTGACTTTCTTGATACAGTCCCCCGATGGTGCGCATGCTGTTTCTAGGTTGTACAGACTATGTGTGGCGACACTTCCTGCCTCGGACGCGCGAGTTCGAGCAGCATGGGAGGCTGATCTGGGTGGCGCTATCTCTGATGACCAATGGTCCGCTTGCTGCCAAGCCACCAGGGACGTCTCCGTCAACAGTAGACACAAATTAATACACTTCAAGTTCTTGCGGCGGCTGTACTTCACACCGGCCTTGGCTCACAGGTTTGACCCGTCGAGACCACATTGCTGTCCCAAATGCAGAGCCCCGCATGCCGACTTTGCCCACCTTACCTGGACGTGTCCCAAACTACAAGACTATTGGCTGCAGGTACACCGTATATTGGGTGACATTCTAGACTGCGTCCTGCATCCCATACCTGAGATTGCGCTGTTGGGATATGTTGCTGAATTTCCCCGCACCACGAGGAAACTTGCTGCCATTGGCTTTCTGCTTGCAAAAAGGGAAATTGCTATACTCTGGGGTTCTAGACGCCTTCCCACCTCAAAGGCATGGCTCCGCAGCCTGGCCCAGTGTAATATTAATAATGTGGAATACTCCGCGCAGCTCCCAACGGCCTCGCGCCCTGTCGACATCTGGGGCCCATACAGGCAGTACATCAGCAAGTTAATGCAGGCCGCGCAGTCTCAGGCTGCGAGCTCTATTGTGCCAGAAGGGGTGGGATAGAGGCTATTCACCCGACAAGGGTGCATTGTCTGCTGAGTCGGGATTGTCTTGTTGTTCTTCCGCGCTGCGGCCGGGGTGTGGGAGGGTGCTGCTGTTACCACTGTTGAGGATGCCTGGCGGAGGCCCGTGTGGTCCCCTGTCTCTTTGCTCGCTGGTCCCCGAGTGCCGAACCTGTTCTGCTAGCATTCACGCCTATGTTACACCGGTGTCCCGTGGTCACCCATTCAGCCGCTATTACCACCTTGTCATGATTGATGTGTTGCTTGTCGCTCAATCAATCAATCAATCAATCAGAGCATTTGTATAGCACACTACTCACCCGGAGGGTCTCAAGGCGCTGGGGGGACGGGGTCCGCTAATGCTCGAACAGCCAGGTCTTGAGCTGCTTCCTGAAGGCGAGGTGGTCCTGGGTCAGGCGGAGGTGGGTCGGAAGGGAGTTCCAAGTCTTGGCGGCCAGGTAGGGGAAGGACCTTCCTCCTGTGGTGGCTCTTCGGATGCGGGGGACGGTGGCGAGGGCGTGGCTGGTCGATCGAAGCTGGCGTTTGGGAGCGTAGAAGTTGAGGCGGCTGTTGAGGTATCCTGGTCCTTGGTTGTGTAGGGCTTTGTGTGCGTGGGTGAGGAGCCGGAAGGTGATTCTCTTGTTGACCGGAAGCCAGTGCAGGTCTCTCAGGTGTCCGGAGATGTGGCTGCGTCGGGGGATGTCCAGGATGAGTCGTGCTGAGGTGTTCTGGATCCGCTGGAGTCTCTTCTGGAGTTTGGCGGTGGTTCCGGCGTAGAGGGAGTTGCCGTAGTCCAGACGGCTGGTGACGAGGGCCTGGGTGACCGTCTTCCTGGTCTCGGTGGGGATCCACCGGAAGATCTTACGTAGCATGCGAAGGATGTTGAAGCACGACGAGGAGACGGCGTTGACTTGTCTGGTCATGGAGAGGGAGGAGTCCAGGATGAAGCCCAGGTTGCGTGCGTGGTCAGTTGGTTTGGGTGCGCTGCCCAGGGCGGGGGGCCACCAGGAGTCGTCCCAGGCAGAGGGTGAGTTATCCCAGGATGAGGACTTCCGTCTTGTCCGAGTTCAGTTTCAGGCGGCTGTTCGACATCCATTTGGCTACGTCTGTCATCCCTTCGTGCAGGTTGGCTCTGGCGGTGGCGGGGTCGTTGGTGAGGGAGAGGATCAGCTGGGTGTCGTCGGCGTAGGAGATGATGTTCAGGTTGTGCTGGCGTGCGATGGCTGCGAGGGGGCTCATGTAGACGTTGAAGAGTGTTGGGCTGAGCGAGGAGCCTTGAGGAACGCCGCAGATGACTTCGGTGGCCTCCGATCTGAACGGGGGGAGGCGGACTCTCTGTGTCCTTCCGGCGAGGAAGGAGGTGATCCACTCCAGTGCCTTTTCCTGGATTCCGACGTTGCTGAGGCGCTGTACTAGGGTACGGTGGCAGACAGTGTCGAAGGCCGCGGAGAGGTCCAGGAGGATGAGGGCCGCTGTTTCTCCGTTGTCGAGCAGGGCTCGGATGTCATCGGTAGCTGCGATCAGGGCGGTCTCGGTGCTGTGGTTGGCCCGGAAGCCAGACTGCGAGATGTCGAGGGATCCGTTCGTCTCGAGGAAGGCGACCAGTTGCTTGTTGACGGTCTTCTCGATGACTTTTGCCGGAAACGGGAGCAGCGAGATGGGGCGGTAGTTCTTGAGGTCGGTAGGGTCTGCTGATGGTTTCTTGAGTAGAGCGCTGAGTTCGGCGTGCTTCCAGCTCTCCGGGAAGGTGGCGATGTCGAAGGAGGTGTTGATGATGTCCCGCAGGTGGGGTGCGATGACCGCGTCGGCCTTGTTGAAGACGTGGTGAGGGCGGGGGTCTGTCGGAGATCCGGAGTGGATGGAGTTCATCGTGCGGATGGTGTCTTCGGTGCTGATCGGGGTCCAGGCGCGGAGGGTGGTGGTGGGGGGCGTTGGTTCGGTCGTGGCGTGCGTCGGTTGAGTGCTGAAGCTGTTGTGTATGTCCGCGATCTTCTTGTGGAAGTAGGAGGCGAGGGAGTTGCAGAGGTCTTGCGAAGGGGTGATGTCGTTGTTTCCGGCGTTGGGGTTGGAGAGCTCTTTCACGATGTTGAAGAGTTCTTTGCTGTTGTGTGCGTTGTTGTCCAGTCGTTCCTTGAATGCGGTTTTCTTGGTGGCGTGGATCAGCTGGTGGTGTTTTCGGGTGGCGAGCTTGAGGGCGGTCATGTTGTCCGGTGTTGGGTCTCTGCGCCAGGTTTTCTCGAGTGCTCTGCAGTTCTTCTTGGAGCTCTTGAGTTCGTCGTTAAACCATGGGGCTTTCTTGCTGCTGGGTCTGCTCGGCGGGGTCTTCAGCGGGGCGAGGTCGTCTGCGCAGTCGCTGATCCATTTCGTGAGGTTGGTGGCTGCTTGGCTGGGGTTCGTTGTGCTGGTGGGAGGGTTCTTGCTCAGGAAAGTAGTGAGCTGGTCTGCAGTGATCTTGTTCCAGCTTCTGCGGGGAGCCTGTTGCTGGTGATGGTGGAGCGTGGTCCTTCTGTAGCTGAAGTGGACGCAGCTGTGGTCCGTCCATTGGAGTCCCGTGGCGTGGCTGAAGGCGATGTCCTTGTTGGAAGAGAAGATCCGGTCGAGTGTGTGTCCGGCGTAGTGGGTGGGGGTGGTCACCAGTTGCTTGAGTCCGAGGTTGGCGAGGTTGTCCAGCAGGGTGGTGGTGTTGCGGTCGTTGTTGTTCTCCAGGTGGAAGTTGAGGTCCCCGAGGAGGATGTAGTCAGCGGAGGGGAGGGCAAGCGGGCTGACGAAGTCGGCGATGTCCTCGCTGAATTGTGTGCGTGGTCCCGGGGGTCTGTAGATGAGGGTGCCTCTGAGGGTGGTCTTGGGGTTGACGTGGATCAGGAAGTGCAGGTGTTCGGCGGGTGCGAGGTTGTCGTCGGTGTTGGTCGTGATGCGGATGGTGTTCCTGTGGATGATGGCGATGCCTCCTCCTGTCTGGTTGACGCGGTCCCTCCGGATGATCTTGTAGCCGTCCGGGATGGCGATGGCGATGTCGCTCTCTCTCTCTTGTTGGCATTTTTCTTTTTGATGTGTTTTTGCATTATGTTTATCTCTTTGCATCATCCTTGTATACGTGCATATCACTGACAGAAGTAGAAAACGGAAAATGGAGTTTATAGAATGTGTAACACCGTTCATCGTATTGTTGGTCACGCCTAGCGACTGTTCATTTTTGTATCATTGCTGATGACATCTCTGATTTTATCCACACGCTGTGTGACTGTATGTTTATGTGTACCAATCTGATGCGAATAAAGAGATTTAAAAAAACAAACAAAAAAAAAACGTACACCACGAGACTTAAGACTGGAAAAAAAAAAAAAAGTATGCACCGCACAGCAGCGATTCCATGGAGCTGCGTGGCTGAGATGAGGAGGCCTGCGTCGTCCTCAATGATGCTGTTAGCGAGAACATTGCGATGCAAATACCTGCATGGAAACATGCGTTGCTGCTATACAAAGTCCTGTGTTATCGTGGAGGCTGCTGTTGATTAGGGCCTTGTGAGGCAAAGGCCTGCATCAAGGATGCGTCATACAGTTCTGAGGAACCTGTGGGCTGGGATGCGAGATCCTGTGATGGGGATGCGTCCTCCTGCAGCGGTACCAAGGCTGCTGTGAGAACATGTTGCACTGCGTCAGTTCTGCTCACAGGTTCACTGTTGGGCTGGCAGAGCCCCTTCAGGCCCACTTCCAAGTGTTGAGGACAGGAGTAGCACCATTTGACGGGGGTAGGATATACACCAGATAGAGTCCAGGGGCTGGGTTCAAAGTGGTTGGAGCCTTTCTGTCCCTGAGACTCTGATCAGGAGGCCAGCAAACTCTACTTTGGATTCACTCTGGTGTTCCTGGTATCAAGATGCAGGTCCAGTACTTTTACTCAGTCATTAAGCAGCAGAGTAGCAGTCCTTCATGCAGAGAAGCACAGCAGTCCTTTTGAGTCTTCCACAGTTCGAGGTGTACCGAAGAGATAGGCCTGATGGTACTTTATTTATACCTGGTGCCCACTTTGAAGTAGGAGAAGGTTCTGGAGGTTTCCGTCCTCATAGGTGTTTGGAATTTCCTGCCCCCCTGCCCTGGCCCCTGCTTGTCTGGGGTCACTAATGACCAGTGTCAAAAACCTTAGTGAGTGTGCTGGGCAGAGGCTTTCTGATGTGTAAGTGTGGTAGGTGAAAGCTCCTCACCCTCATCAACTCAGATCATCCTGCCAGTTACTGTTTCTCTTTGTCTCACTGTCTGGAAGCAGTACAAAAAGACAAACTGCCAGCTAAACCTAGTCATGGGACTAGAAAATATCAACTTTCTAAAAGTTGTGTTTTTAGAATTGTGACATAAAATCCGACTTTACCATTAAAGAGGGTTTTAAATTACAATTCTTTAGACACTGGACTCGACCTTCCTACCAGTTGAAAGATCTCACTTATTAAATGTAATAGGTTAACCCAACATAATCCTATGGGATGGGTAGGCCTAGCAGTAATAAAAATGAATGTTAGAGTTTTTCACTACAAGGACATTCTAAAAGTTAAAAGTATATTTCCAACTTTTTAAGTACACTGCACCTGCCCTCTGGGCTGTTTAGGGCTTACCTTTGAGGTGCCTCAAAGGCACTATGATACATCTGTCTGCCTCATTTTCTAGGTGCCTGCAACACGCACGCATAAGCGCCCCTACAAAGTGATTCTGGCACTTTTTCTTTTATTTACAGATCAGAATTTAATTGGTAAAAAAACAGAAGTAAAAATGGTAATGTGAAAGCCATAGGCACAGGTAGGGGGGATCAGACACACAGGGATATAGCATAATGTGAGGCAGAAGCAACATGGAAGGCAGGGTTGAAGCAATTTGGAGGGTGAGAAAAACAGCATGTGCGAGAAAGAGAATCATGCAGACTAGAGAGAGGAATGTGGAGGTTGTTGGGGGAAGGATATGGGTGAGAAGGTAACATGGGGAGGAGCACTGATGGCGAGCACAACACGGCGATGGTAGCGGGAAAGTACACATGTGAGAGAGAGCTCAGCAAGGAGTGCAATGAAGAGGGGAAGAGCAGTATCCAAAGGGGACAACTGGAAAACACATTCCCTCTTGTGGAGTGCATGAGATGTTGAAGAAAAAAAAGTAACGCATCCATGATCTAGGGGCGGGAAAAACACAAGAAGGGAAAGTAAAGCCCATACAAACTGACAAATAAGAACAAGCAAGTGAGAGTCCAAATAAATTCAACCAATCGTAAGCAGTGGGAGAGCTCTAAATCCTATGTAAGCTGACAATAGATTTGTTTGACAAAAGACAGCTTGTGGTGTTTAGTAGGCAAGACCTAAAAAGACCTAAAAATTGCATAACACCCACAAACTCCAGAAATCATCATAACCTGTTGAAGAAAATTAAAGAAATGTTATCAGAAAAAGAAATATAAGTATTAAAATATATCTGTAAAAAAAGTTTGAATAACAAAAATCAGGTATTCTGTCACAACATTTTTAACATAGAAAATTAATGTTTTTTTTTTCTCACAAATATATAATTCTTGGCTCCCACAATGTCTAATATAGCAACCTACGTGACTTCCCAAAAAGGCAAAACTTTACTGTGATATCTTACTTGGTAGTGCTTGGTGCGCGATTGGCCTGAGGCCAGGCGCTGCGTCCAACACCTTGTGGACAGCCAACCCCATGCCGCACACAGCCTTTGGCCATTCGCCGTGTGGGGTTGGTCACAGGGTCAAGCATGCAGCCAGGCCCTGCTTCCAAAGTGCTTCAACGTCTAGTCAGAGGTAGTAAATGCTATATAAATACAATTACAAATACTGGTTGGGAGTTTTCCACAGGGCCTGGTGGCCAAACCTCCGCGGGGGTGTATAGCTGACAATGTGATTTTACAATATTAAGGGTGTTATTCAAAGTAAGGCAGACCTACTGACTTAGGAGAGCATTATGTGGTACTCCATACAAGGAGCAGACAATATTAATCAACTCATGCTGCTCATTTATTATTCATTTTTTAAATGATTTTTCCACGTAACCTGGTACCCACCCAGGACACCCACATGTTTCATTTTAGTTGGGGGCATTAGGGAAAGCCCCGGGGCAACCATGACCCACAGATTCTTTACAAGCAACCTAGTTAAATGGGGCCACGCAGGAGCCAGCCACGCTTTCATTTATTTATTATTTTTGTCCATGGGGTGCTTGGTGCCCACCCAGGACATCCAGCAACTTATTTTATGTTGTATGCTTTGTGGGGAGCTCCATGCCCCCCCTGGCCCGACTGAATCCCTGGTAGCACAGGAAATATAAGCTTTATTTTTGTTATTTTTTTTATTGGGTGCCTACCTGGGGCACCCCACAGCATTTGCTATGTCAGGGGTTGCGAGGAAAGCCCCAAGGCCCCCGCAGGCCTGCCGCCTCCCCTACCAGTACCCATCCCAGATCAGATGTGGCAGGACCTGTCATTGCTCTCACCCAGCAGGAGCAGCTTTTCTTTTCTCAAACAAAACAATGCATGAATTGTGTGCTAAACTCCACATCACACACCCAAAGTGTGGGATCCTTTAGAATTTGTCAATGCACAGACATTTCTACTGGAAGGTATGGTCCCTAAACAAAATGTATTCTAGACATAGTTTACACTGAACTCTGCACTATGGTACAAGGTTGTGTTTCATGCACAGCAGCCCTATTAGAGTGCCAGCACAGGGGATGACAGCAACCGTAATCAGTGAGCACCAACAAGTGGCTAGAGAAGCTGGGGTGTGAGGAATGGATGAGCGCATAAAAAAGGTATCTGCTATTTAGCCGGTTGGTTGGTAAATAGGGAAGTATCTCTTCTTTACACAAAAGCTTCACTCCCAGCTCCCCTGAACTCTATTGCTGAGAGTTCTGACCTGCCAGGAGGGGCTATTCCAGTTTTGGGCCTATGTAGGTTGTTCCTGCTGTTGGGAGATGGAAGCAACTTGAAAGAAGCAATAAAACCTGTCTCTGATGCTGTCAGCAACGCCGCTGTGAAGCTGCGACCTGAACCGAGGCCATGGGCACAGCTCGTTAAGTGCACAACACATTGCCCAGCCTGCACCGCAGTTCCGATGTCCTTCAATGCCTGCAGTTATCAGCATTTCCCCGCACAAGCGGTCGCACCGAATCCGTCTTCGCTAGCACCTGTATTTTGTTATCACGGCACTGATAACCACCCAGGGTGACTTCACGAATTTGCCGACTTCACACCACCACCGGAACCGATGCATCCGACTTCCCCTGTCCTGGATTCAACATGTCGCATCCTCACAGTCACACCACCTTGCGTCCCTAGGGTAGCGAGGGAGCAAGCCTCAACCTCGGCACTGACACCTCACCTCCACAACGCTGTGCTTCGTCATAGACTTTGTTATCCAAAGGTACTGTTTGCTTGGGAGTCCATGTGACTCCGGGCCTGAAGCCGAGCACCTTGTGGTGCCGTACTTTGGATTTATTGTTGTCAAGACAACGCAATAGCCCCAGGTGGAGCTATTTGTTTTCTACACGCTTTATTTTGGAAGTAACTGTTTTTAAGTGCTATTTTACTACCTGCATGTTGGGTTTTTGTTGTTGGTGAGTTTAGCTAAAGATACTTTATTTTCCTAAACTGGTGTGACATCCATTTGTGGTGTTATCACTGTATTACTGTGTGTTTCGAATACAAATACTTTACACAGTGCCTTTTTGATAAGCCTGTCTGCTCATGCTAAGCTACCAATGGGGTGAGCAAGGGTCATCTAAAGTGTATATCCCCCTTACCTACAAGTAAGGGCCCCTATTTGGACAAAGATAGATACCTCTGCCAACCAGAGACCCCCATTGCTAACACTCTTAATTGCCTAGCTGCTGGCTAAATAGTAGACAACCATGGAAATAGCGGAAAAACTTCACAAGTTACATTGCTGCTGTCTAAATAGCAGAGATTCTGTTCTGTTTGGCTGGAAGCCATACCAATAAAAAGGAAACCACTATTTTCCTAGCACCTCTATAAATAGCTGAGGTTATGTAAGTTTGAAAGTAACCAGGCAAGTAGCTGTAAAACTTTACTATTTACTCATTGCCCAGCTGCTGGCAAAATAGCAGACATTATGTATAACTTTCCCAGTAACTCTATATGTTCCAAATGTTTTGAAATGGCAAATAAACGTAATTATTTACCTGGCTGCTGGTTACAAAGCAGAAAGGATGTATTATGTGGCCAGTGGCTATGCAAACAGCAAATAAATTTCACTATTTACCCGGCTGCTGGCTTAAAAGCTGAAATGATGTACTGTTTGGTCGGCCTTGCAAGTAGAGAGATAATTCACTATTTATCCAGCTGACATCTACACAGCTTAAATGTTGTGTTATTATGCCTTATGCAGATTTCAACAGATTCTTACCACCAGGTAGAACTACAAACAAGGAGGGAACACAATTAGCATCCATCTCCTTATGCAGCTTAGGGACATGATGTATTGTTATTTAATTCTCCAAAAGTGGTTGGAGAATATACACAGAGTTTTGCATATGGAGTAGTGGTTTGCAAACCAACTTAAGTACTATTGTATAATATTGAATCACAGGGGGTTGCAGAACGACCTGCCTAATTAATATTCATTAGATGTCCTCGTCATCCTGGATCTGTTCCTTGTTCATTCACTCATATTGTTCCTGGTCCTATTAATCCAGGTTCACCTTGTTAAGACCTCCTGAACATGGTTATGTTGGTCCTAGTCCCCCTGGCCACCATTGACCAGTTCCCTTGGTCTTCCAACCTCTATATTTAGCCTTCCTACACCTGATCCTACTTACCATGTTCCTGCTAGCCGAGATGACTGCTCTGCACTACTTGGCCCTGTTTCCTGTCCGCAGGGTTATTTTCCTTTTAGTTCACCTAGTCCTCCTTGTTCTGGACATCTGGGTGCCCTTGTTACTGGTCCCCCGGTATTCCTAGTACCTGTCCTGCTTATCCTGGTCTCCTGATCCTACTAGCCATTGCCCTCCTGCTCCTACATAGTCCTTTTCACAGTCCTCCTGCTCCCTGTCCTAATGATACTGCAATAACTTGTCCTGGTCCACTACAGATCATCATTGCCTCTTCTAGTTCTGATGTTCCTTGAGCTCTGGTTCATGCTAGCCTTAAGGTCCCAGGACCTGTTCTTCCTAGTCCTGGTCTGTCTGGCTGTCTTTCCCATGCACTCAAGCTCCTACTGCTCAGGTTCCTGCGTCCTGAGAGGGTCCTACTCTGGACTTTTTCAACTCCCTCACTGTGATTCTTATTCAACAATACTCCTGGTCCCTGGTTTATCGGGTCTCCTTCTTCTTCTGTTTCCCCTGTTCTATGTAGTCATAGTCTTAGCTCTAATACTCCTTTGTCTGATCTCCCTATATCAGGTATTTTGGTGCTGATCCCTCTGTCCTTGGGTTCTCGGTCCTCTTAGTCCCCTGATTCTCCTGCCCCATCCTAGTTCTACTAGTCCTCCTGGTTTGCCTGTTTCAGCTTGTTCTTGCCCATCTAAATCTGTTCAGTGGTTCTCCTTGTTCTGGTGTTCCTCATCTCTGTGACACTGGTCCTCCTAGTGCCCAAATTGTGGCTCACTGTGATTCATGCTGTCCCTGTCATCCTAGTCTGACCTTCGTGGACCTTCTGATCCTGGTACTACTAGACCTGGACTTCCTGGCCCTTTACATTCCTCCTCGTCTTGCTGCTTTAGGGTCTCCTGATATTGCTAACTCTGGTCCTTTATGGTCATGTTCATTCAAGTCCTGGTCCATTTGCTTCTAGGCCTTTGGTCCTCCTCAATCTGATCTCTTTTGTCTTCATCCTCATGTTTCTGGTCCTTCTTTCCATTGGTCTCCTGCTATTGGTTATTGGTCCTCTTTGGACTGCCCAGCTGGACCTGCTACTCCTGGCAGTTGTCCTTCTTATCATCTGGTCTTGGTGGTGTGATTGGTCCCTCCTAGCCCTCCTCATTGATATGGTCCAGGGCATTCTGTTCCTTCTAAGACTACTCTGTTCCCTTGTCCACTCAGTCTTGATCACCCTTTCCACATCTTCCTGCCCTTATGATCTATCTCACCCTGCTTTTGGTCGCACTGGTCCTATTTTTCCTCCCGTTGCGTGTTGTTCTTGTCCTGGTCCTCTTGGATCTGGTCATCCTAGCCTTCCTGCTGATCCACATCCTGGCCCTTATCCTCCTACTGGTCATCATCCTCCTCTTACTAGTCTTACTCCTTCCTTCCCCAGGTCTCTACCACAATGAATTTGGTCACATACAGCCTCCAAGGTTGTCAGTCGGTTTTTGTTTTTTCGGTTTCCAGGTGCCTTTTGCTGAAGCAGCGCTGTGAAGGACAGAAATGACTGCTCATTAGAGACAGGAATTTACCAACTTAAATACTGCTTAGCATGTAAAAAATGAAACTACCATTCCCAAGATACATTCATTGGGTGGGTGGTTTCAATGTCAATGTGGCTGAAGGGGCCACTAATGACATGGGAGCAATAAGCATCTAATCCTGAAACCCACTCGTTAAAAGTATGAAGATGTGTGTTTATTCACAAGGCAGCTAAGTGAATAGACACTCCTCCTGTTAGTTACCCAGATGCATTGCTTACCTGTCTCCTCTTTCCACTTCCCCATTCCGCAGAAGCCCCATTACTATGTCTCACTCAATGTACCACTAGCAAGTCTCCCAAAGCACTGTGCCCCAAACTCCCATTGCCCACTGTAAGTGTCCCTCCCTCTGTCGTCCAGTTACCACGAATCTCTCTGCATTCCCTGGTGTCTGCTGCTTGTCGACTGCTGGTTTGTTGTGAGGTGAGCCCAAAATAAGATCAGCACGCAAAAATCATCTAAAAGAAGATCATGAACAATAAAAAAACAAGGTATTCACATAAGTGAAGAAATCATTTATATAACATGATTTAAAACCATGCTCGTTATTCTTTGCAGACAGTCAAATGCTCCTAGACTGAAGCACAAAGTATTGGTGTGCCATATCTTGAAGCTACTGGAACAGAAGTTATTATTACTACACTGCTTATTTTAACATAAAAATAACATACACGTGTTTAATCAGAATTGACTTTACTCTGTTTTCATCTGTAAACAACTTGGCTTAATTCATACACTTGTTTGTATATAATATTGTACATTTACATATGCACGTACTTTCAAATGCTTCAAATGTGCTGCATCTCAGTTACAAGATTGCTATCACCCTACCATTGCCTGGAGTCCCTTTTTCTTCATGTCCATCTAAATGAAGACCTTCAACACACTTTTTAACTGGCTGCTACTCAAATAGTAAATCATCTACATTTTAGCCTGTGGCCGGATAGATAGTGAAGTTTCAGCTACTTAGCTGGCCGCAGGCTAAATAGCAGAGATTATGCACCATTTTTCTGGTCTTTGGTTAATTAGCAGAGATTACTCACTATTTGGTCAGTGGCTGGATAAATAGCTACTTTCATTAAAGAAGGCAAATGCAAGCACCACATAGCTAGAGTAAGGGGAAACAATGGATGAACTTGGGAAGCATGAAAAGTATAGTGGGTGGGGATTTGAGTAGGGGAGCAGCACATGGGGGACGCAGAAACACATGCACTTGCGTAGAGTGCTGAAAGAACAAGCATTTGCAATGCACTAGGTCTCTCATTTGCACAAGTTTGAGCTATTGGTATTGTAAATGACAATGCTTTTTAATTATGTTTTGGTTTTGAAAACATAAATAAAAGGCATTGTCATTTACAATGCCAATACCTTAAACTTTTGTAAATGTGAGACCTATTGCATTGCAAATGCTTGTTCATTTCTCTGTTGACTTTTTGGTTTTGTTTATTCACTGAAATGTAAGTATTGAAAAAATGATCTCCGCCTCCTAAGTCTTCCTTTCCCACTTAACAGCCAGCCAGTGACCTTACCCCACCAGTTTCCCACTATCCATGCACTCCTACCAAGGCCACCACTTGTGCTCTCCTTCCTTTGAAGCTGACATGGAGGTCTCCTTTTCAAAACATCTTGGCCTTCCTCGAAGGCTGCTGGATTATAGTGAGCATTTTTCCCTTGTCGACCAGTCTGAGTCAGTGGTTGGGACCTTATGACAACCCTTTCTGTCCTCCCCATGGACTTTGGTAGAATGCATGCTCCTGGGAGCGGCTGATTCCGCCATTGGAGGGAGTGGGTATGGACCGAGAGGCGGGGTAAAGCTGGAGTCGGTGTAGACCAGGATTGTCAACTGTAGCTCTTGGCGTGTCTGTTCCCGCTCGATTCTTCAAGCGGGTCTTTGACTATGTTTGCAAGTTTAATTTAGATGATTAATTTCAAGTATCGTATCCAAGCTATCTCCTGGACCTATGCTGGGCACCATCACCCTGGGGGCTTTTAGTTGTTGCCATGGGTTTGCATGTTGTTTCAAATGCAGGCGAGAGTTAGTCTTGCCTTGTACAGGTGAGGTTTACCACACATAAGCGGCTGCATTGCTTGGTTCCCAGCAATAAGGGCAGGGGGACGCTGTCACCGGAAGTGATGTCACGAAAGGTGGCTTGCACCATCGGGCTCATTGCCTCCCCTCGCTCACCCCTTAGATGCGATTGCATCTGAGAAGTCAGCGCGTGAGCAGCGTGCTGTGAGCTGTGAGCTCCGATCTCCTCGTCCCTGAGAGGCCAAAGAGTGAAGTCCAGCTGTTTGGCAGGGGGGACGGCGTCCACCTGGTAAAATAGGTTGGGGGATTCCGTCTACCCGCGTGGTACCCCGACTCGAGCCCTGAATAAGTGTAATGGCTGTCTCCTCTTTCAGGCGCCTCTGAGCGGGTCCTGCTGTTGCAGGATACAGGAAGCCGGCAGGAACGATCCATTGTGGCATGAACAACCGCTTCCCTCACCCCGCTGTCCCCGAGGCGTGGAGCTGAGTCAGATCACCCATTGTTTTTCTTGTGTTCTTTGAAGGGGTGCTGCGCAGCGATGGGTCAAATTTTCCACTTGCTTATAGTGACATGTTATTCCCTCTTTACTGTCCCATTGACGTTTTATGTGGAATGTATTTATCTCTTTATCGTCTTTGGGGTGGTTCCTGTTCCTTTGTGTCTTTTTTCTTCTCTGTGCTATCCATTTTCAGTTCCTGTTCTCTGCACGGTATTCAAGGACAAAGACCCAATTAAATCATCAAGATAATTATAGTTTTACGGCCCTTCATCACACACGTGTGGTTAGTACAATACACTGCTTTTAAAGCTGTAATTATTGTGTTTTGGGGATAGACCAACCACCCCTCAAACTTGCTTTAACGCAGGAAATTGCGTGAGATATACTGGTACCACAGAAGTACTTCACATTGGCAGGGGTCGAAATTGCCCCACACTAACCCTGCTTTTAGAACCCAGGAGATTAGTGGCAGGAGATGGAAGTAGCCCTGAACCGTTTGATGTTCAGCCCTGTGGTGCCGGTAGCGTTGAGGGGAGTGACATCCTGGTCCGCAGAGTGGGGCCTAACTCGTCTGACAGAAAAACACGCAGAGACTAACTACCGTTATGGGCCGAGGACCTCGAGCGGTCTCGCGCCCGTTTATTTATCCCTGAGGGCGGTCCCGCCCCCAGAGTGCATGCGTGCATGCATGTGTATCTGGACGGACCGGGTGGCTCCGTCAGTACATCCCTCCAAACTCACGGATCAAACAGTCCAACCTAGGGAGATTCAGAATTTGTGCCGAGATCCCACTCTAGTCTTTTAGTCTCTGATTTGGAGTTGGGTTGGGTCGGAGGTTGTTTTTCTGGCACCGAGGCCTCTCGGCTGGTCCCTCTTCTCCAGACTGGCTTGGTGGACTTCCGGTCTCCTCAGGGGACTTGTCTCTGTGAGTGTTCTGCTCTGTTTCAGGCCTCGGTAATGGTTCCTCCCTTGTGCACTGAGTTGTTGGTATCTCGTTGTTCCTTCTGTCCCAATCTTCGCACTCTGTTTCTTCCGACATCTGTTGAGTAGTACCCCCTTCTCTGGGTACACGTTTGAACCATGACACATTTCTTGTTACTGCTCTCGTGCCATGGGTCGCAGATATCATCGTTCCTTGTACATTCACGATTTCCCTTATCTCAGGTTCGTAAGCCGTATGATATTTCCAGTTTGGATATCTATTTTTGAGAATAACTTTGTCACCGACCACCAAAGACCTTGGCTGTGTTCTTCGGGCCCGACTGGCTCTTTCATTGGTGCGTCGTCTCTCACTTGAGTGGCGTGTTGGTCATGCACTGGTGGACGCCACAAGGGGCCAGTTGGCACGCAGTCTCTTTGTACTCTTCGGAACAGCAGATGCGCTGGAGCGCACTTCGTGGTGCAATGAGGCGTTAGTCTGTATGCGCCCAGGAACTTAGACAGGCCTTCCTCTGCTCCTTCCCCTTTTTCTACTCCAATCTGCAGGGCTTTGTTCATTGTTTGCATGAACCTTTCGACCTCACCATTTGCCTGAGGCCACTGCGGGGTGATCCTTCTGTGTCGGATGCCTCTGGCTGCCAGGAAAGTTTGGAAGTCTTTGCCCTGAAAAGGTGGACCATTGTCTGATTTTATTTCATCAGGGAGGCCCATCATCGCAAATATTTTCTCCACTGCCACCTTGACATGTGTGAAAGCGGTGGAGGGTACCTCCTCTACCACTGGGAAATGCGAATGGGAATCAATTACCACTAAGGTGTTCCGTCCATCCATCTGGGAAAGAACCGAAGTCGATGCTCAATTTTGACCACGGAATGTGGCATGGGTCTTCGGTGATGACTGGATGTGGCACTGGGTCTTGACTCGTAATAGTGCATGAGTGGCAGTTGCGAACTTCTTCTTCCACCGCAGAGTCGAGGCCAGGAAACCACACCTTGGTACGCAAACGCGCTTTTGTTTTAGAAGCTCCTTGGTGGCCTTGATGGGAGAGTCGCACAACTTCTTTCTGAAGACTTGTTGGGATCACGATGGCTGCACCGCGGAGAATTACACAATGGGGTCCTATGCTTAATTCACTTTGGGCCCTCCAGATCTGTTGCCGGAATGTCTGTTCTGCAGTCATGAGGGCGCTAACCCCATCAAGAAAGTGTTTCCAGCTACGGTTCATCAATCGACCACTACTACGGCATACTTTTGCGAAGTGGTTGAGTTTTCCACAATTTGAGCATGTTCTGCCTTTTGCGAAACACCTTCCACTACCAGAATGTTCGATTCCACAGTTGCCGCATACAGGGGTTTGCGTCGTCAGGGTGTTCCTTCTCGGCGCTTGTATCCGCCTGCGAATGACATCTACCTGTTCCTCCTTAATGACCGGGCTCCGTGTAGTTATTTCATGACGGTTCAGGGCAGCCTGCATTTCGTCGGCCCGTGCATTAGAGAGTTTGTGCGACCAGGCTAGTACAAGGATTTCATCAAGCGTGATACGTGGCTGTCTGAGGATGAGGCGTCTGAGCTGTACTGATCTGCATCCCTGGATAAGCTGTGCACGTATTTCCTGTCATTGATTCGGCAGTTCGCAGGCCGTAGCAAGCTTCCTAAGCCTCGCGTAGAAGGTGTTGATGGACTCCGTCTCTCCCTGGCGGGCTTGGCGCAGTTTGAACCATTCATAATCAGGATTGACGCGGGGGTCAAAGTGGTTATTTAAAGCAGTAACTGCGGCATCATAGTCATTGTCATCACCTCTATCTGGCTGTGTCTCAAACAGCTCGTAGAGCTCATCACCCCCATAGCACAACAGAAGTGAACGTTTAACCTTTCCATCCGTTTCTCTTACACCTACAAAATAGTGATTAAGTCGACCGATCTACAGGCGCCATCTCGCCGCCGCTGTAAATGGGTCTGTCAGTTCACTGAAAGGCGGGAGAGGGGCAGCCATGCCATGACCGGGTGGGGCAGGCACGTTGATTGCGTCTGGGTTAGGTGTAGTTATGTTGTGTTGAGGTGCTGCAAAGTTCAGTGGTCCGGCATGCTGTGTAGTGGGTGCTGCCGCTGCCCCAACATCATCTGTGGCGGTGTTTGGCTCATCCTGCTTGTTTCTGTAGCACGCGGTTATGTGTGAAAATTCTGTGTGTGTCGGTCCGTCAGGCTGCGTGTTGTAATATTGTGCGAGGGCAGTTTGAGCCCCTTTGATCTTCATTCTGTCTCTGTTTTCTTTGATGCAGTGAGGGGTCCGCAGTGGAGCACGTGAAGGGGGGGCTGGCCTTTAAAGTTATTTGCTACGTTTCCCTGATGTGCCTGTGTGTGTTGTCATTGCAGTTTGATGCTTGTGCCGGTAGGCGTACGTGCCACTACGTGAGTAGGCCTGGGCGGTAGGCCTGAATTACTTCCGCGCTTCTCTGTTTCTGTTGTGGTCAACCTGTCTCCTCAAGTGACACGGTGTTTTTTTGTGGTGAGCGACTCGATGTATTGTTGGCACCATGATGGTTTTTTTTGTGGTGCGGGTAATTTTGTGGTATTTTTTTTCTGAAGTCTGTGTCTTGGCTTCGCAAATGCCAACCGTTTGACATTTTTTTTTTTATTAACAATTTCGCCTGTGAGGGGTTCACCATGGCGCCAGGCAGGCGCGGAGACAGTGATTGCTGCGGTGGGCAGATCGCCGGATAGATGCAGTTGACTACGCACCCGCAGCAACTCTCCCCATGCCGCGAGCTCGAACGCCGGGGGCACGAGTTCAATGGGCGTGAGACCGACAACTGTTCGTTTTTTTTTTCCTTGGGCGAGGTGTGGGAGATCCCGCCATTCGTCGCCAACATGTGGTGCCGGTAGCGTTGAGGGGAGTGCCAACCTGGGCCGCAGAGTGGGGCCTAACTCGTCTGACAGAAAAACACGCCAAGACTAACTACCGTTATGGGCCGAAGACCTCGAGCGATCTCGCGCCCGTTTATTTATCCCTGAGGGCGGTCCCGCCCCCAGAGTGCGTGCGTGCATGTGTGCGTATCTGGACGGGCCGGGTGGCTCCGTCAGTACAAGCCCCTCCCTCATTCCCCACCCCTATAAGAACTAGAAAGATGGAAGGTGAGTGAGGGCTGGTGCCCAGAGCAGGTACCATGCAGCTCCCCGCTCACTAGACACCAGAGTAATGGCTGCACATGGGGGAGCTTGGGATGAGTGGCTGAAGCTATTGAGTCCGGAAGCTTTGTAAGCTTTTTTACACATTAGTGTCCCTACACTGGGGACACCGGTGGAAGGAGAGGCTCAGGGATGGGGCGCCACAATTGGGGGCGGGAGGGGACTGGAGAAGAACAAACCCCCACTGCATGTTTTTTTTTAAAGGATGTTGCATAGATTATTTTAAGGACTGTCAAGTAAATAATAGCTTTGTCTGGGTCCTGCCTCTGGCCTAAAGACGTGTGCATTGCACAGGTGAGCTCGCATGTGTTTGGATAGTCTGTCTGTCCTGGCAAGTTATTTTTTTTTCCTCCTGTAATGTATTGTTTGCTTCCTCTTGTATTTTGTTTGCTCACAATTGTCACTTTTGCCTCATGTAACTTAACGTTTGCTTTTGTAATTTGTTCACTTGTAATTTTCTCCTCATGTATCATTACTGTTCCTATTGTGAAGCGCTCTGACACCTTCGGGTAAAGTCCGCGATATATAAAAACGCATAAAATAAATAAACAAGTCTCTCCTGGAACATTTGTAAACCGGAGCTAGGGCCAGAGCTGACAACGTCTGTACTGGGGAACCAGGTGCCAATCTCCACATTTTTGATTGGTCTTAAGGTCTGTCCAAGGTCGATGAAATAGGAATCGGGAAGTGTGGAAGTGGAAGTGTGCAAGAAAGCAATTCAGATGCGTGGCGACTGTAAAAGCCTTCCCATACGTTCTTTTGTTAAGTCCTGAATAGTGCCTCCCACCGCCACCCATTAGATTTTAGAGCCCCCTCTTAGTGCCCACTGTGAAAGGTCTTTGGATAAGCAAATGACTCAGCAGACACACCCCTGCTCTGATTTACAAAGCAGCTCTCGCTGGGTCCTGGTGACGAACTCCTGTGATTGATTCCGTGCAGTGCTTGAAAGGTGCTGCCGTAGTATAACTTGAGGGATAAAGGGAGCACGCTGCCTCGGTTAAAGTCAGATCCCCATGAGTACCGGTACTCTCTTTCTTCTAGAAAAAAGTGCCGGTACTCAAGGGGAGAAAATGAAGAAGTGTCGGTACTCAGTATCGGTGCGTACCGGCCCATTTAAAGCAATGCTTGTTGTAGTGCCCCCCACCCCCTCTTTTTTCAAAGAATTCGGTTTAGTACAGAGAAATCCCAGTGCCGTTCAGTACGTTCTGCTGATCGAAGGTGCACTCTGTCAGTATTGTGTGCCCGCAGCCGTTTGTACACCCACTGGGGTCTGCACCCGCAGACCTGCATTGATTCGTGTCCGCAGCCTGCGTGGCCTCCTCTGCCCTGGGCCTGGCTTTTAACAGGGAGTAAAACTTCTGTTCCTAGCCTGCCTGAGCCCAGGCAGCTTTGCCTCCTGCTCGAGGGTTCCCTCTGTAGTACTGCAGGGTGGATGCTGGAGTCAGTCGTGGGGTATAGTTTTGCCCAAATGATCAGTGGGCGGAGGCTAGTGGGGACTGGGCATTATCCCCTTTTTGCTGAATTTGCGTTATGTCCTAATTCCACAATGATTGATCAAAAGAAATGGAACTTGTTCTGTTGTAGAGCAGTTTGAAAGCAAACGGACTCAATTTGGAACGATAAACCATCAAGATGAATGTATGTGTTTTGGACTTTTGGGTTCTCCTCAATTCACAGAAACAGTGGGAAACAAGCATCGATCTCTTGTCCTTATGGGGCCAAGTGTTTCAAATTAGAAACACATGGCCCCATAAAGATAAGAAAGTGCTTTGGACAGCAGCAAAGCAGGCGAGTCAGTCGGTTCGCAGGTGAAAGGGCGTGAACCAAAAACTCTAATTTCCAACGGCGGCCACCGTTTAACATAAAATGTGATGCCAGCCAATGGAAATGAGGGGCGGTGCTTAAAGCCACCTTCTGAAATCTCCTTCATTACAAGAGTTCTTGCAGAGCGAGCAGCGCGTTGTGCTGCAACACTGCACGAGAGACCTAAAAAGAAAAAAGTGGTTCCCTTAAAATAAACAGTGGAAAGGATTTTAGGTGTCTATTCCAAAGGTGGGTAAACTAAAGAAGCTTTGCTCCAGGGAAGAGACAAACTAAAAATGATTTAGGAAATCCATTGGATAATAAGCAAGCACGTGATATTGACAAAGTCAATACATGGTAAGCAGACGCCAAAAGGTGCACCTTAATTATTTGACAGAATGCAGCTAAAAGCTGTCTGCCGATGAGGCCTGCTAAAGGATGCACTGAATTCAGCTTTAAATGGGGAATGGGGTAGAAAATTGTACAGTCCGAATTGCATAATTCTTTGATGTAGATAGAAACAGGTGTGTCTTTACACATCCTCAGCCAGGGACTAATATCTCATGTAAACAACCTTTAAGCTGGGGAATCGTCACGATGAATAATGCTTTGTTTTTGTTGAAAAATATTTTTACAGATTTTTGTTCCTGGAGTGGATGCAAAATGTACAGTAGACCACAACAATAAAATCTGGAAAGCATCTTTTGAGTGCCAAAACATTCCGAGGCCTCTAACTACAGAACATAAGAAATTGTTTCAGAGTATTGTTTTAGTTAAAAGAAGTTCACTGTCTTCACTTATTGAGGCAGTGTTTCTAAAGAATAAAATTCCCAAAGTCGCTGAAAATAGAAATGTCATCGTCAGGAAACACTAATAAGAAGCACGTAGAAGATGGAGGTTTGTATCAACAATGAAATAGTTTTTTCTGACTGTGTTTGGCAGCTAGGTCGGTATGTATGATGGTGACAGATGTGTTTTGTGAATGGTACGTGAATGTGCTATTCGTGCCGCCGGCTATGGTTAACTAAAGCATGTTTTCACTTTCTAGAAGACAAATCGTTCCTTAGTGTTTGGAAAAGAGGCTTTAATTTTACCTGAAGCAAAACACTTTCTGCATCTCTAAAACAATAGTTGTTCTGTTCTGAAGCTACCAGTGCTTTGCAGGAGCATCAAGCTTTTGTCTTGCATCCGCTGCACTGGTAGGAGCCACAATGTTAGTTTTAGACAGTCGAGCGAACTCATTCCTAACATAATTACGTTTAAACCGTCCTAATTTAGAGAACGCTGTTTGTAGAGCGGTCTACACGCGAAGTGTAGAACAGCCAATCTCTTAATTCTGGTGATGTTAACAAAACACTCCTTCCTGCCTATTGATTTATGATGTAGTCAGAATTCTTCAATGGCATTCTTGGACTGTTCTACTCTGTTACCTTTTATAAAAACCATTATAAACTCAATACAAAACCATATTAGAAAGGTTTTCCTGCAATGGCGAGCTGCGGAAAGGTAACTGTCTGAAAGCACTGCATATGACCTCTTCATTCTTGTCACAAATGACATCACAAATCTCAGCAATTATCACATCAATGACATCTTTGATTACATATTTACATTGATTTATATATGCTGAAAAATGTGCAGTTGACGTGATCATTGATAACTTCAATTGGAATGTGATATGAACATCTATGAGTGATGGACCATTGGTCAATGGCCGGTGAACCCTCCCTCTACCCACTGAGCCTGCTGAGTATGACATATATCTTACTGCCCCTACCCAAGACCATGCTGTGACACAGTGCTCGTGAAAAGTGACAGAATTGTGAAAATGAAACAATACAAACAAACCAGCAATGCCAGGCAAACAGTAATTTCAGTAGTTTTGCCGTATTATAATTTTGATTGTCTTACTGAAAATCGCTAATAGAAATAACCATAGCTACAAATAACAAAGACAAAATATCGACACCAAAACATTGTCAACGCTATGCTTATAATTAAATTACCAAAATAGAAAATCCGAAACATCGTATTATAAAAAAATCTAAAGTTTAAGACTATGAAAACCCAAACTATAGATAACAATAATGTAGAATGTTTAAGTTAGCATTAAAAATAACCAAAATATCAAAAACCAAAATATAGGATTAAAACAGATATATTTTTTAAATATAAAATATAATTAATGAAAAGAAACTACTAATGACATTATTCTATAAAAAACACACAAACAAAAAAAATCTAAATATACCAAAACATATTAATTATTTTTCATAAAACATAGTTACTTATTAAAAGAAAAGTATTCTTTTTTAAATATACAACAATCATAGAAAACAAATATGATAAAATAACACATTTAGATATTTAGAGGGGACCATCATTGTTGGGAAATAAAGATAGATAGATACTGTTAGGAGGTGGTTCTGACCATCTGAGCCGCTTTTTGAACACCTAATTATTTAGCTTTTACTGTGGGAGAGCCTCACACGCTGAAACTCACCCACAGTGAACTCATGATGAAACAGACTGCATGTGGATTGTACCAGTGTCCCCCTTGTGAGAGAAGGCCGCTGCGCTGCAGCTGGGGTAAGGGGCACCGGACTGGTTACATGTAGACATGTGTGCACGTACGTGGGCACCCGTTTAAGGGCTGCGCAGGGGAGATTCCTGTCGTGAGCAGCCCAGGAGTAGGTACAGATAGAATGGTGGGGCAGGAATTATGCAGAGTTGGATGGTGACATGTAATATATGCTTTATAGTATGGTAATACACATGTAAGGGAAAGTCAGTTTGCTTTACTGCTTTCACTGTAGGAACACTCCATTACTCTCTGAAGATGAGGACCACATGGGGTAGTTTCACTTCCCTAGGGCCTATAAATTACCGACATGCACCAAAGTACACAGTAAGTTGTGTAAAAAAAAGCATTCTGCTGAGTCCAAATCCATATCTGTACTGCTTATGGGTCATGCAGAAATGTCATATTCCTCTTTCTCATCTCATAACCAGAGCCTGGCTGGGTGTGACCCTGCCAGGCTGGAATACTTACCTTCCTCCCCAAGCTTTAGCATCAGAGGCCTAGCCCTTTATTGCAAGCATTCCAAGGGCGACGGTCTCCTCTCCAAGAGGGAGAGATAAGGGTGGAGCTACAGGTTATCCATCAGTAGCTGTCACCCGATGCGTGGCACCAGGTCAGCGGCCATAAAGGCAGCAAGAGGAGAAGGGGGCTTTTCAGAGACCATGTGGCATGAGACCACTGGACGAAGCCATTTTGGACTACCCCAGAGGCCTGTGCAGGAAGGAGGGAACAGGGGCAGAGAGGTGATGTGTCGCTGCAGGATAGGGCAGAAGAGGCTTCCTGCCAACCCCCTTCAAATTCTTTTAAAATGTCTTGCATAGGAAGAGGAGCTCTCTCTGGGGTGTGGTCTGCTAACAAAGACTGGTGCTGGAGCCTGGCGCAATGGGCAGTTGGAAGGAGGAACCCCCTGACTATTACAGGACCCTCGACTGCACCTGTGGGGGAGTCCAGGACCAGTGAGGAGAAGCTCCCCATGAAGGTGTCCTCCGGGGTTGCCTGGCGCCCACCCTGACCTCCGACGACAATGGAGGGTGGGGAGCCCAACTCTGGGCCTCGGTGTGTAGGGAGAAGAGGAGAAGTGCCACCGCACTCCCCCGCATTAGGAGGAAGGTGGGTGGAGTGCGATCGCAGACCCCGAGGTCCCGCCGGACCAGTGGCAGCATTTTTGTCTGTCCGCAGTAGTGGGCAGACCAGAATGAAAGGACCAGCTCCCGCGGCAGCACGCGAGGGTGCTGGCCAGTCAGGGAGCCGGTGAGAGCTGCCAGGGGTGGGTTCCCTGAGTGGCTCTCCAATAATCATGGAATACGGGGTACACAGGTGGGACCGGGCCCCCAAGAGGGGGCAGGAGCAGCCGGGTGTGGGCTCCCGAGCTTCTACACCCTCACCCGAAAGGAAGGGGTCTGGGTGGGACCGGACCCTCCAGGAGGGTCAGAAGCGGCGTGAGGCCACCAACGATGGCAGCGCGGCTCTCCCTGAGCAGCGGGGAGCCGCTGCTATGTTATGCACCGAATTAGCATATGCGCACCATAATGCCTAGCAAGACAGTTGGAAGCCTGCAGGAAAACTTGCGTTTTCAGCATGTGGTGGCCCCAGGAGGATGGGACCACCACTGCTGTTGTGTAAAGGTTCAGGGGGAGCTGCAGGAGCAAGGTAGAATCCCCCAGCGCACAAGAGGAAAGTACCTCCCTAAGTCTCTGGGGGACTTGCAGGAAACAATCCCTCCAGTATTCAGCCATACTTCAAATTCAACCTTTGGCTGGAACTTTTGTTCTTCAGCTGAGTGTAGTGTTTGAGACTGCACTAAGGTGTGAAGGGTTGAACTCAGGAATGTCTTGAGAAAGGCATCCCCTAGAGGTGAAGAGGTGCAATTACACAAGAGGTGCATTTACATGATGCTGTTTCTTTTGAGGGACAGGGGGTCACATTTGTATTGTGAACTCATAAGCAAAGTGGGATTATGTTGCTGGACATTCCTGGTAGGGTACCTGGCTGTACATGCTTAATCCTGTGATCACCTATGTGATGCCTTTTAGGGGCTTTTCGTGCAATGCCTTATAACTGTTATCAGCTATGATAAGTACTGTTATCCTAAGTGATGCCTAAACATGTATTCTTGCTACTGCATTAGGTGAAGAACAACCCAGACTGTTATCCACTCAGGTGTAGAGGTGTATACTGTATGGTCAGTAGTAGATGCTCAGTCAGGGTTATATGTCACCATGGCAGGTGTCCCATTTTAAATGCTTGTTGAGGTAATGAGGTGGGCCGCCACTGGGATGGTGCCAGTGGGCCCAGCCCTCACCCCAGGTTATGGTCAACCTACTGCATTTGGGGGCAAGATTATGTGCATACATGGGACTGGTGGTAGTAGACCTCACCCCACTGCGGGAGGATTGGGATATGCAATGTCACAAAATAATTCCCACAGTTTATGCACGTTTGTAAATTGTTGCATGGTATTGAGTAGTGTGTGTGTTTAATAAATGTACTCTTCCTTTTATGAATCAAAGTACAGACTGGACAATCAATTATTGAGTGAAATTTCTGCGTGCCTGCAAATTGTGATTACTAGCCCACACTACCTCCCTTGAGTAAGCATTAGACTGCTCTGCAACGTTACCCTCTGAGAGTCAAGCGCTACAATGGGGTGTTTGGTCCCCAGTGAAGGACAAATGTAGACATGTTATTTGTGAAAGACTCACAGATACTAACTCGCTTTCCAACAGATAGAAATGAAAGAAAATCTAAATTTGTATATGTGTGGGCGCAGCAACTTCGCAAACAGTAACAAACACGTGCAGAGATCTGCAGAGCTTTATTTGGCTACCAAAACTTCAACCAGGAAATGTTGACAGCCATCTTGGGACACGGCTTCAGCCGAGTCCCACAAACAAAGCAAAAAAAAGAAAAGGGGGCAGCAAAGGAATACCCTAACCCCAAAGGCTTGATTTTGGGTTCCCAGAGGGTCTCAGTCAGGGCAAAAAAATCATTAAAAAAAATGTTTCTGCCTATTCTCGAAATTCAAGAATCTGCAACAACATTTTTAAAAAAACACAATGCACTTTTTTTTAAAAGAGCCCCCAGGTGGGCAGATTCCTAGGGAAGTTTATTAAAAAAGGAGGAGGGTGCACATCTCCCCCCACCACTTTCCCAAGGCTTATTTTTACTTTAGGATTGGGGCATCTTGGTTACCCTCCATGGGCTCAAATGAGCCCCGGGGAAACCACCTCCTTGGGGCTTTATATAATTAAAAGAGGAGGCCACATGGACCCTCCTATGGGGCTGTTCCAAGCCCTGGGGACCACCACCACCCAGAGGCATAATCAACAATAGTGCGAGGTGCTGCATGGACCAGGTATGGCCCTCTCCCAGGCCATATACGGCCCCAGGAACCTCCACCTCTCCGGGGCCAGCCCATGAAAAACAACCTCCCCCTTCTGGAACTATATATGGCACTGGGAGTATTGAGGAAAGGCAGCCCACAGAAATTCTTTGAGGTCTTTGTTAGCACTACCCTCTGATAAGCCTTAATTGCTTGTCCACACTACCACAAAAGAGAGCATTTAGTGTTATCATTTGTGCCCCTGTAAACCAATAAGGGTGGCTTGGACTCTTTACACGGTGTACCTCATTTTGGTCCACTATAGAAAGAGCCAGCTTCTAACAGTAGGGTGCGTAGACTCTGACCTTCAGGTCTATGTGAGGGTGTCCTAAAGTGTCTTTCCCTGTGCCTGACCTTCACTGTACAGGCAACAGGCCATGTGCAGCTGAGATTATCCATCTGCGGCGAGTTCAGCGCAAGGCTGACCTAAGTCCAGACCCTGTAGCCAGTTCAAGGGAGGGCTAGGTACAGGGCTTGACTGGAGTCCCAACCATGTGTGTAATCTCCACAGCTGTCAAATGCCCAATAAACACATGTCTCACTCAGTCTCTCTGTCACTGAACCAGTGTCAATCTTAGTCTACATCACACCCTTACTTTACTTTCGCTCGAACTACCTCACTCTCGCATTCACTTTGACACTCATCAGCTCACTCCCTCTCACTTAGTCTCTTTCAAGTACTTTCTTGCTTACTCTCTCATTCACTCTTCTACTCACCCACTCTCCTCATGTCCATCACGTTCACTTATTCGCATTCACAAAACAACAGCATATATATTTTTCTTTTAATCATCACATTTCGTGTGTTTTTTCTTTTTGGTAAAAACAAAAATATAACAAAAATGGGAAAAATGTAGTTAAAAAAACAAAACATTTTTTGCACATTTTGTGAAGGAGAAGCATTTAATTTTTGAGCGCTCTTCCACTTTGCTCTTCACAAGAGATGACCTGCCACATAACAAGCAGTACTATCCCACAGTTTTGAAGAAGGGTTCAACTGCTTCTTCCTTCTTCTTCTGCAAGATATTTTCAGGCAACCAATAGCCAGCAGGAATGGCACAAGGCATGCCTGCAGATGTGCTAGTCTTAGACACCACTCTTCCTCTTCATTTTATCAGCAATGAAGTGCTGTTCATGCCATCCGTTAATGTGCTTGTGCATTGATTTGGTTCCAAAGCTGTATTGTGATTGTTCGCCCCTACGCAGCTTCTTCTCATAGAAAGTGCATGTCAGATATTTGGATGAGCATGTTTTTTCAACTGGTTGAATGGTGAAAACTTTCCAAACCATGGTGAATCCTCAATCTGAACGTCTTTCAGTAATAGCGTAGCAGCAGTTCCTCTTCTTTTGTTTTTTTTCCCTTTTTCTTCTTTTTTGTTTTTTCTTGTTTGTCTTTTTCTGTTTTCCTCAGCTTTTCTTTTTGTCCCAAAGCCATAAAAACTACAGCAAAAAAATAAACTGTCTCCTTTGCTACCAGAAAGTGAAGATTTATTTGAATGTTGAATGTCGAACAATTCATTTTCGGTAACCAATCAAACCCATTCATTGGTCCTTAAGGATTTGTGAATCCTTCATAGGCCCTGACAATAGTCACGGGTTCGGTTGGCATATCCTGATTTTTTTCATACCAGTCCTATTCGCACGAATCCCACAAGTCTTAAAATGTGGGACAAATAAAAATGTAACACTATATCTGTGAGGTTTCAGTTGTACTTACAAACTTTGTATGTTCAAACAACATACTACAATTTGTTTTCATAGCAAACACAACTTTTTAAAATGTTTACAGGATTGGCAGCAATTGTTTGTTGATTTGCAATACTCAGAATGGAAGTCCTGGTTCTGCACTCATGCAAGTGTTGCAAACCCAGAAAAAAACTCAAGGTCAAGAAGCAATATGTCTATGGGTGCGCTTGCAAAGGATCTGAAATCCCCAAAAAAACAAAAAAGAAAGGAGAGGTCTGATTTGTTGTATACTAAACTGACCTCCAAAAATAGGTTCTAATCTTTAAGAAAAAAAGGACCCCATCCTTGTGCAGACGCCATTTTATAGCCAAAACATTACAAAGATAGGGATTCAAAGCATAGAAGCTTTGCATCTTTAATAATCATATCCAAATAACAGTGACAGCACAAAGAACAGCGGCAGCAGAACAATGCTTATTATTCCACAATATTTCTAATAATAAATACCTTTGCTTTTTATTAATACATTTATACCATATCTTCATATCTTCAAATATCTTTAAATTACAATGCATACATAAACAAAGATTTAATCCACAGGTAATAAATTATGTCATATCACTAGTAAAATAATTTATGTAATTTGTGTAGTCAGCTGTTTAATCAAGGGTCAGGTCACCAGCATTTGGTGTGTCACTTGGGTTGCATGGAAGCTATGTGGAGCTAACCGTAACTGGGGAATTTCTGTGTTTTTTCAGTTTTATTTTGTAACCTTAACTGCATTTTTACTGGTTATTAATTTAATCTGTGTGATATATGATCTAGGTAGACCACTTTAACGTATGTTAATTGAAATGTTTTAAGTCTCTGTAGGAAAGATCTCCTTTTCATAATCACTCTCATTTTTGGGACTGATGATGCAGTTTTCTTTTTTTTTATACTTTGTGTATTGAGGCCATTCCAATCAGGCCCCAGTGCATGTGCCCTGACCACTAAAATGTATTGAAACTGGCTACAGTAGCTTGGCTGAGTGGATTACCAAGAAGGAGGCAGAATTTCTGGGTAATCTACATCCCAAGATTCCATACTTCTACATCTTACTCACATCCCCAAAAATAGGATCCCTCCACCTGGGTGCCCTATAGTCTCTGGGATGAATTCTATTTTGGAACCACTTTATAAATGTTGTGATTTCCTTCTACGTCCAGTTGTGCAGAACACCCCTACATTCTTAAAATATACAAAAGATGTACTCTATTTGATTGAAAACATAAATGAGGAGATTACCACTGACCTTCTGAAGTCATTGGACGTGGAAGCTTTGTATACTAGCATACTGCTGGATGCGACCTTGAGGGTTATTGTGGAGTTATTATGCACCACACATTGGAATTTCCAAACACGATTGAGTTTGTTATGGATTGGGAAAGCCTGACATTGAAAGAAAACTATTTCCAGTTTAAACAGATCCTGTACCTCAAATCCAAGGGACTTCAATGGGCAGCACATTTGCTCCTAGTCTGGCCTGCCTCTCCATGTACCGCTTTGAAAAAGAGTTTATCCTGTCAGCAACCAATCCCTTATAAAAGATCCACCTGTGGCACCATTATATTGATGACATCTTAATTGTATGGCAGGGAAGTTTACAACTTGGGAGTTTACAACTTGGATCAACTATTTGAAATGCACACTTAATATCTCCACTGAAGAGATTTCCTTCCTAGACCTTATGATCACAATTGAGGATAGCATCTTAAAAACAAGGTCTTTTCAGAAAAATATGGATTGTAATAACCTTATACTATATTAGAGCCGTCACCCGAGGGTCTTACATATGAATTTACCTTATAGTCATTTTCTCTGCCTTCAGAGGAACTACAGTTACCTGAGTGATTTTGAAGCTCAATCGGTGGATCTGAAAAACAAACTACAGAATCGGAACTACCCTGAGAAGATTATTTAAAGGGCATATAGGAGGGCTAAGAATAATAAACCGCAATTCTTTCCCTGAAAATATACCTAGATACATGCAACCAAAATTAGCTTTCATCACAACCTTCACATCAAAATCCAACAAAATCATGAAAATCATGAAGAAGAGGTGGGGAATTCTTAACTCTGGTAATATATCTATCCAGGCACCCCTTTCTTTTTATTCAAAAGATCTAGCAATCTGCAAGACATTTAGTTTCACACGAGGCCTTTTAAAGAGGCCATACACAAGATTACACACCTGTGGTGCCTCTTCCATATCCAGGGACCTATCCAGTGGCCCCTGTAACATATGTAGTCGTACACCACAAATGAAAGGGTTTGATATTGGTTTATGAGAGAAATGGCATTTAACCAGGCATACAAACTGTAATACGAAGAATTGTATCTACTTCATTACATTCCCATGCTCACTCCGTTATGTAGGAATGACAACAAGACCTGTCAAGATAAAAATCAATGAGCATATCAGCAACATTTGATGTCGACAGGCCACCATAAAGTTATCCAGCTACATTATGGGATTCCTGCATTTACTCAGACAATATCTTTTGGGTGATCCTTGAAACCTTTAACAGCAATAACAACATTAAGGAATACTTTGTCAGGAGGAACAGAGGTGGGTTCTTTGACAGCGAACACATTTTGCAGGACTGATGGATGAGATACCCTGGAAGAAATAATGGGGTTTTCATGCAGTTCCTTTTTTATTAACATACTGATAGTGGTATCACCACTAGGGGTGGGCGTAGTTCACGAAGTAGCGCTACGCGTAGCTACGCAATGTGCACTTCGCACTACGTGAGCTACGCGTAGCACTACGCGAACTGCGTAGTAGCATGTTCGCACTGTGCAAGATGTCGATTTCAATGATTGCACAGTGCGGACAAGCATTGACATTGTGCAATCATTGAAAACGGCATCTTGCACAGTGCGAGCTATACTTTTCTGCTGCTCAAGTAGATTTTTATTCGAGCTGCAGCTTTCTCAACGCGGACTGGTAGTTTCTCATCGCAAGCGGTCGCGAGCATGCGCGACCACTTGCAATGAGAAACCTGACCTCCCCGCATTGAGAATCTCGCCGGGAGGTTTATTTTCCATGCTCGCGATAGGCAACTTGATGTTGCTGATCGCGAACAAGGAAAAAGTCTCGCGAGGATGTCATTTTGCTTGCTCGTGGTCGCCAACTTGACATTGAGGACCGCAAGCAAGCAAAAAATGACCGCTGCACTACGCTACGCTACGCATGTTTGCACTGTGCTACGTGCAGTTCGCGTAGTGCAAAGTTGCACAAACTTCGCAAACTACGCGAGCGTAGCGTAGTGCTTTGCCCAGGGTTAATCACCACATGATGAATCCATTTTTCTTTTTCTTTATATGCATACACCTAGATGCATGTGTACCCCATATCTGATTGACAAGTGCGGGTCTTTTACTATTGAGGCTTTCCTTGCTACTTCCGTAATATTGAATATTATTACCTGGGAGGAGCATTTGTAATTCAGTAAGGTGCAGGATTCTATCTACAGAATACATTAATGACACAGATAATATTTTCCCTCCTATGCCATCCACTTTATCCCTACTCTCAAACCTTTGAGAGTTATGCATTAATAATCTTCGAGAGTTATGCAAATATAATGCTTGACATTTATTTCGATCCCTACCGCTCTGCAAGAGGTTTGAATAATGTCTATGAGAAGATATTTTCCTGATCCTGATTAATATATTGAGGATTTATTTTTTTATATGGCACCAGATTTTGAAATACTTTTCAAGTGTTATACCATGAATAAGGCACCTCTTAACTGAGTGAGTTCAGATCTAATTTTTCTGCTTTTGTGACATCTTGCACGTCAACACGATGAGATCATGGGTCCCGTACCAGATTACTCAGATAAATACAACGCTTTGCATGGAGTTCCTTGTCTCATGGACCATGGTACATGGGTTGGCTAATACACTAGGACACTTAATGCTACAAGTAAGTGTGATTTTGGCTACAGTGACCACAATGCAGTGGCATTTATTTAAATTGCTAACTCTTTATCCTGACTTGCACAGCCTATAGGTTATCAAGTAGTGTACAACCGTCTTTGGGTTCCTAAGGGGCCTTTTCTCAAATGATGCAGGATAGATTTTCTTTTAGAAACACAGGGTTTGTGTTGGGGGGACGATTGTTCTATCTCAAAGTATATCTCAGATTGAGTGCAATGTTTCACAATAATGATCTTCACATCCATATAAACAAAAGATTGTCTGTTTACGTTTACAGTGATTAGCACAATTGATTTGTGCATGAAATTCCGCATGTTGTGTGTCACGAATAATGAGCGCTAATTATTTGAATTTTTGCTTTTCCTTTTCTATCTTTGTTTGTTTTCTTATAAGCTTTACATGACAGTATAGGCAGTCTCCTGAATGGGGCCAACAACCTCCTGGTATCTCACATGATTTATATGTACAATATACTCCTCACTTGGTTCCCCTTACACTTTTTAATTTAGGAAAGCTTTATGTAGATTAGTGATTTTTAGTCGGTCCTGATGAATTACCATTGATCCCTTTGGGTCAGCTTGAGGCAAGAAGCATTTTGACCAATTTCAGACATTCAGGAACATTGATATCCACTAAGGTTGGATTTTGTTTTAACCTTAACAAAGATACCCAAAATTAAAGACTATTTTCCTAGGGTATCTTTGTTTAATTTTTAAAGTAATTGCACACTTTTGTTGGCCAATCTATTTGGAAATACTGGGGCTAGATAGACACGGCCTCTGTTGGTTTTTTGCAACAACATCTCTGGCAAAGAGCCCCCTTGTGGGGCCCGTTGGGTATTGCAGCGCTGGCCCAATGAGGAGCACAGCCATGTCGCTTATAATCATAAAAATTGAATGAGACAAGTTGTCTAAAGACCATTTTTTATTTTGTTTACAGTGCGTTTTCCCCTTGCCTCGGAACTGCAAACCTTAATATTGTTATGAAATTGGCTATACTCCTAATTGGCATATTTACTTACATGTAAGTCCCAAATAAATGGTAAAAAGTGTACCCCTTGTATGTAAATTAAATGTCACTGCTATACTGTAGCACCCATTGTGCCACCCATTACAGTGATCGGGAAAACATGAGTGCAGGAAGACCCCTGTGGGCCTGGCTGTGCAGTTTGAAATCTGCAAATATCAAACTAACTCCTTTTAACAGACCTAAACCTTCCTTTTAAATATTTATTAGCCACCCCTATGTAAACCTAAATGCCAATAATGCAGAGTCCATGGTATTTAAATGTAGCACTTGAAGAAGTTTAATTTTAAACATGTACTTACAAAGGCAATGCCCCGAGAGCTATTTCCTTGTAACATGATTAGTTGTTCCATAGGAAAGGATTGGGATAGAATATTAAGTTGAAAATTATATCTACGTAGGAAACTGCTACAAATTTAATTCTTGGACTTTTTATAATATTTATAAAATGCTCAATTCACTGGTTCACTTCTTTCTTATTGGTAAAGTTGTATTTGTTATACATAGTTTACAAAAGTCTATGCCTAAAGCCCCTAGAAGCCCGTATGCATGCCCTGTTCCAGGTATCACCCAGGAGTCAAATAAGCCACTTATTGATGTGTGAACTTGCTCCCAGAGCTGATACAAAGGACTTGGGTGTGGGGAGATGTTCTGTTTCTCTGGTAGGGTGAACATCTGGGCAGTGCAAAGAAACTTAAATAACTTCAAAGAGGGCTGCCCTGTCACAAGTAGATGTAGCAAACATCTGGGCCTGTTCCTCCTTTCTCCCTCTAGCCAGCCAGACATCAATCCCAATTGGAGTGGAGCGTCCCCCAGAACCTGTTTTGAGGGACCACAGAGGAGGGGTTGCTCATTTCCGTGCTATACCTCTAAGGTGGGCAAAGGAGCTCTGTGCAGTGGAGGAAAGGTTCTGCCATGTAAGATTTAGGTAGCAAGGGGCAGTGTGGGTTGGTTTGCAGTAGGGGACACAGGAACTGCTGCAAACGAGGGTAGGGATGCCAATGGGAACTTTTTCCTTTTTCATTAGTGAGGAGCCAGGAGTTGCCCCACCCACAGGATAGTGCCAGGCATTAATGTGACACCCCTAGGAACACCCTAGAGAACACTGTTTGACCTGTGGAAGACAGAAGAAGGATCGCACCTGCTGGGAAGAGCTACTAGGAGACCTGGAAGGCTGGATCTCTTAGCATTTGTAGCCAGGACAAAAAAATAGAGTCTAAGTGTCAGTTGGCTGACCTCCTATTAAGCTACAGGGACACAACAAGCAGCTAGAAACCCCTTTTACTGAAGAACCCAGCTGACCAGTTTCAACTAGACCTGCCATGGACCTTGGTGGTGGCTTCTTCTGGTGTGAGTCATGAACCCCCAAATGCAGTTCCTGAGGTCCTCCGACCCTTGGTTGTGTAAAAGCGTACTCCTGCTAATATCCTGATAAACCTGCGACTTAAAAATGTTTTGGCTGCAAAGACCACCAAAGCACAGAGACAAACTTACTAAGTCAATCCAACAAAGGGGCATTTCTGCTAGGCCAAAGGTTCAGTTTGCTCCTCCTCTGCTGAGCTTTTCCACAGCAGCAAATCAGTCTCAGTAGAAAATTGTGGAAAAGGTATCTGGCCTTTTGTACCCCTGTTTGGCTACAACTTGCAGCCTTGCCTATCTGGAGGAATCAGAACAAAAAAAGTGACTACGTAAAAATGGTGACATCTTCACCATGAAAAGGAGTGAATTAAGAATTTCCCACCTCAGCTTTCCAGCCAACAGTCTACGGCTTCACCCAGAATCAGTCGAATGGCTATCCAGCTTCATGGAGCCCTTCTCTCCCACTGCCTTGTTCCGCTGAGTATTTTTGACTTCTATTTCAGGTAAAACTTCGGACCGGGACGAACGTGGTTTCTGTATCCACCTGGTGCTCCATCGTGGCCGGCCTTAAATTGCACCCATTTCCCAGTTAAGCAAAATCTGAAGACCATGGTTGGCGCGTAATGCTTTGTGGTCCTATTATTATTTTCAAATTTTGAAATTCATATCTCCAGTTGCGCTAGCTGGATTTATTTTATTTGTATGACATTTTGTCCATTAAATGATTCTCTATTTTCATAAGTTGGAGTAGGATTTTTATTGTGTTGTGTTTTCAACTTTTTAACTGTTTTGGTACTCCTAAATGCTTTACACATTTTCTTAAGTTAGGCCTTTCTGCTCTATCCCACAGCTACCAGTGGTTGAGCTTGGGTTAAAATTACTGAAACCTTTCCTGGACCTAACAAGAATAGTGACTTTATTACTTGTGGTGGACTACCATCTACCCCAATAAATAATGTACTCTTTCATCATTACTTTGTATATAAATATTTGCAATACATTCTAAAAAGACTATATCAGATGGGAAACTTCATTTTTCCAGGGCCCCAGCTTTTCAGGGGGCCCCATGATACAGCCAGCTCTGATCTGCAGAGAGTCTTTCCCGGATGACCTTGAATAATTCTGAAACAGATTGTTTCAACTGAGGCGTTCCTTTAATACATTTTTTAATGTAGGTGATGTGTGAGAGTCTATTACCCATTTTGCAGCGAAGAGTTGTGTTTATGTTTAATGCAACATCCATAATTTTTTTTATTTTAGATCAAATCAGGACCTCACAGATGAGAACTGGGAGGGTGTCAAATAGATTATTTATAGTACTATTAGTGAGGTGTTGCTATTTTATAATATTAAAAACAAACAATCAGAAATTTGTGAAATACACTACTTACCCGTGAGGGTCTCAAGGCGCTAGGGGGGGGGTAGGGTGTGCTGCTCCGATTTAGCCAAACAACCAGGTCTTGAGGCTCTTCCTGAAGGTGTACATAGTGGCTGAACGTCTGATGTTGAGCAGGAGCTTGTTCCAGGTCTTTGCCACAATGTAGGAGTAGGCTCTTCAACCCGCTCTTGCTCTGCGGATGTGCGGGGTTTCGGTGAAGCCGAGATTTACGGAGCAAAGCGGAGGTTTCTCTTGGGTACATGGAAGGAGACTCTTTCATTGAGATATTGGGGTCCAGTGTTGTGGAGGGGTTTGTAGGTGTGAGTGAGTAGCTTGAACGTTACTCTGTTCTCGACGCTGGAGGTAGGTGTGGTTTCAGTGTCTGGTGTTTGTTCGTTGAAGTTGTCAAAGAGGGACTTGATCTTGTGATGAAAGAAGGAGAAGAGTTTGATGCAAAGGTCCTGGGAAGGTGTAATGTCTGAGGCTTCGCTGGGGGGTTTGGTGAATTCCTGAATGACGCTGAAGAGTTACTTCGAGTTGGAGTTGGCGAGGATTTTGTCCTGGATGACGATCCTTTTGGTGGAACTGATGAGTTGGTGGTATTCTGTCATGGCGTTCCTGTAGGTCGTCTGGGCTTCAGTGGTTTTGCTGTTTCTCCATACTTTCTCGAGGCATCTGCAGGTGCGTCTGGATTCTCAGAGGTCGGTGGTGAACCAGGTGGCTTTCATGGGCGCCGTCTGCCAGAGTTATGGTGGGGGGCGGGCTTTTCTGTGCAGTTGGGGATCCATCTGTGTAATTCATTGGCTGCAGAGTTGATGTTGGCCATGGTGGGAGGTGGATCGTGGTTGAGGGTGGAGTTGAGGTGCTCCTGGGTGACCTTGCTCCAATTCCTTTGCGGATCGCGTGGTGTAGGTTTGTGAGAGGTGGTTTTATCGAAGGAGAAATGTACACAGCGGTGGTTCTTCCAGAGGGATTGCGTGGTGTGGCTGAAGTGGATGTTGTTCCCTCCTGCAAAGATGGGGTCGAGATGTGTCCTGCCTTGTGGGTAGGGGTGGTGACGAGCTGTTTCAGTCCGATGTTGGTTAGGTTGTCCAGGAGGGCAGTGGAGTTGAGGTCACTGAGGTTGAGGTGGAAGTGGAGGTCTCAGAGCAGTATGTAGTCCATGAAGGCGAAGGCGTGGGGCATGAAGAGGTTCTTGGTCCAGGAGGTCTGTAGGTGAGGGTGCCGTGTAGGGTCGTTCTGGGGCTGGTCTGAATCTGGAAATGGAGGTATTCCATGGGGGACGAGGCGTTTATGCTGGAAGTGGTGAGTAGGAGGGAGTTCTTGTGCGTGATGGCGAGTCCTCTTCCTGGGTGGTTGGGGCAGCCTTTCCTCTGGTTCTGTTATCCATTGGAGATGGTGGTAGCAATCTCAGGGGTTGAGGAGGAGTTTGTCCAGTTTTCAGTGAGGAAGGAGACGTCTAGCGAAAGGGTATCAAGGAGGTCCCAGATCTCAACTGCCTGTCTATTCAGGGAGCATAAGTTGAGGAGGATGGACCTCAGGGGTTTGGGTTTGCTGGTTTCTAGAGGGTGGGCGGTGGCTGTGGGGGTTCAGAGTTTGGTGAAGGTTTGGCAGCAGTGTTGGCAGAAAAACTGGCCGTGGGTGGGGTCCAGGGCCAACAGCTGTCAGTTTCTTCCGGGGTTGAGTGCGAGGGCAGCAGTCGGATTGCGTATGGGCGCAGACAGGCTAGCCTTTGGTGCATCTTCGGCGCGCCAGCGGCACGCCCGCTGCGCGCAGCTGTACCACAACTGCCATTAAGTAGGGGACGGGGTGTGCGGAGCAGCTGGGAGGCAGGAGCGGGATCCGTGGGGTGGAGGGGTGGAGGGAGGGGGGGAGGGGCCGCAGGGGCAGCAGCGGCGAGAAACGGCAAGAAAAAGGACACAACAAGGCACAATACGAAAAAGGACACAACAAGGCACAATAGAATGAAAAAGAATAAAAAGAATAAAAAAGCCAACAGATAGACAGGCACAATACACAGACACTAGACAGAGAGAAAAAGACAGAGACAGAAACCAAAAAAAGGCTAGCTGTGCGGACCAGCAGAAGAGCAAGGCTCTCCCACTGGACCACCAGGGAAGAGGAGCAGGCAGGAGCCTGCTGGTGGAGGATGGCCTACCTGAGGCAGAGAGGTGCTGGGGGCAGCGGAGCAATGACGTAGCTGTGCAAGGGGAGAGCAGAGTAGGAGGTCACACATCACTATCTCTGAATATTAGAAGTAAACACATTTAGAATTTGGGCGAGTGTGCCTGTGCACCGTCAGTGACCTGGCCAATGGGGGCATGAAAGAGCTGAAAATGGTTCATAGATTCAAAGCTGTTCCGAACAGGGGCCTCTAAAATACGTTTGGCCCAGGGCCTCCAAAATCCTTAAGATGTCCCTGGTGATGAAAAAAAAGTTACATTGCTTCTTAAAATGCAAGTGAGAAAAGCAGAAATGTACTGGTCTCAGCCAGTCAAAAAAGGTTATTTTATCGACTGTCGTGAATGCACTAGATGCATACAGTCCCAGACTAGGCAGGCGAGTCCCAATATGCAAAGAAAAATTGTTATTTTAGCGTTACTCCTCTTACAGCGTCCTCAAATTGTATTCATATCATGGGAGACATTTTAGTCCCCCGATGTGTTTTTCCATCTCTCACTATTAGTTGTATCTCAATTGTGCATGCACGTTGATGATCCATTTAAATGATCAGAAACGGACAAACCTACATAAACTCAGTGCAAAAAACAAACAGCAAGGAATAAGAAATGAACTAAATGAAAATATGTTTATGTCAGGTGAAGGGGCGGCTGCGAATGGTACTTACTTTAACATGTACATTCATGCTACCATAATTGAAATGTGTCAGTCGCCAAAGGGGCATGTAGCTGTGGGCTTTGACATTCCAATTTTTTCTGCACTTAACAACTTGTCAGTGATTACTAGAGGGCAAGATGGGTTAGTCTGATGTGGTTTGAGACTTTTCTCATCTGAGAAAAGCTCTCAATAGACAAACCGCATTCTGTTTCTGAAAAAAACTGTGTGGGAATCCTGTGGCTTTTTTGTAGTTAATCTATAACTGTCTCTATTACTATAACGTATGACCTTTGTGGTAACGCTGTTCGCACTTTCTCTCCAGGGCAATGACATACATTGTAAAACCTAAAATGTGATAACTTGGTTAGCACCTTGAACAATAAGCCTATACTTCCGAAAAAATGCAAACATCTGTTCAAAAGCATTTCAAAACGAGAAGTCTATCTACTTAACGTTTACCAATAAAACTGACAATTTGTTTTATGATGACTTGACCAAGGTGCACAGTTTTTCTGACTTTGATGTGTAAAATGAAATGTTGGTTATCCTTGGAAGTTTGAAAGCTATTAGTTTTAACTGCCTCTTTCCCATATATTAAAAAATACAGCAAAGGAAAAGAAATCTATAAAAGTAACACCTAGATCGATCACAGATATTGTTATCGCCCATTAAGACGCAGTTACAGGAAAACCGCGAATCCCACGGTCTCACTTCTGAACATAAAAACAGAAACGACGTTAGGAGAAGCCAACATTTTTTTTCTTCATTTTGAGCAGCTAGTGATGCTGTGTGTAAATGGAAGATGCCAGGAGTGCAAGTCTCTTATTTTGCTGTAGCTTCTCATTTCTTGACTCCTTACACAAACAACCTAGCAGTATACATTGATGTTATGTTATACCAAATTTGTATAGCGCATGTTCACCAAAAAGGGTTCGTGATGCTGGGTTAAGGGAAGCGTCATCTAATCAGGTTATTGGCAATATGCTTGTGTGAATAGACACGTTTTCAGCAGCTTCCTGAAGAACAAATAGTTTGCTGCTAGTCTGATTTCAATTGGCAGTGAGTTCCAGATATGGGGACCTAACACTGAGAAACTGATGACACAATGGCCACTCCCATGTAACTTGTCCTTAGTTTGAGGAGTGCATGGCTTTAGGGGTAAGACAGGAAGGATGAATAACTGAGGTAATTCTCATAGTGTGTGCTGGTCCCGAATTTTGTTGCGTACTTAGGATTCCAATCCAATTAATGTGATGTCTCTAATGTTTTTAATGTGATACTACCAATGTAGTCAACATCATCGGTGGTGTGGGTGTCGTCTTAAGTGGAAATTGTCTTATTTGACTCCCTATGGGTTTAATGTAAAGGATTTTAATGAAGATGGTTTAGTTCCAACTCCAGTATTTGAAGCACGAGAATTCCATAGGCCAGGCTTTGTTACGCTGTCTTGAGTACACTAACTTCAGGTTGGCTAATGGAAGCATTGAGGGTGATGTTTTGGGTACAGACCCATGCCCGTCACTTAGGAGCTCTAACTTGATAGACTCATCTTTTGTAGGTGTAATGCATTTTAAGTAACAAATATATTTGGACTCTCTTGATACTATGTAAAATGGCCCATTCTGTCACTTTCTGGTCCTGCCCTATTTATAAGACTTCCAACTCATACCCTACACCAGATAAGGTGCTCTGAAACAAGCCTTGGCAAAGCCAGGAGGTTTTGGTCATTAAAATGTAGTGGCTTTGCCAAGGTATTTTTGAATCCTAGACTAAATTTCCATCTGACAACTATGTGGTACAAGTGAATTTGGCAGATATCACGGGGATTCAGCAGAAAGCTAAGTGGTGTAAGGGGAGTTCACCAAACACAATTGGAGGTGGGCTCCCTACAGTCATGTGGTATTGGGGAGTCAGGTAAGTAAGAAGCAGAACATGCCTGGTTTACAAAATAAAAAGGCAAGAAGACATTCCATGCCTGGGAGTACATGGACAGTTCAAGAGACATTTCTGATCTCCTTCTGTAAAGTCTGATGCACTATGACTCTGTGTACTCGAACCTGCTCACCTTCTGTCCGCAATCATTGTGTGCATTTGTGCACGCTCTTCTTGTGTGCGCTCAGGTCATATTCCTCCTTTGCACTTTGATCTGTTCGCCTTCTATTCAGTCCGATTGTAACCTTGTGTCTGCTCTTCTCGTGTGCACTTCTAAGCACTCAGCTATTGTGGACTCTGATTTCCTCTTTGTGTGTGCACGGGAATTTTATTTATTTTTTATATAATCTTGAAATACTGTGGGCACTTGTTTCTGCTCTCCCTGTGTGCACTCCTTATACACTTACCTCAGGAGCACTAAGATTCTCTCTTCTTGCGTGCACAGGATGCACGCCACTTGTGTGCACTTGTATCTGCTCTCCTTGAGTGCACTTGTATCTGCTCTCCTTTTGTATACTTGTATCTGCTCTCCTTGTGTATACTTGTATCTGCACTCCTTGTGTGCACTTTTATCTGCTCTCCTGTGTGCACTTGTATCTGCCTTCCTTGTGTGTACCAGTATCTGCTTTCCTTGTGTACACTTATATCTGCTCTCCTTGTGTGCACTTGTATCTACTCACCATGTGAGTTCTCAGACCTGCATAGACACCTCCAGTTGCACTTCACATTCGAATGCATACAGGAGACCATTGACCAATAATAATGGCTCATGCTGAAAACGTGGTTTAATCTCCATAATCACATCAGTTACGAGCTCCTGGCAACACTCTTTGTTTCACCGCCTGGAGATGCAGTAATGGTAAGTAATGTGTATTATTTGTTTAGACTGTTGTCTAATAAATGCATAGAATTCAAACAACATAAAACATATAAAATGTATACGAGTAATAAAAGCCTATTAGACAGCAACACACCATAATATCATAACAGTAATACACATTCCTCTTGTATAGTCATTAAAAATCGACCGGGAGTTATTTCAACATTGATAAATCTCATTCAGCTATTAATGTTTTAGCAAGGTCATATTTGATAAAAATTGATTTTAATAACCGGCAGTGACAAACTGAGCATACAAACAATCTAAATAAATGTAGGTATTGGTATTTCTTTTAAACTTAAGGGGACCCCAACATATTCCAGCAGAAAACTTGAGTTTAGCTGTAATACCAAGCACTAACATGAGCATTTTCCTTTTGAAATGCTGAAAAACATCAATGGAATCAGGTTATCATCATTAATTCTACCCGTAATTGATCATATCTGGTTTTGGTTGCTTTAGCCTTGTTACATGCACTACAGTTTAATTAATTCCAACATAGAACAGTAATTGTACTCCGTTCATGTGGAATATTTAAAGGAAACAACGAAGTGAACAGTTTTCTGCTTACTCCCTTAACTCTATGGGGCCGATTCACAAAGGTAATCTGAGACAAAAGATAAATTTACGACTTTTGGTATTCACGAGTTGTATCTTTATGACCGCAGTCGGGCTGGAATCTCTGCACATGGGCTGTACTCTCCACACCGGGGCCATTCTCACCGGCTCGGGCAAAATGTAGTCTAATCAATGGCCCAGAATGCAATTTTTACAAAAGGGAACATTAGGAACAAGTGATAAATGGTAGAGTAGGTCAAGAAAATCAGTTTGGGCAGGGAAAAGGCTTTGACCAGACACTACATCATATCCGAGAAAAGTTTCCTCCTTTGCATCATGGTACGATGTACTCTCCCCTCAGTGTTGACTGTAGTACAGTCAGCTCTAAGGACGCTCCCCTTAGTGTTGACACTACAGTCAACACTGAGGGGAACGCAAATTGTTCACTGGGTGTACCATTATGCAAAGGGGCAAATATTTCTGGGATATAAGTAGTGTCTAGCCACACCCTATTCCCTGCCCAAACAGATTTTCATGTCCTCCTCTACCATTTATCACACTTTCTAATGTTCCCTTTTGTAAAAATTGCATTCTGTCTAATTGATTACACCTCATCCGGCCTGAGCCAGAGAGTACAGCCCAAGCCGGAGACTTCGGCCCAGGTGCAGAGATTCTGGCCTGACTGCGGACATAATGATACGACTTGTTAATGATCTCTGTGAATGCCAAAAGTTGTAAAGTTAGACTTTTGTCTCAGATTACCTGTGTGAATCGGCCCCAACATCACCATATGGGGAAACAGAGTTCATTTGGAGGCCAGCTATTCACATCACAGACTGGTAGGCAAAAATAAACTATTCTGTCCTCTGGAGATACTACAGGAAGCACCACCTCTGACCCCAGTGCAGCACAACCGTTGTTGCCCTCGGGTATTAGCATCAGCCATCTTTCAATGGGATTTCAGTACATTTAGAAAATGAATTTAAAGATGGCTGCTGAAGATGACCAAGCATGCACTAAAGACATCTTTAAAAGCATTTTGATATATTTTAAGAAACCCTGTTTAAAGATGGCCACCATATGTTTGTGCATATGTGGTGACCATCACTGAATGCATTTTGTTTTGATTTTACAAATTCCATTCAAAGATGTTGCCCTAGATTTGTGCACATGAGCATACAAGACTGACCTTCCTGGCTTTTTTAAAGATGATTGCCCACTGATAAATTGGTGGGCGGCGAATAACTAACACAGGGGCTGGGGAAAGGAAGATGCTGGATGGGAGGAGTGGGTATATAATGGTAGATTTAATAGTCCTTCACTGTCTGACATTAGCAATAGAAGGGCAGTCAGATAATCAAAAACAATGCAAGACGGAAATGCACCTAATTGGGTCAAACACAAAAATAGAAAAGCAAAAAAATCTGTCGCAGGAAGGTGAAATGGACAACAATGTAATCGAGTCATTTGCAAGGGACTATTCCAAAGCTCACTCAATGTTTATTGTATCCTTAGCTTTTCATGTTCCCAACCGATCTTTACGATCAACCAATGCCCTCCTGATGTCAGTGCCACGCACCAAAACGGCCTCCTGGGGCGACCGTCGCTTTATGCTTTCCACAGCCAAACTCTGGAACTCCCTCGACTTGGACATCAGGTCCAGCCCCACTTTGTTAGCCTTCAGGAAAAAAATCAAAACTTGGCTGTTCAATCAATAAATCTTCCCCCCTTTTCTGCCACGTTCACAGCGCCGAGACGCCCTAGGGCATTTGTTGCGCTTTACAAATTTCATAAATAAATAAATATGTATTGAAAATAATGTTGCCAATAAATAGGTAAGGCTCTCTGTAGTGAGACTTAAATTGGTAGCTCAGAAATCACTAAGAATGATTAACTAGGAGTCTACACAAGCTACCTCAAAGGCATTAGTTATGTCGTCTTCTCCTAAGCTGCAAAATAAACAATATATACATTTTCAAGTCAAAGAGTCAGTGGTTAATAAAGTCTTCTCTGCCAGTGGTGTTCCCCAGATCATCTCCTGGACATTATCCAAAATAAGGATGGACTGTGGTGCAGAATAGATGCAGATTGAATAGGAAAAGGATTAAAACGATTCTGAAAAGTTATTTGTAGGTAACAGAGCAATGAGTATCAAGGGTTAGATACATTTTTATTTTTAGCTCATACACGCTGCCTGAGATTTGGAACCCCTGTATTTAACTCTATTATGCCCTTTGTAATTTAAATGATGAGTATACATTTTTCTTCTTTAAAAACTTGTGCAGTGAATGCTTTTATAATTTTCACATAGTTTAATACACGCTGTAATTACACTCAATAAAGTACAACACCCTGCGTTAAATGTTGGCAGGTCCAACCTCCCAAAACGTAACCTGTGACAAATGCCCAAAAATACAGAGATATGAAGATTTTGGTGCAGTAAGAACCAGAATTCACATGCTATGCCCACATTTGCAGAACGGAAGTCGGAATAGGAGAAAAGTGTTGCATCCCCCACCTGGGCAGTCAAAATGACAGCTTAAGATGTAGGGGCCAGAGAACATATATTGTACCGGGGAGGAGCAGATATTTACTTCTATCGTTTAATTTTGAACTTTTGGCAGACAATTTTGCACCAATTTTGCAACAAAATGATGACTGAAAAACTGTAACAAAAGTTTGTTCTTGCAATTCCGAGTTGAAGTAAATGAAATGCCCTTTTTAGGTCTCGTGCCTAGCGGTGCAGTGCGCAGCACTACTCGTGCAGCGCAAGACATTTAGTAGCTAAAAATGGGGTTTAGGAGAGTGTCCTAGGAATCGCGCACGCTTGTGCATGTGCTTTTCCTTTTTTGCCCCGCTATTGGCCTTTGTGTGCGTGTTTTTTAGCAAGAGAGCACGCAATAGTCCAAAGGCGGGCGCATTGCTCCGCCCATGGCCTATTGGTGTCTATTACGTGCACCAAAGGCCATGTGGTTTCAATTATCGTGCCCAGACACAGCGCGATAAATGAAAACACATATTATGCTGTGGCGCGCCCGCGCACCACTCGGGCCTGTTTTTTTTTTCAGTAGCGATTGCTTTCACTGCCACTTCTTTTTTAAAGAGTTTCCTAGTCAGGATCGTGCCACAGCTCACCTCCCAGTCAGCCTTGGAGGTTAATGGTTCGCTCTTTTCCATGACCCCGATATCCTGTGGATGACTTTAGAAACTGCACACCCTTCACTTCCTTCATCTGCGACGCTGGTACTTCTAATCGGACTACTGAAGCTGTGACCAAGACACATGAGCCCACCTGTGAAATTGCACCGACTCCCCCCAGCGGCGACCCTTCCACCTGAGCCCGACTTATCAAGATATCCGACTCTCCGCAGCAGTAGCCCAGGCACCAGGGCATGACTTGTCTCTTCTGTGACCTGACATATGAGCTCGGCACGTGATTGTGTCCAGGGCTCCTTCGCTGGGATTACGGTACCTGTGCTGACTTTCCAAGCTGTGCGAACTACGACCCCTGGTACTCGATCTAGAAATGAACCAGCTTGACTTTACTCAGCTTTGGCCCTGTTACCGAACAGTTGAAACTTGATGTCTGATTCGTTGTGAATCTCATACCTGAGCAGGACTTGTAATGCTATCCTGATAACTTGATCTGTGACACCAGTTCCTCAGCCTGAGCGTAGCACCTGTCTAAAATTCCTCAGCAGTGCATGAAGTGGAATTGAGAAGCTGTTCTGTGCACCTTCCATAACTGTGAGGCCGGTACCTGGACAGTAGTTGTTTAACTGCCCGCCTCTCCGTGACTGGGACTTGTGAAGCTGTTTTCGGCACAGGAAAGTGCCTTTTTATGGTAGTGATGCTGCCCTACTTTCTACAAATGTGATACTGGCACCGGAGCTAGAGTTCAGAGAAGTCTGTGGTGAACAGTACACAATCTGAATAGTTATCGGAGGCCGTGCACCTTATAGTTTCAACTCAATAAAAGATGTACAAATTTTATTTTTCAAACATGATGGCACTGCGTATTGAGTAGTTCCTTTCATTGGTGTCAGTCACAATAATCAAGTTACTCAATTGTTGGGGGTCATTGGAGTCCTAGCATACAATTTAAGAGTGACATGGATAAAATCCTCTCGGTGTGCATGCGCAGTAGTGGTGTTGGTGTGTGACACACCCCATGTGTGTACCGTTACAATCTTGCGCAGTGATACACTTTAGTGTGTAGACACTGATGTGTAATGCGCGGCGTGTTGGAGGCCCTCCTATGGATGTGTGGTGCACACCTGTGTGTGTGTGTGTACGCGTGTGCGTGCGTACACAATCCTGGTGTGTTGTGACATTCTTTAGGTGTGCCCAGTTGCTGTGTGATACATATTATGATGCCCGCTTGTGATGCACACTTCTGCACTGAGGCATGTGTGTGTACACCCGTGAGGGTCCAATAACGTGACCTGTGTAGACATTTCTGCACCTTGAGGCTCGACGACAAATGCCATATGGCTGCTGTGGTGGTGGATGGCATATTTATGGGTGGCAGCGGTGATCTGTGAGGCAGTGGGGGCTCTGTGTGTGTGGCCGTGTGCTGCAATGTGTCAGCAGTATTGAGCTTGGACGTTGTGATTTACGTGGAAGTAGTGGTGTGAGTTCGGCAGCGTGTGCATGTGTTTGTGTGTGTGACGTTCTATGTGAGGTAGTGGTATTATGTAGGGAGGCAATAGCACTGTGGTTTGCATTGGTGGAAGTGATTGTGTGTGTGTCAATGGGTACCATGAGTGCTTATGTAACTTGTGCTCTGTGTGGCAGCTCTGGCAGTGGGACTGTGTGAGGCAGCGATGCTGTGTGGGGGATTGAGTGGCAGTGGTGGAGGTGGATCTCTCTGTGTGTTTGTCAATGGTGCAGTGTACGACAGTGGCAGTGCAGTGGCAGTGGTGGAAGTGGCTCTGGGTGTGTGCTTGTCAGTGCTACAGCTCGCTCGTCTCCTAGGCTGACTCATTCTCATTCTCTCACCTGCTTCTTATTTGACGGAGCGTGCCTTTTAACTCTCCAGCTGGCTCGTCTTCTTAAGTGCCTATTCCTTCGCCCGCCTTATTATTCTGGTGAATGTGCTTTTTAACAACTTCGAGAAGGGCTTGCACACAGCTGCGGCTCGCTCGTCTCCTTGGGTGCCTCTTCTCAGTATGTCTAGCATAAAGGAGCAACCTAGCTTGGTGCCATGTGACTTGTTATATATTTGTAGCACTTGTGAAATTGTATGCTTGGCATTTTGGCAATAATATGGAAGTGAGACGGGAGTTCGAGTATATCACGGGTAGCAACGGCGCAAGCTTCGCTCACATGCGCACACCGAAGAGGCACTAGCATTGTAAGCATTGCTTGTGCACACAGAACAAGTCGGTCACACACAGCTACAATGCAAACACCTCTTCACCCTACTCACCCACACACAGCTACAATGCAAACACCTGTTTGCCCCACCCTCCACGAGAATGCATACAGCACAGCTAGCAGCAGTAATCACAATCACAGCATTTATATAGCGCGCTACTCACCCGGAGGGTCTCAAGGCGCTTGGGGAGGGGGGGTCCGCTACTGCTCGAACAGCCAGGTCTTGAGCTGCTTCCTGAAGGCGAGGTGGTCTTGGGTCAGGCGGAGGTGGGTCGGGAGGGAGTTCCACGTCTTGGAGGCGAGGTAGGAGAAGGATCTTCCTCCTGTGGTGGCTCTTCGGATGCGGGGGACGGCAGCGAGGGCGTGGTTCGTTGATCGAAGCTGGCGCGTGGGAGTGTAGAAGTTGAGGCGGCTGTTGAGGTATCTTGGGCCTTGGTTGTGTAGGGCTTTGTGTGCGTGGGTGAGGAGTCGGAACGTGATTCTCTTGTTGACCGGGAGCCAGTGCAGGTCTCTCAGGTGTCCGGAGATGTGGCTGTGTCGGGGGATGTCCAGGATGAGTCTTGCTGAGGCGTTCTGGATTCGCTGGAGTCTCTTCTGGAGTCTGGCAGTGGTTCCGGCGTAGAGGGAGTTGCCGTAGTCCAGTCGGCTGGTGACGAGGGCCTGGGTGACCGTCTTCCTGGTTTCGGTGGGGATTCACCGGAAGATCTTACGTAGCATGCGCAGGATGTTGAAGCACGATGAGGAGACGGCGTTGACTTGACTGGTCATGGAGAGGGAGGAGTCCAGGATGAAGCCCAGGTTGCGTGCGTGGTCTGTTGGTTTGGGTGCACTGCCCAGGGCGGGGGGCCACCAGGAGTCGTCCCAGGCGGAGGGCGAAGATCCCAGGATGAGGACTTCCGTCTTGTCTGAGTTCAGTTTCAGGCGGCTGTTCTTCATCCACTCGGCTACGTCTTTCATCCCCTCCTGTAGGCTGGCTCTGGCGGTGGCGGGGTCGTTGGTGAGGGAGAGGATCAGCTGGGTGTCGTCGGCGTAAGAGATGATGTTGAGGTTGTGTTGGCGTGCGATGGCCGCAAGGGGGCTCATGTAGACATTGAAGAGGGTGGGGCTGAGCGAGGAGCCTTGAGGAACGCCGCAGATGACTTCGGTGGCTTCTGATCTGAAGGGGGGGAGGCCGACTCTCTGGGTCCTTCCGGCGAGGAAGGAGGTGATCCACTCTAGAGCCTTCTCTTGGATTCCGGCGTTGCTGAGGCGCTGCTCTAGGGTGCGGTGGCAGACAGTGTCGAAAGCCGCGGAGAGGTCCAGGAGGATGAGGGCCGCTGTTTCCCCGTTGTCGAGCAGGGCTCGGATGTCATCGGTGGCGGCGATGAGGGCGGTCTCGGTGCGTGGTTGGCCCGGAAGCCGGACTGCGAGTGGTCGAGGGATCCATTCGTCTCGAGGAAGGCGGCCAGCTGCTTGTTGACGGTCTTCTCGATGACTTTGGCCGGAAACGGTAGGAGCGAGATGGGGCGGTAGTTTTTGAGTTCGGTGGGGTCCGCCGATGGTTTCTTCAGTAGGGCGCTGAGTTCGGCATGCTTCCAGCTCTCCGGGAAGGTCGCTGTGTCGAAGGAGGTGTTGATGATGTCCCGCAGGTGGGGTGCAATGACGGAGTCGGCCTTGTTGAAGACGTGGTGAGGGCAGGGGTCGGTTGGGGATCCAGAGTGGATGGAGTTCATCGTGCGTAGGGTTTCCTCGGTGTTGATCGGGGTCCAGGCGCGGAGGGTGGCGGTGGGGGGTGCAGGTGCTGTCGTGGGGTGCGTCGGCTCTGTGCTGAAGTTGTTGTGTATGTCCGCGATCTTGTTGTGGAAGTAGGAGGCGAGGGAGTTGCAGAGGTCTTGTGATGGGGTGATGTCGTTGGTTCCGGCGCTGGGGTTGGAGAGCTCTTTGACGATGTTGAAGAGTTTCTTGCTGTTGTGGGCGTTGTTGTCCAGTCGTTCCTTGAATGCGGTTTTCTTGGTGGTGCGGATCAGTTGGTGAAAGCTTTGCAGCCCCTGAAGCACACGGTACAACTAAGGCAGCAGCAAAGGTGTTGCAAGCTTCACTCTCTAACACAGATTAAGTACAGTATGAACAACTGCAGTGCAATCACTCAACTGCACTTCAATCATTCCTCCCCTAACATACAGGATAACGTGCAGCATAGATAGCAGCGCAAGCGTCATTCACACAGAGGTAGTTTTGCAGCGCGCAGCTCTCTCCATAGAGGGGCTTCATTTGACCCTGTGTTAGCCGGTACACTAATGAATAAAACATATTAAAATATAATAAAATGCGGGTAATATACACAGCAGAGCTGGTTTGAATTCCCAAAAAGTTAGAAGCACAGATGTTTTGATACTAAATTATGCTTTTTTAATCACTCGCATATTACAAACAGAGGCCTCTTCAGTAGACCCCCAGGCCCCCCCACCAAGGCAGCCACACCAAAAGCCTAGTAGCCAGTCCGACCACGTTTTCCGGTGGTGGTGATGCTGTTTTTGAAGTAGATCACAGATGAGCAGTGAGTGTTTGGACACAAGTGGCGATGCTGTTTTTCATAGAGTAAGAAGGAGCATGTGGATATAAAGGTAAGCGTATGTTTTTAAAACATTTTATTAGTGGTGTGCTTTATTGTTTTTTTTTGCACTAATACATCTAAATTCTAAGCATGGGTGTTAAATCCGTTTCGCGGGCGAATTTGCGGATTTTTGATGATTTCGCAATCCGCGAATCGAGCGAATTTGCCCAATAATCCGCAAATTCGCAGGCTACGAATTATTTTGCTTCGTCGCGCTTGAAAAATACAATATCGCGCGCGGCGTTGACTCTGAGTCCGCCGAGTTGTTTTTCTCCCGGTTTTGCGTGTGCTGCGCCATTTTCGATCTTGCTGCGTGATCGTGTGAGAGTTTTTCGAACGCAATTACGTTATCGCGGCTTGCCATCTTGTACAGCGAGAGTTTGACAACGCGAGTACGTCATAAAGGCCCGCGATCACGCATTGCGGGAGTAAACAATGCCGAACACGTAGATGCGGCGCGCAGCTGACTTCCGGCAGGAGATTTGAACAGCTCGCGTTCCCGAAATTGCAAAAATTGCAATTCTGCACAAGAAATCCACTGCAGGAAGCATAAACCTTGTGAAAATTATGATTTTGATCAGAATAACTCCTCAGACGGACATTTGGCTGCACTTTTTGGTGCAGGAGTCCATTTTTTGGGGTGGGGTGGGAGGAAGGAAGTGCCCCAGAGTCTCCAACTTCCTGTTCCTGTCCAGCAGGCTCCTCCCAGTGCTTTGTCCATGTCCTGGTCACTTTTCATTTGGCTGTGGAGCTGGAAGGATTACTTTTTGTGGCTGCTGCTGGATATTTGTATTTGAGGACTTTTTGGACTTTGGAGTTTGGATCACTTTTGGACTTGAGATTTTACAAGTAAGTTGGTGTTGTTTGTTTGGGGCATTGCAGTTGAGGCAACTCCAGTTCTAAAACTTTTTTGATAACTTTAACAAAATATATATTGTGGTGGGTTGCCACAGTATCCGGTAGGCCCAGGGTTAGTTATGGGTGCATGATACAACTGTTTCTGTGATTTTTTTAAACTTAATTCTCATTTATGTCATGGAATTTTAGCTCACTGTTATATGTTGATTTTTTATTTTTATTTTAGGGGTGTCTGTAAAGCCTCACTAGCCAGTAGGCCCAGTGGTAGTGAGTGGTGCATGGACCAAGTCTTTCTGTGGGGTGTCTTGAATTTAAACTTCATTGAGGGATGGATGGCATTGGATTGTGGTGATTTCTGTGTGTTTTTCGAGTTTTGGGGTGTTGTTGTGGCCTGGCCATATGGGTGGGGGCCATTTTGAGGCCTGGTCCAGGCAGGGCCTGGCCATGTTGCTGGGGGTCAAGGAAGGGTCCATTTTGAAGCCAGGCAGTGTGCTCAGGCCTGCACCCAGTTTGCCTTGCTTTCAACCATTATGCCCAGGGGTACTCAGTGGTGCATGGGCCTAGTCTTTCTGTGGGGTGTCTTGAATTTAAACATCATTGAGGGTATGGATGGCATGGGATTGTGGTGATTTTTGAGTGTTTTTTTACTTTTTGGGGCGTTGTTGGGGCCTGGCCATGTGGGTGGGGGCCATTTTGAGGCCTGGTACAGGCAGGGCCCGGCCATGTGGTGGGGGTCAAGGGGCCATTTTGAAGCCAGGCAGTGTGCTCAGGCCTGCACCCAGTTTGCCTTGCTTTCAACCATTAGGCCAAGGGGTACTCAGTGGTGCATGGACCTAGTCTTTCTGTGGGGTGTCTTGCATTTAAACATCATTGAGGGCATGGATGGCATTGGATTGTGGTGATTTTTGTGTGTTTTTCGACTTTGGGGGTGCTGTTGGGGCCTGGCCATGTGGGTGAGGGCCATTTTGAGGGCTGGTCCAGGCAGGGCCTGGCCATGTGGCTGGGGGTCAAGGGCTCATTTTGAAGCCAGGCAGTGTGCTCAGGCCTGCACCCATTTTTCCTTGCTTTCATCCATTATGCCCAGGGGTACTCAGTGGTGCATGGACCAAGACTTTTTGTGGGGTGTCTTGAACTTAAACATCATTGAGGGCATGGATGGCATTGGATTGTGGTAATTTATATGTGTTTTTCGACTTTTTGGGGTGTTGTTGGGGCCTGGCCATGTGAGTGGGGGCCATTTTGAGCCCTGGTACAGGCAGGGCCTGGCAATGTGGTGGGGGTCAAGGGGTCATTTTGAAGGCAGGCAGTGTGCTCAGGCCTGCACCCACTTTGCCTTGCTTTCAACCATTAGGCCAAGGGGTAGTGAGTGGTGCATGGGCCAAGTCTTTCTGTGGGGTGTCTTGAATTTAACCATCATTGAGGGCATGGATGGCATTGGATTGTGGTGATTTTTGTGTGTTTTTTTACTTTTTGGGGTGTTGTTGGGGCCTGGCCATGTGGGTGGGGGCCATTTTGAGGCCTGGTCCAGGCAGGGCCTGGCCATGTGGTGGGGGTCAATGGGCCATTTGGAAGCCAGGCAGTGTGCTCAGGCCTGCACCCAGTTTTCTTTGCTTTCATCCATTGTATGCCCAGGGGTACTGAGTGGTGCATGGACCAAGTCTTTCTGTGAGGTGTCTTGATTTTAAACACCATTGAGGGCATGGATGGCATTGGATTGGGGTGATTTTTGTGTTTTTTTCAACTTTTTGGGGTGTTTAACTGATGTTCCTCTGGCTTCCATTGCTTTTAGGTGCACAAGAGAACCACCAGTGCCAGTCCTGCAGCAGTGTGCAGCACAACGTCATGTGACGTTACGTGTGGCCACAGACAAGACAACTCTGCAACTCGTGCAACTGCGGCCTGCTGTTCTGACATCTGAAGAAGATGGCCCCAAAGAAAGGTGGCCGTAGCGCCTCAGCGAAAAAAGTTGCCAGTGCAACTGCCAGTAAGAAGGAGCAGAAGAAGCAAGTGGCACCACCTACCAAGGAGACTGGTGTGCCCACCGACACCTTTTTTGGGAAAAAAAACTACGCCTGCAGCAGCAGCGGTGTCCGCCGGGGACCAAGCTGGAAGCAGCACCTCTGCTTCATTGGGCTCAGTGCCACCACGCCAAGTTAGGCCCAAGCCCTTGAGTGCTGCAAAGGCAGCCACTTTGGTTGTTCAATCACCATCGACCAGTGATATTGGCTCATCACAAGAGAGTACCATCCAATCAACGCCGGGTGTAACTCAGCTGACGGGTGTTAAACAACCACAGCCGCAACGACAACCACAAGTGCAACTAGTACAAGCGCAAGTACATGGGCAAGGAGAGGCACAAGTACATGGGCAAAGAGAGGCGCAAGTACATGGGCAAGGAGAGGCGCAAGTACATGGGCAAGGAGAGGCGCAAGTACATGGGCAAGGAGAGGCGCAAGTACATGGGCAAGGAGAGGCGCATTTACATGGGCAAGGAGAGGCGCAAGTACATGGGCAAGGAGAGGCACAAGTACATGGGCAAGGAGAGGCGCAAGTACATGGGCAAGGAGAGGCGCAAGTACATGGGCAAGGAGAGGTGCAAGTACATGCACAAGGAGAGGCGCAAGTAGAGGTGCATGGAGAGGTGCAACTAGAGGTTCATGGAGCGGCACAACTGCCTACAACGCTTGTTCCTCCAGAAGTAGGGGCACATCAGGAAATTGATATTCAAGTGGAGGTATCATCCGAGGAAGCCACTCCTCCTGAGGATGATCCATTGTCTTCCAGATCCCCAGCAAGAAAAAGTTCAAGGAGGGGTGCTACTTCTACTACTACAAGTTCTTCTTCAAGCCCCCTTCATTCTGATGACCTTGATCGTGATTAGAACCCAGCAATGCAGTCTGACAGTGAGGCACGCCATGAGCCGACAAAGGTAGCTAAGCCTAAAAGGAAGGTTCCCGCAAGGCTTCGAATTATGGTTGATGAAGATGAACAAGAAGTGGTGTCTTCTGCTGCTGATGAACAGTTTGACGATGACCCAGTCATCACAGACGTCACTCCAGCCACAGCGGGCATGCAGCAGACTCACATTTTCACCCTATCCCGAATGGCTGCTGAGCAGGATGTGGGCGGCGTGGCACTGGTACCACCACCAACGCAGTTAACTACAACACCAAAACGACCTACAGCTTCCATATTTTCTCGTCAGAAGGGCCGGCAGGGACCTCCATCTAGCTCGACCTCCATTACCTCAAGTAGTGGTGCTGTAAGTGAACAACAGAAACAAATTCAGCCACGCCCATCCTCCACTTCATCTGGCATTGCAAGTCAAAGTAGCACCTCCACCTCCAGCAGACATTCCAGTCCCCAGTTTGGGACTTCTTTACTGTTAGCCAAAAGGCAGAAAACATGGTAATTTGTTCGATTTGTAAAGTATCAGTTAGTCGGGGTAAGCTTGGTACCAACTATGGTACCGGAGGCCAGAGAGGTTGTCTCCAAAAACACCACACTATCCGGTGGGAAGCACACCTAAGGAAGATCTGGGAAAACCAAAGTAGAACTAATCCAAATGTATCCATTCACATTGCATCTGATGCTGACGAGGGGCTGATTGTGCAGGGGGGAAGTCAAGAACCGACCAACATTTTTTCTGGTACACCCAGTACCCCTGGCAGCAGCATTGCAGTGGTAGCGCCCACACCCTCTATCCCTGCAACATGTATGAGTCACACTAAGAGTCTGGGAGAGACACCAATGCGAAAAACTACATCAATGAGCCTAACTGGTTTGAAGTCTGCATCATCACCATCATCATCATCACGTAAAATGGCCCAGCCCACCATTAGAAGCATGTTTTGGTCAGATGCGCCATTTGAACGCAACCACCCAACAGGACGTCTGTATAACGCAAAGCTGGCTAAAATGCTAGCGCTGGACCTTCTCCCTTTCTCTTTCGTGGAAGGGGTGGGTTTTTTCGAATTGGTGGCAACAGTCTGCCCTAAATGGAAGGTTCCTAGCCGGTTCTATTTTGCCAGGGTTGCTGTTCCAGCACTACATCAAGATGTGCTGGAGGTGATTGGCGCAGCTATTCTGAAGAGTGCTGTTCACACTATCCACAGAACAACAGACATGTGGACCAGTTGCCAAGCCCTTGATTTCATGTGCATCACTGCACACTGGGTCTCTTTTGCAGGGGTCGCACAACAGTTAAAACAAGCAGGTGTTGACACAGAGAAAGTTTTTCAAGCTACTCGCAAACATGCAACAGTAGGGATGTTTGCCATGGAGCAATCTCACACTGCACGTAACCTTTTGGAGGAGTTTAACAAGAAGGTCTATGAATGGCTGCATCCAAGAAATCGCATAGTTGGTTATGTTTCCACGGATAATGGCAGTAATATAGTTAGGGCCATGACTGATGGTGGATATTTCAGAGTGCCGTGTTTGGCGCACAGTATTAACATCGTGGTGCAAGAATTCTTGAAAAAAGAAGAGCCAGTCATCAAATTACTGACCATCTGCCGAAGAATCTGCACACATTTCAGCCATTCTTTTAAGGCCCGGAAGCAGCTGAGGAGCATTCAACATGAACGTAAACTTCCAGTCAAAGGACTAATCCAGGAGGTGGCAACACGTTGGAACTCAATCTTTTACATGCTTGAGCATCTGTCTGAGCAGTGGGGGGTAATAAATGAGTATGTCTATAAACTGGGTTCTACTCACAAAGAAATGAGGCTAAAGTTGGAGGAATGGAAGCTAATTGCAAGCCTGACAGACATGCTTTTTCCTTTTGAGGTCTTCCCGCGTGAAGTCAGCAGGGAGGACTGTTCTTTGGGCAAAGCTATCCCATTGTTGGTCATGCTAGAGCACCAACTGAAGGAGGTGTCTTCAACGTTCAGAGATCATGCTGAAAAGCGGAGAGCATATGGTTTGGCGGAGAAGTTATTAAGGCCCCTACTTGGCAATGAAAGGCTTCAAAACATACATACAGAACAACATTACATTTGTGCCACTATTCTGGATCCACGGTACAAAAAGGCAGTGGCCAGCAAAGCATTCATTCCTTTTGATGAAGCAGATGTTTCAAAGTACAAACATTGGCTCGCTGTGTCAGCCACTTGGTTTGAAAAAGAGAGGATGAAATTGTATGGAGACAGCACAAGTACAACTGAATCAGCAGGCCATCCGGCGTCAAGTTCCACTTCTGAATCCGTGGCCGAAGGGAGTCACTTTCCCTCACAGCCATTAACGACACCAGCAACCGTGTCATCATCATCCTCACCTGCACCAGGCCCCAAAAAAATATTGTCGGAAGCGGATTGGCTAACTCGGCATGGGTTTGCTCGGTCCACTGCTGCAAAGGCCACAGATTTTACGCAAAGTGGAGCAACCCTGGAGAACCTCGAGTCGGTGGTGCAGGCCTATCTGGATGACCCAACAGAGGTCTGTCTTAATGAGAACCCATTGGTGTATTGTTATAGGAAAAGGTCTGGATGGCGACTGATCAGCAACCTGGCTCTAAATTATTTGTCTTCCCCACTCGCAAGCGTGTCTTCTGAACTGGTTTTCAGTGCTGCTGGTGCCATTGTAACTTCAAAAAGGACCCGCCTCTCGCCCAAAAATGTGGAGAGGTTAACAATAATCAAGAGCAATCAGCACTTTATACCACCCAATTACAAAATACGTGAATGCGCGCAGGAAGAAGAGGACACCGACCGACGGAAGTTCTTCTCTGTCACCAGACCTACTCCCGTCTCAATTCATAGACTTTGAGGACGAGCTCTACTTCCCTGACACCGAGGCCTGAAAATTACTTCCTTTTTTTCCGTACTTATTCACTTTTATTCCTGTGTGTCTTTCTTTGTTTTGCAACTTTTACCACAACAAAACTCTAATCTCCTAATCACAACAAGTCCATCATCAGCACTGTCTTCATCTTATTTTCCTTATTGATTTGAAGGTGCCGAAGTCTGCATTCCTGATGTTCCCAAGTTCACAACTCAATCATGCTCCTCTATCCTCCTCCTCAAGACTCCCCCTATCCATTTCCCTCAAGGCAGATGGATGGATTATGGAGAATAAATAAACTTTGTCTTCGTGGACGAGTCCCCTCAAGTGGGACTGAAATTATTGACTGACTACATGCTTGCTGATTGTTGACAGACTTACTTCTGAAATTGACAGGAGAGGCTGCCCTGTGGGCCCTCACTTTCCGAAGAAGATGCCGACAGAAAGTAGAACAGGTAATGAATAATGAGAAGATGGCATGCAGTGGACAGCAATGGCTGTCTGTCTCTGTTGAAACCAATTGCTGTTTGTTTTTTGTGTTTTTTGTGAACAGTGCAATTTGCCATGTTTAGATTATACCAGTATTGCAGGTTTTTGGGGGTTTCTTTGGGGGTGTTCTAGGTTTGCGGTGCTGGGTCGGGGGTCTAGGAGTACTGCTGGCACAGTCTAATTTTGATTGCATTTGTTTTTCAGGAAATCCATGGTGGAAAAGGGGAGTTATGGCCTAGCTGCAGAGCGCGCTTGGAGTGATTTTGGAATGAGGCCTAAATATTTCTAAGAGTGAGTTTTTCCGGTTTTGCTTTTTGCCTGTTTGGGGGTCTTCTACTTTTTTTCGCCTGGGTTGACGGGTCTGGGTGCATTGCTGGGAAGGTTTAATACCGGATAAAAGTGGTTTGGACTAAATCCATGGTGAAAAAGTTTTTCCGTTTTTGCTCACTTGCCTGTTTTTGGGGTGCTGTTTGGGGGGGTTCCTGGTGTTTGGGGGTGGGTTGGGGGTCTTGTAGCAACGCTGGGTATGGGTAGTTTTGATTGCAAGTGGTTTGAAGAAAATCCATGGTGGCAAATGGGAGTTAGGGCATAGCTGCAGAACTCGCATGGAGTGATTTTGGAATGAGGCCAAAATAATTCTAAGTGCCCGTTTTTGTATTTCTGCTTTTTGCCTGTTTGGGGGTCTTCTACTTTTTTTCGCCTGGGTTGACGGGTCTGGGGGCATTGCTGGGAAGGTCTAATGCCCGATAAAAGTGGTTTGGACTAAATCCATGGTGAAAAAGTTTTTCACTTTTCAGAGTTTTCGCTCACTTTCGTGTTTTCGGGGGCCTGCTTGGGGGTGTTCCTGGTGTTTGGGATGGTTGGGGGGTCTTGGAGCAACGCTGGGTATGGGTAGTTTTGATTGCAAGTGGTTTGAAAAAATCGATGGTGGCAAAGGGGAGTTAGGGCCTAGCTGCAGAGCGCGCACGGAGTGATTTGGGATTGAGGGCTAAATAATTCTGTCTCACTTTTTGCGGTTTTGCTTTTTGGCTGTTTGGGGGTGTTAAACTTCTTTCCGCCTGGGTTGACGGGTCTGGGGGCATTCCTAAGAAGGTCTAATACCGGATAAAAGTGGTTTGGAGAAAATCGGAGGTGAAAAAGTTTTTGCGTTTTTGCTCACTTGCCTGTCTTTGGGGTGCTGTTTGGGGGGCTTCTAGGTTTTTGTGGGTGGGTTTTGGGGTCTGGGAGCACTGCGGGCACAGTCTAATGTTGATTGCATTTGTTTTTCAGGAAATCCATTGTGGAAAAGGGGAGTTAGGGCCTAGCTGCACAGCGCATTTGGACTGAATTCCAGGTAGGCCCGAAATTTGCTAAGTCTCACTTTTTAAGGTTTTGCTTTTTGGCTGTTTGGGGGTGTTAAACTTGTTTCCGCCTGGGTTGACGGGTCTGGAGGCATTGCTAGGAAGGTCTAATACCGGATAAAAGTTTTTGGGATAAAATACATGGTGAAAAAGTTTTTAACTTTTCAGAGTTTTTGCTCACTTTCGTGTTTTCGGGGGCCTGCTTGGGGGGGTTCCTGGTGTTTGGGGGGTTTGGGGGGTCTTGGAGCAATGCTGGGTATGGATACTTTTGATTGCAAGTGGATTGGAGAAAATCCATGGTGGCAAAGGGGAGTTAGGGCCTAGTTGAAGAAAGCGTTTGACACTATTTTTAATTTAGGGCTCGTTATGGTTAGCAGTATTGCATGTATTTGGGGGTGTTCGAGATTTTGGCAACGGGGTTCTGGGGTCTACTCTTGGAGCACTTGTTGAGAAATGTCCAATTTTGGTTGCAAGTGGTTTGAAGAACATCCATGGTGGGAAAGGGGGAATTTGGGCGTACTTTACTTTCAAAGTACATTTTGTCACCATTTTCCACTAGGCCTCAGACAGGTAGCAGTATCGCACGTTTTTGGGGGTATTCTACATTTTAGCGTCTGTGTTTAAGGGTCTGGGAGCACTGCTGGGAAGGTCTAATTTTGTTCTAAAATCGTAGTTTACACTACACCTAGCTTGAGGGAAAAGATCTAAGTATGGGCGAATTTTGCGAATTCGCAATTCGCGAAATTGCGTATTTACGGATTCGCAATCCGCAAAATTCGCGAACTCTTGCGAATTTTGCGGATTTTTTTTTGTGTTCGCAAGGGTTTCTGCCGGTTCGCGAGGGTTTTTTACCAGTTCGCAAACGCAAACTTACTTGTCGGGTCGCAACGGTCGCGACCATGTTGTTTCTACGTCTGGTTCATCACAGCACCCTCTGTTTCACCACTGCCACCCTCTGTTTCACCACTGCCACCCTCTGGTTCATCCATGCCACCTCTGGTTCATCACTGCCACCCTCTGGTTTATCACTGTAGATTATGGGGGGAAAAGCACACCTGCCCTGCCTCAACTGACATGAATTAATTTGGGGCTGATTAATGTGTCACTGAATTTGAGCTGGCACCTGCTTCCTTAGCTGTAAGTGCTTCCTGATTAATGATGAGCTTGAACTTTTGAACCTGCTAAGTGTTTTCAGTTTTGCAAAATTCGTTAGCACACCTGCCCTGCCTCAACAGACATGAATGAATTAGGGGCTGATTAATGTGTCACTGAATTTGAACTTCCAGTCTGGCACCTGATTCCTTATCTGTAATTGCTTTCTGTTGCAGTGTAATTTTTTTTAACAGGACCTTTGTGGCACACTTGTAGCTATTCTCTGAGCCTGCTGTGAGGGTCAGAGCAGGGTCATAGAATAGTTGCAAGTAGGCAACTGAACTCTGGAGGGGCCCCTCAGGAAGCACTGCAGGGAATGGTTACTAATGATGAGCTTGAACTTTTGCAACTGCTGAGTGCTTTCAGTTTTGCAAAAATCGTTTTTCTGCAATTTTGCGCGATTCGCGGGGTGCAAATTCACGCGAGATCGAATTCGGAAGCCGCGAATTCGTGCGAATATACGATTTGTTTTTTTGCGGCGTGTTAGTTCGCGTGATTTTTTGCGTTTTCACAAGCTGCTTGTAGCGCAACGTTACAAAGTTACCCTAGCGGTCGTACTTGGGCTCGGCCATCTTGTTTGACGTATTTCCGTTTCCGGGCGCTATGTGTAATCTCGCAAACTGTGCGGCTCGCTAGTACAAGTTCGTGTGTGATCGCGGGGGAAATCTCGCACAAACTTACCCACACGGTCCTGAACGGGCGCGGCCATCTTGTTTTTCATTCATTGCTATGGTTCTGGGCATCCTTTCTGTATCCTCTATCAATCTCTGCCATCCTTTGATTGTTTGAAGTTTTTTTTGATCTATTTTACTTATTATTTATCCCTCTATTTTTCTAGCTCTATATTTTTGTGTTTTCTGCTACTTTTGGTTAATTTTAAACTACTTTTTTAAACTCTTTTCTTTTCTTCTTCCCTATTCTATTTCTTCTTTATTATTTACCTTCCTTTCTGCCCAGACCATGGTAAAGGGAGCCGGGAAGCAGCCCGAGAAGGGGAAGGGTCCCGCACCCCGTGCCCGGCTCTCGTGCGAGCGTTTGAGGGGGGAGCTAGTGATGCCACGGGAGATCTTTAGCGCGGAGGAGGTGGCCGCACTAGTGTTCTTTGTACAGCACCGCCTCCCCAGGACCATCGCGGCAGGCGGCAAGATCACAAGCGGCTACGGCCTCCGGGAGCGCCGGAAGCGGTGGGAGAAGGTGTGCCGGGCCATGTTTGAACACTCTCTGGTCCGGCGCACCTACAACCAGGCCACCCACCTTTGGACGGATCTCCTGGACCGGGAACGCGACTTGCTCGACCTGCTCAGCGTCGAGATCCCCAGGCTTGGTGAGTAGTAGTAGCTATTTCATCACTACTCTGTGTTCTCCTGCTCTGTGTGTTATTATATTGCAAATTTTTATCAAGAGCAATAATGCTGCTGATTACATTGTAGGTAAATTATATTTCAAAATCTTCTGTGCATTTCAGGTGCACTGCTCTCCTTCTCAGTAGCGTTGCTACTATGCTTATTTGTTTTCGATTTTGTGTGCATTTGATTGGCCTGAGAAATTATGTATGAGTGTAGTTTACAGAACCGCGTAATGCTAGACACTAAGGGGCAGATTTGCAATTACCGGCGCATCCCTGCAAAGTAGCAGGGATGCGCCAGTAATTGTGCGCCACACCACCACCACCCATGGTGCGCCGTATTTACAATGCGGCGCACCATAGGCCCAAAACATCACCAAAGCGTTACGCATCTGTACCGTAAAGGCGGCGCATTGCTGGAGTTGCGTCGCAACGATGGCGCAGCTCCAGCAATGCTCTGGGGTGCCCTATCTCCCCAATGCTGCGTCAAGCCGTACGTCTGCTTCAAGCAAGCGCAGGGTTTGAGTGACGCACCATTGTCCTAAAAGTGACTGATTGAAATCTTGTAGATTTCCCTCAGCCACTCTTAGGAATCTTAAGCATGGGCGAATTTTGCGACTTCGCGATTCGCGAATTTGTGGATTTGCGAATTCGCGACCTGCAAAATTCGCGAATTCGCAGATTTTTATATTTTTGCGTGTTCGCGGGGCGCTTTGCGTGTTCACGGGTTTTTTTTTGGGCGAGACCGTGATGCGCTCTCTGGTTCATCACTGCCACCCTCTCGTTTTTTATGCCCTTCTGCCCTCTGTACCACTCGTTTTTGTGCCTTTCTGCCCTCTGCCCCACTCATGCTTGTGCCCTTTTGCCCTCTGCCCCACTCGTTTTTGTGGTCTTCTGCCCTCTGCCCAACTCGTTTTTGTGGTCTTCTGCCCTCTGCCCCACTCGTTTCTGCCCTCTGTCCCACTCGTTTTTGTGGTCTTCTGCCCTCTGCCCCACTCGTTTCTGCCCTCTGTCCCACTCGTTTTTGTGCTCTTCTGCCCTCTGCCCAACTTGTTTTTGTGGTCTTTTGCCCTCTGCCCCACTCGTTTCTGCCCTCTGCCCAACTCGTTTTTGTGGTCTTCTGCCCTCTGCCCCACTCGGGGGGGGGTCTTCTGTGCGAGTTCAAGTGCCTCTTGTGTGTATAAATGGTCAGAGACCGATCAGAGTAGCAGATGAAGAGAAAGAAGCTCCTGGTCACAGGAACAGCACGAGGATTGCGCTCGTGAAAGTCAAGGATACAAAGGCCTCTATCCAGCATCACAGCTGATTTTCGACGGTAGATTTGGGAAGAAGGCACACCTGCCCAGCCTCAACGATGCTCACGATTGTTTTTGGGCTGATGAATGCGTCACTGAATTGAGCTTCAACTAGTTCCAGCGACTATGTGTGTGTTACTATGCAATCGCGCCCAAGGGCGCAGGGGTCCCTTGAGTGAGCTGTCCATCATAGTGGGTAAATGTTGGGAAGACTGTGCACACCGCGAGTGTGTGGGCGGGGCTTCCATGCGAGTTCACATGCCTCTTGTGTGTATAAAAGGTCAGAGAAAGATCAGAGCAGCAGATGAAGAGAAAGAAGCTCCTGGTCACAGGAACAGCACGGGGATTGCGCTCGTGAAAGTTAAGGATGCAAAGGCCTCTAGCCAGCATCACAGCTGATTTCCGACGGCAGATTTGGGAAGGAAGCACACCTGCCGAGCCTCTTCAACGCTCACGATTGTTTTTGGGCTGATGAATGCGTCACTGAATTGAGCTTCAACTAGTTCCAGCGACCATGTGTGTGTTACTATGCAATCGTGCCGAAGGGCGCAGGGGTCCCTTGAGTGAGCTGTCCATCATAGTGGGTAAATGGCGGGAAGACTGTGCACACCACAAGTGTGTGGGCGGGGCCAAACGGGCGGGGCTTCCATGCGAGTTCACATGCCTCTTGTGTGTATAAAAGGTCAAATAAAGATCAGAGCAGCAGATGAAGAGAAAGAAGCTCCTGGTCACAGGAACAGCATGGGGATTGCGCTCGTAAAAGTCAAGGATGCAAAGGCCTCTATCCAGCATCACAGCTGATTTTCGACAGTAGATTTGGGAAGGAAGCACACCTGCCCAGCCTCCTCAACGCTCACGATTGTTTTTGGGCTGATGAATGCGTCACTGAATTGAGCTTCAACTAGTTCCAGCGACCATGTGTGTGTTACTATGCAATCGCACCGATGTGCGCAGGGGTCCCTTGAGTGAGCTGTCCATCATCCCGTAACTATTTTAGGATGGCGCCGGCAAGCTGCCAGCGCCATCCTAAAATAGTTACTAAATTAGCTTAATCAGGAAGCACTAATAGATAAAATGAAGCAAGTGCGCGAGCACCTGCTTTATTTTATCTATTAGTGCTTCCTGTTGAAGCTAACTTAGTAACTATTTTAGGATGGTGCTGGTAGCTTGCCCGCGCCATCCTAAAATAGTTACAACAACTTCAAGCTTGAAGGCTTGAACTTTTGCCCCCCGGATCCGCCGCTCGCGGATTTGCGGATTTTCGGTAAATTCGCGGGAGTTCGCGGCTTGCGAATTTACCGAAAATCCGCAAAATCCGCGAGCGGAACGGATTTTGTGCTCATGCTTACTTAGGATGCGTTCCTGCGCAGGAACGCCCTCCCTTGCGCCGGAGCGCCCCCTGATGGCGCAGGGCTTTACAACGTGATGCATCTCCCATATGCGTCACGTTGTTAAAATACGCCGCACCATGGCGCCTCTTTTGTTCTGCCGCTGCGTCACAAAAGTCACGCAACAACGGAGCAAAAGAGACGCAAGGGGCTTGTAAATCTGCCCCTACAGACTCAAGTCCAGTCCTTCCTTTGTACACCTGGAAATAAGAAGAAATAGTGGTGGTAGATTGATAGTTTGAGTATTTTAATGACTGGTTAATGTAGTAGGAAACTTTTTAGTGTTGTCACTGATCTGCAATCATGATGGAGTTTGTGCTGCGGACTGCTGCCTGCCAGTCCTAGGCGAACCTTTTTAGTACTTTGCTTAGTGAGTTACATAACTTTCCAAGTCGACGGTCCGCAAATCAAGCAATACTAATATCGTAGTAGACCACATGAGATAGGTCAATATATCCCGTGGAATAGTTGTCTATTTGCTATTTCGCCAAAATATTTTGTTATTGTTCTTTTGAAATGTTTGATTTAGTTGACAACAATCATCCATGTTTTCGGGTCTTTCTTTCTTTCATGTTGTACATCAGCTCCCCCCAGGGGCAAGAGGAAAGAGGAGGAGGTGGTTGCTGCTGCTGTTGTAGAAGGCCAGGAGGATAGGTCAGGCGAGGGCTCCTTTGCTGGCCCCAGTAAGTTTTCATTTTAATATAAAGTACCTATTTTTTCCTAGCGTTCCTCATTCGATTTTTTCTAAATCGTCTTTGATCTTCTTGTAGACTGTATCTAAATTCTTATCCTGCCTCTACTATGACTCCCTGTGGTATTACTAGATTATTCTTATTAGTCTGTCTGTGCAGCTAACTAAGATTGCACAGTTGGCAAAAGGGGTCAAACGAAACTCCCATTCTAGTCATCAATAGCTCTATGAACTGAGTGCAGTCCTCTGGGATTGTCCATAATGTCTTTTCAAGTCTTCAAAATGTTTATGCTTTGACAATTCCCAACAATAAAATGCAAATGACCACCAAGAAAGAATAAGATACTACTTTACTTTTGGTTTGGATAGGAGGACAATCCATACTACTACTGTTGCAGGGACAGGCCTGTTGTAGGAAGGCCTACAGCTGCCAGAGCAGTTGTAGGCCTTCCTAGGTTCTGCTCGGTCTCCGGCACCTTGCATGCTCTACACTGGCTGCCTGTTAGGCAGCGGATTCATTTTAAAGTACTCTGTCTGGCCTTTAAGATCTTAAAAGGCCCCTCTGCTCCAATACTGCATAACCTCTTGCGCCCCTATATCCCTGGCCGCTCCCTTCGCTCCTCAGATCACGAACTGGCAGTAGCCCCACGCTTCAACCGTAGTCGAGCTGGGGGGTGTTCCTTCAAGGTGCGGGCAGCCGTTCTGTGGAACGCCTTGCCTCTGGAAATCCGGACCCTTGTTGACCTGCTTTCTTTTCGCAGGGCTGTTAAGACTCTTTTGTTTCCTTAGCCTGCTGCAATTTTAATTTTTTTAAAAATATTATTCTGTCTTCCGTTATGTTGTGTGGCTACCTTGTCGGGCGCCGGGACGCTCCTTCGCTGGAGCAGCTGCGTGCATTACAAATGCCATTAACATAACATAACATAACAAATCTGCACAAACAGAACAATGGACACTAAATAGTGCATTGTTTATCAATTATAATAGGCGCAGGTAGACTTTCCACATACCTCAGTGATAACAGACTTTGAAGAACCCCCAATCTCCTTACTGACTAGATAGTGTGGCAGAGTCATTTAGCTCCCAAATTCATCGATGATTGATCCCCAATGATGATTATCCAACGCAGGATAAGAGTACGGAGTCAGAGTCCAGAAGTCTCAGAGGCACAGACTCATGCGCGCAAATTGCAAAACCTTTTGCTCAGTCACTCTTGACCAAAAACCACAGAGTCTATTTAAGTTTTAAAGCTTTATTAAAAGTAAAAACATTTATTAAAAATCAAGTTTGTCATAAAACATAAACGGTTGATTAAAAATGGAAAAGTGCTTAGTGATTTATTTCACACATTTATTGTGGGCGAGCCGAGCCCTCACCTGGTTTGAACTTTAATTTTTCTTTTTGGTGCTGAATCGTTGGTCACTCCGTCCTAGTGATGATGATCTGATCTTGCTCTTGTTCTTAGAAGTGAAGCTTCTATCTGTTATGAGAAAAATGGTGCGTATTAAAAAGCAAGCATTCATCAGTTGTGCCAAAAAGTGCAGCAAGACAACACCCTTCCCTGGAAAAAGGGACATTTTTACTTTAGAGTAGACAGTCACAAATTATTAGATTGGTTTCTGCATTCACATTTCTTCATTCCTAGACAAAATACTAGTGAGTGGTGTATGTCTATGACATCTAACATTCTTAAATGTACTTTGTAGGTGGAACTTCTGGTGCCGGGGCCAGCGCGGAGGTGGAGGAGGACACTTCTGGGGAGGAGGCGGTGCAAGTGCTGGAGGAAACTGCTGTGAGGGTTGCCACGGTAGTGGCGGGCAGTGGTAAGCTCTTATATTCCTTACTTATTGAGATTGAAGACTGCAGAGTGTGCTCTCTGCACGGGTGTAGTATATATGTTGTACAGTTAAGTTACTATACTGTTAAGAAGACTTTCAAATTTAGAACAACGTTTTTATCAACCAGGTAGTAGCCACCTCTAAATGTACTTCAACTCAGCGGTGAATTTTTTTTTGAGAATCCAAATCAGATCTGAGATGAACTTGATGGATGGGATGAACGAAAAGCGAAAGAAGGGTGTAAGTAAGTGTGGAAGGACGAGCAAGTTAAAAGTAATGATGACTGACAAAGAAGAATGATACGTGTTTGATTGGTGCCCGAGGTGGCTGGGAAGGAATATGATGCATGGCTGGGTGAAGGATGAAGCATGGATGGGTGGAAGGAGAACAGCCTTGGTGGGTGAAACAGAAACTGTATGTGTGCACAATATATCCTTTGGTTGAAATTCAAATGCAAGTCAAGCACGGATGTATGGCTTGCGGTTTCCCAAATAAAATTAAAAGGTTGTTTTCCCGTGAGAAAACGTAAGGTTTGTCCAGATGAGAGACATGAAGAAGAATGATTGACATATAGTTTGAATGGATGGATGCCTGGATCATGGTACTATCTGACTCTTAGATAGCATATGTGTATCTAGAGAGAGTAGACGGTCACTGGATGAACTAAGTGTTACTTTGAAGAGCATGTAACACCACACCCGCTCGTCCGTTCCAGTGTAGGAAAGGCAAGGAAAAGAAGTTTTAATTTTGTCCGAATACTACCATGAATAGTAGCAGTAGTTTGTATTGCAAGCACAGCATATATCCGGCTATTACGATGGCCACTCACTACCTCTGTTAATAAGTTTAGTAGAACTCGGTCATTCATGTGTGGCTGTATCACTGTTCACTCAATAAAAAGCAAAGCACCTAAAGTCATCCCATATGTAAGCAAATACATACCATGTGCAGTGATAGATAATCAGATTATTTATCTTCTTCATTTTCCTTTTCTAGTATTCATTGGCACTGTAGGGTGAAAGTTAAATTAATTAAGCAGTAGCCCTTGTAACAGAGTATTCTCAGTGCCACCCATAATAGAAAAATAAGAGCATCACCACCTGCATGTACTGAACCGGTACAGTAACGCAAGTCTGTCTCACTCATCATGGCGGGCGTCTGTTTTTCTCGGGTGCAAGTTGACTGCGCTTGCATTATGCCGGCTTGCAGAAGTTAACGTACCAATTTTGCTAAACAAGATAGAAGAAGAAGAATAAGACTGGTGTACTGTCATAGTCGACTCTAATGGAGTGAGTCAATAGTGCTCGTAGAATTTATTCCTTAAACTCCCACTAATGTTAGAGCAAGGATGAAGAAGTGGGAGGTTAGATAGATACTGGCCACAATAGTTATGTACTGCTCTTGCAAGTTGCTAGTTCTACTGTGACACAAATTTCTGCTGAATCATTTTGTGTTAATCTTAAAGAGCATTGGTTACAGACTATGTCTTTCTTTCTTCATATAGATGCTCCTTCCAAACCAACACGGAAGGAGCTGGCTAAAAGGGCCCGGCAATGGAGGCTGGAGGCGACTGTCGCCGAATAGCAGCGGCTGGTGGCCCAGGAGGAGGGGGACACGCAGTCGACCACAACATCGACCGATACAGCTGCATCCTCCTCCGCGCTCCCTGGGTCAGCCAGTCAGCGCAGCAGGTCTCCAGCGGTACAGAGCCTGGGTACCGCAGCCACCCGCCACCGCCGAGCAGCAAAAAAATCAGCTGCCCCCCACAGCAGTACCAAAAAAAGGTTGCACCACCTTTCACTGAGGGTGTCCTACCTCGAGCAGGAGCTGTTCAACACCAAAACCCTGCTCGAGACCCTCCGCAAGGAGCATGCCGACCTGGCCCGAAAAGTCAACAGCAGCCAGCAGTAGGAGGAGACTGTCCCTTGCCCCTTTTTTAAAGACTTCTGGGGGGTGGGAATTGGGAGTTGGGTTTTCTACTTTTTTGAAAGTACTTTTCATGGACATTCGTTGGGGTTTGGGAGGGGGGGTGGGTTGGGTCTTGCGGGAGATTATTTATGTTAGGGATAGAAATATACTTTAAACTTTTTCTTAGCATTTGTGTTTTTTACTGCTTTTGAGGCTGGTGGGTAGGGGTTTAACAGTAAGTTTGTTTTCCTGAAACTTAAGTGGCATCTTGATTCAAGTTGTGTAAGTAATTATTGCCCAAATGTTTTCAAAACTAAATGCCTCTCACAGAGTAAGTGAATTCAATAGTCCTAGGACCGTCAGTCTCTCGTCTCTCCTAATACTCCATTATACTACCTCCCCCCAAACGCTTATCTTACCTGTAATTTGTGTTTGGAAATAGGGCTAGGCACAGGGCTGGCTGCACGGAAAATGGCGATTAAGGTTGGCAATCCTGGGCGGATGAAATGTCATCATTGCGGTGGTACTAGTGGTGTTACACTGTGGCAGTTGCAGCATCTGAAAAAAAAGAAAATGAAACCTTGTTTGTCCTTACCGTAGCATTAGAACGGTACGATAGAGAATATAGCAGGTGACAGTACACTAGAACAGTGCCACAATGTAGCCTAACAAATGGTAAAGTATTGAAAGTATAACTACTACTTGCATTGAATTTCTTTGACATTGGCTACTACTACAAGAAATAGTACTGAAGGTGATGGACACAGCAGCGTAATCATTTGCCACGCCTAGGAGGAGGATGTTCTTGATGAGCAATCAAGTTGATGGCGCACATGAAAATCTGCTTTCATTTGCCAATAGTCATGGGTCTGTGTCAAGCTGAGTAAGAATATATCCTCGGATTCCTTCACCAGCCTGTTGCTATGACCTTATCCTCCCCAGCAAGTGTGTGGAATTTTTGCTGTCAATTAATCACACATCAATCAAAACCACACAGCCCGGGGGAAGAGGGTTAGGGTTTGGAAAATGGATGGGAATGGGGTTTTGGGGAAAGTTTTGTTGAGAGAAGAAAAAAAAGCACAGCATGGACAAATAATAATTGAAGATAAACAAATCTTTGGGTACAAAGCTATCCATAAATCTTTTAAGTGACATAAAGGAAGTGCATGCACTACTGCATGCATGGTTACCTAAAAGTAAGTAGTATTTTAGACAACCGTGAATGAAAGAATGCGACAGTACAGGGCTGCAGTAATTATGCGTTTTCACTTGCCTATCTCTGCACTCAGAGAAACACTTCGTACATTAAATTAGGTTTGAAAAATAGCAGAAGTAAAACCTATACAATGGCTGTAGGGATGAATTTAGAAGCAGAGATCAAAGAAATGCAGAGTCACACTCATAGAAGTTCACAGCAATAACATTACTTAAAAGATAATTAGAAAAGAACGGATACTGTATCTGTATGTTGTTGTAGTTGTCCTGTTGAATTTGGGAAGTTGCATGCATCCAACCATTCCTCTTATTAGCAGGACTCCTCCATTCCATCTGACGCTCCGTCCATCAATGTGGGTGACCAGAAGACACCCTGTCCACTGCCTGCCTGGCGGATGCTGAATTGCGGCTCGCTAATGTGAAGCCTGACTTCATCCTTTTTTTCCCATTGCACAGGCTGAAACCCGGCCTGTAATTATTGATGGAAAAACAGGAAGTGATATTAGAACACCACTGACAAATAAATATAAGGTATGTATGCTGTGTAGTGCAAAAAGGCACACTTTGAGTTTCCTAATAGACAGTACAATATTTTTGAAAGTGCGTACTCTGTCTGAGTCTCCTTTTGAAGGATAAATAAGTATGGGCGAATTAGTTTAGCAGATTTTTCCCCTCAAGCTAGGTGTACTGTAAACTGTGTTTTAGAACAAAATTAAACCTTCCCAGCAGTGCTCCCAGACCCTTACTAAACCCAGTCGCAAAAATGTAGAAGACCCCCAATCAGATCTCAAAAAACGTGCGATACTGCTACCTGTCAGAGGCCTAGTAGAAAATGGTGACAAAACGTACTTTGAAAGTAAAGTAGGCCCAAATCCCCCCTTACCCACAATGGATTGTATTCAAACCACTTGCAAGCAAGCAAAATTATCCATACCCAGCATTGCTCCAAGACTCGCAAACCCCCCCACAAACACCAGGAACCCCCACAAACAGCCCCCCGAAAACGGTAGAGTGAGCGAAATCTCAGAAAATGCAAAAACTTTTTCCCCGGGGATTGTCTCCAAAACACTTTCTTTCGGGTATTAGACCTTCCCAGCAATGGCCCCAGAACTGTCAACCCCGGCGAAAACAAGTTTAACACCCCCAACAAGCCAAAAGGCAAAACCCGGGAAAAGGCACACTTAGGAAACTTTGGGCCTACCTGGAATTCAGTCCAAATGCGCTCTGCAGCTAGGCCCCAACTCCCCTTTTCCACCATGGATTTCCTGTAAAACAAATGCAATCAACATTAGAATGTGCCAGCAGTGCTCACAGACCCCAAACCCCACCCCCAACAACCTAAAAGCCCCCAAACAGCACCCCAAAGACAGGCAAGTGATCAAAAGCGGAAAAACTTTTTCTGCTCCGATTTTCTCCAAACCACTTTTAGCCGGTATTACCCCTTCCAAGCAAGGCACCCAGACCCGTGAACCCGGGCAAAAACAAGTTTCACCCCCCCCAAAAGGCCGAAAAGCAAAACCGGGAAAAGGCACACTAAGGAAACTTTGGGCCTACCTGGAATTCAGTCCAAATGCGCTCTGCAGCTAGGCCCCAACTCCCCTTTTCCACCATGGATTTCCTGTAAAACAAATGCAATCAACATTAAAATGTGCCAGCAGTGCTCACAGACCCCAAAACCCACCCCCAACAACCTAAAAGCCCCCCAAACAGCACCCCAAAGACAGGCAAGTGATCAAAAGTGCAAAAACTTTTTCTGCTCCGATTTTCTCCAAACCACTTTTAGCCGGTATAACCCCTTCCAAGCAAGGCCCCCAGACCCGTGAACCAGGGCAAAAACAAGTTTCACCCCCTCCAAAGGGCCGAAAAGCAAAACCTGGAATAGGCACAATTAGGAAACTTTGGGCCTACCTGGAATTCAGTCCAAATGCGCTCTGCAGCTAGGCCCCAACTCCCCTTTTCCACCGTGGATTTCCTGTAAAACAAATGCAATCAACATTAGAATGTGCCAGCAGTGCTCACAGACCCCAAAACCCACCCCCAACAACCTAATAGCCCCCCAAACAGCACCCCAAAGACAGGCAAGTGATCAAAAGCGCAAAAACCTTTTCTGCTCCGATTTTCTCCAAACCACTTTTAGCCGGTATTACCCCTTTCAAGCAAGGCCCCCAGACCCATGAACCCAGCCAAAAACAAGTTTCACCCCCCCAAAAGGCCGAAAAGCAAATCCGGGAAAAGGCACACTTAGGAAACTTTGGGCCTACCTGGAATTCAGTCCAAATGCGCTCTGCAGCTAGGCCCCAACTCCCCTTTTCCACCGTGGATTTCCTGTAAAACAAATGCAATCAACATTAGAATGTGCCAGCAGTGCTCACAGACCCCAAAACCCACCCCCAACAACCTAAAAGCCCCCCAAACAGCACCCCAAAGACAGGCAAGTGATCAAAAGCGCAAAAACTTTTTCTGCTCCGATTTTCTCCAAACCACTTTTTGCCGGTATTACACCTTCCAAGCAAGGCCCCCAGACCTGTGAACCCGGGCAAAAACAAGTTTCACCCCCCCAAAAAAAACTGAAAAGCAAAACCGGGAAAAGCCACACACAGGAAACTTTGGGCCTACCTGGAATGCAGTCCAAAAGAGCTCTGCAGCTAGGCCCTAACTCCCCTTTTCCACCACAAATTTTCTGAAAAACAAATGCAATCAACATTAGACTGTGGCAGCAGTGCTCCCAGACCCCAAAACCCACCCCCAAAAACCTGGAAGCCCCCCAAACAGCACCCCAAAGACAGGCAAGCGAGCAAAAACGCAATATACTTTTTCACCTCCGATTTTCTCCAAACCACTTTTATCCTGTATTAGACCTTCACAGCAATGCCCCAGACCCGTCAACTCACCCGCAAAGAAGTAGAACACCCCCACAAGTGCAGAGTCTTTCTTCATTGGGCGTAATCCAGCCATCTGCTTTGAGGGAAATAGGAGTCTGGAGGAGGAGGATAGAGGAGCATGTTCTTGTGAACTTGTGAACCTGAGGAATGCAGACTGCGGCACCTTCAAATCAATAAGCAAATAAGTGAAGACAGTTCTGCTGATGGGCTTGTTTTTGTGATTAGGTGATTAAAGGTTTTTTTTATATAGATTTTGCAAAACAAAGAAAGACAGACACACAGGAATAAAAGTGAATAAGGACGAAAAAGAAAGTTAGTGATTCATTGACTCATTTTCAGGGCTCGGTGTCAGGGAAGAAGAGCTCGTCCTCAAACTCTGAGCATTCAGACGGGAGTAGGTCAGTTAACAGAGAAGAACTTCCCTCATCTAAGTTGGTATCCTCCTCGTCTTCTTCCTGCATGCATTCTCGTATTTTGTAATCTGGTGGTATGAAGTGCTGATTCATCTTGATCATTGTTAACCTTTCCACATTTTTGGGCGAGAGGCGGGTCCTTTTGGAAGTTAGAATGCCACCAGCAGCACTGAAAACACGTCCAGAAGACACGCTTGCGAGTGGGCAAGACAAGTAATTTATAGCCAGGTTGGTGATCTCTGGCCACACATTTCTTTTCCCATGCCAATACGCCAATGGGTCATGATGAACATAGACCTCTGTTGAGTCATTCAGATAGGCCTGCACCATCGACTCAAGGTTCTCCAGGGTTCCTCCACTTTGCTTACTTTTTTCTGGGACCTTTTGAGAAGCAAACCCAAGCTGAGTTAGCCAATCCTCTTCTTCACACAATATTACTGTGGTGTCTAGTGCAGATGATATGGTTGCTGGTGTCATTAACGGCTGAGAGGGAAAATCACTCACTTCTGCCACAGCCACAGATGGAGAAGTGGATTTTGTTGACTCCGGATGGCCTGCTGGTGCTGATGTACTGCCTTTTCCTTCAATTTCCTGCCGTTCTCTTTCAAACCGAGTGGCTGACACAGCTAGACAATGTTTGTACTTTGCAACATCTGCGTCATCAAAAGGAAAGAATACTTTGCCTGCCACTGCCTTTTTGTACCGTGGATCCAGAATAGTAGCAGAAATGTAATGCTGTTCTGTGTGGATCTTTTGAAGACGTTCATCGCGAAGTAGGCGCTGTAATAACTTCTCTGCCAACTCAAATGCTTCTTGCTTTCCATCTTTTTCAAACGTAGAAGACACCACCTTCAGTTTGTCCTCTAGCATGCGCAACAATGGGATAGCTTTTCCCAAATTACTCCCTGCTGACTGCACGCGTGAAGACCTCAAAAGGAGGAAGCATGTCTGTCAGGCTTTTAACTAGCTCCCATTGCTCCACCTGTATCCTCAGGTCTATCATAGGTGTACCCAGTTTAAAGAAATACTGATCGACTACCGCATACTGCTCATACAGACGCTCAAGCATGTAGAAGGTTGAGTTCCAACGTGTTACCACCTCCTCGATGAGTGCTTTCACTGGCACTTTACGTTCATGTTGCAGGCACCTCAGCTGCTTCCGGGCCTTAAAAGAATGGTTGAAATGTGTGCACATTCTTCGGCAGGTGGTCAGTAACTCGTAGACTGTACTTTCTTCATGCAAGAATTTTTTAACAACCAGGTTTATACAGTGCGCCAAACACGGCACTCTGAAATAGTTACCCATATCCATGGCCTTAACTACATTGGCGCCATTATCCGTGGAAACATAACCAATCATGCGTTTTCTTGGGGACAGCCATTGAAAGACCTTTGTGTTAAACTCATGCAAAATGTTTTCTCCTGTATGAGTTTTCTCCATGGCAAACATGGCAAACATGGCTACTGTTGCAGCTTTATAAACTTTGTCCGTCTCAACACCTGCGCTTAGCTTTGCTTTAACCCCTGAAAAAGAGACCCAGTGTGCAGTGATGCACATGTAATCAGTGGCTGCGCAACTGGTCCACATGTCTGTTGTCAGATGTATAGTGTGAACAGCACTCTTCTGCAAAGCTGCCCCAATCGCCTCCAGCACATCTTCATGTAGTGCTGGAACCGCAACTCTGGCAAAATAGAACCGGCTAGGAACCTTTCATTTAGGGCAGAGCGTTGCCACCATTTCAAGAAAACCCACCCCTTCCACAAAAGAAAAAGGGAGAAGGTCCAGTGCTAGCATTTTAGCCAGCTTAGTGTTATACAGACGCGCCGTTGGGTGGTTGCGTTCAAATGGCGTATCTGAAAACAACATGCTTCTAATGGTGGGCTGGACCATTTTACGGGATGATGATGACTTTTTCGACCCAGTTACGCTCAGTGATGATGATGAACTTTTTTGCATTGGTGTCTCACTCTCTCCCACACTCTTAGTGTGGCTCATATATCTTGCAGGGTGTGTGCTGCTGACAGGGGTACTGGGTGTAACTGAAGAAATGTTTGACGCTTCTTCCTCCTCCACATCATCACATGAAACATCAACGGATACAATTTGTTGACTTGCAATTCGGGCTGCCTTGATCTCCCTTAGGTGCACATGCTTTTTGACAGTGTGCTGTCTTTCAAGATGACCTCTCTGGCCTCCGGTCCCATAGTTGGTACCAAGCTTACCACGACTAACTCGAACCTTACAAATGGTACAAATGGCCATGTTTTCCCTTTTGGGGCTAACACTAAAGAAGTCCCAAACTGTGGACTTCAAATGTCTGTGGGGGGCGGAGGAGGCGATACTGGGAATGCTGCTAATGCCAGATGAAGTGGAGGATGTGTGTTGCCGAAATTTAGTACGTTGTGCACTTACAGCACCACTAATTGAGGAAATGGAGGTCGAGGTGGATCGAGGTCCCTTCTGGCGAGAAAATATGGAAGCTGTAGGTGGTGGTGTACTAGTTAACTGCATTGGTGGTGGTCCCATTGACACGTCGCCAACATCACGCTCAGCAGCATTTCGGGATAGGGTATAAATGTCTGTTTGCTGCATGCCTGCTGAGGCTGGAGTGACGTCTATGATGACTGCGTCGTCGTCGTGAGAGTCTTCATCAGCAGGAGTATACGCCACGTCTTGTTCAGCGTCATCATCACACTCCATAACTATGAGACTTTCGGGGACCTTCCTATTACGCTTAGCTACCTTTGTCAGATCATGGTGTGCCTCACTCTCAGACAGGCCTGTTGGTTCCCAATTTTCATCCATATCATCAGAAGGAAGGGGGCTTGAAGAAGATGTAGACACCATCCTTGATCTTTTCCTTGCTAGGGATCTGGAAGACAATGAATCATCAGGAGGAGTGGCTTCCTCGGCTTGAATGTCGATTTCCTGATGTGCCCCTACTTCGGGAAGAACAACTATTGTGGGCACTTGTGTGGCTCCATGCACCTCTGCTTGCGCCGCCTCTCCTTCCACATGTACTTGGGCTTGTACTTGCAAATGTGGTTGTTGTTGCGGCTGTGGTTGTTGAACACTCGTCAGATGAGTTACAACAACCTGTGTTGATTGAGGGATGCTGCTACTTTCTTGCGATGAGCCAACATCACTGGTCGATGGTGATTGAACAACTATACTGGCTGCCTCTGCAGCACTCAAGGGCTTGGACCTACGTTGGCGTGGTGGTGGTGGCACTGAGCCCAATGGAGCGGAGGTGCTGCTCCCAGCTTGGTCCCCAGCAGACCCCGCTGCTGCTGCACGCGTACTTTTTTTCCCCAAAAAATGTGGCGGTCGTCACACCAGTCTCCTTGGTAAGTGGCGCCACTTGCTTCTTCTGCTTCTTACTGGCAACTTTCTTGCTAAAGGAGTTACGGGCAACTTTTTTTGGGGCCATCTTCTTCAGATGTCAGAACAGCAGGCCCCAGCTGCACAAGTTGCAGAGTTGTCTGTGGCCACACGTGACGTTGTGCTGCACACACCGCAGCAGGACTTCTTCCTGGCACTGATGAGGAACGATGAGGCTGATGATTCGTCTTTCTGCACCTAAAAGCAAACCAAGCCAGTGGAACATCAGTTAAATAAATGTTGCATATGTAGCGCTTCAATTAATAGTTTGCAAGTAAGCATTTTTATTATACCCACCCCCCAAAATGGAAAGACCAATAAAATGCACCACTGACAGAGTACCCCTGGGCATAATGGATGAAAGCATGGCAGACTGGGTGCAGGCCTATGACACAACAAAGCACACTGCCTGGCTTCAAAATGGCCCCTAGACCCCCACCCACATGGCCAGGCCCTGCCTGGACCAGGCCACAAAATGGCCCCACCCACATGGCCATAACCCATCAACACCTCAAAAATTCGAAAAACACACAAAAATCACCACAATCCAATGCCATCCATGCCCTCAATGATGTTTACATTCAAGACACCCCACAGAAAGACTAGGCCCATGCACAACTGAGTGAGTACCCCTGGGCAAAAGGCCCCAACAACAGCCAAAAAATTGTAAAACACATAACAATCACCACAATCCAATGCCATCCATGCCCTCAATGATTGTATACATTCAAGACACCCCACAGAAAGACTAGGCCCATGCACCACTGAGTACCCCTGGGCATAATGGATGAAAGCAAGGAACATTGGATGCAGGCCTATGGCACAAAGCACACTGCCTGGATTCAAAATGGCCCCTTGACCCCTGCCTGTACCAGTCCTCAAAATGGCCCCCACCCACATGGCCATGCCCCATCAACACCCCAAAAAATTGAACAACAGCCCAAAAATCATCACAATCCAATGCCATTCATGCCCTCCATGATGTTTACGTTCAAGACACCCCACAGAAAGACTAGGCCCATGCACCACTGAGTACCCCTGGGCAAAAGGCCCCAACAACAGCCCAAAAATCGAAAAACACATAAAAATCACCACAATCCAATGCCATCCATGCCCTCAATGATGTATACATTCAAGACACCCCACAGAAAGACTAGGCCCATGCACCACTGAGTACCCCTGGGCAAAAGGCCACAACAACAGCCCAAAAATCATCGAAAAACACATAAAAATCACCACAATCCAATGCCATCCATGCCCTCAATGATGTTTACATCAAAGAGACCCCACAGAGAGACTAGGCCCATGCACCACTGACTACCCCTGGGCATAATGGATGAAAGCAAGGCACATTGGATGCAGGCCTATGGCACAAAGCACACTGCCTGGATTCAAAATGGCCCCTTGACCCCTGCCTGTACCAGTCCTCAAAATGGCCCCCACCCACATGGCCATGCCCCATCAACACCCCAATAAAATCGAAAAACACACAAAAATCACCCCAATCCAATGTCATCCATGCCCTCCATAATGTTTACATTAAAGGGACCCCACAGAAAGACTCAGTCCATGCACCACTGAGTACCCCTGGGCAAAAGGCCCCAAGAACAGCCAAAAAATTGAAAAACACACAAAAATCACCACAATCCAATGCCATCCATGCCCTAAATGATGTTGAAATTCAACAAAACAGTTGCATCATGCACCCATAACTAACCCTGGTCCTACTGGATACTGTGGCTACCCACAATAAATTTTATTTAATGTTCTGAAAAAGTTCCAAAATTGTAGTTGCAGCAACTGTAATATCCCAAACAAACAACATCAACTTACTTGTGAAATTTCTAATCCAAAAGTGATCCAAAGAAAGTCAAAAAGGCCTCAAATCCAAATATCCAGCAGCATCCACAAAAAGTAATCCTTCCAGGTCAAGATCCAAATCAAAGTGACCAGGACATGAACAAAGCACTAGGAGGAGCCAGCTGGACAGGAACAGGAAGTTGGAGACTGTGGGGCACTTCCTTCCTCCCACCCCCCCAAAATGGGGGGGTGGGAGGAAGGAAGTGCAAAAAAAAGTGCAGGCAAATGTCAACCTGAGGAGTTATTCTGATAAAATTCATCATTTTCAGAAGGTTTATGCTGCCTGCTGGTGGATTTCTTGTGCAGAATTGCAAATTTTGCAATTTCGCAAACGCAAGATTGTCGCTGCCCGCCGCATCTACGTGTTCACAAGTGTTTACTCCCGCGATGCGTGATCACGGGCCTTTATGACGTACTCGCGTTGACAAACTCTCGCTGTGCAAGGTGGCCAGCCGCGATGACGTAATCGCGGTCAACAAACTCCCGCGGGATCCCGCAGCAAGATCCTAAATGGCACAGCACACGCAAACATGGAGAAAAACAACTCTTCAAACGCTGAATGACGGTAAGTGAACGCCGTGCGCCGCTAAATTGTATTTGTCAAGGGCGACCCCAAGCAAAAAAATCCGCTTCGCGCGAATTAGCGAATTTTTTGCAAATTCGCGAGAGTTTGCGGATTGCGAATTTGCCGAAAATCCGCAAATTCCGCGAGCGGAACGGATTTTACGCCCAAAATTCGCCCATACTTATTTATCCTTCAAAAGTAGACTCAGAGTACGCCCTTTCGAAACTATTGTACACAGCGTACGTACCTTATATTTTTTTTCTCAGTGGTGTTTTAATATCACTTCCTGTTTTTCCATCAACATTTACAGGGCGGCTTTCACCCTGTGCAATGGAAAAAAGGATGAAGTCAGGCTTCACATTACCGACCCGCAATTCAGCATCCGCCAGGCAGGCAGTGGATAGGGTGTCTTCTGGTCACCAACATTGATCGACGGAGCGTCTGATGGAACAGAGGAGTACCGCAAATAAGAGGAATGGCTTGATGCAGGCAACTTCCCAAATTCAACAGGACAAGTACAACAACATACAGTAACAGTATCCATTAACCCCTTCCATGCTTATGACAGAACGGTTCCGTCATGAGCGACGGTTGAGCTGTGCTCATGACAGAACCGTTCCGTCATCGTTCCATTGGCTCAATGGAACGTTCAGCACAGCGCAGGAATCTGCGCCGCGCTGAAGCGGTTAATTTCTACTTATCTTTTAAGTAATGTTATTGCTGTGAACTTCTATGAGTATGACTCTGCATTTCTTTGCTCTCTGCTTCTAAATTCATCCCTCCAGCCATTGTATAGTTTTACTTTGCTATTTTTCAAACTAATTTAATGAACAAATTGTTTCTCCGAGTGCAGAGATAGGCAAGTGAAAACGCATAATTACTGCAGCCCTGTACTGTCGCAGTTTTTCATTCATTAGAAAGTACTACTTAGTTTAAGTAAACTAACCATCCATTTAGCAATCAACTTCATGCCTTCAGAAGTGCATGCACTTCCTTTATGTCCCTTAAAATATTTATGGATATCTTCGTATCCAAAGATTTGTTTATCTTCATTTGTTGTTTGTCAATACTGTGTTTTTTTCCTCTCTCAACAAAACTTTCCCAAAAAACCCCATTCCCATCCAATTTCCAAACCCTAACCCTCTTCCCCCGGGCTGTGCGGTTTTCATTGATGTGTGAGTAAATGACAGCAATAATTCCACACACTTGCTGGGGAGGATAAGGTCATAGCAAGTGAAAATGAATTACATTTCAAGGCTGGTGAAGGAATCGAAGGATATATTCTTACTCAGCTTGACACAGACCCATGACTATTGGCAAATGAAAGCAGATTTTCATGTGCGCCATGAAATGGATTGATCATGAAGAACATCCTCCTCCTACACGTGGCAAATGATTATGCTGCTGTGTCCTTCATCTTCAGTACTATTTCTTGTACTAGAAGCCAATGTCAAATTCCACGCAAGTAGTAGTTATACTTTCAATACTTTAGCATTTGTAAGGGTACATTTTGGCACTGTTCTAGTGTACTGTCATGTGCTATAGTATCTATCGTACCGTTCTAATGCTCCGCTCAGGCCAATCAAGGTTTCAATTTCTTTTTTTTCATATGCTGCAACTGCCACTGTGTAACACCACTAGTACCACCACAATGATGCCATTTCAACCGCCCAGGATTGCCAACCTTAATCGCCATTTGCCATGCAGCCAGCCCTGTGCCTAGCCCTATTTTCAAACACGTATTACAGGTAAGATAAGCGTTTGGGGGAGGAAGAATAATGGAGTAGTATGAGAGGCAAGAGACTGGCGGTAGTACTAGTAAAGTCCTAGGACAATTGAATTCACTAACTCTGTGAGAGGCACTTACTTTTGTAAACATTTGGGCAATTACTTACACAATTTGAATCAAGAAGCCACTTAAGTTTCAGGAAAACAAACTTACAGTTAACCCCCCCCCCCCTCCAGCCTCAACTGCAGTAAAAACACGTATGCTATGTTTAAGTTGAAAGTAATAATTATTTATATCCCTAACAAAAATAAACTATCCCGCAAGACCCGACCCACCCCCCCCTACCTAACCCCAAAGAATGTCCGTGAAATAAAAAGTCCCCAAAGTCCAAAAAACCCAACTTCCAATTCCCACCCCCCAAAAGTCTTTAAAAAAGGGGCAAGGGACAGTCTCTCCTTCTCTAATGCCGGCGGCGGCGTACTTTTTGGGCCAGGTGGTCATGCTCCTTGCGGAGGTTTTTGAGCAGGATTCTCAGTTTCTTCTGCTCCTGCTCAAGGTAGGACACCCTGAGGGTTAGGCGGTGCACACGTGCCTTGTACCTGCTGTGGGGGGCAGCTGAATTTTTGGCTGCTTGGCGGTGGCGGGTGGCTGCGGTACCACGGCTCTGTACCGCCGGAGGCCTGCGCTGACTGGCTGAACCAGGGAGCGCGGAGGAGGATGCAGCTGTCCCTGTGGATGTTGTGGTTGTCTGCGAGTGTGTGTCCTCCTCCTCCTGGGCCACCAGCCGCCGATATTCGGCGACAGTCGCCTCCAGTTTCCGTTGCCGGGCCCGTTTCGCCAGCTCCTTCTGTGACAGTTTGGAAGGAGCATCTATATGAAGAAAGAAAAACATAGTCTGTAACCAATGCTCTTTAAGATTAACACAAAATAATTCAGCAGAACGTTGTGTCACAGTAGAACTAGCAACTTGCAAGCACAGTACATAACATTTGTGGCCTGTATCTATCTAACCTCCCACTTCTTCAGCCTTGCTCTAACATTAGTGGGAGTTTCAGGAATCAATTCTATGGGCACTATGGACTCACTACATTAGAAGTCGACTATGACAATACACCAGTCTTATTCTTCTTCTTCTCTCTTGTTTAGCGAAATTGGTACGTAAACTTCTGGAAGCCGGCAGAATGCCAGCGCAGTCAACTTGCACCCGAGAAAAACAGACGCACGCCATGATGACACAGGCTTGCGCTACTGTCCCAGTCCAGTACATGCAGGTGGTGAAGCTCTTACTTTTCTATTACGGGTGGCACTGAGAATACTCTGTTACAAGGGCTACTGCTTAATTAATTTAACTTTCACCCTACAGTGCCAATGACTACTTGAAAAGGAAAATGAAGAAAATAAATAATATGATTATCTATCCCTTCACAGGATATGTATTTGATTACATATGGGATGAATTTAGGTGCTTTGTTTTTTATTGAGTGAACACTGATAGGCCACACATGAATGACAGAGTTGTACTAAAATTATTAACAGAGGTAGTGAGTGGCCCCCGTAATCGCCGGATATATGCTGTGCTTGCAATACAAAGTACTGCTACTATTCATGGTAGTATTCGGAAAAATTACAACTTCTTTTCCTTGCCTTTCCTATACTGGAACAGACGTGCGGGTGCGGTGTTACATGCTCTTCAAAGTAACACTTAGTTCATCCAGTGACCGTCTACTCTCTCTACATACACATATGCTATCTATAAGTCAGATAGTACCATGATCCAGGCATCCATCCATTCAAAGTAAATGTCAATAATTCTTCTTAATGTCTCAAGTGGACAAACCTTACTTTTTCTCACGGGAAAACAACATTTTCATTTTATTTTGGAAACCGCAAGCCATGCATCTGTGCTTGACTTGCATTTGAATTTCAACCAAAGGATATATTGCGCACACATACAGTTTCTGTTTCACCCACCCAGGCAGTCCTCTTTCCTTTTTCCGTCCACCCAACCTTGCTTCATCCTTCAACCGGCCATGCATCATATTCCCAGCCACCTCGTGCAGCATTCAAAAACACGTATCATTCTTTGCCAGTCATCATTACTTTTAACTCGCTCGTCCTTCCACACTTACTTACACCCTTCTTTCCCTTTTCGTTCATCCCATACATTAAGTTCATCTCTGTTCTAACTTGGGTTCTCGAAAAAAAGTTCACAGCTTGAAGTCAATTTAGAGGAGGCTACTACCTGGTTAATAAAAACGTAGTTCTAAATTTGTAAGTCTTCTTAACAGTATAGTATACTTGTACTGTACAACATATACACCCGTGCAGAGATCACACTCTGCAGTCTGCTATCTCATTAAGGAATATAATAGCTTACCACTGTCCGCCACGACCGTGGCATCCCCCACAGCAGCTTCCGTTGGCTGTTGCACCGCCTCCGCCCCAGGAGTGCCCACCTCCGCGCTGGCCCCGGCACCGGTGGATGGTTGTGCCGATGTTCCGCCTAGAAAATACATTTCAGATTCTTAGATGCCATATACACCACTCCCTAGTATTTTGTCTAGGAATGAAAACATGTCACTATGACTACACAAACAAATGTAATAATTTGTGACTGTCTAGTCAAAACTAAAAATTGCACTTTTTTTCAGGGAAGGGTGTTGCTTGTCTTGCTACACTTTTTGGCACAACTGATGAATGCTTGCTTTTTAACATGCACCGTTTTTCTCATAACAGACAGAAGCTTCCCTTCTAAGAACAAGAGCAACATCAGATCATCATCACTAGGACGGAGTCAGCAACGATTCAGCACCACAAAGAAGATTTGAAGTTCCAACCAGGTGAGGGCTCGCCCACAATTAATGTGTGAAATCACTAAGCACTTTTCCATTTTCAATCCACCGTTTATGTTGTATGATGAACTTGATTTTAATAAATGTTTTTACTTTTATTAAAGCTTTAAAACTTACATAGACTCTGTGGTTTTTAGTCATGAGTGAGTGAGCGAAAGGGTTTGCAATTTGCAAGCATGAGTCCGTGGCTCTGACAGTTCTGGACTCTGACTCCGTAGTCTTATGTCCTGGGTTGGATAATCATCATTGGGGATCAATCATCGATGAATTAGGGAGCTAAATGACTCTGTCACACTAGCTAGTCAGTAAGGAGATTGGGGGTTCAAATTCTGTTATCACTGAGGCATGTGGAAAGTCTAACTGCGCCTATTATAATTGATAAACAATGCACTACTTAGTGTCCATAGTTCTGTTTGTGCAGAATTGTCCCTGCAACAAAAGTAGTATGGATTGTCCTCCTATCCAATCAAAAAGTAAACTAGTATCTTATTCTTTCTTGGTGGTCATTGACAGTTTATTGTTGGGAATTGTCAAAGCATAAACATTTAGAAGACTTCAAAAGACATTATGGCCAACCCAGAGGACTGCACTCAGTGCATAGAGCTATTGCTGAATAGAATGGGAGTTTCGTTTAACGCCTTTTGCCAACTGTGCAAGCTTAGTTAGCTACACAGACAGACTAATAATAATAATCTAGTAGTACCACAGGGAGTCATAGTAGAGGCAGGATAAGAATTTAGAAACAGTCTACAAGAACATCAAAGACGATGTAGAAAAAATCGAATGAGGAACGTTAGTAAAAAATAGGTACTCTAAAAGGTAGGGAAGTATAATTATTATTATTAACATGAAAACTTACTGGGGCCAGCAGAGGAGCCCTCGCCGGACCGATCCTGGCCTTCCTGGTCCTCGTCCGCCGGCGCCGCAACCTCCTCCTCTGTCCTCTTGCCCCTGGGGGGAGCTGATGTACAACATGAAAGAAAGACCCAAACATGAATGATTGTTGTCAACCAAATCAAACATTTCAAAAGAACAATAACAAATTATTTCGGGGGAAATAGCAAATAGACAACAATTGCACTACATTTATTGACCTATCTGGTGTGGTCTACTAGGATATTAGTATTGCTGGATTCGCGGACCGTCGACTTGGAAAGTTATGTAACTCACTAAACCAACTACAAAAAGGTTCGACTAGGACTGGCATGCAGCACTCCGCAACACGCGAAGTGACAGACAAAGTCCATCGTGATTGCAGACCAGTGAGAACACTAAAAAGTAAGTTTCCTACTACATAAAATACTCAAAACTATCAATCCACCACCACTATTTCTTATTAGTGGCAGGTGTACAAAGGAAGGACTGGACTTGAGTCTCTAGGGGCAGATTTACAAGTCCCTTGCGGCTATTTTGCTCCGTCGTTGCGTGACTTTTGTGATGCAGCGGCAGCGCAAAAGAGGCGCCATGGTGCGGGGTATATTAACAACGTGACGCATCTGGGAGATGCATCACATTGTAAAGCCCTGCGCCATCAGGGGGCGTTCCGGCGCAAGGGAGGGCGTTCCTGCGCAGGAACGCATCCTAAAAGTGGCTGAGTGAAATATACAAGATTTCACTCAGTCATTTTTCGGCCAATGCTGCGTCACTCTAAACCCTGCAGCTGCTTGAAGCAGACGTCCGGCTTGACGCAGCATTGGGGAGATAGGGCACCCCAGAGCATTGCTGGAGCTGCGTCGTGGTTGCGACGCAACTCCAGCAATGCGCTGCCTTTAGGGCACAGATGCGTGGCGCTTCTGTGTCGTTTTTGCCCCATGGGTGGTGGAGGCGTGGCGCACAATTACTGGCGCAACCCCGGCTAATTTGCAGGGATGCGCCAGTAATTGTAAATCTGCCCCTTGGTGTCTAGCATTACGCAGTTCTGTAAAGTACACTCATACATAATTACTCAGGCCAATGAAATGAGCACAAAAAATCAAAAACAAATAAGCATAGTAGCACCGCCATTGAGCAGGAGAGCAGTGCACCTGAAATGCAATCACAGAACATTTTGAAACATAATTTACCTACAATGTAATCGGCACCTTGTGGAAATGCCCCACTGCTAGGTTGCACTCCTCCATTCAAGCGTGATGTGCAGCAAGGAGATAAGCAAGACCACAAGTACCAGAATGCCTGGAGGCCTGTTGGCGGAGGCTTTGTTGCAAATAAAATGGTGGTTTCTTGCAAACGTTCTGTGATTGGTTTCCTGTTTGCCAGTGATCAAGGGAGGAATATCCTGAAACGCGTTTGGCTGAGGGGATTGTGTGCGCTGCCCTCCTTGCTGCACATCACGCTTGAATGGAGGAGTGCAACCTAGCAGTGGGGCATTTCCACAAGGTGCGAATCTGTTTTGAAAAAAAAAAAAAATATATATATATACTACTATTATAAAGAGAGAACTGTGTCCTTTGAGCCAGGTAAACTTGAAAAGTACACCACCAATCGCAACACCCAATACAGCGTTGGAAAGGGCGGGTCCTGTAGATGGACATAGGCTATAAAAAAAATAGAAATAAACGTTATTTAAAAAATAAACAATAAAAAAACAGTAGTCCCTAAGAAGTAGCGCCGGCCGTGAGCGCTAACAACGTGGACGTGCGTGCTGACATCATCTAGCGCGGGGAGGAGCGGCGGGGAGGAGCGGCGGACAGCAGCGGTGAAGTCGGGCTGAGATACATGAAGCGCGGGGAGGAGTGGAACGTGTGCGGCTCAGAGAAGCGATGGGAAGAGGCGGAACGAGGAGCGGTGAAGTCGGGCGGATGGGAGGAGGCGGAACGAGGAGCGGTGAAGTCAGGCTGATGGGAGGAGGCGGAACGAGGAGCGGTGAAGTCGGGCTGATGTGAGGAGGCGGAACGAGGAGCGGTGAAGTCGGGCTGAGGTAGGTGAAGCGCAGGAGGGCTGGGAGGAGGCGGAACGTGTGCGGGTCAGTGAAGTGCTGGGAGGAGGCGGAACGTGTGCGGCTGAGTGAAGCGCGGGGAGGAGTGGAAATGTCGTGGCGGGCGGGGGCCGGGGCTGGAGTGCACACAAGCCTGAAATGCAGCCCCCAGCCCCCTTCTGCCCCGGGCAACGCTGGGGCGGGCTGCTAGTATATATATATACACATATACATACATATATATATATATATATATATATATGTATATATATATACATATATAGACCGAACTTTGGAAGGTCCCCAGCTGTCTCACAGTGGCAAGCGAGAGGGATTCCGGCTCAATTAATTAGCAGCATTAACAGTCAGCATCGCCCACCAAGGGTAACGACACCTGAGGTATACATTGCACTATGGAAACCAACATGCACCTGGAGCAACCATCAGCCCTTTTGAGGTGACCACTAGAGGGCAGCAAGCTTCAAGTAGCGAGAATGGCGAGTGCTCTGTTAAACCGTCTGGATGCTGTGGCTTCTCTCCCCCGAAGAAGGTCATAGTTCTGACCGAAATGCATCGGGAAACAAAATGCCAAGCTGTAACAGAAAAATAAATGTTTTTAATTACCGGAATGAGTGCTGCTCAACTTTGTCTCCGTGTGAGAAGAACTGCCATATACATTGAGGCTTGGTCCCGCCTCGAGCAATGCACCGCCTGTGATGAGCGCTGAATTTTTGCCCGAAACTGGACCACCCCATGATGCCTGCGCAAGCAATACAGGGCAAAAGGCTGCCGCCGAAGACCGAACTTTGGAAGGTCCCCAGCTGTCTCACAGTGGCAAGCGAGAGGGATTCCGGCTCAATTAATTAGCAGCATTAACAGTCAGCTTCACCCACCAAGGGTAACGACACCTGAGGTATACATTGCACTACGGAAACCAACATGCACCTGGAGCAACCATCAGCCCTTTTGAGGTGACCACTAGAGGGCAGCAAGCTTCAAGTAGCAAGAATGGCGAGTGTTCTATTAAACCGTCTGGATGCTGTGGCTTCTCTCCCCCGAAGAAGGTCATAGTTCTGACCGAAATGCATCGGGAAACAAAATGCCAAGCTGTAACAGAAAAATAAATGGTTTCAATTACCGGAATGAGTGCTGCTCAACTTCGTCTCCGTGTGAGAAGAACTGCCTTATACATATATATATATATATATATATATATATATATATATATATATATATATATATATATATATATATATATATATATATATATATATATATATATATATATATTCTATATTTCCTATAATTTCCCAAAGCCTGCTGAAAACAAACATGGTGCCATGAATATCTCAGTTTTGCTGAGCACATTTTCTTTTTAGAAAAACACATCGGAAGGAAAAGCCAGTTCCCATTTTCCTTGTTTAAGCTGCAGCTGTAAGAATGCTTCATGACCCGCCTTTCTACTTGGCTACTGACTCTGGCAGCAGAAATTCTGATGTCAGAACTTAACAACAATAACTTATTATAGTTGAACAGCTGTCTCTTTTCTAGAGGTGTCAGTAGCTGCCTGTAATAAGGAAATTAGATGTGTTTTTTTATAAAAAGATTGCCGGCTCCCATGTTTTATAACAAACTATTGCCATCCTATGAGAGCTCTTATACTACTACTGCATAAATACACCAATTGAATTTTTTTTCAATTCAATAGTGTTATTAAGATATGGATCTCTAATGAGGTCCACGGTAGAACAAGCCGATCATACAGAATTTCAGTTGCAATGATATCATAATAATAATAATAAAATGTACATATTGAAATCCTTTACCGTCATCAGATAAATTGAGTTAAGTACACACTAATTTGTTATTATTAAAACTTCCATAAAAAGACAATTCATGAAAGGTTACCATGTTGTGCATTTAGTCCATACCACCATAGCAGCAAAAGTTGTATGCAAATTATTCCAAAGAAAGTAAGATCAATAAATGTCTTAGCAAAGTCTTCATATAGACCAAAAATGTACATTCTTGCTAAAAACTGCTACAGTGTTCCAATATAGTGAACAGGTATTCATACATCATTTCATTATCATTAAACCAATTCTTAAAAGTATACATTTCATATAAATAATCCAGTCTCCCATTGCAGCAAAGGTTATGGGGAAATTATTTCTGAGCAGAAAAATCACTGGAGGCCATAGCAGAAGTCTGTAAATAGACCCCATATTTATATTCTTGGTTGTAACAGTTTCCCTGGTCCAAGAATGTGAACAGGAATTCAGTTTTAATCTCTCATAACTGCCATAATGAGTTCCTCAACTAAAAAACAATCCCGTTAATTCCTTCCTCTCATAGAGCAAAACACTAAAAAAATTTAAACAAATTCAGAAACTCCATAAAAAAAGATAATTATTTCTGTGCATATCATTTCAGTCTTTGGGTTAAAGAGAAACGTATGTGCTGCCGCTACGGTTTTAACATTCTTCTGTGAAAACATTGGTCATAGCAGCCGATAACGATGCGATAACAGTGCTGGACAAACAAACAAAACATGGTTGAGGTTCGAATCCCCAAATTACACATGTTGCAATATTTCCCTGTTTTCGCATGGGTAGACCACTTTGTTGTTAGATCATTTAATGGAAGAAAGTTCATATGAAATAAAATCAACAAACAGCACAATCTATGATCCAGATTCCAAGCTAAATACTTCTGGGCTAGTCTTGGATTGCATGATACAGATATTACCTCCAACCTTTTCTTCATCCTACAGTACTTAAGATCCCTCTGGCAGGGTTCTTCCCCTGCTGATAGCATTAAGCAATAAGGGGAGTGAGATATAAGGCCCGCAACAAATGCCCTTTTTAAATGAGTGACATTGGTATTTCATCAGGACCCATCGCTCCAGAAGCTTTCATTCTCTTAATGAGTCCCACAATCTCACACCTCAAAGGAGCATAACAAGACTCAGGCAGTCTAGATTTTTCTGTTATAGGGAAAGATGACCAAACTGAATTAAAGTTGGCAGAATAGAGTACTTTGAGATAGGATCTTCTTTCACGGGAATTGGGAGAGATTTTACCCTAGAACCACAACTATCAGAGATTATTTCCCAATACCTTTTAGCATCATTCCTTGAAGCCGCCTCTTTTAACTGGACCCAGTTCAAATCTTTCTTTTCTTGCCTAAGGAAACATTGTATCCTCGATCCTTTACTCTGTAGAAGATTCATTAATTTACTTCAATCAGGCAAAAAATTCTGGAATTGAGCCCTCACTACTTTATTTATTTCCCTGTTTAAGGGTATTACCGGATCCGGGTGTGGTCCCCGCGGATGGTAAATGATTAGTTTACATCCAGAAACCAACTAATACAGAGTCTATGTAATATTCGGTCCGACGGCGAAGGCTACTTAAAATACACCATAATTAAATTGTAAAAACTCCTAATTCAATAACATATGCACATGCATTTGCTTTACTGTAAACTCAGGTCAGTTTGATGCTTTATTACTTATAAAAAAAACATGCCAAATCAAACATAAAACCAGATAGTGATGTTAAAATAAAAAATGCATCAAATTCAAAGGATTTATTGATATTATGTTATCAATTACTGAAAACAAAATTCATTACTAGCCAAGCCTATTCGCTTTTTATATTCTTTTGTTTTCTTTGTGTTACATTAGATGCTTCTTTCCTTTCTATGACACTATATCTGTTGCCTATGAAATGAGGGGCATATTTATGAGATCAATGGTGCACCACAGCAAGTCACCTTGCTGAGTACGTCACAGGGAAAGGGCATGAATGCACGGTATTTAATGTAATATGGCACATTCCTGTCCTTTCCCCAGCACTGATGCATTATGGAGGTCCTAGTGCCAATGCAGGCACCCTAGGACTGTGGTGCAAGGGTGCTAGCATTGCATGCAGAATAGCTTTTGTACAGGAAAGTACACCTTCCGGCACAAAAACAATCAAGAGAGGCATATTCCTCTATGTGTGGTGAGGAATGCAGCGCACGTAGAAAGAGGAAGTAACAAGGAGGAATAAAGAAATTTCTCCTCGTTACGCCTCCCCTGGGAATATGTATCTTTTTGGTGCTTTCCCAGGCTTACCAGTTCTGGTAAATCTTGGAATGGGCCAAACAAAACATGGCAGTTGCATGGGAACACCTACGCAATATCATGAAATGCCTTCGCAGGACAGAGTAAGGCAACACGATGTTTTGCACTGTGTTGCGTTACTCCAGTATTATGACACCATTCAGGGCCACTCAATGGTGCCTTGTGTGGCTTCATGAATCTGATTATAGAGTTGAGTCGCGCTTGCAGCACGTTGTGTGGTGCAAGTCAATGCAACCGGGCTCATAAATATGGCCCTTAGTGTACATCTGCTTATCCGCATGTGGGTCCTTGTCTCACTTAACCGATTTGAGAAACTTTGCAGAATTCCTTAACTTCAAATTTGTTTTTTTTTGGTTTTTTTGTTGTTTTTTTTCCTTTTTTTTTCTTTCTTTTTTTTTGTTTTAATTTTTTTGTCCTCATATATGCCACCAGTAGATAATTGCTCTAGATAGGCGCTCTTCAGGCCACTGACTCAAACCTTCCTTTCCAGCCCTCGTGTTTGTGGATAGCCGATGAAGATTGCCCAGAGGTAGGGTTGTTACCCGCCCAACTTCCTCTCGTGATGGTACTTGCTACATAGGAAGGACAGGACCACAAGACCTCTGGCATAATCATTGGACTATCAGTTATTTCTCACTCCAGGCATTCAAGGCTGACCACAAATTAACAGACTTTTCTCCCCCACATAATAAGTCCAATTTACTCACCGCCATGATGTTTTTGAGGCAGTCTGCAAATGTCGGAGGTAGTACCGACTTCCACACTTTACAGATCTCTCTCCTAGCAATCACTATTACATAAAAAATAAACTGTGATAAATTGCTGTTAATATCATAATCAAATGGGAGACCATAAAAAACCAATCTGGGAGTACATATAAGTGTAACTGAAAGTACCTCCTCCAAAAACCTACACGCTTGTCCCCAAAAATTACTTATGTTAGGACATTCAAAAAACATATGTATGTCATTTGCTTCTTGTGACTTGCATCTGGGACACGAGTATTGAACTGTAGATATCTTAGAAAGTTTCGCTGGAGTCCAATAGACTCTATACATTGTATATAAGTGATTTCTTCTTAAATTAGAAGGTTTGATTATTTTTTGAGACATAGAAAAAGAGTCTGTCCACAGTTTAACTAGATTATCAGAAATCTGAACCATGGAGGGGTCCCATAATTCAGTAATCTCTGATTCTAAATTATCCTTATTGTCTGTAAAAATTTTATACCATTGAGCAGTCTCCCCTTTCCTACCTATGTTGCTGCTGATTAAATCCAACAGGGGGCTCTCATCCTCTAAATCCCAAGTTTGGCTTCCCCACCAAGCAGACAGTTGGTAAAACTTAAATCTCGTGAGAGTACCCCCGGTTAGACCCGATAGAATTTCCCATTTTAATACTTTCGATGCATCACTAAAGTCCCCCCATTTAGAGAGACCAGCTCTTTTTAACGGAAGTGCTAGTTGATCAATCAAACAGTCCGGGGTACCAGGGGAGTCCCAGATCGGGGCATATGAGTGATAATAGTGAATACCTAGCAACTTACGTATCTGTAGCCAGTTATATAAGGCAGCCTTCAAAAGCTTCAGTCGAACCTTTTAAAAAAAATGTTGGTCTCCAAATTTAAACAGAAAAAAGTCTGTACCGTATGGAAGGTCTAACAACATAGCCTGAAAGAGTATACCGTGAGAAGTAAAGTCCAATTTATTGGCTAGGAGTCTAAAATTTTTGAACTGGAAGGCATAGCAGTAGAGAAGTAAGTCTGGGAGAGCAAGGCCACCTAGTTTTAATCCTCTCCTCAACTTCTTCCAAGCTATCCTAGGAGATTTTGTCGCCCAAATAAAAGATCCTATCCTGCCTTGCAGGTTGAAAATATCTTTTTTATTGAATATTAAAGGAATAGAATTAAAAAGAAACGTTACCTTTGGTAAGATGATCATTTTAATTAGATTTACTCTGCCATAGATGTTTAAAGGCAGGAAGTTCCATCTAGTTAGACGTTTTTTAACCTCTTTTATCACTGCTTCCCAGCTGGTCTTGGGAATTTCTTCTAATTTGTGAGTGAGTTGAATACCCAAATATCTCATCTTAAACTTAGTTTCTGGGATATGAACTGGATTATTCCAACACATAATATCGGTTTTATCCCTGTTAATGCTATACCCTGAAACAACACCAAAATCCTCAGCAAGTTTAAATAATCTTGGTATTGCTTCTAATGGGTTTGAAGTGTACAGAAGAAGATCGTCTGCATATAAGGCTGTCTTGATTGTTAAATCTCCTATTTTAAAGGGATGGATTATTGGATCCTGTCTTAAGGAACAAACAAAAGGCTCAATATATATGTCAAACAATAATGGAGACAAGGGGCATCCTTGCCTTTTCCCTCTACAAACATTTAACCAGTCTGACAGACCACCATTTACCAGGATCTTAGCTCTCGGACCCCTATATAAAGTTTCAACTCCATTGATAAAAATCTCAGGGAAGCCAAATTTCATCATCACTTTCCAAAGAAAAAGCCAATTCACTTGATCGAAGGCTTTAGCTGCGTCAATTGCAGCAATGGCAAGTGGCTTCTTCTTCTCTATTGCGTAATCTATGGCGCCAATTACTTGAAATGTAAGTTCGTTCAGTTGGCGACCAGGAATAAATCCCCTCTGGTCGGGATGGATGATGGACTTTATGACATTGGCTAGCCTGGTTGCTAAAATTCCAGAGTAGATTTTTAAGTCAGAATTTAGGAGTGAAATGGGGCGGTACGATTCTATTTTTTCCGGGTCTTTATTCGGTTTCGCAATTAGTGAAATTGTGGCGTCTAACCAAGAAGGCGGTATTTGTTCTCCCTGAATGAAGATTTTATTAAATAATTTCTGTAGTGGAGCTAGAATTTCTCCAGTATTGTCCTTGTAGATCTCTATTGGAAGTCCATCAGGACCTGCAGCTTTGTTTCTTGCCATCTTCTTTAGTTGAAGTCTGATCTCTCCCTCTGATATTCCCTTTGCCAGGAGAGCTATATCTGTATCTCTCAATTGCGGTAAATCCCTCAAGATCGACAAGGTATCCAGCTCATCTATTGACTGGTTAGTTTTATCTGCATAAAGTTCTTCATAGAAAGATCTGGCTTCCTTCCTGATCTCACCATCTTCTGACAAAACAACACCAGTTCTACGTTGTATCAGGAATTTAATATTATTTCTGGTTCTCTCTGACCTAGCTTTCCACGCTAGCAAGGATCCACACTTCTCACCATACTCAAAATTACGTAACTTACTTACTTCCCATTTGTCTTTGAGTAATTTTTCAGTTCTTGATCTAAAGTTTAATTGTAGATCCACTAGTTCCTTTTCCAGTCTTGGTACATTAGTACTATCGCCCAGAGTAGCAGAGAGAAGCTGCTGTTCTTTTATTTTGATCAAGCTGAGCTCCTTAATATCCTTTTCCTTATTAAGCTTCCTATTTAAGATCATTTGAGAGCCGTATATTCCTCTTAAATAAGATTTAAATGCATCCCATATAATGTTCTCTGGAGTAGTTTTATCATTAAATTCGAAGAATTCTGTTAACTTTTCTTTAACTTTGATATTAAATACTTCACTTAACAAAATGGTCCTGTCCAATGTCCACCTATATTCTGAAAAATTCTTCTGAATATTGATATTTAATTCAACCACTGAATGGTCTGACAAGCCAATCGGAGTGTAAGAAATAGATTGAATATTCGCTAGAAACGAATGATCTAATAGAAAAAAATCTAATCTGGAAAACTGATGGTACTTTTTACTGTAAAAAGAGTATTCTCTTTGGGCTCCATGTTTAATGCTCCACACATCGCACAACGAATACTCTTTCATAATATTCTTCAGAGTTGAGAGGGATTTTTTGGGACAATTGTATTTTGCTTTGGAGGTGCGATCTACTTCGGGGTCTAATAGTAAATTAAAATCACCTCCTAACACGATAGGAATTGTATACTGAATCATATATTTTTCTAATTTCTGCAGGAAACAAGCATTATCCTCATTCGGGCCGTAGTAAACCCCACATAGAAACTTGACTGTACTTATTGAAACCACTGCGGCCAACCATCTCCCTGACTGATCTGTGGCCCAATCATGCACAGTAATCCCCTTATTGGCGCTAAATATTATTGCCACACCTCTCGTCGTACCCGTTTGTTTTGAGCAGAAAATATCCTGAACCCATTTATACTTGATAAATATTTTCCTGCATTCCTCTGCTTCCAGGTGAGTTTCTTGTAAAAGGATTATAGAAGCTCCAGTGTTTTTCAGAAAATGAGAGATATTTAATTGTTTCTTACGGCTCCCTAAACCATTCAAGTTCCAGGAGAGGATTTTAGTACATCTAGATTGAGCCATCATACGATCTTACTACCCTTCCGTTCGTGGCCAGCAAAGAGCATGGTAACCTGTAGTGACATTTAAATTCAAGGAAGTAAAATTTTATGGCAAATGAGGACTTTTTTGTCTGATTTTTTCCCCCACCCCTGTGAACCCATCCCCCCCTCCCCCCGAGGAACCCTACCCTCCTGATTGGCAAAATTACGCCCTAGGAGGCCCTGAACCTCTGATGCCCTGCCTTTATATAAGAAAGTGTCAGTCTCTAATTGCCCTTATGTACATTTTTCCCCCCCCCTCCCCGCGGTTTCCTTTTTCGCATAAACACACCACCTTGTTTATATATATATATATTTTTTTCTTTTTAAACCGATATTGCCCCCTCACCATTCTTAACTAAATTAAACTAGGTAATGTTACAATCATAATACAGTTACTCTGTCTGCTCCTTCATCCTAGTTAACACTGCATCAGCTTCCTCCAGGAAATGGCACGTATACATTTTATTGTTCCACATTATTTTGAGGAGGACTGGGAACTTCATTTGGACCTGTGCCCCCATAGAGCGCAATTCGGGCATTCTGGAGCCAAGCTCCCATTGTCTTTGAGCTGTTTTACTACCTATATCTGACCTAACTTGGTAAGGGTTGGCTTGGAAATGTAAGGAGGTGCGGGATAGACATCTAGTAAGAATGAGTTCTTTGACACTGTAAGTTTGAAAATATACAAGGATCTTCTTGGGTGCCTTCCGTTCAGGGTGCAACCTGAACGGGTCTCTATGAACCCGCTGAATCTCCGCTTCCAAGTTGATGTCAGGACGATCCTTTAGAATATCCTCGCGAAACAGTCTGCATACAAAACCTTTTATATCCTCTACTTCAACTCCTTCCGGAATTTTAAGGATCCTCAGATTATTGCGTCGACTCTGGGTTTCCAACCTTTCTAGGTCCATTGTTAAGGTGCGGTTCTGAGCTTTTAGGGCATCTATATCTTTAGAATTCCCTTTAGAAGTCTCTGAGAGAGATGTCCCTTTTCCTTCTAGGACACTGGTCCTAGCACTAATACCTTAAATTTTGGCCTCCAAGAGATCGAATCTGTCGTGTAACCCTCTCTGATTTTTTTCAGAAATCTCGAATCTGCCCAGTAAATCTTCTCTGAGGGTATGTAGTAAAGAGCCCAGTCTATCTTCAGCTAGTCCGCTCCCTCCACTCGCTCCAGCTTCCTCACTCAAATGTGTAAATGAGCCATTGTTTTCCAGACTAGGTAGAGGTAATGGTAAAGAGCTGTTAGGAGGGGGTTCCAATGTTTGATTAGCTTGTTCACCATTCGAAGGAATAAGCCCCCCTTGTTCGAGACATTGATTAGGGAGATATATTGCAGTTGCAGTTGCCCCTGATATTTCTTGAGAATTAGCTGAATCCAAAGCCGCATACTTATTGCTCAAAGGGAAAGTTGCTAGGAGCGGGGAGTCTATTGTTAAGTGAGACTTATCAGTCACATCTCTTACGGAATTCTCCGTCCCATGTAAATCTTTATTCACTCCTCCGTCTTCTCTGTTAATCTCTATGTTGTTCGTTTTAGAGGACACCGCTTGCTCCATGATTTTAAAATAACTTATTAGAGAAGGAGTCCCTCTAGATATTAATGTTTGTTTAGGACCTTTAGATTTTCCTCTTTTTACCCCCCCTTTCCTATTTTGCTTAAGGGGTGAGATAGGGATTGGCCCGCCGCTCGCTCCTTCAGCTAAGTCACTGGGGTTAAGAACTCCTTTCTTTTTGAGCTCCTGTTTGGAACGTAGCTGATAGCGTTTTTTAACTACACCCCTTTTATCATTAGTAACAGCAGCCCCTTTAGTAACTGGAGAGCAACCAAATGCGGGACCCCGAACTATTGTTTCAGCTCTGCTCGTGTTTTCTAATGCGGAGATAACGTTCTGTGGCTCAGAAGAAGCTTTATCTGCCTCCATACAAACGGCCAGATCGCCACTAATGGAAGTTACACTAGGAGGAACTCGATCCGCAAAGGCGCTCGCTCGATACCAAAAGGCTGCTCTTGAGCGCAGCCATATGTTATAACAGCTTACCCGCAGTCCAGAGGCTTCTATAGCTTTCGCTGCTTGTAAAGTGTTACTAGCGTAGCCTCCTCTCCTCAGCTTCGTAGACTCGCTGTTCTCCTCGCTCGAAATCCGGCGCAGCTGCCCGGTGTTCCGCTCCTCAGCATACCTCCAATCGCGTTCTCGCATCTCACGTCCCGCCCAGTACTCCGCGTAGGTCCTAGAGCCTCTACATTCCGTGCTCCTTGCAGACTCTAACTCGGAAAGGGGAGAAGAGCGGGGGAATCCTCAATGAAAACGCGCAAAACATTAACCTAAACAATACCTTCCATCTCACCAGTTGATCCGCTACAGCAATCCGTGTTTGTAGGGCGTCGAGACCGACTCAAAAGCTCGTCTCGGGGCGTTCAGGATCAGAGCCTCGCAGCAGCCGCTAGCCTGCCGCCGACATGTTCCTCCGCCTGTCCATTTCTACACTATTATCCACAAATTTGTTTGTGATGCACTTTTTTTCACCAACAGTTTTATGATGGGTATGGTAACCTTACCAAATTTTCTTTCATCCTTTTCCTATTGAAAAACATGACTGCTGAGGGCTGTTGCCCCTTCTATGTCCCTAATATGCTTGCTTCTGTGTCCATAATATGCATACTTTCTCATATGTTTGATACTTTTAAATGGGTTTGCTGACTTTTGAGCTATAAAAGTTACAACCATTCACATTTTAACTGCCTGTCTGGGCCCTTCCAGTTCACCTTCTAATCAAACTGCCCGAGAACAAAAAAAATAAGACTTTAGATGCAGAAACTTCTAAGTATATGACACAATAGTCCGTCATCCAGTTCTCTTACGGAAGACACTGTTGCATCGTGGTGGAAGTGAAATAAGGGCGTTTATTCAGATTGGCTGCTATCCAAGATTATAGCAGCAGGAAAAGCTTGAATTTGTCATTTTATTTGTCATTCATAGGTTTATTTCGGCTATAAGGGGGGTGCAAGCAGACTTGAGGGTTTATGTTTGAGGAATAGTGACGTTTGATAAGGCGTTTTTCTTTTATAATTCGTGTTTCAATCCATGACTTGCCCTGAGAATATTCAGTTTCTCTAGAAGCTATTTAATGAGGTTATGCTGACATTTTATGAAAAGCTGACTTTCTGAGAATTATGTTTTATTTTTCTAACTCCAACAACGTTAATCCACATATTACACAGTTTAGAGGGTGGTTCAATTTAGGTTTATTTTCACAGATATCAATTCTCACTCGATGTAAAAGAACATCGAGTCTCAGCACAGAAGTTGGTAACTGGGTTTTTTGGTATTTATCACACTTGGAGAGACGCATTGTAAAAACTGTTTGTGCACAGAGTATAAAAGGATCAATTAATTTTTGGTTGGGTGATATAGTATCGGTACTTTCTTTACGAGGACTTATATCTCTTCATGTCACGTTTTTATTATCTGTCACTTTTTGCATAACTAATGTTTTGTGTTTACACACATCAGTTTCCGGGGGTGTGTCACAGTTTTGTTTATAAAGTGATTTTCACGGCCACTGTGTAAAAGCCTCGTCATTTTACACACTGTACATTTGTCAGTTTCAACCACATGTGGTAACGCCATACCTGTACAAATATTTTCTCCTTTTTTAGATTGGCCCCTGAAGAAGGGACGTTATCCCGAAATGCATTGGGCACCATTTTATTATGATTGAAATCAACTGTAGTCTTATATGCATATTTTGCTTTTCATTTTTATTAACACTGATTCATTAATTTTCGAAAAAACAGGAGTGGTCTTTGTGTTAGTGCAGAGTTAAAAATATTGAAGTGTTAAAATAGAACAAATTGTATCAAGTACATATAAGAATGATTATATGTGTTCAAAACGTAAGATAAATGTGATTGCTGTGCACACCGAGTCCAATTCACCCGTGGGGCTTGGCCCTTTTGAGCATTAATATCTTTGCCACATGCATAAATATATTGGAGACAGTGAGACCTAACCCTGGTCAATCTCAACTTTACTGCTCGAAGTACTGAATTACCACAATATTTTAGTTCCTGGTTCTTGGTGTTTCATTAACAGTATAACTTTCTTCCTTTGCTGCTGCACATCAACTCAATGCAACCTTTAGCTTACAACTCTGTTTCATAAGAGTACTCCTTCTCTAATGACGTCTGTTCGGGAAAGGGGCCCTAATCACAACTTCCATATAGCTGTTGGACCATATGTTGGTATGCTACAAATAGTTCTCCTTTTGGAAGCTGCAGGTGGGGACCTAGGATCCCTGCAGCCCCACTGGCTTCCTACAATAGCCAGCATTTTTTTCATTGAAGTGGCATGCCTTGGTGTCCACCAAGGGCAAGTCACAAATATTCCTGTTTTATTTTTTTTAATGGAGTGTCCCAGTGCCCATCTGTGGCACTCTAGACCGTCATTTATTTTTGGTGGCCCTGGAGAGAGACTAATGGCCTGCATGGCCCCACCAGCATTTTCTTGTTTTTTAATTTAAAAATAGTGGCATGCCACCATCACCATCAGGGGCATGTAACGACTTCTCCCATTATTGTTTGGAGGTGTGTTCCAGTGCCCACCGAGGCACCCCACTGTCTGCCCTTTGTTGGGCGTTGCGGGGAAGGCCAAGGAGCCCCAGTGGCTCCCCAACTTGCACCCCTTGACCTTATGGTGGCAGTTTTCTTTTGCTCCCATGGGATGAGAGCAATCCAATGTGTTTCCTCACCCTAGAGCACAGTCATGGAATAGTTTTTTTCACCCATGGGGCAGGAGCAGGTATTTGCTCCTTCCTGGTGGGATAACTTTCGTTTTCTCTGCCTGCAGTCATGGGCAGGAAAATAGATGGTGTCCGGGGGTTGGGGACCCAGGGACACCATCATTGAGCCAGACCCGGGTGATGGGTTCTCTGGGCCATTGTGTGGTTCAGGGCCATGTGGCTGCCCTCCCCCTTATGAAATAATTGGCCCTGAGGGATAGGGTTCCCGGGTCTTCATGGAGGCTAGTGTGGGGCCACAAGCCCACCTTAAATAAATGCTGTGGGGGGCGTGGCTTAGGAGCCTCTGGAGATGGCCGCGATTCATGGGAGCTCCGTCGGGAAGTAGGAGTCCGAGCTGCTTCCAGGACTTCTTTCTCACTTTCGGACCCGGATTTTGGCATTTCCCGGCGTCGGAAAGGATGCTGCCTGCCTTGCTGCCACGACGGCTGCGCTGTGTAAGGAATTGCCCTTCTTTTTAATGTTTATTGTTTCCGCTCTCCACAGCAGCGTCGCGGCCGCCATTTTGTTTTTCGGCGCGTCTGCGTTTTCCCGCCTGCACACTCTCTCTGATGCATTTCCCTCCCAATACTTCGACAGAACCTCTACTTTTCGGCCATAAGTCTGGTTTTTTCCTCTCTTTGCCCTATTTTTGACGTTTTTACTTGCTGGAATACATGGGTGTTTTAAAAAAAAAAAGCTGAACTTGCAGAATTTTTGCTTATTGACGCCAGTTGGTTCCCTAAGGTGTACAAGCCTTTATCGAATAGGCAGTGGTTTTTCCCCTCACTTCTATGATGGCTAAAGCACGTACTAATCGCAACGGGTCTTTTCAACCAAAGGAAGCAAATTTGGAGGACTTTAATCCTTTTAATGCCTTGCAAGACTCTCAAGAGGATTCCCTCATGGACTCTACTAACTCTAAGGGGTCTGCTCCTTCGGTGTCACGCGTGACTACTAAGCAAAACCCTAAAGCGCCCCTTACTGTGCCAAATTCATCCTCTGTACAAGGCAAGCGAGTCAAGGTGAATCCCCCATCCCCACCTCCTACATCATCCACCTTGAATTCCTCAGACCTCATTCTTGAAGAATTATGTGCCCTTAAACCTCACATGGAGGAAACTAATCTGCGTCTGCTTAATCTAGAGTCCAACTGGTCCGTCACTGAACAGAAGGTTGGAGTGTTCGAGAACCGTGTTGATCTTATTCAAGGTCTTGCGGATCAGATTCCACCCATGTCTAAAGAGATTGCACATCTTAAACAGCAGGTTGAACAGTTAGAAAACCGTAATAGGCGTAATAATCTACGCATTTATGGCTTAGTAGAGGGTTTGGAGGGTCCATCACCGATTTCCTTTTTTCAAACTTTTTTGCCAACGCTTCTTGGTCTTCCTGATTCTCCAGTTTTGAATATTCAGCGAGCGCATCGTCTTGGTCCAAGTCCATCGTCTTCAGCATCCTCTCCCAAACCTAGGGGAGTTATTTTGTACTTTCTTGAATATACTGAGCTACTTCGTGTGTTGCAAGCTGCCAAACAACGGGGGAAGATCATTTGGAATGGCTCTACACTATTTTTTGCTCAGGACTATGCTAAAGCTTCGGCGGAACGACGTAAGAAATTCCTGGATATGAGGCCGGCGTTACGCAGTTTGAATGCGAGATATGGTTTATTCCATCCCTGCCTTTTCAAAGTGACATCTATACTACTATTATAAAGAGAGAACTGTGTCCTTTGAGCCAGGTAAACTCGAAAAGTACACCACCAATTGCAACACCCAATACAGCCTTGGAAAGGGGGGGTCCTGTAGAAGGACATAGGCTATAAAAAAATAGAAATGAACGTTATTTAAAAAATAAACAATAAAAAAAGTAGTCCCTAAGAAGTAGCGCCGGCCGTGAGCGCTAACAACGTGGACGTGCTTGCTGACATCATCTAGCGCGGGAGGAGCGGCGGACATCAGCGGTGAAGTCGGGCTGAGATACATGAAGCGCGGGGAGGAGCAGAACGTGTGCCGCTCAGAGAAACGATGGGAAGAGGCGGAACGAGGAGCGGTGAAGTCGGGCTGATGGGAGGAGGCGGAACGAGGAGCAGTGAAGTCGGGCTGATGGGAGGAGGTGGAACGAGGAGCGGTAAAGTCGGGCTGATGTGAGGAGGTGGAGCGAGGTGCGGTGAAGTCGGGCTGAGGTAGGTGAAGCGCAGGAGCGCTGGGAGGAGGTGGAACGTGTGTGGGTCAGTGAAGTGCTGGGAGGAGGCGGAACGTGTGCGGCTGAGTGAAGCGCGGGAAGGAGTGGAAATGTCGTGGCGGGCGGGGGCCGGGGCGGGAGTGCACGCAAGCCTGAAATGCTGCCCCCAGCCCCCTTCTGCCCCGGGCAACGCTGGGGCGGGCTGCTAGTATAACAATAAAACCACCAATTACGTAGATCCTGCTCTTCTCCAACGGTTCCTGAATAGCTGCAGAGTGGATTCCATGGACATTCCTCAACCATGAAGTCTGAAGCCTCCTTAGCATGATTTTTGTCCTTCTTCGCTCCCTTTTTGTATCCTGTCTCTCTTTAGTGGTGATTTTTGTCTTTCACTTTGCTGATACTTATTTTTTGATGTATTTTTTTTACCTATACAGAGGTTGTGGCTTTGCTTGTGTTCTTTTGTGGGCTTGTTGTAAGTTTTCCCTTGTTATTCAAGTTTTCTCTCCCGTTTTCTCTCCCCTTCTAGGTGGTTTTGTGTATGGTCCCAAATTGTCTCTTTTATCTGCTGCGATGCTTCCTGGAGTTGTTTCCCTCTCTGCCGTCTCGTCGTGGAGTTTTCCCGTCTTTCGTTCCATCTCCCTCATGTGGCTTCACCATCCCTATTTTTTCTGTTTCCCTGTGGTATGTTTTTCATATAATCTACTTCTCCTATTTTTGTTCTGTACTCTTCCCTTTCTTTTGTTTTCTTCTTTCTCTATCTTCCCTCTTTTCCTTTTATCTTTTTCACTCTTTTCCTTTCTCTCATATTTCAATCATCTTTTTTCTACACTACTTTTCTTCCTTTATTTTCCTTCACATTTCCGATCTTTACTTTTTCATCTTCTTCTAACATTGCTACCTTGTGGTTTAGTTGTATATTTTGCTGGTTACTCATGTTAAGGTTGCTAAATATTGTGTTATTCGATATTGCTGATAAGCTTAAATGTCTATTAATGTAATTTCGTGGAATGTCAAAGGTTTGGGGTCCCCGATCAAGAGACAACATGTTCTTTCACATTTAGCACATTTGAAGGCTGATATAGCTTTATTGCAAGAAATTCATGTTAAAGATGCTGAAATAACTTATTTACGTCGTAACTGGGTAGGTCATGTTTATGCCTCTCCAGGCTCGGGGAAGCGTAATGGGGTTGCAATTTTATGTCATAAACATTTAAACATTCAACTCCTTTCCCAAGATAATGATGCGGAAGGTAGATGGGTGGTGGTTTCGTTATTGGTTAATAAAATTCCTCTAACCATTTTCAACTTATATGCCCCTACTGTCCCTGATAAATTGTTTTGGCCTTCCATCCTTCAATCCTCTATGACTTTTACTGATGACTATTTTATACTTGGAGGAGATTGTAATATGATTATAGATCCATTTCTAGATAGGAAATCCAACTCTCGTTTTTCTCCTTCTCAGGTTCATACCCAATTTACATCCACTATTTCTCAGAGGTCTCTTGTTGATTCCTGGAGACTTTCCAATCCAACTCTACAAGAATATACATATTTCTCACCCGTCCACTCCTCTCAATCACAAATTGATTATCTCTTTATTTCCAAGGCTCTATCACAACATATCAGTCATTCTGACATTGGGTCTATACTAATTTCCGACCATGCCCCTGTTTCATTAGGTCTTGATTTACTCCCTCCAGTTAAAGGTACACGAAGATGGCGATTTAATAATGCCCTCCTTTTAGATACATCTTTTACTTCTGCTTTCCTTGATTTTGCACCACGCTTTTTTGCAGAAAATGAAACACCACAATCCTCTCCTCAATTCATTTGGGACACTTTTAAAGCTGCTTCTAGGGACTTTAATATTTCTTATGTTGCCAAGAAACGTCGCCTTGCACACCAGTCTTTATCTTCTTTAACTTCTCAGATTAAACAATTGGAGCTTTCTTATCATTCAACCAAATCTCAGTCGACCCTTACTTAACTCTATAATGCTAAACTTTCTTTTAATAAATTAACTACCAATTCGGCTAACTTGTTTTTACTTAAGTCTAGCGCTAAATTCTACTCTGCACAAAACAAGGCTGGGAACATTCTTGCCAATTATCTTAATGTCAAAAAAGAGCGAACAAAAATTGATTCGATTGTTTCCTCTTCTAATACTATACTTCATAAAGATGAGGATATTTTAAATGAATTCACTACCTTTTACCAAAATCTTTATACTCCAGAATCTCCTCCCGTACCCTCCGATATTGACCAGTACTTATCCTCTATTTCTCGTCCACAATCGGCTGATGTTGATTTTTCTACTTTAGATAAAGATATTCTTCCCAAAGATATTTTAGATGTCATTCATGTGCTTAAAAAAGGTAAAGCGCCAGGACCAGATGGATTTTCTATAGAATTCTATTCCCATTTTTCTTCCTTTCTTGTTCCCAAACTTCACCAATTATTTAGCTTTTTTATATCATCCCAGAAATCCGAAGGTACTTTCGAAGAAGCTCTGATTTGTCTCCTCCCTAAGGACAATAAGGATCATACTCTTTGTAAAAATTATAGACCTATTTCATTGAATAATTTAGATTACAAAATATTTGCTAAGATTTTAGCTCTTCGTTTGGATAAAATTCTTCCATACCTGATAGGTAGAGAACAGTGTGGTTTTATCAAGGGACGTCTTCTCTCGGATAATACTCGCCTTTTCTTTAATGTTCTCAGTAAATCTCCCACCTTCAATCATTCCTTAGCTGCAATTGCATTAGATGCAGAGAAAGCTTTCAATAGAGTTAACTGGTCTTTTATGCTCTCTACTCTCTCTTGGTTTGGTTTTGGCTCTAGATTCATATCTTATATTTCTCTATTATATTCCTTTCCTAGGTCCTTTATTTTTGCTAACGGTCTTGTTTCTTCTTCTTTTCCTCTTTTTCGTGGTGTTCGTCAGGGATGTCCTCTTTCTCCTTTACTTTTTATCCTTGCTTTAGAACCATTTTAGTCAAAAGTTAGATTAAATAAAGATATCTCTGGTTTTCCATATGGGGATAAGCAGCTAAAACTCTCTGCTTATGCAGACGATATTCTTTTGTTTATTTCTCATCCTCAAACGTCTATTCCGGCTTTTTTATCCGAGGTCTCTTCCTATGCCACAGTTTCTGGTTATAAACTTAATGTTGATAAGTGTGAAATTCTCCCTCTCAATAAATATTGTTTCCGTGCTGATTTTTTAATTTCATCTTTTCGTTGGAGTCCTAATAAAATCAAATATCTGGGTCTTGAATTTGCTCCTTCTATTAAAGATACGGTGGCTTTAAATATTAAGAACCTACTCGACACTATAACAAACTCCACGACTAGATGGCACCCCCTATTTTTATCCTGGTGGGGTAGATTAGATTCTATTAAAATGATGTTGGTTCGGGTGATTTTATTTTTTCTTTCTAACCTTCCTGTTAATCTTCCTAGGTCCTGTTTTAAGAAGATTTACTCTGTTCTTTCAAAATTTCTATGGGAACACAAGAAAGCTAGGATGTGTTTTGCCAAACTTAAACGTCCCTAGCTTCTAGGTGGAGTTAACTTTCCGGACTTCGTGTCCTATCATTCTTCATTTTTCCTTTCCCACTCAACTTCTTTTTTATTGGATTCGGAGGCAGATGTCTCCTCACTACCGATATGGGTTGCAATTGAATCCTCCTTCTTCCATCCTTTTACTTTCAAATAATTTATTTTTCTCTCTCATGTTCCCACTAGGATGTCTCTTCCTATTCTTAAAACTGCTTGCCTTTTTTCCTTAATGGTCTTGACGATCGAGCTCAATTTTTGCAATCTCCCATATGGTACAATCCTTTTGTTAAAATTAACAATAGAACATTTTTCTGGAAGGATTGGCATTCTCTTGGTCTTAATTGGGTTTATCAATTCTTTCAAGATGACCTTTGCCTTCCTTTCTCGTCCCTCCAATCTCGTTTCTCTCTCCCTCAATCCTTTCTTAGTAAATATAATCAGCTATGCGTGGCTCTACAATCATCATATAACTCCTTTCTTACTCCTTCTTCTCCCCCTGTAACCTCTTCTCTTACTCTTCCTTTTCTTTCGTCTTCGCCTTCGGCTTCACAAGTTTATAAAAAAATACATGATTTTATGGCAAGGCACGTAGGCCAATATTATGCATATTTCTTTAATTGCCAACTCACAGCAGCAACAGCAAACAATGCAAAGAATTTAGAATTTAAAAGGTAACATTCTAAAGTCAACAAGGTTCTGTGAAGGGCAGCCATCTTCCTTCTTTGTTGCTGCTCACAGCCAAGATAAGTCATGTTTCTCTGTGTGCCTGTTGGTTACCTTGTTTTTTGCCTGATTTTGGTCATGTTTGGGGCCTGTGAACCTGATTTTACTGTATTGACATTCTGTAATTGTACTTGCTGATCTTGAAGATGTTTTCCTTGTATTTTACGTCTTTTCTTATTCCTCCATATTTTTTTATTTGAATGTAAGACGTTACATCTTGCTCATTTCACAAATGTGTGCTTTACTCTACTCTTAGCCTAATCCATCCCCTCTCTTCACGCTCCGTTTTTTCCTATCAGAAACTAATTTCGATAATCTTCTCTCCCCCCTTCTCCTGTTTACGGAGTCGCGAGTTCCCGCTGTCCCCCCCCTTACGTTCGCTCTAACCATATTCAGATATGGCTAGGGTTTCCCAGACCTTTTATTCCTGAGCTTCCGCGTTACTACCGCAGATCTCTCCCCCTCCCCGTGCTTACCGCCAAAGACCAGGAATCCCCTTCGCCGCCGCATCTGAGATGTCTGACACGGAGAGAGAGACTCTCCGTTTCCTCACTCGCCCTCACCTGACTCCGCTCCTTCCTTTAACCGGAGGCCCCCCTCCGCTTTTCTTCTCCACACGCGCGATCTTCTAACTGCATTCGGACGCACTTTAACGCTTTTAGCTTCCCGTCCCCGGTCACCTGACGCGACCGCCATCTTTGATAGGGATCCTGCCTATCAAACCCATGGGAAACTATCGGCCATCTTTTGGACATGCAAAAGAGCCGGTTTGACAGTTTTCCCTCGGGACTTCAATGTCGATCGACGAAATCTTCGTGCTCCTCACAAACTGATCGATTTAACCCTCACAGTTTGATCGGATTTAACCCTTTTCACCAGTTTAACTTCCTAATTTGAATTCTTTAGAGGATCTGATAATAATTATATTATACTTAAATAAGTCCTTGTTTTTTATATTTATATTAGGGGCGCTTAGAGCAACACCCTCTTACATCTATTATGGATCAAACAGATTTGAGTGGAGACTCTGTTGATATGAGAATCAAAGATTCAGTTGACAAAGCAGTGTCAACTTTGGCCACACAATTGGGTAAAAAGCTTGATGACTGTATTGGAAGAATGGAGGAGAGACTGTCAAGGGACAAAGATACAACTGCTCAAGTCTGCTCTATGGAGGTAGACAGATCTGGTTCCATACCCTCGGGTAGTGGTGTAAAGGCCAGTAAAAAGAGGAGGCATACTGAGGATGTATCTCAAAGTAAAAGGCCCTTTATGCTGAAAGGCAAGGAAAGACCATCTCATACGGAGATTACAGATAAGGCTATGAAGGCCATGAAAGGGGAACACAAAATAATTATTTGCGATGAATCCTCCAGTAGTGGAGACATACTGGTCTCATGTTCCTCTGATTTTCAGACCTCCGAGGAGGAAGATGAAATAGATGCTAAAAAGGTCAAAAAAGAAAATGCGGATTGCCTTTTTGACCCCTTAGGGGAACAAATGTTTGATCCTAATTCAATTCAGCACCCCCTCTCCCCTCAATGGGAACCAATCAAACACGTTGCCGATTACGTCCAGTTCTGGATAAGAAGGGAAATATCCAGAGAAGTAAGAACAAAACTGAGATCGGAGTGTCCCAGACCCTCTTTACCTAATAAAGTTGCTCTTACTCCTGAGCTCGACTCTAAAATGCTTACATTCCTCAACAAAATGGGTAGAGACCCAAGACGAGGACTCGACAAAGGCCTGAAAGGCTGCCAAGATCGTCTCTTAGACGTTTTTGGACCTTTGACCAAAATCTTCGACGTTTGTGAAGAGGCCTACCTACAAAATGGCATTATTGACCCAATAGATCTTCGCCAATGGATACAAAGGGCTATCTGCCTTCTAGGCAATGCTAATGCCTCCCTTTGTATCGAAAGAAGAAAGAGCCTCCTCATGAAAATTGACCCTAAATTAGCCAAATTAGCTTCGAAAGAATCTGGCGAAAGAGCCGACGGAATGCTTTTCGGTGAAGACTTTGTTAAGGAAATGGCCAAGTATGCAGGAGCCTTCAATTCGATTAAAAAAGTACAGAAAGACATTAAACGTGTTTTTGGCTCGGCCGGGAGGATGCGGGGCCGTTTCCCCGGCCGTGGCTTTGGTATCTCAAGAGGCTCCTTTTCCAGAGGTGGATTTAAATCATCATCCTTCCAATCGTCCACCTACTCTCCTAACTTCTTTCCACAAAGACAAAGAGGGGGAAGAGGAGGCAGATACAGAGGAGAAAGAAGAGGTAGATATCAAGGTATGTTTGGCAAACGACCCTTCTTCTACCATTCCAAAGGTGGATGGCAGACTGGCCTTGTTTATAGACAATTGGAAACGTATCACGACAGACTCATGGGTTCTTCAGACAGTTTCTGGTTATGTAATAGACCTGGTTGCTCCCCCAATTCAACTAAAGGAACCTCCCCTTCTAAGATTTGCAATAGATCAGGAACACCTAGTTTCTCAGGAAGTAGAAGAGTTATTAAAGAAAGGTGCGATAGAAAAGGCAGACCCTTCTAACAGGGGGTTCATAAGCAACCTCTTCTTAGTCGAGAAAAAAGACAAGACTATGAGACCCGTTATAAACCTAAAAGAAGTAAACGAATGGGTGGTATACAACCATTTCAAGATGGAGGGTATCCACATGTTGAGAGATACTCTGAGGAAGGGAGATTGGCTAACTCGCCTAGACCTAAAAGACGCCTACCTAACTATTCCCGTTTGTCAAGATTAAAGAGATCTTTTAAGGTTTGTTTGGAAAGACACCATGTGGAGGTTCAAGAGCCTTCCCTTCGGTCTGACATCTGCCCCTTGGTGCTTTACCAAAGTAATGCGCCCAATCGCAGCTTGGTTGCGTTCAAGGGGAATAAGACTAATCATCTACCTAGACGACATTCTCATTATGTCGGACTCCAAGACTCAAGCTCAAGAACATACCTCCTTAGCGGTGAGAATAATAGAGGAACTGGGTTTTATAGTGAACAGAAAGAAGTCCTGCCTGATCCCCAGCCAAGAGACTGTTTTTCTGGGTTTTCAGATCTCTACCTCGGATTGTGTCTTGAGATTACCTATGGAGAAAGTGAGAAGGATTCGCAGGGAGGTCAGGAAATTACTTTCCAGGGACTCAACCATTATGAGACAAGTGGTAAGGGTTATAGGCCTTCTTACAGCCTCAATCCAAGCGATATTCCCAGCACCTCTTCACTACCGAGCGATGCAAAGGTTGAGAACCTTGTATTTGAACAGAGGCGTAACTTATTGTCAGGAAGTAATTCTAGATTCAGAATCCAGGGAGGAACTAGCCTGGTGGTTAGAGAACCTCGAAGCCTGGAATGGCCGTGCAATATTCGGTCAGAACCCAGATATGATTATAGAGTCGGACGCGAGTTTTCAGGGTTGGGGCGCAAGATGTGGTTCCTTGACTACAGGAGGAACATGGACAGCTCAAGAGAGGGAAATGCACATCAATTACCTGGAATTGTTGGCAGGATCTTTTGCAGTGAAGAGCTTCACAAAAGATCAAGTAAAGTGTTGCATTCTCCTAAAGATGGACAACATCTCTGCGGTCAGATATGTGAACAAACTAGGGGGCCCTCGCTCGAAGGCCCTTGCAGATCTGGCGAAAGAATTCTGCCACTTTTGCCTGAACCAAAATATTATGGTTTTAGCTCAATATTTGCCTGGCGTGAACAACTCCATCGCCGACTGGAATTCTCGTCAACTGAAAGACTTCAGCGATTGGAAACTCAACAATCAAATCTTTTCTTTATTGAACAAGATTTGGGGTCCCCTTCTCATAGATCTCTTTGCAAATCGCACCAATGCTCAGATTCGGAGATTCTTCAGTTGGAGACCAGATCCGATGGCGGAGGCAGTGGATGCTCTAATGCAACCATGGATAGACTCTCCTTGCTATGCGTTTCCCCCCTTTGCTCTTATTCAGAGAGTCCTGCTCAAAGTCAAAATGGACAAACCGCAAATTGTCCTAATTATTCCCTTCTGGCCCTCTCAAGTATGGTACCCAGATCTTTTAGAAATGCTGATTGCCGACCCAGTACTTCTTCCGGACATACCAGATTTATTAATCAACGCCTCTGGAGACTTTCACGATTTAGTCCTTCAAGGTCATCTCAGACTAATGGCCTGTTTGATTTCGGGAGAGCCTCTCAAATGTCAGGCTTATCTTCGGAGGCTTCGAATCTTATCAAGGACTCTTGGGCACCTGGAACCTCAAAGGCATACAGGTTGGCTTGGAAAAAATGGTACTGTTGGTTTACTTCAAGGGATCTGGATCCCTTTTCAGCCCCTTTAGTTGAGGTTATAAACTATCTCTCAGAAATTTTCCTCGGGGGAAAAGCATATAGTACCGTTAATATCGCTAGATCAGCTATCTCTTCGGGACACGATTTAGTCGATAGTCTCCCTGTTGGACAACATGATGTCGTAAGAAGGCTTTTAAGAAGTGTAAGAATTAAAGCTCCACCTGGAGCTGAATATTCTTCGCTTTGGGACGTGGATTTCGTTTTAAAAGAACTCATGTCCTGGAGCGAAAATGAATTTTTGTCTCTCAGGGATCTATCCTTGAAATTAGTCATGTTGTTATGTTTAATTTCATTTCGGAGAACTTCTGATGTGAGAGCTCTAGAAATCTCTGGTCGCAGGTTTGTTCCAGAGGGTATTTGTTTCACCATATCAAAAAGAACTAAAACTATGTCTAGGACTATTATCTATCCCAACTTTGACGATTGTAGAAAACTTTGTATTGTAAGATGTATACGTGAATATGAAAAGAGAACAGAATGTCTGAGGGCAAATTCCGAATCACAATTAATTATTTCCTTTAGACACCCTCATAAAGCTGTTTCCCCTCCTACTCTAGCTCGCTGGGTTAGAGAGGTAATGTCTAGGGCGGGGATTAATTTATCCAAGTTTGGGGCGCATTCTGCTAGAGGGGCAATGGCTTCAAAGGCCTTCTTTTTAGGTGGTGGTTTATCAGCCATCTTGTCAACAGCTGATTGGTCTTCTGATTCTGTTTTTAAGAAATTCTATTTCAAACCTCTGGACTGCCCAGTTTCGAATATTATGGCAAGGCTTTAAACATGCATAATATTGGCCTCCGTGCCTTGCCATAAAATTCAGATTTTCCACAGTTCAGTGGGTTGAAAATCATGTTTTCATTAAAGACACGGAGGCTGATATTATCCCTCCCTGTCTTTTTCCCACCCTTGATAACTTCTGTTTAACTTTTTCAGGTGCTGATAATAAGAAGTAATCTGCTGTGGATTCTATTCTGGTTGGATTTCAAGTTTCTTAGTTTTACTCAATTCTTCATGGATTAATTCTATGGACTGTTCGCTGCTCGAAGAAGGAAGATGGCTGCCCTTCACAGAACCTTGTTGACTTTAGAATGTTACCTTTTAAATTCTAAATTCTTTGCATTGTTTGCTGTTGCTGCTGTGAGTTGGCAATTAAAGAAATATGCATAATATCAGCCTCCGTGTCTTTAATAAAATCATGATTTTCAACCCACTGAACTGTGGAAAATCTGAATTTTCCTCTAGTTAGAGATAAGTCCAAGACAGAACAAGATTGGGAATCCGATTTAGAAGATACTTTTTCTAGTTCGTTATGGCATGACATATGAAATAAAATAAGAAGATCTTCTAGAGCAGCTAATACTACTCAGACTTTATTTTTTGTTTACAATAGGCTTTTGATCACTCCTGCCAGATTACACATTATTCACTCATCTATCCCCTCCACATGTTGGTCCTGCTCCAATACATGCGCAGATCTCAAACATATGCTTTTCACTTGTCCCCTTATTCATTTATTTTGGTCTAAAGTATGGCAGCAAATTAATTCTATTTTCTCTACACATTTTCCTTATTCAATCACTCACATTTTCCTAGGCAGCTTATCTGACTTATGGTCCTCTATGACCTTTAATACTTCTATTATTGACCTGCTCTTGGCGGTGGCTTTTCAGCAGATCACTAAATCTTGGAAAGATACATCAAGCATCTCTTTTCAAGCTTTGTGGTATGGTGTCTGCTACAATCACAGATTGGATAGAGCATATGTCTCTCCTCTATCGCTGGCTATTAAGCATGACCTCTTATGGCTACCGATTACCAATTTCCTTGATGTATCTGCTCAGTCTCGTTCATTACATACCCCTGCTATTGAAGAAGTCCCCAAACCTCCATGATATTGATATTGTTCTATAGAAATTTATATATGCATTACATAAGTATTTTTTCATTGTTTATAGTAAGAAATTTTAATTGGCAACATTTATCTCTTTAGATGTATTTTAAGCAATTTGCATAATGAACTGTTTCTGTTTTCCTGCCCCATCCCATTTCTTTCTTTTTCTTTTTCTTTCTTTCTTCCCTTTCTCTTCTCCTCTCTAATATCGTAGTATATTATTCTATATTCGATTGCTGTTTAATTTTTACTATGATTATATTGTGTGTTTTCTGGTTGCGATCTTTTCTTGAAATAAACTTCCTTTTAAACAAAAAAAAATAAATGCTGTGCCTCCCCCCTGGTCCCTGTTCCAACCAATGCGCTTTAAAAAAAATGTTTTCATGGATGTGCAAATCTTCTGCAAATGTGTGGCAATTTTTTTTTTTTTTGCGCCACAATTTCGGGTTCCAGGCTGACCCCACCACCAATCCTAAGAGTTCAGAGTATCTGTACCCTGCCCCTTATGTTTTTTTTTCTTTGCATTTTTCTTAGGACTCAGACCGAGTCCCATGTTCTAAGATGGCTGTCACCACTTCCTGGTTGAGGTAGTGGCAGACAATCAGAACTCAACAGGAAATCTGTTGGACCCACGGAGGCTCAGCGTCCTTAGATTTACTATTTTTTAAGCACTTTTACTGGATGAAGCTTTCTGCCAAATTTGAAGTAAATCCGTTCTGTCGTTTGGGGTGTAGCCGTGTCTAGAGTTCCTATGGAAAAATGAATACATGTTTTGGGGCCCCCCTTTTTCTCAGCCGCCACTTGACAAATCACACTTTCCATGTGCAAACTAGTCAAAAAGTAGCACTTTTTTGGAATGTTTTGCTGTGGTTTGCCAAATGGCACCAAAGTTATTAGCAACACAATAACAGCATTTCTATGGAAGCATCATCCTGACTAAAACTACCCAGTGACAACCGCCACTGTGTAATACATATTTTTATATATAGATATATATAAGTATATCTCCCATGGATCAACAATTTAAGTCCTTGTCCTGCCAGGGAGGCCATTAGATAAAATGGAAGGTGACAGTCGGAGTTACAGAGAGAGGGAACCAACATGTAAGGAGGTCCATGGAACTGAGTGTCACTTAGTTTATTAGGGTGCAAGACCAAGAGGACAAAGATGGCAGAACAGCTTAAGGAATTGCAGACCAAACATTACTGAGCATGAGTTGTAATGTATGTTTGGAGGTTTGAGAGTGTGTGTTATTTAATGGGATGTGTGAGGTTGGGTCTATGTGTTGTAAGGATGCTATATGACTTAGGCATAGATTCATCGAGCAAAATAGCGATCGCTATAGCTGCGAAACAGCGATTGCGATTGCAATTTCCGCTCCCGCAATTCATCAACTACAAAATGAGCAAATAGTGAATTCGCAAAACAAACAATCGCAAATCAATTTGTCAACCCACATTGCGATTCCTTAACAGCGATTACCCACATTTTCTGCGAAAAATATTGCGAATTCGCAATTATATTGCGAATTCGCAAATCAAATCGCAAATCAAATTCATCATATATCGCAATTTGCGAAAATACCCAAATTCGCAAATAACGAGTCGCAATTTAAGGAGAAGCTAAACCAGGTGGTAACCATGAAGTCCAATTGTGAAAAAAAAAATAATAATTGCAAACAAGAAGCAGGTGTAGGGTAAACCAAACACACTTAAGGAGACTCAGTAGGAGCATGAGGAAAGTCACCATGCCAGGTCTCTACATCGTGGCAAGGAGGCTGAGGCTCCAGGCTGCTGCCCAGAACCGACGCAGGATCCAGGAGCGCATCAGCGGTGAAGTCGGGCTGAGATACATGAAGCGCGGGGAGGAGCAGAACGTGTGCGGCTCAGAGAAACGATGGGAAGAGGCGGAACGAGGAGCGGTGAAGTCGGGCTGATGGGAGGAGGCGGAACGAGGAGCAGTGAAGTCGGGCTGATGGGAGGAGGTGGAACGAGGAGCGGTAAAGTCGGGCTGATGTGAGGAGGTGGAGCGAGGTGCGGTGAAGTCGGGCTGAGGTAGGTGAAGCGCAGGAGCGCTGGGAGGAGGTGGAACGTGTGTGGGTCAGTGAAGTGCTGGGAGGAGGCGGAACGTGTGCGGCTGAGTGAAGCGCGGGAAGGAGTGGAAATGTCGTGGCGGGCGGGGGCCGGGGCGGGAGTGCACGCAAGCCTGAAATGCTGCCCCCAGCCCCCTTCTGCCCCGGGCAACGCTGGGGCGGGCTGCTAGTATAACAATAAAACCACCAATTACGTAGATCCTGCTCTTCTCCAACGGTTCCTGAATAGCTGCAGAGTGGATTCCATGGACATTCCTCAACCATGAAGTCTGAAGCCTCCTTAGCATGATTTTTGTCCTTCTTCGCTCCCTTTTTGTATCCTGTCTCTCTTTAGTGGTGATTTTTGTCTTTCACTTTGCTGATACTTATTTTTTGATGTATTTGTTTTACCTATACAGAGGTTGTGGCTTTGCTTGTGTTCTTTTGTAGGCTTGTTGTAAGTTTTCCCTTGTTATTCAAGTTTTCTCTCCCGTTTTCTCTCCCCTTCTAGGTGGTTTTGTGTATGGTCCCAAATTGTCTCTTTTATCTGCTGCGATGCTTCCTGGAGTTGTTTCCCTCTCTGCCGTCTCGTCGTGGAGTTTTCCCGTCTTTCGTTCCATCTCCCTCATGTGGCTTCACCATCCCTATTTTTTCTGTTTCCCTGTGGTATGTTTTTCATATAATCTACTTCTCCTATTTTTGTTCTGTACTCTTCCCTTTCTTTTGTTTTCTTCTTTCTCTATCTTCCCTCTTTTCCTTTTATCTTTTTCACTCTTTTCCTTTCTCTCATATTTCAATCATCTTTTTTCTACACTACTTTTCTTCCTTTATTTTCCTTCACATTTCCGATCTTTACTTTTTCATCTTCTTCTAACATTGCTACCTTGTGGTTTAGTTGTATATTTTGCTGGTTACTCATGTTAAGGTTGCTAAATATTGTGTTATTCGATATTGCTGATAAGCTTAAATGTCTATTAATGTAATTTCGTGGAATGTCAAAGGTTTGGGGTCCCCGATCAAGAGACAACATGTTCTTTCACATTTAGCACATTTGAAGGCTGATATAGCTTTATTGCAAGAAATTCATGTTAAAGATGCTGAAATAACTTATTTACGTCGTAACTGGGTAGGTCATGTTTATGCCTCTCCAGGCTCGGGGAAGCGTAATGGGGTTGCAATTTTATGTCATAAACATTTAAACATTCAACTCCTTTCCCAAGATAATGATGCGGAAGGTAGATGGGTGGTGGTTTCGTTATTGGTTAATAAAATTCCTCTAACCATTTTCAACTTATATGCCCCTACTGTCCCTGATAAATTGTTTTGGCCTTCCATCCTTCAATCCTCTATGACTTTTACTGATGACTATTTTATACTTGGAGGAGATTGTAATATGATTATAGATCCATTTCTAGATAGGAAATCCAACTCTCGTTTTTCTCCTTCTCAGGTTCATACCCAATTTACATCCACTATTTCTCAGAGGTCTCTTGTTGATTCCTGGAGACTTTCCAATCCAACTCTACAAGAATATACATATTTCTCACCCGTCCACTCCTCTCAATCACAAATTGATTATCTCTTTATTTCCAAGGCTCTATCACAACATATCAGTCATTCTGACATTGGGTCTATACTAATTTCCGACCATGCCCCTGTTTCATTAGGTCTTGATTTACTCCCTCCAGTTAAAGGTACACGAAGATGGCGATTTAATAATGCCCTCCTTTTAGATACATCTTTTACTTCTGCTTTCCTTGATTTTGCACCACGCTTTTTTGCAGAAAATGAAACACCACAATCCTCTCCTCAATTCATTTGGGACACTTTTAAAGCTGCTTCTAGGGACTTTAATATTTCTTATGTTGCCAAGAAACGTCGCCTTGCACACCAGTCTTTATCTTCTTTAACTTCTCAGATTAAACAATTGGAGCTTTCTTATCATTCAACCAAATCTCAGTCGACCCTTACTTAACTCTATAATGCTAAACTTTCTTTTAATAAATTAACTACCAATTCGGCTAAGTTGTTTTTACTTAAGTCTAGCGCTAAATTCTACTCTGCACAAAACAAGGCTGGGAACATTCTTGCCAATTATCTTAATGTCAAAAAAGAGCGAACAAAAATTGATTCGATTGTTTCCTCTTCTAATACTATACTTCATAAAGATGAGGATATTTTAAATGAATTCACTACCTTTTACCAAAATCTTTATACTCCAGAATCTCCTCCCGTACCCTCCGATATTGACCAGTACTTATCCTCTATTTCTCGTCCACAATCGGCTGATGTTGATTTTTCTACTTTAGATAAAGATATTCTTCCCAAAGATATTTTAGATGTCATTCATGTGCTTAAAAAAGGTAAAGCGCCAGGACCAGATGGATTTTCTATAGAATTCTATTCCCATTTTTCTTCCTTTCTTGTTCCCAAACTTCACCAATTATTTAGCTTTTTTATATCATCCCAGAAATCCGAAGGTACTTTCGAAGAAGCTCTGATTTGTCTCCTCCCTAAGGACAATAAGGATCATACTCTTTGTAAAAATTATAGACCTATTTCATTGAATAATTTAGATTACAAAATATTTGCTAAGATTTTAGCTCTTCGTTTGGATAAAATTCTTCCATACCTGATAGGTAGAGAACAGTGTGGTTTTATCAAGGGACGTCTTCTCTCGGATAATACTCGCCTTTTCTTTAATGTTCTCAGTAAATCTCCCACCTTCAATCATTCCTTAGCTGCAATTGCATTAGATGCAGAGAAAGCTTTCAATAGAGTTAACTGGTCTTTTATGCTCTCTACTCTCTCTTGGTTTGGTTTTGGCTCTAGATTCATATCTTATATTTCTCTATTATATTCCTTTCCTAGGTCCTTTATTTTTGCTAACGGTCTTGTTTCTTCTTCTTTTCCTCTTTTTCGTGGTGTTCGTCAGGGATGTCCTCTTTCTCCTTTACTTTTTATCCTTGCTTTAGAACCATTTTAGTCAAAAGTTAGATTAAATAAAGATATCTCTGGTTTTCCATATGGGGATAAGCAGCTAAAACTCTCTGCTTATGCAGACGATATTCTTTTGTTTATTTCTCATCCTCAAACGTCTATTCCGGCTTTTTTATCCGAGGTCTCTTCCTATGCCACAGTTTCTGGTTATAAACTTAATGTTGATAAGTGTGAAATTCTCCCTCTCAATAAATATTGTTTCCGTGCTGATTTTTTAATTTCATCTTTTCGTTGGAGTCCTAATAAAATCAAATATCTGGGTCTTGAATTTGCTCCTTCTATTAAAGATACGGTGGCTTTAAATATTAAGAACCTACTCGACACTATAACAAACTCCACGACTAGATGGCACCCCCTATTTTTATCCTGGTGGGGTAGATTAGATTCTATTAAAATGATGTTGGTTCGGGTGATTTTATTTTTTCTTTCTAACCTTCCTGTTAATCTTCCTAGGTCCTGTTTTAAGAAGATTTACTCTGTTCTTTCAAAATTTCTATGGGAACACAAGAAAGCTAGGATGTGTTTTGCCAAACTTAAACGTCCCTAGCTTCTAGGTGGAGTTAACTTTCCGGACTTCGTGTCCTATCATTCTTCATTTTTCCTTTCCCACTCAACTTCTTTTTTATTGGATTCGGAGGCAGATGTCTCCTCACTACCGATATGGGTTGCAATTGAATCCTCCTTCTTCCATCCTTTTACTTTCAAATAATTTATTTTTCTCTCTCATGTTCCCACTAGGATGTCTCTTCCTATTCTTAAAACTGCTTGCCTTTTTTCCTTAATGGTCTTGACGATCGAGCTCAATTTTTGCAATCTCCCATATGGTACAATCCTTTTGTTAAAATTAACAATAGAACATTTTTCTGGAAGGATTGGCATTCTCTTGGTCTTAATTGGGTTTATCAATTCTTTCAAGATGACCTTTGCCTTCCTTTCTCGTCCCTCCAATCTCGTTTCTCTCTCCCTCAATCCTTTCTTAGTAAATATAATCAGCTATGCGTGGCTCTACAATCATCATATAACTCCTTTCTTACTCCTTCTTCTCCCCCTGTAACCTCTTCTCTTACTCTTCCTTTTCTTTCGTCTTCGCCTTCGGCTTCACAAGTTTATAAAAAAATACATGATTTTATGGCAAGGCACGTAGGCCAATATTATGCATATTTCTTTAATTGCCAACTCACAGCAGCAACAGCAAACAATGCAAAGAATTTAGAATTTAAAAGGTAACATTCTAAAGTCAACAAGGTTCTGTGAAGGGCAGCCATCTTCCTTCTTTGTTGCTGCTCACAGCCAAGATAAGTCATGTTTCTCTGTGTGCCTGTTGGTTACCTTGTTTTTTGCCTGATTTTGGTCATGTTTGGGGCCTGTGAACCTGATTTTACTGTATTGACATTCTGTAATTGTACTTGCTGATCTTGAAGATGTTTTCCTTGTATTTTACGTCTTTTCTTATTCCTCCATATTTTTTTATTTGAATGTAAGACGTTACATCTTGCTCATTTCACAAATGTGTGCTTTACTCTACTCTTAGCCTAATCCATCCCCTCTCTTCACGCTCCGTTTTTTCCTATCAGAAACTAATTTCGATAATCTTCTCTCCCCCCTTCTCCCGTTTACGGAGTCGCGAGTTCCCGCTGTCCCCCCCCTTACGTTCGCTCTAACCATATTCAGATATGGCTAGGGTTTCCCAGACCTTTTATTCCTGAGCTTCCGCGTTACTACCGCAGATCTCTCCCCCTCCCCGTGCTTACCGCCAAAGACCAGGAATCCCCTTTGCCGCCGCATCTGAGATGTCTGACACGGAGAGAGAGACTCTCCGTTTCCTCACTCGCCCTCACCTGACTCCGCTCCTTCCTTTAACCGGAGGCCCCCCTCCGCTTTTCTTCTCCACACGCGCGATCTTCTAACTGCATTCGGACGCACTTTAACGCTTTTAGCTTCCCGTCCCCGGTCACCTGACGCGACCGCCATCTTTGATAGGGATCCTGCCTATCAAACCCATGGGAAACTATCGGCCATCTTTTGGACATGCAAAAGAGCCGGTTTGACAGTTTTCCCTCGGGACTTCAATGTCGATCGACGAAATCTTCGTGCTCCTCACAAACTGATCGATTTAACCCTCACAGTTTGATCGGATTTAACCCTTTTCACCAGTTTAACTTCCTAATTTGAATTCTTTAGAGGATCTGATAATAATTATATTATACTTAAATAAGTCCTTGTTTTTTATATTTATATTAGGGGCGCTTAGAGCAACACCCTCTTACATCTATTATGGATCAAACAGATTTGAGTGGAGACTCTGTTGATATGAGAATCAAAGATTCAGTTGACAAAGCAGTGTCAACTTTGGCCACACAATTGGGTAAAAAGCTTGATGACTGTATTGGAAGAATGGAGGAGAGACTGTCAAGGGACAAAGATACAACTGCTCAAGTCTGCTCTATGGAGGTAGACAGATCTGGTTCCATACCCTCGGGTAGTGGTGTAAAGGCCAGTAAAAAGAGGAGGCATACTGAGGATGTATCTCAAAGTAAAAGGCCCTTTATGCTGAAAGGCAAGGAAAGACCATCTCATACGGAGATTACAGATAAGGCTATGAAGGCCATGAAAGGGGAACACAAAATAATTATTTGCGATGAATCCTCCAGTAGTGGAGACATACTGGTCTCATGTTCCTCTGATTTTCAGACCTCCGAGGAGGAAGATGAAATAGATGCTAAAAAGGTCAAAAAAGAAAATGCGGATTGCCTTTTTGACCCCTTAGGGGAACAAATGTTTGATCCTAATTCAATTCAGCACCCCCTCTCCCCTCAATGGGAACCAATCAAACACGTTGCCGATTACGTCCAGTTCTGGATAAGAAGGGAAATATCCAGAGAAGTAAGAACAAAACTGAGATCGGAGTGTCCCAGACCCTCTTTACCTAATAAAGTTGCTCTTACTCCTGAGCTCGACTCTAAAATGCTTACATTCCTCAACAAAATGGGTAGAGACCCAAGACGAGGACTCGACAAAGGCCTGAAAGGCTGCCAAGATCGTCTCTTAGACGTTTTTGGACCTTTGACCAAAATCTTCGACGTTTGTGAAGAGGCCTACCTACAAAATGGCATTATTGACCCAATAGATCTTCGCCAATGGATACAAAGGGCTATCTGCCTTCTAGGCAATGCTAATGCCTCCCTTTGTATCGAAAGAAGAAAGAGCCTCCTCATGAAAATTGACCCTAAATTAGCCAAATTAGCTTCGAAAGAATCTGGCGAAAGAGCCGACGGAATGCTTTTCGGTGAAGACTTTGTTAAGGAAATGGCCAAGTATGCAGGAGCCTTCAATTCGATTAAAAAAGTACAGAAAGACATTAAACGTGTTTTTGGCTCGGCCGGGAGGATGCGGGGCCGTTTCCCCGGCCGTGGCTTTGGTATCTCAAGAGGCTCCTTTTCCAGAGGTGGATTTAAATCATCATCCTTCCAATCGTCCACCTACTCTCCTAACTTCTTTCCACAAAGACAAAGAGGGGGAAGAGGAGGCAGATACAGAGGAGAAAGAAGAGGTAGATATCAAGGTATGTTTGGCAAACGACCCTTCTTCTACCATTCCAAAGGTGGATGGCAGACTGGCCTTGTTTATAGACAATTGGAAACGTATCACGACAGACTCATGGGTTCTTCAGACAGTTTCTGGTTATGTAATAGACCTGGTTGCTCCCCCAATTCAACTAAAGGAACCTCCCCTTCTAAGATTTGCAATAGATCAGGAACACCTAGTTTCTCAGGAAGTAGAAGAGTTATTAAAGAAAGGTGCGATAGAAAAGGCAGACCCTTCTAACAGGGGGTTCATAAGCAACCTCTTCTTAGTCGAGAAAAAAGACAAGACTATGAGACCCGTTATAAACCTAAAAGAAGTAAACGAATGGGTGGTATACAACCATTTCAAGATGGAGGGTATCCACATGTTGAGAGATACTCTGAGGAAGGGAGATTGGCTAACTCGCCTAGACCTAAAAGACGCCTACCTAACTATTCCCGTTTGTCAAGATTAAAGAGATCTTTTAAGGTTTGTTTGGAAAGACACCATGTGGAGGTTCAAGAGCCTTCCCTTCGGTCTGACATCTGCCCCTTGGTGCTTTACCAAAGTAATGCGCCCAATCGCAGCTTGGTTGCGTTCAAGGGGAATAAGACTAATCATCTACCTAGACGACATTCTCATTATGTCGGACTCCAAGACTCAAGCTCAAGAACATACCTCCTTAGCGGTGAGAATAATAGAGGAACTGGGTTTTATAGTGAACAGAAAGAAGTCCTGCCTGATCCCCAGCCAAGAGACTGTTTTTCTGGGTTTTCAGATCTCTACCTCGGATTGTGTCTTGAGATTACCTATGGAGAAAGTGAGAAGGATTCGCAGGGAGGTCAGGAAATTACTTTCCAGGGACTCAACCATTATGAGACAAGTGGTAAGGGTTATAGGCCTTCTTACAGCCTCAATCCAAGCGATATTCCCAGCACCTCTTCACTACCGAGCGATGCAAAGGTTGAGAACCTTGTATTTGAACAGAGGCGTAACTTATTGTCAGGAAGTAATTCTAGATTCAGAATCCAGGGAGGAACTAGCCTGGTGGTTAGAGAACCTCGAAGCCTGGAATGGCCGTGCAATATTCGGTCAGAACCCAGATATGATTATAGAGTCGGACGCGAGTTTTCAGGGTTGGGGCGCAAGATGTGGTTCCTTGACTACAGGAGGAACATGGACAGCTCAAGAGAGGGAAATGCACATCAATTACCTGGAATTGTTGGCAGGATCTTTTGCAGTGAAGAGCTTCACAAAAGATCAAGTAAAGTGTTGCATTCTCCTAAAGATGGACAACATCTCTGCGGTCAGATATGTGAACAAACTAGGAGGCCCTCGCTCGAAGGCCCTTGCAGATCTGGCGAAAGAATTCTGCCACTTTTGCCTGAACCAAAATATTATGGTTTTAGCTCAATATTTGCCTGGCGTGAACAACTCCATCGCCGACTGGAATTCTCGTCAACTGAAAGACTTCAGCGATTGGAAACTCAACAATCAAATCTTTTCTTTATTGAACAAGATTTGGGGTCCCCTTCTCATAGATCTCTTTGCAAATCGCACCAATGCTCAGATTCGGAGATTCTTCAGTTGGAGACCAGATCCGATGGCGGAGGCAGTGGATGCTCTAATGCAACCATGGATAGACTCTCCTTGCTATGCGTTTCCCCCCTTTGCTCTTATTCAGAGAGTCCTGCTCAAAGTCAAAATGGACAAACCGCAAATTGTCCTAATTATTCCCTTCTGGCCCTCTCAAGTATGGTACCCAGATCTTTTAGAAATGCTGATTGCCGACCCAGTACTTCTTCCGGACATACCAGATTTATTAATCAACGCCTCTGGAGACTTTCACGATTTAGTCCTTCAAGGTCATCTCAGACTAATGGCCTGTTTGATTTCGGGAGAGCCTCTCAAATGTCAGGCTTATCTTCGGAGGCTTCGAATCTTATCAAGGACTCTTGGGCACCTGGAACCTCAAAGGCATACAGGTTGGCTTGGAAAAAATGGTACTGTTGGTTTACTTCAAGGGATCTGGATCCCTTTTCAGCCCCTTTAGTTGAGGTTATAAACTATCTCTCAGAAATTTTCCTCGGGGGAAAAGCATATAGTACCGTTAATATCGCTAGATCAGCTATCTCTTCGGGACACGATTTAGTCGATAGTCTCCCTGTTGGACAACATGATGTCGTAAGAAGGCTTTTAAGAAGTGTAAGAATTAAAGCTCCACCTGGAGCTGAATATTCTTCGCTTTGGGACGTGGATTTCGTTTTAAAAGAACTCATGTCCTGGAGCGAAAATGAATTTTTGTCTCTCAGGGATCTATCCTTGAAATTAGTCATGTTGTTATGTTTAATTTCATTTCGGAGAACTTCTGATGTGAGAGCTCTAGAAATCTCTGGTCGCAGGTTTGTTCCAGAGGGTATTTGTTTCACCATATCAAAAAGAACTAAAACTATGTCTAGGACTATTATCTATCCCAACTTTGACGATTGTAGAAAACTTTGTATTGTAAGATGTATACGTGAATATGAAAAGAGAACAGAATGTCTGAGGGCAAATTCCGAATCACAATTAATTATTTCCTTTAGACACCCTCATAAAGCTGTTTCCCCTCCTACTCTAGCTCGCTGGGTTAGAGAGGTAATGTCTAGGGCGGGGATTAATTTATCCAAGTTTGGGGCGCATTCTGCTAGAGGGGCAATGGCTTCAAAGGCCTTCTTTTTAGGTGGTGGTTTATCAGCCATCTTGTCAACAGCTGATTGGTCTTCTGATTCTGTTTTTAAGAAATTCTATTTCAAACCTCTGGACTGCCCAGTTTCGAATATTATGGCAAGGCTTTAAACATGCATAATATTGGCCTCCGTGCCTTGCCATAAAATTCAGATTTTCCACAGTTCAGTGGGTTGAAAATCATGTTTTCATTAAAGACACGGAGGCTGATATTATCCCTCCCTGTCTTTTTCCCACCCTTGATAACTTCTGTTTAACTTTTTCAGGTGCTGATAATAAGAAGTAATCTGCTGTGGATTCTATTCTGGTTGGATTTCAAGTTTCTTAGTTTTACTCAATTCTTCATGGATTAATTCTATGGACTGTTCGCTGCTCGAAGAAGGAAGATGGCTGCCCTTCACAGAACCTTGTTGACTTTAGAATGTTACCTTTTAAATTCTAAATTCTTTGCATTGTTTGCTGTTGCTGCTGTGAGTTGGCAATTAAAGAAATATGCATAATATCAGCCTCCGTGTCTTTAATAAAATCATGATTTTCAACCCACTGAACTATGGAAAATCTGAATTTTCCTCTAGTTAGAGATAAGTCCAAGACAGAACAAGATTGGGAATCCGATTTAGAAGATACTTTTTCTAGTTCGTTATGGCATGACATATGAAATAAAATAAGAAGATCTTCTAGAGCAGCTAATACTACTCAGACTTTATTTTTTGTTTACAATAGGCTTTTGATCACTCCTGCCAGATTACACATTATTCACTCATCTATCCCCTCCACATGTTGGTCCTGCTCCAATACATGCGCAGATCTCAAACATATGCTTTTCACTTGTCCCCTTATTCATTTATTTTGGTCTAAAGTATGGCAGCAAATTAATTCTATTTTCTCTACACATTTTCCTTATTCAATCACTCACATTTTCCTAGGCAGCTTATCTGACTTATGGTCCTCTATGACCTTTAATACTTCTATTATTGACCTGCTCTTGGCGGTGGCTTTTCAGCAGATCACTAAATCTTGGAAAGATACATCAAGCATCTCTTTTCAAGCTTTGTGGTATGGTGTCTGCTACAATCACAGATTGGATAGAGCATATGTCTCTCCTCTATCGCTGGCTATTAAGCATGACCTCTTATGGCTACCGATTACCAATTTCCTTGATGTATCTGCTCAGTCTCGTTCATTACATACCCCTGCTATTGAAGAAGTCCCCAAACCTCCATGATATTGATATTGTTCTATAGAAATTTATATATGCATTACATAAGTATTTTTTCATTGTTTATAGTAAGAAATTTTAATTGGCAACATTTATCTCTTTAGATGTATTTTAAGCAATTTGCATAATGAACTGTTTCTGTTTTCCTGCCCCATCCCATTTCTTTCTTTTTCTTTTTCTTTCTTTCTTCCCTTTCTCTTCTCCTCTCTAATATCGTAGTATATTATTCTATATTCGATTGCTGTTTAATTTTTACTATGATTATATTGTGTGTTTTCTGGTTGCGATCTTTTCTTGAAATAAACTTCCTTTTAAACAAAAAAAAATAAATGCTGTGCCTCCCCCCTGGTCCCTGTTCCAACCAATGCGCTTTAAAAAAAATGTTTTCATGGATGTGCAAATCTTCTGCAAATGTGTGGCAATTTTTTTTTTTTTTGCGCCACAATTTCGGGTTCCAGGCTGACCCCACCACCAATCCTAAGAGTTCAGAGTATCTGTACCCTGCCCCTTATGTTTTTTTTTCTTTGCATTTTTCTTAGGACTCAGACCGAGTCCCATGTTCTAAGATGGCTGTCACCACTTCCTGGTTGAGGTAGTGGCAGACAATCAGAACTCAACAGGAAATCTGTTGGACCCACGGAGGCTCAGCGTCCTTAGATTTACTATTTTTTAAGCACTTTTACTGGATGAAGCTTTCTGCCAAATTTGAAGTAAATCCGTTCTGTCGTTTGGGGTGTAGCCGTGTCTAGAGTTCCTATGGAAAAATGAATACATGTTTTGGGGCCCCCCTTTTTCTCAGCCGCCACTTGACAAATCACACTTTCCATGTGCAAACTAGTCAAAAAGTAGCACTTTTTTGGAATGTTTTGCTGTGGTTTGCCAAATGGCACCAAAGTTATTAGCAACACAATAACAGCATTTCTATGGAAGCATCATCCTGACTAAAACTACCCAGTGACAACCGCCACTGTGTAATACATATTTTTATATATAGATATATATAAGTATATCTCCCATGGATCAACAATTTAAGTCCTTGTCCTGCCAGGGAGGCCATTAGATAAAATGGAAGGTGACAGTCGGAGTTACAGAGAGAGGGAACCAACATGTAAGGAGGTCCATGGAACTGAGTGTCACTTAGTTTATTAGGGTGCAAGACCAAGAGGACAAAGATGGCAGAACAGCTTAAGGAATTGCAGACCAAACATTACTGAGCATGAGTTGTAATGTATGTTTGGAGGTTTGAGAGTGTGTGTTATTTAATGGGATGTGTGAGGTTGGGTCTATGTGTTGTAAGGATGCTATATGACTTAGGCATAGATTCATCGAGCAAAATAGCGATCGCTATAGCTGCGAAACAGCGATTGCGATTGCAATTTCCGCTCCCGCAATTCATCAACTACAAAATCAGCAAATAGTGAATTCGCAAAACAAACAATCGCAAATCAATTTGTCAACCCACATTGCGATTCCTTAACAGCGATTACCCACATTTTCTGCGAAAAATATTGCGAATTCGCAATTATATTGCGAATTCGCAAATCAAATCGCAAATCAAATTCATCATATATCGCAATTTGCGAAAATACCCAAATTCGCAAATAACGAGTCGCAATTTAAGGAGAAGCTAAACCAGGTGGTAACCATGAAGTCCAATTGTGAAAAAAAAAATAATAATTGCAAACAAGAAGCAGGTGTAGGGTAAACCAAACACACTTAAGGAGACTCAGTAGGAGCATGAGGAAAGTCACCATGCCAGGTCTCTACATCGTGGCAAGGAGGCTGAGGCTCCAGGCTGCTGCCCAGAACCGACGCAGGATCCAGGAGCGCATCTTCCGGCTGCGGATTACACTCCTGGGACAGACTGAAGAGGAGATCTATTCAAAATACAGGCTCAATGGGGCAATGATAAAGAAGCTCATCAGAGACCTTGACCCTCTGATGCAGCACCCAACACGGAGGACCAATGCCGTGCCCACGCATGCCCAGGTCCTGTGCTGCCTGCACCTCCTGGCCTTCGGAAGCTTCCAGGTGATAGTTGCATATGCAGGGGGTATATCACAGAGTACCCTGTCGCGCTACCTACAGAGTTTCCTGGACGCCATGCTGAGCCGGATCCAAAACTACATCACCTTCCCAACAACCCAACAGGACTTAACGCAAACGAAACTGGACTTCTATCACACCGCCCATTTCCCCCATGTAATTGGCTGCATTGACTGCACCCACATTCACCTCTGTCCACCCGCTGAGACCGAATACATGTACCGGAACCGCAAGTCATACCACTCCCTCAACATCCAGATGGTCTTCAATGCGAAAACCATCATCACAGACATTGTGGCACAATACCCGGGGAGCACGCATGATTCGTTCATCTTCCGGCACAGCGGCATACACACCCGCTTGGCCAGGGGTGACTTTGGCGAAGGACATCTCCTAGGTAAGTACACATGCCCACATACAGTATGTCAAGACCATGTAGCTGCGCATGACAGGCACTGACCCTCTGCTCCTATCCTTCAGGTGACAGGCTTCCGGTAATACCTCCTCACACCATACCTGAACCCTGCTACACCACAGGAACAGCGTTACAATGCTGCGCACATACACACAAGAAATGTCATTGAGCGGACATTTGGCATGTTAAAGAGTCAATTCCGCATACTCCACAAGACTGGCGGGGCCCTCAAATACCAGCCTGAGGTCTGCTGCCGTATCGTGGCCGTGTGTGCCATACTCCACTATATTGCCACCAAGCGGAGGATACCTGTGCAGGTGTCTGGTAGTGAGTCAGAGGGGGACAACCTGCCACCTGCACATGTGCATCATGCACGCGGGGAGAATCCTGCTGAAGGACACAGGCGCCGTAACAACATCACACTGAACTTTTTCTAGTGCACCCATACCCCTCACACAACACTGCACTCATGCATGCCACATGAATTAATGACATTAGGAAGATTTGTGTTCAAAATAAATTCTTATTTTTATGTTCAACAAACTCTAGATGTGCTTGAAATCATCAAAAATTATTACAACTGTATTGTGTCATACAGGCTCTTGTATCCAGAGCAGGCGTGCGTGGTTACATCAACATGGCACTGCCGGTAATGTTTAGTTAGTCACTGGCGCCTCCTGCCGGACGCACCCTGTCGCCTCTCCAACTCCACGTTGGGAGTGTCCGGCCGTGATGCAGCACTGGGCCTGGAACTGCGTCGCATTTCTGGTAGCACCGGCACAGACAGGCTGCTCAGGCTCGATGTGCCCTCACTGGCATCATCACCCCCCCTTGCATGGCCATGGCCGCACACCTGTTGATTCTCAACTGCGGTGGTAACCTGCCCTAGGGCCCTTGCTACATCTTGGCAGTATTGTACCATTTGTAGCTGCATGGCCAGTGACCTGCGCGACAGTTGTGATGTGGCGTTCCCAATCAGGTGGTTCGACCGGATATAGGCAGATAGCCGGGTCAGCAGCTGGCGGTGGCGTTGGCGGGTGATGTCCTGCTGCGCCACCATCAGTTGGTTATTTTCTTTCACTGCAGCCGTTAGCTCCTGCACACTTTCTGTCAGCTGGTTGATATTGCGTGCAGTTTTGTACAGCTGCAGCTGCATGGCTGCCATGTGCTGTGCCTGCTTGCGGTGCACAGCTAGCATCTGGGCTTCAATTCCTAGCCCTAGATCTTGGGCCTGTTGCTCCCTGTCTGGTCGTGTGGCCACGGAGCGCTGTTGCCTCAACCGGCCGCTTGCTTGGGACCGCACAGTGGCTGTAAGGCGTGTCTGCCTCCTGGGTGGTGGTAGGGTCTGATCCACTGCCTTGTGTGACGCCTGGGGTGGTTGAACTCCTCCTATGGCTGCAGGGGTGGCCCTGTGCGTTTGGGAAGGTGCTGGTACTGGTGCAGGTGCATGTGACGGTCCAGGTGCTGGGGCTGTATGGCTCTATCCCTCCGTCTCATCTGGAGTCTCCACGATGTGGAGTGCCTCGCTATCTGAGGTCTCAGCATCTGCAGCACCTGTGATGTGAATGAGTGCATGATTAATGATATGATTCTGGCACCTGGGATGTAGCAACATGCATGCAGGCTTGCATTCCCTGACTGGCTTTAGGGGTATGTTTCACTTGACTGTTCTGGCTGTATGTGGCTATCAGGGCACATTGTCACACTACAGGTCCCACAATGCAATTGGGCGTTTCTGATGGGAAGGGACTGCATTACTGGGGTTACCAAATGGCTAGCTCTGGGGGCATGGGCATTGTTAGGGGACGGGGTCGCAGTTGCATGGCTCTTACCTTGTGATTGGTGTGTGGCTCGGGAGGTGTCCACCTGAGTGACCCCCACGCAGGCTGCAGGGTTGATGGTGTCCTCAACCAAGTCCTCCAGTGGTGTGTTTGCGCGAACTGTGGAGTCTCCTCCTCCCGTGGCCAGTCTCTCCCCCAGCCTCTCCGCAATGTGCTTCTTCGCACGGCCTCGGAGGTCGTACCACCTCTTCTTGAGGTCATCGATTGACCGCTGTGTCACTCCTACGGCGTTGACCTTTGCCCTGATGCGCAGCCAGATGCGCCTTTTGTCAGCCTCGGGCACCTTCCTGGAAAGCTTTCCGAAAAGCTTGTCATGGTCCCTGCTGACTCCCTCGATCAAGTACTCCAGTTCTTGTTCGGAGAACTTGATTTTCCGCTTCCTGCTAGTTTCACTGGATCCTGCTGAATCCTGGGACATTATGGTTTCAATGTGTGTCCTGTCTTGGGACTGCAGGGTGTGTCTCCTGGAGCTCAGTGCTGTGCCTCCTCCTCTATCCAGCTCTGTGTTCCAAATGAGTCATGGAGCTGCCTACTTCCTGGTTGTGATGTCATCATTGTGCTCAATATGCGACTTCCCGTTTTTGCGATCTCGCAATCTGCGAGATTGCTATTTGCGATTTCAGTATTTGCGAAATCGCAATTTGGGGTTGGGAAACAGCCAAATCTGCAATTTAATAGCGATTTTGGGAAATTCGCATACGTGGATTGCAGGCGATTGAAATTCGCACTTGATTCGCGTTTTTGATGATGCATCCCATTCTGCGAATTCTAGATAGCGATTCGGTATTTTTCGCTATTTAGAATTTGCAGAGTGGGTGCTTGATGCATCTGGGGGTTAATTGTCTAGATCTTGGTGAGATGCAGCAGTTTTCAGTGTGGGGTGCTGGGTGAGGCATATTGTAAGAAATTGGAGAATCATTTGAGGGGGGTGAGAAACCACCTCAAATAATTATCACAGTCCTTGTCAGGGTGAACCACGAACATCAATATTTAAACCTATACTCAACCATCTGGCAGCTTGGCTTAACTTAGTAGCTACTTATAAGGTATTTATGCAGTACTCAAACAGTAATAAAGTGAAAACATAACACAAGTACAATTCCTAACCAAAGTAGAAAAATGGAGAATATATAATGAATATTCTTATATAAAACAACAAAAATCCAATAAGTAGAACCTAGCATAATGGCTTTTAAAGTTCGAATTAAAAATAGCGCCAAAAAAGCACAAAGCAACAACCTTGGGTATCAGGACGCACTAAACTTGGTCAGGTCAAAAGTTAAAGCTGACTGAGATGAATCACTGGTAGGATACAGAGAACAGCTTTGTCCAGGTAGAGAGTTACTTTCGGACTTATAAAGTTTTTGGGTGGTCGAATGTATTCAGAGGGGCCAGGCAGCAGACTGCTCAATCGAATGAAGGGCTTAACGATAACAAGGAGGAGATGTGCAAAGTCTCAAAGTTCATCTGAGGCTGTTAAGCATCGGGTCCAGTGAAGCAGACGACGAAGGTTGTCTGTATTGATCGTGTGCTGACTGGTATCCAGTCCAGTGAAGCTGTTGATTGGGTGCTATTTGGCATCTAGCCATGGAATCCTCCAATTGGGTGCTGCTTGAAGTCAAGAAGTCAATTCCAGTGAAGCTGTCAATAAAGGATGCAAGCGTTAATGCTTATTACCGAGTCCGGTGACGCTTTCTGTTAAGCAAGGAGGAGCACACTCTAACCATAACCAGGGGTTCAGGACCTTAGAGACAGTACTAGGGGATCAAGACTCAGTCTCACAGAGGCCAAAAAGGGAGGGGGCTAGGCCAGGTCCAGTTGAAACATGTCAGCTGGAAAGCAGGAAAAGTCATCTGGAAGCTAGATGTAGCCATGTAGCACAAACAGGAGGTTAGCCAACTGACCCTTGGAGTCAGTGCTGGGTTCCTGGGTTCCAGGCATGCAGGTCCAAACTTCTTTCAGGTTCTTCAAGTGACAAGGCATCCCTTCTTGTTAGATTTAATTGTTTAGCTGAGACAGGACAGCTCCAGTGCTATACTCTGAAGCATCCATCTGAACTAAAAACTCCTTGGAGAAGTCTGGTACCTTGAGCACTGGTGCTGTACTCATGCCTTCCTTCAGGGTATAAAGAGCCTTGTAGCAACCTCTGTCAACAAGACCAGAACCAGAGGACTGTCCTTCTCCTACCTCACCTCAAAGAAACACCCTACCCATCCACTTCAGCAAATCACCCTTGCAGACACAATTCAGGAAGGACCTCTAGACCTGGCTCTTTGGATTACCTCAACACTTAGTCTGATCCACTTTACCCCTCCCCCCCCACAGCGCCATGAGACCCTCAGGGGTGAGCTCTGCCACATCTGGCATTTACTAGCCTTGACAGTCAGGCCTGTCTTCTGTGGGGCCTGAAACACTTCTTGTGGGTGGTAAATGTAGTTCTACCAGCTGGAGCTGAAACCAGCAAAGTCATCCTGGTATCCTGGTATGCTGCACTAAAGTTTCCATCCCAACCGGGATCCAGTTTACCAACATCTGGAAGGTGGCAGGGCCATGCTTCAGCCCAATAGTCATCACTCTTAAAAGAAAGTGGCCCTCTGGGGTGAAGAATACCGACCTCTCCTTGGCCCCCTCAGTTAGGGTGACCTGGTAATACTTTGACATTAAGTCAAAAGTAGTGACATACTTGACTGCCCCCAACTAATCAATGAGCTCATCAGCTAAGGAGATAGGGTGAGCATCAGTCTTGACTAAATTGAGGCTCCTGTATTCCACACGGAACCTCTGGGGTGGTACCCGGTGGAGAAGCCTTGGGTACCACCAGAATGGACATGGGACTACAGGACAGGTCTACCACCCCCCAAACTCCAACATCTTAAATACTCATCCTTGATGCTAGCTCTCACTGTGTCAGAAATCTTGTATATTATATTTAAGGCTCCCGGTTTTCCGTTTAAACGGATTTTTGCATATAATTTCAGACGGGAAACTATTTTTCCTTTGTCTGTATTTATAAATAGAAACTGTAAAATACTGCTGAAACTGATTCAGAAACTTGCACGGTTCAGCCCTGCTCCAGCCCAGGGTTGCCACTCCCCTGTCTGGTGATGTAGATCTGTGGATGCACTCTGCCTGCCGCCAAACCCCTGCTGACATTTCCTAATTAGTTTTTTTCTCCTAATCGTGGTTGGATTTGTGTGTCAATGTGGGCATAACAGCCCCCCCCAGCCACTTCAAAGCCAATGTAAGTGAAAGGGAGGGTGCACATCTATGTTTTATTATTTGAAAAGCGCGGAGCGAGGGAGGAGGAATGGCCTTTTGTAATGTAAACCTCGCTTTAAGTGCAGAGGTGAACGATCCTTCACACCTGAATGAATCACACTTGTTTGTGCCACCGTGAAACTCAGGTTTTGGGCTTCATATCTGGTGCGGGATCCTGGTTGAATTCCTGACTGGTGTTAAGGGAAGAATTACAGCAGGACGGGGCTAGTGCAGATCCCCTCTGTGTACTAAATGCTATGTTCCTCTGTTTATATGATGTTTTAACTTCTGACTTTTCAGACGCATAAGCGCGCCTTCATTCTGAACGACCAAGGTATCAGAGTGCACTATTTCAACATTGAGGTTTTTAGCTGCAGGGGATGGGAGGCGAATCAGAGTGTGTAAAGGGAAGTCCACAAAATAATAGCGGGACAGAATGGGGTGCGAGATCGGCATGTACTCCTGGCGTGCAGTTGGTGGCAAACAATTACTGCTGGTTGCTTTTCTCAGACTGGGATGGGGAACGTATACATTTTTACAGACACCGGTGGTCTGTTTTGTCTTTGTTGTTTTGGTACATTGCACGTTGTAGCTATTACATGACATCATTCTCAGTGTTGTATTGAAGATTGTTTTAAAGCTGAAGTATAGGAGCTCCTAGGAAGCACACATAACAGTGGATCACAACTTGTCCTATGTCATAGATCCTGCTTTGTATACCAATAATTACACACGTCATGAAAAGTGCTACACGACTGGTAGCGGGTTGCAAAGCGAAACAGCTGATATGGTCCTCACGAGCACACTGACTCTAGGTGCTTGAACATGTGCTTGTACTACAATAGCAAAGTTTCCAGATAATGTAACAAGTAAACCTAATTTGGCATAGATATATATATATATACAAGTAACTCCTTCCCAGCTAAGAAAAGGTGGAGGCCAGAGGGGGTTCAGCAGGAAAACACCTTTATTTAAAAATGCATTCAGTGAGTGGCGGCGAATGCATTTCGGCAGTCTTAGCCTTCGTCAGCGCCCTTCACTCACGATAGCCCAGTCAAAATTCAAAATGTTATGCTCCACCTATGTAGTGGTGACGACACTCCGCTCCTCCCCTGGCAATCAGCTCACCTGTTGAAGGCTGTTTAATTGTCCGAACTTCAACTCCCACCATGCATTATGTTTATGCTGGTGGGTCGGTGGTGTGGGGGGTGTTTGGAAAATCCACGGTTTCAGTGTCCATGAGCAGGCTGGGGGCGGCTCACTGTAGTCCCACGCATTCATAAACACCAGCGTCTCCTCCAGTCTCCTCGGGCCGCTACGACCTTGTGAAATCGATTAGACTGTGAGTGCAGGGACAGCCATGATGCACACAACGTCCTGGAGGTAAGTACCCCCTTGCCGCACTGGTCACACGATCCCCAGGGTGGACACCGGAATTCTCAATCCCTCGAGCAAAGAAAGCACTGAACTTCAGTATTGCACTGAACATGTATAAATCTATAACAACCGAGTGCAAGCGTGTATTGGCTATTTAAATAAATGTGAAAAAATACTAGCTGCAGCCTCTTCTTTTGCTTGCTATAAAAATAAATGTGGCTAAATACACATAAAATGAACAAAAAATAAATATGGATAAATACAGACGGAAATGTTCAAAAAATAAATACCATTAAACCGGGAGCCCTAATTATATTCTTTACAGGCATGCTGTCCTCTGCATCTTTGTCACAGGTTTACCAATCAGTGAGCACTGGCGTTAGTGAGAACTGCCCCAAATAGTGGCAACAGTCCCTCTGTTGCTCTGAGTTCAGGGTAAGGGAAAGGAAATATGATTACCCTAGCCCATCTTGCTTATTGAAAGACAAGAGGTCTGGGAAGGGGTCAACTCTCTTCTTCCTTACCGTTATCTGTAAGCAGGGGCCTAGTGACTACAGAATTCTCAAAGTGCAGATTTAGGCGGTTCACATGTAGGATCCTTATGGGGTTCTGAGATGTCTTGAGATCCACCAGGTAGATGACTTCCCCTTCGTACTCCTCATAGAGCCTAGTACACCAGTCCTTCAGGGTCTGGGACTACACAGGCTCCATCACCCACACTATTTGGTCAGGGTGAAACCTCCACCAGGTTGGTGAACTCCTCATACCAGTATTTCATTGCCTCCTGGCTGACCTCTAGAGTCTCAGTGGCCTATTTCCAGAAGTGCTTCATCTGAGGTCTGAGGGCTCTCATTCAGGGCTCTACATCCTGGGGTGAGCATTCTTAATTGTATGCTTCCACCCTACCTTAACAAAGCCGAGAGATCCATGCACAAGATGACCAAATAGAGGTTTAAAGGGACTGAACCCCATTCCATTCTGAGGCACCTCTCTGTATGCAAGCAACAGGCATGATTAAAGGCTGTCCAACTTATTCATTAGGGACTCAGATTATGTCTTTCAGGTCTCTCAACAAGCCCATTGGTCTGGGGGTGGTATGGTGTGGAGAATTTGTAGGTTACCCCATACTCATCCCACTTTGCGTATGAAGACATGAAGTTGGTGCCTCTGTCAGACACAGCCGCCTTGTGGCATCACAGGCGCGGTCACTGACCTCAGGATATGGCTTGTTGTTACTGGGTAGCATGGTCCACCAAGACCAGGACAAACCTGTTGCCTAAGGCTGTCTTGAGATCCAAAGGCACAACAATATTGATGCCTACCCTTTTAAAGGGTGTTTCCCACTGGCCTCGCAGTTTATGCTGGATCTGCAGAATGCATCTGAATGCATTTTCATTGAGAGACATTAAAAGCGAGTAAACAGTCAGTCAAAAGTTTTGGCCACCATGGACTGTGTGGTCATGCACACCCACTCAGGCAATCCCAATATCTCCAAAAGGGAATGGAACTTTATCTCTTTCCATATGGTATGCTCTAGGTCATTTCTTACCAGACAATCAACAGGCATGGCTGAACTCACAGCTACCTTCAAGGAACCTGAGATGCCTCCACACTTAAAGTGCTCCCAAGCCACTGGATAATACCTTACCTGGTTGTCAGCTGTTACATCCTGGTGGACAACATTGATATCCACATGCTCTTGAGATACTAGATGACACCTTACATTTATACTAGCTCCTGTGTCTCTCTGAGCCACCACCCTCTACCCAATGTTTGTGAGCCACTGATTGTACCTCTTAGTGTAATCAGGTACGTGAGCTTTTTTCACCATCTGCTTATAAACCAGGTACACTATGATAAATTCTGCCCCCCCAAAGTCAACTGGGACAGTTTCGTCACCCAGCACTTCACTGCTAATTCTCGAGATTGACCTACCAGTGGGCTACTTCCCGCGGTTCTATGTGGCATCTCTCTCTCTGTGCCTGAACTGGTAAGAGTTATAGCACTTGGACTGGAAAAAGCCCATGGTTTTCTTTCCATTAAAAATCCTACTTTGTATGGTCAAGATTAGATTGGGATTCATTGTCTTGAAAACTCTTTTGTTGAACTTTAGAGAACTCGTTTTGGTTTTCCCTGCTCCCTTTCTACTTCCATTGGTTGGAACCCCATCTGCCATGAACAACCACAATACCAGAATCAAATGACTACAGGAATACTAATCTATCACATTTCCTAATGCAGTCAGAGAGAAGACCTGTAGTATTCTACATAACCCTCTTTACACTCTAATCAGTAGTGTTTGTGCCTAACATAAAAACCTTTATCCATACTTTGTTGACAGTTTATAAGATATCAGGGACTCCCCAGTAAACATTCAGTCCCCTACACACACTCATTTGAGTAAAAAATATGAGAAAAGGCAAAATGACCCCTCACGGGCGCAACACCAAGCGGGTAACTGGCAGGTACTCACCAGATAAGCTCATTGTTATCATCATCGGCGGTCATTAAGCCCAACAGAAAACGTGTCCAAAGAAAAATATCAGAGATGTAAAGGTGCGTATAGTGAAGTGAAAAGATAAATCACACCTCACAGTGTGGGAAAAATAGTGATTAAAATTGAAGGGATTCACTCGATGCACAACATTTTTATTATTTTACTCAGTGAACCCAATCAAATTAAAAAACAGTATAGGATGCTATGTATGCATACCACTGATAGATGCCAACATGTTTCTCTGCTATACACACTTTATGCAGATTCTTCAGGGTCAAGCATTTTTTTCACCACGGCACCGAATATTGGACACATCAATCTAAAAAACGGTCAACAAATAAAAATACAAATAAAACATTGACAACCTGTATACTCCCTTGAATATGTTCTAAAGCTCGATAGATACTTCATTGAGCATATTTACCCTCTGTTAGCCACCGTGTAGCCTACCGGCTAAGAGATTCATAAGCTAAAAAAAGGGGGCTTTATGTATAACCCTTTGCCAGCTGACCAGTGCTTCAGCAGTCACAAGTATCTGTGGAACAAACAATGGACAATTAGCCACTACATCTCAACCAACGTAGCTAGTCAGTCTCTCACTAGAAATCTCGATATCAGAGAGTCTATATTGTGACAGAGTCATGTTTTCAAAAACTCGCGTCACTTTAATTGCTGCACACCTTCCACTAGTTTCACCTATCACGTTGTATTAACAGTGGTTATATCTGCAGAAGCTGTCCCCCTCTCCAGCTCTCGGAGTTCCGCTTAATCACAGTTTCTAAAAATCACTGATAAACTGCAAACACCCCCTATGCCCAGGAGCCCACGGCTGGTGTCCCACCTTGTTATCACTTGGGTGCCATTTGTGCTTTCTAAATCAAAATCCATTCGTAAGGGTTACTAATCACACAGATATTTACACCTGACTATGTAACCCACAGCCAATCTTCAACCCCCTTACCGCCTGGGCAACACGGAGCGTGTATTCTCCCTCTGCGCGGCGTCTCCCTCTCCCTGCTTGCTTAAATTCTAGCTCGCGCGACTGCTCGCGTAGTATCCTAGAACAGGACGCCATTTTGAGCTGGGCTAGGGATCTCGTTAACTTGATAATTAATTCACAAAATCGGTCATATCTCTTTGAGCATTCAACATTGGGGTAGCCAGTGTGTATTTTCTTTTTCTATGCAAAATCACTGTAACTTTATTCGAACCTCTTTAGAACAATTACGCTGTAAACAAAGCTTCCTAGCAGGTTAGTCAAAAACCTTGACAACCATTAGCGGTCAGCTCGATCTCTCGTTGTCACGCTTTCACGAATTCTACTTTCCTACCACACTTATTAAATTGGGACAGTGCCACAATGATATCATAAAAACTTTCCGACAAAGTCCAGTTATATCGACATCTCCGGGCTCCTCTAAAATACACCCCAAAGGAGTCCTGAGTATAGTGGTGAACTATCTAATGCCACTTAATGGATATATCGTATTCACAATTTTGTCTCCACCATAATCAGTCAGAACCCCTTGTATATGATGGTACAGTACTAATATTACCTCTGTATTGCATACAGAAGGAATGCAGAGAATGGTGGTAAGTAATCAATCCCTACAGCCACACTCACTGTTTTATTTTTCTTCCAGTTAATCATACCTTTTCCTTTTCTAGTTATTGACACTGATTATTGGTTCTGGTTTTTTACACTAAAGATATGCTCTATAATACATCAAAACACCATACAGACTAAGGTTCAGAACTGGCCAAAACAGCACCCAGCCAACCCAGCTGTTTTATTTCAATGATCCTAGGTCGTACCTCATATATAGAGAGATACCATCAATTGCGTACAAGTGGAGCGGGTACTGATGGTTAACTCACCCTGTTCCACTCGATTAACTCATTCAGCCCTATTTGATCAGTTTTTTCTTTGAATATCCAGCGTGCCTCCTTAGTGAAGAGGACTTTATCAATATTTTGGTTGGAACTTCTCACGGTTTCAAGCACTACCCACGTAAAACTGTGTTTTGTGGTGTAACAGTGTTGAAATTATTTAGTAGTCAATTTTCCTGCTTTTATAGTACTCAAATGTTCTTGAATTCTCGTTTTGATTTTTCTGGTCGTGAGGCCTATATAATACAGGCTGCACGTACACTGCACCCTGCATATCACATTAGTGGTATTACAGTTGCTAAATCGCGAGAGGAACCAGTCACGTCAGGAAGACAATGCCACACTCATAGTTTTTCTTGTTAGTGAACATACCGAACACATCCCGCATGGAAAGTGACCCTTGGGAATCGTACTCTCTTTATTCTCACATGCAGGTAGGGCCCGGGTATGGACCAATTTGTCCTTGAGATTGCTAGATCTTTTAAAAGCAAATCTCGGAGGGGGCATGCTAAAGTTGTTGGTAGATAGCAATGTCCAATTTTTACGTATGGATTGATGTATCTTCTTGCTCAGAGGATCATATGTCATGACTACTGGTACACATTCCTTTTTAATTCTTTCATTCTTTTCGAGGAGCACACTTCTAGGTGTATTTAATGCCCTCTTCCTGGCATTCTTTATGATTTTAGTCGGATAGTGTCTCTCCTGCAACTTCTTTCCTAATTGCTGAGATTGTTCCATATATCCTTCAGTGGAGGAACAATTCCTGCGATAACGCAGGAATTGTCCCACAGGCAAGTTATCCCTTAGAGCTCTGGGGTGATACGAATCATACAGTAGAAGAGAGTTTCTATCAGTGGGTTTCTGGTGGACACTAGTCTGAAGGGAGTCTCCAACGACTTCTATGTCTAAATCCAGGTACACAGCCTTATTTACACTGTATGTCCATGTGAACCTGAGACTGGCATCTTGAATATTGAGCCAATTCAGAAAGGCTAATAGTTCCTCTTCATTTCCTGTCCAAATACATAGGACATCATCAATATACCTCTTCCAGAGGCGGAGATGCCTCTGGAAGGGGTTAGTGGGATGTTCCACCACATGTTCTTCAAATTGCCCTACGTAAATACACGCTAGGCTGGGCGCCATTGTTGCGCCCATTGATGTACCCGTGGTTTGTAAGTACAGTTGGTTGTCATAACTGAAATCCGTCTGCCCTTGTATGGGTCCCCCCACGTGCCTTCTTTGACACTGATCCTAGGACTGATCCAGAGGTGAACCTCCTTTGTAAGCCCTCTGGGCACAATAAGCTTGGAGTCAATAATGTGTTGGCACAACTCTGTAAATCAATTACTGACTCTGTGTTCTCTTATAAGCAAATTGTATAGCACAGCACAATCACTAAACTTTGCTGCCCTTCGCCCAACCATCTAGGGCCTTACTGGAGTAATCAACTAAATCAACCCACAACTGGGTACACAGCTTCTGACTGTCCCTAAACTTCAATCTGTACTTCTCTGTGGTTATGCCAAATGTGTCAGCTTTATCTAGGGCAAGTAGGCGGACCCTTCCTGTGGCTAGCATATGCTACCAGAGACTAGTCTCCCCAATCCTTCTCTGTGCATGTACAGGTCTACCTTATAGGCCTCAATCCAGGTTCATGTCATATCAAGGTAGGCACCCTTTTACCCACCCTTTTACACATCTGTTGCATGCCACCATCATCACTGAACTCTGTGACCTGTCTTGCCTTAGACCCAGCTCCTTCTGTCTCATTGAGCATTCCAGTAGTATTTGTTTCTCATCCAGAGACAGCCACGTTTCCTCCAAAGCTCTCTTAGCTGCTGCCCTCTTCTCCTCTGCAGCCATAATTAGCTTGACTAGCAGGGCCCTCTCAGCCTTCCTGTCCTCCAGTTTTGTTGGGGGAGGCACAACTCCTAGCCACAGAATGCGCAGGTGACCTCATCCTTAGCTATATCATTCTTCTCTGCTTCTTCCTCTTCATACACATTTTGCCTGGCATCATCCTTTTCCCCATGTGTGATCATAAGAATTTGGCGGACCTCCTCCAAAGCTCTGAGGGCTATTTGAAAATCAACTTTGTGGACACCTTCCTCAAGCTGAGCCCCCCTCCTTACACAGCTTCCTCAGTTCTACCACGGTGAAGCTTTCAATGTTGAAGAGGTTGACCCACATTCTTGCAAAATATCACCAATAGAAAAAAGGGAGATGAATGGAATTTTGGTAAAAGTAAAACAAAATTCCAATCAGAAATAAAGGAAAATTCCAGCTTCAGGCATTCTGATTGGGTCAATGATCACGAAGTGGGACTCTGGTGTCTGTCCCATTGTACCTCTCTGGCCACCCTATGTACTTACCAGTGATGTGTTCTAGGCCACAGATTGAATATTGCAGCTGAAATATTTTTTTCACATTTAGCATTCTGAAGTAACTTAATTGTCAAACCTAGCACATCATAAAACTCCTAACCAACAAATAAATCAAATATACCTATTTTTGCTGTCTAAAGTAGAATTGTACTGTTTTACATTCGGTTGAGGGATCGACTGTTGAACTGAGCCCATTGGACTGGGAAATGGAACATGTGCATTATGAAGGTATGCCTCAGTGTTGGAAGTCCTATTCATTTGCTACGTAAGAGACTTTCTGTTGTATAGTCAATCTATAGACATGTGTTTAAAATGGGCCATTGGGATTCAGTTTTTTAGAAACACTACACATAGGCCTTAAACATGAAAGTTTCCAATGGTTTGCAATAAAATTACCTAATGTTTGAATGTCCCAACCATCAGTTCACACTAGGAGCACCTGAAATTCTGAAAGCTGTTTAAACACAGCTTCTTTGGTTAGGGTCTGTCGTGAGTTCTTCTGGCCACATAAGAATTACTCAAGTTAAAAGCCACGGTGACGTGTCTTGCTTCTAACCAATTGCTGCCAGTCCCACAAAGTCACATCACTCAGTTGACTTGCTATATCTGGGTTTAGAAATTAGTCTAGGGGCAGGTGTCTCATGCAGGAACACAAAGAAGACTCTGCTTTCTGTCGGCATTTGTGGTGAGGGGTTTGTTGGTAGCTGAGTTGAAGATGGGTGACAAAGGCCTTAGCATTAGCTTCTTTGGGGCAGATTTACAACCCTCTTGCGACACCTATGTGGCGCAACGGCGGCATAACCAATGCGGCCAATTTACAACGTGACGAATCTAGGCAGATGTGTCACATTGTAAAGCCCTGCATCACATTATACTTGCGTCAGGTATAATGTATGCAGGGTGGGCGTTCCCACGCAGGAAAGCCTTGTAAAATTGATGCATTGAAATCTACGAGAATTCACTGTGCCACTTCTAGGATGCCATTGCATCCTTACGCCTTCTTGAAGAAGGCGTAAGGTGTGATGCAGTACGGTATGTATAAGCCTCAAAATGCATTGCGTTGTGCTTGTCAAACAACTCTAGCAATGCGTACTTTTTGGGCCAAAAAATGCATCAGAATTTCTGACGTATCTGTCAATCCTTGCGCCATGGTGCGCCGTATTTTAAATACAGCGGATCCATGATGGCGCAAGGGTATCACAGACTGGCGCGGGGAAACTGAGGCATCTCTACAGATGCGCCAGTTTCTTGTAAATCTGCGCCTATGTGTTTTGCAGCTCAGATGTAGGTAATGGTCTGGGGTGGAAGAGTCTTATAGGTGCTTTTACCCTAGTATTATGAAATGAATCAGAGAAAGTATTGGGTCCTTTTTTACAGGTTTGGGAACGGACGGGGGTATAGAGCCTCTAAAGAGTGACATTTCCGTGAATCTATTGAAGCTTAGCTGAAGCAAAGGAATAGGACAAGATCTTCTCTACCAGATTTGTAATATTGTAACTCAGATAGTGCTCCTGGACAGACACATCTTTGGAAGAGTTTTTTTTTCAAGGTTTGGTGGACTTGCATAAATGGAGCACAGGGATAGGGTTGGTTTGTTTTTTTAAATCTGGTTTCAAATTCTTCAACTCTACTACCCTTTAAGCACCCTAATCATCCCATTAACCATCCACTCAACAATACCTACCCGCCCTCTGGCCCTTTTAGTTGGGTACATTAAGTATCTTGTTGGCAAATCTAAGATTCCCTCCCCACCCCCCCACACACACACACACTATTGCCTAAAATACACCCCTACTCTAGGGATCTAGGGAGAAATACCTGGTGGCGGGTTACTAGAAGGGGTTACTCCATTGGGAAAAAAATCCCCCATAGAAAAAACAAAACAAATGAATATGCAATTGCACTAAAGTGATCTCAGAGTAGAGAAGTGTGGCTCAATGGTTAGAGCGGCAGACCCTGATGCAGTAGTCTGGCCGGGACCAGGGTTCAATTCCCGCCTCGGCGGTTCTCGGCTCAATTTCCTCGGACCTGATAATTCTCGCCTCGGTGCCTATTCTAATCATGAGTCCCACTCTGCACCTCTGGGCAATAGCTTGCTTAATCTCTACAACGGCCCCAACAACGCTGAGGATGCTTGACTTCACCTTGGGGGTGCCCAGGAGTGGGCTCCTCACAGGGAAAGGCCAGGAAGGGTTCCTCGGCGGTATTCGTACAAGCGCCGAGATGCCTACGGGTAGTCGTGCGCTATACGTGCGTAATCATTTCATTAATGAGAATGGCGCAGCTCTCCTGGTGTTCTCCTGGTAAGCTTTGTGAATGGGCAAAAATTGTAAAAGTAGATTGAAGCTAAAGTGTACATCTCTGCATGTACACATTTTTAATCCTGCCTTGGGAGTGTAAAATGTGAGTGCGACATACCATCATCGAACTGTAGCACCCAGTGATGAAAGATCAGATTCTTTTTTTACCCGGACCCCATTTATAAAATAATTACAACAAAGTACTCGCTGCTCCGAAGATTTTCGGTTTTGTTCCCCCAATCTAGTCATAGCTGAAAACCGAGCAAAGTTCCATTGGTAAATGCAGAGATGTTGGTGGCAGAATTTTGAATTATGTGTGCTAATGTTAAGCTACACTGTTTTTCAATATAGCGCAGAGGTTGTCACCGTCGTGATCGCTTGAATTATTTTGTGATTCTGTCTAATATGCTCTATAATAAATCGTCAATATCAATTACAAAATCCCACACTGAAGAAGAAAATGTTGGATAAAATGCGATTTTTTTGTCTAAGCGTATTCTTTACAATACAATACATCTAATGGTGCTTGTGCTTTGGTCTCCTTGTTATTTTATAGCGCCTTAAGGGCAAGGTTTCAAAGCAAACCATATAGTTTCGCAAAAATACGTACCCTTAAGACTTTCCCGTTAAGTCAAATAATCTCTCCTTCATGAATGAAGCAAATTCTTTCCACAGCAATGACAGCCTCAAATACTTCTTTCTCAAACCCAAGTACACGAGCTAATAATGGGGAAATTACATCACCCCCAGGCTCTGCGTTTGACAATCACACTCACGTTCCCACGGTTTGTAAGGTGAACTCATACTGTTGTCTCCGAGCTCAGTTAATCGATTCAGAGAGCCTCTGGGGGACACCTGACCTTGAGTTTGCATTGTTGTGCTTCCTCAATGTGTGATACATGTCATAGAGTGTTGTTAACATGCATGTATGGGTAGCCTCAGTGTTATAAACATGAGGCTGAAATGAGTTTCTTAACAGGTTGATGGTTGTCTATCAGACAAATGAATAAAGCTGAACCCCCAAGACAGCAGGAAATCTGCAATCTGTGTAACACCAAAAGCTACATTTTGATGGCAGTAGAGGAGGAGGCAAATGCAAAAACTGCTATGCATTCAGAAAGTGCTGACCTATGGATAGTATACGAAAAAATGGGCCAAAATGTCGCTGACGCAAAGGGTAACACAAGAAAGCATCTCTTGAACAACTCTTGAAAAAGAACACTATTCATGAAGGAAGGGTAAATAAACAGACTTTATTTGTAAAAGACAAAACCATTAGGAAATATACTATGATACAATAAAAAAGAGGAAATAGTGAAAACGAAAGCCCGGTGTATTAATAAATAATGAAAAAATTCCATGAAGAGAATCCATGAAATTCTGGAAACCTTTCTTTTCATTATTATAAAGGTAGCAGCTATTTACCCGGCTGCCGGGTAATTTGTGAATTTTCTCTGATAATTTCTTGCCCATCGGCTTAATAGTATAGTATAGAATAGTAATAGTAGAGATGATCTGCTAGTTTGCTGGCGGCCTTAAAAATAGCAGAGAAACTTCTCTATTTATCCTGCGACTAGCTAAATAATAGAGATTCTGCATTTTTTGTCCGGCGGCCGTGCGTATAGCAGAAAAGCTTCACTATTTACCAGGCCTCTGGCTAAATAGCTGAAGTTTTGTACAATTTGGCTGCCAGTCAAGCAAACAAAAAAACATCACTTATTAGCCAGCTGCCGTCAAAACAACAGGCACGTACTGTTAGGCCAGCAGCCATGCATATAGCAAATAAACGTAATGAATTATATAGCTGCTGGTTAAATAGCAGAAATTATATATTATTTGACCAGTGACTGGCAAGTAGCATATGAATATCAATATTTACCCGGTAGCCTTCTTAATAGCTGAAACGATTTACTGTATTGCTGGTGGCCTTGCAAATAACTTCAAAATAATTTTCATAATTCGGGGGGCATGATTTCGCCGGCGGCAAGAAAGCTGCACTCTGAGTATGCTCTGCCAGCCGAGCACTTAATCCAACAAAATCCTGGAGCCGCCAAGCCAATCCAGACTTACCTCATCTGAGCCTGTGCTGCTGAAAGTTCCGGGAGGCAGCTGAGTGAATTTCCCGCAGCCCGGTTACTGAGGAGACCGAGGCGGCCATAGGTGTTTGGCCTGCGCAGAGGAAAACTGGGGCTGCATGAAGGCCTGGCGCCCGGCGGAGACGAAGCTCGCTAGGTGCTGGTAACTGAAGATCCTGACCGCTGGGGCTGTTGTCCCCACTGCTGCCCAAGGGCTGCCCTGCGACCCCGGGGGGCACCCACCGGTGCATGCTGCTGTGGCGCCTGGGGCAGCCCGGGTGCCTCCTGTTTGGGTGACCAGGGTGCTGCCTGCTGCCTGCGCCGGCTACAGCCCACGTCACGGAACTGGGGACAAGATTTCAAGTAAGGAGCCCAGCCGGGGGGGAGTGGGTGTGCTGAGTCCAGCTGAACTCCGGTGCTGCTGATGGAGCGAGATTCAGAAATGTTTTCATTTCAGCTCGTGAAGTCACACTTCCATAACTGAATTAATTATGCTAACGATTTGTGCTATGTGTACTTTAATTCAACCTAGTTTTTAAGAGTTGCATTCACGAGAAAACACGAGGGTTACTAACATGTGTGCTCATAAACGTGCATTATGTTGCATCTTTCTGTATGTGGAAAATAATAAATTAATCTTGTCAATTGTTGTGTCATAACTAATAGCGGCTGATTAAATAATAGCATGTGCTTATTTTGCTTTCTTGTCTACGTAGTGTCACTCTATCCTTACAGGTGCATAAAGAATCCTGCTGGATTAAAATGAAGAATGGTAGATATAAATGCTGCTTTATTTGTGTGCTTCAGCTAGGTAATTTAGACTAATGGGTTAATTATTAGCAATGGTGGGTGGCAACAGAACGAACTATATTTCTTGCATTAATTATTCTTTTGTGTTTGTTTATATAATAGTTTTCGTAAAAAGTGGTTCTGGGCCTAGTGCATTCGTGTGTGCTAAAATTCTGCTCGGAGCAAGAAAGAGTCCACGATGAAAAATTCCTTCTGCTGAAACATTTTGTCGTGATGAGCTGACTATACTTTAGTCGAGCAAGGCCAAGGCCAGGAACCGGCAGAAGAGTGTGTGACAATTTCATATCCGAGGAAGCTATGACTCTCTTTCGGTTAACGTTGCAAACTGGAGGAAGCCTCGTTGTTCGAAAACCAGAGACAATGGACTCTAAGAAAGTGACGGAACTGTTATTCTAAAAAAATGTGGTGACACGATGCCTGTCACTTAACAGCCAATGGGACTCCGACTTTAGCAGAAAAATATACTTTTACTTAGATTAGTTAGCGTAGAAAGGTATAAAAACTCTTCCCCGTGGAAGAGAAAGCTGCTTCTTGCTGACCTTTAGATGGGTGTGTCGTGCAGATGAACTTTTCTTGGAGCAGGTAAGAAACCCAAAAATACTTTTATTCCTTATTCTCTATTATAGCAAGTATAGTTAGGGACTTAGGTTTTGATTTATGCTAAAATGTTATTTTCTTAATTGATATTCATTACTGAATTTTACCTGAAATCATCGTTACCTTTTACAAATGCTTTAATAAAAATGCTTTAATAAAGATTTCTAATGCATTTTTTAAACAAATAGTTAATAAATCTTACTTTGAAAAACAAGCTGGCCTTGTTATTTCATGAGTTTAGGTTACCATTAGCAAGATCTTATCGCCACAGTGGCTTAATTAATTTGTAGGTTTTGTAAAGTGTGATGAAATTCATTTACCGCGGTTGTATATAAATGTATATAATTTGTGAATAGGTTAATTAGGTCACATGATTCAGTTGGTCAAAATATGTCATGGTAGTTTATGGGCCTTGTGATTGATTTTTGACTTGTGGTGAATATTGTGGAGTTGGGTAGCGTAGCTTATGACATATTTCCTATAGGCCGCTGGATCAATTTCCTGGTAGCAGACTTGATGGTTGCTATGGTAACAAACATGCTACATGGTAGTTACATAGGATCGATGTCTAACATATGTTGAGTTCGTTCATTTGCGTTACGTGTAGTCGAAAGGTTTTTCCTGCAGTGTGAAAAATCCTAGTTGTACTGGTACAGAGTGGTGTGACAAGAGTGAAGTCACACAGTGCATTTGATCTGTTTCAGAATAGTGGTATTAAGGCATGTCACAAGTGTTGTGGTCGTACAACACGTGTTAGGGATTTAGGTATGCTAAATTGAATGTATGTATAGTGAGGATTGTCTATGAAGTTTTGGCTTTGAGTATAGGGACAATGAGCCCGTTCTAAAACTCACTGTGAAAAGAGTAATAGATTATATTCGAGCTTGAGTGAAGGGTAAAACAACGTCGTTTATTTTACTGGCGATTCAGGTTATCTATGGCTGGTTAGAGTCCTGCCAGGATTTCATGTATGTATGGTTAGGGATACTTTCTGTTTGATAGTGCGTAAATGATTCTGTATTTTCGTTCGAGTCAAACTTTGAATTGTTACTTTAAGTACATTCGGAGGGAAACGCGTTCGCTATTACTTGTTTGAAGGGTAGAGTAGAAATTTACTTTATCGGCGAGTGTATATTCTGTGAGAATAGCGTCGTCTATTCCACGCAAAGCATTTCTTGCATGTCTGTAAAAACTGTCACTTTGTTTTAGAGAAACAGACAAATGTATTGTTCTTTTTGTCGTTATTAAATCGAATTTCATTGAAAAAGCGTTCTTAAAATGGCGCTGTGAAAAGTTTTTGTGAAGGAGGGTTAAGCGCTGGGAGTGAGACGCGAGAAACCGAAGCGGCTGTGTACGTCACACGGTTCGCGCAGTGATTGGGTACCATACATCACAGGCTGTACTCTGATTGGCTCACGTGACTTTGTTGAGATTAAACACTGATTGGCTTTTGTGGGAAGCTCTGTTTTTACTGGTCGAGCAAGGTGGTGACATAGCTCGAACCTGATTGGCTTGTTGGTGTGTTTCGCGCACGGATTTGCTGGTGTTGCGGAACAACCAGGAAATATTTACGATCATTTCTGACTAAGCGGATTTGATTTAAAAAATGAGTTATTATTATATTATTATTAACATGTTGGGAAAAAGACTACAATGCTTCAAATTTTTTTATTTCACCCGACAAGAAAATACAAACGCGAGGTGGTAAATTACTTCATAAGTACAAGACACCTGCAGCGTATATGGAAGGCGAATATGGTTATCATACTGTTCTGTGGTTTGATGTTTGGAGAAATTATACAAAGGATGACGGCGTATTGGTTTGGCCGGATGATGGTTCATTTAATGTGAAAGTTTTAAGAAATTTGAGAGAAAAGATGTCAGCTCTTGTACCAAAGTCTAGACCAACACAATTTGAAGCATTAGTTGAATGGGAGGATGAGATGTTTCAACTTCAGAAAGAAGCGAGTGGGATAAAAAGACCTACAAAAATACCAAGTTACAGACGGGAAACGCATGAAGATAGAATGCGTATGTGGAGACAGGCAGATATGTGTGATGGTCTCTATTTAATAAGAGAAATGGTTTTAGGGTCTCCAGGTGAAAAAAGAACTGAAAAGAAAAATAATGCAGTTGTAGAAAGTGAATCTGAAGATGCAGTCTTAGAAGAAATTTATACGACAAATAATAAGAATGCCCCATTGAGACCGCCTTGTTCATGGTCCACTCCGATTGTTTCTACAGGAACCACACCAAGTGCACCTCTATTAAATGAATCACCCAAATTGTACCCAGATAATTCTGAATCTTTTGACACTCCAGAAAGGTATGAAACAAGAACTAATTCTAGTGTTTTTAATAAAAACAGAAATTTTTCTGAATTTCCAACGGAAAGGGAAGCTCCTAGAAATTTAACGAGAGCTGCCAGAAATGAGGAAGTTGCAAATACTTCAGAATATTTACAATCAAAAGAGGAATTAATTCGGCAGTTAACAAAAGGGATGGAAGCTGTGACAGTTCCAGTAACTATTGGTCCTGTTCAGCCTGTTTTTGATCAAAAGGAAATAAAACAGCCAGGTTTGACAATTCCAATAAATGCAGAAATTTAAAAAGTAGCTGAAAAATTGTATTCAGATTTAACTGAAATACATTGTGAGAAAACAAAAATGCCTGATTTGACTTTTAATCAAGGTTCTTTTAACCAGTCACCAATGGGTGCAGAATCAGATGTTGAGACTCCTGAGAAAAGAGAGTCAAATTCAAAACTTGATGTTGCAAAATTAAAGGCAGATTTGGAAGAGTTAATAATTGGCACAATTGATCCTGACAGTTTGAAGTATTATCGAGATGATGAACTCCTGTTCATCAGCAAAAGCATTCAGTGGAAAACAAAAAATAAATATGATCAATTGGAAGAACTGGCAGCAGAATTAGAAATCGATCTGAGCAGACAGAAAAATCTGGGAAAGCATTACAGATTAGACTTTACTGCGAAGGACATTGGGAACTTCAACACAATGGGAAGAATTATGCACATAAAGGAATTGATTGTATACATCAAAAAATTGGGTGACTTGAGTAAATGGAGAGTGAAATGGACTAAAAAGAAGGAAGATGAAAGGTTGGAAAACTGTCTAAACAGTTTCCAATGAGAGAAATTGCAGGTGGAGGATATGTTCATGTCCCATGGTCGAGACAGGATATTTTGCTTTTCACAAATGACTTTCCTCGGCTGAGAGAGAAGCCTGTGGAATGGTATCGACAGGTGGACAGGTTTATTAAAGTTTCAAAAGTTCTGTGGATTGATCTGGATGGATTCTTTGACATAGTTGTCCCATCCGATCTTTGGACAGAATGCAAAATTGCTGTGAGTTGGCCCAAAGCAGAGCCAGATCGAATTAAAGAAACAGGTGCTCCAGCATCGGAGGTCATGGATCTCTATGACAAAGTGATTTACTGTTTGAAAAACAAAATTGCCCCAAAAGAAGTTGATTGGGTAAAAATAGACAGGACAAATCAGGAACCAAAAGAATCAGTTCATTCATTTTATGAAAGGTTATTACTGGTTTTTAAACAGTACAGTGGCTATGAAAAATTAGATGAAAAAGATATGAGCCATTTTATCTATAGGTTTGTTTATGGTCTTAGACCAGAAATTGGAGAAATGGTCAGGAATAATATTGTCGGATGGCAATCGAATTCAGTCGATGATATCTTGAGAAAAGCAAAATACTGCAGTGATGAACTGGAAGTAAGGCAAAAGAAATTAAAAGAGAAGGCAATGCGGGCTCAGGTGAAGGTGGCTGAGCAACAGATTGCAAGCCTTGAGAATAAAATTGTGAATTTTGGTCAGAATCAGAACCAGACTCAGGGTCAGGGAAAGTTTAAAAATAATTTCAACAAGCCAAAGTTTAATGCTAAAATTGAAGAGTTAAAACAGAAATTACCTTGTTTTAATTGTGGCGAAATCTGTCACAGGAAAAACGAGTGTAAGAATCCGCCCAGAAAATTTAAAAATACATCATTAAACCCACAGATGCAGAACGATGTTGATCTGCAGCAACAGCTACAGCTACAGCGTCAACTGAATGACCTGAGTCTTCAGCGACAGCTACAACAACAGTTAGCACAACAACAGAATCAGATCCCACAGCCTCCTTTTCCTAGTTGTGGGGGAGGTCAAAAATATAATCCAGGTACTGGATTCAGCGGAGGTGATCAGGTAATAAGGGCTCAAAGGCAAAATGTGCAAAATGCATCGGGACAATTTTTGTTAACAGGAAACCAAGGAAGCGATTGTGATGACTGCTTCTGACGGTGCCCGAGAGAGGGGGAAGAGTGTGTAATTGGAGCCACTCTTGAGGTTGACCAGTCTGGTCCATTTGTAAATGGAAAAGTAAATGATGTAGAAATTACTTTTCTTGTGGACACTGGTGCTACCCGTTCTACTGTTAGATCAGTGGAAATTGAAAACCTGCCTCTCTCTGGGGATACCATCCAAGTAGTCGAAGTAAGTAATCAGCAAATTAAAACAGATCTAACTGATCCTGTGAATGTGGAAATTGGCAATTTTAAAGACAAACACAGGTTTGTAGTTTGCAACAGCAGTCCAGTGAATTTACTTGTGCAAAATGAATTGCAGAATATATTGCTCACCTGATGGAATTGAGTTACAAACAATGGAGGAAGATGGGTTGTACAGATTGACAATGTTGATGGTTGAGGCAGAAGAAACAAAATTATTTTCTGCATTTGATAAAGGAAATTTACCAGAAGAATTAAAAGATACAGTCAAAAGTGAAATTTGGGATTTGACAGGTAATGAAATGGGTCTGATGAAACATGTCGATCCAGTCAAAATTACAGTAAAGCGGGGAATAGATTTTCCAAACATTCCTCAGTACAAAATGAAAGCTGAAACAATTGAAGGTGTCATTCCTGTAATTGAGAAATTCATTAAGCAAGGTGTTTTGAAAGAAATTGTGAGCAGTCCTTGTAACTCACCGATTATGGGGATCAAAAAGCCAAACGGAACATATAGGATTGTTCAAGATTTGAGAAAGGTTAACCAAATTGTTGTTCCTTGTTGTCCAGTTGTTCCAAACCCAGCAGTCATTCTTTACCAGATTCCACATGATGCAGAATGGTATACTGTCATTGATCTTTGCAATGCGTTCTTTACTGTTCCATTGCATCCAGAGAGCCAGGAAATCTTTGCTTTCAGGGTCCAGAGTAGGACCCTCGCATGGTGTAGAATTCCTCAAGGGTATACAGAAAGTCCTTCTATCTTTAATGAGCTGTTAAAGAAATCTTTGGAAGATCTAAATTTGCCAGGTCGGTCAACGCTAGTGCAGTATATTGACGACCTTTTGGTCGCAGCAAAAACAAGAGAAAACTGTGTTACTGATACGATTACTCTTTTGAATCATTTGGCAGATGAAGGACATAAAGTGTCTCCTGCAAAATTGCAGTTTTGTAAACAAGAAGTAAAATATCTTGGACATAGAATTGCCAAGGGAATGAGACAAGTGACAATTGAAAGAATTAAAATAATTCAGGGAATGCATCCTCCAAAAACACAAAGGCAGGTCAGAATGTTTCTGGGAATGGTTGGTTACTGTCGTCAATGGATTAGTGGGTTTTCAGTAATTGCGAAACCACTACAGAGACTGACAAAATCAGACATAAAAGATCCGATTGTCCTTACTGAAATTGAGTTGGAAGCTTTTGAAAATCTAAAAAGAAGCTTGTGTGAAGCTCCAGCTCTGGGCATGCCAGATTACGAGAAAGGTTTTGAGCTGTATTGCAGTGAAAGGGAAGGATGTGCATTGTCTGTGTTAATTCAGAGACATGGAAACACGAGAAAACCTATTGCTTACTTCTCAGCAGTTCTTGATCCAGTTGCAAAAGCCTTACCAGGTTGCTTAAAATCAGTTGCAGCAACAAGTGTTAGCCTTGAGCAAAGTGAAGGAATCATAATGGGATTTCCTGTAAAAGTCTATGTTCCTCATTCAGTTGAAAGTCTCCTTACAAGGAGCAAAACGCAACACCTGACAAGCAATAGATTGACAAAATATGAGAAAATTATTCTGGGATCAGACAATGTATCAATAGCAAGATGTGTGAATTTAAATCCTTCCACGTTGCTACCTGACACTGAAATTGGTGATGAAAATGACGTGGAGCATGAATGCTTGGATGTCATGGAATACTGTACCAAGCCAAGGCAGGACATTAAAGATGTACCATTGCCTGAGTCAGATTATGTCTACTTTGTAGATGGCTCATGTCTGAGATCAGAGGGAGGTATTTTGAGAGCAGCATACTCAGTCTGCACAGTGGCAGATGTTGAAGAAGCATCATGTCTTGAAGGAATTCGTTCAGCACAGGTGGCTGAATTAATTGCTTTAATTCGTGCTTGTAAATTGGCAAAAGATTTGAGGGTCACCATAATTACAGATAGCCAATATGGGTATGGAGTTGTGCATGATTATGGACAGCTCTGGTCTCAGAGAGGCTACATGACATCAGCAGGTTCACCAATTAGAAATGCACAGTTCATTAAAAGATTGATTGATGGGATACAGTTGCCAAAAGAAATTGCCATAGTGAAGTGTGCAGCTCACAGGAAAGGTGAGGATTTTATCACCAAAGGAAATGCTTACGCAAATGAGATTGCAAAGTACTGCGCAAGAAACAATTATGCGCTTAATCGGGAGAAAAACAAGGAGTTTGTTTCGAGTTCACTGATGCTAACATCAATTGTTGAGACATGGCAGGAAATCAGAGATTTGCAAAATGAAGCTGATGATGATGAGAAAAATACATGGTTGAAGGCAGAATGTAGACAGCGAGATGAGGATGGAATTTGGACTTACAAAGATGGCAGGGTAGTTTTACCAAATTGCATGATTGCTGACATGGCCAGAATGTACCATGGTCCTGGTCATATTGGAAGAGATTCAATGATTAGGCTTTTCAAGGAGACTTGGTTTAATACCAAGTTTAGAACGATTGCAGAGTCTCTCTGCCAAAGGTGTTTGACTTGTCAACAAATGAACCCAAACAGGAAATCAGTTGTGGGAACGGGAACCATAGGTCGGGAGGGTGGTCCTTTCACCAGATTACAGATGGATTTCATTGAGATGCCCAAACACAACAGGCTACAATATGTTTTGGTGATTGTCTGTTTGTTTTCAAGATGGGTAGAAGCATTCCCCACACGTCACAGTGATTCAATTACTGTAGCAAAGTTGCTTTTAAGAGAGATTATTCCGAGATATGGATTTCCTGTGACTATTGAGAGTGATAGAGGAGGTCATTTTGATAACAGACTGTTGAAATTGATCTGTGAAGCATTACACATTGAGCAGAAGTTACACTGTGCATACAGACCAGAGGCATCTGGAGTTGTAGAGCAAATAAATGGAACGATTAAAAACAGAATAGGGAAAATGTGTCTAGCTACAGGTATAAAGTGGACAGATGCTCTTCCACTTGTTCTGATGACCCTGAGAAGTACACCAGATAAAAAGACAGGTCTAAGTCCTCATGAAATTCTTATGGGCAGAGTCATGAGACAAGCTTTTTTTCCAGTAGGAAAACTGTTGAGCATTAATAACAGTGCAATTTTAGAATACTGTAAGAAGCTTTCTGACGTCATGACTTCTGTGTCTAATCAGGTGGGAACTGAAGTACAGTCAAAAGACAAAGTGCAAACACACGATCTGAGACCTGGAGACTGGGTCAGAACAAAAGTTCACCGAAGAAGAAATTGTCTGGTACCAAGGTGGCAGAAACCGAGGCAGGTGATACTCGTGACAACAAATGCAGTGAAGTGTAGAGGAATAAAAAGTGGATTCATCCCAGTCACACTATTCCTATTCCTACACCAGAGAACTCTGATGAAGAGAGTGATACAACAGCTGATTCAGATTCTGAAGAAGAAGCTGAAGAAAACCCAGATACTGAAGATCGACAGAGGGGTCGACATCTGGAAAAACCATCTGTGAATGGAGATTTGATTGGAAAAGACTTGAAAATAATTGTAGCAGATTCTGAAGATGATGAAGATCTGCTAGAAAAAGAATCAGCGGAAGAATCTGACAAAGAATCAGGAGAGGTAAAAGAACCTGATCAAGATAAAGAAAAAGGAGCAGAAACAACAGAAAATTCTGATCAAGTTCAGAAGCAAGACCAGGAAAGTATCGAAAAGCAGAAAACAAGCTCTGAAAGCAGGAACAAAGAATCCGGAACTGGGAAGTTAAAGGTGATTGAAGAAGCGGAGGAAGACAAATTGCCGAGTACCAGTGATGGAAAAAGAAGTATTGTTCCTAACGGAGTGAAGTTGCAGATTAGAAAAGATCCTGAGTCAAGAATTGAAATTTCTGACAGTGATTCTGGAGAAAGTGATGAAGATTGTCAGAGGGAAAGAGTGAGGAAAAGATCCTGGAAAACAGAATCTAACATAGCTGAGCCAAAAAGAAAACTACTAAGAAGAGGTGATACCAGGCCGAATGAAAACGGAGGGCTGAGAGTCAGGTTAATAAAAAGATCAAAGGAGCAGGTAAATGAGATTACAAGTCAGGAGGATCCTGAAAAGAAAACAGAAAAAGGAAAGAAAACAGAAGTTATCTCTAGAAAAACAAAGAGAGTTTTGAGGACAAATCAAAAGTATAAATCTCCTGAGTGGGCTTATATTATAATCCCACCTGTAATTGAGATAAATAGTAGCAGTCAGGAAGAAGTTGAGGACAATAGTGACAATGATTGAAGTACTAATTTGTTAGAATTTAGGTTTGTGTTATTGGCATAAGGCTGAAGAAATTGTGTTAGGTGACACAAGGTCGAAGAAATTGTGTTTAGTTGGAGAATAACTTGTGACGCAAGGTCGAAGAAAAGTTTGTTAGAGGGGTTTTTGAAAAAAAAAAAATTAAAAAGGGGGGTGATTGGTTTTAAGTTAGAGACATTTTAAAGAAATTTTAAACTTTTGTTTTCTTTTTCTGTGATAAGGCTAGCTAAAATGCCTGTTGTTTTGAAGCGTAGTACCTCAAAATGTTCCATTCTTAAAAATTGCTGTAAGATGACTCTGATATGTATGCTCATATTAATTCTGCTCTGGTTAGTTTTAGCTGTCATCTTTCCTTTCGGGATCGATAAGGAGATGTACAAGGTCAATATGACAAGCAAAGCTTCAGTTAGTCAGGACAAACATAGTGCATCAAACAAAGCTAATAAAGTTATTGATCACAGACCAGATGCACATCAAGATAGGTATGTTAGTGATTTTTCTAGCAATACATTTTCGAGGCTTTTGGGAGAGTATGTTAAGGTTATGAGTGTCAAAGATTGTTACATTTGTGTAAAGTTACCTGCTTCTGTTTCTGAGGGAGTGACATATAATATGCTTCCTCTTACTTATGGCATAACCTGCAGTGTGATAGCTAGTTTATTTTACCAAACTGGCCGCTTGGAGTACTATTATTCAAACTAGGATGAGATTTTTGCTAACGTGAAAATTGAGAATGCTTTAAATAAACATAAACAAGCTAAACAGATGAGGGAATTCTTTTTAGTTACTAATGAACTCACCTATGAGTATGCTTACAGAAATATTTTAACCTGCAAATTGAGAGCTGAGGAAAAGACTTTCCTGAATCTTGTTGAGGAGAGAAGGGCGATCTATAAAAGAAATCAGATGGTCAAACAGACCAAATCCAAATTCTGGCAGAAGGAGGATGAAAAGATTAATGGCAAGTCTTTTGACAATGTTGCAATTCGCATAGACAAACCAATTAGTGGCAAGCTTTGTATTAGGAGGGATAATACTCTTTTTGATAATTACTTTGTAGGTGCTAGCAATTGTGAGGATACTTACCAAATCATGGGGGGTTGGGGATTCAAAGGTGGCAGAGATCCAATTTTTCCTGGGATCTATTTTATCTGTGGGAGTGACATATAACATGCTTCCTCTTACTTATGGCATAACCTGCAGTGTGATAGCTAGTTTATTTCACCAAACTGGCCGCTTGGAGTACTATTATTCAAACTATGATGAGATTTTTGCTAACGTGAAAATTGAGAATGCTTTAAATAAACATAAACAAGCTAAACAGATGAGGGAATTCTTTTTAGTTACTAATGAACTCACCTATGAGTATGCTTACAGAAATAATTTAACCTGCAAATTGAGAGCTGAGGAAAAGACTTTCCTGAATCTTGTTGAGGAGAGAAGGGCGATCTATAAAAGAAATCAGATGGTCAAACAGACCAAATCCAAATTCTGGCAGAAGGAGGATGAAAAGATTAATGGCAAGTCTTTTGACAATGTTGCAATTCGCATAGACAAACCATTTAGTGGCAAGCTTTGTATTAGGAGGGATAATACTCTTTTTGATAATTACTTTGTAGGTGCTAGCAATTGTGAGGATACTTACCAAATCATGGGGGGTTGGGGATTCAAAGGTGGCAGAGATCCAATTTTTCCTGGGATCTATTTTATCTGTGGGAGTGACATATAATATGCTTCCTCTTACTTATGGCATAACCTGCAGTGTGATAGCTAGTTTATTTTACCAAACTGGCCGCTTGGAGTACTATTATTCAAACTATGATGAGATTTTTGCTAACGTGAAAATTGAGAATGCTTTAAATAAACATAAACAAGCTAAACAGATGAGGGAATTCTTTTTAGTTACTAATGAACTCACCTATGAGTATGCTTACAGAAATAATTTAACCTGCAAATTGAGAGCTGAGGAAAAGACTTTCCTGAATCTTGTTGAGGAGAGAAGGGCGATCTATAAAAGAAATGAGATGGTCAAACAGACCAAATCCAAATTCTGGCAGAAGGAGGATGAAAAGATTAATGTCAAGTCTTTTGACAATGTTGCAATTCGCATAGACAAACCAATTAGTGGCAAGCTTTGTATTAGGAGGGATAATACTCTTTTTGATAATTACTTTGTAGGTGCTAGCAATTGTGAGGATACTTACCAAATCATGGGGGGTTGGGGATTCAAAGGTGGCAGAGATCCAATTTTTCCTGGGATCTATTTTATCTGTGGAGACAAAGCTTATTATAATCTCCCGGACCATTGGTACGGGACATGTTTTGTTGGTCTTGTTTTTCCAAAAATATTTCATGTTGACAGAAATGCAGAAGGTTCATTTGAAATCAGTAATCACGCAAATAGATATAAGAGAGAACGTTTTTCAGAAATTCTGGGAGACATTTTTGAGGCTGTGATACCCTTAGTAGGTATAACCCTAAATGCAGGAAGAATCAGAAAATTGTCCACAATTGTTGACAGATTGTCCACTGACACGGCAGGTGGTTTCCAATTAGTGGATACTGAGGTGATTGCGGTTAGGTCAATGGTGATGCAAAATCGCCTTGCCCTGGATATGCTCCTAGCAAAAGAGGGAGGAGTCTGTGGCATTTTACATGTCCAGCACTGCTGTACTTATATCCCAGACGAGAGCAAGAATATTGAAATGTACATTAGAAACATCACAGAAATACATTCAGAAATAATTCCCTTAGAAGAGGATGATTTTTCAGAACGTCTTTCAAAAAGATTTCAAGCTATCAAAACCTGGTTTCAAGAGATTGGTGGTTCAGTTCTTGGCAAGATTCTAACACCTTTGTTTGCAATAATTTTTGTGATAGTTTTGATGAAGGTCAGTTGCATGTTACACAAGAGAAAGAAGTACATGAAGGAAAAGAGTAGAATTTACAAAATCAGAAAGGAACAGGAGAGGGAGGTAGAGCTAGAAGAGTTACGCAGAGCCCAATATGATAGTTGCAAAGATTTTGCTGAAACAAGTCTTTAGAAATACTAACACAGTGAAATCGAAACATATTCGTTTGAGAAAATTTTACTAAATTTTTGGGTGTGGTGTGGTGATTTGGAAATCACCAGATGAGGGAGTTGATGGAGCGAGATTCAGAAATGTTTTCATTTCAGCTCGTGAAGTCACACTTCCATAACTGAATTAATTATGCTAACGATTTGTGCTATGTGTACTTTAATTCAACCTAGTTTTTAAGAGTTGCATTCACGAGAAAACACGAGGTTTACTAACATGTGTGCTCATAAACGTGCATTATGTTGCATCTTTCTGTATGTGGAAAATAATAAATTAATCTTGTCAATTGTTGTGTCATAACTAATAGCGGCTGATTAAATATTGGCATGTGCTTATTTTGCTTTCTTGTCTACGTAGTGTCACTCTATCCTTACAGGTGCATAAAGAATCCTGCTGGATTAAAATGAAGAATGGTAGATATAAATGCTGCTTTATTTGTGTGTTTCAGCTAGGTAATTTAGACTAATGGGTTAATTATTACCAATGGTGGGTGGCACCAGAACAAACTATATTTCTCGCATTAATTATTCTTTTGTGTTTGTTTATATAATAGTTTTCGTAAAAAGTGGTTCTGGGCCTAGTGCATTCGTGTTTGCTAAAATTCTGCTCGGAGCAAGAAAGAGTCCACGATGAAAAATTCCTTCTGCTGAAACATTTTGTCGTGATGAGCTGACTATCCTTTAGTCGAGCAAGGCCAAGGCCAGGAACCGGCAGAAGAGTGTGTGACAATTTCAGATCCGAGGAAGCTATGACTCTCTTTCGGTTAATGTTGCAAACTGGAGGAAGCCTCGTTGTTCGAAAACCAGAGACAATGGACTCTAAGAAAGTGACGGAACTGTTATTCTAAAAAAATGTGGTGACAGGATGCCTGTCACTTAACAGCCAATGGGACTCCGACTTTAGCAGAAAAATATACTTTTACTTAGATTAGTTAGCGTAGAAAGGTATAAAAACTCTTCCCCGTGGAAGAGAAAGCTGCTTCTTGCTGACCTTTAGATGGGTGTGTCGTGCAAATGAACTTTTCTTGGAGCACGTAAGAAACCCAAAAAGACTTTTATTCCTTATTCTCTATTATAGCAAGTATAGTTAGGGACTTAGGTTTTGATTTATGCTAAAATGTTATTTTCTTAATTGATATTCATTACTGAATTTTACCTGAAATCATCGTTACCTTTTACAAATGCTTTAATAAAAATGCTTTAATAAAGATTTCTAATGCATTTTCTAAACAAATAGTTAATAAATCTTACTTTGAAAAACAAGCTGGCCTTGTTAGTTCATGAGTTTAGGTTACCATTAGCAAGATCTTATCGCCACAGTGGCTTAATTAATTTGTAGGTTTTGTAAAGTGTGATGAAATTCATTTACCGCGGTTGTATATAAATGTATATAATTTGTGAATAGGTTAATTAGGTCACATGATTCAGTTGGTCAAAATATGTCATGTTAGTTTATGGGCCTTGTGATTGATTTTTGACTTGTGGTGAATATTGTGGAGTTGGGTAGCGTAGCTTATGACATTTTTCCTATAGGCCGCTGGATCACTGCTTCCTCCTGCTTCCGGATGCCTGCTTCTGGGCTCCAGCAACTACAGCTACAAGGGCCGTGGTGAGCCTGCTGATACATCCTGACGGCTCTTCCCCCTTGATCTGGTGGCGGCGAGTGCCAACACTTGGGGATGCTGCGATGCTGGGTCTTGCTGGGCCTGTGATTCCCTGGGCCCGGGGACACCCTGTGAGGAACCCCATCCCCCCACCACAGCAGCACAGGTTGGATTGCCTGCTATTGGGCGTGCTTGAGGGCTGCGGGTTGCGGTGCCTTCTGGGCGTGCTGGAGACGGTGGGCCACACAGCTAGATGCCACACAGCACCATGCATCGTGCTGAAGGTGGATGGTGAGTGGCTATAATTGGAGGGAGCTGTTGACCACAACGCCTGCCTGACTGTGCCTGGATTGCCTCTGCCTGGAACCTCGGGCCTGGGCCCCTGCCTGCACACTGCTGGCGCCTCGGGCTTGCCCCAGGAGGTGATGTCTGTGGTCGTACCCCATATGACTGCGTCCTGGGTCTGTGCTACTGGAGGTGTGTGATTGGCTTCGGCGGGGGTACCCTGGTCCCACAGCCTCACTCCCGCTGCGATCTGATGTCAACATTTTTACTCCCTACGTCCACCTGTAGTGGCAATGGGGAAACAGTGCTAAACAGCCCAAGATAACATTTGAGGGCCGCCGTACTGTCAGAGGCGGGGACCCACCCATGGGAGCATTGGAACACGGAACACAGACAGACACTGCAGGAGTCCAAGACGAGGATATCTGCTCCCTGCTCTTTGAGGTCAAATCAAGCTTAAAGACTATAGACTCCAAAATTGACCACCTGGGCCAAGTTAAACACTGTGTTGATTCCCATGACAGACGGATTACCCAACTGGAAACTAGAGTCTCGGATACAGATGATACCAGTGCTGAAAAACAACAATGCCTTTGCAAAATGGATGCAATTCTTGAGCTTATCCGGGCCAAAAATTAAGATCTTGAATACCGATCCCAGGGAATAACGTTCGGATCACTTGAGTCCCTGAATCTACTGCTATATCCAAAATAGGGAACTATGTAGAATCGCTGCAACAAGAGCTGTTTAGCACGGTTCTATCAAATGTCTTCATAGCCGAACAGGCGTATTAAATCTCTGGGCCCACGGCCCCCCCTCGAATCCCTCCCATGGCCAGTAATTGCCCGCATACTGAATTACCGGGATCGTGATGCAATTCTGCGACGGGCCAGCGAGATGGGTGAAGTTAGGCATCAGGGTAACACCCTCTCTTTTTACCCTGACTTCACCCTGGCGGTACAGGCGGCCAGGCAAGATTTTCTACCAGTCAAGCAACAGCTTCAACAATCAAATATCAAATGTACTGTCATGTATACTGTCAAATTGGCATTGACACCTATGCTAAACAATTGCAAAAAACTCACCCATGCAGCCCTCCTGTGCCTGCTGCCGGCGGCCCCACTAGCGACAATGATTAGTGCACTTCACCTTGTGCTGCTTGTTTGGCTGGGCCATCCTGCGGCTCAAAACTGCATCCACAGACTCTAGCTCCTTATTGCATCCATGTACATTATCTCCCCAAGACTTTCTGAGACGGCTCACTAACCTTTCAAGCTGCACCTCCAAAGACACCACCCCACTTAGCCATCCTGCCCTATGGCTGAGAATAGTCCAGGAGAGGCCTCGTGCTCCAATGGGATGAGTCCCATGAACTTTTACTATTCTCCAAGTTGTTTTTTTTTGGGTAGGGGGTACAGTGTCTCAACCTGATTGGGGGATTGGAGTGGGATGGGGGTGAGCTCATGTAGGTAGTTTGGGGTAGTGGGTGCCGGGACCTTTATTCCCGGAATTGACACCTCTCTGTTTATTTACTAGTTTTAATCTGTTACCTTTTGCGCTAAGCGACAGAACTACTGCATGCCAAGCTATGAATTCTCCTCCCCTGAACGGCAACACGATAGTGCAAGACAGTGAATGTGTCCTAGGCCTCATAAATAACTGACGTGACGTTCATTACATGGAATATAAGGGGCATTAACGACCATCGCAAATCCCGACTTGTGCATGCCTATCTCACCTGACACTGTGTGGACATATGCTTTTTGCAAAAAATGCACCTCTCCACATCTACTACCGCACCCTTATGGGTGCGCAGGTGGGGCCCCTTTCACTCCTCAGTATATTCTAACTATGCGAGGTGGGTCACCATTTTACTCAAAAAAGACCTTCTCTGGTGCACCACACACTCACACGTAGACACTGCAGGTAGCTACGTAATATTGGCAGGCACGCTATACTTGCAACCGTTAGTTATGGCAGCCATATATGTACCTAATCTGGAATCTCTGACAGAATATCGATGTTTAAAATATCGACAGACAAAATATCGACGCTGGAATATCGAAGGCAAGTATATCGACACCCTATCTACAACATGGTAAGTACAAAAATATTGAAACTAAAATATCGATGTTAAAAATATCGTAATTAAAAATATCGGGGTTTTTTCTGTTAAAAAAAAGGTAAAATTAAGTAAATAATACTTATATATAATTTAAACTTATTTTTAAATTGGTTATAATGTTTAAAATGAATAAATAATACATATTTACTATTAAACATTTAATTAAAATTAAACATACAATATATAATATATACTTAATTAATTATAATATATACATTATCTTTTAAATAATTAAAAAATATTAACAAATACTACAAATTAAAAATACATCAACACTCATAAAATAATAACATAAATAATAATAAATAATTATATTTAATAAATAACAACAATTAAGTATACTTTCAATATTTTTAAAATTAATTAAATACAACATTATGTAACATCTTAAATACATTAATAAATATAAATAATATTGAATAGCATAAGGGTAAAAATTACTATTCAAACTCCAGAGGGTGCAACAGTAGGGAAAGCGTTGGATAGAGTAAGGGTAAAAATTACTATTCCAACTCCAGTGAGTGCAACAGTAGGGAAAACGTTGGATCGCGGGTATGTAAAAACTGACTAATCCCACTCCAATGAGTGCAACATTAGGGAAAGCGTTGGATAGCGTAAGAGTAAAAATTACTATTCCCACTCCAGAGAGTGCAACAGTAGGGAAAGCGTTGGATAGCGGGTGGGTAAAAATTACTATTCCAACTCCAGTGAGTGAAACAGTAGGGAAAGCGTTGGATAGCGGGTATGTAAAAATGACTATTCCCACTCCAATGAGTGCAACATTAGGGAAAGCGTTGGATAGCGTAAGAGTAAAAATTACTATTCCCACTCCAGAGAGTGCAACAGTAGGGAAAGCGTTGGATAGCGGGTGGGTAAAAATTACTATTCCCACTCCAGTGAGTGGAACAGTAGGGAAAGCGTTGGATAGCGTATGGGTAAAAATTACTATTCCATCTCCAAAGGGTGCAACAGTAAGAAAAGCGTTGGATAGCGTAAAAATAATAATTAATATTCCAACTCCAAAGGGTGCAACAGTATGGAAAGCGTTTAATAGCGTAGGTTGGAAAATTACTATTCCAACTCCAGAGGGTGAAACAGTGGGGAAAACGTTGGATAGCGTAGGGGGAAAAATTACTATTCCCACTCCAGAGAGTGTAACAGTAGGGAAAGCGTTGGATAGGGTAGGGAGAAAAATTACTATTCCCACTCCAATGAGTGCAACATTAGGGAAAGTGTTGGATAGCGTAAGGGTAAAAATTACTATTCCAACTCCAAAGGGTGCAACAGTAGAGAAAGCGTTGGATAGCGTAGGGGGAAAAATTACTATTCCCACTCCAGAGACTTCAACAGTAGGGAAAGCGTTGGATAGCGTAGGGGGAAAAATTACTATTCCCACTTCAGTGAGTGCAACAGTAGGGAAAACGTTGGATAGCGTACGGGTATAAATTACTATTCCAACTCCAGAGGGTGCAACAGTAGTGAAAGCGTTGGATAGCGTACGGGTGAAAATTACTATTCCAACTCCAGAGGGTGCAACAGTAGGGAAATGGTTAGATAGCGTAGGGGGAAAAATAACTATTCCAACTCCAAAGGGTGCAACAGTAGGGAAAGCTTTGGATAGCGTAGGGGGAAAAATTACTATTCCAACTCCAAAGGATGCAACAGTAGGGAAAGCGTTGGATAGCCTAGAGGGAAACATTACTACTCCAACCTCAAAAGATGCAACAGTAGGGATAGCGTTGGATAGCGTAGAGGGAAAAATTACTATTCCCACTCCAGAGAGTGCAATAGTAGGGAAAACGTTGGATAGCGTAGAGGAAAAAATTTACTATTCCCACTCCAGTGAGTGCAACAGTAGGGAAAGCGTTGGATCGCGGGTATGTAAAAATGACTATTCCCACTCCAATGCCTGCAACATTAGGGAAAGCGTTGGATAGCGTAAGAGTAAAAATTACTATTCCCACTCCAGAGAGTGCAACAGTATGGAAAGCGTCGGATAGAGGGTGGGTAAAAATGATTATTCCCACTCCAGTGAGTGGAACAGTAGGGAAAGAGTTGGATAGCGTATGGGTAAAAATTACTATTCCAACTCCAATGGGTGCAACAGTAAGAAAAGCGTTGGATAGCGTAAATATAATATTTAATATTACAACTCCAAAGGGTGCAACAGTATGAAAAGCGTTGGATAGCGTAGGTGGGAAAATTACTATTCCAACTCCAGAGAGTGCAACAGTAGTGAAAACTTTGGATAGCGTTGGGGGAAAAATTACTATTCCCACTCCAGAGAGTGCAACAGTAGGGAAAGCGTTGGATAGCGTAGGGAGAAAAATTACTATTCCAACTCCAAAGGGTGCAACAGTGGGGAAAGCGTTTAATAGCGTAGGATTTTATTTTAACATACTTATAAATATTGTTTTTATTTGAAATAATGTATCATTAATTTTTTTAATACATCAACATCTATAATAAACAATTAATAATTAATAAAACCAATTACATTTGAATAATTAATTGACAATAAATTAACAACAAACACAAATAATTAATAATTATTAAATATTACTCACCAAATAATAACTATAAAAAATAAACTATTTATCATAAAAACAATTTTTTTTAAAATTTAAATCACAATTAAAATTTAAGAAACAATATACTAAATAAAAAAAATGTAACAATTAATTAATGAATTGTTCTAGTTAATAAAAAATAACTACGAATTAAAAATATTAATTGCCTATTAAATAAATCAATTATATTTTAAATAAATTATTTGCAAATTAATAATTAATAAATACATTAATTATCCCTAACAAAAAATGTATAAATAATTAAATATTTACAATTAAATTACTTCCCACCCAATACCCCTATAAATCCACAACACGCTCCAGTACTAAAACATAACATTTAATAAAAATTAACATTAATTACCAATTAAATAATTAATCAATTAAAATAATTAATTGACAATTAATAAATATTTACAAAATATATTATACATACATTTTTTTAATTAATTACAATTAAATTACTTCCCACCCTATTCCCCTATAAACCCACAACCCGCTCTGGTACTAAAACATAACATTTAATAAGAATTAACATTAATTACCAATTAAATAATTAATTTATCAATTAAAATAATTAATTGCCAATTAATAATTAAATAAAAAATTTATTAATTACAATTAAATTACTTCCCACCCTATTCCCCTATAAACCCACAACCCGCTCCGGTACTAAAACATATAATTTACTTAAAAATAAATTTATTAATATATAAAAATAATACATATATAATATAAATTAATTTAAATACTTAACAAATACATATAACACATACATAATAAAAATCAAAAAAATAATACAAATATCGATATTAGTAACATCGAAATTAGTTACATCGATATATATGCTATCGATATTACTAACTTCGATATTACTTACATCGATATAAATGAATTTGATATTACTTACCTTAGGGTCGATAATCTGTCCTACGATATTCTTGACATCGATATTCTGTACCTTCGAAATTTTAAACACAATATTTTGGTAGGTCGAAATTTTCAACTCGATATTTTGACTGTGTACCCCTAATCTGAACAGTCTGGGGTACTACGGGCCATCCATGGCTCTTTGGAGAAGCTAGAATTGGAGAGCAAGACACTGGACTAGTCGAACAGTGCCAACCATACCCCTACCGCATTGCCTGACATCAGAGCAAAGCTATCTGAATATAAAACTGAGGTAGAGCGTGAGGTTAACCACCTTGGTAGCGAGGCGCAGGCCCGTCAATATGGGGAAGGTGATCTTCCTAGGTAAAACACTAGCTAACCTGTTGAGAACACCCTATGCTTCTACATATGTGACTGAACTGCTCGATGATAGCAGCGTGAGGATCGCGTCCCCTGCCACCATAGCAGCTACTATCACCTCCGTCTACTCTCAACTCTACACAGCTGGGGCAACTTGCCCCCAGGACACTCTCCTGCAATATTCTGATTCTATTGAGCAGCTCTGGCTTGACCCGGAACATCAGAGGAAGTATTCTTTCAAGAAACCACAAGCAAACAAATAGGACAATAATTAATTAAACTGAATGTCATTGGAATGTGAATACATTTTTCTAGCAAATCAGAGAAAGACAAAGGCATCAAAGACAGAGAATAGAAACTCACATATATGTTCATTCCTTTACTTTATTTCAAATATTGTAAGAAGACACTGAATAAAAAAATACATTTTGTTACCTCGATTCTTGTGACAAATGGATTGATCATTTCACAGTTCCACTGTAATACTCATGTAGACAGAGGATGGGGATCTGCTATTGAGGTTACAGAGCTGATTGGGGTGATTCCTGTTCAAATATCATTTTCTGGTTGAAGGTCAGACACAACCTTTATGATAGGTGATGGCTCTCAAAGTTGTAGCAATAGTGTTGGCTCCAAGCAGAAATATCCAAGTCAAGGACATAATAAGGCATGACATCTCTGCACCTGGCTGTCATCAGACTTCCTGAGAAGTCATAGGCACAGGCAAAAGGGCAGCCCTGAAACACTTGTTATACTTACACAGCACAGGTATGTGTTGTCTCCATAAGAGCCTATCTTCAACCTATTGAAGTTTTACACCATTTGAGGAAGTTGTGACTAACTCCACTCTATATGTTTTCTATGTACCATGATCAGCTATTACGGTAATGTACTTTTGAAAAAAAGAATTATTGGGGAGTTTTTTTTTGCCATCTGCCATTGTTGCGGATGAAATCTACATCTTGTTTGGTATTGGATGTTTCCTTTGATTTTATAAAGTACTCTTTTTTCAGTTATTATGGATCCCAAGGATGTTGTACTACAAGGATATTTGCTCAACCTGTAATTTTAGGGTTTTGTGAATGTTTTAGTGGCTTGTTGGATTTCGCACATCAGTTTAGAAGTACATAATTTAAACTATGAGCAGTGTTAGCCAGCATGAGACAATTTGGAGTGGTGATACCCTTTGGTACCTGGGGACCGCTCTGAGTGAGCTGCTTGTGAGTGTCCTGTGCCTCATTCTTGCTCCATTGCCCTGTGTGTGACCGCTACATAATGAGCTATGACACTTTCATCCTGCTAATTCCTCAATCAAACAAGGTCTAATTTCTTCAAAAGTTGACTTACACGATGTTGTATTGTGCCCATTTACAATGGGGACGAACTGTGCCAGCATTACTTGAATGCATTATTTTCCTGACGTATACCTCTTCTGCTTTTGTTTTTATTGAAGGGGACTAGTTTTTTCTAACCCTGGGCGGAGAACTACGCTCCGTTTGCGGAGTTTGCGAATTTTCAGCAACTTCGCAGCGAGCGCAAAGTTGTCGACTACTTCGCAATCTACAGCGTAGCGTAGTAGTTTTTCTTCCTCGCGCGCTCAATAGCATTCTCGCGTGCGCGGAAATGACTTACTGTGGTTCTGCGTTCGCTTTCTCGCTTTTCTCTCCCGGTCGCGTTCGCTACGATGTTTGGAATCCGGCCGCACAATCCCATGCGACTGTGAGAACGTGATAACGTCATTCGGACGCGCGAACAGGTCATTAGGACGCGCGATCCTCCTTGCAGCGCCATGTTGGTAAGATCGCGTTTCCGAACACGCAGAAACTGCAATCTGGCACAGAATATCTCTCGAGCATGTTAAAATCTTCTCAAAAATGTTCATTTAACCCCTCAGATTGTGATTTGGCAGTATTTTTTTGGGCTAGGAGTCCTCTTTTTGTTTCAACTCTTTTTCAAGAGAAAGGAAGTGCCCCTGAGTCTCCAACTTCCTGTTCCTGTCCACCAGGCTCCTCCCAGTGCTTTGTCCATGTGGTGTTCACTTTCATTTGGATTTGGAGCTGGAAGGATCACTCTTTGGAGTCGATTCCGATTCGGGAAAAAACGCTCCGAATAGCCGTTCGGAGCGTTTTTCACATACGAATCGTACCATGCAATGTCCCCGTACGTACGACGAAGTACGATTCGTACCAGGAGCCGTACTCCGTACGAGTCGTACAAGACACCGTACAACTCTAATCTCCGTACGATTCTCCCTCGGAACCCGCTGTACGCGACATCTGTACGGTTCGCGGCTAGTTTTTACGACCCAGCAAGTACGATCCGTGTCGGGTACGCACCGTATGACCCTTTTTCTACGGGAGCTGAAAACAGCCATAAAAGCAGAGTTCGCGCCGAAACAGGTACGGAACCCCCCCTGGGTACGGCGCGTACCCCCATTGTACGATCGGTGTACGAGCCGTACCCCCATTGTACGATCGGTGTACGAGCCGTACCCCATGTACGATCGGTGTACGAGCCGTACCCCATGTACGATGGGGGTACGGCTCGTACACCGATCGTACATGGGGTACGGCTCGTACACCGATCGTACAATGGGAGTACGGCTCATACACCGATCGTACAATGGGGGTACGGCTCGTACACCGATCGTACAATGGGGGTACGGCTAGTACACCGATCTTACAATGGGGGTATGGCTCGTACACCCCATGATCGCAGTGTTACGGTGCGTACCCCTGCGATCATGGGGTGTACGGACCGTACGGTGTGTATGTGTTTGTGTGCTTTTCCGTATGACTCGCCCTTACCTGACGTGGACCGTACGAATTGCGTCCTCATACCCCGGTCCGGATCGTACTCGTCGGGTCTTACGGCATGTGTACGAGTCGTACGGTATGTGTACGAGTCGTACGGTTCACGGTTTCAGCATTGCAATACGTACGGATCGCGATGATTCGGACGGATTCACGGAATACGGATCGTACTTCGCGACTCGGACGGACGGGTACGATTCGTACGGAGAGGGCTCCGGATACAAATCGTACGGACGTTTTTTTTCCCGAATCGGAATCGACCCCTTTGTGTATGTCTGCTGCATCATAGCATTTAATTGGATTTATGGAGGAATTTTGGATTTGAACTTTTCTTTTACAAGTAAGTCTGAGAATTGAGAATTGGTGTACTGTAAATGTTTGTTTGGTTTGGGTTTTTTTTAACTACAATTTTCTGTGCTTCTCAATCTTTCTTAAAAGTTATTATTGAGGGAGGCCTGTACTTTCATGAGGGGCCAAGTTGTATGTGTTTAAAATTTCATCCAGTAGGCCTAGAGGTACCCATGGGTCCACCCATGTTTCTGTGGTGTCTGTAAAACATCATGGATGGCATTGGATTTAATTGCATACTCTGTTGTAGTGGAACTTAATTTTTTTTAGTAAAATTAGGTAACCCTAGTAGTTCATGTAGTTAGTGTAGGCCTGCTTGAGTTCATTTACTTTCTGTGGGTGGCTTGGCCAGGTGGTGGCGGCCATTTTGTGTTTGTAGCCACTGTGTTTTTGCCATAGGCCTCCAAGGTGGTGGCCTACTTTGCTAGTAGGCCCAAGGGTACTACTAGAGTCCTCATCATGGGTGCATGAAAGTTGTTCAACTGTTATTGGGGTGTTTAAGTTGTAAGTGTAACATCATGTAGGTCATGGATGGCTTTGGATTGATTAGCAAAATGTGTTTTTGGTGTTGAATTGCAGGTTTTGGGTGTGTGTTGAATAATATGGCTTTTTCTGCGCACTAGGTAACCCTAGAATTCAGCTCGCGTAGTTTTGGTAACTTTGCACAGTGCTACAATGCAACCTTATAGTTTTTGTCTTCATCACGCGCTCAATGTGCTTGCTCATGTTGTGATCACTGAATGTGCGCACCTTTTCTCACTTTGAGCACTGAACCACTCACAGAACCACCGTGATGGTTTTTGCACTATGTGGACCTAGAGCAAAGACTCCCCCGGTCCTTACTCTTTTTACTCCTTGGGATGTTACGGTATTACAGGTTAGCTGTGGTGTTTTCCTCTGCTTCTCTCCCTCTTTTGAGAGTGCTACTTGGGTGTAATCCTGGTTGGTAGAGACATGTGACCTGAGTTTAAGTAGGACGGTGACGGTTGTGGAGCGGGGTGTGGTGGCACTCGGAGTGTTGATCCTCTGCCTGCAAGTTAATGTATTGTATTATATGTATTTCTAGGTTTGTTTCCCCCTACTTTTGTCGCCCTGTCCTGAGGAGGCCTAATTCTTTGGAAGGCCGAAACGCGACCGCGTCGTCACTTTCCCATTGGAGGAGTCCTGTTGTTTTCAATTTATTTGTGAAAGATACTTCACTGGACACATGTGAAGAGTGGGGTTCCACGAGGTTTTGGTTTGGAACCATTGTGTCTGACTACCTCCCAGTGTACCACCTAGATTTAATAGGAGGACACTTTTGTAGTACTGTTCCATAGGGTGAAAGATAGGAGGTACCTAACAAAGATATATATATAAATTATACCCTTCCTTTTCTTTGTCTTATATTTTTTCTGTTATATGTTTTTGCTGTATAAAGTGTACATGTTGTTCCATTTTTGTATATTTGTAGTACATAGGTATGTACATAGGTAGGCTAATTTGTTGTGTATAATGCATACATTTGTTTTGAGAGGATTTAGCGCTTGTGTTTTGTGATAAATATAAAAGAAATGAGAAAATTATATCTTGAACAGATTACAATAAATAGAAATGTGTAATCTTATCCTCCTGTGGGTGTTATGATATTAGAAAACATTTGAATAATTCCACAGTGGACGTTAGCCACAGGACCAATAGGAGACTTTATTGTCACTATTGTGAAAATTTGTCTATATCTGTTCCTCCTTGTGCCAACTTTCCCTTTCTATACAATGTGCTTGCTCGAGCACGCGATAACAACGTTTTGTACAGTTCGCGCTGCCGAACCCGCCGAATTTGCATTCTCGCGAGCAATATGTCTCGAGTTGCCTAAAACGTTCCCGAAAATGTTGATGCTGTTCATTTTGCTAAAGAAACTACTCAGGTTGTCATTTGCTTGTAGTTTTTGGAGCATGGACCACTTACTGTTTCTGTCCTCTATGTACTTTGTTGTTTGAGGGTGGCCTGACCATGTGGGCGGCGGGGCGGCCATTTTGTCAAGCCAAGCATTGTCCTTTTGCCATAGGCATGTATTGTCTGTCTTCTCTTTCTTTTCATGTTTTTGGGGGTGGCCAGGCCATGTGGGGGCGGCCATTTTGTGTGACCTTCCATAGTGCTTTAGTTTTTTTGTCGCAGGCCTACAAACTTGTGATTTCTTCTGCCAGTAGGCCTAGAGTCCCAGAGGTAGTCAGCGGGGATGCTTGATGTAGCGGTTTACATTTTGTCTGTTGAATTTAACATCTTTTAGGGCATGGGTGGCAATGGATTGAATTTTTTCAAATGTGGTGTTTGGGGTGTAGTTAACTGTTTGGGTGTAAACTGTAAATGCCTTTGTGTTGTTGTGTAACTTTCAAACCTTTTACAAATGGGGATTTTCTTTTTTGCATTAAGCTGTGATGTGTAACAGACATCCTCCTTTTTCTGGCCATATAGGGTTATAGATAGACCTGCTTGAGTTTATTTAAATTGTATGTACTTTCTTGTTGGTGGGCTGACCATGGGGCTGGTGCCCATTCCCATTTGGTGAAGCCATGCATTTTGCTTTTCCCATAGGCCTGCTTTGTCTGTTTTTTATTTTTATTCCTTTCTTATTTTTTTAATTCCTTTTCTTTTTTTTATTGTGATCGCCTGTCCATGTCGTGGCGGCCATTTCCTGGTACTAGTAGCCTCTGTGTTTTTGCCATAGGCCTCCAAGCTTGTGGCCTACTCTGCCAGTAGGCCCAAGGGTACTACTAGAGTCCTCATCATGGGTGCATGAAAGTTGTTCAACTGTTATTGGGGTGTTTAAGTTGTAAGTGTAACATCATGTAGGTCATGGATGGCTTTGGATTAATTAGCAAAATGTCTTTTTGGTGTTGAATTGCAGGTTTTGGGTGTGTGTTGAATAATATGGCTTTTTCTGCGCACTAGGTAACCCTAGAATTCAGCTCGCGTAGTTTTGGTAACTTTGTACAGTGCTACAACGCGACCTTACAGTTTTTGTCTTCTTCGCGCGCTCAATATGCATGCTCGGGCACGCGATAAGGACGTTTTGTACAGTTCGCGCTGCCGAACACGCCGAATTTGCATTCTCGCGAGCAATATCTCTCGAGTTGCCTAAAACCTTCCCGAAAATGTTGATGCTGTTCATTTTGCTAAAGAAACTCCTCAGGTTGTCATTTGCTTGTTCTTTTTGGAGCATGGACCACTTACTGTTTCTGTCCTCTATGTACTTTGCTGTTTGAGGGTGGCCTGACCATGTGGGCGGCAGGGCGGCCATTTTGTCAAGCCAAGCATTGTCCTTTTGCCATAGGCATGTAATGTCTGTCTTCTCTTTCTTTTCATGTTGTTGGGGGTGGCCAGGCCATGTGGGGGCGGCCATTTTGTGTGACCTTCCATCGTGCTTTAGTTTTTTTGTCACAGGCCTACAAACTTGTGATTTTTTCTCCCAGTAGGCCTAGAGTCCCAGAGGTAGTCAGCGGGGATGCTTGATGTAGCGGTTTCCATTTTGTCTGTTGACTTTAACATCATTTAGGGCATGGGTGGCAATGCATTGAATTTTCAAATGTGGTGTTTGGGGTGTATTTAACTATTTGGGTAAAAACGGTAAATGCCTCTGTTGTTTGTGTTGTTGTGTAACTTTCAAACCTTTTAGCCATGGGGATTTTCTTTTTTGCATTAAGCTGTGATGTGTAACAGGCATCCACCTTTTTCTGGCCATATAGGGATATAGGCCTGCTTGAGTTTATTGTTTTCTGGCCTTTACCCATGTACCTGTGATGAGAGTGCCCATGTGGAGCTGTGGTGGTAGTAGTAGTGTGCTGTTTTGTTTTTGACAAATTGGCCTGTGTCTTGCCATTGTTCCTGTTGGCTTACTACTGTTCACATCCCCATTGCTATCTGCTGCAAGTCACTGATGCTGCATCCATCCGAAATGATGCACAAATTAAGGATAAACAAGTTCCACTTCCACTACATTTGCATTTTAGTTCTTTGCTATTCTTACTCTTACTGAGTGTACTAATACTTCTAGTAGTAATTAAAATTAAAGCTAACAAAAATCCACATTCGACGGATGTTATTCTGCCTTCTTTGCTTGTAGGTGCACAAAAGACTGAAGAGGAGGTGTCTGTCATCATTCATCGCCTGTTCTACTGCCAGACGGACGTCCATCTGTACTACGTCACGTGTGGTGTGACAAACCTGACCAGACATCATTCTCAGCAACTTGTGCAACTGAGTGCTGCTGCTGACATCTGAAGAAGATGGGCCCAAAGAAAGCAGGTACCAGGTCCTCCAAGACCAGGAAAGTTGCTGAGAAGAAGAAGGAAGAACAGAAGAAGGAAGTGTCACTTAAGTCTGGTGTTGACCCGAAAACCTTTTTTGGGAAAAAAAAAGTACGCCTGCAGCAGCAGTGACCGGGGTCCAAGCTAGGGCCAGCACCTCCGCATCAGTCGACCCAAGCCACCAACCCAGGCCCAAGCAGAGGAGTGGGGAAGAGGTAGCCAGCCTAATGGTGGAAAGAAGTGATACTGAGCCTGACCTAAACCTATCGCTATCTCAAAGTAGTGCACATTCCACGCAAGAGGGAACACAGCAGAAAAGTGGTGAACAACGCCCGCAATAGTAGATGTTCAACCTGAGCCACCGCCCGCAATAGTAGTTGTTCAACAACCACCGCCCGCAATAGTAGATGTTCAACGAAAACAACAACCACAACCACAACCACCGCCTGCAATAGTTGTTGTTCAAGAAACCACCACCGGAAATAGTAGTTGTTGTTCCTCCTGAAGTCGGGGCAGTTCAGGAAATTGAGCCTGATGCAGAGCAAGAAGAGGAAGCACCTCATGCAGGAGATCTATTGTTTTCCAAATCCCCACCAAGGAAAAGGAGGGTTAGTCCATCGAGTTCTTCGCCAAGCATCCCTTCTGATGATCTTGATCACAATTGGGAGCCACAACAATCTGAGCATGAGAGGGAGAGACATCCCAAGAAGACCAGGCTAGGGAAAAGGAAGGTTCCAGCAAGCCTACCACTTATGGAGTGCGATGTTGAACAGCCGGATAATGATGGTGATGACGAGTCAGACCCAGTCATCACAAGCATTACTCCTGGCCCTGAGGACATGGAGACCAACATTTTAAACCTAGCGAGAATGGCTGCGACTAGGGATGTAGCACGCACACCACCAACACAGGCCACACCAAAACTACCTCCAGCTTCCATTTTTACATTTGCACAGAGCCGGCAGCGTCCTACATCCAGCAAAAGTTCCACCTCAGCAGAAGTAGGTAGTGGTACTACTGCGCAGCCACATAGTGAAATTCAACACACAACCTCCAGTTCATCCGGCATTGAAAGTGGCACCTCTAGCAGGAGACAAAAGTTAAGCTTCCCAGTGTGGGACTTCTTTACAGTTAGCACAAATGAGGAGAACATTGCTATATGCTCCATTTGTCATTCCTCTGTTAGTCGTGGTAAGCTTGGTACAAACTATGGTACCGGAGGCCAAATGACCCATATGAAAAAACACCATGCAATCAAGTGGGAGGACCACCTACGTAGCATAAAAGCAGGAACCATTAATGTTGGTGGGGAAGCAGTAGAAGGTCCACGGGTCGAACAGGAAGAAGAGGGAGACATTCTATTTGGTAGTGGTACACTAAGTACCCCTGTCCCCAGCACTGCAGTGGTAGATGCCACATCCTCCGCATCAGCAACATCTCAGTGGCACCAGAGTAAGAGTAACCCGGAGACACCAAGGAGTACGGGCGCGAAGTCTGCGACGCAAAGTACTGCATCGGGCATAACTGAAAGAAATACCAAGCAGCGTACCATTGTTAGCATGTTTAGGCAGGAGGGAAAGTACGAGCGCAACCACCCAATAGCACGTTTGTACAATGCTAAGCTTGCTAAAATGTTAGCTCTGGACCTTCTCCCTTTTTCTTTTGTTGAAGGGGTGGGTTTCCTTGAATTTGTGACAACCCTCTGCCCAAAATGGAATGTTCCCAGCCGCTACTATTTTGCCAGAGTTGCTGTTCCAGCACTACACCACGACGTGCTGGAATTGCTTGGACACGCCTTGTAGCAGAGTGCTGTGCATAGTATCCACCTGACAACAGACATGTGGACCAGTTGCCAAGCCACTGATTACATGTGCATCACTGCACACTAGATCTCTATTTCAGGTGTTAGAGACAAGATATCTGCAGGCATTGACACTACTGAGATTTTTAATGATACTCGCAGACATGCTACTGTAGCCATGTTTGCTATGGAGAAATCGCATACTGCTGCAAACATTTTGGATGAGTTTAACAGCAAGGTCTTTGAATGGCTGCGACCAAGAGGCCTTAACATTGGTTTTGTTGCCACCGATAATGGCAGTAATGTAGTTAAGGCCATGGAAAATGGTCGCTATTTCAGGGTCCCGTGTTTGGCACACTGCATTAACATTGTCGTTCCAGACTTTTTGAAAAATGAAAGCAAACTTAGCAACTTACTGACCATTTGCAGAAGAATCTGCACGCATTTCAACCATTCTTTTAAAGCCCGGAAGCAGCTACGGGTTATTCAAGGTGAGTATAAAATGCCAGTCAAAGCACTCATCCAGGAGGTACCAACACGTTGGAACTCTACTTATTACATGCTTGATCAGCTGTTTGAGCAGTACATACCACTTAATGCTTATGTCATGACAATGACAAGAAGATCAGGGGATCCAACTGTTATTAAAGCCATGACAGTTGAGATGTCGCAATGGGACCTCATTGAATGCCTGACAGAGATGCTACTTCCTTTTGAGGTCTTCACATGTGCAGTCAGCAGGGAGGACTGTACTATGGGCCAAGCTATCCCATTGTTGTACATGCTAGAGCAAGAGCTGAAGGAGGTGTCTGAAACATACGAAGGTGTTGAAGGAAAACTTGAAGCATGTAATTTGGCGAGGGCCTTAGCCGGCGGCTTATCTGAGAATACAAGGATTCAAAATAGGATTGTGTCACATCAACATTACATTACTGCCACAATTTTGGATCCACAGTACAAATTATTTGTGAACAGTATTGCAGTAAATCCTTTTTCAGAAGGGGATGTTGCCAAGTACAAAACTGTAATAGCCGAGGAAGCCACTGATTTAGAAAACGAACGGCTCTCAATTAGAGGCCTGCCAGTGCCAGCCCAGGACAGTGCAAGTACTACTGAGCATCCTACAGAGTCAAGTTCTTCTCACAGCATGCAAGCAGTGCGTTTGCTTCCCAGCAGTCACCAACACAACCAATAACAACAACCGCACCAACAGGATCTGATTCATCAGACACAAGCAAAAAAATAGCTGCTTGGTTTCTACAGAAAGGGATAGGTAAGTCCGTTGCTGTCGCAAAGCAAAAAGAGGACGAGCAAACCCGAGCACCAATGAACATTGAGCGGTTGGTCCAGGCCTATCTGGATGACACAACAGAGGTGTTCATGGAGCAAAGCCCATTGGAGTATTGGTATAGGACAAGAAGCCAATGACCAGTGCTCAGCAGGCTGGCGATAAAGTATCTTGCTTGCCCTGTTGCAAGTGTCTCTTCTGAGCGTGTTTTCAGTGCTGCTGGTGCCATTGTAACTGTGAAAATGCCCAGTCTCTCGCCCAAAAGCATGGAGAGGTTAACCATGGTCAAAATGAATCAGCACTTCATACCACCAGACTACAAAATACATGAATCAGAGCTGGAAGAGGAGAGCAAGTTGGAAGACATAACTAGTGGGTTACATGACCTACTTCTGTCAGAAGAACCACCAGGGTTTGAGGAGAAGCTCCTCTTCCCTGACAACTAGGCTTTTAAATTGTGACATTCTCCCTTCCTTTATTTCTCCCTTCCTTATTTGTGTGTATCTGTCTTTCTGGCTCAAACTTCAAAACCAACACCATCTTCCTTTCTCTTTTAATTACCTATTGGAGTTGCACATCTGAGCATTTACTGTGCACTCCACTCATCAGAGTCCTGCTCCATCTTCCTGACTCACCCTAAATACATTTCCATCTTGCCATACATTGGATGGAGATGGACAATAGTGGAATAATGTAGCCTCTAACAGTCCCTCCATAACAAGTGAAATGTACGTGACTATAGCCATCTTCTGTTTTGTTTCCAATCTGAAATGCATCACTGTCTTAAGGCTACACCTCTGTCTGCAGGCATACACAACTCTTCAATGTCAGAACTTGAGCAGGGCTCCAAAATTAAAGTAAACTCATCATCACTTTCAGAAGGCTCTGCTGCATCTGTGATCTGACAGCCACAAAGAAGAGAAAGACAGGTATATGAAATGAATGATGCCATACATTGCATTGGATGCTTGCTGACTCAGAGCAAATGTGCATGAAGTAGAACTATACTAGTAGTTTAATATTATAACAAAGTACTTGTGTCTCAAGTGATGGTCAATGTTTCCATGTTGTTTAATAATATGTATCCAATTGTACTCCTACTACTGCAGGTGCAGTCTGGACTTAATCGTAGTCACTCACTACAGACTGAGTTACTGTTGGTGGTCTGTTGGAGAACACGTACACGTGCCACACCGATGATGATGATAACCACCATACCATCTTTGCACACTGTCAGTCAGTTTGATCTGAGATGATTGATGGAATATGTTCAGGAAGTGGAATACAAGGTAAACACACAACCAATCAACAAGAACCACAGCAGACCTAGGCTACATGTGTGTGCAGTGGTGGAATAGAATAGTGGTATGATTGACTGACATTGGCGCATTGATTTAATCACTTGTTTTGGAAAATGCTAGATTGATGTATATGCCTTTTGTCTGAAACTGTGAAAAATGTAGGTAAATGGAGTTTGGGCCACAGACTCACGGCCCGGTGTTGTGGTGTGGCCCTGTAACTGTTCTGTGCTGGCTCCTATCTTGTTGTTCTTTTCGATGACTGCTGTGCAACTAGAAGAGTAGAGTTAATCAATGTATCCAAGCAGCCTCAGTCTGAAAATCTTCTCGCTCACGAGTATTGTCTTTTTTGCACTACACCGTGATTGATTTTTATGTTTTCATTCAGTTAACTTATTTTGTAATACCCCATTTCTTCTTTCATCAACACTTACAGGCCGGCCTTTTACCCAGCGCTATTATACGTGGAGCAACAACTCACACTTACCTTACCAATCCTCCTCATCATCCAGCCAGAGGCGCCCAAGAATGATATTCAGTCACAGTGTCCATGGAAGGGAGGACAAGATACAACTACACATTTGGCCCTGGATAATACATTAACTTTAGTATAATTTTCATATTTTTCTTTGATTCCTTTTTCCTCTTCATTTATTTTACGCTTGTGTTTGGTAATTGATTGTTCACTTAAACTATCTCTGAATTTTCTTTGCTAGGTTTCAGCCCGCTACATCAGGAATTACGGTTTCTCAGAGGGCATACAGCCTAGGCAAAAGTCATATTCATAATATCATATATAAGAAATATTTCCTTTGAATTGTGTAGTAGTAGTTAAGTAATTACCACTTATTATTAACCATCAAGTTAATAATAAACCTTCATCATGCATCCATTTCATTTTTCTTACTTGACTTTACATTTATTGGGTAGTAGTGGATCAGCAATCATCGTCTTCACTGTTTTGCTTTTGTTGTCTCCATGCGTACTGTTTTTCTTTGTCAAACCTTTCCCCAAACCCCCGTTCCCATCCATTCATCAAACCCTAACCCTCTTCCCCCGGGCTGTGTGGTTTTATATTGAGGTGTGATGTTACTACATTAAATCTACACCAACAATTGATCACACGCTTGCTGTGGCAGATGTGGTGAAAGCAACACTAATGAAATCAAATGTCAACGAGGCAGGGCGCGGATCTTCTTCTGCTTGCCCACCCAAGCTCACTTTATGTACTAGCGTACAAGGCAATTAATGTCCCAAAGTGACCCAACGAATAAATCTAAATAATTGCTGGCATTGTTTGAATTTAATTTTAGAGCATTTAAGTTTACGATTTGTATTGTGTTTTAATGAGTCCAACGCAACTACAGTTATCTTCTTGTACTTGGCAGTCCCCGACACAATTGATTTCTTTGAGTTCGTTTAGCAGTTGCAATATTGTTTGTATTTTTTTGTCAGTATTATGTACTGTAATTTTCTACTTCTCCCACACTCTCTCTCAGGCAAATACTGTCTCTTTGTTTTTGTTTGCCAATGTTAGTGCCAGTGTCCAGTCTACTACTACCATCACACAACCATGGCATATTCTCCATTGTCTTGGGAAACCATGCAGCCCTTGCGGTGCCAAACTTAATCATCATCAATCACAGGTAAGAAGAGAAGTTTGCTGGGAGGTATAATTGAGGAGAGGCTGGTAGTACTAATAGGACAAATATAACTGAGTGAGGGGTACCGCATCTATCTGTTTGTATGTTACACATGTGGTCAATTAATAAAGTATTTCAATCAAACACTGGCCGCTGCCCTGCATCTAGAGTAAACCTTGTGACGTACAACAGTAACCCCACCACAAAACAACATCATATGTGTAAGTTGAAAATAAATAACATTTATTCATGTAAAAAAATATCCTCCTAGTCCTCCTATCCAACCCCATCCCCACCCTAACCCCAACCAATGTCCAAGTCCAAAGAATGTCCCACAAAAATAACCCCAACACCCAATTCCCACCCACCAACAAAAGTATTAAAAAAGAGGCAAATCAACAGGGTCCATTACAATTGGCGGGCTTTGAGGTGTTTGTCCACTATTATCTTGACGCGCTCCTCTAATTGGTCCTCCAGCTTGGCCACCCGGAGGAGAAGTTGTTGCCAAAATGTACGGCACCTACATTTGCATCCATGCTGTGAGGGGGTGGCAGATGTTAAATGCCGGCGGTGAGCGGCTGCCTGGCCGCGGCGCCGTACTCCTGCAGGTGGGGCCTGGCTGGGGCCAGGCGCATTGGAAGAGGCAGCAGCTGCTGCCGCCGCCTCTTCCTCCTCCTCCTCGGCCTCAGTCACGAGCTGGCGGTACTCCTCCACAATGGCCTGCAGTTTCCTTTGCCGGGCCCTGGCTGCCAACTCCTTCCGTGATGGTTTTTGAGAAGGAGTATGAGTATTTATAAAAAAAGAAACAGAATTGTAACTGAAACTCTTCAAAATTAATTCAACAGTACATTGTGGCATAGTAGCACTACCAAGCGCAGTACATACAATTGGTGTCAACTTTTAGTATCTATCTAATCTATCCTCCTGCTTCCCCTGCCTGTAGCATTTGTTGAAGTTTTTTCCGGCATTTATACTTGCCCTAGTACTATGGGTGGACTTGAGTACACAGACCAACACCAGTCTTTTTTGTATCTCCTTTTATATATTCAAAGTAAGACTCTGCTTCCAGTGACAGTCTCCACCTATGATGAATACAATACATTTAGGGGGCATCCACCCATTAAAAGTAAATGTCTATCATTCTTTTTTATCGCCTTAGCTGGTTTCACTTTCACCAGCAACCACCCATGTGTCCACTCCTTCCTTGCCTTGGGTTTCATTGACACAAACTCCGCTCATGATTCTTGCTATCCACTATATCCATGCATCCATATTGTTTTGCCCAACCAGGCCTGCATTTTCTTTCACCTTTCAGTTCTACCCATCCTTCAACAACCCATGCATCGGATTCATATCAGCCACGTGCATGAACCTTCCAAAGTATCCTTCCATGGTAGTCTTATTATTACATATCTTTAGTCCTTCCTCCTTCCACCCTAGTTCACTTCTTTCCCTTTTTGTTCAACACATCCCTCAAGGTCATCTGATCTGACTTTTAGTCTTCTCCATAACTTTCACAGCTCAGTTGGAGTCTGATGGAAGAGGCCTTGTTTACTCAACTCACACTGGTAATGCTGCAAAGGGTGTCTTCTTCAACCATTGTATATTGTCGAGTACAACTTCAAATTCATACTTTCTTAATAAGTCTCATAGCACAGTGAGGGAAATGTTCCCCTTCCACCTAGTAATGCAAATAAGTAATGAATATAACTTACCACCGCCCACCGCTGACGTTTCCTCCCCCACTGATGCTCCTGCAGGTGCCGCAGCCACTGTCCCCTCCTGGATGGCAATCGCATCGCCGCTGGCCCCGACGGCACTGGTGGTTGGTAGTGATTGTGCACCTATAAAAGCAAGTACACCTTTTTAGATGCCTGCACACCTCCCCCTATTTTACTAGTTGTACTTTTTTCACCAGGAAGGAAGATTGAAAAAACAGTTACGTACAACATAAATCGTTGTAACTAGTCCAAATTGCGTCCTACTGTACAGCAGTCACATTAGACAGAGTTTAGTTTTAATTTATTAGATGGTCCCTAGGGTCATCTAATCTCTACTCCTACTGTAGTCTTTGGAAAGTTAGCCTGAGCCATATAACCATTTTAGATCCGGGTCTACTGCTTTGCCCATGTTACCTCGCAGCTTGTTGCACAGTAAGAAAGACACATTTGAGGCCACATGAGTGTTGCATACAACTAAAGAGGTTGACAAACCAGTATTGTTAGTCCCTTTTGCTTATCCGTAATGTTGCACTTTTTGCCATGACTGCTAAAAACTGGCATAGTTGTATTCACTGTCTAACGTGCAACATTTTTCTCATAGGCAGATGAGAAGATTGCCTTCTACGAACCAGAGATTGCAGAGCTTTCGAAAAATGCATGTGTAACCAGTATACGTTCAACGGTGAGGGGTCTCCCACAATTCACACATTTCTCTATCGTGCACTAGATGTACAAAATGTATAGTATTTAATCTTCTTCATTTTGCACGGTGGAGCAGGATGTTTTTCATGGAAATACTTACAAGTTACAACAATACAAAGCTTGTTATTAAAAAAATAAAGTTTTCGAACTTGCACATAGACTCTGTGGTATATTTTGAGTGTCTGGAGTGTTGTGGACTGAAACGAGTCAGTGAGCAAAAGGGTGTTCTTCTGTTCTGGGTTGTGTAATAAAATCATTGGGTATATATATCTAACTATCTTCGTGTGGGGGTAGGGAGTGGGACAAATGACTATGACCGAGACACTTAGGTAGGTAGACGGTCATTGGATTGTGGGTTCTTCTGACTGAGTTCTGTGACTAGGGTGTAAGGTGTAAGGTCCAACTTCCTTATCACCTACATCAACATCCTATTTTCTTGTGCATAGTTCTGTATGCGCATGTGCAGAGAATAATAACCACAACAGTAGTAGTAGTATACTAACTGAACAAAAATTAGTAGGCATACATCTGGTTGTGCATTTTGGTGGTGGGAATTGACAAAGACTGGAGATTACAGAGGACAACGCAAAAGACAGGAGTGGACCCAGTGGCTACAGCTATTCTATCAGAGATTTATTCAAAAGAATACCTTAACTAAAGAGTGGCCAACAGGGCAAGCTTAGCTACACACAGTCTAATAGTAGTAGTACAGAGAGTCATAGGGCAGAGGCAGTTTGAAGGAACTGAAAGTCAGGGATGGCATTGGATACCCAAAATTTGGAGAACAAATTTAAGACCAAAGAAGGTTTTGCTAACATTGAATTAGGAAGGAGGCTTAATAGGTTGGAAAAAATAATGTGCGGTAAAAAGTTAGGGAAATATAATTGTTAATGATATAAGCACTGTAGTACTTACTGGGGCCAGCAGCAGGATCCTCGGTAGAGGAGCGCTCCTCTTGTGGTTGTCCCGCCAACTCGGACCCCGTCTTCTTGCCCCTGGGTGGTGCTGATCATGTAAGAAATAATAAAGAAAGAGAAACATTAAGTGCTGTGAAACAAAGACATCATTCAAAAATCCTCTCAAACATTTTAGGAAACAACAATGCCAATAAAATTGACTTCGAAGTATAAATGACTACTGGCTTGCAGGATTCACAGACCGTCTACTTATAGAACACTAATCAAATGTTCCATAAACATTCTGATTGGAGAATATACTAACGAAGCCAGTACCAACTGACCTACACCACCTATTCCAGAATCCAGACGGGCCAATTGTTCAGTAAGTCTGCATTTCCATTTTATTTTTGCCCGCAAACATGCATAGATGAGATGGAGGACACATGCACAAATTTGTGTATACACGGAATTGTTGGTTGCTTGCGTCATATGAACTGCTACTGACTGACATGACCATGCTATGCTGCTAAGCCTACCACTCAGTAAACAAACTTCAAACCGGTTCTATGGAGGGGTGGGGTAAATAAGAACTAAGCATTCAGTGACAGAGGAGGCATCATACAGACCGTTAAAAAAATATGAACTAATACTATCCATCCACCACTATTTCACTAAAGGACAATGTAAGGACAGGACTCCAGCAATAGCATTAACTAACTTCAGTTCTCTAAAAACTCTAACATCAATAATCACCAGCCCAAGCTAGCGCAAAGTTACAAACCAGTAAGAGAAGTGGCAAGCAGCACCTGTGTCATACAATAACAGAAGATTTTGAGACGGAATTGATCTGCAATGTAACTAAGCACACCAGTAATCGTGTTACTTATTTGTCCAAGAATTATACACAATACTTATACTACTATATTATATATTAACTTATTAATATTACTAGCTACTCACCAAGCCCCTCGACCTCGACACCTAGCAGCTCCAACAGGTCCTGCTCCCTGTCCAGAATGTCTGCCCACCGGTGGGCCAGCTGCTGGTGGGTGCGCCGGATATCTGAGCGATGGTAGACTGCCCGGCGCACCTTCGCCCACCGGCGGTGACGCTCCTCTGGGAGGTAACCGGAGCCTGGCCTGCCGCCTGCTGCCAAGGTCAAGGGGAGGTGGCGCTGGATGAAAAAAACCAGGGCGGCCACCTCCGCCTCCCCGAAAAGATTCCGGGCATGCACCCCTGCAAGTCTCATTCTGCCGCAAGGCAGCCGGCTCTTGGGTGCAGGCGCCTTGCCCTTCGAGCCGGTTCCCTTTGACATGGTTCTGGGGTGGAGGTGGAGGTGGAGGTGGAAAAGAAAAGTTAGAACAAAAGGAAAAAAAGTTAGGGGGAAGAAGTAGGAGCTTAAATAAAGAAGTAAAATCAAACAGTAGAAAAGTTAAAAAAAGGTGGAAAAGTAGAAATAAAATGCAAAATATAAACTAGATAGATGATTAGTAAAAAAAGTAAGAAAAACTGTGAAAATAGGTAAAGATTGCACAGATATAAGGTGGATAGAAAACTAGGCCCAGATCCATAGCATAGAGTGTGAAAAACAAGATGGCCGCGCCCATCGCGACCACGTGGGTAAGTTTGCGCGCGATTTCACGCGAACACGCACTTTGTCAGCGTGAACAAGTAGTTGTGTTCCCGAACAAGACGTGCACCACGCGAACACGTTATACGCGACCCGGAAGAGGAAATAGGGGACGCGAGTGGGCGGGACAATTGAAAAAACAAGATCATCGCGCCCATAGCCCACCACATGGGTAAGGTCGCACGCTACAATCGCCCGAACACGCAGACAGCGCCCCGAACACGCACAATGCGCTCCCGAGGAAGAAAAACGGCTCGCGAACGGGTCCAGCAAGCTACTACGCACGCTCGCGAAGCTCGCGTAGTGCAAGAACATCTTGGCGTAGCTTCGCGTAGCGCGACTACGCGTACTACTCCCAGGGTTACTTTTTTCATCTGCATGGAAATAAAAATAGGATGACAAGCAACAGGAATAAATTAGAAAGCTTAGAGAGTTTATTTCTATTATGTAATACTTCTAAAGTGATTTGTATACTAGTATTAACTTTTGGAGCGATTTGCACGCTTTGTACTATATTGTACAGATTTTACTACACTATTTTCACAAGCATCTATGTGTTTCACACTGGATCACTGTGTCAACTAATAGTTCAAGGAAGGTCATTCTTTTATTAAACTGTTAGTTGACCAGCAATTTGTACGCAGAGCTCTTGATTCATTGATTGACCATTATTAAACTGTTTGTATATCAGTGATTTGCATGCTTCTAAGTTGCATTGTGCAGATCTCTAGGTAACATTGCACACCTTATACATGCATTCACATTCAGTGATTTGCACCCTAACAAAATGCAGTTTGAGTCACCAACGACATTTCTTCAAAGTAATGGGGACCGGTCAATTCCCTGGATGTGATGGAAGGAAAAATCTTTAACCTATATGAGAGCAATTGATGATGATATGTTTTAAGAACGGAAAAAAAATATGTTGCTACATTGCCTGGGTTCAGAAGGGTGAATAGTATTCCAAACCTTGCCACAGGTAATGGTTCAAGTTGATGTGAAAGAAGAAGAAGAGGTTGATGTGCTTCAACAGGCATTATTGAGACTAGAAAATACATGTAAACCCAATGAGAGTGCAGCTTTGAACAGATTCAAATTTTAAACTAAGGAACAAAGAGATGATGAAACATTTTGATGAGTTTCTTACTGCTTTACAAGGGTTATCTTTGCACTGTAATTTTTGGGGAGATAACCGATGAAATAATTAGAGATCAGATAATTGTTTATGTCAAGAGTAAAAAGGTCCAAGAACAGCTTCAGGTAATGGGGGGATCCACAATTACAAGATGTAATCACTATAGCAAAGGCTTTAGAGCAATCTGAGAGATGGATAAAATTGGTGGATGAATCATAGAAGGCCAATAAGGATGAGAATGAAGTGGTGTGTGCAACGGGAACTAGTCATTTTAATCCCCGAGGAGGTGTCCCAGGAAGAAAGTACGATAGACATAAGAAAGTGGATCATAATAAACATACCAATAATGATAAATACAGTAAATACGAGAAATTCTTGTGCTATCGTTGTGGTAGTGCAGGTCATATTGCATCTTCCCTTAGGTAAAGAATACATGACATGTGGTAGGACTGGGCATTTTGGTTGTGTGTGCAAAGGTTTAAAGAGAGGTAATTCTGGTATGAAGACTAAAGTATCAAACCAGAGCAATGGGAGGTCTGGTGATAGAGGAAGATGTGCTTGGTAGAGTACTAGTGCAGGAAGTGATATTTAAAAAGGGGTAGTTTTGTCTGTAAAAAAACTGTGATGCGGAAGAAGCGGAAAGCCGAATTAAAGGTCCTCCCAAATGTAAAGTGCGCATAATGGATACGGAGCTGGAGCTAATAGATAATTCTGGGTCCCCTTGGATGATTGTCACAGAAGAATATTTTGTTCAAAAGTTTGAGAAAGTGTGGAATGTGGAGGATCTAAGAGCATCAGATATTATAGCCAAAAATGTTGATGGTATGGTGGTTGAGACTGTGGTTATGTGGACACAGATGTACAGTTTGAAGGGAGTAGTGCGACAATAAAACTATATATTGCAACTAAAGGAGTACATATATTTAGTTGGAAGGACCAGTGGAAGTTAGGAATAATATTGAATCCTAGAAGCCATGAGCCTGTATTGGTTGTGGACAACAGTGATAGTGGGCATATCACATGCAATCATCCTCCACGCATTTGCCCCAGTGCCACCCCTTCAACCCCCCGTTTCCCACCGTAAAAACACCTTACAAATGGTTGGTCTTCACTGCGTAGCCTTTATTATTTCTTGGACAATGCCATATTTTCTTTGTTGATGAACTGTCAACATTTGACCAATTTTATTAAACCAAATCAACACACATTGATCCATATAAGGTTGCATGTATACATTTTTGTGCCACAGGTTACTATGTATTTACAATTTTGCATCGCCAGATCCGCACTTGAGCGTGTTGTACCAGCAGGACACGACCAGCCCCTCTCTACTACTTCCATTTGAGGTATCTATCCGTCGTTTACACCTTAGACGTGGCCAACAGACCACTGCTAAGCACCTTCCTGGCCCATCCACTCTCTCAACATCATGCTTCCTCCAAGCACTGGCTACTCTGGTAGGGCCAGAGAGTCCAGGACCACCAGCAGGACGGCCCCCTCTCTTGCCAGCCCGAGCCCCAATGACTGCCTCCCTGTTCCAGGGTCAGACAGTCCCCGCCAAAAAGGAGTCCCTGCCCTTTTCTGTTTCCCGGGACCCCGCCAAATCTACAAAAAAAACTTAGGGATGTGTGGGTTGGCAAATCGTTTCCACCCGAGACCCTCCGGCAATCCCGAGGCAAGAAGACAAAGAGGGCTACTCCCTCGTGACCAGCACTTTTATTAGCCTTGGGGAGGGATCGCCTGCCCAACTCCCTACCTTCTCATATTACTAGGTGACCCTTCCCTTAACTCATTCCCCAGACATGAAACTTATCGCCTCTTGCCCAAAATTCCACTAAAGGCACCCTGGCCCTAGGCGTGGGGGGCACCTCTCATAGTGGGCATATCACGTGCAATTCATCCTCCACGCCTTTGCCCCAGTGCCACCCCTTCAACCCCCCCATTTCCCACCACAAAAACACGTTTCAAGTAGTTGGTCTTCACTTCGTAACCTTTATTATTTTTTCGACAACGCCATGTTTTCTTTGTTGATGAACTGTCAACATTTGGCCAATTTTATTCATCCAAACCAACACACATTGATGCATATAAGGTTGCATGTATACATTTTTGTGCCACAGGTTACTATGTATTTACAATTTTGCATTGCCAGGTCCGCACTTGAGGAGTGTTGTACCAGCAGGACACAACCAGCCCCTCTCCACTACTTCCATTTGAGGTACCTACCTGTTGTCTACCCCTTAGACGCGGCCAACAGACCACTGCTAAGTGCCTTCCTGGCACATCCACTCTACCACCATCTTGCTTCCTCCAAGCACCGGCTACTCGGGTCTGGCCGGAGAGTCCAGGACCACCAGCAGGACGACCCCCTCTCCTGCCATCCCGGAGCCCCCATGACTGCCTCCCTGTTCCAGGGTCAGACAGTCCCAACCCAAAAAAGAGTCCCTGCCCTTTTCTGTTTCCCGGGACCGTGCCACAGGACGAGGAGCCAACTGGCGCTCTCAACCTCCCCCAAAAGCAGCTCCACCTTCCAGCTTTAAGGCTATGGCCCCAAATATGGTTTGGACAAACAATTCCAACCCTGTCCTGGACAGATGCACCCATCTGGCAGAAACACTTTGAAGTTTGATGCCTGTAACAAGCTATGCCTAATGGAGCATATCTGCGAACCTACCAACACCTTTGCCACCTCCCAATTCAGTTTTCCCACAAAAGCATTCACTGCGCCTGGTGGCGCGTTGTCACCCCACACCTTACGCGGAGGCACCTCTGACCAACATATGGTGTTGTCCGGTAGCGCCTTCCTTACCCATGAGAGTGTAGAGAACCAAAACACCTTCACCCCCCTCCTCGCCGCAGGAATCATACTTTCACCCCCTGAATGAATCACCAACACGCCTGGAATGGGCATATCCTTATCCAGCACCCCCTGCAGATGCATTGTGAGCTCCTCCAAACGTTGCCCTGGAATCCCTAACCAATGGTGATTGATTCCCTTTGCGCTCTCTTTTCCTTGGATGTGTTGAACCATTGCCCTACTCTGTGTATGACTGAATCTCCACACCAGCATACCTGCGTCCACTGCTTTGCCACCACTTCATGAGAGTCAAAAGAAAGAATAGAAAGAAAGTAGATAGGGGCATTGTTAAAAGGCCACCTTCTCCTGGCCCCTGTTTAAACTAGCTGCAGTCTAACATATCGTTCAAAGCAAGATGACCTCCATCTGCCCACCCTCCTGATGGTTTCCAATGAGAGGCCTAAAGTAGCTGCTGTTGTGGCAACCCCAATGCGGAATGAATGTGATGTGAAATGACCAGTCTCCTCCCCTAACAAAAACAGAGCACGCTTACATAGATGCGTGAACTGAAACCGTATCAGTGGCGTTCCGTCAGCATGTAACAAAAGTCTATGATCCCCGCCGCCAGACCTCATCTGCATGAACTTCTCTACCAACGCCACAGGGCAATAACACGCATCCTGTACTCCCCTGAGCTGGACCCAAACACCTTTTCCTAAGGGTCTGTTTTTGATCCCCTCACTCTAATCTGGAGCAAGTCACAGCCATTACCACATCCCCATGTGGTTTCCCCCTTCCCTGTCCGCCTTTGAGCTTGGTATAAGCTCTGATATCCAGAAGGCCCCGTAAAAGGCCAATGAATACGCCAATCTCAGCAGGTGCGTCTCGTATGAGGACCCGCATACCCGCGGCAACACTCCCAAGATATTTACCAGCCTACTGGTATATATGGGTCTCCTGTTACATTTACCTTTGGTGCCAGACGTTCCCACCCCTTCATTGCCCGTTTGACTCGTGTCTCCTTAATGGGGTCCGTCACACCTTTCAATCCTGCAAAGAAGGCAATTGCCGACAATTGCCTCTTAACCAGAGACAGTGACCTTCCCTTCTCTCTCTGCCGCACGATAAACAGAAGCACACCCTGCGGTGTAAATGTCTCTGTGTTCTCTGCCCCCTTGAGGACTGTTAAGTATACCGCCCAAGCCTTCTCATACATACTCTTAGTCTTGGGCGCAATAGAAGCCGCTACCAGGTCAGGAGCAATGGGACACCAAGCTTCCACAGGATTTCCAGGAAGACAGTCATCTGAACGTTCACTTGCGGTCATCGAGCTCTGAATTCTGTCAAGTTAGGATGAGACAGTGCGTCAGCTACTGTGTTGTCCAACCCTGGGACATGCTTGGCAGTAAAATAGACATTGCGCCTGAGGCAGCCTCGCACCAGTTCTTTTAGCAAATGGAGCACCCACTGACATTCTGACCTTTGACTGTTCACTGCCAACACTACTGACATACTGTCCGACCAAAACACAATGCGCTTGTTCTCAAGCAAACCACCCCACACATGCAGCGCCACGATAATGGGAATTAACTCGAAAAATGTTATGTTGCAAGTCAAACCCATCTTGACCCACTCCACTGGCCAATGTTGCATACACTACTTTGATCCTAGCACTGCCCCAAAACCAACACTGCCCGCTGCATCTGTATAAAGCTCCAGCTCAATGTTTGCTTGTGCTGGTTGTTGCCATATCACCGACCCATTGAAACGCACCAAGAAATCTTTACATGTGTTCAAATCGTCCTTCACCTATGCAGATAGCCTAGTATGATGATGTTTTGCTTTTAATCCTGACATTGCCCTCGCAATATTCCTCAAAAAGACCCGGCCCATGGGTATAACCCGTAGTGCAAAATTGAGCTGCCCCACCAAAACCTGCAATTGGTGCAAAGTGACCTTGCATGCCCCTAAACACTCATCTACTGACATTTGAAAGGCCCTTACTTTTTCCTGGGGAAGTCTGCATACCCCGTCAACAGTGTCTATCTCAATACCCAGGAAAGTTATGCGAGTCACTGGCCCTTCAGTTTTTTCTGCTGCCGGGGGTACCCATGGTGCCTCCGCCAACCACTGAAAACCCAGCAATGCCTCCCTACAAGCTGGCGAATTAGGTGGACCCAGAAACAGGAAATCATCCAAATAATGCACCACATCTTGCGTTACCTCTGCATCCTGCACCGCCCATTCCAGAAAATGACTAAACGTTTCAAACACAGCACACGCAATGGAACAGCCCATAGGCATACATAGGTCCATGAAGAACTTCCCCTCAAACGTGAAACCTAGCCACCTAGTGTCTTCTAGGTGTACCGGCAGCAGGCGAAAACCCGACTCAATATCAGACTTGGCCATGAGCGCTACCTCACCCAGCCTCTGCGTTTTTTTAATAGCTGTGTCAAAAGTGGTGTAACGCACTGCAGACAATTCTGGATCCAACCCCTCATTGACTGACAACCCAGGTGGACTCGATAGATTATGAATGAAGCGATATTTGCCCTCCTCCTTCTTTGGTACCAGGCCCAGTGGTGAACACACTAAATCCTGCCTTGGCAATTGCTGAAAGGGCCCAGCCAACCTTCTCAGCGCTATTTCTTTCATCATTTTCACTCTGGCCCCCTTTGGATTTAGTAGCACTGACAGCTGATTGCGGGGGGAACTGTGGTGGTGGGGGGGTACTGGACGGGATATGAAAGCCAAATTTAAAACACTGATGCAAAAATTGAGCTTCTGCCCGGCTCTCGTATCTATCGAGCAGGTAGGCCAGCACATGCAGGTGTATGGGAGTAGGCAAGTTGTTATGATGGTTGGGCAGGCCTGCCCTTAATTTGTGCATTGGCAGGGGTGCGCTGTTCCTTTGGTTTTCCCACTTTTTTGTAACACTTGGTCTCTGGGTGCCCTTGCAATCCACAGAAGGAACAGATATGCCTGAACTTACAAGCTGCTCCCCTCTTACATTCGTTCTTATTGAACTGCCAGCATGCTTGCTTTTTATCCCCCACTCCCCTGTCTCCCCGAAAGGAATGCGCGGACTTGCTGACTGGCGCATCTGAGTAAAATTTCCCATGCCATATACACCACTTTCGGCCTCACTGCCTTCATCTGCCTGAATTTAGTTTGATATTGCAGCCGGGCCGTGCCCTGAAAATCTGAAGCTGCCCCATGAATCAATGACATGTAGCTTATCAACTGTGCCGCCAATGCCGGGAACCGCTCTACTATGATTGCTGCATAAATAGAGAAACCGGTCACCCAGTTTTTTAATCACTATTCTACCCAAACCTTCTTCTGTTAGAATTCACCTTCTTTGCTTGCTCTTATCTTCTCTGGGACCACCCCCGCATTGATCTGATCAAAAACGTCCACATATTCGCCCCTGAAAATCTTTTCCTTGGTGTCCACTGGCACGTGCCAAGTGATAATTGCTGATGGTGCCACTGCCAGTGATGCTGAACCATACATCTCCGGGCTCTGTAAAAAGGGTGTCTGCACTGATACCACTGTCGCAGGAGGTACTGACGGTGCCACTGCAACCGCACCAACCCCTTATGCCCCTGCATTATTCACTGGTCCTTGTGCGGTAATAGTGATTGCCACTGGCGATTGTACTACTCCTCCTGACTGCACCCACACCTGTGCCATCCCACCCTTTTGTTGCGCCACTACTGGCACGGGAACCTGCACGTTAGGCGCTGACACCTGCGCAGTCATCGTTGGCACCGACACCACCCCTCCTTGCCCTGCCGACATTTTTGGGCTATCAGGCGCAACCGGCGCTGGCATTGTGGATGGCGCCGCACTCTGTGGAAGCCCACTACTGCACACAACTCGACCTCCGTTGCACCCCTCTGTACAGCAGTGCCAGAACCTTTGCCTATCGTCCGTGCATTTCAGAGGCTGGCCCAATGCCACACCTTACCTTCAATGGTCGTCAACGATTCCGTGACCTGTTTGGCCTTCTCCTGCTGTGCGTCCTTATGCGTTTAGATAAAGGGGTCTCCTGCTACGAACTCGTTCCTGCACCCTGAGCCAGTGTCTTCAGAGCCCAATCGATGCCACCTTTCTTCGCAGCCTCCCACAATGCCGACAAGGATCGAAAATCCTCTGCTGTTGCCGGGGCCTCCTTGCCCCCTCACTTCCGCTTTGGCGGCATCTTGCCCACTAAAGCAATAAAAGGAGAGTTAAACACTCACCAAGCCCCTTCTTTGCTCCCTTCTTAGTTTTCTTGTGCCTGTGCACAGCAATGCCCACATGCATATCGCGCCCCCATGGGCTGAGCACTAGGGATAGTTACTACCCCAGCGCCCCCCTGCGCAATGCCACGCATGCATACCCATAGACAAGCACCTCCACCATAAGATACCCAGCATACTCACTAGCTGGATACCCCGGATTATCATGCTCCACCCCAAGCCATTGCTTGTCCCTGCCATGCATAACATCACACCCCTTCCCTGGAGAGCGCTCGGCCTACCTACTAACTCAGCACCCCCAGGTGCCATGCTTACATGCGTCATGCTACCGGCATACCACCTCCATCCTTTAACATCCAGGCCCCAACCCTAAACGAGAAAATGCAAAAATTCACTTTTTTTTTTTTTTGCTTTCAGCCCTGGCATGTCATGTACATGGCTGCTCCTACAAACCCCCACCTCCACATGCCTTCTCTTATGCACCCGTACCCGACTGCCAACTAGCGCTCCCTGAGTGCTGTCAAAACAGCCCTTTGTACTAATATTTTATATTTATTTTATTCATTTTTAGTAAATGTATGCTACCACGCGCTCCCCTGTTCATGTAGGTGTCAAATAAATGATATGCGCATTGTGTCTTTAGGCTAGTGTGCTTAGCTCCTCTCATCCTACCACAAACTGTATCCCCAATTGCCTGAGAGCGCGCTCCACACCACTTCGTGGCGCTGCGAGGCCCCGCGGCCGCCATCCATCACATCGCGCCGCCACCTTAATTAAATAGAATGGCATATGACCGTCCTCTACCGTTCCCAACAGTGCCACTATCAACGTTCCTTTTCTGCCTGCAATCGTGATTCGCTAAGAATAAAGAACGCATACCTGCCTAAAGCAGGGTTCGAACCCACCACTCTGAGCTTGCGAGTCGCACGCTCTACCACTTTGCTAACCCGGGCTGCCAGGATACCATCCCTGCCAAATGCACTCGATGGGACCGACGAGGTGCTTAATATGCTGCATGCTGCGAGGCCCAACGGCCGAAACCGATCACCTCACACCACGGTCGCCATCAATTACATTGCGCCACGGCCGCAAACAATCACATCGCGCCCCTAGCATAAATTAACATCATGGCATACGGCAATACCTTCGTGCCCATACCGCTTTCCTAGCGGCCCAGCACGGCATTGCATCTAAAGACTCTCAGCCATTTAAAGGCATTCACCAACTATATAATGCCTACCTATTCCTTTCCCACACCGCTACTGCGAGATAGAAAACAAAATTTTGTTTAAACTCGCAAAGTCACATTTCCATAACATGAATAAAATTATTAATGATTTGTGATATGTCGTGCTAATACAACTTAGATTAAACTTTACAAGTGGGGGGACTAACATGTGTGCTCATAAACGTGCATAAATGTTGCATCTTTTTGTTCGTACAAAATAATAAAATAATTTATTGTTTTCGTTTTTGTCATTACTAACTGCTGCAAACTTAAAAGAAGCATGTGCTTGTTTTGCTTTTCCTTGTCTGTGTGATGTCATTTCTACTATTCTAGGTGCATATGGGTCTCATGGAATAACGGAGACTGGTAAATATAAACGCTGCTTTATTTGTTTGCAATGGCTAGGTAACATTTTGATTAATCGGGTGGGTTAATTAATTAGTAAAACATGGGGTGGATACAGAATCTACTTTATTTCTTACATTAATACTTTTCTTGTGTTTGTTTTATATTAGAAAACATAAGTTGCCTGCTTTTGGGCCTAGTCATTTGAACCGCAGAAAAAGAGCTGACATATAATTCTGCTGAAAGTCACGAGACGCCCATTCTGAATTAAAACGTTTATAGAAGCTGCATTCACAAAGCAAAAACTGATGAGCTGACATCATTCTGTCGGACATAGCCAAGGTCGAAAGTGAACATTTTGTCAGTCCTTAACTTGGCATCCGCGGAAGTGTAATGAAAGTCTATGGAAGCTGCGAGGATGACTTAATACATAGTTGCAAACGCAGGAAGCTTCTGGCTTCACGTGGAAGAGACAATGGTCTTTATGAGACATGATTTCATGGAACTTTTTGAGAAACGGGTGACATGTCACTTGTCACTCTCAGCCAATGGGACGTCGAGGATTTCTGAAAACTTTCCTTTGCTAGTTTAGTTAGCGTAGAAAGGTATAAAAAGTCATGTCCTTAGGGTTGGGCTGGCTGCTGCTTTCTGACTTTCCGATGAGGGTGATGTGCTGCTGGACTTTGCGTGGAGCACGTAAGAATCCTCAAAGAACTTTACTTTAATTTCTATCTATTTAGCTTAGTTAGGGAATTAGGTTTTAGAAATGCTAAACTTTATATATTTTCTTTAAATTTGATTCACTTGCTTAAATTGTATTTTTCTCATATTTCATTATAAACATGCTTGCATTATTGCTAATAAATTTCATTTATAAAACTTTCAACTTATATACCATAATTTAGAAAATAAAATCTTACTTTTGACAAACAAGCTGGTCTTGGTTATTCAGAAGTGTAGGTTACTATTAGCTAGATCACGTCGCCTATGGTGGTCATTTAAATGGTTGGGTTTTATTCTAATGATAATATTCTTTCTGCAAATGTATAAATATGTATATAGTTTGTAGATAATGTGTATATAGATTTATTCTGACCACCTGATTCAGTAGGCCCAAAATATATCAGGTTTATAAATGGGTCCATATTTAGTTTAGAATTTTGTTTATAGGTTATGAAGTTGGGTAGCGTAGTTTATGATATATTTTCTATAGCCCGCTGGATCAATTCTCTGGTAGCAGAAATTGATGGTTGCTAAGAGGTAACCAAGGTAATATGTTGGTTGCTAAGGGTTACGTTATGGTATGGAAATAGGATCGATGTTTTAACACTTGTTGAGTTCGTTTTTCGTGCCTATCTGTAAGCTATACCGGTATAGATTGTGTGGCGAGAAATTAGTCACGCAAGCCATCTGTTCCGTTTGTAGTGATATCGCCGAGTATCACAAGAGGTATCGTCGTGTACCATAGTGTTGTCGCCGAGCAACACAGTTTTAGGGCTAGGTCTGAATCTTGTATAGTGAGGGTTTTCTAAGAAATCAAAGCAGCATGAGAATAGGGACAAAGCGCCTTCCATAAAACTCACTGTGATGAGAGTATTAGTTATATCCGAGCTTGAGTGAAGGGTAAAATTAACGTCGGTGCATGATTATCTATAAACAGGTTAGAGTCCTGTACGGGTACATGTTTCATATCTATAAACAGGTGAGAGCCCTGTACGGATAACGTCGTTATTTTGCTAACGGTGCATGATTTCTATAAACAGGTGAGAGTCCTGTACGGATTTCATGTGTGTTTGAAATTAGGGAATTTTCCGTGTAAAAGTGCGAGTTTGAATTGTATTTTATGTTCAAGTGGAACTCTTAGAACTTTCACTTCGCGGTGGGTTCAGAGCAAAGCGAGTTCATAATTATACTTGTTAGAAGGGTGGGGTAAGGTTACTCTACTGACAATTGAATATTATCCTTAGTGTGAATAGCGCCGTCTATTCCGAAGTGTGGATACTTGAATGTGTGTAAACTATCCTAAATAGTGAAACGAACAGATGTTGTCCTTATAGTCATTGTTAAGAATTAATTTACACTGAAAAGTGTCCTTAAAATGGCGCTGTGAAAAGATTTTGTGAAGGAGGGGTAAGCGCCAGGAGTGAGAAGCGAGAAACCGCAGCTGCTGTGTACGTCACAGAGCCGCGCTGGGATTGGGTGACCTACGTCACAAGCTGTATTCTGATTGGCTCTTGAGTCTCTGACGGCCTGTGAGCTGATTGGTCCTTAGGAAAATCTCCAAATTTATTGGTTGAGCAGAAAAGTGACGTAGCTCAACTGTCATTGGCTTGTTGGTGTGTTTCGCGCACGGATTGGTTGTTTTGCGGAACATCCCGGAAATATTTTACGAACGAATTTGTGAATTAAATTTAACTTTTAAAAATGAGTTATCATTTTAAACATGTTGAGAAAAAGACAACATTATTTCAGAAATTTAAGAATTTATTTTCACCTGACAAGAAAATCGAAACGCGAGGTGGTAAACTACTTCATAAGTATAAAACACCTGCAGCGTACATGGAAGGTGAATACGGATATCATACTGTCTTATGGTTCGACAGTTGGAAACGCTATACTAAAAATGACGGTGTTTTAGCTTGGCCTGATGATGGTTCATTTAATGTAAGAGTTTTAAGAAATTTACGAGAGAAAATGAATGCTCTTGTTCCAAAACCGAGACCAACTCAATTTGAAGCTTTAGTTGAGTGGGAAGATGAGATGTATCAGTTACAAAGAGAAGCTAGTGGAATTAAAAGACCTTCTAAAAATCCATCTTGGAAAAGAGAAACTCATGAAGATAGATTGCGAATGTGGAGACAGGGAAACATGAGTGAAGGATTGTATTTAATTCATGAAATGGTAATGGGTTCTCCTACAGGGAAAACTATGGAAAGTGAATCTGAGGATGCAGTTATGGAAGAAATATATACAACTGCTAGAAAGAAACAGCCTAATCAGCCTTTGAGACCTCCTAGATCATGGTCTACTCCGGTGGTTTCTACTGAAACTTCACCGAGTGCACCTCCAATTAGTGAAGCTCCTAAACTTTATCCAAATAATTGTGAAATCACTGAAACTCCTAGAAGATCAGAATTCGAGAATGCTCGAAATGAAGGTAGACATTTTACAATGACTCCAAGAGCAAGGGAACCTCCAAAAGATTATGCAAGAGAGACAAGAAATGTTGAAGATGTTGATTATAATGAATATATAAGATCAAAGGAAGAATTAATTAAAAGAATGACAAAAGGCATGGAAGCTGTCACAGTTCCAGTAACAATTGGTCCTGTTCAGCCTGTATTTGAACCAAGAGAAACAAACAAAAATGGATTAACTATTCCTTTAAATACAGAAATTCAAAAGACTGCTGAAAAATTTTATTCAGATTTATCTGAAATAAACACTTCTAAATCAAGAATGCCTGATTTAACTTTTAATGAGGATTTATCTCCAAAAACACCAATGGGTGCTGTATCAGATATAGGGAGTCCTGAAGTCAGGGTAACCACACCAAAACTTGATGTGGCCAAATTAAAAGCGAATATCGAAGAATTAATAATTGGAACAATTGGCCCAGATAGTTTAAATTACTATCGGGATGATGAACTACTATTCATTTGCAAAAGCATTCAGTGGAAAACGAAAAATAAATATGATCAATTAGAGGATCTAGCTGCAGAACTTGAAATCGATGTGAGTAAACAAAAGAATTTTGCAAAGCATTACAGATTAGACTTTTCAGAAAGTGACATTGAGAGTTTGAACTCAATGGGAAGAATAGTTCACATTAAAGATTTAATTGTCTATATCAAAAAGCTAGGAGAACTGAATAAATGGAGAGTAAAATGGACGAAAAAGAAGGAAGATGAAAGATTGGATAAATTGTCAAAACAATTTCCAATGAGAGAAGTTGCAGGTGGAGGATATGTTCATGTCCCGTGGTCGAGACAGGACATTCTGTTATTTACAAATGACTTTCCAAAATTGAGAGAAAAACCAGTCGAATGGTACAGGCAAGTTGATAGATTTATCAAAGTGTCAAAAGTATTGTGGATTGATTTGGATGGATTTTTTGACATTGTAGTTCCATCTGATCTTTGGACAGAATGCAAAATATCTATTAGTTGGCCAAAAGCAGAACCTGAGCGAATTAAAGAAACAGGTGCCCCAAATCCACTTGTAATGGATTTTTATGAGAAAGTAATTGTTTGGATGAAAAACAAAATTCCACCCAAAGAAGTCGATTGGGTTAAAATAGAAAGAACAGAGCAGGAAACAAAAGAATCAGTTCATTCTTTTTATGAAAGACTACTGTTAATCTTTAAACAATATAGTGGTTATGAAAAATTAGATGAAAAAGACATGAGTCATTTTATCTATAGATTTGTTTATGGACTAAAACCTGAAATTGGAGAAATGATCAGAACTAGTATTGTCGGATGGCAATCACTATCTGTAGATGATATTCTAAGAAAAGCAAAATATTGCAGCGATGAGATAGAAGTAAGACAGAAGAAGCTGAAGGAGAAAGCCATGTGGGCTCAGGTAAAGGTGGCTGAGCAACAGATTGCCAGCATGGGAAATAAGAACACTAATTTTGTTCAAACTGGAAATGCAAACCAGACACAAGGAAAGTTTAAAGGTAATAATTTCCCAAAGAAATTTAGCCCAAAGATAGAAGAGCTGAAACAAAGATTACCTTGTTTTAATTGTGGCGAAATTGGACATTGGAGGGACGAGTGTCCTCATCCTCCTAAAAACTTAAAGAATCCCTTATTGAATCCACAGATGCAGAATGGTGTTAACCTGCAGCAACAGCTACAGATGCAACAGGGGTTAAACGAGTTTAATATTCAACGACAGTTACAGCAACAGCAACAACAACAGGTGAATAATCGTCAAGACCAATTGCCACAACCACCTTTTCCGAATTGTGGGGGAGTTCAAAAATATAATCCAAACGTGGGATTTCAGGGAAGTGAACAGGTAATAAAACCACAAAAACAGCAAAAGCAGCAAAGGGTTCAAATGCAAAATGCTTCACAACAATTTTTATTAGCAGAAAGTCAAGACAGTGATTCTGATGATTATTGCTGACGGTGCCCGAGAGAGGAGGAAGAGTGTGTTGTTGGAGCCACTCTTGAGGTTGACCAGTCTGGTCCTTATGTAAACGGAAAAGTTAATGATGTAGACATCACTTTTCTAGTGGACACTGGTGCTACCCGTTCTACTGTTAGATCAGTGGAAATTGAAAACCTACCTCTCTCTGGGGATACCATCCAAGTTGTCGGAGTAAGTAATCAGCAAATTAAAACAGACTTAACTGATCCAGTACCAGTTGAAATTGGAAATTACAGAGACAAACACAGATTTGTGGTTTGTAATAGTAGTCCAGTAAATCTATTAGGCAGAGACATCCTATGTAAAATGAATTGCAGAATATATTGTTCTCCTGATGGAGTTGAGTTACAAACAATGGAGGAAGATGGTTTATACAGAATGACAATGATGATGATAGAAGCAGAAGAAACAAAATTGTTTCCTGCATTTGAAGAAAAGGATTTACCTGAAGAGCTAAAAGAAACAGTGAAATCTGAAATATGGGATTTTACTGGGAATGAGATGGGTCTAATGAAAAATGTAGATCCTGTGAAAATTGCATTGAAACAGGGAATAGAATTTCCAAACACTCCACAATATAAGATGAAAACAGAAACAATTGAAGGTATTACACCTATAATTGAAAAATTAATCAAGCAAGGCGTATTAAAGGAAATGAAGAGTAGCTCTTGTAATTCACCAATTATGGGAGTTAAAAAGTCTAACGGAACATTTAGGATCGTACAAGATTTGAGAAAGGTTAATCAAATTGTCGTTCCATGTTGTCCTGTGGTTCCAAATCCAGCAGTAATTCTATTTCAGATTCCACATGATGCTGAATGGTACACAGTCATTGACCTTTGCAATGCATTCTTTACTGTTCCCTTACATCCAGACAGTTATGAAATCTTTGCTTTCAGATTCCAAGGTAAGACCCTTGGATGGACAAGAATCCCTCAGGGCTATACAGAAAGTCCTTCAATCTTTAATGAATTGTTAAAAAGATCTTTAGAAGATTTAGACTTACCAGGTAGGTCTACGTTGGTGCAGTATATTGATGATTTGTTAATAGCTGCAAAGACAAGAGAAAATTGTATAACAGACACAATAATTCTGTTAAATCGCCTTGCAGAAGAAGGACATAAAGTGTCCCCAGCAAAACTACAGTTTTGCAAACAAGAAGTAAAATATCTTGGTCACAGAATTGCAAAAGGAAAAAGACAAGTAACAATAGAGAGAATAAAAATGATTCAAGCAATGTTACCGCCAAGAACACAAAGACAGGTCAGAATGTTCTTGGGAATGGTAGGTTACTGTCGACAATGGATAAGTGGATTTTCAGTAATTGCAAAACCACTACAAAGACTGACAAAGTCAGATGTAAAAGATCCAATTATTCTCAATGATGCTGAGATGGAATCTTTTGAGAACCTGAAAAAGAGCTTATGCCAAGCTCCTGCTTTAGGTATGCCAAATTATGAGAAAGATTTTGAACTGTATTGCAGTGAGAGAGAAGGATGTGCATTATCTGTATTAATACAGAGACATGGAAATTTAAAGAAACCTATTGCATACTTCTCTGCAGTTCTTGATCCAATTGCAAAAGCATTACCAGGTTGTTTGAAAGCAGTTGCAGCTACAAGTATCAGTCTCGAACAAAGTGAAGGAATCATTATGGGATTTCCTGTGAAAGTTTTTGTGCCTCATTCAGTTGAAATATTACTGACAAGAGGTAAGACTCAACATTTAACAAGTAGCAGATTGACAAAGTATGAGAAAATCATACTGGGAGCAGATAATGTTTCGATTTCAAGATGTTTGAATCTGAATCCTTCTACATTACTGCCTGATTCTGAAATTGTTGATGACATTGAGACAGAACATGAATGTTTAGATGTCATGGAATTCTGCACTAAACCAAGAAAGGACATCAAAGACAGACCTTTGTCTGAATCGGATTTTGTCTACTTTGTAGATGGCTCATGCTTAAGATCCGAAGGAGGTGTCTTGAAAGCTTCATACTCAGTTTGTACAGTTGTAGATATTGAAGAAGCATCATGTCTTGAAGGAGTTCGTTCAGCACAAGTGGCTGAATTGATTGCTTTAATTCGTGCATGTGAAATATCAAAGGATATAAGAGTTACCATCATTACTGATAGTCAGTATGGGTACGGAGTTGTGCATGATTATGGACAACTCTGGTCACAGAGAGGATACATGACATCAACAGGATCACCAATTAAAAATGCAGTTTTCATTAGAAGATTAATTGAAGCAATACAATTGCCAAAAGAAATTGCCATCGTCAAGTGTGCAGCGCACACTAGAGGAACTGATTATATTTCCAAGGGAAATGCCTTCGCAGACGAAACAGCAAAGTACTGCGCAAGGAAAAATTATTCATACAATCGGGAGAGGAGTAAAGAAACTGATTCAAATTCATTAATGCTAACAACTGTTGTAGAAACATGGCATGAGATTAGAGATTTACAAAACGAAGCAGATGATGAAGAAAAAGACCAGTGGTTAAGATCAGATTGTAGACCACGTGAAGAAGATGGAGTGTGGGTTTACAAAGATGGCAGAATAGTCTTACCAAATTGCTTGATTGCTGACATGGCCAGATTATATCATGGTCCTGCACATCTGGGAAGAGATTCTATGGTCAGACTTTTTAGAGAAACATGGTTCAATACCAAATTTAGAACCATTGCTGAATCTTTTTGTCAAAGGTGTTTGTCATGCCAACAAATGAATCCAAACAGAAAATCAGTGGTGGGGACAGGAATAATTGGTCGAGAGGGTGGTCCCTTTACCAGGTTACAAATAGATTTCATTGAAATGCCCTTACACAACTGTTTGAAATATGTACTTGTAATTGTATGCTTATTCTCAAGATGGGTAGAGGCTTTCCCTACACGACATTGTGATTCAATTACAGTGGCAAAATTAATGCTCAGAGAAATCATCCCAAGGTACGGTTTTCCAGTCACTATTGAGAGTGATGGAGGAAGCCATTTTGATAACAAACTGATGAAGTTAATTTGTGAAGCTTTGAGCATTGAGCAGAAAATACACTGTGCATACAGACCAGAGGCATCAGGTGTAGTCGAACAAATAAATGGAACAATCAAAAACAGAATTGGAAAAATGTGTCTTGAAACAGGTGTTAAGTGGACTGATGCTCTTCCACTTGTTTTGATGTCATTAAGAAGTACACCAGATAAAAAGACAGGTTTGAGTCCTCATGAAATTTTAATGGGAAGAGTTATGAGGCAAGCATTTGTACCTGTAGGTAAACTGTTGAGTATAAATGACAGTGCAATTTTGGATTACTGTAAAAGGTTATCTGATATGGTAACTTCTGTGTCTAATCAGGTGGGAACTGAAGCTCAATCAAATGAAAAAGTTTTGACTCATGATCTGAGACCTGGCGATTGGGTCAGAACGAAAGTACATCGGAGAAGGAATTGTCTATCTCCTAGATGGCAGAAACCTAGGCAGGTAATCTTGGTCACTACTAATGCTGTAAAGTGCAGAGGATTGAAACGCTGGATTCATCCAAGTCATACTATTCCAATACCAACTCCTGAGAGTTCTGATGTTGAAAGTGATACCACAGATGATTCTGATTCTGAAGCAGAAGACAGAACAGAAGGTGAAGTAATTCCAGATTCTGAAGATCGACAAGAAAGTCGACATCTGGAAACTGTGCCAGTGAATGGAAATCTGACAAGAAAAGACTTAGAAATAATTGAAATAGATTCTGAAGGTGAAGAGAATCTGTTAAAAGGAAAGATAACTGAGGATTCGGTTGTCTCTATTGAAGACAAAGAAGCTGAACCAAAAGAAGTTTCAGACCAGGAGAGTATCGAAAGGCAGAGAACAAACTCTGAAGTAAGGAACAAAAATCCGAAATCTGGGAAGTTAGAGGTAATTGAGGAAGAGGAGGAGAACGAATTACCGAGTACCAGTGATGGAAGACAAAGTGAAGTTCCTGAAGGAGTGAAATTGCCGAATAGAGAAGTTCCTGAGTCAATTGAAATTTCAGACTACGAAACTGAAGAAAGTGACGTGGAAGGTGGAAGTGAAAACAGAAAGAAAAGAACTTGGAAGTCAGAATCAAATAATTCTGAACCAAAGAAGAAGTACGTGAGAAAAGCAGACTACTGGCCTGGTGGAAGATTGAGAGTCAGATTGATCAAAAAGCCAATAGAACAAGTTGAAGAAATAAGTAGTCAAAAGAGTCCAGGAAAAGAAGTTGGAGTCGGAAGAAAAATTGAAGTGATATCGAGAAAAGGGAAGAGAATAATTAGACCAAACCAGAAATACAAGTCTCCTGAGTGGACTTACTTAGTAATTCCACCTGTTATTGACATATATGATAGTAGTGAAGAAGAAAACGAAATCCAAGAAATTAGTGACAACGATTGAAGTACAGAATTATTAAATTGGCAAAAGGCTGAAGAAAATCTGTTAGTTGACACAAGGTCGAAGAAAAACTGTTTAGTTGAAGAAAACTTATGTATGACATAAGGTCGAAGAAATCTTGTTTAGGGTCATAAAAGAAAAATATATTTTAAAAGGGGGGTGTATATAAATTTTAAAATTTATTTTTATTTTTGAGGCTAAAACTAACCTAAAAATGCCTTATGTTAAGGAGAGCACTTCAAAGTGTTCTGTTTTTAAAAGATGCTGTAAGATGACTCTGGTATGTCTGCTCATTTTAGTTCTGCTCTGGTTGGTACTAGCTGTGATTATCCCTTTAGAAATGAATAGAGAATTACACAAAGTTAACATAACAAGCAAAGCTCTGGTTAGCCAAACTAAACATAGTGCATCTGCAAAAGTTATTGATCATCAGCCTAACATTCATCAAGATAAATCAATAGGTGATTTTTCAAGTAATACATTCACAAAGCTATTGAGTGAATATGTAAAGGTAATGGATGCAAAAGACTGCTATGTCTGTGTTAAGTTACCTGCTTCTGTTTCTGAGGGAGTAACATATAATATGCTTCCTCTCACTTATGCTGTAACATGTAGTGTATTAACTAGTTTATTTTATCAAACTGGTCGTTTAGAATATTACTATTCAAATTATGATGAAATTTTTGCTAATGTTAAGATTGATAATGCTTTAAATAAGCATAAGAAAGCAAAACAAATGAGAGAATATTTCCTTGTTACTAACGAACTCACATATGAGTATGCTTACAAGAATAATCTAACATGTAAATTAAGTGCTGAAGGAAAGAAATTTTTGAATATGGTTGAGGAGAGAAGAGCAATTTATAAGAGAAATGAATTAGTCAAGCAGACTAAGTCAGCCTTCTGGCAAAAAGAGGATGAGAAATTAAATGGCAAAATGCTTGAAAATATTGCAATTCACATAGACAAACCAGTTAGTGGAAAACTTTGCATTAGAAGAGATAATACACTTTTTGATAATTATTTTGTAGGTGCAAGTAACTGTGAAGATACTTATCAGATTATGGGAGGTTGGGGATTTAAAGGTGGAAAAGATCCTATCTTTCCTGGAATTTATTTTGTTTGTGGTGACAAAGCCTATTACAACCTTCCAGACCATTGGTATGGAACTTGTTATGTGGGAATTGTTTTTCCTAAAGTGTTTCATGTTGACAGAGATTCAGAAGGATTGTTTAAAATTCATAATTATGTAAATAGAGCTAAAAGAGAAACTTTTACTGAAGTTCTGGGAGATATTTTTCAAGCTGTAATACCTTTTGTTGGTATAACCCTAAATGCTGGAAGAATTAGAAAATTGTCCACTATAGTTGATAGATTATCAACTGACACTGCTGATGGATTTCAATTAGTGAATGTTGAAGTTGTTGCAATTAGATCCATGGTAATTCAAGACCGTCTTGCTTTAGACATACTCCTTGCAAAAGAGGGAGGAGTCTGTGGCATTTTACATGTCCAACATTGCTGTACATATATACCTGATGAAAGTAAGAATATTGAAATGTATATTAAGAATATTACACAAATGCATTCAGAGATAATTCCTTTAGAAGAAGAAGATTTTACCGGGAAACTTTCAAAAAGGTTTCAAGCAATTAAAAACTGGTTTCATAATATCGGAAGTTCAATTCTTGGCAAGATTCTGGCACCTTTGATTATAATAGTTTTTATTTTTATTTTGACCAAATTAGGTTGTTTGTTACATAAAAGAAAGAAACAATTGAAAGAAAAGAAAAGAATCTATAAACTCAGAAAAGAAGAGGAAAGGGAGATCGAATTGCAGGAGTTACATAGAGAGCGTCATGTTAATTGTAAAGATTATGCAGAAACAGACTTTTAGGTTTACTGATACAAATGAATTTGAATCGATTTCTTAAAAATTTAATTTACCAAAATTTTGAGTGCTGGTGTGGTGATTTGTTAATCACCAGATGAGGGAGTTGATGGAGCGAGATAGAAAACAAAATTTTGTTTAAACTCGCAAAGTCACATTTCCATAACATGAATAAAATTATTAATGATTTGTGATATGTCGTGCTAATACAACTTAGATTAAACTTTACAAGTGGGGGGACTAACATGTGTGCTCATAAACGTGCATAAATGTTGCATCTTTTTGTTCGTACAAAATAATAAAATAATTTATTGTTTTCGTTTTTGTCATTACTAACTGCTGCAAACTTAAAAGAAGCATGTGCTTGTTTTGCTTTTCCTTGTCTGTGTGATGTCATTTCTACTATTCTAGGTGCATATGGGTCTCATGGAATAACGGAGACTGGTAAATATAAACGCTGCTTTATTTGTTTGCAATGGCTAGGTAACATTTTGATTAATCGGGTGGGTTAATTAATTAGTAAAACATGGGGTGGATACAGAATCTACTTTATTTCTTACATTAATACTTTTCTTGTGTTTGTTTTATATTAGAAAACATAAGTTGCCTGCTTTTGGGCCTAGTCATTTGAACCGCAGAAAAAGAGCTGACATATAATTCTGCTGAAAGTCACGAGACGCCCATTCTGAATTAAAACGTTTATAGAAGCTGCATTCACAAAGCAAAAACTGATGAGCTGACATCATTCTGTCGGACATAGCCAAGGTCGAAAGTGAACATTTTGTCAGTCCTTAACTTGGCATCCGCGGAAGTGTAATGAAAGTCTATGGAAGCTGCGAGGATGACTTAATACATAGTTGCAAACGCAGGAAGCTTCTGGCTTCACGTGGAAGAGACAATGGTCTTTATGAGACATGATTTCATGGAACTTTTTGAGAAACGGGTGACATGTCACTTGTCACTCTCAGCCAATGGGACGTCGAGGATTTCTGAAAACTTTCCTTTGCTAGTTTAGTTAGCGTAGAAAGGTATAAAAAGTCATGTCCTTAGGGTTGGGCTGGCTGCTGCTTTCTGACTTTCCGATGAGGGTGATGTGCTGCTGGACTTTGCGTGGAGCACGTAAGAATCCTCAAAGAACTTTACTTTAATTTCTATCTATTTAGCTTAGTTAGGGAATTAGGTTTTAGAAATGCTAAACTTTATATATTTTCTTTAAATTTGATTCACTTGCTTAAATTGTATTTTTCTCATATTTCATTATAAACATGCTTGCATTATTGCTAATAAATTTCATTTATAAAACTTTCAACTTATATACCATAATTTAGAAAATAAAATCTTACTTTTGACAAACAAGCTGGTCTTGGTTATTCAGAAGTGTAGGTTACTATTAGCTAGATCACGTCGCCTATGGTGGTCATTTAAATGGTTGGGTTTTATTCTAATGATAATATTCTTTCTGCAAATGTATAAATATGTATATAGTTTGTAGATAATGTGTATATAGATTTATTCTGACCACCTGATTCAGTAGGCCCAAAATATATCAGGTTTATAAATGGGTCCATATTTAGTTTAGAATTTTGTTTATAGGTTATGAAGTTGGGTAGCGTAGTTTATGATATATTTTCTATAGCCCGCTGGATCACTACGCTGTGAGGCCCCTCGCCTGGGAGAATCACCCCCACCGTCTCAGACCGGCCAGCAAGCTTCAAACCGTTTCCAGCTGAGACCCTCCGGCCAACCCCGAGGCAAGAGGACAAAGAGGGCTACTCCCTCAAGACCAGCACGTTTATTAGCCTGGGGAGGGATTGCCTGCGCACCTCCCTACCTTCTCACATTACTAGGCGAGCCTCCCCTTAACTCATTCCCCAGAAATGAAACTTATCGCCTCTTGCCCAAAATTCCACTAAAGGCGTGGGGGGTGCCTCTCAGGAGACAAAATTGGATTGTGTCTAGATTTCCAGAGGTTTTCAAGAAAAAGCTTGGGAAACTGGAAGAATGTTCTCATAAAAATTAAGGGTAAAATTAATGCGAAGCCTGTAGTACAAAAACTCAGAAATGTGCCTAATAACGTGAAGGAGGAGCTAAAACTTTTACTGTTGAAAATGGTGAATGAAGGAGCGATCGAGGATGTGGAATTATTTGAGTGGGTGTCGCCAATAGTTTTAGCCCGCAAGGCAATTAATTCATTGAGGTTATGTGTGGACCTCCGACCAGTTAGTGCAAATATTATGGTAAATTGTCATCCTCTGGCAAATATTAATGAGGTAATTTGCATGCTTGATGAAGCTAATGCATTTTCCACATTAGATATGAGGTCAGCGTATCATGAATTCGAACTGACTGAAGACTTTCGCCACATTACTGCATCCATTACACCGCATGGGTTGTTCCAATTTAAAGGAATGCCCTTTAGATGAGCCTCTCTGGCTTCAGTATTTCAACGGTCTATGTTTCATTTATTTATAGACATAGAGAAATAGATCAAGTGTCTCCAAGATAATATATTGATATTTCCAAGAAGTAAGAAGGGGCATGGGGAATAAGTTAATAAAGTATGTAAAGTCCTGACAGGAAGAGGTTTAACCTTAAAGGAAAAGAGGTGTCAGTTTTCTTCTAAGTCGCTGGAATATTTAGGGCACACAGGGGCACATATACAAAGAAATGATGCAGCACGGTGCTGCAAGCAATTTAGCAGCGCTGCGTCATATAAAGAACACAGGGATGCACCGTAGTCACAAGAATGTGGCGCACCCCTGAGTTTTCCCTTGCGCCAGTGCTGAAAAAGCTACCTAGCGCCAATTCAGACAGCCTTACGCCATGGTGGAATGGGGCCTGCATACAGCAATGATTGCTTATGTGCTGGAAGGGACACCTTCACATAAACAATCATCAAAGGTGATTTGCTCCTTCTATGTGTGCTACAGAATGCACCACACATAGAAAGAGCAAAAAAAGTGGAGAGCTAAAAGTATTTCTCCTCGTTGAGCCTGCTTTTCACTGCCATTCATTTTTGGTACTTCCTCAGATTTACAGATCCTTGTAAATCGGGTGCAGCATCAAAAAGCAATGAGTGTTGTGGTGGAACGCCCATAGCAACACCCATTGCATGCCTCTTTCACGCACCGTGATGCGTGAACAGGGGCTGTATTTGCAAGGCCAAGCAGAACCATGCAGGGTGGCTTTGCGCAGCCTTGTGAATATGGGCCAGCACACAGCACCACTGAAACATTCAAAAAGTGACAATCTGGTGGCAGCAGGGGCTTGTAAATATGCCCCACAGTGTCAAGAGATGGTGTGGTGCCAACAAAATCGTTAGTGGATGCTATCATCAAAGCTTCTGCTCTGGATAGTCGTGAAACGTGGCTCTCTTTTGTAGGATGCCTGTGAATACTACAGCAAGATCCCTGATAATTTTGCTACAAAAATGGAACCACGCAGGGAACTTACCTTGAAAGGTGCTGAATATATGTGGACAGAATTACAAAGATCTGCATTTGCAAAGATTGAAAAAGAGATTGCCCTGTACCCACATAGAAACCTTTCAGGATGGGAGTACAATGTATTGTTACTGTGGATACTAGTGTGATTGGGATTGGGGGAGTATTATTCCAGAGATGTGGTAATTAAACGTGGAATGTTACATTTGCCTCTTGTACATGCTCAGGCACTGAAAGGAGATATGCAGTTATAAAAAAGAATTGGTAACATGTTACTGGGCTATTGAACATTTTCGAAATAATATATGGGCTCAAGTTTTGTGCTTATGACAGACCATAGCCTTTTGATGGGAATTATTTCTTCTAGTTGGGGTTGGAATGCCAAGGCACTTATAGTTAGACTGGTGTAGTAATTTCAAGAGTATTGTTTTAATGTGGAGTATGTGCCTGGGAGAAATAATGTGATGGCCGACTGCAGGATAATGAGGATTATCAGGCAGAGATTAAAATATGTTGTGAGTGCTGTATCAGAGTATTTTACTGACCAGTTCAAAGGAATAGAGGAAAAGAAATGGATGAAGTTTGAGGAAGAAGATTTGATGTTACAAGAGGTTAGACAGTATATAGTGCAAGGGTGGCCCAATAAAAGAGATGTGCCAGCTGAAATTGTGCCTTTCTGTAGGGTAGCTGATGAATTGAAGGTGGAAAGTGGTTTTATTTTTAAGGGAAAGTGTATTCCTCCTAAAGGAATGCAATAAGAGATTCTAGAGTTAGCTCATGAAGGATGTCCTAGACTGTCTTCCCTGAAAAGACTCTTACACATTTGTTTTTGGTGGCCAGAACTAGACAGAATAACTCCTAAAAAAGGAGAACCCCCTCTAAATGTAGGTCTGGGAGAAAAGGGAGACAACAAGACCCAAACAAACTCTCAAAACCTCCCATCTGACCTATATGTCTTTCTTTTAGGGCTAAATCAGCTCTAATGGGTTATTAACAGTCAATCTGAGACATGATGTATGCAACAATTACTACTTTATCAAAACATTTGTATTTATTTTTTAACAAGATTTATTTGTTTATATCAAAAAAGTTTAAAGCCATACATTATATTAATAATTTCTTCCATTATTTTTTTAATACATATATGTTAGTCATTTCATAGGTAGGCAAATTTCATAAATATTTTTACATAAAAAATAAGATGTCTCAGTCGAACCCCTGTAAATCCACTACACACTCGTATTAACCTCTCACATCCACACTCATACTAGCTACTACCATCCACACTATCAAACCCACACAAAAAGGGACAAAGATGTGTAAGTCTCCATGACCATGTTGTGGGCTGGCTGTATACAAAGACAGGTCAACGCACGTTTCGGGAGTATTAGCCAAGTTATGACCACCTTCTTCAGGACCATCATGGTTTACAAATTTTAGGCAAGTGGTTGGGTTATACAATCTACATCAGGGAGAATATCATTAAGGAACCACTGCTCGATGGATCACTAGAGCTGAGGTAACGTCAGTATTGTATTAGGCCTCTCTTCTAGCTGAAATGCATGTCTCTATTTTGCACTGATGTCAGTGACATACCACTGCACCATCTCGATCCGAATGAGTATTGTTCACAGGGTTGTTCTATATGTCACTTGTGGAAAAGTAAATTTTGCCATGTTCTGTGTCCCTACGTGTCATCCATCATATGTTATGTGTGCATGATTAAATATGCATATGCATTCCCCATGTCTGATTAAGACGCAATTACAGTTGTGTCCACCTCTAATATGCCAGTTTCCAGTCCTCGTGAATACTACGAATATCAGGCCTATGTAAAGTTATGTTGCCACGTTTCTCAGTGTGCACGTTATTTCATTGTAAAGTCCCCGTCTCTAGGCCTCAAAAGGGCCCGGACACCAGATTCAGCTCCTGTCTCCAGCAGCCTCGCTGAGGAGCGATGCAGCCCCCACCTGTATCCTCGACCCTTCACTTACTTCCTGCCTCTCAGTGCCCGGTGCAGCCTGGCTCAGCCTCTGAGTCTGCCAAAAGTATGTTATAGTTCCAGTTATCAGTTCAGTCCTCCTTCTCTGCATTCCTAAGCTACTGAACTGCATCAATAGTTTCCGTCATTGTCTCGCTTTCTCGTCTCCACGTTAGAGAAATACTGTATTTAATGGTCATTTAGTATTCTTCATCACGCACTACATGTAGAATAATGCATGGTCCAGTCTTAGAATCAAGTCAGCCTTTCCCCTCCTAACTTCTAGTTTATATCAACATGTTCTCTAAACATCAGATACTAGATACTGTTTAGGTACATGTCGCCCTGACTCTCCAGACTTCAGTCTCTGCTCCTAGCACAGAGTTCATAGCCCCCAGCTTCTCCTAGTGATACGTCATTGCCAGTTTGCGCGCACCATCAGGTTAGAGGTCCCGGCTCCTCAGGTAGCCCCCTCCATGGTTTCCGCCCTATTCATGACATATTCTGTTACGTTTGCACCACATGTCTATGTATACGCCCCGTTACACCTACTTTCGCCCTTATCTTTCGCGACTGCTACGCGTCACACCTTCTGCTCCACCCACTGCTACGCCTACTGCAATGTAATGCTATGTGTTTGCGTTATGTATATATGCTCATGTATTGTTATTAAAAGTCAGCGCGCTCATCCCAGACCCAGCCCCAGCAGCTGCTGGGCCCTGTCATCCTATTCCTATGCAGGTTGTCCTGATCCTGTCCTTATGCTGTAATAAACCTGCAAAACTCCTACTACCTCGAATCTTGACTCTTATTTATTGAGCTATCTGTTATGATATATGTCTAGTCAAAAAGAGAGGTATTATTTATTTATTTACCACATAATGGCGCCCGAATAGGGACTTGCCCTTTCCCCACGCGTCGGTGAAGCCACGCCGACCCCCTGACCCTCTGCAGTCGTGACGGAACTCTTCTGCGCAGTGGCAGATATTTCTGCTCAAGTATCCCTCAGGCCCACGGAGGAGACGGAGGAGGCGGTCCAGCATCCAGACGAGACGGTGGAGGAACGCGGCGAGTCCCGACCAGAGCCCAAGCCAAGAGTCCAAGGTCCGAGGTATCCGGAGGTCCACCCGTAACTGAAGTCCGAAGTTCGTCGTCCGTCGTCGTAGCAGTCCAGTCCAGTCCGAGGCTTTCCGTTCTTGCTGCCCGGTGAGTACCGTTACTGGGGTGGTATCTAGACAGGGTCAATTTAATTGACTCTGGTCTGTGGGTTGGTGGTACACAGTCCCACAAACGAAGTGTCCACTTCGGTGGATGCGGGTCCTGACGTGTCTCTTTATGAGACCGGTAAGTTTCGTACTGTTTCAGCAGTGCATCTAGTTTCTGTTCTAGTCAGTTTCTGTTCTCGAGAAAATTTATGCGTTTCTGTTCTCAGTATTTCCAGGTAGTATTCTGTTCGAACTGTTATTTTAAATGTTTTTCATGTATTCTAATGTCGTGGTATGAATGGGGAATAAGTATCGTGTTCATTGTGCATTGTATTGTGTCTAGATTACAGTTCAGTCATGCCCATATTTTCCAAGTTACGTCAGTTGAAAACTAGAAAGGGTCTGCTGGAAGCAGCAGTTCCCGTCCCGCCCAGGGACAGTCCAGGTCACTTTATGTATCAGAAACATGGCATAAGCGCCATATTGTATCTAGATTTATGGGTAGAGTATACCAAACAGTTAGAAGAAAAGTATAGATGGCCCGTATCGGGTACATGGGATGCCGAGTGCATCATGCGAGTAGAAGAGGCATTATGGAAAAAGAAAGCCAGACAGTCACAGAAAGATGCCATCGAGTTATGGCGTAAAGAAGCTCATAAAAGAACCGAAAAAGAAATCAGAAAGTCAGAATTAAGTAGAGAATCCCAAGAACGAGCCCAAGAAAAAGAACTAATCGAGATAGGTGAACAAGTCAAAGCCGAACAGTCAGACAGACAGAGGCATGCCCTTATTAGGGGTATGTATCCTCTCCTTGCCGAGGGCTTGCCAAAAGCGACCCCGGAGGCATCCAGTAATTTCCCGCCACCACTAGTTCCGACCAAGCTACGTCACAAACCGACCGCAGCTGATATTTTTATTTCGTCCTATCTGGACGACACAGTCCCTGAATATGCAAATCCTGTTCGCGCTCCGCCAGTCCCAGTAAATCAGGCACATCCTGCTCCTCCAGACACCGGGGCACCCCATGCAGTACCTGCTACGGTACCCCCGGTCCAGCCAGCATTTCAATTTCCCGCTCCGCCACGAAGAATATCAGTCGACGATTCTAGTCTAGGGGCCGCAGGAGGAGGTCCTCCTCAAACCCCGCCGCCACGCAAGCGTTTATCAGCACTCGAATTACATGCTCAAGCATCACAGCGTACTCCCAAGAGTAATAAGTCTGTTGCAGAAATCAGGCAAGCCCTTGGCGAATGTGCCTATGACCCAGTCCCAGGCGAGAATAATATGGTTTTATATTCAGTACGCGTAAGGAGGGTGACCGAGTATCTAGTCACCCTACCAAATATGAAAGAAGATCTAGACAGAATATATCGTTTCATCCGTACAGGGGATGATCCAGAAAGTATTAGGGATGCCATGTCTCAAAGGAAAGCTGAGATCCAGCGTATGATATTAAAGTTTTTAATTAACTGTCTAATAAGAGAACAAGATTACCCGTTTAAAGAGCAGGCCGAAATGAAAATCCTGACAAAGTGGAGTGATAATATAGCCGAGGGTAAGCACAATACCATTAGTGCCATGGAGAGTATGTACAAGAAAATCCGTAGAGAAATAATAAAGATACACGAACAACGTAAAGCAGCACAAGTAAGCGAGAAAGAAAGTAACTCTGATACTGAAGAGGTAGAGGACGAGAATCCCGCCAGAATAGCGTATGTAGGAAAACCCAGATTTCCAGATCGCCATTTACGCCTAGAACACAAGTCTATTTTTCATTCTCCAGCACCAGAACAAGGTTCACTAGAACAAGTATTTCAAGCTACCGATCACATTCTGAAATCACGAATCGGTTACAGTGAGTTAAGTACCATGCATGAACAAGAAATAGCCCGATCAGCAGTCCGATGGATTACTGATTCTACCACTTTTCCAGACGAAATAGTGGCACAAATGTTTCTGAAAATGCCCCCAGCCGAGCAACGACTGGTGGGTATGTATATGATTCAACACCTCATTACATTGTATGAGGGTCAGCACTCTGATCCAGGTCCGTTACATGATATCCTGAACGAGTTACTCCAGTATAGATGGAAAGGTCTAGGTACCGATTTAATTAGTGTCATTCTAGAACAGCGCCACAAATATAGAACGTTTCTGAACCCGCATTTTGTTCATGTCTCACCCCCAGAAAGTAAACCATTTTACATAGAAAGACAGAACCCGTTACGAGAAGTCCACCCAGTTAGAGGAACGGGTGGCGAACTAGAACGAGTGTTTGTATACACTCCGATCACAAAGATGGAACTTCTTGAAATGAAGAAATTAATTCCCTGTCATGACAAAGATCCAGCAGGGTTCCATAGAGAATTAAAAGACATGCTCCGTATGGGAGAATACACATACCCAGATATCATTAAAATGTTAAAGGTCCTGTTGCCCGCAGGGGTGTATGAAAAGCTAAAGGAAAAAGAATGGGAGGTGGGAGAGAAAAAGATAGATTGGGCAGTTCTAGAAGCTGAAGATAAGTCACGTGTACCAGGTACCGGTCTAGGAGAGAAATGTAAAGAATTACCAGAATTATTGATTCAAGTTCTACCCAGATTATTAACAACGAGAAAAGAAGACTGGGATGCAATCTCAGCCTGTAAACAGAAACAAGAAGAAGACATTAGTGATTTTTATTCTAGGTTTGAAAAATGTTTTAGCATCAATAGTGGTCTCAAGACAAGTAGTGAGTCATACCCTCACCTTTTTGTTACTAAATTAGTCGAGAATTCAAGTCCATCAATTAAAAATCGAGTTTTGAAAGTCGAAAGTACCTGGCAAGCTAATACCCCGTCCCAAATGCTCCAGATGCTCCAGTACCACCAGAATAGAATCAGAGAAGAACAAGAACACGAAAGAAAACGTATGAAAGATACGAAAATGAAAGTACTAGTTGCACAATCGGTTCCTCAAGACAGTCAGAAGAGGGGTCCAAATCAAGCCAGTCATCCTGCAGCTCCCGTTAAAGGGAATTGCAATTATTGTAAACAGCCAGGCCATTTTATAAACGAGTGTGCAGTTCTGAAACACAACATAGCTACTGGTAAAACTAAAGAAAGACCACGTCCGCCTAGACAAGAACAAGTTTCACAGATCCCTCAGCCACAGAATGCACAACAGACAGTTACAGCACCGCAGCCTATCGCTGCAACACAGCACGTTACATCGCAGATGTACCAGTATGCACAGTCCGAGTATCCAGAGTACCAGCAGTATTCATGAAACAGCCTAGAGAGGGAGGTAGGCTTGCCTCTCATCGAGATACCTGTAGATCAAGAAGGTCCCTATGTTCATAGTCAAGTATTAGGGAAAGACAGAAAGTTTTTGATTGATACAGGGGCAAGTAGGACCACAATTAGTCACGCCGAAGTTCCAGGGGCTCCGCTCTCAGGCTCAAGAAATGTTTCCCTTGGATTTTCAGGAAAACCCATCGTAAATGAGATTTCAAAACCAGTTACTATAGAAGTAGGTCCATTGTCCCGCACTACTGATCTGTTACTTACTAAGTCATGTCCAGAAAATCTATTAGGCATTAAAACACTGAAAGAGTTAGGTGCAGTTATATGTTGTTCCCCAGAGGGAATACGATTGTTCCTACGTGACTTTAAGGGTCACTATGTATTACGAGATTTTGATCCAAGACTGTCTAATGTTCCGCAGCATTTATGGGCACAAGGTCCAACTGATGTTGGTTATATGCAAATCACACCCTATCGTGTGACTCTCAAGCCAGGTGTAGTGTTACCACGAATCAGGCAGTACAGATTGCCACCTGAGGCTGTAGCAGCCTTATCCAAAATTATTGACGAGCTCATCGCTCAAGGAGTGGTTGTAGAAACTGACTCCAATATATGTAATTCTCCGATCATTCCAGTCATGAAACGTACTGATCCTAATGCATCCCCAGTGTATCGATTAGTGATTGACTTACGAGAGCTTAATAAATGTATTATTCCGCAGTACCCAGTTGTCCCAGACATCTCTTCCCTATTAACGGCCATTGATTCCGAAGCCATGTTCTTCACTGTCATAGACCTCAAGAACGCGTTTTTCAGTGTTCCTATTCATCCAGACAGCCAGTTCCTTTTCGGATTTTGTTTAAATGGAAGGAGCTATATGTTTACACGAGCTCCTCAAGGTTTCACAGAAAGTCCTAGTATTTACAGTCAAGCGCTTAAGAGACAACTAGACAACATTCACATGCCAACTGACACTGCCCTGCTCCAGTATGTCGATGATCTACTGATCACAGCCCGTTCTGAACGTGATTGCGAGCGAGCGTCACTAACGGTTTTGTATTTCCTAGCCGAGATGGGGCACAAGGTGTCCCCTTCGAAGCTTCAATTCTGTGTCCAGCAAGTGGTATACTTAGGACACTTACTGTCCAAGAGGGGTAGGCAGTTGACACCAGACCGTATCCAGTTAATAGCGAGTCTTCCTCAGCCCAAGACCCAGAAGGAGGTACGTGCTTTTATCGGCCTCACTTCTTACTGCAGACAATGGATTCCTCAATATGCATTTCTAGCTAAACCACTGATACAGTTAACGACACAGGAGGCAGCCGTATCGACTGTCCTCCCTTGGACATCTGAACATACACTTAGTTTCAATGAGTTAAAGAAAGCCCTATGCCAAGCTCCAGTTCTAGCAACACCGAACTACAGTAAGCCTTTTACACTTTTCGTTACTGAACGCGAAGGTACAGCATTATCTGTTCTCACACAAGATCAAGCAGGACAATACAAGCCCTGTGCTTATTTTTCGAGCACATTAGATCCTGTAGCCCAGGCTCTGCCTGCGTGCCTCAAGTCAGTTGCAGCCACAGCCCTAGCTATCAGACAAAGTGATTCCATAGTTTTAGGACACACCCTGACAGTACAAGTTCCACATTCCGTGGAAGTTCTTCTGAACCGAACACAAACTCAGCACTTGACAATTGCACGTTTAACAGGTTATGAATTGACACTGTTCCAGCCACACATAGAAATCAGACGCTGCAACATCCTGAATCCTGCTACACTGTTACCATCAGTTACTCCGAATTCTGCCACACATGACTGTGTGGAAGTAGTTAACATTACGACAAAGCCAAGACAAGATCTGACAGATATTCCGCTACCAGATCCCGACCTGACACTTTATGTGGATGGTTCATGCATGAGAACAAGTACAGGAGAACTAGTCGCCGCGTATGCAGTGACTACTGACACTGAAGTTATTGAGACACACCGCATTGACACTCTGTCCGCTCAAGCAGCAGAGCTAGTTGCTCTGACACAAGCCTGTATACATGCCAAGAACCAGAAAGTTAATGTTTACACAGATTCACGTTACGCATTTGGAGTTGTACACAACTTCGGAGTGCTCTGGCAGGAGAGAGGTTTCATGACTTCCCATGGAACCAAGATTCAGCATGGTCTCCTTATTCAAGCTCTGTTAGATGCCATACATTTACCGACATCTATTGCTATCATGAAGTGTAAAGCACATACGAAAGTTACTGACATTATTTCCCAAGGTAATGATCTAGCAGATCGCACAGCCGAGCTTACAGCACAGACTCTAGACATTCCAGTTAACATGACACATACTCCAGATCCGACTACATGCATGACAGTTAAGGACCCTACACAAGATGTCATAGACATACAGTTACATGCTACTCCCGATGAAATCAAGAAATGGTCCGAACAAGGAGGGGTCCAGACAGATCAAGGATGGTTAACGAAGGGTAGAGCCACATGGTTTCTCCCCGACTCTATGGTTCAAGTCATTATTAATACCGCACATAGTCCAGCACATTTAGGAGAAAAAGCTATGTTAGACAGTATCCAGAACATTTGGTTCAACAAGCATTTACGAGCTGCAGCTAAGCAGAAAGTCCGTACCTGTATGATATGTTGTCAGTTTAATCCAGGTAAAAGTGTCCCGGTGGAACAAGGTGGATTCCAGCCCCCTGACCACCCTTTTGAAGTCCTCCAGATGGATTATATTCAGATGGAGCGATGTCGAGGTTTCAAGTATGTCCTTGTAGTTGTATGCGCTTTGTCCAGGTGGACAGAAGCATATCCAGTCCCAGATTACACAGCCGCGACCACTGCCAAGCAGCTGGTTCGTGAGTTCTTCCCTCGTTATGGACTCCCTAGAGTCGTATATTCTGACAACGGCCAGCCATTCTCATCTGAACTCATGAAGCACGTTTCCCTGTTGTTAGGGTACCAGTGGAAGTTCCATTGTGTACGCCATCCTGAAGCAGCCGGTCTCGTTGAGAGACATAATCAGACTCTGAAAATCCGAATTGCCAAAGTATGCAAAGAAAAAGGTGTGGACTGGCTAGTAGCTCTACCAGTCGCTTTATTTTATATGCGCATGGTCGCACATTCCAGATCAGGTCTGTCCCCGTACGAGGTCGTTTTCGGCCGCCCCCCTAACATGTGGGGTACTCCTAGACCCCGAAGTATTACCAATGTTTCAAGTAATATGCTGACAGATTACCTAGCTTCCTTGATGTCTGCCCTCAACTCATGTCGTTCACAGGTTGCCGCCGCATTTCCAGACAATACCGAGGTGGCACCGCATGAAATCGTTCCAGGATCCATGGTGATGGTCCGCAACTTTGACAGATCAAGTCCGCTGGAGCCTCGATGGAAAAAGCCCCGACAGGTCCTCCTCACCACCCGTACAGCCGTGAAGTTGGAAGGACGCAAAGGCTGGGTGCACCTTTCTCATATTAAACTTTTTAATGGACTAAAACCCGTCTTAAAGAACATTTCCCAGGATTTGAAGGATTGCCAAAATATTGTTCTCAAGGACTGTCCCGCAAAAGACATTGCTACAACCCCTCCCCTGTTAGAGAAAACTCCGCAGCAGGAGTATAAACAGAAACTACGGTCTAGTAAAATAAGTCAGTCAGTTTGATTGTCTAAGTCCTCCCCTAGGTGAAACGGTTAGACTGTTTCTGACATGTATAAAATAGACCCCCATAGTGAGAGAGTTAGTCAAAACTCAATTCGATGTATCGTTTTTCTATGTTTCATTTTATTTCTCAGCATTATGATTTCCTGCACCAGTTATGCATTTTTCCTGTGTTTCCCAGTTCTTCATGTAAATAAGTCTGCTAATGCTACAGTAGAGCACACGTTTAGTGATCTGCCTCCTCATGAACTCTCTTACCGCCTCGCTATGCGAAATAATTCATTTATCCGCATGTTACATTACTCACACCAGACCAGCAATGCCACTAATTGTTGGGTGTGTGGTCGACTCCCCCCTTTC